>NC_135586.1:25524074-26774074 GCF_965152235.1 Eretmochelys imbricata
GTTTTAACCCCCACTGTGGCAAACAGGGTGTTTTGCTAGCAAAAAGTTTCCTATGTAAATGAGGTGGTATAGTAGGAAAGACCGATTTTTTTGTAATATAATAATAATAGTCTTAAGAGCTGCGGCAATAACAATACTGTTTTACAGAAAAGATGAACTGTTCATGATCTAGTTAAAATAACCCATAAATATCCTAAAATGTGTAGTTGTCTTGTTTGCTAGCTACTTGTGCAGAGTGGCTTTCCTCTTAATTTTAGGCTGTAATTTGAATATAATCTGAGGAGATGTTTGTGTTTGAAAATATGAGGTAGCAGGTGTACCTGTCTCTTGTTTCAAACAAACAAATGGAACATTTTAGGTAGTTCATGTACTTGATGTGTATGAAATATTGCTGGGCTTCAGGGATACCACCCTGCTAGACTTTAAGGGTCATATAATTTTAATGCTAAAATTGATTATAAGCATGTGATTTATTTACCTTTGACCATAATCTTAAACTCGTAACTTGAAGGTTAGGTTTTTGGTTTGGTTTTTTTTGTAAATGAATTTAGCCTTACCAAAGGTGTCAGATTTGACATCCCTGGAGATTTCACTCTGCTCATCCCCAGAGCAGGTACAGCACAGGCTTTCCTCAAGCTGCCCTGTGGCACTTGTCAACTCTGACCTGGCTGGATCGCTTCGAGGGATATAGAAGGGCAGATCTGTCTAAATCCCATTTCAATTCTAACCTGTCTGCTGAAGGTTCCCAGCTAGTGGGCAGACTCTCAGGACAAGGGCACTTTTCAAATTGAAATGGAGCTGTGACCACCGGCTGGGTTTACATAATCCAGGGGTTCACAAACTTCTTTGCACCGTGACCACCTTCTGACAACAAAAACCCATGACCCCAGGAGAGGGAACTGAAGCCTGAGTCTTCCTGAGCCCCGCTGCCCCTGGTGGGGAGGCCAAAGTCCAAGGGCTTCAGCCCCAGTTGGGGGGCCTGTAACCAGAGCCCCACCACCCTTGGCTGAAGCCCTTTCGCTATGGCCCTGGGTGGTGGAGCTCGGGCTTTGTCTTTGTCCCCAGGTGATGGGGCTTGGACTTCTACCCCATCTCCGGGCCCCAGTAAGACTAATGCCAGCCCCGGCGACCTCATTAAAATGGGGTCGCAACCCCCCTCGTCCTGACCCACAGTTTGAGAACTGCTGACGTAATCTAGAAAAGAGTCACCAGATAAGAATAATAGAAATGTAGGACTGGAAGGGACCTCAGTCGGTCTTGTCCAATCCCCTGCACTGAGGAAAGACTAATTATTATCTAGACATTCCTGACAAGTGTTTGTCTAACCTTAAAAATCTCCAATGACAAAAGAATTCATAATTCAAAATCCATAGGTAATTTTTCCAGTGCTTAACTACTCTGACAGGAAGTTTTTCCTAATATCTAACCTAAATCTCCTCTTGCTGTACTTCAGGCAGCTTTGTCCCAAGCCATTCCCTCTGCAATCTGACTTGGCTTACCCCTCTGGGAAGAGAGGTGGAAGGGGCTTTTTCCCCTTTCAGGGATCTGATTCTCTGGTTATTTGGGTGTTGGAGCACCTGCGTGGAGGGAGGGGGAAAGCATCTCCGTGCTACTCTTTGTAAAGGGGCTCTAAAGAAACCTGTTGGTGCTCCTCCATCCACCTGCAAGGACTGAATTTGCAGTATTTCCTCACAGCCTGGAGAGCTTTTGGATTGCATTCTGGAGCTGCGTGTGTATATCCTCCCCATGGCACTGCACTGGTACGATCTGGCAGCATCAATAATGATGCTTTATAGAGTGCTGTTTATCCATAGCTCGCAAAGGAGGCTAAGGCATTACTATCGATAGTTAGGGAAATAGAGGACAGTTGACTTGCTCAAGATTGTGCCACACATCCATGGCAGGACTGGGAATAGAACCCAAGTCTCTGTTCTCCCAGTTCAGTGCCCTCTCCAGAGGCCCATGCTGCTTTCTGAAGATGGGCTGATTTTATTTCATTCTACTTTGGCTTATTCGTGACTTTTTAATGTAAACTTTATAAATATGTAATAGTTGCATTGAAAAAAAATCCTGTTCACTGATTCCGACTCTGTAGAGTCCATTCCAAGTGTCTTGGTTTTGCAGTACAGTGCAATAAAATGTAAATTGATGCATGTGCTCAAGTCCAAGTATGTGAGTAGTCCCATTAAAGTCAGTGGGACTGTGCAGTCTTTGTAAGCACAGAGGTTTAGTAATTAGTATGCACTGTCTTGATTTCATATTTGAATAAAGTGGACTCATAAAATTGCCTCTCCCTTTATTGCTTGATAACCCCCCTTTCTGCTCCCAATCCTTAATCCTCTGGAATATTTTTGTCATGTTTATTTCTGCCATGTCTGTTTTGTGTGCCTGAGTAATAGAAGAAGATTGATTGTGTTACAGAACACAATCATAGCTTCTAAGTGATTTTTCCACTCTCGAATAGTAGGCTGCCGCTTTTGGGCATGCACCATTCTGTCCTTTCACAGAGCTCATGCCTGATATGTTCAATTGACCTTTGTACAGCTAGTTATTTTAATGGTTGATCAGTTCATGGGTTGCTCGATGGCTGAAAAGCCTCAGCATGAAATACAAAGTGAAGAATAGCTAAGCATGACAGAAGAATGGCCACAGACCAGTCCTCTCTTGCGGTTCTATGTTGCAATGCTTCTTTACAATACTGTTGATGTATTCTGATCATGATAGCATCTCAAAGAGAGAGGGAGAGACATGTGAGGCTTAGGGGTTAAAAATGTGGCTTGTTACGTCTTACCGTTGATAGAGCAGACTCCTGATAGGATGTTAATTTGCATTAATCATATTTAAGTTTCCATAACTAACTTTTAATTAGAGCATGGTTGATACCAGCTTAATGAATGTACGTATGCTAGGCCATCTGCATGAATAAAAATTCTTTTTAATTCCCTTACTATTCCCTTTATGGCCCCTTAGATGCTTTTGGTGGCCATTTAAACAGCATATGGTAGCAGCTGTTCATCTTTTTAATATAACTTTTTTGCATCTGTGTTCAAGAAACAAGAATTGTATAAATAAACAACTATCTCATATCTTTAAAAATATTTTTTAAGTAACTTGGAACATGAAAAGGGGGTAAATTATGTCTAGGTGTGTGTATGAGAAAATGTTGCCTAATTTAGGACCTCATCCAAAGCCAGCTGAGGTTAATGGAGAGCCTTTTTTGTTGACTTCAGTAGGCTTTGGATCAGCTGTTGGGCTCCAGTTCAGCAAAACATTTATTTATGTGCTTAAGTCTCACTGAAACCACTGGAACTTAAGCATGCGCTTTAACTGTTTTGCTGAGTAGAGGTGGATTGTTCTTTCTTAATGTACTCTGATCCTAAATCTCCTCTTAGTTACAGTAACCTTTCACTAGAGTAACTCTAATGACTTCAGTAGAGTTAATCTTGATATACACCTTGGTTAGTGAGAGCAGAATGAAGACCTCAGAGAGTGATTTTTGGATTGTAGTTTATTTAATTGGCATCTTTCACCAAAACAATAGTTTCTGATACAATATCTCTGTTATTTTGGATTTGCCTCGGACAGCATATTTGAATGTCTTCAGTGTTGTGCATCGAACAGCCCAGACGTTTATTGTGGGTTGCCATCTGGTATGTGGGAGTTTTATGCGACTGCTAATTTAGTTAACAACCAATTTAGAAAGACTGTGTTTTAGCCTGTTGAGAAATGCTAAAAAGTTGCAAGTGAAAGTGGGATGTTTTGGGGTTTAATTATTTTATTGATTTGCTTTTTAATTTGAAATCTGTATCGCCTCTGAGAGTTTTTCTCTAATGTAGCATCACATCTTCCAGGTAAGTTCATTTTTTTAAAAGGCTCATTCAGCTGGCCCCAAACGGTTTTTTTTGTTGGAATTTACAGACTTCAGTAAAAAAAAATCTGTCCTATTTGTTGTGATATCCACATAATATTATAGCTAATTAGCCACACTATATTTTTTAACAAACTGTTATGTGAGGGCCTGATTCAAGAGCTGCAGAGTGAAATGGTGCTCTTTCTAGTGTAGAGTGGTAGCTGCTATTTATTTTTTTTGAATCTAGCATGACTCATTACTGTGAATTTGTGAGAATACAATAATGTGTTCTAGGACCAGTACAATCCACTGGGAAATATTTCTTAACCTGTCACTTTTCCTTTTAACATTTCCCTTTTAAGTTTTCTATCAAAAATGCATTTTTCTTATTTGAATAGTCCTAAATTAACTGTTTTCTCTAATTTCTGAATTTTTCCTCTTCTAATTAATTTTGAAGCTGATTTGTATAGAGAAGGAGAGCAATCAGTGTTTCTATTTAAAAAAACCAAAAAATTAGTGAGTGTTTTTCAGGCCCAGATTTCAGGTTTTGTAAACAAACAAGGGTTTTGCAAATCCCAATATGAATAGAAATGTAGTTGTGAAACTGAGGAGGGCTGAGGTGGAGAGAATAAAATTAAACCACATTTGTTTATAACTTTTCCCAGGCAATGTTGAGAATCCAAATACAACAACATTGCACTAGGGCAGGAGAATCTGAAATTGAAACTTTCTATAAATCTAAAGTGTATCTAGCTAGTTCAGTTTCAGTGTCTAAGTTAAGTGTGGTGCCAATTGTAAACAAACAACATAAATAGTGAACGATAAATTATTGGAAAATTATTAAAATTTTAATAACGTAAGGTGGGATTTTCAAAAATACGTTGCATCAGCCTCGCTCGGCTCCCTTTAAAGTTATTGGGAGTTTTACCCAATAGGGGTGTTAAGTCAGTGCAAAGAGCTCCTGAAAATTCTACTTATAAAGTATCAGTAACATGGGCAATGAGGTTAATACGTGTAACTATCTGAATAGTGCCTCTTCAGTGAATTGCACTGAGGGAACTGGGAAACAGTGTGAAAATACACCAGGTCTTATCATAGATGATCCTGGCTTCTGGTGCGTCACCTAAAATCTACAGGTGTCAGGAGTCAAATCTCCTTTCCATTCTGTGGGGTACAAAGGGCTACAGGGTTAAATGGTTTGGAGCCCTTGTGATCACCCTCTGCACAATGACAGATTTTGCCCAGAGAGGAGCATGGAAGGATTTTCCTTGTCAGAGGATAAATAGTGGAGGATGTGCCACAGAGAAAAAGGTAACTGAGCTTGAAAATGTGTGTGCAAGCTCCATCAATGAAAAGTAGGAAGAATCCAATAAGCTTAGAACTCAAACAACCCCTGGAGAGTACTTGGGAATACCTGAGGAAATCCATGCGCTCTGACCCACTCCTCGGCAGGAGTGCTAGGCGGAGCAGGTCAAGCCCCCTGACCCAGCTTACCGGCTGGAGTGCCTGGTGGGCGGAGTGGGTCGGGGCACAGGGACACCCATTTTTCTGGGGTCCTCCAGTTGGCCGGGTTGCCTGAGCACGGGCCCCGTTGGCCCAGTGGCTAATGCGCTACTGACTCCTGGTATCTGTAGATCTTCATAAAGGAGAGCAGGGAGGGATGCTGTGTAACAGTAAGAGCTGGCATTGCTGGTATATGGTGCCTTTTCATCTAAGGATCCTGAGGGATTTGATGAATGTTGACTAACCACTGCACAATACTCTTTATGTTCAGAACAGGATGCATGAGTATTACTTCCTCTGCCATTAAGTTGCAGTTGCCACCTGAGAGTGTGCAGCAACAAAACAGTTGAGGACAGGAATTGACAAAGAATATTTTAGCCAATAAGACTGTGGGTAGAATGTAATTGTCTGAGTTGGAATATGAGCAGCAGGCCAGGGTTACCTGGGCTCTTATAGAAGAGCAGTAGGATCTTTTATTGACCATGTGTCATTAGGACTTCAGTTTTTGCATCTCTTCCCAACTCAGTTGCAGCTCAGGGGTTCCAAATGAACTGCTTCTGGACTTTATTCCAGCTTTGATGCAGCAGCCAAAATGTTTTGCTCAGATGTGTCTGACAAGACTATAAGATCAGGAATCCTCAACCTGGTGAACAGTGAAATGCCCACCAATGAGAAAAATGTAAGGAGTTGGGTATCCTGGATAGTTTTGGAAGAGTTACACAGATTCCATTTGGTCTTGCATGGTGTTTAGACAGGTGTGCTCAGTGAGGGCCATGAAACTAACAGGAGACTTTATAACCGTTATGCGCACAGGGAAGGAACAGCACTTAGGCAGCTTGGAGAGAGACCTTGAATAAGATAAGCAATGGTGATTCACCACTAACTCTTCCCCCACCAGAGTGACTTAGCAGCTTAGCTCCCTAGCTGAGACCATGTACATCAGATTCCTGCTTGGAGTGAACTTTTATAGCCAGTTTATAAGCCTAGGTGACCAGGGGAAAAGGGCAGAGAATTGGCTAATGTCCTAAATGGTGTGCTGGAGAAATCAGAGTGGTAGCCGTGTTTGTCTGTATCAGCAGAAAGAACAAGGAGTACTTGTGGCACTTTAGAGACTAACAGATTTATTTGAGCATAAGCTTTCCTGGGCTAAAGCCCACTTCAGCATTCTTGTACTGTCTGGAGAGGTTATAAAAGACAATAGTGAGTTAATGGTTTAAAGTTTTTAATTTGTCATGGTGAGTGCAACTAATTTGATGGATAGAAAAGCTGACTATAATTTGTTTGGATTGCTGGTGCTTACATAACTAATCCTTAGCTACTAGTTCAAGCAAATTATCTGATTTAACCCATACAACCGTGTCCTCAAAAGGCATTCTCTTCTAATTGTGTAATGCCCTGCTTAGAAAGTGGGCATGTGTAACAGCACAAGCATATGGAGGACCTTGACATACCCGAACACTTCACTGTCGAGAGCCACTAGATAGGCGTTGTTATCCCAGGATGTATAGGAAGAGTCAGGTCCTTGCAAGATGTTGGAAGTATCATAAGGATTTAATTCTATTTAAGTGCTTTAAAAGGATATGGGAGGATTGCAGGTTTTATAGTACAGCTGTGGGTCACTACTCTTCAGTTTACACAATGTGTCCTGAATTGGTTAGTCATCAGGAATCTGGTTTAGGTTAGTCTCTAAGGTGCCACAAGTACTCCTTTTCTTTTTGCGAATACAGACTAACACGGCTGCTATTCTGAAACCTGTTTAGGGCTCAGTGAGTCACTCTTCTGTCTGCTCATTTTGAATTGAAGTCTATGAATTATGACTTCTTGGGAAAGCTGGCAGGGCTGTTGCCATCTCCGAAGAGGTAAAGAATACCATTGTGCCCTTGTATGTGAGTTTACGCTCAGGGTCCACTCCTGGTTCCAACAAAGTCACGAGGAGTTGGGAATTAATAGATTACAATTTTTCTTTTTTGCCTTCTGTCACAAAAAGGCACAAAATGGGGTGTGAATTTCTGTTGTGATTTTTTTTTTAAGCTCAATAGTTTTAGGTAATCTAAGAGGTCTTCTTTTAGGGAAAAGGAACAATATAGAATGATTTTTCTCTATGTGGGTGGTTTACTTACTTCAGTGTTGTTGTTCTTCACCCTGCCACTTTTCTTTAAAGGAAATAGAACATGGTTTTTTGTTTATCATGTCAGATGAAATTGAAATCCAAATATTTACATCTTCTTGCAGTATCTCAGGTTCAAAACCAATTGTAGGCGTTTCCAAGCTGTTAAATTTTCCCTTTCACTGAATCAGTTTTTCCCCCTGCATGATGGAAACATGGATCCTAATTTCTTTTCAATATTTCCTGGCCAGACTCTGCAGCTGGAAACACTTCCCTCTCAACCTGGCATCAGGCTCGTAGTGTTCTAGTCTGAACATACCCAAACTTTGTTGCTGGCCCCCTCTCTAGTAGCAAATAAAGTGAATTAAAGTGTGAGAAACAAGGGCAGAGATAGTTTAATGTCTAAATAACTGTGTATACCTCTGAAAACATGAATTTAAAATGCTGTGGGAAAAACAGAGGGCTTATCTCTCTCTAGATAACCCTTACCTCTTCTATAACGCCCTTTGTCTGACTATCTCAGAGCTCTTTGCAAAGGAGGTTGAAATATCATCTCCATTTTACAGATCTTTACACTGAAGCACCGAAGTGTAAAGTCATTTGTCCAAGTCACACAGTGAGGCAGCCAAAGAGCCAGGGAAAGAACCCAGGTCTCCTATCTCCTAAGCCAGTGCCCTATCTTTTGGTCCACACTAACTCTCATGAATATTCCCATGTAACTAAGCTGAGACTATTTTTCTGTTGAGCCGTTCTGACAGATCACTCATTTGGGCCCCTATCCTGTGCATTGTGTAGTCCCACCTAAATAAATGATATGAACAGAAGCACAGTAGGCACCATGGTGTGTGGGTTTTTGAGGGGTTGTGTGTGTGTTAGATGCCACATTTACAAAGGTTTGAAAACAGTATTTGAATTTACTGCTGTTTTTCCCCTACTTAGACTATGAAATATTGCAGCTAATTTAACTATCGAAGAAGTTAAACACTTGTTTTGTTTTTAATTGTGTCCACTGTAAAGTAACACTTTGAAGAATGGTTCCCAAATATACATTTAGCATGGCTACAATGTGTCCTATCTGTTTTGTGAACCCAGAATGACTCTTAAAGCTCACCATCTCTTCTGTAAACTCCCCTAAATGGGCTTTTCAACTACAGAATTTATTTAACACACAATAATTGCCAGGTAGAAATGCATATTAGGGCAAGCCTAATTGAAGCATTAACCTTTTGGCAGCAGCTCCTATGTAGCAAGCCTCTTTTCTAGACTCATGTGTATTTTATCAGTTTGTTTGTTTGTTTAGCGTAACAGGATGAGTTTTTGACTCTCTGCATACTTTGCTAGCTCTATTTGACAGGCTACTTGACCAGAGATTCATATAATGATATTATTTGAACCAGAGCACTGGAAATACATCATCACTGCTCGGAGGGGAAAAAGCCACATTGAATTAGGGGCTGATCTTTAACAGTGCTGATTATTTTTGCAAATCTGTGAGGAAAACTACTTAAAATGTTTTACTCTCGTACATTGCTTCCCATTCTGAGTTAATCGCCATACACAGTGGACTTTACCACAGAGATGCACCAGTTCTGTTACATGCTTCTCCTTTCCCTTGACCCTGTGGAAGGCTCTTCTGTAGGCCTGTCAAAGGGCTTGAGCTCTATAGATGGTGAGGGCATTTGTCTCTTCCCCCACCCCCATGGAGATTCTCTTGCATAAGATAACATTGACATCATCAGCATCCTCTTATGCTGCATGATGTGATATGCCCTGGAGGGGAATTTCCAGCAGCTGCCAGTGGGGAGTCCATGGGAAGTACTGTGGAACTAGGGTGACCAGATGTCCCAATTTTATAGGGACAGTCCTGATATTTGGGGTTTTGTCTTATACCTATTACCCTCCACCCCCATCCTGATTTTTCACACTTGCTGTCCGGTCACCCTATGTGGAACTGAATAGAAGCACTGGATAGAAGCACTGCAACTAGCCTGTGTCCAGCATGTATGTCAGGATGCCTGTAAGTTTATGGAGGGGGACCCCTGTCTCTCCTCAGTGAACAGTAAGAATTTCCTGTGGAATCAGCTTCCTTCTGCTGGTTTCTCTGCATTAGGGGATGATACTGTCAATTGTTAAAAGAAAAGGAGTACTTGTGGCACCTTAGAGACTAGCAAATTTATTTGAGCATACTTACCTCACTGGCAGTAATGGAATTCCCTCCCCTCCCCCCAAGCCTTGGTGAGGCCAAGTCCCTCCCTCCGTTACAACCATACAACCCTGTTGATTTTGGTAGGGCTGCAGAAATGTAACTGAGAGCAGAATGTGCCCCATATAAGCACTGGACTTGTTCTGTGTTGCAGGCTCTTCTTCAGAGAAAAGTTGTGGAGAATTTCAAATTTGGTTTTCGATTTTCAAAATGGGGCCACCTTTCCTAACACACCCTGCGGGAATAGTATGAAAATGATCTGTGTCAGTGTTTTTTATAGTACGAAACATGGCTGTAATAAAATGAGCACAGTTCTACTAGTACCTACTCACAATGTCTGCAATCTGCGTGTCTTTGAGCCATACCTGATAGCTTTAGTGACAAAACCCTGTTTTGACTCCCTGCTAGCAGTGCGGAGCTTAAAGAGCAGGCAGGAATATCTTTTATCTTGCGCATCATCAATAACGTTTTCATCTAAGTTGCGTTAGCAGTTTTTTTACTGCTGATGATCTGAGGCAGACCTTGACTTTTAGACCTCAAGTTGAGTTTGCAGCACCAGCAGTTAGAATATGCATCTTCTGTTTTAAACTGAAGTCACCAAGAGGATAAACTTGGAATCCCTGATGTCCGTTTTACAGCTGCTTCTCAGAGGAGAACTGCATTTTAATATTCCCACTAAGTACTTGAAAGAGATCTTGCAGTAAACTTGTAATTGTTAAACTTTTGTGCATAATTTGGTTATATTATTATGAAACGCTCCATGAAACCTAATATAAATGAGTTAAACTCTTAAAAACTTTATTTGTAGACGGGCATGAACTAGGTCCATTCATTTTTTTTCCCCCTCAGTGTACTCTAGTCAGGTTGTTATTTAACACCCTTTACTGTAGTATCTGTAAGGCAGATGTTAACATTGCACTTACTTATTTTTCATAGACTACTGAAGATCAGAGTTGTACAGTAGATTATGTAACTGAATACCAGCGTGAAGTTAAACCACTAACTTGGGGTGGGGGGAGGAATGGGTGAGATGCCTTTTCTCCAGAATCAGTTGCTGAATTGGCAATACATTCCTTCTGCCAACATATGTTAATCTGACTAGCTATAGCTGGAGTAAATATTTAAAGCTCTTCTAGCAAAGATTTCAGCAGCAAAACATTTAGCTTTTTTATATGATTAAAACTCTGATGTAAATCCTACCAAAGCTGTTTGCATTCAGGGATAAATCCAATTTAAAGCCAGCTTCCTAAGTCTGTTCATACTTAAGTCACTTGGGGTCTCTACCACTGAAGGCCAGCGGGACTGGCTCCTAAATTGTGGCCATATGCTACTACTATATCTAGGAGAGGGGAGAAATGTAGCTGAGCTCACTACTAATCCTGCATGAAAAGCATAAGCTCAACATCTCTGAGTTTATGGGGGTCTAAGGAAAGATAGGAGCAACGAGGGAAGGGAAATCCAAAGCACTGTACAGTACACTGGAAAGCCGACTTAACTTAATCATAACAAAGTTACTGTAGCTCAGGGCAGTAGCGTTTGTTTTATTTTTAGGTTTTAATTTTTGATTTCTCTGTGCTCCCGTCCCCCAGCTGTAAAATGGGGGTAATGCTTCCTTTGTCTGTCTTGTTTGCTTAGATTGTGAGCTCTTTTGGGTATGGACTGTCTCTCGTTATGTATTTGTACAGTGCCTAGCACAAAGGGACTTACCTTTCAGTTGGGGCCTCTAGATGCTATTGTAATACAAATGACAGCACTGGGGCCCAATGTTCTTAAGCTACTACAAGCTATTGCATCTTGAAGAAAACCTTTCTATGAAATATTTCTTAATCTGTAAAATAATGAAAGCTAGCAAATTATGCCAAACCTAAAAGATGTTTCCATTTGACTCATCGGTTGTCCAAAAGATGACACCATTTGCCTCATTAAAAATGAGACATCGTTGCTGAACTGGCATATTTGTTCATTCTGTTAGGTGTTGAGCACTCATTTTCAGTTAAGAAAATAAGTAAATTATTATTTCAGCTAAAGTTGGGATGAAATTTGTAAATTTTCAGTCTTAAATATTTAGGATTAAGAATTGCAGCAGGGATGGATTCAAGTGTGATGCTCTACCTCGACCTAAACAGTGTGCAAGAATCCACTTAAAAAATAATATATACTGTATTTTTAAAACCCTTTTAAAATGCAGACTAGCCAGATGGTCAAAAGAACCAATCAATGAGGCAATATGTAAATATTTTCAATCATTACCAGAGCACTTCTGTGTTGACACTGAAATGTTAAGGCTATTCCATGGAGCTCATGGGTGATCAGCAGATGAGCTCTGATAAAACAGAGAATAAAGGTGAAAGCCTGAATATTATTATGGATTGTGGGTTTCATCTATACAGAGAGACTACAGTTCATTTGTAGAACATGATGGAAAAGCTCTCTGTATTCTCTCTTTAAGCATATTATTTAAACCCAGACAGTCTTTATTTCCTCTCTGTCAGGTCCTGATCAGATGTTGTTGTGGGTTTTTCTTTTTTTGAGACTTCTCATTTCAACTGAAATGTTGTGCAGTAGTTACCACTTCTGCTTTAATTGCCACGTGTATTTGGAAAGGGGCAGAGACTGGAGCTGTTGAGGAGTTCTTTGCTTTAAACATACCCAGCTAGAGAGAGTGATCAGAAAGTAGTTAAAAATCAGCAGATTAAAATAAATTTTAAAAGTAAAAAAGCCTTCCTAAAAGGAAGCTGCATGTATCAGCTAGAGCAAACCTTTTAGAAATGTGTACTAAGGGCAGTAACATTTTCATATATAAAACATGAGGTTCCCTCAGTGACAACAAATCCGGAGCCCTCATCCAGCAGAAAGCAGCTTCTTCAATTGCTTGGCCCTTCAGAATCTCAGTGTCTGTGACCCCCATTGAGGATGCTTCCACTTGGGAGGATTTTTTCCACCCTTTTGTGGTAACTGTCTGTCTCATGTTAATTTAGGAGCTATGGCAGATCCTCCCCAGAGTCTGAGACTGTAACTGGCTGCCTCACTAGGCCTGTGTGGAGCAGTTACTATTGTTCTAGTAGGGGCATGGCAACAGAGGGGCCCAAAGGCCATCGTCCGTTTTGGAAGGTGGGGTTCTGAACAGACTGGCTGCAGCTTACAGCAGGCTCTCATAATATTAAATACAAGTTCTCCCTGCTGTAATGAGAACACAAGGACCAGGGGAGTTAAGTCAGGATGTATGTGGGGCCTCCTCCTTTGAGGTGCTGAGTATTGCTGAAGTCAATGGGATATAGATATGGCATCTTTAGTCTGTCTCCGTGCAGTCTAGCACAAGTTTGGCTCTCTGCCATTAATTTTATGAGAGGCCTGGAGCAGTGCTTTGAGTACAGGGCTGGAAGACAGGAACTGCTGAGTTCTGATCCTTGCTCTGATGCAGACTCCATCACTGACCTTGGGCCCATCGCTAACTTTTTGGCCTCCATTTTCCCATAAGTAAAATGGGATAACCACTTGCCTACCTTGCTAGGGTACTGGGCTGGTTACTGTTTGCAAGGAGCTTTGAGAATGAAAATGCCATGTGAATGCTGAATGTCATTGTAGGCACTGCATAGTCCAAAGAGCTGTCCCTGGATGACATCTCTGCCCTGGTGCTCTGCCAAGGAGAGAGCTCTCCTCACCCTCACACAGCTGCTTCCTTTCCCAAACAAAGTGATGGGGAAACTCCATGCGAGGATGGTAGGCTGAGGATCCCTGCCTGGGTGGGGGTGGGGCGAGTCTGAATAATCTTACTCCACCAAGAAGAGAGAGACCTTCATCCTCCTAACTGTGTAAACAAATTTACCACATGAGCCTTGGGGGGCCCACTTGTATTCCCTCTCTGAGGGCCACATACAGGGTGTTACTCCATCCCCAGGTGTGGAGTAACACTCTTGGGCTCAATAGCTGTAGTTGGGTGCAGAGGTCCAGCATATGGGGTTGCTTTGCAGTGAAGTGAGGTGTGCTGCTCAGTGAACTCCTCTTCCCTTCCCCGAGCTGCTTTGTCATTCTCCACCCCATCCCCCTTTCCCTTTATGCCTTGTGCAGCATCACATCCTTTCCATTGGATGGATCAGCCTGCAGCCCAACCAGTACCTTCAGCCTCTCAGACCTAGCATTTTCCTGAAGCCTGTATATATTTTCTCTTGGCTCAGGCCCTTTGTGGGTGAAACCAGAAGCATCTCTCTGTTACTTAAAATGTGTAACTGCAGCAGCACAGTAAAGGATCCAGATGCAAGTGAGGGGAGGGAAGAGCTGGGAACATCCCTTTCTGTGCACCTTCTATTATTTCTGCATTTATTGCCACATTTAGCTTTCTTGTTATTAACTGCACGTGTTCCCCGGCGTGTTCTGCTGTCTGTTTTATCTGAATACAAGGTGCTTTTTGGTTTTGGATTTATTTATTCCTTTTTTTTAAACAAAAAGCCAAAGTGCTGGCAGCAGCTTAACTAGTTATAGCTGGATATGGCCTGTTAGGACCGATTAAAGGTCTGATAAGACAGGGAAAAACCCTTTCATTTCAGGGTAGGCAACTACTGTGAATGCCCAGCCAGAGAATGTTGCTTGCAAATTGTGCATGTACAGTATTGGGCAGCAGCTGACCTCTATGAGGATGTAACATATTATTATAGATTGTACAAAATCATTAGACTGGGCTATAACAACTGCGCTGTTTGGAACTATTTCATTTACCCTTGGAAAATTGCACTGTGCCCACTCTTATGGGGATGCAGAAACAGAACAAGGATCTTTTTTCCTCTCTTCCCCACTTCTTTCTCGGTGGCAGTGTTCTTCTGTTGACCCTCCCTGTTATCACATGCTAGAGTCCTGCGTAAAGCTACTGACTGATTGTGGCAGGTGTGGTTTGTTAACTCTGGTTAAAAGAAGGTGAAAGTACCCTTCTAGACACAGGGAACTAGGGCACAGAGGCTTCTGCAGGGAAACCGTAGGAATGGCCAAGCATAGGGACAAGGCTGAGGCTTATGGTGTATTGTTATATTTGTTTAAACTAATGATAAAGCCAAATGTCAGGTGGGGACCAAACTTGGGATGCAGTGTTGTGTTGTACATAAGGCACTAGAATGGAAATTGAGAGTCTTTGGTTATGTTCCAAGCTCTGCCAGTCATCTGTTGCCTGACCATGGTGAGTCACTTCCCCTCTTTGTGCTTCTGTTTCCCCTCCCACCCTTTGTCTTCTCTATTTAAATTGTAAGCTCCTTGGGGCAGGGACTATGTCTCTTGTTGTATGTCTGTACTACATTTGGCCCTGATTTTGGCTTGGGACTGTAAGCGCTACCATAATCCAAATAAATATTTGGTCCATGGTATACCCCAGTGGCTGTCAACCAGGGGTATGTAGAGGTCTTCCGGAGGTACATCAGCTCATCTAGATATTTGCCTAGTTTTTCAACAGGCTACATAAAATGCACCAGTAAAGTCAGTACAAACTAAAATTTCATACAGAGTGACTTGTTTATACTGCTCTATATACTATACACTGAAATGTAAGTGCAGTATTTATATTCCAATAGATTTATTGTATAATTATATGGTAAAAATGAGAAAGTCAGCAATTTTCCAGTAGCAGTGTGCTGTGACACTTTTTTGTATTTTTATGTCTGATTTTGTAAGGAAGTAGTATTAAAGTGAGGTGAAACTTGGGGGTACGCAAGACAAATCAGGCTCCTGAAAGGGGTACAGTAGTCTGGAAAGGTTCAGAGCCACTAGTATACCCTGTTGTATTTGTTCTGTTCACGGTGGGAACTCCACCCATTCCCTAATAAAAAGGTACTTGTGTGTGACACTTACGATATCTCTTAGGGGGAACAACTGAGAAGTGCAGCACAACACATCAGTTAAGTAGACAGGCCTTCAGAAGCCAGCCAAAAGAATGTTATAATTAGTCTCTTTCCATGGAAAGATAAATGCCAGTTCTATTAGTGTAGTGCAGCGTTTTCAACGTTTGTGCTAAAAATGAGCAACTCACCACCTGCTGGGTGGCACCTCATCCTAACTGCAAAATGTATTTACATCTGAATCTATCTACTAATAGCTACGGCTGCTTTGATCATCTTCTGCATGGTATCATGATGCTTTTGAACCTAATTTTTTGTGTGTGTGTGTGTGTGTGCGCGCGAGAGAGAGAATCTCAAGAGGTGCTGAGCAATCCCAACTGCCATGGAAGTCTGAGAGAGTTGGGATTGCTCAGTACCTCTCTGGATCAGACTCCTAATTGGTGGTCAGTAAATATGCTATCATGTATTAGCATTTCTGTGTTTTTTCTGGTGTGAGCCACCTTGACCCAAATGTCTCCCTGGTGCAACTCCACTAAAGCCTTCATGGTTGCAGCAAGAATGAATTTAGATCCATGTGTTTAAGAAGACACTATCATGGTATGTCTTTATAATGAAGATGCAGTGGATAAAAGTTGATGCTTTTTTTTGTATTTAAAATAACAATCATTTTCTTATTGAACTTGGGTTTTTTAAATTAAATACATTTATCTTTTAAAAAATAAACATGTTTAAAATTAAATTTGAAATTATCACAAGCTATGTAAAGGTCTAAACTTAATATAATCTACTAATTGTTTAAATTTTTCAAAAAATTGCAGCACCCTTCTGCAAAATGTAATGAATTAAAGGGTGCTCCTTTTTTAAATTATATATAGATTAAAGGGGTGTGGGAATCTTTAACTTTTGAGGACAATTCAAGCTATGTCACAATGTCCTGTATTGTATTAAGTAAAAAGAAAAGGAGTACTTGTGGCACCTTAGAGACTAACCAATTTATTTGAGCATAAGCTTTCATGAGCTACAGCTCACTTCATCGGATTCATTCACGAAAAGCTTACGAAAGCTTATGCTCAGATAAATTTGTTATTCTCTAAGGTGCCACAAGTACTCCTTTTCTTTTTGCGAATACAGACTAACACGGCTCTACTCTGAAACTGTATGAAGTAAGTATCTCTGTTGTTTTTAGTCTTTACAATGGAAGGAATGCTGGTATTTAAATTTTTCCAATGTAAGTACTTTGTTTCTTTTGTACAGAAAAGCTTTTGCCTTAATTTCTTTTGGTTTCATTTTAGTTAGCAGGTGCAGAGAGAATATTTTCTTCATGCAGACTAGTTAATTCAAACTTGAGAAGCTGATAGGGAGTTGAAAAAGCAGGAATGCTCATTTTCCTTATCCAATCTATGAATAAAAAAACAGGTGGGAGAGAATGAGGTCTACTAATTCTAAAAATGTGAAGGACATGGCAACAGGTTTTCAATGGTATTTAGGCAGAGAGGCACCTAATAGGATTTTCAAAAAGTGATTCCCATGGGAGTTAGGCACCTAATCTGTTTAGACACTTTTTGAAAATTCCACTAGGAGCCTAGCTGCACCTTCAGGCACTTAAACACTTTTGAAAATCTGGCTCATGGTGACCAGAAACAAGTTAGTCAGTTCACTAACTGCAGATGATATTTCCTTTATTTAATAAATCGGTTAGTTTAAAATGCAAGGCATAATTTGATAAATGTTTTTTATGTAACTAGCACATTTAAGGTAGTTTTATTTAACTCATAAAAACTAGTTTAAAATGCTGCTTTTGTGTGTTTTTAATTGAATTCAAATTTTCATCCTAATGCAAGTGAGAAAGAAATCATGAGTAAAAAAAATTACCATCTAGTCATGTAAATAGAAAATGGTGAATGACACATTTTTTAACATGATAAAAAATGTAAAAATTAAGAATCTGAACAAATGTATGTTAAGCTACATAATTCCTTAAATAAAATGTGTGTAGATACAGTGTAAACTTGATTAGCAAAAATGTTGATTAGTACCAACATTTAGTGTAAAAGCTATATTTGCATTGCAAATCAACATATTTGAATGGTCATGACAGCCAAGCAGGACAAACTTTTCTTTTGGACCATATACAAACGCAAAACAAAATTAAAATGATTTAAATCAAGGTTTCCTGCTTGCTTATTTAAATCACTTTTAATTTAAATCAAGCCTCCTAGATGAGGGTAGGAGGTAATTCCAGTTGACTTTTGTCTGGTATCAGATTCTTGCAAGCCTGAAGCTGAAATCTATCAATAGATGTTTCTTTGTTGGCACCAGGGTTAGCGTTTGGGACTGCCTGACTGTTGTTCCTGTTGTCTGATCACTATGCCATGTCGCCAGAGTTGCAGTTCAATTTCTAAGTCAAATTGCATCCATTAATAATAGTCACAATACCAAAGGTTTGTATATAGGTTAAATAACTTTCTGTCGAACTGTTGTAGTGTTTTTATCTGTGCTGGGAAAGCAGAAGTGGTGTTTGGGCTCCATGCGATTGGCTGAGCTGTGAATCGGCAGATGAAGTTAATAAGCATTTGAGGACTAAATATATTTTAAGCTGTCTGGCTTTTGCTGTCTGTGACGACTCTGAAACTAATGGACCTGAAACATTGCTCATGCTTGCTCTTTCTCCAGTGTGACTGTGACCCGCGCAAGCTTTGTATGAAGGTACAAGAGTAAACTGCAATTAAAATCTATTTTGGTAAGGTATAAATCAATCCTATTAACCATGGCAGGGTCAGCTAAATAGTGCACAGTGTAGTGATTCCACGCCTGGCTCGGTATGTCCTGCCTTCTGGCTCATAATCCATGTTCCAGTCCCAGAGTTGCTGTGCATGTGTGTAGCCTGTTCTGGTAGGCGTGTGTTCCAAGGTAGCTCCTGCCAGGATAGGTTTTACTTTATGCTTGATCTACAGGAGGTTTCTTGGCGGGAGGGGGGTGGGGGGGAGAGGGGAGGGGTTGAGGCTGCCCATGTATCTCTGCTGTGAGTGTGTGTGTTGGGGAAACGCTTGTGCTGCCATGAAGTGTTTTTCTCCTGCTATGTAACGCAGGGGCGTAGAGTCCCGGATAGGGGCCAGGATCACCTGCGCTGGCACAAGTTACAGCTCCCAGTGCCAGAAAGGGTAGTTGGACACCTCCCAAGCTCAAAGGGATGATGTTTCCACTGCCCCCCTGGAGGTTCTGCTGAGGTAAGGCAGCTTTAACAGGAGGCCAGTTAATGGGGGCTGCCGTGTGGATGCATTGAATTGGTGCATCACCACTCCCTTGGCATGCCTGGCTATGCCACCTCATCGCCACACCCACCTCTGAGATGGTGTTGGCTGGCTGTTGGCCTTGTGGCAAAGGCAGATGCATGCAGGTGGCAAAGGCAGATGCATGCAGATGCCTGGTGTCATTGCTGTCTTCCCTCCCCTCTCTGGACTGCCCACTGCTGGGAGCCTTTGTCAGGGTCTGTGCTGGCTGCCTCTGGGAGAAAGGGATTAAGGAAGGAGTCAGGAGCAGAGGTGTGGATGAGGCCAAAGTTTTGTAGGGCTTTGAAGAGACATAGAGGAGCTTTACTCTAATGTGGGAAAGGGGCAAGAAGCAAGTGGAGTGAGGGTTGGTGGGACTGGGGAGGGTTGTGTGTGTGTGTGACCTGATGTACCGATCAGGCACTTTAAAAGAATGCATTAAAAATGATCTACAGTAGTTAAAAGCAATGCTGAGAGTCCACCCAAAGGAATCTCTTTAAAAAAGTAATAGGCCACTTGCCATTATTAAACTCCATGAGCTACTTAGGATATAATTGTTCTATTATGTTCCTTGTAGATCTCTCTCAGCTCTCCAGGCAAAGGCAGCCTGCGGGGCCAGGATACCAGTAACCACAGGCGGGGGCAGGGAGGTGGAAGGGGTGGTGTCTCAGATATAAATTCCCCATCTCTGCCCCAGTACAGGAGGGGAGCCGACATCTACCTGGCTTGAGGCACTGAAAACTCTCACTTCCCCTGGTAGCCCAGCCCTCTCCCCTTTCACTGTGCTGCTCCTCTTGCAATACTAGGGGGAAAGAACCATCTCTCTGCAGTAGTACTGGGAGGTGCTATTTTTCCTTACTCCTCCCCTGCCTGTGGAAGCGAATAGCTTCTATAAAGACAATTCCAGCTCTCTTCCCACTCCTAAAGCAACGGGTCCTGCCTCATCTCAGGGGAGCTGTTTAGTAGACTGCTGCTATGTGAATTTTTTCTTCAGCAACATCCACGCTAAATATCTTACATCATTCAGCACCCTGCGTGAACTAGTAACCTTGCATGGGGGATTATGATTATGTTATGCAAAGAGAGCATGTGGTAGTGGTCAGTGCAATAATTTTTTTTCTTATTTTAAATTTCCATGAGTTAGAGATTACGATGACTCATGGCTTCGAATGAGCTGAAATCCCTAAGGTGCTTGTTACCGCCTACTATCATGTATTGAATTTCTAACATACTGGAGGGATGTCTGCAGAGAACTATGATGTACAATTATAAAAGGTTATAGCTTCATGTTGTTTGTACAGGAGCTATTAGCATGCCATAACTTCACTCTTGCTGTTAATTTCCCAGCGGCATGGTCGTTAAGTACATGTTTTTTATTTTCTCTAGGATGTTGACATATGTGGACCAACAGTGACATCCTACGTCAGCAATGCTGCGTTGACTCCCTGCTGCATTCAGAAGTATCCAGAGAGATTTCATACATAAGGTATGTTCTGACAGTTCCATTGAATTTCAGTTCTCTTTCTATTAAAAAAAAAATTATTCATACACTACTGTGGGGAATGGCAACCATCTCTGGGGAACAAGTGGTTAGCCTCAGCTCAGGTTCCTCAGTGGAAGGGCTATACAATGGAAGTTCAAAGAGTGGCTGCTTGGGTAGCCTTTGGGAAGGTCAGACTCCATGCTTAGGGTCACAGGAGTAGGTTATCCTGTGCTGAGTTAACTTGTGTGTATTTTCTGGTTATAATTGTTCTCCTTTTGAAGAAAACTTTTGCTGAGTGTACCTGTGCTTTTGTTTCTGTTCAGTCAACACCCAGAGCTCTCTTAGGTTTGTAAAGTGGGTTCACTAAAGGGATGCTACCAAACAGGTTTCAGAGTAACAGCCGTGTTAGTCTGTATTCGCAAAAAGAAAAGGAGTACTTGTGGCACCTTAGGGACTACCAAATAGGTTACTCCCCAAATTTAGACCTAATATATTTAAAAAACAAACAAACAAAAAAAACCCCAAAAACCCCTCATACAAATATATTCATTTTTCTTCTTCTTTTAAAAAATCAGTGAATATAAGTATTTTGTTTTTAATTTACACCAGGCAGTGTTTGGAACCTGAATACTGTAATATTGTGTTAGTGCAAGTAATCCAGAAAGCAAGTAGAAATTGACAGGCTTATGTTCATTTTCCAAGCGGACAGAAATTGCAATTCCTCCCCACCCCCACCCCAAAACAAACAGCACAAATGGTGAGAAGTTGGAATTCTTTTTCTGTTAGGATAATTAAAGGTAACAAGCGACGTTTTTTTCTTTTGTAATGACATAGTACATTGCAATTACATTGTGATTTAACCTTGTGGTGTATTCCTTTAATGTTTGTTTTAAATATTTGGTGATTTTCATTAAATGTCCTTCATGTTAGTTTTGCTGTCCTGACTCATATTTCTAAAACTGCCTATGGAACTAGCAAATGTACAGGCGTTCTGCAGCTAATTTACTTGAAAGTAGGTGTGGCCTCAGCATACCCTTTTGACTATTCATGACTGTTCTGCTTGAATCTGTTGTATTTTCCCACTTCCCTGACCCCATTCCCCCAAGCCCCATTAAAATTTGTACCAACAATGGTTTAACTTTTATCTCTAGTCAATGTTTCCCTTTGGAATGATGTCTAGGGTGCTGCAATCTTGCATTCTGCTGTTGTATACTAAAATTCAGGGCTGCTGACCTTCAATTCAAGAGCAACTGGAAGCAGGCACAGGGTGGACAAGTATAGCTGTGAGAGCACCAAGGCTGAGAAGTAAAGTCTGCTGCAGTTTCCACGGTATGCATCTGATGAAGTGAGCTGTAGCTCACGAAAGCTCATGCTCAAATAAATTGGTTAGTCTCTAAGGTGCCACAAGGACTCCTTTTCAAGTTGCTTTCAGTGATTCTGGATTCACACCCTCAAGGCACTGTAGTTATTCTGAATGTTCACAGTTGTGAGTGAAAGCATAATCTGGCCTTGAACTAGCACTTGGGTGCCTCAAGCAGAAGTCGCTGAAGACAAAGGTCCACGTGGTACCCTTAGTATTGTACTGGCATAAAACCCATGGGAGAGGGACAGAGAGCCCAGGAAATTGAGCAGCATTCACCTTGGAGCATCTCCTCCTGATACTCCCCAGAAAGTCTGTGGGGCCCAGATACTGGTATGGTAACTGTTCCTAACCTTGCAGACGGCTTGAGCCTCTTTGGGACATAGCTTCTCTCCTGGGGGAGCCATGCTGCCATTGGAGTATCCCTCCCTACTGCAGCCGTGCAGTAGGAACCATGGATGGGTCTCTGTGGGAGTAAATACTACTGTTAGCAGCTTAACAGCAGGGTTAATGCTCTTAGCAGCACAAATTTTCACTCCTATCCACAGGGCCCTGAGAAGAGCCTCCCCTGAGCCTCCTCTGTGTGGTGGAGGCATTGAAGGGCCTCCACTTGCTTGGAGGAACGGCAGGAGCAGGCTCTGCTCTCACTTCCCATGGGTTTAAGGTGCTTTATGTCCTAGTTCCTGCTCCTTTGCTCACCTCTGAGCTGTGTAATGGAGGAGAATGTGCTCTGTAAACTAGTGACAAGCATAGGAAGGCAAATGCAGTGTCATCCCATTTTCAGGGTTAGGTTTGCCCTGTGGGCTTAGCCCCATGCCTTTCACTCACCTGAAGAGATTAATGTATCGAGGCTTGAGTGTTTCTCAGTAAAACAGACACAAAATTGGTCGTCAGTTACTTAGAGAGCAAGGAAATGCTACCTTTACACGCAGCAAAATGAAGCTGCACAGTGTGGGTCGCTAGGAAGCTGCAAGGAGTGAGGAATATCTATGGCTCGGCAGGGTAAGTACGTAAGGGAATAAAATTGGCTTTAAAATGATGGTGAATGCGGCACTCATGAAAACAAAGGTCTAAATGGCATTGGCCAGAAGTAGGAGCAGTTGGATGCAGGCGCTGGGTAATTTTCCTACTGTGCTCTACCACTGTCCCTGTGCCAGATTCTGTTATTCAGTCCCTGAGGGACTTGTGACCAGACTGCCAAACAGAGCAAATAATGTGAGGGGGTGGGGGGAAGAGGGAGCTCCCTCAAGGCTGCTCCTCTGAGGTGCTGAGGATCTTCCACCCCCCACTGCCCTCAGCACCTTACAGGGTCGGCACCTGAGAGAAACCATATCCCACATCCATGGGGGCATTATAATTAAAATATAAGAACTGGGCTTGATTCACAAGAACAGAGCTGGCCCTGTGGGTGTGCAGGCTGGGTGTCCACGTGTGGTGCCTCCACCCTGTGGGTGTGCAGGCTGACTGTCCATGTGTGGTGCCTCCACCCTGTGGGTGTGCAGGCTGGGTGTCCACGTGTGGTGCCTCCACCCTGCGGGTGTGCAGGCTGGGTGTCCACGTGTGGTGCCTCCACCCTGCGGGTGTGCAGGCTGGGTGTCCACGTGTGGTGCCTCCACCCTGCGGGTGTGCAGGCTGGGTGTCCACGTGTGGTGCCTCCACCCTGCGGGTGTGCAGGCTGGGTGTCCACGTGTGGTGCCTCCACCCTGCGGGTGTGCAGGCTGGGTGTCCACGTGTGGTGCCTCCACCCTGCGGGTGTGCAGGCTGGGTGTCCACGTGTGGTGCCTCCACCCTGTGGGTGTGCAGGCTGGGTGTCCACGTGTGGTGCCTCCACCCTGTGGGTGTGCAGGCTGGGAGGCCTGAGGAGGACAGAGGTTGCTGGTACGGAGTGCCTGCTGCAGTAGCAGCCTAACCGGTCCCCCCTGCTCCCTTGCTCCGACCTGTTCTGAGGGGCAGAATTTCCTCATTGCCCTTCCCCCCCTTCCCTGAGCCTCAGAGGGGAGGAGACGAGAATGTTCCCCTCCCTCATACTCATGTCAGTTAGTCTCTGCCTATACCTCTGTTGGGCGGGAGGGCAGTTGGGAGCCGGTGTACAGGAAGGGAGTGTGGAGGGGTGACAGACCAGGAGTCGGGGGTTATGTGGGGAGGGGCAGCAGGAGTGAGGTATGAGGGAGGGCGGGAATGGCTAATTGGAGGCAGGGCTCTCGTACTCTGGAGAAGCTGTGCCCCCTCTGGGCAATTCACATGTCTTAAAACAACAATGCATAAAACCACCCCGCAAAGGGAAGTATAAATTACACCTGAATTGGCTCTTCCCCATATATCTTGGTTGTGCCCCCTTTTCCAGCCTGCACCACCACTTCTTTGGGCTGCACTGTTGCCCTAAGCCCCTAGTAAGGCAGGTGGGCACAGCTGAGTTGGGTTGCCTGAACCAACCCTGCAGCAAGCTTTCCCCTGTAGAGCCCTGGGCCTCTATGTGGGAGTAAACCAGGGCTGAATCTAACCCTTGGCATATGTTGTACTAAGCAAGAGTCTTACAGTTATGTGGTCTGAGGAAAGTGGTCTGAGCATCACCCATAGCATGAGATGTAGGCCCCTTTAGAAGATGACTCTAAAGGCAGATGAATGGATCAATACAACACAATCTGTTTTTACGTAGAATCTTTGATATGAAGTATCGCAAGCCATTTTACGAGGAGAGTTAGATCAAGGTGATAACACTTCAGAGAGCTGGGTGACAGCCACTCTCCAAAAGACAGAGAACTGGACTCTGTGTGGAGATGCAGCTGAGCAAGATAGGAGAGAACTGCAATTTTAAAAGCGTTTAAAGTGGTGCGTGTTAGCACGGCAGCTGTTGAGTTACAGTGACGGGAGAGGAGAAAGGAGTCGGTAATGGGAGAGACATGAGTGTGGATAACTTGTGGTAAGGGAAGTGGATTATGAGCAAATTGAATTGGGTATGGTATTAGCTCTCAGCAGAGGTGAGCAATCGGGTACAGGGTGCCTCTCTTTAAAAGACTATGACTTCAGCCTGCACTGATGCTTTTGAATCTCTAGTGGAAATAAGAGTGTGTTTAACTTTTTCCCCCCTTCTCATTGTCGCAGTAAAAGCACTAGGTGTGATGAGCTGTTTGGACACCCAGTGTAACGGGGAGGAAAGAGCTGACGACACTGGTGTGGTTCTAACCGCAACATCAACTGACAGTAGTTTCCTGTTACTGGTGTAACTCCCTATAGATGTGAACTTTCTTCATCTGTGTGCTTGTCTCTCTCTCATTTGTTAATTTTTGGCTAAGGTTCTGTTAATTTTGTTTAGGGATGGTTGTATTCTTCATTTTTTAAATTTTTTTATTTTATTTTATTTTATTTTTTTGCACCTTTGTCATACTTGTGTTTTGAGGGTGAGGTAATTATAGAACTCATTACTATCAAACATTTAAGAACATGAAAACAGACATCTGCACCTCTCTTTTACAGATAATAATAACAAAGCCAACAAACAACCCCTCCCAAAAAGCATGCCAGGCCCCAGTTTTGCAATCAGATCTGCACATACAAAGCCCTACTGGTTTCAGTGGGACTCAGTGGTCATAAAGATATACCTGGGGGGATCTGATTACAGGATTGGGGCCTCTGATTTCACCCTTTCCACAGATTCATTTCATCCCCTCCTTAATGTGTAAAATATCACAGTTGCAAAAACTAGAGCATGCTCTCTTCTGCCATTCCCATTCCAGCTGGAAAACTTGGCCTGATCCTTCCCTTGTGGTTTGTGATATTGTAAATAAAGGCTTGGGGAGGTCGCACGTTTTCCAGCTACAGTTATTTTGATTCCAAGGCTGCGGGGCGGAAATTAAATTGAACTCTTATGGGTTGTTGTGGGAAAAGTATAATTATTATGGGAAAACAATGGAAAAAAGACCGTCCCAAATAAGACCATTCCTTTCTGACAAGAGCTTCGTCTAGGGACATGAGGCCAGAAATATTCTAAGGTAGGCACCTTAAGAAAAGTGACTTGATTTTCCAAAGGTTATGAATATCTGCAGCTCCTGCTGACCTCACTGGCATTTATGGATGCTTCTGAAAAGTAAGCTATTTATCCTTGAGAGCATAAGGACATAATTCTGCAAATATTTGTGTATGTGAGTAACTCTAACCATGCCCATAGTGGCACTAACACATGAGTAAATTTACTCAAAAGCATTAATGTGTGTCAGTCAGACCTTTGAATATGGAGTTTTGGAAAATTTTGGTTATAGGTCTTATCAGGTATGACACATCCTGTGGTTCATTTAGTCCAGTACCCTGCCTTAGGTAGTGAGCAATATCTAATGCTGAGGGGATTAGGGTAGAGGGTGCAGGGGGAATGCATTATGTAAGAGCTGTACTATTTTGTGTTTTGAAAACTTGTGCTGGTTTTTACTAGTAGATGTAAACTCTCTTGTGCTGAGCCATGATTTATTTGTTTTTGTTATCGAAGTAAATGCCTGTTTCATCTATCTGCCTGTTTTTTGTCTCCCCCTTTTGTGTTGGTGTTTGAAACTTTCTGGTAATAAGTATTCACAACAGAATATTGTTGGTCTTTAAACTACTATTTCATGTTGTTAGTTTAGATATTTATATTTAATCCTGTTAGGATTTACTAAGAGACAAGGGATCACAACAAGGCTATTGGGGCTTTATTACTGGCTGATATGCCGTGTGATGTTAATGTTGGCTACAGCACTGCAAGTTTCTCTGTGTTGGTCCCAGGATATGAAAAAGGCAAGGTAGGTCAGGTAATATCTTTTATGGGACCAACTTCTGGTGGTGGAAGGTACACGCTTTTGAGCTACACCGAGCTCTTCTTTTCTACCAGCAGAAGTTGATCCCATAAAAGATATTACTTCACTTACCTCATCTCTTTAGCGTAACTAACAATTACTAGCAATTTCGTGTCACTGTTTGTTGTTATTGTTGCTTTTATTAGATATTTACCAGGAAAAGGTCTTTAAATAAAACTGCAAAGATTTTTCTTGGTGCTTTTCTTTATCAAAACAGGATATAAAGTGTGAATGCCATTTGTCACTTGAATCTTGCATTGTAGCTCAGTGCTAGAGAAGTCAAATTTGACATAAAATTTATATAGCTCTAAAAGTGTAGCAGGAAATAGATTTGGTGAAAATACATTCTACATATAGATGTTAATTTTGTGTCTGCAGGACAGGTTTTGGATACTTACTTAACCTGATTTTGTTCTTAGTGGGCACATAATTCATGGACATAAAAATAATGGCCCAGTTTTATCCCTGCTGTAACTCCATTGACGTCACTAAAGTTACAGCAGGGATGATTTGGCCCAGTTTCTTTAAAAGTAAGACCTGATGAGCAAACCCTTAAGGAAAAGACCTATAGAGAATGATTTCCCTGGGACAGGATAAAAGGGATCTGATTTTTTATTAAATTCTATAGGACCAGTTTTGGTTCCATATCTATGAAATTAGATAGGACCCTTTCAGAAGGGAAGGGTGTAACATGCACTTGCAGTCTGGAGGTGTCACAAGTGACACCAGCGAAAGGTTAATCAGTTCAGAGCATATCCACTTTAAAGGGACAAATTTAGAACTAGTCATGTACATGGAAGTCACCTGGGTTGTATCCCCTACAACAGGTTTACATTTTGCATGTTGAAAGACCCAGTAGAGCAATTTATTCTGTTATCCCTCTTTCTTAAGAAACAACATTCTGAGACATGTAATCTTGAACCAGGTTTTAGAGAAGAGACTGTGTCTATTATTGAGATGCCAAGTTTTCCTTTTCCCTACTGCCTTCTAGAACTGTTGTGGCTGAAGTATACCAGGTTAGAAATCAAAGACACAATAGCTTCCACTTGCCCTGTTTCCAGAATTTTGTCCTGCTGTGGAAATGAGAAGGCATAGGTAATACTGAAGGCAAAAAACAATACTGACCACTACAGAAATGTAAATAACAGTTGTCTTAAATCTCCCCGTCTCCCCAACCAAAAATAAAAACCCAGCAAAACAACCTCCTGTATTTGCAGGCTTAGCATAAATTGAAAACTGGGACAAGTACTATGGACATTTAAGAGTTGCTGGTCATTAGCGTCTCCCAGCTCCTTTTGAGGGAGTTGTAGATACCCAGCACTTCTGAAAATTGTGCCACTAATTCATAAAGTGATTATTTTGGTTCAGAGCCTATTGGCAATATTTAGGAGAAGAAATCTTTAGAAAAAGTGAGGCCTGTCGTAACTGATTAAATTTCAGAGTACGGGTTCAATTCGGCTCTTGAAATGCTGATTTTTGTTGTATAGGGTAGCTGTGTAATTGGGAACTCATTAAGCTGTGGGTTCTTGGCACTTTAGATGGCAACAGCTATATCTGGTCAAGATCTAGTTAGCAACTTCTTTTTTTAAAGCGTTCTTGACCTCTTGCACAACAGCAGATTATTCATTTCAAGGTGAGTATTCCTGGACATACAAGTAATTCTCCATGATGAAGAAAATGGTTTTCACATTTTTGGTGAAATAATTCTCTGAGCATGCAAAGCAACTGGATTGTAAAAGAAATACCTTGCTGATTTAGGGGCCAGTGTTTCCTTCTGTGTATGTGAGTGCATGCACTGTAAGGGAATTCAAGCGGGCAGGCTTTTCAGCATTTTGGTAGAGCACTACAGAAAGTGCCATTGACTAGTATAAACAGTGAAAAAACTGCCAGAAGCTGGAACTGGACGACAAGGGATGCATCTAGCACTGGCCATTGTTGGAAGAGAGGATATACACGGCTAAATGGACCACTGGTCTGACCCAGTATGGCTGTTCTAATGTTCTTATGGTCTGTTTTCTCTCCCCACCCCACTTTAATTTTCATACTTATTTTGTTAGCTTCCTTAACTCCAAATGGAAAATGTGTGCTCCTTTATGGTGGGAGGGAGCTCTTAGTGAGGATGATAGGTTCTAGAACCTAATCTTGAGTGTTTCTACTGTTCTAATCTCTGCTCCTGTGCATGGGCTCATTTGCTCCAGTAGGACCAAGGATAGACAAGGCATTTAGTTTGCAGGCTTTTTTCATATCCATTTTATATATGAAAATACCACCCCTTTTTTCTAGCTTGAGGAAGGGTGGGGGGTTGGGACTCCATCTGGTACAGCAAAGAATTGACCCCCTCCTTTTCTAGCCCCTTATACCTCCTATAAGGGGGGGACGATGGGGTCCCAGCAACCAGATGGCTGGGGCCAGGCTGGGGTTTTGTGGAAATCATTAGGGGAAGGGAGATGACCTGTACTGTACAATTTGTTGCTGGGCACTCCCAGATATGTCAAGAGAATAAAGTTGTGGCAAGTATACCACATCCATTGCCTCCTGTCTTTCTTCTGGGGTGGCTGGACGATGTTATATGGCATCAAATTAGACAAAGGGCAAAATTTTCAAAAGTGTCTTACGAGCCTTGAGTCACTTTTGAAAAATTTGCCCTTGCCTATTTCCAAAAAAAGAGGATGCTTAAAGTGCCCATAAATTCTTTAGCTGTAGCATTCACTGTGATGGTGTTTGCAATGAATTTATAGGTCTTGTGGACAGAGAGCCCCCGATGTAACACTTTTGACCATAGAGAAGTTAAAACAGATCTGAATTTTGCTCAGTAGGTTTGTCACATCGTGTCCATGTGAAATGGTGCATTAATTAAAATCATAGCAGATTCAAACGTAGATAGACTAAGAGTTATAAGCATTGGATTACTGCTGAAGAAAATAGTATGGCACTGGTAGAATGCTGCTCTGATACATTTATTGAAACATTAATAAGCCTTTGGGTGGGTTTTTTTGGTTTAAAAATAGTGACCAAAGTACTGTCCTTCAACGGATACCTGCCCTCTCTCAGAATATTCCCAACCCCAAGCATTGAAAAATCATGAGTCTGGCCCCAAAAGATGATGAGAATTTTGAAAAGAGTAAATTATTTTTTTTATTTGCCTTTTTGGTGTATGAGTTTTAGGTATCTCATTTTTTTTCAAGGTTTTCTCAGCAACCATGAGGATAAGAAACAACATTTTAACATGAAAGCTGAGATTGTTATGCAGTGTAATAACATGACTCCAGGAGCTAAGCCTCTTAAGAAAAATGCCAGATGTTACAAGACTTGTGATAAAATTGTGAGAGTTATCAACAGAATTCAAGCATTGATTGTAAGATCTCTCTCTCAGCACTTTAACGACTTTTTGGCCTGAGATCTTCCCTCAGATGTATTTTCAACCACTTCCCCTTTACTCATGGCTGTTTCCCCCCACCTGTGGAGGCAGACTTATGTGGCATTTCTCTTGAATCCCTAACCCATTGTTACATTCCTACTCTTGACTTATCTGCCATCTTGAATCAATGATTACACCCCCTCCTTTCCTTGGATTCAAGTGGGAGTTAAAATTTGGCAGAAGGGTGTGGAGGCATGAGATAGATGTATTGTTTTATTCAATGGGGCAGGGCTTGGGGGACATCTAAACTTCCTGGGAATCAGGGTGGTGCATCCTCACTGTGTGGGCAGTTGAGGTAATTTTAAAATTGACTGTACACCAGTCATTTTACTGTGAATACAGAGCCCAGTGCTGTGAGTTGCTGAGGGCCGCTGGCTCCCAGTCAAGTCCATAGGAGTAAAGGGCACTACTGCCTCATGTGACTAAACTCCTGAAAGCACGAGTTGTGTTGGAAGAAAATGAACAGACTGTTAATCCAGCGTTCTGATTGTACTGGAGGGGCCACCTGTAGTACAATGAACACTGAAGTGCTTGTGCTCTTCGTGCTGTCTTTAGCAGTTTTTATTCAAGGACAAAGACCTGTTCTCCAAACAGGATGCCAAGAAGTTCAGAAGGTGGGAAAGCAGGAAGCAGTAGTATGATGCAGGGTTACCACAGGCTGCATACAATCCTGGTTTAGATTTATGCTCGCTTTGTTTTGGTGGGATTTGTACTTCATTTCCTGGCGTACTCAGTGCATTACCCTTTGTCTTGCTAGACGGCTACACTTAACCCTAGGTCGTCACCATGGCTGTGAGTAGAGATCAAGGCCGAGATGAAAAGCTTTTTGTCTGGATCGAGATTTGTCCCAAGTTCTGAGGTGTCTGGACCCAGGGTTTTGGTTTGGCCCTGTCCCTAACTCTTATTGTACAGAGGATTATAAAAACATGACCTTTACAGTTGGCATTAGACATAAATCTGTTTCCCTAAACATCTAGAAACACACTTTTAGCAAATATGTGATCATTGCGAAATGAGGATGGTGTTTGCGCATGCGACTGTGTCAGCAAATTTTATATAATTTAGGGAACTTATTCCACTTGATTGTGTTCTCGGAATCATTCCCTTTTTATAAATGGGGGAAAAAAATCCAAAACCCTCCATACCTATTTCCATAAGAGGTTCCCTCTGTCTCAATATCAACTAAATTATACCAATGAAAAAACATACCAGGTAGTATAAGCTGCAGTGCTTGGGACCGTTGCTGTAGAATGTAGCAGTACATTTTTTTTCATATATTTTTTTGAAAGTAATCATATTCTAAGAGAAACAAGTCTCAGACATTTTTGCTAAACCTGCAGCCAACAGTGGCCTCAAGTCATGCGGTGCCCCACCTCACCAGGGACATGTTGAAATGGCAGCATGATGTTTTCTGCGCTCTTGCCACTTGACTTGTGGGGTGAGTGGGTTCATGCCAGGCGAGAGCTGTGCAGGGGATTAGGGTATCTGCCCCATAGGCCAGCCTGTCATAATTGCCCCCTCCTTCTGTTCAATGGAAAGCATCCAGCCAATAACCCTATATGCCCCTCCACAAATACCCACATCAGTTCTGGACATGCTACCTATTGACTTTTCTCGTCTGTGAAATACCCCCCCCACCATCCTCCATCTGTTATAAAAGAGGGGATTGAGGCAGGTGAGTGGAAACATATAGCACACTGACTATTTGGTTCTGCAGCTTTGGATTGAAATGAACAGCTCTGCAGAACCTGCCAAATTTTCTTGAATCAGCCCTGATCCTAACATCTGTTGCATACAAATACAAAATCCTACTGAGGAGGGCTTGTTGAGAGCTAAGCTAAATCAAGTGGTACTTTTGCCAATTAAGTTGACTTATACCTTCTATAAATAAGTCTTTACAAAAAAAATATGTACTTTATTGTAGTGCATGGAAACTTTCAGATGGATTAATTTCTTTTTCGAGTGATGGCCCCTATCTGTATTCCACACGTGGGATATGCATGTTCTCTGAACATTCGGAAGGCTTTGGCCTTCTATTTGCAAAGAGCAAAGGACAGTAGAAAGATACCTAAATATTTGTTTCATAGCAGAGTGATCAAGAGGTCAACCTATATGGTGCAGAGACTTTCAAAATGGATCTTGGGTTGTATTACCTTTTGTTACCACCTAGTTCCCCACCCCTCATCCCCCAAGAAAGAGCAAAGGCTCATTTCACCAGGAGGCAAGCTACTTCAGCTGCATCTGTGAGAGATGTGCCTATAGTAGAGATATGTAGGGCAGCCACTTGGAGCTCTTTGCATACTTTCACGGGACAGTACGCCCTGGTACAATCGTCAGCTGTGGATACGGCTGTGGGGACAGCAATGCTACGGTCAGCCATCACTTCTGCATCCTTGCACCACCTGTTTGACTACTGCTCGTTAATCTCACGTGTGGAATACACGTAAGGACCATCGCTCGAGGAAGAAATTAAGGTTACTTACCTGTATCTGGAGGTCCTTTAAGATGTATGGTTCCTATCTGTATTCCACTACGCACTCTCCATGCCTTCTGCTGGAGGTTCATTACACTGCAGTAAGAATGGGAAACTGGAGAGGTGTCAGCCTGCACCACCCTTTATGTCCTCGGTTGGGAGCATGGAAGAGCGATGGCGCATGTGTGGGCCAATACACGTTGTTTGCAAGAATTCTGGACTGAAGAGCATAGTGCGCATGCATATCCAACATGTGGAATACAGATTGAGACCATGCTGCTTGAAGAACCTGCAGTTACAGATGAGTAACCTCCATGTCCTGAGTGACCCATTAGTGTAGCTTCTAGTGACTTTAAAGATGTTATTAATTTAATTCCTTCACTTCCATTAAAATTGTCCGCTGTTTTTACTCCAACTTACAGTAGACACACACTTAAAGTGGGGTGAGGAGGGGGAAGAGATACTGAAATGTTTGTATCCACTTACGTACAAAAGATTCTGAGAAAGAAACACACTACCCAGCTCTACCATAGCAACTGAAAGCTTGGTATCAAAGTACAAGCAGATTCATCAGGTGAGGTAAGATGGCGTCTGGTTCAGACAACATTTTGGTGTTAATTTCATAATGTGGGAGAAGGGGAGGAAACATCTACAGAATGTTTAGTCAAAACATATGCTTTCAGCTAATACTTCTTCTAAGTAGCCCCTTACAGTTCACTGAAATTGCCAATGTTGGGTGTATGATCACATCTCCTCTACTCGTGTAGTAATGACATGTCCTCCAGCCTTGGTGACTCTGTTGATAAGTGCTAAAATGTTACCCTTTTGAGTGTTATAGTGGTGTCCTGGTAGTGCCTGTTTAAAGATAAGGTTAAAGAAAAGTTTTTATTATAACACTGTAAACATGGCTGAAGTTTGAAACTTGTCAGGGGCAGTGTCTTCATTATGATCTAGTACAGATATTCCAGCATCATGGTCCACAGAGCAGTTGCCAGTGGTTTGCAGAAGGCTGGATGGTCACATGCTGCTGTCTCCAACTTGTTTTTAGTTGCAGACCTGCATTAAAAGAAAAATACATAGGCTATATGTTGTATTGTATGCTAAGAGCTGCATTGCGCGCGCGCTCTCTCTCTCTCTCTCTCCCTCTCCCCCCCCCCCCCCACTTGGGTTATGAGAGAGATTCATCTGATCTAAGGCAACTGTTAGTACTGTAATACTAAGGTTTCTCCCCCCACCCCATCCTCTTCCCCTTTTTCTAAAAACATTTCTGTTTAATAGGTTGGGAGAAAATAACTAGTTCTATGAAATTTTGCTTTGTTACTTGAAAATAATCTTACTGATTTTAAACATATAAAATATTACAACTGGGTTTTTTAATAATGTTATGTTTTGTTGGTATAATTTAATTAATATGGAAATAGCAAAAGTCCAATGGAAATAAAATTACACTGATGTTAATGCCAGATAAATAAATCATGTTCAGTGCTATTACAATGAATACAAAATTATTTTTTAAATTCTTAATGGGACTATTAGAACAATAAATGTAGATCTAAAGAGACATGCTTATATGCTCTAAGCTTATGTTTATGGGTTTATAATTAAATGTTAGGTAATAACATGTTAGTCCTTGATCTTGGCTAATAACTAGATTTCAGCTGTAGCTGAGAGTGCCAAAATGTCTTTACTATAATAACTTCTCTCCACAGCCAGGTCTAGAGTTTTTAAAGCACCTGCATGTACCTTGTGCTGGCTCTGTGTAGTTTAATTAAATCCTAAAATAGCCCTGTAAATAGTATCATCCCTGTCTTACAGATGGGGCATTGAGCAAGTGGGGTATTCTTTCAGTCTCCAGCCTCAGACCCTGGCCAAGTTGGTAAGAGAATCTTGGCTAAAGATGGATGAGGAAGGGTAAGGTGTGTATAGCTTCCTAATTCACTGTTTGCATTGTATATCCTATTTTGTGAGTAATCTGTTTCCACTGGTGGGAATCATATAATATCAGATAACTCATTAACTGTGAAAGTTTTATTTAATGTAAAAAGGTGTCAGTGGTTTTTACAGCTCTGTTACAGTATTTTATATGATTAAATTGTAGTTTTGAACTAAGGATTTTTGGTATATAATTTTCAATAGTACTTGTAGTTTCAGGGATCAGAAATCCAGTTTCTAGCAGTAATGAAACGCTTCTTAAAATGCTCCTCTTGTGTGTGCCTTTGTTTAAATTATTAAATCATTGTGGTTGTGACTATAATAATACTGTCGTTTCATATCTTGGAAAAGGAAAAAATAATTTTATTTGGGCAGAATAATGCAATTGGAACACACGTGCCTCTGAGTTCTTTGAGTTAAAGGCTAAAATGGTGCTGATAGTTGACAGAGATGCACAGTCCTGTTCTTTGATGATCTGCATAAATTCCACCACCATATAGTGGCAGCATATTGGTTTTCCTCTAATTACTCATGAGTGAACACTAATGTTTTTATGATGTGAATACACTGGAGCAATGCAGGATAAAAAAGCTTGCTTGTCAGGGGAGACAGTATTTCTAGTGTTTATATCTGGGGTTTTAGAGTGAGTAGAGACCTGGGCTCTGTTATGGGAACTACCACTGACTTGCTATGTGACTGTGGGCAAGTTGCTTAACCTCCTTGTGCCTCAATAGATCACTTGTAGAATGAGTGTCAATATCTATTTATGACATACTTTTTGTGAAGCACTTTGAGATCCTCAGATGTAAATCTCTGTAGAAATGTAAAATGTTGTTTTATTTCTCTTTTGAAGGAGAGGGGAAATGTATGCAGAAACTCGGCCATTCCCTAGAGAATCTTAAAATCAAGGCTCCTGCACGTACTGTATCCAATGCTGAGTCAAATATAATTTTATACATTAAATATAAAGACCCAGTGTATGACCTTCTGCAAAATGCAAAGGTGTGTGTACCATTTGTGCTTTAAACACTGTGCACATCTTTGTCTTTCCTGTTTGCTGCTCATTGAACGAGTCCCTTGTGCCTTGTTGTTTTTGGCTCAGTAACGGATGGCTTAGTGGAACGTGCTGAAAGTGAAATTTCAATATAAAAAAGTGGTGTGCTTGTTTTTCACATAAAGGTCTTTCTATAATTCATTTAAAAAAACCCCAAACCTTCTTTCCACTATTTATTATCTCTGTTCTCGTGGCTCCCACAATCTGCTAGGCACTGTCTACATAATCACATAGTCCAGCCTTGAAATAGATGACTTCCCTCTCTGAAATATGTGCCTGAGGTGAGGAGGCAGAGAGATCAATTTCTTTCCCATCTAGGCTGAAGCATCTTGTGGGCTATAAACATCTCTTGCCAGCTCAGTGGTATGGCCAGTTTGTAGACACAGGTATCTGGACAATGATGTGTTTTTCCCCTCTGTTTCAAAGCACGGTACATCTTGACTATTTATTTAACAGTTGTCATTGCTGTCATTTGTTGAGCGAAATTTTTAAATTGCATCACATCCAGTTTCTCATTTCACTTCAATTGACTGTGAAGCCTTGGTAGGAGGCTGTTCAAAGACATGTGAAGCAATAAAAGTTCAGTGGAGCTAGCATGTGAGCAATGTTACTTGTGTGAGAAATAAGCCCACATATTTTGAAGGGCTCTAGAACTCTGCTCTGTCAATGGGATCCTATGCCTGTGAGGCCTCGTGAGCTGGTGTCATGATTTGTGCTACTGGACACATAGAGTTGAGGTTTGTAATAGATATGTTGTGTCCCTCTCTCTCAGTGCCATGGATTGGAATGCTAGGGGCTCAGTGTGATAAGTCCCTGGCAGAGTTCAAGGGACTAATGAGACTCTCAAGATGAGAGGCAGACTGGGCTGGAAGGACTCTTGGATTTCCTTGTCCTTCTTTCCCCCGCATTGTCTTCCTTGCCCTCTCTGAACCTGCACCTTTCCTTTGTATTCCCGTCCACTCCCTCCAGCCTGCTGGCAGGGTGAAACCTACACTGCTTGCACACTCTCTTGCCTCAGTCCGATCATCATCAACACTCCTTGCTCTGCCTGAAACAAATAGCCAGACTGCCGGTAAGGGAAGCAAGTAGTGTTGCTCTAAGTGGTGCTTGGCTCCCTGCAAGTGAGTGAGAGAAATGGACCTGGCGGGGAACAGCCTGAGCAATAGGGTTGCCAACAGTGCCGTATTACAAGAGATGTCCCTTATTTAAATAAAAAATAGCCCATCCTGTGTTAAATCAGTACGGGACGCCTTTTATCCAGTATTTCAATGAGGGAAGTACTTCTGGTTGGCAACTTGACCTGGGGCACAGGGTTGCAATGCCAATCACCACTCAGATTTTACCTGGCCATCCCTCCATCATCCCTATGTGGCCCATGGGTTTGTCCTGTATTTTTGAAATGCAATGTTGGCAACCCTACTGAGCAGGTAGGAACTGTCAGAGATTGAGGGAATTGGAGACCACTCTCACTCTGAGGCACTCCCGGAGCAGGCGGTTCTGAGGGAAAATACCTTGCATTGTTCAGCAGCTGCCCCGCCAGTCAACTTAAAGGGACATTTTCTTAAATTTGTTTTGCCAGGAGTCTTTGGACCTACTATCGTTAAAAGTAACCTCTAAATCTCTCCATTTACTCTGTGTTTTTGGTAGACCTTTGTGTTCAGTCATCGTCACTGTTTCCCTGCGTGGTCAGTTAGCACAAGAGAAGATAACTGAAAAGACCATTATGAACATTAACAGCGGAGAGAGAGCAGAAACACTTTCTTTTTGAATATGAGGCCCTGAATTTGTTTGAGTGCACTCTTTTGGAGAGTGCTGCTTTCAGGAGTGGTGTTGATGGGCTCAATTTGAGAATCCTGACTTAATTCCATCAGGGAAGGTCAGGAGCAATGAAATTGGGTATTGAGGTTGGGGAAGAATTTATAGTAATAACAACACTGGTAGATTCAAGTTATGCTGTCTCTTAGCTATAGCCCAGCCTAGAACTCTTTTCACTGTCAGGGCTCCTAGAGGTTTTATTGACAAATTAAAATAAATTTTTTTCCAAATGCTCCTTTTTGTCCTGCATGGCTGCTTCATATCCCTTTTGGGGTAAGTTCAACTGTGATCACATTTTGCAGAGCAGTAGGCTACAAAGGGAGGTTCAGAACCAATAAAACTCTACCCGTGCACTCATAGGAAATAAAGTGTGGATAAAGGGGAAAAATAATTAGGGAGTAGAAGGCACCTTCTGCTCTGCACAGTAAAATGAGTTCATTTTACTCTTGTCATCTTTAATACTGCCTAGTATTATTTCTTTATACAACCAAGCACAGAAGCTGCTTCAGGGCAAGGGTTGAGAGTCTGGGAGTTGAGTTGGTACCTTTGAAAATCTTCCTCTCTTTAGAAGTGGTTGGTCTACAGTCTGAAAAAGTTTGAGAACCACTGACTGTACCAAATTGTAAACCCTCTCCATGACTTAAAATTATTCTGCCTTGTGTTGGACACATTGGCAACCTGCTGTCCTATGTCCAGCACTAAAAGCCTATGAATTATTGTTTCAGCAGGATGAATAATGGAGTTTTAGCACCGGCACCTCTTCTGATGGAAATAGGGGAGGAAGGCCATCTGTATTTTGCTCCCTCCTCCTGTAATTACAGCATGTTTGGGCTAGAGATGTATTGAACTACCCAGGCTGCAGAGGATGTTATGGATTCTCCATATTGCTAGTCCTAATCTTAGTTACATACGGCACAGTTCATGCCAATATTCACCCACTTGGATTTTCACTTCCAGTAGCAATCATCACACTGTGAATTTCACCTACGCACAGCTTGTCGTGCAGTTGAACCTGTGGTGTCGATTCATTTTTGCCACAGCATGGTGGGGGAAAGGAGGGAGAAGAAACACACACAAATGAGATACTGGGACAAGCCTCTGAAAAGCGCTGCTTTGTGGTGCTTGTTGCAGCCCATCAGAGGTGGGTTGAGGGAAGAAAGGGGAAGAAATTCATTAACTCTATTTTTTCCTTCTACTTTGAGAAGCCCTGTGCATTTGGGAAAACTCTGCTGTATGTTCCACATTAGTGTGTGTGGGCTGTTTTGAGATCCAGTTTGTCAAGTCAGGAGCTTGAGTAGATTCCAAAATGCACTTGACAATGGGGAAGCTCTACTGTCAAAACCTCTCCTCCATTTGCAATGAAACAAAGAAGCTCATGAATAACTTCCCCCCCAGGTGCTTAAAAAACCCACCCTTCCAATTTTCCAGAGTTGTTCTTAGTATGTCATCTTCATTGTATTGAAAAAGTGTTTGTACATCTTTCACATTGCCTATTGGAGCACTAAAAAACTTGTAGTTGTGGTGATAGCACGTGATTTGGTTTTTATGATCTCTTTAATTGAATGGTCACAGGGTAGCTGGCTCCTGTAACTGAAGTAGGTCCAGCTCTCCTGTGCCAAAGCAGGTGCTCCTAGTTGGGCTAATTAAGGGGGTGGGGTTGCAGTTGCAGCTATAAAGTGTTTGAGGGAGTTCCCAATGTTCCAGGGTAGGGCTGGTTTTGAGAAGGAACTGGCTGAGGGAGAGTGAAGCAGAAACAGGAAGCTGTTGGAAGCAGGACTTGAGTCCCCTGGGAGGGGAGGCAGTGAAACCTTGAGATGCAAAGTGTAAACTGAGAAACTGTTTGTTTTGGTTGGTGGTTTAAGTTTGGACCATAGAAACCTGCCTAAAAGAGACTCGGGTTGTGTCGCTGAGGCCTCCATAAGCTGATGAGAAGCCCTGTCATGTGACCCATAATGGATAATGCAGGCGCCTCAATTAGCTTCTGATTCCAGGGGAAAATGAGGATTGTTGGTGAAAGCCAAGAAAGGGACTTCAAGTTTCCCTTTGAGATTGACTAACCCCCACTTCATTTGAATGTTTAAGGATCATGGAAAAGGCCATCCGTATACTGGTGACAGTGCAGCAGGAGACAGCCACATTACAGTGGCAGCAGGAACAGCAGCAACAAACACAGACTGTGCTCCGGTAGCTGTTGGACAGCCTGCAGAAGCAACAATAGGCAGAATTCGGCACTCAACAGTGGAGGCAAGAGGCCCACTTCCAGCAATAGGAGTGGCTGCAGAAGCTTCTGGGCCAAGGGTTTCAGTGGAATGTGGTTGATGCTGGAAAGGGAAGCTCTGGCTGGTCCCCAGCCTGGCAAAGCTAGGGCCAGAAGATGACCTGGAGGCCTTCCTCCAGACCTTTGAGAGAGTGGCAAGTACTGGTAGGAATCAATTTGAGCAGCCCATGTAACTCCGTTTCTGACTGGTGAGGCACAGGCACGCTACTGAGCTGTAAGTGATGAGCAGGAAGATTCCTATCCTGTGATGAAGGTTGCCATCTTAGATAGATTGGGAATGACTCTGAAGGTGCATATGCACCAATGTTGGGTTGGCCTTCCAGCATGGGACATGACCCTGGGTAATAGCTCAAAAATTACAGGACCTCACAGCTTGGTGGCTATGCTCCCAAATCAGCTCAGAAGAGAAAATCATAGACCAAGTCATCCTGGAAAAGTTTTGAAGTACTACAGATGGGAGCCCAAAGATGGGTAAGATGATTTTAGCTTCCCAGCAGAAGATTATCAATCATTCAGTAGAACTGGAACAGCAATTAGCCTGGGTTAGGGTGGAGGCAGAGAGTGAGAATCAGCAGTGCTTACGCTAGAGCAGGAGTTGGCGAGGCTCCAGGGAGAGAAGGGGGGGCAGAGTATAGTGGAGACTTAGAGGCTGAAGCTAAGTGAGCGGGGTACAGTAGGGACCCAGACAGAGCTTCATCAGCGTGCTGGGAGCCAGACCAGAGGCCAAGGGCAAAAACAGTGGCCTTTTGCGGAAGGGGAAACAGGGATACCTGATTTATGGCTGCCGTCCTGAGGACTGGAGAGCTCCTGGAATGACTGGAGGCCACAGAATGTTAGCTACAAAACGTTGGACCAGAAAGAGAGAGAGCAGCTGGCTTCAGGACGTCCAGCTGCTCAGGAAGAGAGAGGTTGCCTGATCCTGATGGTCAGTGAGCATGAGGGAGAAATAGTGAGACTGCATGCAGAGACCTCAAAACCCTAGAGAGGATAAAATTCTATAGACAATCCCTGGTGAAGATATGAATTGTCCGATTGGTGTTAAGGCCTGTGGGGAACTTGGGGAATATGGAGACACACATAAATAAATGTATATGTATGAGTTCACGTAGAGACTTTGTGTTTTGGATTAGGGGTCAGAGCGGTCCAGATAGGGCTCCGCAGGCCAGTGTAAATACCTGTATGTGAAAGAGACAGGCTTTTCTGAAGGGAGGTTCATGGCGGGGTATGTCACACAGTCGTTGGCCCCTATAACTGAACTAGGTCCAGCTCCCCTGTGGCAGAGCAGGTGGTCCCAGTTGGGCCAATTAAGGTGGGGCTGCACTTGTTGCTATAAGGGGTTCGAGGGAGTTCCAGTGAGAAGAAATTGGATGAGGGAGAGTGAACCAGAGAGAGACAGGAAGCTGCTGGAAGCAGGACTGCCAAGCTCCCTTGGGAGGGGCGGCAGCGAAAGCCTGAGATACAAAGGGTGAGCTGAGGAACTGTTTTTTGGTTATGTTTGGTTAATAAAAACATGCCTAAAAGAGACTGTGGCTGTGAGGCCTTGGCAAGCTATTGAGAAGCCCTGCCATGGGACATGGACTATGTGAGATTATATATATTGACAGAAGTGTCTAGGGGGAGCTGTCAAAATACTAAGGAAGGAATGAATGCATATAATGTTGTAATCTGCTCTTGATCAATATGTTATAGCGTATTTATCAAGTCAGGGCGAAGCCTTAATTACTGATATGAAGCCGTTAGGGTCTGCAGCAGTGGTTTGAGCTCTTATTGAAGTTGTGCTTATATTTCTGAAGATTTAAGCACATAGAAGGCTTTCTAGGTTGGTTTTATAGGCTAATCCCTTGCTTTTGTTCTCTCTCCTTTTAAACTGTAAAAAGGTGACAATAGGTACTCAGATATTACAATGATGAGTACCATGGAAATGCCTACAAATACATAAAAATAACCTGTTCACAAAGTGTAGACGACTTCCATGGCTAGGCTTTTTCCAGAAGGGGAAACAATACTTTTGTTCCACAAATGATTCTTATCCTGTCTATCTTCTGATGTGAGATTCCTGGCTGCATGTTTCTATGGAAGTGTAATGCATTATTAAGCATCATCTGCTGTCAATATCACAATACTCTGTAGGATATTGACATCTTACTTAATAAAACAAAAGTGAACAAATCCTGGAAAACGTACATATGAGGTGGTAAATCAGAGGATTGTACAAGAAAGCTTGTGTGATGGTATCATTGCTTAAACCTAAAATAAATGCTGTGCTGCTCTGTTTAATGCAATATTTCTCCCCCCAACAAGAAGGCTAAATGTGACCTTCACTGCTGTCGGGCAGGATAAAATGTACATCATTTGTTCGTGTTTTCAAGCAGGCAGCTTCTGTAAACAATTCCAAATGTGACATGAGAGGAGTGGTCAGTGGAAGCCTTAGTCTGGACCAGTGCCCTGCAATTCCATCTGCAGTGTTTTTGATTCAAATTGGCTACAGCTTGTCTTGAATTTACTCTTTGGACTCTTGGTCACCTCTGTCAAAATCAGTGCTTTGCTCTGTTGTCGTTTATGCTCCCCAGCACAAACACACACACACACACACACATTTGCAATAAGCTTTGAGTTGCCTAAATGCAGTATGTGCCTCATGCTGAGAGATGCTAAGCACCCAGCTCTGAAGTTAATGAGTTGCAGGCTTCTTGCTGTAAGCTCTCCTGGGCTGAGACTGTGCAGTGTGGTGGGTCCAACTTTTTCAGCCGGTCGGTCTCGCACATTATTTCAAGCTGCATTCAGTATGTTGGAGGAAGACTCTCCTTTGCCATAATGCTAACAAAAAAAAACTTGACCATGGTTAGGTTCCGGGTGTGCAGAGGTCACTGCCTGTCGTGCTGACATGCTCTCATAATTTCCTTACAGTGCCCCATCTGCCTGTGTCAATCGGTTGTCTTTTATCTTATACTTGATTGCAAACTCTTTGGGGGAGGGATCGTCTTTTTGTTCTGTGTTTGTACAGCACCTAGCACAACTGGGGCTCTTGGGCACGATGATAATACAAATAATTATAATAGTTGGTCTGCCCTTCTGTGTCAGTCAGTGGGAAACTTAAATCTCTGTGGCAGGTTCTAAGATTTATTATTGTATAAAAGGCCTATTTTCTCAGATTGTCTGTCCAGTTGTCCGTTTCAGTCATTTTACGTCTGTTTTAAGGCTATGTTTTTTCTGACTTCTGGCGTAAGTTGGTTTTGGTGGTGGAAAATATTATTGCCTAAGCTCCATAGGGTAATAATTCACAGTATGGAGGTTGAAGGATTACTTGATGTCTTTGAGTGGCTGTAGTAATGATACATCTGGTATATTTTTAAGTTTTCTCTCCCTGAACTACCCTTTCCAGAGCAGAAAAGAGCTAATTAGTTGTGAGGTTCACGTGACAGCGAATGTGTAAGGCTCCTAAATGATGCAGCAGCTAGTGAGCATTCAGAACAATTTCCCTTAGATGTTAACAAGAAGCTGTCCATGAAATCTTCCAGACACAGTGCTGCTGCATTTTTCATTATTTATCAAAAGGTAAAGCTTCTCTGTTTGATGTTCACCCTAATAAACTGCTGTGTGTTAGATGGCTTTTTAAAAAACATGTATACATTATTACACAAAGAGCACTGTTTCTTTCCTGGATGACAGCACTGCCTGCTTAAACCCTGTCACTGCTGTTCATAAAAAGAATTGTTAAGTATACTGTCCAGAGTAGAATATCTGACCCTGAATAGTTTTAGAATTACTGTTGATGTTTAATAGCTTAAATTAATACAAATTATCTATTTTTATTGGTGGGTAATTTGGCCCAGTAAATTGTTTACAAGTGTAAATCTGTAAATATCTAAGAGACATAAAAGAAAGCGCCAAGGAGCTGTTTGAAGAATCCGTAGAAATTTTAAAGATGGGAAAGGCATTTTATATTTACTCTTCATTCATCCTCCTGCCAAGACAGAATTGGTTTCTTCAATAGAATCTCCAGTACTTGTTCCAGTCCAGCTTTAAATGATCTAAGGAATGGATGGGGCTTCTGTCACTTCACTTAGGGACTGTTTCACTACGTGAAATCTTATTGCCAATATGTTTTCCCTGATGTTACTCATAAATTTACTTTTGCTTTAATTTATTCCAGGCACTTCCAGCTGTATACTGACATTGAGCTATCCTGAATCATCTTCCTTGGTGTTTTCATCCTGCAATAGGGTGACCAGACAGCAAATGTGAAAAGTTGGGATGGTGATGGGGGGGTAATAGGAGCCTATATAAGAAAAAGACCCAAAAAATCAGGACATCTGGTCACCCTACCCTGCAAATGCTTGCAGATGATACCTCCATCTTAGTTACTGCGTAGTTAAGCTATACTCTTTCCATAAACAGTGATTTTCCCTTTCCCCCTTAATTTTTTTTTTCCTATGATGCTGAGGCTGGGATTTTCAGGATGGGTGACTGAAGGAAATTGGGCACCTAACTCTCATTGACTTTGTAGGATCGGGGCCTTATTTTGCGCAAGCACCTCCTTGAGGCAACTATATTATTACTGTCTATGGGTTGGTTCCTGTCTCCCTTAGGCCCCCTTGACAATTCTCTACAATGCATTGTGTCCTCTTGGGTTCTTACCAGTGCTGGAGAGAGAGACCCTCACCTCTTAGATCTATAGTTTGCCTCTGTATGCCTCTGTGTATTCCACTCAGAATCATTGGGGATTTTTTGTTGTCATATCACAATGCAAATTGATATCTAATTTACTGTTAACTGCTATCCCCAGGTCTCCTGGATTATCTTTTCCCCAATGTATTTGCTTGCATTTTTCCAAGCTGAAACTCACATTTTGTTATTTCAGCCCTGTATTTCTAAACTCTCTACAGAAGTACTTTATCTTCTTGTGTGTGTGTGTGTGTGTGTGTGTGTTTTCTTGATCCTCTGTGGTCTTCAAAACATCATCTGATTTCATATCATCATCTGTGAATGGTATTAACGTGCTGATTACAGTTTCTCTTCCAGATCATTAATAACCATGTTAAATGAAGCTGTGCTTAATACCAAGCCATGTGCTTTATCAGCCCTGTATTGTTTAAAAGAAATTCCACATAACATAATGTCACCAAGAATGTTTGATGGTGCCTTGTGAATGATTATGCTGCATAATACGGTATCCTGTAGGGTAAGGTATGATAAAACTAGGTTAAAATGTGTTAGCATAGAAATCTGAGAACAGTGAGAAAGCCCTAGAATGAGTTGAGGGCCCAGATAAATCAGGATCCCTTTCTGGTTCCGTTGCTGCAGGACAGGGTGAGTGGGTAGGGGCCTCCATGTCTCAGAGCCTTCCTTGTGGGCCAGACAGAGAGCAGGTTTACTTTGCTAGACCTGAAGGTCTAGGAAGAGTTCATCTGTATGCCCTGTTGAGAGGTGGGTGGGAATGATCTGTGAGTATAGTAATAGGAGAGAACCTAACATGCATTACTCTTTACCCGAGCAGATGTTTTGGGGAGTGGGAATTATAGCTTTGGAGGAAGTTGCCCGCTCTAATGTGTGATGTGGATTGGGTTCCAGTTTGATGTCTGGCTGGGATCCTCCTTGGCACTGGCCCACCTGAACAACTGTATGAAAATCCATCTCAGGTAAACTTCAAGGCTGGAGGAATTTATGCTTAATGGACTAAAATCTGCTCTGAGTGACATTGGTGTTGGTCTGGAGTAACTGCAGTGGCTTCACTATGGTTACTCTGGTTTTACTCTAGCAAATGTGAGAGCAGAATTAGATCTAGTGAGTGTTGCACAGTACATCCCTTTCCCATCCTGGAAAATTTTAACCCTTGAGGATGGTTGGGCCTTTCTACATTTGTGTTGATATGTTTTCATTTAAAAGGGCTCTGGTGGCTAGGTTTTAGTATTAGAATTTGGGAGATGGAGGGCTGGGGAGAGTATATTACAAACATGTATTAATAGAAATATGTTAAGTAAACTATTAAAAGAGTTTTCATTAACTGCTTCTAGTATTCAAACCTCCAGTTGCAGTTCATTGATCTAGGTACTCAGTCATTTATTAGTGCATGAGAATCAGACTGTGAAATTGATCTGTTTTTTCATTGTCAAAACTGAGCGAAAAGCCAAAAGTAAGTGGCACAAATGGTGAAAAGTGAGCTAGACTTTTAAAAGCCTTTCAGCTTTGTTACAGATACTACAGTACTAGAAACATGGGAAAGGACGTTTGCTTTAAAAATAAACCTGATTTATTTTATCATGACCGTGCTCTTTTAAATTCTCTTTGCTTTTGTAACACTTATAACTTTTTCCTTTTTCCTGTGCTTTCCTCTTTGGCATAGATTTGCACAGTGTGTGGTGTTCCGTCTTGTTACGTTGTGCTTCTTCTTGCAGCCTAATGTCTCCACAGACTTATGTTGAGAGTGATTTTTTGACATCACTCTGTTGCTGTCTTATATTTTGCAGTCTCTCCTGCTTGCTTTTCCCTTTCTTCACAGCATAACACTGTTTCCATTAGTTTTGCATTGACATTATCATGAAGCGGCTATCATTCAAACAAATGGAGAATTCCTATTAACATGAGAAAGTTAAGAGAATTGCTGCATGAGGATCACCACAGCATTGGTTTTATTAAGATGAATGGAAAAGCTTTGCAAGGAGAGAGGAAGTACTGGTGTCTTGAGGGCATGATGTTTGGAAATGGCAACTCTCCCACCTGAGGAGACTTGGTTTGAGGGTGCTACGTCTTCCCCTTTCTGATTATATAGGCCAGATATTTTCCACTGCTGGATGATGTGAAGGGGAGAGGAAAGGTACGTTAGTGAGGTAGAAGTGTTCTGATAGGAGTGTGTGGCGGGGGAGTTCGCAGCATTTACTCTTTTCCTAGCCCCCACCTCAGAACCCTGAAGAATCTTTCTTGGCTAGCACTGTGTAAGATTGGGTTGGAGATGGAGAGCCCATGCAGTGCGTGAGCTGCTCCAATGGTGGAGCTAATAGGGAGACAGGGGTAAGTGGGAGGGGCAGTCTTCCCCCTGATGTCCTTTAGTGGTGCCATATCAAACCAATAGGTATAACTGAAGGTGGCATCACCAATGAAACCCATCAACCCCCTGGCTCTGTATCTGCTCAAAACCTGGGCTCCACTACTGAAGCTCCCTCAAGCACTAATAGAAAGTGGGATTCACCCCTTCTGTAATTTCTTCACCATGGGGGGTAAGGGGGGAGAGGGTTGGGGCATAGCCATGGGTGAGACCTATTAGCAGTGTAACTCTTCAGGGATACGCTGCCTAGCAGGATGGGGGCGATGGACACCCCAGGGAACAATGGAGGATGCCTCTTGTGAGACTGGAGCTAGATTTCCCCAAGGGTCCTTGACGTCCCCGCAGTGTGCAGCGACAGTCCGAAAAAAAGCAAACAGGATGTTAGGGATCATTAAAAAAGGGATAGAGAGTAAGATGGAGAATATCTTATTGCCCTTATATAAATTCATGGTATGCCCACATCTTGAATACTGCGTATAGATGTGGTCTCCTCATCTCAAGAAAGATATACTGGCATTAGAAAAGGTTCAGAGAAGGGCAACTAAAATGATCAGGGGTTTGGAACGGGTCCTATATGAGGAGAGATTAAAGAGGCTAGGACTTTTCAGCTTGGAAAAGAGGAGACTAAGGGGGGATATGATAGAGGTATATAAAATCATGAGTAGTGTGGAGAAAGTGAATAAGGAAAGGTTATTTACTTGTTCCCATAATATAAGAACTAGGGGCCACCAAATGAAATTAATGGGCAGCAGATTTAAAACAAATAAAAGGAAGTTCTTCTTCACCCAGCGCACAGTCAACCTGTGGAACTCCTTGCTTGAGGAGGTTGTGAAGGCTAGGACTATAACAGGGTTTAAAAGAGAACTAGATAAATTCATGGAGGTTAAGTCCATTAATGGCTGTTAGCCAGGATGAGTAAGGAATGGTGTCCCTAGCCTCTGTTTGTCAGAGGGTGGAGATGGATGGCAGGAGAGAGATCACTTGGTCATTACCTGTTAGGTTCACTCCCTCGGGGGCACCTGGCATTGGCCACTGTCAGCAGACAGGATACTGGGCTGGATGGACCGTTGGTTTGACCCAGTATGGCCGTTCTTATTCTTATGTTCTCTGAAGTTCCTGGCCCAGGCTCCTTTCACAATCAGTAAATCTATCCCCCAGTGAGAGATGGGGAAATGCTGCAGAGTTTTCTGGCTGCTTTTGCCCTCTTCTTTGTGTCTTTCTGATGCAGGCAGCATTTGGGCCTCTGACTGTGAGATGATCCCGCTGTTATTCTGCAGATGTCATTGCACTAAGTGACCCAACAGCATAAGGAACCTGAGAGAGACACCAGGGAAAACTTTTTGCCTCCCAAGACCTGAGTTTGGGGCTCTGTGACTTTACCTACAACAGTAGATCGTATCACACAAAACTGAGAGCAGAAGCTGCACTCTCTGGAACTTCTTTGCCTACTTTCTAAACACACTCTCCTCCTTGTTTGCAAGCAACCTCTGTTGGTTTTGATGGAAGTTATGAGTGCTCAGCACTTCTAAGAATTGGGGACTAAAGTGTCTCAAAATAAATGGGCACTTCTAAAAATGTTGGCGGTAGTTATTCCTCAGTCGGCTCTTGAGATATAAACACGCTGTTCAGCCCTGCCCAAGGGAAAACAAAATGTATATTTGGACTCCCAGTTGCTTTATATGTGTGTGAGTGCATGTTCATTTTATTTAAGGAGTTGGTACGTAATCCGTTTTAAAATTAACTAACTGTCTGTTGACTTGTCACCCTGTGAATGAAAGCACATTGCTTGTAATTTGTTTGACATTATTCTGTCCTGTTATCAGACTTCTAATTACATTTAGAACATAACCCAGATGTTTGTCTTTCTCTCTCTCTTTTTTTCCCCTTTTAATTTTAAAACATGGAGGGAAACAATTATCCAGTGAACCTGTGGAAGTCTGTTTGATCTTGTAAAACTTGTTTACTTAATTGCTGTGTGGTCATCTGCAAGTAGATTTGAGATGCAAAGTTCATGTCAGGATCTGGACCCGTCTTTTCAAAAGGGACTAGTGGATGCTTTGCTTGTGTGCCCAACCTGAGATGCCTTAAAGGCAAAATGTGAACACTTGCCCTTCTGAACATGAGGCCCTTTTAAAATGTCTCCATTTGGGTCCCCTAAATCACTAGTATTGTTTCAAAGCTTAGACCCTCAAGTGGAACTTCCCTGCAGTTTGGGGTATTTGAACCAACCTCTAAATGTATCATGCAGACCTATATTAAGCATCTGTCTTTAGCCATTGCTCTAAAAAGATGAGGTGGGGAGTGAGAGGAGAAAGAGAGGGAAGTTGCTTATGCTTTACAATGTTTGTATCTAAATAGTGATAAAGAGATTTAGAAAGGTTGCCCCCTCAGGAGGAAAGCCATGTTTGCAAGTGGGTGATCTTTTGTAAATCAGGAGTAGGATTGGCTTTCCTTTGAATAAGAGCATGATATACCCTGCCGGCTTGGCTTTGTGAGGGTTTGGCTGGGAGAACTCAAGCTATTTCCCACGTGCTGGAGTGGGAAGTTTACCTCTCAGAATCTCTTTGCAACTTGTGTTTCTTAGCGACTCCCCACACACTCTTAGACACATGGGATAAAATTATCAGTAGCACGTAAAGGACATCAGCTTAAGTCTCTCTTTTTTCAAAAGCACCTAAGCCACTTTGGCACTCTTGAAAATTTTACCCTAGCTCTAGCTAGTCCAGTAGTGGAGTAAGAAAGTCCTGTGTAGGCTGATAAGTGAATACCTGTCCCAGCTACAGTAACCCAATTCAGCTGATCCAATTTTGTAAGGAGATTAGTGCTTGGTGACTTCACTCCTTTTGAAGAGCTTTAGTTCCCTCAAGGTCTCCTGAGATCCAACTTTTTGTGTGTGCGTGCGCTGATCTCCATCTTTCTAAGCACCCAAATCTGCAACACTAGCATCAAATTTAACACTGTCTTCTCTAGAGAAAATATTTTGATCTGGCTGGCTCCAGCAGGGGGACTGATTTCTCAGTTCTACAAGGCTTCGATCAAAACTGAGATTGTGGTGGAGGAGATGGCAAAAGTTTGAGGAGGTCTCAGTGGGTTGTTGTAGAGAAGGACACCTGGGGAAGAAGAAGAAAGGGAACAAAACATACTTTTAATACAACATACTTTTAATACAACTGATGTTTGAGAGACTTAACACAAAATAATTCCTAGGCTTTTTTTTTCCCTGCCACAAAGAACAAATATTTTCTGATGCTTAGTCTGAAAGTTTTAAAGGCATGACAGGCCACTCAAACTGGACCTCACGAGTGATTCTGTCCCTTTGGTGGAGGTGATTTTGTTTGTCATTCTGTTTTAGCGTTGTGGTGCCTTTTGATTGTCTGCCTTTGTTACTTAAGGATTTAACATCCTGGCTGTAGAATGACCAGAGAGAAGTGATGAGGGGTTATTTGGGGTTCCTTCCCTGCTCTCCTGTCTGCTCTTCTGAGCATTTGTTTTATTATCAAAGGGAAAAGCTTTTTTGATTAAGGGCCACTGCTAAAGTGTACAAATCCTTTCAAATTAATAGAACTTAAAACAATTCTGATTGGCCAGTTCAGACAGGCATTCGGGCAATCTGCATTTCTGAGTCCTCCCTTAGCTTATCAGGCTAAGTAGGTGGCTTCCAATGTGACAATCTTTTAAAATTATACTGAAGACACTTAGTAATAAAATGATGATTTATTTCCTCTTTGCAGTTAGCCTCGGTGGTTGGATTATTATCTATATTACACTGCCTGTGTGCTGTAATGAAATGGCTAGCTAGAGTAATGCTTGACACATTCACCTCTGAAAACTTTGGGGAACTAGCACTTAGTTTTCCTTTTAGGAATCATTCCTTCTCATACTTTTTCCTCTTCATACTCTAGTTCTGACATACCCAAAATAAACCAAACATGCAAACCACTCCTCCTCATGTTCCTCCATGTCTGTAGGTGTTGACATTTCAAAGGGATGCTGTCAGCTGAAGTTGCACTTCTCTCTGGAAAGTTTTGGTTTTACTTATTATTCTTTCCTAGTAAAAATCATACCATTTGCCTCTTTGTGCCTCAGTTACCTCACAATAAAAAGGGGATAACTGCACTTCGCCACTTCATAGGATTGTTGTGTGGCTTACTGAGTCTTCATAAGGCATTTGGAGATACTCTGTGGAAAGGCGTTCCAGAAGCACAAAGTTATTATTTAATTATTTTTACTATTCAGGATGTGTGAGGCCAGAGTTCTTAGAATCACTCATATGTGGAATTTGGGAAACTTGTTGCTTTGGTAACAGTTCTGTCTGGCGTTGCCTGCATGCGGAGAATGGGCTGCTTTTGACACCAGTTATTAAAATGGCTTCCTCCAGGCCTTTCTCTAAATGTTTTAAACAACTGTCCTTCTGGGGTCAGGATGGTCAGACCAGTTCAACACATTTTGTAGGAACACATTTGAAAGGTTCAGAAAAGAGCCATGAGAATGATTAAAGGATTGTTATAGTGATAGACTCAGAGCTTAACTTATTTCACTTGACAACAAAAAGGTTAAGGGGTGACTTAACTACAGGGAACAGATATTTCACAATTGGCTCTTCAATCTAGCAGAGAAAGGTCTAACATGATTCAGTGGCTGGAAGTTGAAGCTAGACAAATTCAGACTGGAAATAAAGCATACATTTTTGACAGGGAGGGTAATCAATGGCAAATTTGAAGCAACCATAGAATATCAGGGTTGGAAGGGACCTTAAGAGGTCATCTAGTCCAACCCCCTGCTCAAAGCAGGACCAATCCCCAATTTTTTCCCCAGATCCCTAAATAGCCCCCTCAAGGATTGAACTCACAACCCTGGGTTTAGCAGGCCAAGGCTCAAACCACTGAGCTATCCATTGGTAATGGTAATGAACCATTGGAACAATTTACCAATGGTCGTTGTGGATTCTCCATCTCTGATAATTTTTAAATCAAGTTTGGAAGTTTTTCTAAAAGATTTTCTATAGGAATTATTGTGGGGAAGCTCTATTCAGGAGGTCTAGATGATCACAATGGTTCCTTCTACTACGTATCTAGAACTATTTGCTATAACTTGTATTGAATCTCTCAGGCGCTGTCTTTGCTGCAGAAAAGGTGGGTTCTTTACAGCGGGATAACTAATGCACAATAGCTGTCCTGCTGTAAAATCATAGTGGAGGCAAGGCACCTGTAGTTTTTACTGCGGAGTAGCTAGTAACACTTTCACACATAAATTCCCTCACCTACCCTTCGAGTCATCCACAGTTGATCTCGCCTAGGCTACCTCGTGGTAAAACTGCAGAGTCTTGTCTCCACTAGAATTCTACAGTGGGCTGGGTAATGTGCATTCGTTATCTCACAGTAAAAACACGCTTTTTGACAGTAAAGACAAAGCCTTAGACTGCAAGCTCCTTGGGATAGTGCATATGTCTCCCTCTAAGTTTGTATAGAGTCTAATGGTGATACTGTAATATAAATATTACATATTAAATAATAATGTTGACCCTCTCTGTCCCAGTGGGGCAATCATTTGCAACAACCCTTTGAGAGGTACAGGGGAGATGTTGTCAAGAATGGCTAATTTTCCTAATGTATCCTCTGCCTCCCATGACATTCTTCAAATCAGCAGCCCGAAGTATGCTGAGATGTGCACACTTTCTGTGAATACAGCTGCTGCTGTTAACCCATCTGCCAAAAATTCTGGTCCTCAAATACAGCTTGCTGCTGTTTAGCTCTCTGTTTTGTTGGAAATGAGAACAGCATTTTAGCACAGTTTTCCTCAATGCAAAAGAACGACTAACTCCCCTTTTAAGGATGTGTTCCAGAGTGTGAATAAGCATGGGCTGAAGTTTTAAAACGGGCCAACAATTTCTGAATTTGAGCCATCACATAAAAGTATTTGTCACTGTGAAAAATCTCCCTTCAAGAGCATGAAAATTCCTTCAGCAAACATGGCTGTGTGATGCCAAATCTAGTTCATTTAAGACCGTGCTTCTTAGATTTCTTGCCCTCCCCATTCAAACGAAACCTGAATCCTCTGGTGCATCTTTAATTTTAATGAGTAAGCTATGGGTACAAGGATTTTCCCTGTGCCCAAAAATTATAGTTGGTTTCCATGACTATTTCTGGATGCCACTTTATAAATTAAAAAATAGATTTCAGATAAGTGTTTCCCCCACTCCCTTCGATTCTGTTAAACTTGACATTTTAATGACTCTCTTAAACCTTTTTTTTTTTTTAAGTTAGGGATGTTAAACCAACTGGAAAATGTTCAGTTGGCTGAAGGCCTGTGAACATCCATTCTGCATTTAAAATACCTTGTGAGATGCACAAACAAGAAACTCTCTAGACTGACATGAAGTGGTGGGTATGGGAGACATGCTTGCGTATGTATTACTGCTCTCTACTGGAATGAATGGCTAACTTATCTGTGTGAGAGAGTGTGGTCAATCTCTAGTGGCTGCAGTCTACAGCTGAGAAAAGCCCTAATACTACAGCAGTTCATGGAGGTTAGAGGATAGATGTCTGTTTTTTTTTTTTTTTAATTATTTTTTGCAGCCATAAACTCGAGGTCTTATTGCCTGGTTTGTATGCTTGAGGCTTAGCTGATGACCATGGTGAGAGGGAATTTGCAGCGTAAGGGGATCCATAACTACAACCCCAGGGGAAAAAGAACAAACAAGATTTTACTACTCATTTAAAAAAACAAACAAAAAAAATGAAACCTTTCTCTTTTGGACAAATTGTTTTAAAATACGTGGCTCCTTGTGACGGGGTGCAACTCGCCATTGCAGCACTTCCTACTGGCTGTTTTGGGAATTAGCTCTGTGCTCTCTTCTGGTGGTGTCTCCGCCCACTGTCACCTCTGCTCCTGGACACACGTCACTCCCAGGACCATGGCGTCCTTTTCCTCCCAGGGCTCTCAACAGAGAACTGCCCTCCTCTGCCCTGCAGCTCCCTTTTTCTATGGTGATGTTGCACTCTATATGATTTTATGAAAGTATGCTGATGAGTGTGAATATAATGTAACTAAAATATGCTTCATGCAAAAGGTCTCTTGTAAGGTATCATTACAAAGCTAATAATCTACTGAGTGTGGTCATCCTGTTTGTATAAATGTATCACTCTTGTATCCAAAACTAGAAATATGAAATATAACTCTGAAGGTCTATTGTAATTATGCAAAGTATGGACCATTAATGATGGTTTGAAATCTTGATGGCGCCCATCAACCAGGACAATTGACTGTGGATGGCTCTGTTTGCAGGCAGGCCTTCCTGTGAGTCAGGCTGGGAGGAATGAAGGCTTGGGGTTTTAGTGACATGCGATCATGTCACCTGAACTGGAATCCATCTTTAACCTAGTGTTTTTCCATTGAGAAGAAGGGGTGCGAACCCAGAGGGACAAAGGATTCCCACCTTATGCAAAAGATATATAAGTGGGTGGAACAGAACAAGGGGGCAGCCATCATGAGAAATCCCCTAGCTACCATCTGAGCTGGAACATGGGCTGTACCAGGGGAAAGGATTGTGCCCAGACTAGCAAGGTGTTCGGTCTGTGAAAGAAACTTATTGAAACATCTCTAAGGGTGAGATTTTATCTGTATTCAGTTTTTATTACTGTACTAGACTTAGACTTGCGTATTTTATTTTATTTTGCTTGGTAATTTACTTTGTTCTGTCTGTTACTATTTGGAACCACTTAAATCCTACTTTCTGTATTTAATAAAATCATTTTTTACTTATTAATTAACCCAAAGTATTGGAGGGGAAAACAGCTGTGCATATCTCTCTATCAGTGTTATAGAGGGCGAACAATTTATGAGTTTACCCTGTATAACCTTTATACAGGGTAAAAAAGATTTATTTAGGGTTTGGACCCTATTGGGAGTTGGGCATCTGAGTATCAAGGACAGGAACACTTCTGTAAGCTGCTTTCAGTTAAGCCTACAGCTGTTAGGGGATGTAGTTCAGACCTTGGTCTGGGTTTGCAGCAGGCTAATGGTTCTGGCTCAAACCAGGCAGGATGCTGGAGTCCTAAGCTGCCAAGGAAGGAAAGCAGGAGTAGTAGTCTTGGCACATCAAGTGGTAGCCCCAAGGGGGTTTCTGTGATCCAACCTGTCACACATGGGTCTGTTTTGCCCTGATTGGCTGCTCCTCTCAGCCCTTCTTTGATTGGCTCTCTCCTGCGCAGCCTCCCTAGGGCTGCTGTTAACCCCTTTTCTGCCAGTGTGAGGCAGACACCCCATCACACTCCCAAAGGGGGCTCCCAACTGAATTATAGGGACCCTAATTCCAGTGCTAGCTAGTGACAGAATCGTTCTTCTTCGCGACCTGCTTGCTGCCATGAGCAGTGTTCGTGAGACCCCCCTTGTATGACCCTACCCTATACTTTTCAGTGTTCGTGAGACCCCACCCTATACTTTTCCGTTAGAAGTTACTCTTTCAGTAACCATATCACGATATTGTTCAGATTTTGGAAGCTGAATGGACATAATGGAACACAATTGTTAATTCATTACAGTGGTATTTTAGCTTTACAAATTAAATTGAGTGTCCCAGTGAGGCTGCTTCTCTCTGATGCTGGGGGCATCAGGCTGGTTATTGTTGCTTCTGTGGAAACTGACACAGGCTCTTGGTACTCATAAGTATCTTGGATGCTTATTCGCTGTTCTGCTTAGCTGTGTGTCCACCTCTGCGGCAAATATTCAGTGCATTAAATACATGTTCCAGCTATCTAACTAGTTGCAGTCCTCTTAAGGGACTCTGGGTTGACTGGCTCTGATAGACCCCTCTACCTGCTCCCTGACAGCATAAAAGGGTCTAAAGAAGATATGGAGGCCCCTCTTCATCAAGCTGCATCCTGTCTCCTCTTCTCTGCATTTGCCATACCATGCCAGTGAGTGACTCAGTGGCATTCTCCTCGCCAGGCCTGCAGCACCCCCCCAGCATAAGAGGGCCCTGCAGACTTTTCACTTAGCAGCTGAAGTGTATGTATATGAACTTGAGCAAGGACACCAATGCTGCGTGTCCACCACAGTACCAGTGTTTTATGCAATCAGTGAACATCAGCTGCAGGCAACTCAGGATACTAACAAAAAGATGAGTATCTGATCCTGCTGGGGCCTTTTGCCTCTTGGGACACACATTCATGTGAAGGTAATCTGGGGGTATGTCTACACTACTAAATTAGGTCGAATTTATAGAAGTCGGGTTTTTAGAAATCGTTTTTATATATTTGAGTGTGTGTCCCCCCACAGAAAATGCTCTAAGTGCATTAGGTGCATTAACTCGGCGGAGTGCTTCCACAGTACCGAGACAAGCGTCGACTTCTGGAGTGTTGCACTGTGGGTAGCTATCCCACAGTTCCCGCAGTCTCCACTGCCCGTTGGAATTCTGGGTTGGGATCTCAATGCCTGATGGGGCTAAAACATTGTCGCGGGTGGTTCTGGGTACATATCGTCAGGCCCCCGTTCCCTCCCTCCCTCCGTGAAAGCAGCAGCAGACAATTGTTTCGCGCCTTTTTTCTTGAGTTACCTGTGCAGACGCCATACCACGGCAAGCATGGAGCCCGCTCAGGTAACCGTCACTGTATGTCTCCTGGGTGCTGGCAGACATGGTACTGCATTGCTACACAGCAGCATCAACCCATTGCCTTGTGGCAGCAGACGGTACAGTAGGACTGGTAGCCGTCATCATCATGTCCGAGGTGCTCCTGGTCGCCTCTGTGAGGTCAATCAGGAGCGCTTGGGCAGACATGGGCGCAGGGACTAAATTTGGAGTGACTTGACCAGGTCGTTCTCTTTAGTCCTGCAGTCAGTCCTATTGAACCATCTTATGGTGAGCAGACAAGCGATACGGATTGCTAGCAGTCCTATTGTACCATCTTCTGCCAGGCGGGCAAGAGATGAGGATGGCTAGCAGTCCTACTGCACCATCTTCTGCCGAGCAGCCATGAGATGTGGATGGCATGCAGTCCTTCTGCACTGTCTGCTGCCAGCCAAAGATGTAAAAAATAGATGGAATGGATCAAAACAAGAAATAGACCAGATTTGTTTTGTACTCATTTGCTTCTCCCCCTCCCCCGTCTAGGGGACTCATTCCTCTAGGTCACACTGCAGTCACTCACAGAGAAGGTGCAGCGAGATAAATCTAGCCATGTATCAATCAGAGGCCAGACCAACCTGCTTGTTCCAATAAGAACAATTACTTAGGTGCACCATTTCTTATTGGAACCCTCTGTGAAGTCCTGCCTGAAAGACTCATTGATGTAAAGCCACCCCCTTTGTTGATTTTAATTCCCTGTAAGCCAACCCTGTAAGCCATGTCGTCAGTCGCCCCTCCCTCCGTCAGAGCAACGGCAGACAATCGTTCCATGCCTTTTTTCTGTGCGGACGCCATACCAAGGCAAGCATGGAGGCTGCTCAGGTCACTTTGGCAATTAGGAGCACATTAAACACCACACGCATTATCCAGCAGTATATGCAGCACCAGAACCTGGCAGAGCGATACTGGGCGAGGAGGCGACATCAGCACAGTCACGTGAGTGATCAGGACATGACACAGATTTCTCTCAAAGCATGGGCCCTGCCAATGCATGCATCGTGGTGCTAATGGGGCAGGTTCATGCTGTGGAACGCCGATTCTGGGCTCGGGAAACAAGCACAGACTGGTGGGACCGCATAGTGTTGCAGGTCTGGGACGATTCCCAGTGGCTGAGAAACTTTCGCATGCGTAAGAGCACTTTCATGGAACTTTGTGACTTGCTTTCCCCTGCCCTGAAGCGCATGAATACCAAGATGAGAGCAGCCCTCACAGTTGAGAAGCGAGTGGCGATAGCCCTGTGGAAGCTTGCAACGCCAGACAGCTACCGGCCAGTTGGGAACCAATTTGGAGTTGGCAAATCTACTGTGGGGGCTGCTGTGATGCAAGTAGCCCACGCAATCAAAGATCTGCTGATATCAAGGGTAGTGACCCTGGGAAATGTGCAGGTCATAGTGGATGGCTTTGCTGCAATGGGATTCCCTAACTGTGGTGGGGCTGTAGACGGAACCCATATCCCTATCTTGGCACCGGAGCACCAAGCCGGCGAGTACATAAACCTCCAGGGGTACTTTTCAATAGTGCTGCAAGCTCTGGTGGATCACAGGGGACGTTTCACCAACATCAACGTGGGATGGCCGGGAAAGGTATATGACGCTCGCATCTTCAGGAACTCTGGTCTGTTTCAAAAGCTGCAGGAAGACTTTATTCCCAGACCAGAAAATAACTGTTGGGGATGTTGAAATGCCTATAGTTATCCTTGGGGACCCAGCCTACCCCTTAATGCCATGGCTCATGAAGCCGTACACAGGCAGCCTGGTCAGCAGTCAGGAGCTGTTCAACTACAGGCTGAGCGAGTGCAGAATGGTGGTAGAATGTGCATTTGGACGTCTAAAGGTGGGTTGGCGCAGTTTACTGACTCGCTTAGACCTCAGCGAAACCAATATTCCCACTGTTATTACTGCTTGCTGTGCGCTCCACAATATCTGTGAGAGTAAGGGGGAGACGTTTATGGCGGGGTGGGAGGTTGAGGGAAATCACCTGGCTGCTGGTTACGCGCAGCCAGACACCAGGGTGGTTAGAAGAGCACAGGAGGGCGCGGTACGCATCAGTGAAGCTTTGAAAACCAGTTTCATGACTGGCCAGGCTACGGTGTGAAAGTTCTCTTTGTTTCTCCTTGGTGAAACCCCCCGTCCCTTGGTTCACTCTACTTCTCTGTAAGCTAACCACCCTCCCCTCCTCCCTTCGATCACCGCTTGCAGAGGCAATAAAGTCATTGTTGCTTCACATTCATGCATTCTTTATTCATTCATCACACAAATAGGGGGATGACTACCAAGGTAGCCCAGTGGTGGAGGAGGGAAGGAAAATGCTACACAGCACTTCAAAAGTTTACAACTTCAAAATTTATTGAATGCCAGCCTTCTGGTTTTTGGGCAATCCTCTGTGGTGGAGTGGCTGGTTGGCCGGAGGTCCCCCCACCGCGTTCTTGGGCGTGGAGGCTATGGAACTTGGGGAGGAGGGCGGTTGGTTACACAGGGGCTGTAGTGGCAGTCTGTGCTCCAGCTGCCTTTGCTGCAGCTCAACCATACGCTGGAGCATACTGGTTTGATCCTCCAGCAGCCTCAGCATTGAATCCTGCCTCCTCTCATCATGCTGCCGCCACATTAGAGGTTCAGCCATGTCTTCAGCCCGCCACCTCTCCTCCCGGTCATTTTGTGCTTTCCTGCACTCTGACATTATTTGCCTCCACGCATTCGTCTGTGCTCTGTCAGTGTGGGAGGACAGCATGAGCTCAGAGAACATTTCATCACGAGTGCATTTTTTTTTCTTTCTAATCTTCACTAGCCTCTGGGAAAGAGAAGATCCTGTGATCATTGAAACACATGCAGCTGGTGGAGAAAAAAAAAGGGACAGCGGTATTTAAAAAGAGACATTTTATAAAACAGTGGCTACACTCTTTCAGGGTAAACCTTGCTGTTAACATTACATACATGGCATATGTGCTTTCATTACAAGGTTGCATTTTGCCTCCCCCCACCGCGTGGCTACCCCCTCAACCCTCCCTCCTCCCCGTGGCTAACAGTGGGAAACATTTCTGTTCAGCCACAGGCAAACAGCCCAGCAGGAACGGGCGCCTCTGAGTGTCCCCTGAAGAAAAGCACCCTATTTCAACCAGGTGACCATGAATGATATCTCACTCTCCTGAGGATAACACAGAGAGATAAAGAACTGATGTTGTTTGAACGCCAGCAAACTTACACTGCAATGCTTTGTTGTACAGTGATTCCCGAGTACGTGTTACTGGCCTGGAGTGGTAAAGTGTCCTACCATGGAGGACGCAATAAGGCTGCCCTCCCCAGAAACCTTTTGCAAAGGCTTTGGGAGTACATCCAGGAGAGCCGCGAATGCCAGGGCAAATTAATCCTTTCACATGCTTGCTTTTAAACCATGTATAGTATTTTAAAAGATACACTCACCGGAGGTCCCTTCTCCGCCTGCTGGATCCAGGAGGCAACCTTGGGTGGATTTGGGGGTACTGGCTCCAGGTCCAGGGTGAGAAACAGTTCCTGGCTGTCGGGAAAACCGGTTTCTCCGTTTGCTTGCTGTAAGCTATCTACAACCTCATCATGATCATCTTCTTCGTCCCCAAAACCTGCTTTCGTGTTACCTCCATCTCCATTGAAGGAGTCAAACAACACGGCTGGGGTAGTGGTTGCTGAACCCCCTAAAATGGCATGCAGCAGCCGTTCGCCTCTCTGGTTTTCTAGTAGGCTTGCCTCAGCTTCTTAAGTTTCACGCGGCACTGCTTCGGGTCCCTGTTATGGCCTCTGTCCTTCATGCCCTGGGAGATTTTGACAAAGGCTTTGGCATTTCGAAAACTGGAACGGAGTTCTGATAGCACAGATTCCTCTCCCCATACAGCGATCAGATCCCGTACCTCCCGTTCAGTCCATGCTGGAGCTCTTTTGTGATTCTGGGACTCCATCATGGTCACCTGTGCTGATGAGCTCTGCATGGTCACCTCTGCCGATGAGCTCTGCATGGCCACCTGCAGCTTGCCACGCTGGCCAAACAGGAAATGAGATTCAAAAGTTCGCGGTTCTTTTCCTGTCTACCTGGCCAGTGCATCTGAGTTGAGAGTGCTGTCCAGAGCGGTCACAGTGGAGCACTCTGGGATAGCTCCCGGAGGCCAATACCGTCGAATTGTGTCCCCAGTACCCCAAATTCGACCCGGCAAGGCCGATTTAAGCGTTAATCCACTTGTCAGCGGTGGAGTAAGGAAATCGATTTTAAGAGCCCTTTAAGTCGAGAAAAAGGGCTTCATCGTGTGGACGGGTGCAGGTTTACATCGTTTTAACGCTGCTAAATTCAACCTAAAGTCCTAGTGTAGACCAGGGCTGAGGGGAGAAGCAATCTGCTCCATCATAGGCAAATTAGCTGCACACTTTGGGTTCCAAGCAAGCTGTAAATACAGCTTTCAGTTGTGTGAGGTGTGGGCACCTCCCTTGCAAACTAATATTCCGAGGGCTGTGGTTTTTATCTCCAGTTTATTTAGTTAGCTGTATTATAGTATATTTTCTAAATAGGTCACATTTCCAAAATATGCTAACTGCTTTTTAATTCCTTACGTGCAGTCTCTGCCTTGTAGAAAAGGAGGTATGGTAGCAGTGCTCCGACGGGAATAGCCATAGTTTACCTGAAAGAGACATTTCAAAGCTGGTAATTTCACAGAAAGGGGGATGGCAACGGGTCTAATGCTGCCGTGTACAGAAAATATTAGGGACGTTTTACTGTAATTGTGATTGTACATTGTCTGATTTCAGTGGTTACAAAGGTTCAACAAAATGCAATTATCTTAATAGGCTAATTTGGCAACGGTGCATGGTTTTTTGTTTTGCTATTGTGGGGATAGCACTGGCTCATGCTCATGAGTGTTGCGTGGAAGTTACATTAATAGTAATTGCTAGTCATTTCTTCTCAGCCTCAGATTATTGGGTGCACTTAGAAATGTGCCACTGATGGCCCATTTGTTTTTACTTTCCCTCTGGCTACACTGTATTGTCTCCTTTCACCACATACTTCAAGTTGCTTCACAGCTCCCCTTTTCTCCATGGCAACTTAGCTTAGTAGTTCCAGCAGAAGAGAGAATCTGTTTTTTCCTTTTGCCTGAACATGACTTATGTGTCCAACTGACATGAATGCATCACTCTGCTCTTCTGGTTTTATGGCATGTCATAAAAGAAGTGGTGGCAGCCAATTCATTAAAGATGCCAGAACAGGGGAATGCCTCAGGATTCTGCAAAAATGTATCAGACCAACAAATGCTTACTGTGTTTCCCCCGCCCAAGGTAGTTTTGCAGTTTCTTTGGAAGTGTGGTGATACAGGGGTTCTGTCAGCTTGTAAGGTGAAGGATTAGTCACACAAGCTTGTTTTCTCCTAGACTAGCTGGAATTTTCAAAAGAGAGACTGAAAGTGGATGGGTTTCAGAGTAGCAGCCGTGTTAGTCTGTATTCACGAAAAGAAAAGGAGTACTTGTGGCACCTTAGAGACTAACAGATTTATTTGAGCATAAGTTTTTGTGAGCTACAGCTCACTTCATCAGATGTATTCAGTGGAAAATACTGAATGCATCCGATGAAGTGAGCTGTAGCTCACGAAAGCTTATGCTCAAATCAGTTTGTTAGTTTCTAAGGTGCCACAAGTACTCCCTTTCTTTTTGTGAAAGTGAATGTACAGAATAGTTTATTCTTCCTGGGAGAATCCTGGTGGGTGCTGCTTGTTCCATTCTGCTATGCAGGAAGTAATCAGGCAGCTTTATCTATTTAATTCATACTTAAAAATACAAGGTGTACTTATCAAGATCAGGACTAATACATAGAAGTGCATGGTACTGCTACAAATATAGTATTTTAAAAAATAGATAAGGAAATAGAAATATGGAGAAATACTCTTTATTCACTGTGTATTGATTTGAGAATAAATCCTTTTCCATATTAGAAGTTGGGTTAAGTTATATTAAAGACTGGCTTAAGGGCAGAAGTATTTTGTTAGCAACTTTGATGAGAGCAGGCAGATGTCTGAAAACATAATCTTGCTTGCAAACATTTTCTGTTTTAAGAACAGGAGTACTTGTGGCACCTTCGAGACTCTGGCACCTGTCTGATTCTTCAGTTACCTTATACCTTTTCCCCCTCTCTCCTCTCATCACTGTTGCTGATATTTCCATTGAAAATAGAGTCCTAATTCAGGAAAAGGTTAATAAAAGGAGATCTTCTTGCCATACTAGTGCTGGGTGCCTCACCTGCCAGGAAGACGGTATGTCTGCCCCATTTTCACCTTAGAGACCTCGGCTATGATATTTATTTACTGTGGGTTAGAATATTCCCCCTGTCTTCAAATGCCGTGTGCTCAAGGTAGTGACAGAGAGGACGTTGCGGGGATGCAGTTCAGCAGTCAGCTCTTAGAAACAGCTGTTTTGAATTTTGTTTGAGAATAAAATGTCTGATCTTTTAAATAGCAAATGGGCACAGAAATATGCTTCATGAGGCACTTCCAACAGATTTATCAGGACTTTGTGATATAAACAGCCAGAAAAAGCAGTGGTTTGTTTCACCTCGTCTGCGACTGACAGTACACCTCTACCCCGGTATAACGCGATCCAATATAACTCGAATTCGGATATAACGCAGTAAAGCAGCGCTCTGGGGGGACGGCGCTGTGTGCTCCGGTGGATCAAAGCAAGTTCGATATAATGTGGTTTCACCTATAATGCAGTAAGATATTTTGGCTCCCGAGGACAGCGTTATATCGGGGTAGAGGTGTAATTGTAATGAGTTCATATGAAATTCAGGCTTTTTCTCTTTGCTCCTTTTTTCTCTCTTTCGATTGCATTGTTGGAATATGTGGCTTCTGCTAAATGCTGGCTTTTAGTCAGTTTTGGAGAGTCCATATAGGGTGCATGTTTATAGCAATAAACACATGGCATTTTCAGTCCAGAATACAAAATGGATTCTTTGTGGGGTAAAAATATTGATCTTCCTCTTCAGCATCTTTACTAAGCAACAAGTCACTAAAAGTAAATAGAGCTAAAAGGGCAAATGGCTGGCTCCCTAAGCGGAGGTTCACAGTCCAGGTTAGTTGTCTGTTTGTAGGTTGTTTTACATTTTGGTTTTAATGGATAAAGAAATGCTTACCTTCTTGCAGTGCCAATTAACTGTGTTGCTCTGTACTTCAATATATCTGCATTTGTTGGGCTGGATTTGGAATGTGTGTTTTGTGCTGTGAAAGACTTTATCTTTTCTCTGAGGCTGAAAGGCTGAGTATGAATGTAAGAGACAGATATGTAGGATCTTTAAGTGCTCATTTATATTGACAGAGCGTTACTAAACTTTTTTGATGTTTAGTTGGTTGCAGTGTGCGTGCGTGTGTGTGTGTGTCTGTCTTACAGGTTGCTTCATGTAAATTGACGGTTTAAAAAAAATTACTTTTCCGAGCAGTATTTAACACTGAGTGGAGAATTTAAAGGTCAAATTCTAGACAACAGCTCTGCTTTTGTTATCCTTTATGTTCTCTGCAGGACAAATTTGTTTTCTGTATCTTGTCCAGATCTGCTGTTGTGTAGATTTATTTTTCTTTGTTTTTTTTTTAACAGGAATTTTGAAATGGTTGTGGCAGTAAAACTGTTCTCAGAATGTATGTATTATACTGTATATATCATAGCCGTTGCTCCTCTCCTACTAGTTATTCAGAGATGATAGTATTGATCGGAGCATGGAATTTTCATACTGTTGGAAGCAAAAATTATGCTATTATGCTGGAGGCTTTTAAAGGATTCTTTTACAGCAATAAATGTATGTGGGCACTAGTTATCAAAACTCTTTATTAAGTTATCTGTAAACTATCTGCCAAGCTGTAGGCTAAAAATTCTGCTGTCAGTGTGTTAATATTTCTAACTCTCCTTTCAGCGTAATGGTGTATGGACTGTATGTTCACAAGAAGAAATGGAGTACTTGTGGCACCTTAGAGACTAACCAATTTATTTGAGCATGAGCTTTCGTGAGCTACAGCTCACTTCAGCAGATGCATACTGTGGAAACTGCAGCAGACTTTATATATACACAGAGAATATGAAACAATACCTCCTCCCACCCCACTGTCCTGCTGGTAATAGCTTATCTAAAGTAATCGTCAGGTTAGGCCATTTCCAGCACAAATCCAGGTTTTCTCACCCTCCACCCCCCCCCCACAAATTCACTCTCCTGCTGGTGATAGCCCATCCAAAGTGACAACTCTTTACACAATGTGCATGATAATGAAGTTAGGCCATTTCCTGCACAAATCCAGGTTCTCTCACTCCCTCACCCCCCTCCAAAAACCCACCCCCATACACACACAGACTCACTCTCCTGCTGGTAATAGCTCGTCCAAAGTGACCACTCTCCAAGTTTAAATCCAAGTTTAAATAAAGTCTGCTGCAGTTTCCACAGTATGCATCTGATGAAGTGAGCTGTAGCTCACGAAAGCTCATGCTCAAATAAATTGGTTAGTCTCTAAGGTGCCACAAGTACTCCATTTCTTTTTGCGAATACAGACTAACACGGCTGTTACTCTGAAACCTATGTTCACAAGCTAATTCCAGAAAGACCTTTCTGTCTGATAGGGTAGTTTTCAGGACCAGCGAAGTGATTATCTTTTTCCTTTATGGAAGATCATGTGCTATTTATGAAGGTGGTTGTTATTATTAGGGCTTAATTTACTGAGAGAAGGGGGGAAAAAATCAGTTCATAACATCATGAACTTCAGTAGGTAATGTGTTTGTTTTGTACTCCTGTTTGTTCAGTTCAGATGGCTAGATGAACCACCTGTTCTTAGAACTGTATGGGCTGCACTCTTAGAACAGTAAAGATGCAATGACATAAATTGCTCTGCGTGACTTTGATTTAATTTTAGTGCGAGTGCAGCTGAAGTGAGTGTTTTTAATTTGCAAGGTGAGCAGCTCTAATGAACCGTCTTGTCTTTGGGCTTTAAAGATGTCCTTATGTTTTGTTATGGCAGATAGCTCTGTGATTTTAAGTGGAGACTTTGTTTTGTAGGGCCCCTGGTGACAGTGTTGATTAGGAATTTGTTCTTCATGGTACATTTCTGAATAGTTTTGCAAGTTTCTTTTATTCCAGTTCATGAGCCCTGGAGTTTGATGGGACTGAACCAAACGTCTTTGAATTTGGGGAAATTTCAGATACAGATTTGCATACAAATTTTGTGGGATTTGGCTCAGTCTCTGGTCTGGGCTAGTGCAGGAAAGCTGCTATAGCGCGTAGCCTGTTTTTTATAGCTGAACCAATTTCCTGGGAAAGATTTTTAAGATACATTAAACTTCACACCAAATGATTAATTTTGTAACAAACAACCTTCTTTTGTGTGTGTTTCTCTCTGCTGGAAGAGCCTGCATTGTCAGTATAAGGTAGGCTTACCAAACATGAGTACATGGCTAGTTATCTGAAACAAAAGTAGAGCATCTTTAATTACTTTGGAACCATTGCTTAGCATTTTTAACAGGTCTCTTGACGTTGTGCAAAAACATTACTTGCGATGTATGAATCTTTAATGGGACACAGGTTTGAACTGAATTCTGCCTTGAGTGGCTCACTTCTTTGCAACTGAACTGTTTGCTTTTTGAAGTTCTGGTCAGATTTTGGCCAAATGAATCCAATGAGTTCCTTTCCAGAGGCGTTCCAATAATTCTTTACTCTCTTGATCATACCAGTGATGAAGATGCCTGCTCCAAAAAGCCTTACCCAACCTATGGAAAACTCCAGATTTATCAGAAAACACCTTACAGTTGTTAACATATTAACATCAATCATAGTAGTCTTTAGGTGTCTGAGACCATTGGATGAAAAGCAGCTTATAAATGTTAATGAAGTAATCTTCACAAACTTTCCTATCAGGTAAATGGTATTATCCCCATTACACAGATGAAGAATCAGAGGCACAGAGAAATTTGGTGACTTTCTGAAGGTTAAATGGAGTCACTGTTGCTGAGGCATGACTTTGAACCCAGATCTCCTGAGTCCTCTGGTGCTTTTAATGTCAAAGTTTGTGGGAAGTAGGTGTGTATATTCTGTGTTTATGTATCTGTGTGGCCTTTGTGTATACAGGGCTTATGTGATGGAGCTGAGGGCATCTACAAAGTTTTTATGGACAGGAGTTTGGCATGACTACATTACTGATCAGTGTCTCAGCTGCTTGGGGTGGGGGGATTGGAGAAGGCCTTCTGAAACAAGTGGCAATACAAAAAGATCATTCCTCTGGAATTATATATTTTACCATGTTTGTCTTTGTGAATTTTTAGGTTTTTGTGCCTTTATTTAGTGTGTCTCTACTTTCCTTTCCCTCTTTAGTTACAACAGAAACCGCGTCATTGGCACAAGCGGAGCTTCGTGACTCTCACAACTGCCGAATAAAATTGCCCCCATCGTCTTTAGTTTGTGAACTATGTGTAGTGTATTTGATACCCTAGGGCAGCGTGAGACTGACCTTCCTTGTGTGTGGACATGCTAATTTTTATAGCATCTACTGCCTTAGCAACTAGGAGCTTCAATTATAGAAATTAAAACCATGCAAGGAACCTGTACCACCCCCAGCAAGCATGGGTATTAAACTGAAAAACACCCTGACTGCAACTGTGCCTAGCAAGCCTTGGAAGATGAAACACAACCATCAGCCTGAAATATGGGTTGCAGCTGGACCCTTCACCCTTTGCACACATGAGCTTGGGTCCCACTGAAATGTGTAAAGAAGCTGAGAGAGAGCAGCACTTTTCAGGGTCTGACCCTAATAGAAAGACTCCTATTGACTTAACGATGTTTGGGTTGGAACCTCTATGCATGGAGTTAAACAGCAAATGCATTTTTAAATCAAAGCAGCTGACAACTCATTCCTGCCTCCCTCCTCCAGAGCTCTCCTTGCGGCAGTTGACATTACAAACACTTTGCAGGTCAGTGCAGACGTGCTGTCTCCCTGCTCGGTTTATGGGGTTAGTAATGTCACACAACTCCTATAGGAACCCTGAACTTGGAACTTGGAACTTGGCAAATCAAATACCTTTTCAGTTTACCTTTAAAAATGAGATACTCTGTATCCTCTGCCTGGCTATTTTAGAGATTTATCTAGAAATGCAGTGTAGCACAGTAATGGTTTCTGTTCTGTATGTGAACCTTACCTGTCTTTACTACTGCCTGATTTATCTGGCTCTGTGCACTCTGTTCTGGCGTGATGGCTTATGAGTTTCTTCCTGAGAACTAGACAGAATGGATATTTTAATAACACTCATATTGATTTCCCTATTAGAAAGCAGACCTGCACTTGTTTAAAAATTTAAGAAGGTATTTTATAAGAGCAGCTTGCTATGGTGTGATCTAACAGAAGCGTCTGCCACCCTAGCCTTGCCTGACCACCTGAGCGATTAATTGTGGAGATCCCTTAACTGCTCCATAGTTCAGGTTGCCTTCAGAGTTTCACTTAAAGCAGGGATAAAATTCTGCGACCTTGCACTTTATGGTTTTCAGTTTAGTCTCTGAATTTAACCCCTTTTCGTAAGGTCAAAGATTTACTAGCTTTGGCAGAGGAATCATTTATACATGAAACCTTTTTGAACTTTTCATTGAGATTATAAATTCTTCTATGGGCTCTTCTGTCTGAACCACAAGCCCTGTGTGTGTGTCTGTCAGGACAAACTGGTGGCAGTGTCAAGTTCTGCTGCTGTTTCGTTTCTCAGATGCTGCTATCCTAATCATCAGGTCTCCCCAGCATGGAGTCTGAGGGGACAGGGAGGTCTGAGTGTGGCTGTATGTGCTGGGGGCTTTGGGAAAGGGAGGGTCTGTAAGGAGATGGTTGGGGTGGGAGGAGCAAAATCTGAGGTGTGCAGAGACTTGGCTTCCCAGCCTGCTGGGTGTTGTGCCATGGGTACACAAGGTAGATGGGTGTAATCACGGCTATAGCATGGTCTGGAGGTGCAGTGGAAACATGTGGTGGAGTAGAGGGATGCGTGAGGGCATGCATCTGGGCTTCCTGGGGATTCCCACCATTCCCCACTGGTAGTTCTAGTCAGATGGACTTCCCTTTGGCAGAGCAGAGAGTGAAGCTCCCATCTCTCCCCATCTCCCATTGTTACTCAGGAAAGCGGGAGAAGCCAGTGCAGGGAGATGGGGTCAGGGCTGGGACCAAGAAGCTGATCTTGGTGGCTGTGTTTTGAATACAGAAACACCTGGGCAGGTAGAATAAGGACATGCGAGTCCTTATTTATTGTTTTTTTAAAAACCAGGCCAGGTGCACATAGTGCATGTGCAAATAGTTGATTGCACACACAGACTGACATTACCACAGCAATTACATGCCTAATTTGTTTAAAAATAATCCTGACATCATCCTGGCTTCTGGGCAGCACCAAACCTGCTTTGAATGTTAATTGAAAAGGCCTGAATTTTTAATTTAATTTTTGATATTATGGGGCTTCCGGTGCTTAATTTACCCGCACAAAGTTGGTATAATTTTTTTTAAAAGTAATAATCTTGTATTTTTTTATATTCACCAAGCATCAGATTTGAGACACCCTAGAAGTGTAAATTGAAATTCCATCTGAGTAATCTCAGCCATTCATCATTTATACATGTGTATATTGTATAGTTCACTGTGTTTAATCCTTTTGGATGAGTCCTTAAAAAACAAGCTGTAATCTGCACTTCATGGATGCTAGTAATATGCTTGCTTGCTACCTACCATCCCAAACTTGGCTGCATTTCAGTAGTGAAGAGCTTTGGTTACTCTGGAAGGAAAGATGCTAGAGAAAAGTAAAATATTATCCTTATTGTTACCTTTTTAGCCTGACCTTTGTCCCACTAGACAGAGCAGTTGGGCCTAGAGCAGGCTGAGAATAACTGCCCAAGACTATTTTATGGCCATTCACAATGAAAATTCTGAAAATGTGTCACAAAGGACATCTATAGAGCTTTAAGGTATTAATTACCTCTCTTAAAACACCAGTCTTTGAAAAACCTGCTCCTTCAACAAATGCGATCCTATAAATTGGGACTTTCAAAGCCTAAGAGAATTCGACTCCCAAATCCTATTGAAATTCAGGGTGAGTTGTGTGCCTAACACCATTGGGCTCCTTTAAAAACTTCAGCCATAATCCTTAGGAAGAAGAAAGAAGGTGCCACTAGTACTCCTTTTCTTTTTGCAAATACAGACTAACATGGCTGCTACTCTGAATCCTTAGGAGGGGAACTTCAGAAAGCTAGGCTGCTGCTCATTGCCAGGTGATCATTGTGGGGCATCTAATGGTGAATGTGACTTATCTGAGTTTGTCTGTTATTACCAGGCTAAAAAAAATGTGTCCTGTCGTGTTAATGAATCATGAGAGTGTACCTTGAAAGTACAGTGCTGGAGTGGATAATATGAAAAAGAGTATTATAACTTTTTGTTTAGCTTTTCCTATTTTGTCCCTTTACAGGAGCACCTAAAAATAAGTAATAATTCTGTGATACAGTCTGGTTGTAATCCCATTTGTCACTATAAATCTGGCAAATACTTCAAAATAAACTCCATGCACTATCAGCTGAGACCATCAAGCAGAGTAGTTTCCACATATATTTTCTCTTCAAAGGAAAGATATTGGCCTTTCTCTTAACGAAGGACTCAAGCAGGCTTTAGTGGTGCTTCTGAGAAACAGTAATGGGTGTCCTAAGATTGGCCGTTACCTTGTCCATGAGTCACTTTACCTTGCATATTTCTTTAGACTGTGTGCTAACTGCTTATACTAAACTTATCTGTTCAATCTTATTTTTAGCTGTGACTTTACCTTTCACAGACCCGAAGAAGAGCTCTGTGTAGCTCAAAAGCTTAACTCTCTCTCCTACAGAAGTTGGTCCAATAAAAGATATTACCTTACCCACCTTGTCTAATTCCCTTATAAAAGGGTGTTTTCCTCAATTCCCCTTTTGATACAAATAATTAAGCATGAACGATCTGTGTAAAATACTAATGTACCAGAGGAAACTGCCAGTAATTGGTCAGTTGGGTGATGTTGTGTAAAATGGCAGACTCTTTGGTTCAGCTTATCTCTAAGCACTGCCCATCAGTGTATTAATGACACAGCTTCTCCATGGTAACAGGCCTCCTCTTAAATGATTGGAAAATAGTGATGCTTCCTTCCCAGATGGTAAGCGTTCCCCTGTATTAATCTCTGCCCTGGCATTGTAGCTGCCAGAGTCATTGGCACGTTGTGATGACCTTGTGAAATGAGACCAAAGCAGCACAGTTGTGTGTGTTCTCTACTGGGCTGTAGACTAGCAGATGTCCCCTTCTTATGGTGGCCCAGTTTAATGAGTCCATGCTCAGTAGTGGGGGTTGTTTAATGTGAGACTAGTTTGTAGTCTAATGCGGGAAAGTTCGTTCTGAACTTCCTGTGGTACTAGATGGGATTATTAATGAAGGGTCTTTGTGTTTCGTACCACTCACTCTCAAGAATAGTCACCTTGAAGTTGAGGGGGGATTGTTATATAAGTGGTTCTTGGTCTGAGCAAGGGTTTCAGAATTGGGCCCCATGTTGTTATGAGTAAATGCAATTTGTGGTTTGCTACCATAGCTCATGAGAGAGGGTTTCCCACTGTGAGAGCTGAGAGCATTTATAGTTCAGGCTCCTATAGTACGAACTTCTCAGGGTGGGGGGTGCTCTCTGGAGCAGGCTCTTGGCTGTGGAATTCCTGTGTCTTCTAGGGCACAGTGCGAGGGTCCTCTTGTCATAGCTCATTTAATGAGAGAGGCTTGTGCTGTGTGGCCTGAAGATTTGATCCCCCTTAGGAATCAAATGGATAAAAATGAGGGCGGGGTGGAGATGGCTGTCTTGTATGCATAAGAGAGAGCAGCAACAATGCTATATGCACCTGTATGCTGTGGAGATTGGAAGACAGAAATGGGTAGATGGAAACCTTTTAAAGTCCAAGATAAAATGCAAAACGTAGAAGAACTGAGCAGCAATCCAGGCTTTTAATTGCCTTCACTCTCAACTCTTCTCTGAAGTTTTGCTCTGTATTGACGTGCTAACGCATAGGAAGCTAATGCTGTTGTTTTCTCCTAATCTTTTCCCAATAAAAAAAGCACTGGCTAAGTTTAGAAAGAAACAGTCCTCCATGTTGAGCATTGCAAACCACTCCCTTTTCAGAAATTCGTTCTCTGTTGACAGACATTACTGGTGGCTTGTGATACTGAGCTGAGTGCAGCAACAGTCCACCTAGAATTTGTCTTTGTCCATTACTGTAAAGATCACTGTCTCACAACTCTGGGTCATTGCTGGCAAGGTGATGCATTTAATATACTTCCTCTACTACACATGTTTAATGATGCTCCTAGGTTTTATGCCAGTGTAATGAAATCTTGACTAATTACTCTAGTCTGTGAAAGATGCTTGCAAACCTAGTTAGAAAGCCCAATGGCCTTAGTTAAAGTGCATATCAGAAGTGAAGAGTGTATGTGTAAGTATACAAGCATGATGGGATGAAAAATGCTTGAGCATAAACAGTTTAATGTGTCTATTTTGGACGGGCACCTGCCTGCTCTGTACAGTCAGGCAAAATTTGGATCTGGATTTTGACTCTCCGCAGCACATAGGTGTTCAGGTCTGCTGCACTGTTTCAGTTTGTTTATTTGTAGGTTCCTCAGTGTGATGGACATTGTACAAATATATAGAAGGTATGGGACCTGCCCCAAGAAGCTTGGTCTTTAAAAAGAGAGAGAAGGACTGTGAAATTCAGACTTTGATTCAGATTCAGAGAGGCTTGATCTAGGGATTTTAATTAAATCATCTCTACTATCTCCTTTTCCTTCCTAAAATCAGTGAGATATATTTGGCATAAGAAAGCCATTACTGTATTTCACGTCTCTAAAAGTGTGTTTGGCTAATGAATTCATCCTGATCAGTGTTAATCCACAAAGCTCAAACACACCAGAGAGATAAGGCATCAATTTGCTAGTACAAGAAATAGAGCAGTAAGGAAACCTGTTGGTAATTTCAGTTCTTTTCAGCCTTATCTGGCCTCTGCTGTCTGAGGGTCTCAAATCACTTTAAGCCTCTTAATCTTTTGTCTTCCCACCTCCTCCCCCTTGACCTTTTTTTAATCGAAAGTGACCTGTACAGTATGACTTTCAAATATGGCTCTTCTCTCCATGTCTGTTCTGAGGAATGATGTAAACTTGACTTGTTGATAATATGCGATTTATTTTGCCCAGGTTACTAACATCCTAGGTTATCAAAAGTGAAAGAAAGTTTTTTTTAAAAAAATCCAATTTATTTGTCAGTGTTTATGCTCTTACTTTTTGCCTTTCTTTCTGCTTGGACAATAAAAATCAATGAAGTCTGTTTCACTTCAGATTCTTAGTGTCGTGGTGATTTCCAGTCACTACAGGGGAATGTACTTGCAATTTAAAAACTGTTTTCATGAGTGTTTAAAAAAAAAATGGAAAATTTTACAAAATGTAAATGATGAGCCACCTGTAAGTAGACAATGGTCTCTTTAAAACCATTCTTCCTCATTCTCCTCCTTTCCTTTTTCAGGCTTTCACTGAATGAACATTGCATAGGTTGTCTGTCGCTTGTCTGGCTTTGATATAGTCAGATTTATTTATTTTAAGTGGCAACCACTTTTGCTGCTCTAGAGCTACTAAAAATAACACCAGAACTCTCTGTTAAAGACAGACTAGCCAGAATTTTTCATGGTGGGATTATACTGGACAGTGCCCCTTCTCCCCTGATCTAAAGAGGCTAGTATGGAGCAGCTGGGTAGTTTTTCCAAATGTCATTTGGAAATGGCAACTCTGGTTAATGTTAATGGAGAATGTGGGCTATTGGCCTTTGCTCTCTAACACAGGAGTCAAAGTGGTAGCATGTTAGTCTGTATCAGCAAAAAGAATGAGAAGTACTTGTGGCACCTTAGAGACTAACACATTTATTTGGGCATAAGCTTTTGTGGGCTAGAACCCACTTCATCAGATGCATCTGATGAAGTAGGTTTTAGCCCATGAAAGCTTATGCCCAAATAAATGCATTAGTCTCTAAGGTGCCACAAGTACTCTTCGTTCTTTTAACTCAGGAGTGTTCACTATTGCATTTGTTATTTCAGCTCTTACATGATCACTTTATTATTGTCTCTCAAAGTATTTTTGAAAAGTAGTGGATGAATAGTGGCAACATAACAATAACATATTTAGAAGATTTGTTCCCTGTGCGTATTTTGAGTCATCCTTTCTGACTTTAGTAAAAATATTTTTATCACTACTGTCTGCTTCTGATCTGTTAGTCATCAGAAGAGGGTGAGCTGGATTCTGTTCTGGCTCATGCATGATCAAGGGAGTTAACTAGGGCCCCAATCCTGTAAACACTTAAGCACGTGTTTAGCGTCACAAATGCGAGTAGTCTCATTTAGCTCACAGATTCCTGTCTGATCTATCTTCCTGTACCTCAGTTCCCCTCCTGTAAAATGGGGATAAATCTTCCCTACCTGGCAAGGCTGTTGAGGATAAATTAATGTTTACGATGTGCTCAGATACTAGTGATGGGCCAAATAAATATTTTGGCAGATAGATCTGCAGACTGTAATCACATGAGTAAGAGTTTGCAGGCTTGGGCCCTATGTGAGTCTATGTATAAGCAAAGGAAGTGGGTGGGATCTGACACAGACTCGTGATTGTTTAGCTCAGGCTTCTTGTTTGTTTTAGGGGGGTTTGTTTGTTTTTATTTTTCATATAACTTATCAAATCAACTTAGAAGATTTTGCCCATCTATAATGCTGCCCTGAGAGCAGGAGGAGGGGATAGTTCTTAGTGAAAGTGAGTTTTCAGAAGGTGCTTGAAGACTGGACAGGCAGGGTTGTTTGGTTTATGTTGGGTATATTGGTATCTCAGTCATGGGTTTCAAACATTTCTCCACTCTGAGTTGCAATTGCAAACCTTTCACTCTCTTATCTCCACCTAAGGATTCTGTGCTTTATTCTTGCAAGAGATTCTGGTTGAGTGGTGTCCTCTGAGGGCCAGATCCTCAACTGGTGCGAATCAATAAATGATCATAGCTCCTTTGACTTCAGTGGAGCTATGCCAGTTTGTGCCTAGCTGAGGATCTGGCCACTTTTTTTTTTTTTTTAATTAGTCCTTTTTCTTCGAGTGATTGCTCATGTCCATTCAACTTTAGGTGCGTGTGCTCGCCACATGCACCGGTGCCGGAAATTTTTCCCTCAGAAGTATCCGTAGGGGACCAGCTCCAGCGTCCCCTGGAGTGGCGTGCACATGCTGTGGTATATAAGGCTCCGCCAATTTCCCCCCACTTTCAGTTCCTTTTTGCCAGAAACTCTGACTGTGGGGAAAGAGGGCTGGTTGTGGAATGGACATGAGCAACGCATCTTGAACACGAATCACGGAAAAAGTAACTGTCTTTTCTTCTTTGAGTGATTGCTCATGTCCATTCAACTTAGGTGACTCTCAGGCAGTACCCCTTGGAGGTGGGCAGGAGTTCACGGACGTGTAGCTTGCAACACAGCTCTGCCAAACCCAGCGTTGTCCCTGCCCTCCTGAGTGATGGTGTAGTGGGCCGTAAACGTATGCCCAAGGACCATGTCATGGCTCGACAGATGTCTTGGATTGGAAATGGGCCAGGAAGGCCGCCGAAGATGCCTGTGCTCTGGTCCAGTGGGCTCTGACGATCGTTAGTGGAGGGACTCCCACCAAAGCGTAGCAGGTCCGAATGCAAGAGGTGATCCAGTTAGAAGTCTTCTGCATGGTCACTGGGAGGCCCTTTATCCTATCAGCTGTAGAGATGAAAAGCTGAGTCGACTTACAGAAAGGCTTTATCCGATCTAAGTAGAAAGCCAGAGCCCTTCTTTCGTCCAAAGCATGAAGCCGCCTCTCTTCACTAGTCTCATGGGGCTTAGGGCAGAAGACTGGAAGGAAGATGTCCTGGCTCATGTGGAAAGCGGACACCACCTGGGGAAGGAAGGCCGGGTAGGGCCAGAGCTGGACCTTGTCTTTATAGAAGACTGTGTACAGTGGTTCTGAGGTCAGGGCTCACAGCTCAGAGACTCGCCGACGGCACTGCCACCAGGAAAGCTACCTTCCATGATAGGTGAGACAGGGAGCATAAGGCCAAAAGCTCAAAGGGTGAGCCTGTGAGCCTGGACAGAACCAAGCTGAGATCCCACTGAGGGGCTGGGGACCAGACTTGAGGAAAGAGTCTCTTAAGGCCTCTAAGGAACCTGACCATCATGTCATGGGAGAACACCACCTGCCCTTGGATTGGCAGATGAAAGGCTGAAATTGCTGCCAGATGCACCCTGATAGAGGAGTGCGCCAGGCCCCGGTTCCTTAAATGAAGCAGGTAGTCTAAGATCGACTGCACCGAAGAATGCAAAGGGGATATGCTCCATTTGGCCGCACAGCGGGAGAACCTCATCCACTTTGCCAGGTCGGTCTGCCTAGTCCAGGGCTTTCTACTCTCGAGGAGGACCTTCTGGACCCCTTCTGAATGGGCCTGTTCATCTGGGTTCAGCCACGCAACATCCACACCATGAGGTGGAGGGACGCGAGGTTGGGGTGAAAGAGTTGGCTGTGATCCTGTGACAGCATGTCCAGTTGGTTCAGAAGGGGCCAGGGAGGGATCGCTGACAAGCTTGATAGTGCCCCGCTGGCAAGGCCACGCTGGGGCGATCATGGTAAGGGTGCTGGAGGCGGTCCCCTACGGATACTGCTGAGGGGAAAACTTCCAGCACCGGTGCATGTGGCAAGCACACACACCTAAGTTGAATGGACATGAGCAACACATCTCAAAGAACATCAGTTACGGAAAAGGTAACTGTCTTTTCCGTTATTGAGACTGCATCGCTCTTTCTCCTTCTTTCCAAGCCGTATTGACTCCAAATAAACTTCCTCTTTCTTACTTTCTTTACAGGTGTTGTCCTTGGGACACAAGCCAGCCACTGACTGCCCGGGGTTAGAAAGAAACTTCCCCTTTGGGCAGGTACTGCATAATTGTCCATTATGGGAATTTCACACCTTTCTCTGAAGCATCTGCTACTAGCTATTGTCAGAGGGAACAGAAGCCTAGATGGGCCACTGGGATGATCCAATATGGCAATTGCTGAAATGCCTTCCAGTAACTCCCCATGGTGCGAAACTGGCTCCTTGCCTCACTTGCAGTCAAGAGTGTTCCAAATCTGTCTCCTAAAAATCATTTGTGTTGTGAATGGTTGACTTCCAGAGTTCAGAAACTTCATAGTGGCATAGTGAAAAGCAAAGAGCAGTAGGAGGACAAATGTTTCAGTAAATCACATTGAAGAAGCAGTAAGTAATCAGTCTGGGATGAACTCTGCTCATAATTTAATTTTTGCACAATGTAAAATTAAAAACTTCTGTTGTACAGCCCAGAGGCTGTATAGAAAAAGGTTCTTACCAGTATATTTTGGAAATCTTGTACAGTAAAGGGGTCTCGCTAAAAAAACCAAATCAATGATATATATTAGTAGCTCTGTGGCTTGCTGCTGCTTTGCTTCTCTTGCAATTAGCAAGGCTGGTTTAGGATAGTTTTTCCACATATCAATATTTCCTGCCAAATTGGCTAAAGAAATGCAAGCATTTGTCTCCTTTGACATGAGAAATGTTCTCTCAAGAAACAGACACCGCACACATCCTGAACTTTCCTTCATGGTGAGGTCTGGTTTTATTCCTTTAACATTATGGTAACAGTACTTGATATAATCATGTCATCTTTTTTAAAGCATGCTTGTTTTTATTTTTATATGTACACATATAGACCTCATGAATTAGGCTCATGGATCGGAATGTTGTCTTTGGCTATTTTGTATTACCAGCCCCAATCATAGCCTCTTTCTTTTTCTGATATTCTTTAAATGCACATCCCCGGACCTTGATCCTGCAACGAAATCAATGCAAAAAGACCCCTTCACCGAGGCAGAGCCCTGTCTGCACAGATTTCATTGTAGCAATGGAGACTTTGGTCATAATAAATACGAGCAGGTTTTTTTAGTTCCTGCATGATCCTCTCTTCTCCCTGTTGAGCTGGTCTCTGCTTTAACTTCTGTGATTTCTTGTTACATCAGGTATCAGTAGTGAGTACCATAGACTGAGTTATATTGATCATGCTTCCCCTATTTGAGTATATTTTTAGCATTAATTAAACTCCCACAGTGACCTATTCTTGCATGCACTGGATCAGTATTTTCAGTAAAATAACCTGGGTTGCACTTTCTCGTCTTGTTTGTACCCAAACCCTGGTCAAAATATTGCATGGCGCCGTAAAAGTGGACATTCTGTTTCCCCTCCCCATAGCTGCAAATCCTCTGCCCCAGTCTCTGAACCTTACCTTAGCCTTGAATCTCCTAAAATAAATCTAGTCTCAGGCACAAACCTGTCAACTGCCTCCTTTATTAGACCCAACTGCCCTGAACCAACCGGATGCTGTTGCTCCACTTCTTTTGAAGTGACTTAATTTGTGTCCTAAATGCCTGACTCCTGGAACTGAGACTCTTGACAACAGTCTTGTATATGGCAAAGAGCTGATTACCACCTCACTGACATCATGCCTTTTGTAATGCTGCTCTTCTTGTGTCCCTTCACTTGGTGCTTTGTCCCACATTTGGATCTTAGTTAGTGTTTGAGATCTATTGAGCTGTGAATTCACCTGAGTTTACTGAGTAGAGAGATACCCACTGGCTTTAGTTAATATTGGACTTTGTCTGATAATGGCTGGAGCACTGTGTACCTTTTTAAGGTATTGCAAGGAACACAAGAAAAGGTCAAAAAGAAAAGGAGTACTTGTGGCACCTTAAAGACTAACAAATTTATTTCGAAACATATAGCCATTGATGCGGCTAGTATGTGCTGATGTAAAACTCCTCTTTAGGAGAAACTGAAACTGAATATTCAATGAACATTCATGAATATCCTCCTTGGAACCGCAGATTCATATTCCAGAAAGGTCATCTCAACCTTTCCTCTTTCTAAAGAGAAATTCACTACCAGGCAATGCATAAGACTTTGCATGAGAACATGAAGTGGAGATCCTGCTTACTCTGTACTGACATTAAGGAGCCTGTGATGTCTTCCATAAGAGAAGGTGTTTGCCCCAGTGTTGCTTAGTAAAATCTCCCTTTCTCCCATTGTTGTGTGCCAGTTGCTTGTGGGTGGCTGCACACAATTGGCATTTTACGTATAGTGAGTAATGTGCTTGGGGATGAGATGCACTATAGAAATGTAAAAGGTGGCATTGGATACTTCTTCGCCCAACTTGTAATTTTGGAGCTTCCATGGCTGAAGCATTTCTCTGTAAATATAGGCCTCCTGTCTGATTTAATGATGCCTCTAAGGAGATTTCGACCCAGAGTATTGTTGTCTGTGGGTCTGACAAGGGCTCATTGTGCACAGGGCCTTTACCCAGTGACTTGTCTCAATTCCTTCCTTCCTTCCTTCCTGTTTTAACTCCCAAACTCAGGAACTTGCAGTTATTTCACAGATGATGGGCCTTGTTCTGAAACTCAGATGGCTTATGCTTTTACTGTCTCTGTAAATGCTGACTGGCTTATCATTTCAACTCTCTTGTTTCTCTCCCACTGTCACCACCATCAGTAAGCAGCTGTGGTTGCAAACAATGCCTGTTGGGCAGCTGAATGACCCAGATGCCAAGTGGAGGAAAATATGGATTCTGTTTCCAGCAGTTGTCACACTAGTTGGTGCATGTTTCCCTCTTTGATAAGATAGAATCACTTCTGGGAATGGGTTGGATCAGATGACTGGAGCAGCTGAGCTTTATTTTCCTTGGGTTCAGTTTTGATTAAATAAACATACAGTAGTTTCACGTCTTTGAAAAGAAACCCTTGTCTTTGGAGGGTTTATATCTACCCACAATGGCATTTGTAATGCTGTAAGAGCAAAACAGGACCGTTATTCTTCAGGACCATTTGTGCAACAAATTGCGAGGTCTTTGCATCACCTCTTCAGTGATGGATGTGATCAATATACCCAAACCAGTAATGCACATAATGGGGAAAGGTTCATTTGAAATCTAGGCTGTATACCAGAGCTCAGATGAGTTTTTAGGATTGTGATCTGGCTTAAGAAGCTCTACTTTTCTTGAGGATTCTCCCAGAGAGACTTAGTTTTTTCTGGTGCCTTTTTTTCAGTAGTTCACAAAGATACAGGCTGAATAGTAATGTCTCAACACTTCTGCACAGTTTGCGCTCAGGTAAGCCTCCTAAATGAACGTGCCTCTCATTTCACATCCAGCAAACTGTAGCAACCAATTTTTTTAAAATAAAAGGATAGTTTCCCAGGCAACATAGAGGAGCAGTAAATATATTTTAAGCACCCTGCATGTATAGCAAGCTATTGCCCATGGAGACTAGAGCCAAGTAATGCCAATGACCAGAAAAAAACCTCATTCAGGTTTAATTAAAGCACATGGAAAAATAGATTGACGAGATGCTGTGTATTCTCAGAGGCAGAAGAAATACGTTAGTGAGTCGGGACAGAGCCTGGACAAGAACTCAGTAGGGCCTGGGCCTGCTCACGTCACTGCCTACAGTGAGTTCTGCAGATTGAGTTTATCTTTGCAAAAATAGTATTTCTAAACGTGTCACCTGTATGGAGATCATTTATACCTCAGTAGGTTAAGATTATAAATCCGATCTAAGACCTTAGGCTAAACTTGGAGATTTCCCATCAAAGGACATGTGATAGGACCTTCTGATTCCAAACAGTCTAGACTGTGAGTAGTTCCATGGTGCTCATCAGAATAGTACATATATATATAAAGGGTGACAGGAGCAGTCAGCGTGGCTCAGTGAGATCTACAAGGCAATGTTTAGCTTACTAAGGATAAAAGTTGTGGGGGTGGGTGGGTGTGTTACTGTCAGGCAGGACCTATGTCCCAGACAGTGAGTTTTGAAACTGTAGGAAAGGATCTGTAAGCAGCTGTATGCTGTTGAATGGCTTCTCAGGTCACAAACCATAGAGCATAGTATTTCCTACAATGAGTATCAAGTCTGCTATCCTGCCATGGCCAATATCTGATGCAAACCGTGCATCCGGCAGTTTTGTGCAATACTGTATGTTGGGAGACAGGGAATTTCCTGCATGACCTCTACTGCAATCAGCTTGTCACTAAAGCATGCAATTATATTTCTATTATTGTAGCTTGCATAGCTATGGATGTCATCGGTCATAAAATGTATACAGCCCTTTTTCAAAAAGCCAGTCACAATATTTGTGATATCTATTTCTGTTGCTGTTAGGATCTGAAGAAAACTGGAAGAGCAATCATAGAGTTCCTGGAATAGCAGAACACAAATCAATATATTAGTGTAACAAAGCTGTACCGTGCCTGGCAAATGAATCTCAAATCTCCCACTGAAAAAAAATAGAGTTTGAACTTTTAATAAAAACAGACATGAGAAACTGAATTATCAAATGGTTGTATTATGAGTATAATAGACACTCTTCTCAATTTGGTGAGCTTTAAATATTCATTTAAATCTAGAACCTGCTTTAAAATCTCAGGCTTCTAATCCATTTTCAAATGGTAATTAATTTTGAAAAGCAAACATTTATTTGTGTCTATGGTGACGTGATCCTGGATAGTCTGGGGTTACCTCTGGAGAGGTTTTATTAGGTTTTTTAGCCACAGCATGTGGGTTCAGTAGTTTTTGGTGATCAACTCAAATTAAGCAGACAAGATTGAGACCAGTAAGAAAATCAGTCCATGGTATCGTTTGCTCATACATTTAGTTGCCTGTTTGTTGTAAGTGTTTGGAACAAATGGAATACTCAAAATGAAATGAGGAAGTTTAGTGCTCAGCTGGAAGGTGCTTTTAAGACTTCATGGATGTATTCAAAACTTCAGGGCAATAAAAGGTGTAGCATCTAGATCCTCCTCCTCCAAAAGCACAGAGTACTAGTAGAGTTAATGGGGAATCTCTGTTATTTGTTAACATTACAGGGACTATGACAGGTAGTTGACCAGTTCTGATTCAATCCATTAGAGGACAGGAATACTCACACACCCTCAAACAAGCCAACGCAATAATCTTAATGTTAAGATTATGTTTTAAAAGTCTAGAACCCAGGTTAGGTCACTGTTTACATCAAACATATGTCTGCTGTGTATACAGCTGTAATGCCCCAGTGTATGAAGGGTGTGTATGATTTTTCACAAAGATCATGCAGTGTACCTCCTATCTGATATACTGACAGCTGAAGCCAAAATATCAAGAATAAAGAAATTCTCAAGACACAAGTACTAGGTAAATCAGATAAGGATGGACAGGAGACCGCAAGTGACGGAAACAGAAGATGTATTTCACAGAAAGAGAGCTCAGCCTGGTGGTGCAGAAGGGTGTAGTGGTGGTGGTTCTTATTGTGTAGGGCGAGAATACTTACAAACAACACTGTCCTACGGGAGGCCAAATCCTACAAAACTTACGCAGATACCAAATATGGTAGAATTGGGTTCTCTAATTCTACCTGTGCTTCTGTCGGAAGCATCATGCCTGTCTAGAATACATCAGCTATTTTCAAACTGAAACAATAATTCATTCTTTCCTGTAACTGTTCTAATCAAAAAATAAATTTGTGCCATGACCTTTGCAAACTGTGGTCAATTAATTTGGTTTGTACAGGATTTTCTTAAAAGGACACTCTCGGGAGGGAGGGGGGAGACAGTTTGCTCATTGTTTATACTAGCCATGGAAGACTGAAACTGAAATCTGTTTCCTATCTTTATTAATTGCTTTCTGTTGCACATGCGCACAATGGTTTTTTGTTATAGAGCTGCCCTTGAGTGTTGGGTTTTTCTTTTGTTTTGGTTTAACAGAGGAAAAAATGTGTATGGAAGTCCAGCTTGTTTTGAGAAATAAAAATACATGGAATTACATGAGCATTTGTCAACTGTTATAGGAAATCTACTCTTGGGAAAATCTCTAATATATTATAGCACTGAAATCATTATAGTTAATGGTCAACCTTGCCCCTCTAAAAGAGTTTTTTTTTCTGGGACGAAACCTAGCACAATCTTAACAAAATCTGATCTCAGATTTTTAGAGCAGCCAACAGGAGGAAAAAATGTTTCTGGGGACCTCAGTCTTAGCAAAACAACTCAAAATAAAGTACTAAAAATGAAGCTGACATGTGGTCCTGAATTTGTGCTTGTGTATTTGACCATTTGAAAATGAATTAATTCCTGTATGCCCAAAATATTAATGCTAGAATGACTGCTCTGGATTCAAGTTAACCACTTCTGATAATGTGTTATCAGTGGCAGGGATTATTTTCACCAGTCTTTCTTTGAGGAGCCCATTTTAATCAGGGTTAGATAATCTCCTGAAGCCATTGGTATTTAGGAAAAAATGTCCATGACACATTGGAGGAAGGGGCTGCTCCACAGATTTTTTGGTACTTGTATCATGGGGAGAGGAGTAGAACGTCCATCCATGGATGCCATGTTATATTGTGGTGATCTGCCAAATTTCCTGTTGCCATTCATGCTATTGAAGTCACATTTCCAAGGAGTAAGGGAAATTTTCAAAAGTTATCTTGCCTACACTATAAATAGTGGCCTCAATATCCTTGCCATTGAGAAGGGGCCTGTTCCATATTAAAAGGGGACCCAAGCTCAAGGGTGATGCCTTTTGATGATGGCAGTTTTAAAGGAAAAAAAGTCCTTGTGGTGTTGAGGAGTCTTTTTGTAGCATGGCTAACCAATGAGTATGGAAGATTATACAGGGATGTAAGGAGAAACTCTTACTTCTGAAAGGAGAATCCATTTAACTGGGGCACTTTCCAGGAATGATCCATTTCTCTGGAAGTTAATAGTTCCAAGTTTTAAGGCAGCATGTGTTAAGGAGTCACTTTAAACACATCTTTAGTCCATGTTGTTTCTGATTTTATTGGTAAACCGCATGTAGGGATCTACTTTGGCCATACAGAATGATGCTGATCAACTTAGCCTCATTCATTTACAGAGGGGAAAGGTGGTTTTGTGGCTGAAACCTAGAAGTGGGAGCCAGGAAGTCCTCAGTTCTGTTCCCAGATCTATTACCCATTCATTGTGTGACCCTGGGCAAGGCACTTTGTCTCTCTCTCTCTCATTTCCCCACCTGCAAACTAGAGATAATGACACTACCCTAACTCAAAAGGGTACTGCAAGGCTTAAATCACTAATGTTTTTCAAGTGCTTTGAGATTCTTGCAAGGAATTCACTAGGTCTGGGCAGCTAAGTATTATTTATTACTCTTACAGCACTTGTTGATCACCATCACTCTTTTATCCTTCCCTGCTTTGCAAAATTTTTGTTCTTCTATACTAGAGTGTTGGGAGTGCTAAGCATGCTTCAGATTTTAACCCTTTTCCCCCCGAGTTAACCTTTGGTCCCTGTCTTCTATTTTCAGACAGTGTTCAATGCTGTTGTGGTTTTTTTTTTTCTCATTCTTAGTCTGTTTTCTGAACCAACAATTTTAAAATAACACAAAAAAGCCAATAGATCTCCTCTTTACAGTTCAGGTAGTGGAACGCCTTGCAGAGTAGTCACTTAGGATGACGGGCAGGAAAGCAGTTCAGAGTAATTCGTGATGTTGCTCAGGGTTTTTAGAACTGACCACATGGAGGGGCTAAGATTCCATTAAGAGGTGTTGTTTATTTTCTCTTCTCCAGCTCATCCTATTACAGCTGCCGCTGCAGTATACAGTTTGAATGTTCTTTATTTTATAGCAAGGAAACTAAACAAATGCGGGATTGAGTTTAATCTTGTAAAAGGTTTATTGGTACTGTGCTGAAACATGCTGTACTTCTGATTCAAAATGGCTCCTACAAGTTTAAATATACAAAGGTGTGGCTGGCTTCCCTCTTGGGACTGGCAGGGTCTTTTTCTACAGTATAATCAGCCTTCTCTGACCGTAGCCTGTCTCTGCACCTGGGTTTTATTATGATCAACTTCGCTGCAGGTGTTGTTTGAGTTGAGGTTTGCAAAAGCTCGGCTTTGCTATTGGGAATTATCAGACAGATGACTGGGCTAATGAAGAAATATGGGGGTTCAGTGGGAAGTTGATTGGGGCATTGTGAGAAGAAACTGGGGGAGAGATGACTTTTAAAAACCAATCTAACAATTAAGGAGAACTGTATTTCATTAACCACTTCAGTGCTTTGCAGATATCCAGCATGAATACATATTTGCTGTGATACCTGAGTTTGCTTGCATCCAAAAAATATATATTTGGCTTTCCTTCCCCTCCAGTACAATATGGCTAAGTAACCTACATCCACTGTCTTTGTATCTCCAGTTTATATCGGCACGTGTAAAATGCATGTCCAGTTCACTTTATGCATTGTATGTTTAAAATGCCTTTTCTCTAATTCCATTTTCTCCTCATGCAAACTTAGCTATTTTGAATGTCAAAAATGACTGCAGAAAACAGGTGTTCAGCCAAAAGCTTGCAAAATGAGCAAAGGTTTTGTGAAAATACTGGCAATTTCAGGACAGTTTTGGGGATTGTGAGATGTCACACAGGCCCAAATTTAACCACAACGTCAAGAGTTTGTAAAAAGAATTTCCCAAGAGAGAGGATTGGCATTGTTTCACACAGCTCTGCTGTCCTTTGGCGAGTGAATGTGATTTACTGGATAGAATAGCAGGGTACTGAGAAACAGGAGCCTTGGGTTCTATTCCTACCTTTGCCCATGTCCTGCTGGGTGGGGGTGACCTTGGGTGAATCCCTTACCCACTCTCTGCCTCAGTTTACCAATGTTTAAAATTAGGATAATCTTTCCTTACTTAAAGGTATCATGAGGAATGCTAATGTCTGTAAAGTACTTCAATCCTCAGAATTATGGCACTGGATATAGTAAATGTGGCAAATTAGCCTTAATATTGATCTTCATTGATGCGGGTTGGGCTGAAGCCTCCAGCAAGTGTTAGAGGATCCCAGGAAGCTGTTCCATTTTCCCTGATCAGTATTTGAGGTTGGGTTACATTCTTGGAGGATACACAAGTAGGAGTGCGACTAGCACACAGAGATGAACAAATTTGCACCGCTCAGTGCAAAACAAAGTCATCTTTCAGCTAGATATGAAACATAAATCCAGGGCTTGCAATAACTGGGGTTCAAACACAGGGTTAGGCTTCCTACAGCAGAGAGCCAATGGGTCAAGCTTCCTACTGTGATTAGTTGCTTGTGGGCATGAGATAAAGGCTCAGACCTGTTTAGACTTCTCCAGGCTCCCATGACAGTCTCTTCTGCCTGAGTTTATATCCCCACCCGCCAAGGGAAATGGGGTCTGCTGTCAAGTCACCTCGATAACCAGCAGGAGTTTCCTGGGAGCGTGCGTGGGGAGAATGCTGAAGAACCTAACTGTTGGCAGCAGCTACAGGGCCTGCGGCTGCCTGAAACTGGGACTTAACCCCTGGCTTGACAGGTGCTGCGTGGGATCCATTGTGCTGCCACAGGGGCTTTAGGAGTTCTTTATTCTTTACATTTAATTTGGATCCCAGTGCTGCAAATGGGAATACTGCAAATACCCCCCCCCCCCCAACCCTTTGTACTGCTTCATGGCCCCTTTGCTCCCTCTGCAGCAGGCAAGTCTGCTTCTCCTGTGACTCATGCACTGAAATTACAGTTTTTCTGGCATTCCCTGGGCTCGTCCAATGCTTGACTGGCTTTGCAAGCTGCGCTGTTTCTCATTTATTGATAGTCTTTAATGTTTGATAGGAAAATACTTCTGCTCAGAACACTGTAGAGGAGTGGTTATGCTGTTATGGGGAAAATTAGCACCCTGGATGGTGCTCAGTCGCTACGCAAGCTCTGTGGGAGTTTTGCCAGGTAGACATATTGCTCCAGGATGTATAATGGAAAATAACTTGTCGCCAGACCTTTCTTGCTAAGTCCCTGTGCTTAGACCTTAATGAGAAAGAAATAGCATTGGGCCTCTTTCCTTTTCACAGGGGCTTGGATATCAATTTTGTGTAGCTATTTCCTATACAGACATTTATCTAGAGACTGGATTAAGTCAGTATGACAGATTAAAGTACTATAAAAATCTGCAGGTAAAGTTACTGCAGGCAGCAGGCAGGGAAAATGCGGGGTGCTAGTTGTCAGTGCTGCCATGATCCACCATCCTTCAAAAAACATAAAATAATATGAACTTCATTACAGCCAGCTGGGATAAGAGTGCTATTTCAATTACGGTAGCCAGACAGAGGGCCCAGTGCAACTCCCACAGATGTCAAGGGAGAAACTCCTATTGGCTTCAGTGGGTCCCAGAAGACAGCCTGGTGCCTGACTCTTCTGAAACTACATACAGTGGAGCAAATGTTTCCAGGCAGTTTTCAGAACTCTGGATGGTGTAACTGCTGTTGCTGGTTTAAGCCCGTATTGATCTGTGACCTCCTTAAAGATCAGGCCCTCTCGGAAACACTGGTTTACTTTGAACTAAATGTTTATCTTCATTACCTTCAACCGTTGCCTTTACTGCTATTCTAATTGTGTTTATTCTTGAACCATCATCATTGTCCTCAAAGTATCAAGGAAGGAAGCATAGACAGTCTGTACTTCTGGAATTTTACAATGAAGGGACCAAATTCTGCTCTTGGTTTAGAGGCACAAATCTGGAGTGAGTCTTTGTTTGAGTAGAGTTGAACCAGATTTATGTCTGTGGATCAGAGAATGGAATTTGGCTTTAAGTGAATTTTCATACTTACTGGGGAGTTTTCCATCGCTGATGGAATGGGAAACACTTTTTAAAATCTGGCTTTATACTGGTCTTCTTAAAACTATTACCCTTTTTGTCAAATTCCAAGCACCAAGATTGTGGCTACTATGACTTTTTAACATGTAAACTTTGATTTATCATCCAGCCACCTTGTAGGTAAGTAGCCACATGAGAGTTGGGGGCTGTTAATATAGCGTTATTGGACGATCAGACCTTTGGAGGGGCATTGTTTGTGTCTGAAATGTTTCTCTCGTAATGAAGAGAGCCAGATCATGTAAGTAAGGAATGCTTTCCTGCCCGTATATGGGATTGCTGCTAATCCACTATGGTTGATGAAAGGGATTGCTCAGCAATTTTATGTATATAAATTTAAATAAAATTTATTTAGTGTTGTTTTTGGTTCAACCAGGATTATTAGTAATGAACTTTGGAAACTGAGTTGTCCCCCACTGAAACTCACTTGTTGTGCAGTTCTGGAACATGCTTACTTGTGCTGGGGTTTGTGGCATTAGTCCTGTGGTGCACTTGCTTCCTGCATATGGGATAGTTCTCTGGATGAGAAATACAATACTGTTTTTGGCTCTTTAGAAATGTCTTTGGGTAAAAATTGTTCAAAAATTGTTTTCTGGTGGAAACGTCAGTGGTTGCTCTGCTGTGAATTAGGATTTAAAAAGGTTCTTTGTAAAGATGGCTTTGAACTAGAATTTGAATATCCTTGGGCTTGTGAACATTCATATCCTGACTTCCCAGCTCCTGGCTGATCTCTAGTTATCAGTCTACATCTGAGTTTTGTGTACTTCATTTGGACTGATGATCACATAAGACCCCAGCTACCTGCAAAACCTTAGTTCCAGTGAGAGAGAACAGAGCAAAATCAATATGGCATTTTCCTTGAGCCATCCCAAAGAGAACGTGGTCTTTGAGGTTTGAAATGGCTTCATTTCAAAATCCTAATATTCCTGCACCCAGGGCATTGTTTGGAGATGCTATTGGCTAAAAAAGTAACCAGCAGTTAAAAACCACATATCAAGAATAAGAAATGGTAAAGTATCAAACTGATGTTCAATAACTTTAAAAAAAATACTTAGAAAAATCAAATTTTAAAAAAATGTAAAATAAAAAATACTTTTGGTTTGAATTGGTACAAGCAAAAAAAAAGGAATGATTACAGAGAATGTGCCATACATTAGTAGGGCTGGAGAAGAATACTGCTGCCAACCATTCCATTTTGTGAAATGCCAGCAGTTTTCACAGAGTTTTATAAGAAGATAAAAGTTTTAAGGATTTAAAACTTGAATCAGCAGCAGCTGTTGTATGTGCATGAACATTCTCAGAGATGTGACCAGGGACTGGCAGTTGTCTGTGTTGGGACCGAAGTGTCTTTCTTCCACTTCCAAAAACTGCCGAACCTCACCCTGCCGCTATTGTAGCGGCATTCCAGTGCAGCATTAAAATACTAATTTTGGCTCCAGTCAGAACTGTCGGCTGTCGCATGTTCATGAAGCAACCAACTCAACTCAGCTCCCTTCAATAAAAACAGAAGAGCAACAAGATGGGCTTATTTATTCTTTCTGAAAGATATTGGGCCAGATCCTGGGCCCTGCTTGGTAATGCTGTTGTGGATGAGAATTATTGGGTGTCATAGAGCGTTTATAGCAGTACCTGTTCCACCTAGTCACCTCCTGTTCTGGAACTGTGTGAGGGAAAGGATCATGGCCAAGGCACCCTTATAACCCACTCAGCCTGACTGTTGAACAGCCTGTGGGGTCATGGGCAGCCAGGGATAAACTGGAATAGCTGCTCTTGCTTATGCCAGGGACTAGAGTGGTCCCCTGGCCAGCACTTGAATTAGGGGTGTAAAAGTGGCTTAGTGATAGCTGAGCCAGAAGACGATCTGCCTCTTTGTTGTTCTGAACCTAAATAATCAAGGGGCAATAGCTGGGAGTCAACAGAAATTATATACCTTGTGTGTAAATCATTGAAGGACCCAGTATTGCCTAGAGTAGCAGCAGGTGCACATGTTCAGGGAGGGTTGTTAGAGAGGAGCAGTACGTTTTGTTACACAGCCAGAAGAAGAAATCCCACCAATCTACCAGTGCAGCTCAATTTGGACTCCTTTGCGTCAGCTCGCAATCTGCTTAGCTGAAAATATCCTGGAAACCCATATATTATTTAGGCGTTATTAGAAGCTGGGTTCCATGTTGCATTCAGTATTAGGAATAATTTGCAGCAGCAATAAGATCTGACGTGTAAAAATGCTGCGTCACTTCATGTGGCGGGGGGGGGGGGGAGGGTGTCTGGGAAATCAGCCCCCTAAATGTACTGATTGATTGATTAATATGTAAAAGTTCTTGATTATCCATGTACCTTCATTATTCTGGTGCAGTGTTGAAGGGAGGAAACATAAGTCTTTCTTCGGAAAATCACCGTAAAAGGCACTTATCAGATATTCAGAGTAATTATTTTTAAGATTGAAACTCTGAAGGCATTATGCAGCGTGTGAAACCTTGTTGTTAATCTGTTGGCGTTATGGATGAAAGAAGCAACAGACGCAGATATTAAACATTCAGGACATAAGTATCACAAACTTTGAATCTCAGTTCCAATATTGGTCATCAGCCCCCACTAATTAGTCTTTCTCCTCCCATCCTTTGCTTCGTGTGCAGTTCAAGGTACCTGGGCAGTTTTCCTGTGGGATAGATAGTGTGCACTTTCTCAGTCCCTAATTGGTCTTTAGGCAAGGTAGACTCCACACTGACAGAGTCTAATGTGGAGTATTGTGAAGCCATGGTGATGACTCCATAGTTGAGAGTGTAATATATTTTTTCCTTTTATAAGACCATCTTTAAACCAGTTCTGAATGTTCATTTTAACAACTGCAGTGTTCAGATTTGCTACCTTAATCCTGGCGTTTATGCAGCAGAGAAAAGGGTGAAACGCTCCTGTTTACTCGGCAGTGCTTTCACAATTGCAGACAGGGTTTTTTGTTGCAGTTTTAAGTTCAGAAACCCACAGTTTTAAGTTCAGAAACCCACAGTTTTAAGTGTGATTTTGAGCCTGGGAGCTCTGCAGGGTTAGTGTCATCCTCCTCAGCCCGGTGGCTGAAGACTCCGAATGACGAATGGACCACCATCTAGCAAAGAGGGCAGGTGTATACGATGGGCTGTTGCTCCCTTAGCCCTTCCTTTTACCACTCTTAGTTCTCTCACTTGGTGCAGTTAACGTAGGTCTTATTTGCACTACTCAAAAAGACTGTTCTTAACTCGAGTTAGCTAATGCACAGTGAAATGCTAGTGAAGATAAGGTGGATTCAAGTTCTTCTTCGAGAGATTGCTCATGTGTATTCCACAGTAGGTGTGCGTGCTCGCCCTGTGCACCAGTGCTGGAAGTTTTTCCCCTAGCAGTACCCATGGTGGGGAGCGCCCCCCGTGACCCCTGGAGTGGCGCCAGCCTGGCGCGGTATAAGGGGAGCTGCGCGCTCCCCTCACCCTCAGTTCCTTCTCGCCGCCAGTGAAGGAACTGCTCTGATCCAGCTTTGCTGTAGCTCGTCCTCAGAACTGTTCGTTCGTTCAGCGTTAGTATCTGTAGTTAGTTAGCTCTTTAGTTAGTTTGGTTAGTCAGCAAGCCCGGGCCAGGGCCTGCCCCAGGGTTTAAGTCGTGAGGCTCTTGTAGGCATTCTATGCCAAGAAGTGACCCGCACACAGACTGTTTCCGCTGTTTGGGAGAAACCCGTATCAGCAAAAGGTGCAAAATTTGCAAATCATTTAAGCCTCGGACCAAAAGAGAAAGGGACATTAAGCTCTGGGCCATCCCAATGGAGTTGGCGCTGATCCCGACTCCAGCGTGGCGACCCTTTGGTGCCATCGACCAGTCTGCACTGCTTCCCGTTCACGGGGCACGTCAAAAGGGCTAGGAAGGCTCCCTCTTCGCAGCGGCACCGAGGGAAATCTGGGACAGAGGCTAGACCCCTGTCGGGCAGTCCTCGCTCCTCACCTGGTCCCAGGCCTCCGACTCACGTTGAGTGGAGTAGCCTGGCCCCTTCGAAACAGGCCTCTCTGGATGTCCGGATGCCTTCCATGCCTGAAGCCCTCCAGGTGGCCTGGGACATTATGTCCATGCTGGTGCCAGGAGTGCCGCCGATGTAGGCCCCACACTCCAGAGGTAAGCCTCTGGCTCGGTCTCGGTCTTGGGAAAGTTCCCGACGCCATTCACTGCCCAGCAACCGCTTGGGGCAGAGTCCAGGTGGATCGCCCTCAACGCAGACCAGACTGTCTGACTGGGTTCCGTCTGACCAGGACTCTCGGCACCGCTTGTCCTCAAGGAGTGATTCATGGGACCACAGCAGGCGCAACCAACAGTCCTCGTCTCAGAGAGGGTACTGTGGCCGGTCACGGCATGGTCGTCAACTGCATTTCCACTTAGACTTCTGCTCCAAGTCTCCACCAAGACATCACAGCCCTGGGCATCGATTGCTGGCATCTCGCCGTCGCAGGTCCGCCCGTCGAGGCCATTCGCGGAGCAGCTGCTACTGTCTGTACCGGTCCTCCACGTTGAGATGGTGGTCCCGTGGCCAACGTCGATACTGGCACTGCTGATCCTCTCAGTCCAGAGGCAGCAGCAGATCGTACGTCAACCCAGCCTCCGTTTGTAGCCGTCCTGCGATGGGCCGGGCCAGGCCAGCAAAGTCGAACAGCCGGCCCCGCTGGTACCGCAGCAGGTGCAATGGCACCGAGCGTTGTGGCCGGCCCAATGGTACCAGCGGGCTCTGTGGCCTCCGGCGCAGCCCCCAGTGGGGGCTTGCTCGGTGGCCAGAGCTTCAGAAGCACCATCGGCCTCCCTCTCCAGACCCCCAAGGAAGGAGTCGGTGGGACATACATCCTTGGCACCGTTCCCGGAGTCCGACCAGATAGTGGACCCTCCGGTGCCAGCCAATACCCAGAGCACTGCACCAGCCTCCTCGCCCCGCCTGGAGGAGACGATTGCAGCCTCGCCTCCCTCCACCCCACAGGAGGACTTCAGGGCCCATCAAGAACTCTTAAAGAGAGTGGAAGTTAAACCCCTCCTTGTTTAACATGTTGTCCTCATCGGCACCGGGTAGAGTGGCCTTGCTTCTCCATGAAGGGGTAGCTAAAATTTCAAATGCCCTGTGGCAGACACCGTCCTCGTTGGCCCCTATCTCTAAGAGGGCAGAACGCAAGTACTTTGTACCCACCAAGAGGCATGAGTACTTGTATATCCACCCGGTACCCAACTCCCTGGTGGTCGAGTCGGTCAACCACAGGAAATGGCAGGGTCAGCCCACCCCAACCCCAAAGAACAAAGACTCTTGGAGACGGGACTCTTTCGGAAGGAAAATGTATTTGTCTTCGAGCTTCCAGTTGTGAGTGGCAAATCATCAGGCTCTCCTGGGCCGGTACAAATTCAATCGGTGGGGCTCCCTGCCCAAGTTTGAGGACTCCCTCCAGGAGTGCGATAGAAAGGAGTTCAAGGTGCTAGTGGAGGAGGGGGCAGCGGCTGCTCAGGCATTCCTGCAGGCAGCCTCGGATACTATGGATACAGCTGCACAATCCATGGCCTCTGCGGTGACCATGAGACTGGCATCATGGCTCCTGCTCTCTGGGCTTTCTAGCGAGGCGCAGTCCTCCACGCAGGATTTCCCATTTGATGGGAAAGCCCTGTTTGCGGAGGAGACATATACAAGTCTGCAAGGTATGAAAGACTCCCGCACGACCCTCTAGACTCTGGGCCTACAAGTACTGGCTCCAGCAAGATCTAAGTTCAAGCCGCAGCAGACTCCTGCCCAGGCTGCCCTCTTGAAGTATGAGGCCGCCCACAAGAAACAGCAGGACTATAAGAGACGCCCTCAGAGGCAGTCTCGGCCGGCCCCCCCAGCATGGCTCCTCTAAGGGCAAGCAGGTGGGGAAAAGGCGCTTTTGACGGATGCTTGGGGGCACCCCGCTGTCCTCATCAGGGATCCACCCTCAATAAAGCTCCCCTTCTCCAACCAGTTGTGTGCTTTCTTCCCGGAATGGTCGCGACTAACCTCGGACCAGTGGGTCCTCAACACCATCTCCCAAGGTTACACCCTTCAGTTTACTTCCTCCCTACCCAACCACCCGCCTCCCCCGTCCCTATTGGGGACCTCGCACGAGGCTCTGCTCGAGCAGGAGGTGGGGCGGCTCCTAGGACTAGGAGAGCTAGAGGCGGTGCCCAGGGAGTTCATGGACAAGGGGTATTACTCCTGATACTTCCTTATCCCGAAGGCCAAAGGGGGGCTCAGACCTGTCCTGGACCTGTGAGGTCTGAACCAGTACATGGTGAAACTCAAGTTCCGTATAGTTTCCCTGGCCTCCATCATCCCCTCCCTGGATCCCGGGGACTGGTACGCTGCCCTCAATCTGCAGGACGCATACTTCCACATCCCCATTGTGAGACACTCTATATGATTTTATAAAAATATTTTATAAAAGTATGAGTGTGAATATAATGTAACTAAAATATGCTTCATGCATAAGGTCTCTTGTAAGGTATCATTACAAAGCTTATAATCTACTGAGTGTGGTCATCCTATTTGTATAAATGTATCACTCTTTTATCTGAAACTAGAAATATGAAATATAACTCTTGAGGGCCTACTGTAGTTATGCAAAGTGTGGGCCATTAATGGTGGTTTGGAATCTTGATGGCTCCCATCAACCAGGACAACTGACTGTGGATGTCTCTGTTTGCATGCAGGCTTTCCTGTGAGTCAGGCTGGGAAGAATGAAGGCTTCGGGGTCTCACAGGACATGTGATCATGTCACCTGAACTGGAATCCATCTTTAACCTGGTGCTTTTCCACTGAGAAGGAGGGGTGGGAACCCAGAGGGACAAAGGATTCCCACCTTATGCAAAAGATATATAAGTGGGTGGAACAGAACAAGGAGAGCAGCCATCATGAGGAATCCCTTGGCTCCCACCTGAGCTGGAACAGGGGCTGTACCAGGGGAAAGGATTGGGCCCAGACTAGGAAGGTAGTCCAGCTCCAGTCTAAAAGAGACGTACTGAAACATCTCTAAGGGTGAGATTTTATCTGTATTCAGTTTTTATTACTGTACTAGACTTAGACTGGTGTGTTTTATTTTATTTTGCTTGGTAATTCACTTCTGTCTGTTATATTTGGAACCCCTTAAATCCTACTTTCTGTATTTAATAAAATCACTTTTTACTTATTAATTAATCCAAATTATTGGGGGGGCAAACTGCTGTGCATGTCTCTCTATCAGTGTTATAGAGGGTGAACAATTTATGAGTTTCCCCTGTATAACCTTTATACAGGGTAAAACGGATTTATTTGGGGTTTGGACCCCATTGGGAGTTGGGCATCTGAGTGTTAAAGACAGGAACACTTCTGTAAGCTGCTTTCAGTTAAGCCTACAGTTGTTAGGGGACGTGGTTCAGACCTTGGTCTGGGTTTGCAGCAGGCTAACGGTTCTGGCTCAAACCAGGCATGGTGCTGGAGTCCTAAGCTGCCAGGGCAGGGAAGCAGGAGCAGAAGTAGTCTTGGCACATCAGGTGGCAGCTCTCATAGGGTTTCTGTGATCCAACCCGTCACATGCACATTCGAGGGGCACAGGCGCTTTCTCTGTTTCGTGGTGGGACAGAATCACTACCAATTCATGGTCCTCCTGTTTGGTCTCCACTGCCCCCAGGGTGTTTACGAAATGCATGATGGTGGTAGCGGCCTACCACAGCCGGCGGGGAGTCCAGATTTTTCCCTGTCTTGGTGATTGGCTGGTCAAGGGCACCTCCCAGTCACAGGTGAGGGATCACGTGGCGCTCCTCCTGTCCACATGCACCGCCTTGGGCCTGTTGGTAAACAGCACCAAATCCACGTTAGTCCCGGGCCAATGCATAGAGTTTATTGGGGCGGTCCTGGACGCAGCATCGGCCACAGCCTCTCTCCCGCCAGACAGATTCGAAACCCTGACAGGTCTCATCGACTCAGTCTCAAAGTTCTCGGTGAGAACAGCCAGTGTTTGCCTGCCGCTCCTGGGTCACATGTTGGTGTACACATACGTGGTCCATCACGCCAGACTCAGGATGAGGCCCCTTCAACTCTGGTTGGCCTCGAAGTTCTCCCAGGCCACTGACAGGATGGACAAGGTCCTCACCATGCCGGACTCTGTCATCACCTCCCTACAGTGGTGGTCCACCCCAAACAACATGCTCCAAGGAGTCCTGTTCAGGGACATGGCCCCGTCGTTGGAGCTGGTGTCCGACACGTTGGACCTGGGTTGGGGGGCCCATGTGGGGAACTTTCAGACCCAAGGCCTGTGGTTGGCCCAAGACCTGACCCTACATATAAACGTCAAGGAACTCAGGGCGGTGTGGCTCGCATGTATGGCCTTCCAATCGCACCTGGAGGGCAAGGTAGTCAGGGTCCTCATGGACAACACAGCCTCAATGTTCTATATCAACAGGCAAGGCGGGGCCCGATCCTCTGCCGTGAAGCCCTCAGGCTGTGGCCCATGACATCCACCTGAAGGCCTTCTACCTACTGGGCACACGGAATGAGAGAGCGGATCGCTTGAGCAGGGACTTTTCCTCGTAACACGAGTGGTCCTTCCCCCCTGAAAGTGGCCCACCGGCTCTTCCAAACTCCCCAAGTGGACCTATTTGTGACTCGGCAGAACTATCAATGTCCCCAGTTCTGCTCCCGGGGGGCCTGGGGAGGGGTGCTATCTCTGATGCCTTTATCCTGTCCTGGTCAGGCTGGCTTCTCTACGCCTTTCCCTCGTTCCCTCTAATCAGCAGGGTCCTGGAGAAGATAAAGACAGACAAGGCCCGGGTCATCCTGATTGCCCCTGTGTGACCCAGGCAACATTGGTACAGGACCCTCACGGGCCTGGCGGTTGCTCTGCTATGGCCGTTACCGCTCTGCCCGGACCTGCTCTCTGAGGACCAGGGTCGCCTCCTCCATCCCAACCTATCGGCTCTTCATCTCACGATGTGGCTGCTCAGTGATTAGTCAGAGAGGAGAGGATGTGCTCAGAATAGATTCAGTGCGTCGTCCTTGAAAGTAGACGGCCCTCCACTCGCCATGCTTATTTGGTGAAGTGGTCCCATTTTTCTAGATGGGCAGCGGACCACGGTGTCTCTCTCATGACCGCCCTGATCCAGCTTATTCTTGACTACCTCCTCCACCTGAGAACCCAGGGCCTGGCGCCTTCATCAGTCAAGGTACACCTGGCAGCCATATTGGCCTTCCATCCGCCAGTGCAGGGGCACATGGTATTTTCCCATGCTATGACTGGCCGGTTCCTCAAGGGGTTGGGACCATCTTTTTCTGTATTCTAGACCCCTGGTCCCGCAGTGGGGCCTAAACCTGGTGTTGGCTTGTCTCACGGGGCCCCCATTTGAACCACTGGCCACCTCTCATGGAAGATGGCCTTCCTGGTTGCAGTCATGTTGGCCAGGCGACTCGCGGAGCTCAGGGCCCTGACTTCTGAGCCACCATATACAGTTTTTCATAAAGATAAGGTCCAGCTCTGCCCACACCCCGCATTCCTCTTGAAGGTGATCTCTGCTTACCACATGGGTCAGGACATTTTTCTACCAGTCCTCTGCCCCAAGCCCCACACGTCCAATGAGGAGCACCGTCTCCACACGCTCGATGTGCGATGGGCTCTGGCTTTCTACCTCGAGGGGACCAACCCGTTCAGAAAGTCCTCACAATTGTTCGTCGCCTCGGCTGAGCACGTGAGGGGCCAGCCAATTTCCACTCAGCAGCTTTCTAATTGGATCACTTCGTGCATCTGTACCTGTTATGAGCTGGTGGGTGTCCCCCTGCCACCCTTTGTGAGGGCACACTTGACTCGAGTGCAGGCCTCGTCGGCTTCCTTTTTTGCCCATGTCCCCATTCAGGACATCTGTAGGGCCGCCACTTGGTCTTTGATTCACACGTTCACCTCGCACTATGCGATCGTCTCCCAAACCAGGGATGACGCTGGGTTCGGCAGGGCTGTCCTCCATCCCAGGAACTTGAGAACTCCTACCCATCTCTATCAGATATAGCTTGGAATCACCTATTGTGGAATACACATGAGCAATCACTCGAAGAAGAAAAGACAGTTACCTTTTTCGTAACTGGTGTTCTTTGAGATGTGTTGCTCATGTCAATTCCACATCCCGCCCTCCTTCCCCTCTGTCGGAGTTGTCTGGCAAGAAGGAACTGAGGGTGAGGGGAGCGCGCAACTCCCTTTACACCGCACTGCGGCGCTCACCCCATACTGGTGCTGCTAGGAGAAAAACTACCAGCACCGGTGCACGTGGCGAGCACGCACACCTATTGTGGAACAGAGCAAAGCATCTCAAAGAACACCAGTTACGGAAAAGGTAACTCTCTTTTTTCATATGAACTAACGAGTAGAGTGAGACGAGGCTCCCCCACAGTATTTGGCTGTTTCACAGCCAAAAAAAATAAAAGGGGCTCTTCTTTTTTATGATGGTGGGATCACTAACGTGTTAATGTGTTACTGGAGACAAGGCACCAGTAATTCTGATGGTGCAGTAGCCAGGTGATGTCAATCACATAGGGCGGTATGGGTATGGCGTTGACCTCACCTAGCTATGTCATGGTAAAAATGACAGGTGCCTTGTCTCCGCTAGGGTTTTACAGCGGGATGGCTACTGCATGTGAGTTATCTCGCAGTAAATCACATCTTTGTCTGGTAGTGAAGACAAAGCCTTCATTGGCCCAAAGGGCGCTGGCTAAACACAATCATACTCAGTCTCTTCCTAAACTCCTCCAAGAGGCTCCCACAAAAGCTGTTGGACTTGAAGCATGTAGGAGCTATAGATTCTTCCATAGCCATCTTAGGGATGTCTTCACAGCAGCTCGGAGGTGCAATTCCCAGTAAAGGCAGACAGCTCAAGCTAGTGCCTAAAAATAGCAGTGTGACTGTGGAGGTATGGACAGCAACTCGGGCTAGCTACCTGAGTACGTACCCAGGGGGTCGGTGGGATTGTAGTAGGGCAGCTGGCTCGAGGTCACACTGCTATTGTGAGGTGTTAGCTCAAGCAGAGCTAATACATGTTTGCCTGGCTGCATAGGGAAATACACTAGCAGCTGTTGTGCTGCCATACCCAAAGTCAGAAAAGCCATTGCTAAGCATTCTTGGCCAGGCGTCACACCTCCCTAGGTGCTGCTCACAAATTGCACAGGCTTCCAGATGGCAGTTTCTTAACAATCCACAGCCATTGCATTTACCATGGAACAGATGCAAAAATGCCCCCCTCTACTGCGTCCCTTCAGGTTTGCGATGTCTATTTACAGCAACCCCCTGCAGTTACCGTTCTCTTAATGCTGTTCATGTTTATTTTTGTATTCACTTATTTTTAGTAATGGGAAGTGGGCTAGGAACAATACCGAGAGAGTGGGGTCTGCGTAGTTCTCTTCAGCAGAGCTGAGCCTGGAAGAGACTGACTAGAGTCACTCTGCTGCAAGCCTTCCATCAGGGTGCTCATGACATTTTTGTGACTGTTGCTTGAAATGTGCATCAAATAAAGATTTTTGGAAGCATTTATCATTTCATCTCAGATGTGTTCCTTTTTATATCCATTTTTTCTAAACAGCAGCAGAGGGGGAATTATAGCTTTTTATTTTTTTTCCCCTAAACTGATCCATGACTTCACTATTCATAGCAGGTTTTCAATGTCTCTCTTTATTTCATTTTTTCATAACCTCCAGGCACGGAGTAACCTTAAACATTAATTTTCCAACTACCATTCGGCTAATGGACTTCACTGCTATTAAATCCCCTTGGAGTTAGAATGCCAAAAGCTGAACTGAGCACTTTGGGGAGCTCACACAGTAGCATCATTAATACAATAGAAAGAAAGAAATGCAATATTCCTGTACCCAGATGTCGCAGGAATAGCATCAATGGAAATGGTTATAAGATACTGTATTGTAGCTTCATATTAAAAAATGTTTCTTGAATCATTTTTTGCTGCAAGCCAGTATTTGGCTGCCCAGTGAACTATAACAAGATTTAGTAGCCACAGTGCAGTTGTATTGCATTTGGACTGATTCCATCCTTCTGTTGTAATAAACGTTGGCTTTACAATGGACTCTTAAATTCTACAAGTGACGTCAAATTGCATCTAATAATGGAAAAAAAGATTAAGTACTGTAAACTCAGCTTTTTCTCTTAATGTTTTCTTCAAGTCTTGCGTTGTCTTCTTGATCTGTGTCCTCATCCCAGTGCACCATTATCTACACCAGTGGTCTCCAAACTGGGGTGCGCGAGATGATCCCAGGGGGTGCGCGGCAGCAGGAGCGCCACCGGACAGCACTCCGCCATTTTTTTTCTTCGGCGGCAGCTCTGCACGTCCACGGCTGGTGTTCCCCTCCGGCGGTGGTCTTCTGTCGTCTTCTGTCGGTGGCTCACCTGCGGCAGGTCTTCCGGTCTTCTTCCATTGGCGGCACGCCTGCGGCTGGTCTTCTGGTCTTTTTCCGTCGGCGGCGCTTCTGCGGCAGGTCTTCCGGTCTTCACCCTGGGGGTGCGTGAGCCAAAAAGTTTGGATCTACACGTTCGGTATCTGAGTGGTCTACACGTTCGGTATCTACATCTACATCATTGATCTACACGTTCGGTATCTGAGTGAATTTGTTCTGAGCTTTGCATCTTAATAGCATCACCTTCCACACATGCCCACACCTCCTTTTGTTTTTCTCTTTTATATTCCTGAAAGTGTGGGACTCATTGTACTGCAGGCTAGAGACAGATATGCTGTAGGCAGACACTCTGCAGCCTTTCCCCCCTCGCAGCTCTTCCAGTGAACCTTAACCCATTCTTGCATTCAATATACCACTCCAGGGAGGTACTGGATTGTGTCAGATTGTGTGGTGAATCTGTGATGTGGGCAAATGTTCTGTAGGGACCCAACTCATTTTTTACATGTGATCTAAAGCAAGTTTTGAAACTGAGGGTTTTTTTGGTTTGTTTTTTTTTTTTTTTTTTTTGAAGGGACATTATCAACCTGAATTGTTTGCAAACTAATTTCAAAAAATATCATTTGCTGAGACAGAGCCCTTCAAACCAGCATGGTATGAATTATACATATTTAAAGGATTTTTCTGCTCCCTGATGTTTATATGAATATTTCCAGTTAATTAGTTTTTTTGCTATATAGCTATATAGGAAAACTGAGACTATCTGTACAAAAAGTGCTGTCAAATGCACAAGGTGGACGAACTGAAGAAATAGAGAAAGATATTTTTCTCTCACTATTTTCAGGTAGTAGGTGTTGTTTATAACGATCCTAGTCGTCACAAAGTTAATGTGCAAAATGTGGTGCTTTTTTCCAGCTTCTAATGTGAAAGTTACATGAACAAATCTACTTGATCCTGCATATCGTGTCACATGTTTTTAAAAATTGCACAATGTTCACTTGTTCTTCAGCAAACCCTTGTAAACAGTATTTTTCCCTGAACAAAGTAGCACTTAGCAAAATTAACTTTGTCCTTAGGACCCTTACACCATCTTTCTCAGCAGTGTTGGTATCTCTGTGTACCACTTGTAGTGTTTGCAGTCTTGATAGAGTTGGCCTGGGGTGTGGTTCAGTCTGCCTTCCTGCTCACTCTCCCCTCCGGGACCTCTTACTGGATTGATAGGATTTTAAAAGAAAAACAATTTAGGGGACAGCTCTTTGAAATGTGGTTCTTAGAATGAACATTCTAATGCAGTTGGGACAGACTTTTTTTGTGGTGGTGGTGGGAGGGGACACAGGACTGATCCAAATGCTAAATATCAGTCTCTTCAAGAAGAGGTCATTTCAGGGGATAAAGAAACCATACAGAAGCTAAAGAGGGGCTCAGAGCACAAGGGACATAGAATTTTTAAATGGTCTCTAGGTAACACCTTTACAAACCCCTTCAATATTATTTTGTTGATTTGTTTTTATTGCATATTGCAATTGTTTCCTTGTTAACTAACATTCATTTCATAATTATGTGAAGATATTTTGAGGAAAACTAATTGGTACTTGAGTTATGAACACTGATATCCTTAAATAGTTGGATCTTCGTGGGAGGGGGCTGTTTCGCAGGGAAGGGAGGGAAATTCAGTCACTCCCATTTCTTAACCGAGTAAGTGAGTAGTATAGCCTAGTGGACAAGGCACTGTACTAGTACTCCGGAGACTCTGGTTGAGTTCCCAGCTCTGCTCCTGAGTGACTTGAATCAGTCACTTGCCCTCTGTATGCCTCAGTTTCCCCATCTGTAAAATAGGGGTAATGATACTAACCACGTTTGTGAAGTGCTTTGAGTTCTACAGATGAAAAGTGCTATGTAAGAGCTAGGTGTTAATAGTAAATAATAAAATAAACATCTTGGGTATACCTGTGTGTGTACATGTATACCTTTTAATTCTAACTGTGTGGGATAAAGCTCCTACCTGCAGCTAGAAAAAGCTATTTTCTATTGCTTTATGCTTTTAGGATTTTATTTCTCCGCTAACGAATATGTTTAATATTAGTTTCAGCATGGGGCATCTCTGTCGCTTCTGCTATTTAGCTCATTTCAGTCCTAGCTCAGCTCTGTGTACTGCAGAGGCACCTCTCAGAAAATATTAGCTGATCAAAAATTAATTGTTGAGGTGACAGCTGGGAGCACAGCCATAATGGGTATTTATAGTTTGAATTTACCGGACGGTGATTGGTTTTCCCACATTGGACCCAACTGACAAGCTGAGCAGCCAGAAGATAGTAAAAAAAAAAAAAAAAAAATTTTTTACTGGTGTGTTTTTTGTTTGTTTGTTTGTTTTGGTTATAATCTCAACCCAGACCTTTTAGGGTCATCCCTTCAGCTTGATCAGGGTTTGGCCTTCAGGACTTTTGATGTTGAAGTATCTGCCATTAATGGTCTCAGCACTCATTAGCTCTTATTCCCTAATTACAAGGTTTCAGTTGTCATCAGTCCTTCAGTAAAGCCCTTTTTCAGTCCCCGAAGCTTCATTTAATGCCAAGGAGGCTGTGGCAGTCACATCTCAAACCTTTGGTGTCAAACAACTGATATGTGGGCCGGATTGAGGTGTTTAGATGCATCTGCTGATGGATTTGGATTCTGCTGAATCTAATCTTTTTTTCTTTTTAAATGGAAGTTTCTAAGCCTTTTGTTGTGAAGGAAACCTTTACAATCAGAACTCAATGATGTGAGAGGGGGTGTCTTCAGAAAGCCTGAAATTATAGTTCATAGGTGGCACTGACTTGACTCGTCTCAGTAGGGCATTAACTCTGAAGCCCAAGTACGATGCTTTAAGAGCCTGACTTTAAAAATAATTGAAGTATAAAATTATGCGCCTGGCATATATGCAAATAGTTATCGTAGTTCTGTGTACAAAGGAGTAACGGCGTATACGAATAGCCAAATAGCAGTGGGCCTAAAAATGCCCTGTATCACTATTTCCTTCCACTGCACAGCTTTTTAATGTTACTAACTAGCTTTGAGTTCCTCAGATTTTGGTGTCCTCCAGGAGCTTCAGGTACTCAGCGCCTTGGAAAATCAGGCCCAACATGCCTGAAGGTGGACAGCCAAAAGCCAGAGCCCCTCTTGAAATGATGCCCTCAGTTGCAATTTAATGGCCATATTCCACATCTTTGCACAAACCCCCACTTTTAGCAGTGGGGATTCAGCAGTGGATTGGGCTAGTCTATATATCTGTAGACCTGGCCCACAGACTGTAAATAAACTTTCATTGGTCCCAATTCACAGACTGTTGACAGCCCTGCTCTAGAGCCCTATTCTGATCTCTCACTGGTGGTCACCCTTAAAAGCTTTGTTTTTGCTTTAGATAATATTACCTCTGTGCAGTATTTGCAGTATTGACTATACTTGGTACTGGGAATACTGCAAATACCAAGGTCATGCTATCTGCTTATCTGTGACCATCAAAAAGTCTTTACAACAACATCTGCTGTCCATCAGTGTGAATCAGGAATAACACTCCTGATTCAGTGCATTAACTCTCAATTTGCATGGATGTATCTCAGATCTGAATCTGGACAATATCCGTATTTTATCCTTCCCAATACAATGCGTTTTCCTGGGTTGCCACTAAGTCAGACTGCAATGTTTGACACAGGTTGCTATTTTTCAGGTTAAAAGCAGCGCAGACTCCAAATTTTTCCAGAGTTATTAACTCACTGACTTAAAAATTTGCTTTATGTGTGCTGAGTGCTTGATGTCCTCCCTCAGGACCAAGTTGCTGATCCTAATCCTGGGTACATTGGCTGACTGGCACGCACAGCTTGAGGCTGAAAATGAAATCTGGCATTTCAGCTCAGTTTCTTTCAGAAGGTTAGTTGCTTCTTTAGACTATGTTTTGTGTAGGATGTATACGTAACTGCCATGGCAGGCTTCCTTATGTTCAGGATGGGACCCAAGCAGTGGAACAGAGCCACAGGAAGAATTCAGAAAAGTACAGTCCAGATGGGTGGATCCTCTGGTCCTGCTCTTTTGTGGAGTGCTTGGTGGTTCTAGGCAACAGGAGACTTATCAGTCGCATATTGGGCCAAACCAAAACCTTGGCTACGAACGCACTGAACTTTCGGAAAGGCCAGACCTGGAGGGGAGCTTTGCAGCAAGGGCTCGCTCATCTCTCTCAAAAAGGGAGATGTGAGCTAGATTGCTGCCCATTTCTGTAACCAAGACAGGCTATTCAAGGGGGGCCTGACACTCAAAGACCACATGCAAGTTGAGGCTGCTGGCGGCTGCTACTGTATGTGCTTGTGGCCCTCAGCCCCCCCCTCCTTTTTTTTTATTTAAAGGATGTAGTAAAATAAACCATCTTGTGTCTTGCCTGAGTCTGTCTGAATTATTATTTATTACCCGTCTGGCACTGAATTATAAACACTTTTTCTTCATCCCGGTACCTGTTTCCTGCCATTTTATTGCTCCTAAGCTGCTCTTTTGTTTTATTCATCTCTTATAATCAACTGAAAAACCCTGTTTTTAGCAAGTGAGCCAAGACAGGCAGGTGACGGATGCACCCAACATGCGTGTGACACCGTTTCAAAGCATCTGAAAAAGATTTTAACTTAATTTTAAAAGATCCGTACATAGACTGAACTGTTCCACCCCACACAAGCAGGCAAATGTTATGTTAAATCTCAGGCGAACTCCTGTTTTAAGAGTTCGGATGCCAGCTTCTCCTTGGAAGGTCAGATCTGTTCTGCTCTTGGGGGGAGGGTGTTGTTCAGGGCCTCTCTCTATTAAATATTATTGCTTTGTTCCATAACATTAATTAAAAGCCTCTTAAGATTATTCACACCCCATTCTGGAATGTTCTCCTAGTGGATTAGCCTGCCAGAGGAATTCTTTTGGTAGAGTGTACACACGTGTGTGTGTCAAGGGTTGTACTGACAGAACTGTTCCCCGCAGGGTCTGTCATGTCAGGGAGATTTTCCCTGGGGTTGCGCTGACAGGAATAATAATAATAATAATAATAATTTAAAAGCAATAAAATGGCATGAAACAGAATTAAAAATGGGGAAAAAAATCATTTAAAATTCAATGCCAGACAGATAATTATTCTGGGCAAGTCAGTGAGCAGCAAGATAACTTTGTTTTATTACCTCCCCTTAATAATAATAAAAATAATAATAAAAAAAACTTAGAGTCCCCATGTAAATACCCCAGCAACCTACCACCCCCATCCTGCTAACACTTACACAAGTGTGTTAAGTGTTAATATTCCCATTGCATAAACTCAGGTGTGTGTAGGTGTTTGCTGGATTGGGCCTAAACTTGCTTATACGAGAGTGCTTCTTGGCATGGCACAATGAGGTTTAGGCACAAGACAGGAATGAGGAGGAGCCTGGGTTCTGATGCTTATGTACTCTGTGATTTGGGCATATCATTTAGTATTGCCAAGACTTATTTAATGTCAATAATGTGCGGTGTAAGTGCCAAGTATTATTAGGGGCCCTCAGTGAGAGAGATGGGAGAGTAACTCAGTGCTCCCAGGCTTCCTGCCCTCTGCTTAATTCTCTAGATCATGTGGCTTTTGTGGGATCACTATCACTAAAACAAATTTTAGGATTTAATGTATTATCTGTATTAAGCTAGGCAGGCATCTTGCTGTATAATGATAGCTCAGTGGTTTGAGCATTGGCCTGTTAAACCCAGGGTTGTAAACTCAATCCTTGAGGGGGCCATTTAGGGATCTGGGGCAAAAACTGGAGATTGGTCCTGCTTTGAGCAGGGGGTTGGACTATATGACCTCCTGAGGTCCCTTCCAACCCTGAGATTCTATGATAATGAGCTAGTGGACTGTGCTTTCACTCTGCTGAACAGCTCTGGCCCTCTGTTAGCAAAAACATGAATTTGGAAGCTAACGTTTAGTGTGGGTGGAATCCTTTGACAAGGTTGGAGAACTCAGCCACGCTTTTCTTATAGTTATTACAGTAAGTTTACCAAATGTTTTGCCCTGGTGTACATTGTTTTTCTGTGGTATCAATCTTCAAATTGGGATTCCTTTATTTACCATGTACTGCACCTTTGCATTTCTAAAGACTGCCTCTCTGCAGGGACAGCAGCCAGATTGTCATCAGTCACAGCAGCTGTTACAGGAGTCATACAGTGTGCATTCTCATGGAGACTTTACATGGAGTTCTTGTTGTTTTCATTAATCTAAAATCATTCAGATTGAAAGTACGTGTTTTGTTCTTTGATAGGGAAACATTAACGGTTTTTACTTCCTCTGTTTTCCTCTGTTTTGTTTAAGAGGGGGTTAAAATCTTGTCTAGTGGTAGGACATCTTATTCTAACTTTCTAATATACACAATAAATAATGCAAACCAGTGTTCACCTGATTTTGAAATGAGAAATGGAAGTACACGTTATAGAAGCATGTTGTTTCTTTTGTATAATTACAGTATCTTACTTCTGTAAAAACGACGAGTCCTTGTGGCATCTTAGAGACTAACAAATTTATTGGGGCATAAGCTTTCGTGGGCTAAAACCCACTTCATCAGATGCATGGAGTGAAAAATACAGTAAGCAGTGTATGGAGAGAGAGAGCACATGAAAAGATGGGAATTGCCTTACCAAGTAGGGGCAGTGCTAACGAGGCCAATTCAGTTAAGGTGGAAGTGGCGTATTCTCAACAGTTGACAAGAAGGGGTGACTATCAAGAGAAGGAAAACTACTTTTGTAGTGCTAACTAGGCCAGTGTAATCAAGATGGATGTTAGCTATTTCTAACAGTTGACAAGAAGGCGTGAGCATCAGCAGAGGGAAAATTACTTTTTGTAGTGACCCATTACTACAAAAAGTAATTTTCCCTCTACTAATACTCAAACCTTCTTTCCAACTGTTGGAAATGGTCGACATCTACCTTGATTGCATTGGCCCCATTAGCACTACAAAAGTAATTTTCCCTCTCTTTGTAGTCACCCCTTCTTGTCAACTGTTGAGAATAGGCCACTTCCACTTTAATTGAATTGGCCTCGTTAGCACTGACCCCCCCACTTGGTAAGGCAACTGCCATCTTTTCCTGTGCTATATATATATACTGCTTACTGTATTTTTTTCACTCCATGAATCTGATGAAGTGGATTTTAGCCCACGAAAGCTTATGCCCAAATAAATGTGTTAGTCTCTAAGGTGCCACAAGGACTCCTCGTTGTTTTTGCTGTTACAGACTAACACGGCTACCACTCTGAAACCTGTTACTTCTGTAAGCAGGTGTAAGATCCTGAAATTGCCCACCCTGTGAATGAGTCATTAAACAATTTTTCTCTGCTTTTCCATTAGATGTTCTTTTATGAAAATGTATATATAACGTAACCAGATACAAAAATCTAGGTTAAAAGAACATTATTCAGGTTAGAAAGTCAATCACTCAAAAGATTTAAGGTCCCCTGTGCAGCATTTTTTCTGCCTCCTTGTAAACACAATAAAGGGATTTTCTCTCTGTTTTTTGCAAGAATTATATTGGAACAGTTTAACTAAGCAGATGTGACAAGAGGCATGTATGCTTGCTGTAGAAGAAAATGCATTTGGGGTTTATGTGCTGGGGAAACTGTTTTTAAAAATCATTTATTCTGGTGACAATGTTATCCCGTAATGCTGCTGAGGTCGGTGTTGTCTTGGATAATCTGCCCGTGGGACTACTAGACAGATTTACATGTCTGACTGCCAAAGGGAGTTTTGCAGTCACGATTCAGTGTTCTATGCTCCCTCCATTTCTATGTTTTGTACTGCTACACAGCCACCACCCCTCGTCTGCCCTGTCTTGACAGTACTTCAAAAGTTGCTCTTGTAGCCCTCTGTATTAATCAGTCCTATTTTCTTCTAAATTGCACAGAAGCTGTGTGTTGTAGGACTTCTTTTCTGACTTGAAGTTTGATCTAATGCTGTTAACTTATGCTATGGGTGTGTAAGACAAGTTCTGCCATTGACTTCAATGGAGAGAGGATTTCATCCCTGGACTTCAATTGGAGGGAAAAGAGAATGGATGCTGTTAATAATAATAGTGGGAAGAAAAATACGTTTTTACAGACCTCTTTGTTAGAGTCCAATTTAAGTTCTCCAATGTGGTGTTACCGAGGGTGTGGAAGTCTCCTAATTAGTCTCTCTTGTTAGCTGGAGAGCAACCAGGTGAGAGGATAAGAAGATCTGACACCTCTGAGTGGCTGCATCTCTGATGTGTCACTGACATTGGAGAGAGACATTATTGTCCTACAACAAAAGCTTCACTTTTTCATTTTCAGCTGTGTCATATCTCAGCCATGGAGATGTATTACAAATACAAATCTGTTTGATATGGTGGCAAAGATCCCTAGGGCAATAGCTTTGAGGGTGTCCCCTGTAGTAAATTAAAATTCTTCTAAAAGAGTCTGTTCAACTTTATACCGGTTCCAGAGTAACAATCAAGGGATTTTTCTTTCTTGTTTTAAGAAAAATTGTCTCTAAATGTAATAATTTAATCGGTAATGAGTGCAGAAAATAATTGCATCGCTCTGCTTTTATTTCAGGGGTCCTCAATGCACTCACTTACCATTATTTAAGGCGCCTCTGCTAGAAATATCTGGATTGCATTTCTGAACTGACAAAAAGGCTTGGACTTCAAGATGCTTATAAAGGAATATCGTATTCCAATTCCAGTGAGTGTGGAAGAGTATCGGATTGCCCAGCTGTACATGATACAGGTTAGTAATGGTTCAAAGAGACATACTGATAGGCCCAGACTGATTTACAAAAATGGTATTTTGGTCTTCACTTCCTGTGCAAAAAGAGATGTCTTGATGAAGAACATAATAACCTGGAGTTTCCAACAGACTTTTCAGCTAACTTTTTTAAATGCAGTTTTTCTTTTAAAATGTGTTTGACCATCTTCTTTCAGTTAAAGGCTAGATCCTGCTGTCCTTATACTGGCAAAACTTCCTCTCTTGAAAGAAGAATTGGAAGTAAACAGATATAGTACAAATTTGGGAATTATCACACCTTGGGTAGGTTATTCCTATGTAGGAAGGCACTGGACCTTAATTTTTATGTGGAAAAATTAATTCATTATAACTTCCAAAAGGCAAACTAAATAAATAGCTTAGCACATGACTTACAATTATTAAAGAAATAGTATGTATGTAAGCACACAGATCCTGTCATCTTAGCTTAGGCACAAAATTTAGTTTTTATTAAATCTAATGTAAACGTTTTCATAACTTTTAAAAAAGAAAACAAAATGTTTCTTTTTGTAATCTCAATCTTCCATGCTCCCCCTCCTAAAAATGGAAATCCAAACACAATGGCCTTAGGATGGTACATGAGAAACCCAGCAGTGAAACTTACTAAAAAGGAAATGAAATTGCCCATCTAGTTTCATTGCCCACAGAGCTGAAGAAAATGCAAAAATGCCCTCAATCCAGCAAAACACATGCCGAACTCTGAGAACACAGAGCAATTCCATTTTATTTGAGTGGGACTGCTCCAGAGGCTTGTAGTTAAGCATGTGCTTAACTGCTTTGCTGTATTGGGACCTAAAATGAACAGCATAAATGGTGAAAAATTATTCCAAATATGAGAAATTATTTTTATTATACTGTGATTTCAATTTTTACAGTGCCCCCTTAAAAAAAAAAAAAGAAGAATTAATTGCTAGACTCGACTACCAAGCACAAGTTACTAACCATTACTAACCTGTATGCACAGCATAATATATGTTCTTAAGTATTACCAAAGGATTTCCTTTTTCTGGCAAAAATATTTGAGTACATATATACATTGATAAATGGATTTGTAACTTAATATTAGCATAAGTGAGTAAACATTTTCTCAGGGGGCTTAATTTCTCTATGGCTTCTCCTGAAGCTAAAATTGTTTTGAAAAATGTCATATAATTATTTTCTCATGACTTTTTCTTTCACATTTGGATTAGATGCTTAAATAAAAATCGTACTAAGAGGGGAAACATATTAGCTATGCAAATGTAACAGCAGGCTAAGGAACCCGTTGAAGAATGCTCTCATTAGTGGGAGAGATTCAGCATGCTCTTCGTTGGGGAGAATACTTGAATATCACATGCAATTCTGGTTTCCCCATCTCAAAAAAGATACACAACAACTGGAAAAAGTCCGGTAAAGGGCAACAGAAACGATCTGGTGTATGGAACAGCTTCCGTCTGAGGAGAGATTAAAAAGAGTGAAACTGTTCAGCTTAGAAGAGAGATGACTTGTAGGGCAATGATAGAGGTCTATAAAATCATGAATGGTGTGGAGACAGTGAATAAGGAAGTGTTATGTATCCCTTCACATAACACACAAACCGGCAGTCACCCATTGAAATTAATAGGCAGCAGGTTAAAAACAAAAGGTAGCTCTTAGAATCATAGAATATCAGGGTTGGAAGGGACCCCTGAAGGTCATCTAGTCCAACCCCCTGCTCGAAGCAGGACCAATTCCCAGTTAAATCATCCCAGCCAGGGCTTTGTCAAGCCTGACCTTAAAAACTTCCAAGGAAGGAGATTCCACCACCTCCCTAGGCAACGCATTCCAGTGTTTCACCACCCTCTTAGTGAAAAAGTTTTTCCTAATATCTAATCTAAACCTCCCCCACTGCAACTTGAGGCCATTACTCCTCGTTCTGTCATCTGCTACCATTGAGAACAGTCTAGAGCCATCCTCTTTGGAACCCCCTTTCAGGTAGTTGAAAGCAGCTATCAAATCCCCCCTCATTCTTCTCTTCTGCAGGCTAAACAATCCCAGCTCCCTCAGCCTCTCCTCATAAGTCATGTGTTCCAGACCCCTAATCATTTTTGTTGCCCTTCGCTGGACTCTCTCCAATTTATCCACATCCTTCTTGTAGTGTGGGGCCCAAAACTGGACACAGTACTCCAGATGAGGCCTCACCAATGTCGAATAGAGGGGGACGATCACGTCCCTCGATCTGCTCGCTATGCCCCTACGTATACATCCCAAAATGCCATTGGCCTTCTTGGCAACAAGGGCACACTGCTGACTCATATCCAGCTTCTCGTCCACTGTCACCCCTAGGTCCTTTTCCGCAGAACTGCTGCCTAGCCATTCGGTCCCTAGTCTGTAGCGGTGCATTGGATTCTTCCGTCCTAAGTGCAGGACCCTGCACTTATCCTTATTGAACCTCATCAGATTTCTTTTGGCCCAATCCTCCAATTTGTCTAGGTCCTTCTGTATCCTATCCCTCCCCTCCAGCGTATCTACCACTCCTCCCAGTTTAGTATCGTCCGCAAATTTGCTGAGAGTGCAATCCACACCATCCTCCAGATCATTTATGAAGATATTGAACAAAACCGGCCCCAGGACCGACCCCTGGGGCACTCCACTTGACACCGGCTGCCAACTAGACATGGAGCCATTGATCACTACCCGTTGAGCCCGACAATCTAGCCAGCTTTCTACCCACCCTATAGTGCATTCATCCAGCCCATACTTCCTTAACTTGCTGACAAGAATACTGTGGGAGACCGTGTCAAAAGCTTTGCTAAAGTCAAGAAACAATACATCCACTGCTTTCCCTTCATCCACAGAACCAGTAATCTCATGATAAAAGGCGATTAGATTAGTCAGGCATGACCTTCCCTTGGTGAATCCATGCTGGCTCTTCTTTCACACAATGCACAGTCAACCTGTAGAACTCGTTGCCAGGGGATGTTGTGAAGGCCAGAAGTATAACCGGGTTCAAAAAGATAAGTTCATGGAGGATAGGTCCATCAATTGTTATTAGCCAGGATAGTCAGGGACACAACTCCGTGGTCTGGGTATCTCTAAACCTCTGACTGACCGAAGCTGGAACTGGACGACGGGGAATGGATCACTTGATAATTTTCCTATTCTGTTTGATCCCCCTGCAGCATCTGGCCACTGTGGGAAGAGAGGATACTGGGCTAGATGGACCATTGATCTGACCCATTATGGCCATTCTTATGGGATACGTCCTCAGGTTAACAATATTGTTGAATCAGAGTTGCTGCCAGGTTTAATGCCTTTTGACTGTGGAATGTTTAGTTAGTGGAATTCTGCTGGTGTTCTCTCAGAAGCCACAAGCAAGATTTTATCAGATTACTACTGAGCATGTGATTTCATTTAATTGCCTGAAACCACTATCGGGTGATGTGTGTAAGGTCTAGATTCTACCTTCTGGCACTGCCTTGAGCAAGGGGTGGTGTATAAATGCACCAGCCCAGCAACATCCCTCCCCTGCTGCCCTCTTGCCATACATAATTTGCTGCTGGACTGTGCCCCATCAGCAAATTACAATTTCCCCTGCACCAGCCCAGCTGTACTGGCTGGTGGGTTGGAAGGTGGTTGGAGCCAAGTCTTCAGCCATTCACTGCCTATGCATTCCAGCAGGGCAGTAAGTGAGCTTGTTTAACCCTGTGTCCCAGCTCCAAGGTCCAACCTGCAGAAGGGTATAAAGGTGGGGGAAGGTTTCTTACTCCCACATACCTGAAGGTAAAATTAGTCCAAGACACAATCTAGCTCTAAGAATGAACGTAAGCACTTCTGAGAGAAAATACCTATCTTAGCTCAAAATATTTTGAAAGGCCCTTGAAATAAAATGTTAGGGTTAAATTCCCCTTTCTTTAATCTTGTTCTGTAAGAGCTTGTTCCATCTGCCCTTGAAAGTCAATGGAAAGACTCCCACACACTTCAGTGGGAATTGGCGTGGTCCCCATGACATTAACTGCCTCTGTAAAAGAACACGGCTTTATCCTTTGAGAGATAAATCAGGGAATGTTAACTCAGAAGGAGCAGGAAAGAGCATGAAAGACTTTTCTAGATGTTTTCAGAGTGTGATTTTTAATAAGACCCTTTTGTCTGGCTATAGTGGAATCACTATTTTTCTTTTCTTTCATTCCTTTGGAATCTGTAGCCCACAGGAGAAGTTTTTTGTGTGTGAGTTATAACATCTAGTTGGTGAGCGTATTCCAGGGGGAGCAGCAAACTGGGATGTCTATATGTAATATATAGTAATGTAAAACCCATTTTTTAGGACAGAATGATGTAGAGGGAGGCTTTTCCGTGTTCCGAAAATAAATTGAACATCTCTCCTTGAGAAGGGATTATTCTTTTCTTTCCTTTTATTAAAATGTGTCCTAAGGAGAACAGAGCCTAGTTTTAAATTTCATATGTCATGCAGAGCACTGTACAAATGCTGCACTAGTGTGATAATCATACCAGTTGTTAAGAGAGGAGCTAGATCTCCAGCACTGCAGAAGTGAAATATGTAGTAATTCATTGGAAACTTTGTTCATGAAGAGTATATTTGGCTTCAGTGAGACTTAAATACATGGTTGACTTTAAGCATGTTATTTGGGGCTTTCCTGAATAGGGGTGGGATTATTTATTAGCGTGAAGTGAAACAAATGCAAGTCAGGTCTTTTAAGAGCAAAGTAAAGCTTTTGTGCAAAAGTGTAGCCTGTTGAAGTCCATGGGCAAAGTTTTCAAAAGTGCCTAAATCGTGTGGTAGCTAGGCTCCTAAGTCACTTAAGTGCTTTTGAAACTTTCACCCCATGACGTTACTTGTGTGAGGGTTTGCAAAGTCAGGCCCAAAATAGTTGCAGTTTTTTTTTAAAGAGAGGAATGTCCATTGTTTCTCTCCCCCCCCCCCGCCCCTCCCCTATTCGCACAGTTTGTGGAGAGCCCACACTTTACATTCTGAAGGAGCTGCTCCTGTTGGAACTTTTGGAAAGATTCCCCTTCAGTTTGCTACAAGCAGGATCGGTTCCTACAAAGAACAAAAAATTCTCACAACTGCTGCTTGGAATGATGCGTGGTAAATGTACACTGGATAGGAGCAATAAAAGTGTACAGGATGAGATTTTGGCATCCTAGTTCTTGGCTCTTTCTGTGATATTGGCTGCCCAAGGCAGCAATAAATTATCTCTTCCATACTCCTTAGTATCTTGCATCTCCCACATTTTCTGCGGATGTTTAAAGTTCCTAAGGCTGAAGTGAATTAATGGCCAGTTTCTTAGAGGTTTGTCATTTTCCCCTTAGCATCACTTTTGCTGCTTCTGAATCCTTTTCTGCAGAGATAGCGGTTTCAGTACACAGAGTAGCGCTTAGATTCTTCAATAAATAAGTTAATTTTATATTACAGCAATGAGTTTAATGGATCCTTGACCTGCTTGCAGACTACAAGATCTGAACCAAATTGTTTTTTCTCAGTTAGATTTGAGACTCTCTATAAATATAAGTATTTCCACGGGGAATCTCTAGCATGATGCTTGTCATCGTGTTCAGTTCAGGAAGTCTTGCTGCATCTGTAATAGGGCAGGTAGGGTAATCCTCTGCTGTATGTACAGCTCTCTTCTCATCTTCACTTGTCGTCATTGTCTTGATGATGGTCTTATTTTTCTCATTTGTTCTCCATATTAAAAAATTCCAGCTGTTTAGTCTAGACTTCTAACCAATAATCTCCTTTATTCTGGTGCATAAATCAGGGAATTGAGAAAATAGTGCAAAATACTGAAAATATTCTCAGAACCTCTTTTCTAGACATTATTTTATTCGTGTCATTTTCATATTGATTTCACATTGTTCTTTGATTTAACCAGATCATCTCTCTGGAACACGCTCCATATGTTTTTAAATGAGATCACAATAGTGATTCCCCCCCGCCCCCCATGATAAATGGTTGGTTGCCGCACCAACCAGCCACAAGATGGTTGCGAGGAGTAGATATCAAGCATAAGCAGCACATATAAGAGGCTTGGGGAGGTTAAGCCTCGCCAAAAAATGCTGGCCATGCAGGAGGGCAAATGCCACAGGTGCAGCATGGGTCCACCACCCTTTGGAGGAGCGCTGGAAGCGAAGCTCGCTACAAGTGGGGGGAGGCACCGGTCCCTGGCCCCACTCCCACTCAGCCTCTTCCCTCAAGGCCTCCCCCTCACTCTGCCTCTTCCCTCGGTGGCCCCTGCACACTTTTCACCACCACAGAGTGGAGTGAGTGGGCAGGACTTGGGGGAAGAGGTGGAGAGGAGCAAGAAGCGGGCGAGACTTGAGGGAGGAGGCGGAGTGGGGGCGGTGCCTCAGTCCAGGTGCCGGTGCCCACCCCTGCTGGGGAATTTACAGCACTCGCGTGTAAGCCTCCTCAAACTGAAGACTCGCGTGTCTCCTATAATATCAAGCACTTCTTTTGTATGCTACCAGCATATGTCTCTGCTAAGAAACCAGAAATGTGGTACATGCTTATTCAAAACTACCTCCTACTACCAAACGTGAAGGTTGTCTCGGTAGAATTTGCTCTCAGTAACCAAGGACTAATAGGTTTGCACAAATGGCCATGATGAGCTTGGGGAACTGCAGTCTGGTGTGGGGAAGTGCACATTCCTATCCTGGCAAAAGAGGGATACAGCCCAAGAGAACTCTTCAAAAGCCAAAGGCTGGAAAGTAGAACTACTATCTCTGTGAGGGTCTCTCTACCAAGTGGTTATGGAGACTCCTGCTCTGAATCCCAAAGTGGATGTTTCTCCATGGAGAGAGGAAATCAAGTGTGAGAAAATGTCTAAAGCAGCTTCCTTTGATCCGCAACACAAAATGCTCACAATACTTGTGCTTAAAATACAATAAATCTGAACTGAGGGTTACAAACATTCTGTTTTCATTTGTTGCCACTTCAAACTATGCTGTTAGTTTAAAACATCTTTCTAATTCTCTTTTTCAATCTTCTCAGGAGTTTGCCATCCCTAATCCTTATCAGGGAATTGACAGTGTTATTGTTACCCGCCTTCAACAAACAACCATTTTAATCTTGAGTCTTTTTTGCTGTTTCGTAAAAGCTTGTATTCAGCTGTATCTTGACCCCATTTACCGTAAAGATCACTGTATCATTGGGTAAAGGTCAGTCCATTTATCATCTCCATGCCAGTTGTTACTGGAGTTCCCGTATGCCCCAGGATTCCATGAGGTCCTCACTCTTGGGACCCTTAGATGAAGGGAGATATTTTCATTTGATATTAAATTTTATTTTAAAATCAGTGTTCATAACTTACTTTCTTTGTAAATAACCATGGCCCTGTCTAGCTCTAAGCAGTTTCCTGTGGATGGTTGCGATCTTCCTTGGAAGACCATATATTTGAAGAATAGTCCCTCTTCATCTTCTGGACCTTGACAGTTGCCTTTTGAGGATGAAAGTTATTTGAAGCTGATGCATGAATCCCTTAAACTAAGAATCATAATACTTGGTACTCTCTTTGGCATTTTATGGGCCTTATCTTGCACCATTAAGGAGACAATGATTATTTGTAGCACCTAGAGGCCAGAGTCTCTGTTCCTGCAAGGCACATTGTGTAGAACACAAGGAACTCTGCGGCCTCTTGTCTTCTCTTAGAATCAGCCCTTTCATGCAAGAGTCTCAAAGCAGTTTGGAAATATTATCTAATTAAGCCTCATAACTCTCCAAGGTGCACTTCTATAGAGTCTAAAAGCAGCTGTAGCCTGAAGCCCCACCATTGCTCATGGCCAAGTGGCCTAATAGTGGCCCTCTTAGCGTCTTGGCCAGGAAGTTCAGCTGAGATTGTGGTGGTATAAAACTGTTTAAAAAACAAAAAACCACAAAGTGAAAACAGAAGATTATGGCTGAACTAAATAAGCTAGTCAGGAAGCAGGTTTAGCTCAGCTCAGCTAAAGCAGAAGTGGGACATCAGCCTTTAATATTCAGGCCACTGCTTTCTAATGTGATGCAGTATATTTTGCTGTTGAGTTGAGACAACAGCCACTATTATTTGTTATCCGTTCCTGATACCTAGCAATAATGAAAGGCCTTCCCATGTGAAAACCCAACTTACCCAGAATTCCCAAATAGAATTAAAGAATAAGTGCCAGAACTTGTCCCTGGTATGGAGTGCAGTGTTGTTCTTCTCACCAGTTAATAATAATGAAAAGTTTCACAGCATTGTGTGGACAAAACTCCTCAGAGCATATCCTGATAATACCAATAAATAAGGATTATTATCCCTGTTTTGCAAATGAGGAAATGACTTGTCCAGAGCCCCCAGAGAGTTGAGATGGTTATTGAATTTAAGAGTTCCTAGCCTCATACTCGATCTGCTATTTCATTTGAGGTCATTCTTTGGCAATCACAGTTTTTCCTATGTTGATGCAAGTCTTTGCAGTGTCACCTTTTGAATGATCTGGACAAGACTTGCAGTCAGTCCTGGAAATTTACGTTATGAAAACCTCAGACCTTGTTCTATATTTTAGTTCTGTTGGAATCATTTGGCTTTACCTGATCTCATGGGCTTTCTGCTGGATTCGTGGAAGGAAATCCCGAGTCAGATGTGTCTTGGCGTTCTTTCCATCTCACTGCAGGCTCCTTTTTGCTAGCTCATTCGTAATTTGGCTTCTGCTCAGACCCTTTTGCACATTGACTTGCAATGATCCTCCGAAGTCTATAATTTGCTGTGTTCTCAGAAAAGCAGGCAGTGCTTTCAAGGGTGAGAATCTTCTCTCACTTGTGCTGCTCCTGTCTGCTTGATTGGTATTGACTCTGTTGTTTTTCTTTCTCCACATATACTGTGGATTCTGTCAATCTTCAGTTGTCATTTTTTTCTTGGCAGTCTTCATCATCTGGGCTGGGCTCTTCTCTCAGATGCTTGCAGCTGCCAAGTAGAGTCTTGTTGGTTCTTGAAAATGGATTTGAAGAAGTTAAGTGTGTGTTTGTGCAATGGATTCCTGGCATTCTGTCTGATTTCTAGTGGACAGGAGTCCAGCCTCCACTGCATTTGGCACTGGCCAGCCCTCTTTGCTGGCGGCCTCAGGACGTAGATAAAGGATGGAATGGGTTCGGAGAATGAGCTACTCTTAAATCTCTGGACACTGCAGAACAGGAAGAAACACTGGCAGGAACAGTGTGGGTGAAACCTGTGCATACGTTGCGTTTCATGTACAGGAGAACACGCTTTCCCTGTTATCAGTGTGGCTTGTTTCACTAATGCTACATCTTTGAGTTGTCAGGGCTACCCCATGTACCCTATGCTTCAAACCAGCACTTGATATTCATATTGTCAATCAGATCCCTTTCTGTTTGTGTTATCTGTCTGACTTCCAATGCCATGCCAGTGTTGGGTTGTCTTTCAAAGTCTGTCTCTAGCATGGCACAGATTAAAGCACCCAAGATTTGACAAAAAGAAAAGGAGTACTTGTGGCACCTTAGAGACTAACCAGTTTATTTGAGCATGAGCTTTCGTGAGCTACAGCTCAGTATGTATCTGATGAAGTGAGCTGTAGCTCACGAAAGCTCATGCTCAAATAAACTGGTTAGTCTCTAAGGTGCCACAAGTACTCCTTTTCTTTTTGCGAATACAGACTAACACGGCTGTTACTCTGAAACCCAAGATTTGACAGTGACTGTGAAAGTCTTCTGTTTTCTCTGAATCTGGTTTTTTTTTTTTTTTTTTTTTTAACACCACTGATTAAGATGCAGTTGATCTGGTTTGCATACATGGCCATTTGGAGGATGGACAATTTGCATGTTCCTGTTTTGAAGGCAGTTGCCACTTATCAGTACTGTTATACAACAGCAGCAGCAGCAGAAAAAATGGAGGTCCCTTTCTCAGAGCAAAAAAAAATGGTCCCATAACCAAATCCACATTTTCAGCCTGCTATCTGCATAGTATTGCCAACCGGAAGTGCTCAGAGATCCTGAGTACGGTCTCCCAAAATCATGCAATTTTTAAAAGTCTTCTATTTTGTTTTGTTTTGGGTTTATTTCGGGCCATTAGGGTGTACTCAGGTCATGTTTTCAAGATTTTCTGTGCAGCTATAAGGGTGAGAAAGATACTATTTTAAAATGAAAGCTGAGAGTCTCACATAATCACTTAACTCCAGAAAATGGGGAAGAACACCAAATATCGAAAGACTCACAATAGAGTTGCAAGAGTTGGCAATATTGTCTACGTGTAGTGTTTGAAAAGTGCTACATAAACATGAAGTAGTATTATTTGCAGTCATTGTATCAGTACCAGTTTGTGTCCCTTGCTCCAAAAAGGTGAAGATTAGGGTTGATTTTATAGTAATTAACTGGTTTGGTTTTAGCACTAAGAGCAGGAAACAATATGTGATGTTAGACTGGGGTTAGGATGTAACTCTTCCAAGTTTATTGGGAGTCTCACAGTATTTGATGTCTTTCTTAAAGCCCCAGCTTCTGGAGTCATGTTTTGTAAGAATGTCAGTATGTTGTTTTTAATGAAACTTTCTAGCTATTGACAGGTTTCAGAGTAGCAGCCGTGTTAGTCTGTATCCACAAAAAGAAAGGAGGACTTGTGGCACCTTAGAGACTAACAAATTTATTTGAGCATAAGCTTTCGTGAGCTACAGCTCACTTCATCGGACGCATTCAGTGGAAAATACAGTGGGGAGATTTATATACACAGAGAACATGAAACAATGGGTGTTACCATACACACTGTAACAAGAAAGTGATCAGGTAAGGGGAACTATTACCGGCGGGGGGCGGGGACCTTTTGTAGTGATAATCAAGGTGGGCCATTTCCAGCAGTTGACAAGAACGTCTGAGGAACAGCCGGGGGCGGGGGGGGGATAAACATGGGGAAATAGTTTTACTTTGTGTAATGATCCATCCACTCCCAGTCTTTATTCAAGCCTAAATTAATTGTATCCAGTTTGCAAATTAATTCCGATTCAGCAATCTCTCGTTGGAGTCTGTTTCTGAAGTTTTTTTGCTGAAGAATTGCAACTTTTAGGTCTGTAATTGAGTGACCAAACAGATTGAAGTGTTCTCCGACTGTTTTTTGAATGTTATAATTCTTGACGTCTGAATTGTGTCCATTTATTCTTTTATATAGAGACTGTTCAGTTTGGCCAATGAACATGGCAGAGGGGCATTGCTGGCACGTGGTGGCATATATCACATTGGAAGATATGCAGGTGAATGAGTCTCTGATAGTGTGGCTGATGTGATTAGGCCTTATGATGGTGTCTCCTGAATAGATATGTGGACACAGTTGGCAACGGGCTTTGTTGCAAGGATAGGTTCCTGGGTTAGTGGTTCTGTTGTGTGGTGTGTGGTTGCTGAGTCTTTTGAGTCTTTGTTGGGCCTGTCCTGTAGTAGGTAACTTCTGGGTACTCTTCTGGCTCTGTCAATCTGTTTCTTCACTTCAGCAGGTGGGTATTGTAGTTGTAAGAACGCTTGATAGAGATCCTTTAGGGTTTGTCTCTGTCTGAGGGGTTGGAGCAAATGCGGATGTATCGTAGAACTTGGCTGTAGACAATGGATCGTGTGGTGTGGTCTGGATGAAAGGTGGAGGCATGTAGGTAGGCATAGCGGTCAGTAGGTTTCCGGTATAGGGTGGTGTTTATGTGAGCATAGTTTATTAGCAACAAAAAAACTTCAAAAACAGACTCCAATGAGAGACTGCTGAGTTGGAATTAATTTGCAAACTGGATACAATTAACTTAGGCTTGAATAAAGACTGGGAGCGGATGGGTCATTACGCAAAGTAAAACTATTTCCCCATGTTTATTCCCCCTCCCATCCCCCCCCCCCCCCCCCCCGCTGTATTCAACTGCTGGAAATGGCCCACCTTGAGTATCACTACAAAAGGTCTTCCCCCCCCCCCCCACTCTCCTGCTGGTAATAACTCCCCTTACCTGATCACTCTCTTGTTACAGTGTGTATGGTAACACCCATTGTTTCATGTTCTCTGTGTATATAAATCTCCCCACTGTATTTTCCACTGAATGCATCCAATGAAGTGAGCTGTAGCTCGCGAAAGCTTATGCTCAAATAAATTTGTTAGTCTCTAAGGTGCCACAAGTACTCCTTTTCTTTTTTCTAGCTATTGTGGTTGTGGAGAAAAGCTTGAAACTGTGACCCGAATGAGCCCTCAAAGCTCAGAAACCAAAGGCAAATAAAAAGAACCCAGAATTTCTGACTTTCTTAAAATCTCAAGTTTCAGAGCAGCAGCCGTGTTATTCTCTATTCGCAAAAAGAAAAGGAGTATTGTGGCACCTTAGAGTCTCTAAGGTGCCACAAGTACTGCTTAAAATCTCAAGATTTTTAAGAGAATCCCATGACATTTTGGGCCTTGGCTCATGGTTACTAAATGGTTGAGATTGGCAATACTGTGTGTACTTTTTAAATAAGTAAAGCTTTTTCTTTTCAGCTGGGCCACATTTTTTTATTTTATTTTAATGTAAAATTTGGTTATGTTTGGTTTGCAAAGTAGAAGGGAGTAGTCTGAATGTCAGACTGAGATTCAGAAGTTCTTGATTTCATATCCCATCCCTGATGAATTGTGTGCACTTGGCAATGTGCTTCATCTACCTACCTCAGTTACTCCATCTGTGAAATAGAGATAGTATTTCTCACAGATGATGCTTTGTGGAGCAGTTAATGTTGTGCAAATCTTTGAAGAAGAAAAAGCAGGACATAAATGCCAAGTAGAATAAAAAAAACTAAGCAGGAAATGGAAGCTGAAATGTTATCAGCCAGATTAAAAGATGTAACATGTAGGGCAAGCAGGTTTGGGGTGTCTTCATAACAGTTATTTCCATTTTGCATTCCTGTGCGGCAGGCAGCCCAGCTCCAACAAACATGTGGTTGTATGACTTTGCAGAGCAGAGTGATTTATGATCAGGTATAAGAATGGTTCTTTTTTTAATACTGTTAATTATTTATAGACTTGCACAGCTGATTGCCCACAAAATAACATAGTGCGTTGTACTAAGAGCTCTATTAATAGCCAGTCCTGGTTCTAAATAATGCAATGCAAATAGTATTTGTACAAATTGGCTTGCATGCAGGTCTGTACTCTTTTGTGAAGGCCTGCTGCTTTCAACCTGGCCATTTTACATTTGCAGTGAAAGCAGCAAAGAGTAATGGAGCCTCAGGCGACAGAGGTATTCATCTGTGCATCATGCTGTAGGAGCTTCTGCAGTAACAGTCTCTTCTTCAAGGGACAGGGAGGTTGTGTGCCATCAGCACTGTACTGCATCAGCACTGTACTGCTGCTGTTCCTATCTGGGTATCTCATTACAGCCTTCATCAGATGAGTGCTGAAAACCAAGTGAGAGAAAGTTCTTGTGGTCTAGTGATGCACAGCAGGATATTTTTACAAGCCCAAGCAAGAATGACACTTCAGACTGAAGTGAATGCTGTCTTCGTTGTTCCGGTTTAAGCTCTTGCTTGGTTCAGACTTTTGAATTTGCTTCTGAAGGGGCCAGCATCAGGAACTCAAATTTAACTTTGTTTTCTTAAACTAGCAACACGTAGCTTGCATTTTAGCTCAGATGTTGTCCATTTTGTTGCCCCTCTGCACTAATGTACATGAGCACCATTCCTCAGCATAGAGCTGTAAATCAGGGGTTCTCAAACTGGGGGTCGGGACCCCTTGGGGGTCGTGAGGTTATTACATGGGGGGTCAGCCTCCACCCCAAATCCCGCTTTTCCTCCAGCATTTATAATGGTGTTAAATATATAAAAAAGTGTTTTTAATGTATAAGGGGGGGCGGGTCACGCTCAGAGGCTTGCTATATGGAAGCGGTCACCAGTACAAAAGTTTGAGAACCACTGCTGTAAGTGGTCACTAGACAACCTCTTCAATGTCATAACAAGAGGGCAGTACATTAAATACAGTCTTGGCATAAGAAACCAATTTACTGAAGCTCCAGTCCAGGGCATATCTGGGATTTTGGGAGCAATTTAAGGTTTTAATAGGTTTGGCTGTTTAAATCCTTCATATATTTTACAGTAGATGCACGATGTGATCTGTAGTTTATTCCAGCATACCCACACTCCCATTTTACTGCTGAGGGAAACTCTGGGATAGGGCAGCTAAGTGATTTGTCCAAGGATACTTTGGGAGGTCTATGGCCAACCTGGGAATAGATCCCAAGAGCACTGACCCCTAGTCCTGAGCCCTAACCATAAGACCATGTGTAATGAAGGTCTGCATTTTGTTGACTTCCCAAGGTCACTTTCAAACTCTTGTGTTCTGAGCCACTGGGCTGATGTTTTGATTTACATACAAATAGATACAGTGAACTCTGTGCTAATGGCCTCTAACTTAATGGCCACTAAAATCTCAGTCCTTATGAGAGTTTTCATATTAATAGCACTGTACTATGTGACCATCTGTTGTAGCAGCCTGAAAAATAGCAATTCCCTTGGTGGTGATGTTACCAGGTTTCATCCTATCTGTATATTTTTAATTCTCTCACTTTGCAGACATCCTTCCCTGAACATTCTTAGATTTCTTCATCATTTTGCCTGAAGAGTAGCAGTGTTTGCACAGACTTTAGAGTTGAGACATTTGGCCGAGTGCCAGTGGGTGAGGGGTAATGTCCAGATGAAACAATGCACCGTGTGCTGCTCAGAGAGTGATCAAACCTAGAAAAGGGGGATCTTTAAAACAGCAACCCCTTTTGCCTTTACTAATAAGCCACTTGTTGAGTGTGTAACTTCCTCCTCCCCCAGTGATTGAACATTTTCAGATCCTCAGTAACTTACAATATGCTGAGACTAGAACTCAAAATACCCTTGTCAAGCACCATGTTCTGATCTTCCTTCGAGTGACTCAAAGTAACCTCCCTTTGCTGAATATGTGTTAATGCTGCCTCTAAATATATTATTTTTCACAGCACTAATTGGATTAAAATCATTTTGTGTCATGCATGAAGGATGCATGTTACAGCACAAATGGCACACTGAGGCCTTCTCTGTGGGTACCATGGTTACTGGTGACATCGTTCAGTTTGATATTAATAATGATTTGTGTGTAGCTCAGAAGCCTGACTGAAGGTGGCCTAAACTAAACCCATTGGATTGCTGATGCAGTCCCATTGCCATGGAAACAGATGCTGCAGCTTAAGGTTGCCTGTATCTGTAACATGATGCATGCACACAAAAGCATGGTCTGGTGGTGTCCATAATCCTTAAAAGAATATGAGTGTGATTACTGGAGAAAATGGGAAATTGTAATGGGATTTGATTTATAATGTAGGGATCTCTAGTTATAAGTGCACAGTAATTCATGGCGGTCTCTGTATTTGGAGAAATAACAAAACACAGGTTTTTAATTGTGACTTGACCTCCAACTACGTTACTTTTAATGAGCATAAGCCGCACAGTGCATGAATTGTTTTTGTGTGTGTGTCTTGTACAGTGCAGAGCACAATATCAATGTACAACTAATAGAGCAGGCTCACAAATACTGATAAACCTCCCTGAGTTCGGTTTTTTTTGTCTAAGGGGGGAGGGTGTAATGGGGAGACACTCTCCTCCTGTGCTCTATCCCAGCTTTAGTAATGACTTGTCAAGTGACCTTGGGTAAATCCATTAAGCCTCTGCTTACCCACCTACAAAATAGGAATAATTAGACTTGCTTACTTCACCAGAATGCTTGCAGCTTAATGTTTGTAAAATATCTTGCAGTCATTTGGTGAAGGTCCTGTATAAGCTCATGGCAGTACTGAGGAGAAAGGGTGGCCTTGTGGTAAAAACACTGGACTGGGACTTGGAAAATCTGGGTTCTAATCCCAGTTTAGCCACAGACTCCCTGTATTCAAATCTCTTGAATTTTCTGTGCCACACATTCTCCATTGTAATTCCCGTTCTGTGTTGAGGCTACATCTGCTAATGTTTGAGAGGTAATTGAATGCCAAGATGATGAGTGCCATAGAGAAGCCCATCAATAAATAAACATTTAGTCATTATTATGTACCACAGCATTCAATCAATTTTAATGCATTTACAGCAGTATATGTAATTTTCTTATTCATATGGATTGCAATTTGGTCTTCATGTTGTGTTTTTTTAAACTAGTCAAAAGAGCACATTATGTGCTGATAAAATTGCAGTTTTGGTTTTGATTTCAGTTACTTCCAGAAAGGTTCCTCTTCACTGAGAGGTGGGTTTCTCGCTAACACAGAAGAAGTTTATCTCCTTGGCTGAGATAAGAGTGGAATTATTAGCATCTCCCCCACTCCTTCCCCTTTTGACTCTGGAGGTGATTTTTTCCCTCCAATATTAGTCTAATTAGTTTGCTTACATTTTAATTGGGTACTCCAGATCCTTGATGGAATAGTGGTTCTCAAACTTTTGTACTGGTGACCTCTTTCACATAGCAAGCCTCTGAGTGGGACCCCCATTATAAATTAAAAACACTTTTTAAAAATTTATTTAACACCATTATAAATGCTGGAGGCAAAGCAGAGCTTGGGGTGGAAGCTTATAGCTCATGACCCCCCATGTAATAACCTCGTGACCCCTTGTGGGGTCCCAACCCCCATTTTGTGAACCCTTGGAATACTGGATGCCTTGTTTTAAAAACCCAGTTTAATATTGTTTTATATAAATAATTCCCCTACCCTCTGCCCAAGTATATTTTTAGGGCAAAATTATATTTTGTTCTCCTATTTAATTACATGATTTTGGGGGAACCAGCAGACATTAGGGAACTGCCAGCTGTGAATGATACCTGGACTAATAGGTATCTGTATCCAGCAGACAGAAGGTGCTGGTGGTGAAAGCAGATTGCTCATAATGAATTAGATGTCAGATCGAATGATCAAAAAGGAATAGTTAACAAAACACAGGGCTGACTCATACCACAGCAGGAGACAGCTGAGGATAAAAATGATACACCCATGGGTGCGCATATTATCGCAGTATGTGTTGTCAGGAAACGACAAATCTTACCCTGGAAAAGTGTATTAAAAATAAACACTGCATTAGTTGCAAGACCTTCAGGTATTTTTCCAATTACTGTATCAGTGGGCTTCTGTTTCCATTTAATTATGGCTCCCAGCAACTATGCCCAGACCCTTGTGTCTGTCATCATTCCATTTATTTGTGGCGCCTGGATGCTAGTCTTTGTAAATGGCGTGGTCGCAATAGGCCCAGATGCATGAGTTAGGCTGAGTGGCTGTGCTACCTATTACTTGACCCAGCTTTTCAGGGAGCAGCTGTAAAAGGATATTGAACACTCATCAAGGAAGAGAGAAGAGGCAATTTTTAAGCTATAAAGAGAGGAGAGAGAGAGGAGACTTCATTTCAAACCACAATGCGTCCTTTAGCTAGATCAGCATGCAGGATCAGTAGTTATGTGTGTTGCCCATCTGTAATAGAGAACAATGCTACAAAACAATAAAAATGATGGGAGAGAAGGCGAGGACTGTGATTATGTCTGTAAGCTAGGAGTACATCACAGTGCAGCCAAAGAGCCTTAACGGCCGCTCACCCACACACTCTGTCTCTCACTGCAGTGTCGGGACCAACCTGATCAGGTTGGGTTCATCCTTAGTGAACTTAGACAGTTTTTATTCCACAATCACAGATGATGCAAGGACCAGCTAACGTGAGGCTGGCTTGTATTTGATTTCAAACATCAATCCTTTCTGGGACGCAACATAAGCATGGCCATTGCTCCCCTTGGCAATTTTCCAGTGCATCCCTTGGTATTGCAGAGTTTGGGCAACCCCAGTTGTGTAAAACCATAGATAGGGTTGTTCATCCCTTCTGTGTTTCATCAGTGGCCACACACAGTGTTGTGGTAAGTAGCAGGGTGCAAACAGTTATAATAAACTGTATTTAACTGTCTCCTTTGATTACTGCATTCGCCTGTTGGAGGAGTTGTGGAAAAGACCCTGGCATCAGACGGTTCGGAGTTCTACAAGCACTGGAGGGAAGAAGCCATAAATGCTTGAAATTGAACTCAAAGGACCTCAGTAATCAAGAAGGAATCTTGGCCCTGCTTGGCTATTGTTTTGCTTGGGCGGAGGCATTTATTTTTTGTTTCTTTAAAAAAAAATGTTTGTGAAAAGGACATTGTCAGGTTCGGTAAGACTAAAATTTGGTCTCTTGTGGACTGCAATTTCTTGTATTCCCTCTGGTTTTTCACATGGACTGTTATCGCTCTCTGACCAAACAAAATTATGGTACAAAATAGATACTATTTAAGACACGTAGGTGGAAAAGGGACTAAGATTATAAGTGAGTGATATTCTGAGATTTAGGGACTCAGTGCTTGGCAACACAAGAGGGGAAGAAAAGACTGATGCATTCTAGGGCACAATCTATCAGGGAATTAATTGTAAGTCAGGGAAGGTAATGGTCATTCTTTACAAGGTTCTTTCAAAGCCCATTTGGAGCACTGTGTGCTGGTCTGAGCACTGATTATTCTTTGGAATGCAGTAGCATCGGGTGGCCCCTACTGAAATTGGGGCCCCACTGTGCTAGGCACTATACAAACAGGATGGGGAACACAGTCCTTGCACCAATGAGCTTACAGTCTAAATAAACAAAGGGTGGGAGGAGAAACAGTCACCCAGGGAAGTGAAATGACTTCCCCAAAGTCATACAGCAAACGGACGATGGAGCCAGGGATAGAACCTATTAGTTCAGTCCAGTGGTCTGTCCACTAGACCATGCCTCGTACCCTGACATTCATTCTGCCTTTGGAGAAGGTGCAGATTGGGGAAACAAGGATTATTTAAGGTCTGGAAAGGAGGGTCTCTTATTCAGTGTTGTGAAAAGTTGACCTCATCACAAAGTTTAATTAGTTTAAGGGAATTGTTGTGACTTTATCATGAGTCTTGCAATATTTGGTGTTTTTCTTATAGCCCCAGCTCCTGGAATCATGAAAATACGTGAGAATTTCAGATTTCATTTATAAATAAATAGTTGGTTTCTAGCCTTTATGGTTGTGGAGAAAAGTTTGAAAATGTGGGCTGAGTGCACACTAAAACCTCAGTAACCAAAAGGCAAACAAAAATAACCCTAAATTTTTTATTGCTATTATTTTAAATAATGCTTTGTTGGGGGCCTGACTCATGCTCGGGATTGGCAATACTGCCAAGGTTCAGGAAGAGACCATTCTGGATTCCAGGAAGATTGTACTACATGTGATCGTGACATTGGGAGAGATTGTGAGACACTGTGAAATCCAGCAGCAACCTTTGGAAAAATGTCCCCTTCTTTGCACAAGCAGCCTCCACCATAAGCACAGTGCTCTATGTCTGGAAGAGACAGTGAATGGATGGAGGGCAGTTGGCTTACGCTTATCATGGCAGATAGTGATGGGAAGAGGAGGAATACTGTGCAAAGTGTTTGGAACACTGAATTCACCATTGACTAAGGACATTCAACTGGTAATAATCAAATTGGTGTGAAGTTACTGTGGGAGTTGTGCTTGATTCCGTGGGGGGTCCCAGGGCACACAGGTTACAGTGGCATCAAGGAATGTTTTCTGTCCTTTTGGCTGGCCACCGGGATATTTTCCCTGTAGCTTCTGGATGAATTGGCCAAAAATCCTTCATCCTTCTCCTCCCCCCCCCCCCACCCCCCCCCCCCCACACCCCCTGAGACAGCACTTGTAAACAGGAAGGAATCAGTGTCTGATTGGTGATAGGATATTTCAGAGCTGTCTAAGCCACTAGTGACTGATGGTTGCTACCATCTTGTTGTTCAGTGGACTCTGAAGGATGCGTTTGATCTCAGTGCAGTTCCCAATGGACAGGTGCTCATATCACACACACTACTCCACATTGGAGTCCAATTAGCATTCTTCCTGCTAGCCTAATCAAAACAACAAAAAATCAGGAATAGAATTCATCATGCAGTATAAGTTCCTACTTTGCCTTACTAGGGTTAGGATTGAGTGTGTTGGCAAGTCAGTCTGGGGAAGTTTGCCCCAGTGCTCCCTATGCTGTTCTTGTTCTGTGGGTAAATAGATGCCTTCATTCTCCAGGGCTGTCGCTCTGGCACCTTCTACCAGCATTAAATTCACACAGAATTTTAAAAAATCCCAGCAGTTGCTGTGATGCACTCTTCAGTAAAAGTGAAGCAAAGGATCAAAACTTCCGGTCACCGAACTGGAGACAAACCTTATGGAGTTACAGAATCCGCTTGGTTATTGTTCTCAGAGAATAGACTGTGTCATCATTATTTTGGACACTTGGTTTTATCAAGTATAATACTGTCAATCTTTGCATTGTACGTTACGTAAGTTCAAACCAAAACCCCTCAGCTCTCATGAAAAGCAAGCCTGTGTAAATGTCACAGTCATGCATGAAGAAACTTCATTGTAAAACAAAACCATGTCAGCCTGTTATAAATGTCTAATTTATTTAGATGTGATTGAGGGTTACATCTGTAAACCATAATCAATGGTAAACAAGTTAAAACTTTATAATCTATTTTAAAAAGCTAGAACAATGTCTTGGACTCCTATTATTAATATGCAGCTTACGCTTTTCTTACTGTTCTCTGCCGCACAATAGCTTTGCTAGAAGTAGCAAATTATACTTAAAAAAACAAACAAAAACAAACAAAAAAAACAACAACCCTCAAATGAAGCCAAACATTAAGAAATCTGTTCCTTCATTGGCAGTTTCACTGTAAACTGTTCTATGGATCTACAGCTTTTAGAGTCAAAATGTGGTACATTTTTACCCTGAAAGCAAAGCATGATGAATAGGATTGATTTGTTTAGGATCATCCTATCATCAATCTCTCTCATGAGTCACTTTGAAATATAAATGGCAAACACAATAATATCATGTATACATCTACAGAGCGTAGATTGCCAAGTCATCTGCATGCACAACGTACTGCTGGAAGCTTCCATTAAGCAAATTAGTTATGTAAATTGAATGACCTAAAATAGATCTTCGTGGAAGTCTTTTTGATAGATAACAAGCCATGTTAAAGTCGATGCTGCAGACCGAGATCTTCATGATCCTAGAAGACTGGAATTGGTATAACAAGCGAGTTCTGCACACTGTCCGTTTAAATTCACTTTGAAGGAATGAAGAACAAGCAAGTTCTGCTGGTAAAGTTCTTTTGGGCATTGGGAGATACGGGTTCTATTTCAGGCCTGCCACAGACTTCCTGTGTGATCATGAGCAAGTCACTTCACCCTGCTGTGCCTCAGTTCCCCATCTGTAAAATGGGGCTAATTAATGTGTCTCTACCTGATACAAATGTTGTGATGCTTAATACCTTATCTGAGGTGCTTTGAGATCCTGGGTTTGGATGTGCTCTGAAAGCACAACACATTTTACACTGATAACCAGCTAAAGCATTTTGATCTGAATAAGAAGGAGGTTATAGACCAGCCTCTAAAGAAGGGGCCTCTAGTTCAAAAAATTTTACTGAGGAGGTTAGGATTTTTCCAAATCTCCCCATGCAGTGCTATTACGTGTTGTATTGTCGAGATGCAAATGAGAGGGTGTTATACAGCCTCATTTTACAGGGTTCCTATTCCTTTATGCCACTGGAACCCCTAGTTACACACCAACGCTATGTCATGTAATGACAATGGAGTTGCATGGTTATTTCTACCTCCAGATCTAGGCTGCTATGCAGCGATCACAAGAACTGAAAATGGCTGAGATCTGACTGTCTCATATCTAACCCCATCTCTGAGAGTCAAGCATTTTGAGTGTTAAGGAAAGAAGAGGGATGAGGAAAGAAGAAAAGAAAGCAAGAGATTCAGTGTGATTAGGATTGTGATTATGTTGAATACTTGTTATATTCGATGGTGCAGAACTAGATAATGAGGCCGGAAAGTACCTATGCTGAACGGCACTTGTTGGGGGTGAAATTACCAGTTAGTAGGCAGGATTTGTTCTCTGTTGGTGCCCTTTTGGAGTAAGTATGCCGTAGTAGGCCTGCTTTTCCTTGCCTTACAGACGCTGGACACTCAGTATTGTTTGCCTGCAAAACTTCCCCACTGCTTGGGATTTGGGCTGCATTTATTAGGCCTTAAAAAGGAGCAGAAAAACCCCAGGAGGATTCCTGTGTCTAGTATCCTTAGGCTGGGGGGGGTCTTTCACAGTCATTAAGGGCAGCAAGCAAAATAATGGTAATTTGGACATGAGCTACTTCTGCAGGCTCTGTGGCCTTCCAGCCTCCATCCTAGGGAAGATCAGCAGCTGATATACATTGCTGGCTAACAATCCAAGCTACCTAATCTCTGCTGGTCCTCAATACATCCTTGCTACCTTCTCTGGGTAGGGTGTATTCTGTGGAGAGAGGTGCTTCGTGGACTGTGAGGGGAGGGCGTTCATTCTGTTCCACTGATCCAGGAGAGCAATCCCTGTGACTATCCAGGTAGGATTTTAAACAAACTCTGAACTTCTGGGAGCAGAGGCTAGAGGCCCATCCTGAAATTCATCAGCAGAATAAATCGCTTTCGAAGACATGAGAGCCTTTGGCCTTATTTGCCTTCAAAGAGTGAGGAGAAGTGCCTGTTTTTTGAGCAACTGCAGTGAAGACACATCACTGTCTTCTTCTCCTGCTTGTACGTCATTACCCACCTCCCCAGCTCTGGACTGCAGAATCAGGTTGTGAACAAGACTGGCCTGCTGGTTAGTATAGCAGTGACAGACATAGAATCTGTACCATTAAGTATAGGGCACCCTAATCAAGTCTCCCCCCATGATTCATAATGCTGATTATTTGATTTCACAGAGTCAACCAAAAAGGCAGCCCTCACCTTCAGAACATGTCTACAACTAGAAAATAATTTGGGCAGGTGCATTGTGCTTTAATTAAAAAGAAAAGGAGTACTTGTGGCACCTTAGAGACTAACCAATTTATTTGAGCATGAGCTTTCGTGAGCTACAGCTCACTTCATCGGATGCATACTGTGGAAACTGCAGAAGACATTATATGCACAGAGACCATAAAACAATACCTCCTCCCACCCCACTCTCCTGCTGGTAATAGCTTATCTAAAGTGATCATCAAGTTGGGCCATTTCCAGCACACATCCAGGTTTTCTCACCCTCCGCCCCCCCCCCCCCCCCACAAACTCACTCTCCTGCTGGTAATAGCCCATCCAAAGTGACCACTCTCTTTAAAATGTGTATGATAATCAAGGTGGGCCATTTCCAGCACAAATCCAGGTTTTCTCACCCCCCCACCCCCCACCCTTTTTTTTTTTTGCGAATACAGACTAACACGGCTGTTACTCTGAAACGTGTGCTTTAATTGTCCGTATTTGTAGCTTTCCCATATGTTCTTGGTCTTGGACTCTTACAATCATAGGGTTGTTATATCTGTCTGCTGCCTATATACATTGCTGCAATGAGAATCTATCCATTTAGTAGCTAACTTTCAAGATTTTTGGATTACTCTGATATTCAGTAAAAGCGGCAAAGATTCCTGTGGCACCTTATAGACTAACAGACGTATTGGAGCATAAGCTTTCGTGGGTGAATACTCACTTGGTGCATTCGACGAAGTGGGTATTCACCCACGAAAGCTTATGCTCCAATACGTCTGTTAGTCTATAAGGTGCCACAGGACTCTGCTGCTTTTACAGATCCAGACTAACACGGCTACCCCTCTGATACTCTGATATTCAGGAAGTTCTGAGCTCTAATCCTGGCTCTGACACTGACTCTCTCTTTGGTCTTGGACAAATCACTTAACTTCTCTGTGTCTCAGTTTCCCCATGTGATGATAATGACCTCATAGTTGGATTGTGGATTAGTTAATGTTTAAACAGTTTTGAAAATAAAAAACTGTACGTAAAAGCTATATTATCATTCCGTTTTATAGGACATGATACAGCCTTTAATTTAAATACACTAACTCTTAATCCTGTTAAAATGAGACAAACATGGAAAATTCACTTCTCAATGTTTCTATGGCCACCATTTTAAAAAATGTCAGAGTTTGCATCTTCATGCAGTTGGACAAAGACAATATCTATGTACTTCATAACACTTTAGTTAAACTTACTAAAACTGTGCCCTCGAGCTGTGAACAGATGTACAGAATATTAAAAGAAAATCATATAAACTGGACCAAAAACCTACAAATGGCACCCCAACAGTTTCCACACCCTTTTACAATCACTCACCCCACTGCAACCGGGGAAGAATCCAGGGCAACTGATAATCCTGGGAATTTTCAGGTAACACTGCAAACTCTGGGCTCTAGTAAGTCAAGGAGGGGGAAATTAAAGGGTAATGTGTCATCTTTAACTTTGAATTTTGTGATTTAACAGCCTGCGTTCATCTGTACTGACAAACTGTGACACTGCTGCTCTTTGACACATGGTGGGAGGCAGCTGTTCCCATAGAACCAGTGATTGTAGTAACTTGTCCAAAGAGAGCTTCTGCAGGACTGTAAAGTTCTGGCCTGCAGAACTTGTAGGATCATAAGTTACTTTGTAAGCCGAGAGCCTCTCAACTCGGCCAGAGATGCCAGGTTCTGGGTTAAGAGAAATTAGCATCTTCTTTCACCAAGGAGATTGCTCATATCCGAGAGAGCCTCATAGGCCACCACTGAGATCGGGACTGGAAAACTGTGCACCATCCTCCCAAGAACTCTGCCTCTTCATAAATTCAAGTAGAAATCATGACTGAGTGCCACCAATGCTTCCATCACTTTTGACTCTGACCTCTTCCCTTACTGGATGGTAGAAGAAAGTAGAGAGAACCTGGAGCCTTTCCTAATGGAGACCTTCAACATCTTCTGTAATGTGGGGAATCTGCCACCCAACCTCACACCTGCAATAATCCATCCTGTACTAGAGAAATGGTCACTCAGTACTAGAGATGTCAGGAACCGTTAACGGTTGTCTCACCCTCCCTTTTGTAAGCAAGCTGGAAGGGGAGAATGTTACCTATCAGATGGCAATAACCTGGATCCCTCTTACCCCGGCTTCAGGCCAGGGTGTGGTATGCTTACAATTTGGAGAAATGGATGTATTGTGAGGTTCAGTGACTTGCTCAAGGTTCCACAGAAAGTAAGTGGCAGAGCTGGGAATAGAACCCCGATTTCAGTGCTTCCTTTTCCAGTCTGCATGAGTCAGAGTGACCATCCCAACTAAAGTGGAGAGGCAGTGCAAAGGAAAAAGGCACAGAAAAGAAAAAGCGTACCTGCCAAAAGGTTTGCTTCTGATTGATTCCCCCACTGATACAAAAAAGATGTAATGCACCTGTCCTGCTTATCCTCCATTATTATTCAAGAAGCCACAGTAAACATTCAGTTCCAGGTAGTCTAAGGCTCTTCACGCTATTGGTTTCTAATGCAAATAATTACCATAATTCTGCTGAATTGCAGCATGCGAGAAAAACATAAGAGCTTGATCCAACTAGCCCTGACTTGGTTAACTCCAGTGAGACCACTTGCCTAAATAAATGTTTGCAAGAATGGACCCCAGGCAGTTAATTAGTAGGGAGGCATACTTTTTCATATGGGGAGGGGACAGAAAATCCGAAAGCCCGTCTTTGAGTGTAACTCTTTGTTTACAGACCTTTATTTTGTGTTGTGAAGGTCTCATGATAAACGAGGTTAGGTTAGCCCAATATTTAAATGACATTCATTGAAATTACTCATTCCATAATGGTTATTGTGAGGTCATGTGCTGTGTCCCATGTTTGCGCTGCCGTGCCAAGCGATTTATTTTCATAGAAGCCTTTAAGTAACTGGCATTCTTGCTAATCATGGTGCATCTGCTTCTCTGGGTTCCCTGTTTCGAGTAATTTAATGCTATTATTTTAGCTGGAAGGGCTCTGTGTCACCATCTGTCCTGGAAAGCTATTGATGGGGCTGTATGGAACATGGAGTGTCATCAGCAGAAGAGAGAGAGTTCTAAAGGGATGACTGGATTTCCTGTTGTAATACAATATAAGAGGGCTTACTGTGATTATGGCTTAGATGAACTTGTATCTGAAGGTTGTTAGCTGCTATTTGAATTTGCTGGGGACATTTCCCCAGATGTGTATGGAGAGATGTAATGTTGTTAGCAGTTAGTTCCAGGTAGTAATCACAAAGATAAACCATTAAAAGGTTGAAGTTGGTAAGGATACAAGTCCTGTGAAATTAGTATTTAAAGAGCCCCCAACCTCAAATGCCTGCACATCTGCAGACCCCAGCAACCTAACGTTCATCAGCAAAGGCTTGCCAGATGCTGCTCAAGCCAAACATTTTCCTAATCAGTGATTATTTTTTAATTGTTGTTTACAGACTTGTTCCGCGTAATAAACATCTCTTCAGAATATGGAAAGGAGTCACAACAGATATGAAAAGGCTACACAGTTGAAAAGCAAGTTGCTCTTTCATTATCAAAGCCAGGGATGCCATATAACTTGTAAACTTGTAAATTGAGCACAGGTATATGGTATCTTCTTAGCTGTGTCAGAGCAGAGCTGATGCCTTTACTTTAGTCATGAGATGAATTCACTTATTGTTCAAGTGACTGGTTTATAATCAAGTTAGGGAATTGCACTGTTCTCAGTCTAACCGGATCTGTCCTTGCCAAACCATTGTGGTTTCATAGGTTTTCCCTATAGTCTAATGGAAAGAATAGGAGCTTTTGACAGCATACTGCTAAAGGACTTCAGTTACAGTTTTGTTTTATTTTGTTTTTGTGATGGTTCTGTCCTTATAATGTGCCTGACTGGATGGTGCACAGTAACTTATGTTTTGAATTTTTAGTACCCATTGGACCAACCCAGAATCCTGGCTCCAAACTCCTCTGAAAGTTCAGTTCCAGATCTCAGTTCTGTGGTTCAGGCCCAGCTTTAATTTGATTGAGCAAAATGAAGCTTCTCTACATTTTTAATATAAATTTAATAGAAAAATGTACGTACTGCATATCAACGCAGCTTGTGCAAATAACCTACACGCAGGAAGAACAGATATGCACTACCCAAACTCTCATCCAGCTGCAAAGCCCACACAGAGAAGCTAGGTGGAAGGGCTGGTGTGTCTGAAAGCTCCTCCACCCAGTATGCTTGGGTGTGAATTAGGCAGTCACTTTAGAGCTGTTAGTCCAGACTCTGGGCTATAGTAGCTGGCTGTGGTGCTCTACAAGCCCCGCTACCCAGGTGTTTTGGCTGTTGGCTCTGTGCAGCTTATGGATTCACTGGCCAAAGCTCTTGTTTACCACCAACCCTTCTCCATGGTGCCATAAAGGGGATCACAACAAGGAATACTCTGTGGCATGCATGTGTCACGGGGCATAGCATGTCTGTATCCTTCCATGGCCCGCCATCTTCCATACAATATTTCCATTGCACACCTATGCCAGAGGTAGCAAGGTTGACCTGTAAAATAGTAAATCCTGATCTGTGCACAGTTACACAGTTTCCAGCTAGATTTACAGTGGTCACCCATAAACTGTTTTAATGACTCCACATAAAACACACAGTCACAGCTGACAGGAGTCTTTTCCTCTGGGATAATGTTTGTAAGGAGAAAACATAACAAGTTCATGGAAACAGAAAAAGAATTGGAAATTATATAATATTATAACAATGCTTAGCTTTTCAGAACAAGTTGATCTCAAAATGTTTTACAAAGGAGGTCAGTATCATTAACCCCATTTTAAAGACAGATAACCTGAGGCACAGAGAGGGGCAGTGACTTAGTTGGGGTCACCCAGTAGATCAGTGAAAAGTGCCCCTGCTTGAGCTCAATACAGCCTAATGACCCCTGGATGTGGAGCCCAGCCTTCCTAAAGGCATTCTCCCCCATTTTCCAGGCAACAACTTACCCTGAGTACCTATGCAGCAAAAGAGAGAAACCCCTTTCACCCGTGACCAGGCTATGCCATGGCCTTATGCCACCTGTCCCATCACCCTTAAAAACCAGTCAGTTGCCTTGAAGAACTAAATGAGTTTACCTCATTGTTGACAGTCTTATAGACATAGGCTCCAACTCCAAGGGTGCTCTGGGGCTGGAGCACCCATGGGGAAAAAATGGTGTGTGCTCTCCCTCTCACCCCCTCAGCACCTCCCGCCTGCCAGCGGGCCCCACCAATCAGCACCTCCCCATGCCTCCAGCCCACCATGATCAGCTGTTTCATGGCATGCAGGAAGCTCGGGGAGGGGAGAGGAGTGAGGATGCAACGCGCTGGGGGAGGGGGTGGAACTGGACGGGAAGAGGTGGGATGGGGATGGAGCGAGGGCAGGAAGAGGCAGGGTGGGGTGGGGCCTTGGGGGAAGGAGTGGAGTTGAAGCGAGGTCTGGAGCAGAGCCAGGGGTCGAGCACCCTCCAGCACTTTGGAAAGTCAGCATGTGTGCTTACAGGTATTACCTATTGCAAGTACAGGGGAGCATAAGCAATCACAGTACAGATGCTCGTGCAACTATTTATTTGTCAATGACAAAACCAGATAGTATTACAGGGTCACCATTGTATCAACCATACAACACAAACCAGACAATTTTTTCTAACACCAAGTCAATTGTGACAAAGTAACTTAATTGCAAAGAAAAAGTAGAGGATTTTGGTCTTGGCTGTGTATTGTGATGATCGCGGTACCATTGGAGTCCGAAGCAGACGGGGATTGTTGTTCATTTTGGGTCTATTCTTGACAAACAGCCTGTCACTAATTAGCTGTTTCTGAATGTCAGAAGATGATTCTGATTTTCAGTGACGTGTGTATAAACCATCTTGGAGCTAACCTCACACCTGGTGTCACTGTAGAGTGAGTGACCCCAGGCATGGATCTGGCCCCACTATTTGTAAGCAACTTGTTGCTTGGTGGAGTAAGACTAGTGAAACTGGTCGCTGGGCAATCTCAAATGTAAGAGATTTCTTCCTGGCAGAGAATCAACAGTTTCTGAATCACAACATTTATAGATACTCAGCAGAAACATTTTCAGCTAAAGGCATGCAAATTACTTCTCAGGAATTGTTAATTTTGTCTGATAAGGGGGGAGAGGCCTGTTTTACAAGGTGCTGGTGAAGCATAGCAGATAGCAGGTTTTTAAGTGAAAGCTAAGGCTCTGTACACACTACAGCTTACATGGGTATAACTTATGTCACTCAGGGGTGTGAATAAGCCACCCCCGTGGGTGACATAAGTTACAGCAACATAAGCGTCGGTGTGGACAGTGCTATGCCGGCGGAAGAGCTTCTCCTGCTGACATGGAAACCACTGCTTGTGGGGGCTGGAATAATTACATCGATGGGAGAGCTCTCTCCCATTGGCTTAGAGCAGGGGCGGGCAAACTTTTTGGCCTGTGGGCCACATCGGGTTTCTGAAACTGTGTGGAGGGCTGGTTAGGGGAGGCTGTGCCTCCCCAAACAGCCAGGCATGGCCCAGTCCCCGCCCCCTATCCGACCCCCCTGTTTTTCGCCCCCTGACGGCCCCCCCCCCCGGGACTCCTGCCCCATCCAACCCCCCCTGTTCCCTGTTGGTCCCCTGGGACCCTGGCCCCATCAACCCCTCCCTGGCCCCTGACTGTCTCTGGACCCCCTGCCCCTGACTGCTCCCCGCCACCCCATCCAACCCCCCCCCGGGACCCCTGCCCCCATTCAACCCCCCTGTTCCCCACCCTCTGACTGCCCCGACCCCATCCACCCCCCCGAACTCCCCTGCCTGCTGTCCAACCCCCCCTGCTCCCTGACCCTTTACCGTGCTGCATGGAACACTGGTGGCTGGCGGTAGTACAGCCTCGCCACCCAGAGCACTAGGACAGGCAGCCACGCTGCCCGGCCAGAGCCAGCCACGCTGCCCAGAGCATTGCGCAGTGAGCTGAGGCTGCAGGGGAGGGGCCGAGGGCGAGCCTTCCGGGCCAGGAGCTGGGCAGGAGGGTCCCGTGGGCTTTATGTGGCCCGCGGGCCGTAGTTTGCCCACCTCTGGCTTAGAGCATCTGCATAGTAATGCTACAGTGGCACAGCTGCGCTGCTGTAAGCTCTGTAGTGTAGCCATGGCCTGAGTCTCCAGCCCTAATAGTTTTGGAGACAGCCTTGAAAACTTGGGAGAGACAAGGTGGGTGAGGTAATATCTTTTATGCATAGGGTGATCCTATGTCCCATTTTGCCTGTGACAGACCCCTTTTTCAGCTCTGTCCTGGCTGTCCCTACACTTTTGCCAAAACTGGGCATTTGTCACAGCTGCAGGGTAGAGTGGAGAACAGCGGCTGCTGCCCGGGGTCAGCTGAAGGCAGCGCTGCCCCCCCATCAGGCGAGCAGAGAAATTTTGCTGCTGGAGGGCAGCACTGCCTTCAGAGCTGACTTCCCCCCGGCCGGTGCAGAGCTCGGGTGGTCAGCCCCAGCCCCAGCTGCAGGCAGTACGGGGCTCAGCAGCTCAGTCCCAGCCCCAGCCGCAGGCAGTACAGGGCTCAGCAGCTCAGCCCCAGCCGCAGGCAGTACGGGGCTCAGCAGGTCAGCCCCAGCCCCAGCCACAGGCAGTACGGGGCTCAGCAGGTCAGCCCCAGCCCCAGCCGCAGGCAGTACAGGGCTCAGCAGGTCAGCCCCAGCCCCAGCCCCAGCCGCAGGCAGTACGGGGCTCAGCAGGTCAGCCCCAGCCCCAGCCGCAGGCAGTACGGGGAGGGCAGCTCTGGCGAGCCCTGCACATAGGGGTGAGGTGGGGCAGGGTGGCTTGGGTGAACCCTGGGCCGTCCCATTTTTACTTTCAGAAATATGGTCACCCTATTTATGGGACCAAATTCTGTTAGTGAGAGAGACAAGCTTTTGAGCCACAGAGAGCTCTTCTTCACCTACATTGAAAACATGAGCACAGTTCAACCGAGACATTGATTCCTGCCTGTATTTGCAGAGAGCCTGAAACAGGAGCTCTGGGAGGTGTGGGCTGCCCCATTCGCCTCAGTGGGCTAGCAACTCGGATGCTCAGTGATGGTATTTTAAATGTCACCATTGTTAGCTATTTCACTGCTGTTGGGAGGAGGAGGAGGAGGATCACAGATCTGCACAGTGTACTCTGAGTGGAGTCTCATTTCATTGATTGGTGTTTGGGAGAGGAGCACCATTCACACACACACCTGCCCCTTTCTGAGCCATGGAGCCACCATGTCAGACGGGAGGAGCAGAGGTTGGGTACATTTGAGATCCACCAAGGGGGAGTAAATATTTCAGAGCCCAGCAAGCCCCCTGCCAACCAGCCCTTTACCCAGCCTTCCAGGCAGTGAGGGACAAGTCTGTGCTGGTGGTGGGTGTGGAGCCAGATGGCTTTCTTCCTGGCTAACGGCGGCTGTAAGCATGAGGACTAGAAACATAACTCTCTTTAAATGCTCTGAGAGCTGGGGCCCTAGGTACATGCTAGTTGTGCCTGCTGTGCCTTAATCCAGCCTGCCCAAGGGTGATTCTGAACCGAGCAAGGGAGGAGCCCAGCAGAGCCTACGTGATCCTATTTTGAATATCTGTGCAATGGGCTGTGAGTGGCATGTCACTGTGGCTTGCCTAGTGGGTGGAGCTTGGGAGAATACAGCCACTTTTTCCCCCAGTTCAAGGCTTGCAGAAGTTCATGCAGTTTATATAGACAGTAAATACAACATGAGAAAGCAAAGCTCTTCTGCCATGATCACAACTGGGCCTGATTCCATCCTGTCTCAAACTTGCTACATGGTAGGCGGTTGTCACCTATAGACCTTTACTGCGGTACAACTTTCTGATCCATTCGATGGGAGTCTCATCTCAGTAAGAAATGCAGATGTTGGGCCTCCAAGGTTGTAACTTGGGCCAGCAAAGTGGTTGGCCCACTGGATAGCTCTCGTAAAGACTATAAGGGAAATGAGAAACTGTTAGCAGAAAGTCAAAAGTGGAGTTACTGTGCTCAGACTTAACTCAGTTATAGCCATGATATAAAGTGTATGGATTTACATGCTTTTGTCAAGAATAAAGCCTAGATTTCTTTCCCTCTCCACCTACCTGTCTTGGTATCAGCTATGGTTATAAAAACGGGCCACATAAGTCATCAGCATCCAAATCCAGTGCAAGTGTTGGTCTGCAAATCTACACACACAGTTATTGTTCTGTGTGTGTTATAATAAGCTTGATCCTGGGTGCTGATTTCAGTGAGAACTGAGGGGGCTTGCTGAGGCCATTTCATGTTTCAGCCCAGAGCAGGGAGCTGTTATCTGATTCTGAGTTCTTGGAGACTTTATCATCTCTAGTGGTAGGTCTCAAGGCAGCCAATGCAGGATTTTACATGGTGTGATTTGGCACTAAATATGTCATCCGTGTTTCTCCTGCTGCTTCAGATTTCATGTACTACCGCCATGTAATGAAACTCTAGAGCACCATAACTTCAGACCAGATGCTCTACTATTATTCTGTCTGACACATTCGCCATGCCTGCTGGGTTGCTGCCTTTTCTTAGACCTGAGATGTTATGAAATTACAAAATGTTCAGGTCATCAAGATTATTTAATGCTATTGTCATAAATATTTGGGCAGGACTTGGCCACTACTTACATAAGCACTGAAACACAGTAACTTGTTTAAAGAGGATGTGTGTTTAATGAACAGCCAGGTCAATGATCTCTCTATAAATTATTTTTACAAATGTGCTTCTCTAAACTGCATATCACAATTTACAAAAAAAAAACCCAAAACATTTTTATATTTTGATTTTTTTTTTTGTCTGTTATCTGGGGAGATTTAAAATGCTTCAAGAATTGGTTTGAAAGTAAATAGCTCTTCTTTGCTTGTTGTTGTGTCCTCAGACGCAGATTCTGATCTTCTGCATCTTATTAATCACTTTTTGTTAAACCATGTTTCCTTTCATGTTGTTTTTCTGCCAGAAAGAAAGGGTGAGTATTGTAGTATCTTTTACAGTCAGTTTGTACTACTAACTCCAACTGGTTAATTTCCAAAGTGCTATCCTTTCCAATGCACTTTAAAAAACAAAGAAAATGAGACAGGTGTTTTGAAATATCAAACTCCCTGCATTATCCTACCTGCTGCAGCATGTGTGCGAAGTTCACGAACATTTTGGGCATCTCTGTCTTTCTTTGCAGGCATTGAACTTAGGTTTTCTTATGGAAGGAATGCTGCCAGGGTTTGGGACAGTTCTCAACATAAGCCAGGATTTGGAAGCTGCCAGAGGGCACTGTGTGCGTTCTGGCAAATTTAATATATTTCTTCTCTAAATATCTTTAATCAGGGTGTAGTCTTCAGGCTGTTCTTAAAGAGTTCTCTTCCTGGATCATTAGAGGAAAATGCCACTAAATGCTACATTTTCTGCCTATATGTTGCATTGTGATGTTGCAGCTAATATTTATTGATTAGTCACTCTGATGTAACATTGCAAAAATACGTGTCAAAGCAGGCAAAACCCTATTGCTGCTACTTCTGGTAATGTAAAAGATTGTGTGGTGTGGTCTGATCAATTCAGATCTGAATCCAGACTTCAGCGTGTTTGAATACAGAGCTTTGATTCAGCCCATTATAGATCGGGGAGTTGCCTGTGACATTTGGGTTTGGATCTTGATTTAACTTCTTCACAGTTCCCAGGCTGTCCTGCACTAGGCTTTTGGCCTGAGCCGCTGTCTAATAGACCATACCTGCCTTCCCGCTTTGGTCAGTGGATAAATAAGATGACCCAGTAGGTCTCTTCCATTTATAATCTTTCTGATTCTGGGGGTAGCATGTGATAATCTTAGACCATTGGGTGGCTCTGCAGTGAGGAAGTTCTGCGCAGGGATGGTGTCCCTAGCCTCTGTTTGCCAGAAGCTGGGAATGAGCGACAAGGGATGGATCACTTGATGATTACCTGTTCTGTTCATTTCCTCTGAGGCACTTGGCACTGGCCACTGTTGGAAGACAGGCTACTGGGCTAGATGGATTTTTGGTCTGACCCAATAGGGCCATTCTTATGTTCTTATGTGTTGGTGGTTAGTGGCGGGTGTTGAATATCAGTCAGTTCATGTAGGGGAAATGCCATCTCTCATGTTAACATGCTTTGAGCATGTGGTATGTAAAATGTGTACAAGTAAAAACAGTGGTGTCTTTTCCTTTCAGAAAAAGAGCAGAGAAGAGACATGTGGAGAAGGCAGTGGAGTGGAGATCCTGGAGAATAGGCCATACACGGATGGTCCTGGTGGCATTGGGCAGTATACCCATAAAGTATACCATATTGGTATGCATATACCCAGTTGGTTTCGGTCTATCCTGCCAAAGGCAGCTTTAAGAGTTGAAGAGGAGTCATGGAATGCATATCCTTACACAAGGACAAGGTATTATTCCATGTAGCCCTCCCTAGATTTTGAAAGGAACTGAATGTCACTTTACTTGCCATGACTGAGTCACAATGACATCTCTTGTGTTTCCATGAACCTTTAGAGAAACATTGGCACCAACTCCTGAAATCCTTACTGAGTCCTCAGAGATTTGTGTGAGCAGGCTGTGTGAGAACTTCAGGATTTGGCCCACTGTCTAAAAGTCTAAGCCCAGTTGTGCACCAAAGTATGGAAAATCATTAATGTTTTACACAGAGTCTTGTGTGTCACACTGCATGTTTCACTAATTGTTGCAAATATCTGATAGTTAACTTAGATTATATTTAAATGTATGTGAAGATGGCAAGGTCAGCATGTCAAACATTGCCTAGTAAAAGTGAAATTGGATTTGCATCCCAACCCTGTTCTAAGTCGGAGAGTCGGAGAAGGGGGAGAGAGAGAGAGATTTAAGGATAGAACAAAAATAATAGATACTTTGGAGGTTTTCAGATATTAACATAGTGGGGGCTTTATTGTTGTTATTATTATTTATTATTAATTTATTTATTATTTATTTATTATTTTTAAAAAAAGAAATAACCCTACAACTAGTAGATTTTTTATCCCAAAAAGGGAAGCGAGCCAAAGACTCCATGGGGCCCCTAGGGACATTGCCATTCACTGTATTTAGAAGGCATTCAGATATTAGCGTGATGGGCACCAGTCACTTTTAGCCTAATATCAGAGATAGTCTGTGGTCTTGGAGTCTTAGTGTAGCAGAGCATTCCCATATAAGCCATATCCTCAGGCCATGCTCTAGCCTTAAGAACAAAATGTTAACAAAGCAGAATCATTGGCTCCTTTTTTGTACATGCAGATTGCATCTTAAAGCAAAACATGAGCGAGAAATGGCCTGGATTCGCAGCCGGTGTTTAGGTGTCTGTTATGAAAGCACTTCTCTCTACTCCATCAAATCTAATAGGCTTTAATCTAAGCTTCATTACTCTTCTCTTCCAGGTATACGTGTCCTTTTGTGGAGAAATTCTCTATTGATATTGAAACATTTTATAAAGCCGATCCAGGGGATCATGTCAATGTATTCAACCTTTCTCCTGCAGAAAAAAGACAGACAATTCTTGGTGAATATCACTTTTTCCCTCACTTTTTCTTCTATCCTGCCTATTGATTGCTACACAGAAGTTTTTATAGAATTTTTCTTAGGAGAAGAAGCATTGTCTAATGGTTACAAAAAAGAACTGGTAACTAGGAGATCTGTTCATGGCCCTGCTGCAGACCATGAGTGAAGCTAGGCAAATCACTTAATTTTTTCCATCTGTCTCAATTTTTCCAACTGTAAATGGGACTAATACTTCCCTGTCTCATTTGGATGCTGTGAGGACTAAGGCTTCTTAAAGGGCTTTGAGATACCAGATAGAAAGAGCTATCAAAGGGGAAAGTATTGCTATTTTAAAATAATTATATAATAATATATTTTCTTTGTATGGGAAAACATTGTTCCTATGTAAACTTTCAAAACACATGAAGGCTCTTCCCCCTTTCTCCCTAGTATCATCGCAGCACTGGCTAACATTTCAGCATTAAATTCCCATTTGCACCTTTTTTGGCAGATCAGTTTAATGAGCCTTACAAACGAAGGACTTTAATGTGAAGAAGGCAAAAGGGGGCATTTTGTGAAAAGGCCAAAAATGGCAAGTGTCATCCTGATTCCTGTCATTTGTATTTCCTACTGGCCAGTCCCTATGGCATAATCAGTAGATCCATTGTGTCGGAGTTGGTACTAATTATTATAGTTACACACCATTAAAGCATCACTTGCTTATGAAACTACTGAGACTCTCATGGATTGATTTGAGTTCTGCCTGGCCTTCTTTTAGGAACTGTGAGATTAGCAAGCACCGTATCCTAGTTCTGGAAAGAAGGACACCTAGTGGTTGCTGTACCTTTTTTCTTAGCCACTCCTGAAATGCTGCCTATCAGTGGGCACCTTAGTATCTAAGGTGCAATTTTACTGTGTTTAATTTCTGTAGGCTTGACATTTTTTTTTTTATTTTCAGCCTGGATTAGTGTGTTCTTGTCACTAAATGTCAAACCTTCCTGATCCGCCTTTGTGTACTAAATTGACTCTATTTAAGAATGATTTGAGTCATGTTCTTTCATACAGAACTTACTGAAAGGCCTGTCAATTCTGAGGGAATAACTGAGATATAACTGCTTCAGATGGAAGTTTAGATCCTCTAACAATGTTTTCCGATCTCAGGATTATTTACAGACTTTTTAAGATATATTCATTAGTTCAGCTACACTTGCTTTGTCCCCCTTATCACAAAAGTGTTCATTAAATAATCTTTAGACTTCAAAGGCAGAAAATTCAGATTACATATTGTGCATAGCACAACATCAGCAAATGAGAAGTAAACCAGTAACATCACTGTGATGTTCTGCAATGGTACCATATTCAGTGGCTAGTCTCTATTCTATGATGATATTAGAAAAGGACTGTTGTATTATAAGCTTCTAAATTTAGGCAGAGCTACAGCATTGTGGTGGCATGAGAGGAGCTGAAGGGTGAAATATAAAAAAACCCTCTTCTTACAGCTGAAAAGATGTAACAGACCGATCTGCCAAAATACCCTGGATTTACAAAATCTTTGGGCAAAAATATCCATTTGCTAAGACTGTGCATGTGAGTTCTCCTGGCATTGTCAACATCACTGTCTAGCAGAATTGTATAAACAGTTTAAATATAAGTTGTTTAAGGGAAAATACAAAGGAGCTAAATTGCTTTAATGTTTCTGATAGACACCAAAGCGATTTTTAAGTGTTGTTTTATAGTTATGCAGAAAGGGAAAACTTTTAAAAAAAACTATTTGTGTTTTCTGCCTTTAGATCCTATTGATATTGTTAAAGATCCTATCCCACCACATGAATACAAATCAGAAGAGGATCCAAAAGTTTATAAATCTGTGAAGACTAAAAGAGGGCCATTGCCAGAGGACTGGATTGAGGGGTACAAGAACAACCCTGGGAAATATCCAATCATGTGTGCATATAAACTGTGCAAAGTGGAGTTCAGATACTGGGGGATGCAGTCCAAAATCGAGAGGTTTATCCATGACGTTGGTGAGTAATTGTAGTCTTGTACTTGCTGTCAAAATTTTAACATTGTTTTTAGCATTTCTGAGTCAGAGAGCAGCAGCATGTTACGTAAACAGTATGTGCCCAGTTTTCATGTGCGGATGCCTTAAGAGGTCACTGGGCTACTCAGATTAATACTTGGTACAGAATCCTGTGCATATAACACAAGAGATGCCCAAAAAGAGATTCTCATGTTTGATTTTGACAGCGCCATGCAGGATGGCTGTGGGACTGACCAGAGTAGTCAGCATCATTCCCATTGTTTGCAGTCAGACTGTGTGGGGACCCTAACCATGTTTGGTCATAGCTGTATCCTGGAAAATGTTGGACAGGGCCTTAATCCTCTGAAAAAGGATTCTTCTGTCACAAATCTAACTAACACTTTCAAAGGTCTGTTGGCTTTCCTTATAAAGGGCCAAATCCTCAGCTGCCTCCCAAACCCAAGTAAATGAGCCTCGCAGAGGGCCCTGCCACAGGGCTCAGTGGAGGGAGGTGGGGAGTCTGCACCCTGCCCCACATTTTCAGAGCCGCTCTCTCTCTGGCCTCCCTGCTTCCCTTCTGAGTGGGAGGAGGTTGGCCAGTGCCTCTCCACAGTCACAAATCTCTCAGCCCTCCATGATGCACTACTGAAGGCTCTCCGTCCTCTTGTGATTATAATTAAATATGGATCAGTGGCAATTGTCAGGTACAGTAGAGGTACCACACTGATTAGCATGTGCATTCTTAGATCAGTGCTTCTAAAGGAGGCCAACTAGTGTTTATGTCAGAGGACTAGCTAACTGGATGCTGTACACAGCAGGACAAGGGCAGCAGTGTTGGTAATAATTTGCGCTTTGGCTTTGCAAAAAATCTGTAACATAATTGAGACAGTTTTTGCGCCACGCCACAATAGGCAGGATGTACAACTGGTCTGAAAAGAGATGAAATGGTTCCTTAAAACAGTGAAATCTGCCAAGTGTCCTTCCCAAGAATCCAGGCTATCGGGGGGCCCTACTACATAGGGGGCCTAGAAGGTTGCTTGCTCAGAACATGCACATTCAATGATCTAGAAATGTTGTACTGATTAGATGCATTATCATTAAGTACAGAGCGATGGCACTGATGCGTGTTAAATAAGGCCATTGGTCATCAATTGCCGTGCTAACTGAATGGCCAGTGCAGCCCCATAATTTCTTCTTTCTAGTAGGGATCCTGTGGTTTTACTGATATTTCTAGTCACTGTAGGGTCTCAAATGCCAAGTTTTAGCACTTTGACAATGAATTGTGAACGCATTGGTACTGGTTAACACTGCTTTCTAACCTCTCATCTGCATTAGAAAATTGCAAAGCTAATGCAAAAAAATCAAACAAGCCCCCCTCTACCTGCGACTGAGTCATTCCAGTTGTATCTCATCTGTAGGTACACTTTCAGATGGGTCATTTTCCCTCCTTGCTTTCAACTGCTCTAGTTTCGGAGACAATTATTGGGACATGCACTATAGGGAGTAGGTGGAATAAGGTAATCCATTTGGAAAATACATCTCTAACTTTTTCTTCCAACAGCCGATCTCAAATTTTAGACCCCTTCATTAGTTTGTCTCTATAGAGGAGGAGGCACTTCTGTTTGTGCTAGATGAAGTGAAGAGAAGACCTTTAAAGGTTTGGAGATTTGGTTCAGTTTGGGTGAACACCCTGTAGTTTGTTTGCTTATCCAAAACTTTGAGTCTGCAAAATCATGCTTTGTGAAAACAGGCTTTCTTGCAGTAGTTTGGAACTTCCCAACTCTGCCCAAACCCATATGCATTAATGCTCCCAACAATGGGGAGGGGGGGGGAGAACCCCCACAGAAACAGGGTTTTGGAAAACAGTTCAGCATTTAAAAGTTTTTATTTATTTATTTTATTTATTTGTTGAAGCTCAGAAGTTTAATTTGCTTTGGGTCTCAGTTTGGGGCAATAATTGGGGAAGAGAATTACATTAGCGCAAGCAAATTCAGTTGGGGAGTCCACCACAGGTTTTATAATGAGCCCAGTCTAGGTTGGGAGAGAGCTGTGGGAGTTTGCTGAGTGCCAAGTGGCTACCCATGCAATGCAGAAGTGGTAAATGACACGTACAGTTAAGTACCTTGTGTTATCAAGTTAAGTTTCAGTGTTCTTTTAAGAGTTCCCAGCTACCTGAAACAAAACTGTACTAAACCTCAGCTCTTGCTTACTTTAAAACTCCATGTGAAACACACTAAATTCTTGGCTCACAGAAGGTAGGGAAGTAGAGGGCAGTGAATGTGTGCATGCTAACCAACAGATGTCTCAGACAATATATGTGTGAGTGCTGGGAAAAAGGACAGATAATCCAAGATTTTAGTAATTACACTAAAACACAATCATTAAAATGGAAATGAAGATGCCAGATGTAATGTCCTAATTCAAATGTATATACTGAAAGCCCTTGGATTCCATTAAGTAATGACACCCAGGTTCTGTTCACGCTACATTTTCCTACGTTATCTGCACAGTCGTTCCTTCCTATTGGCAAAGCTTCTTTGAATTGATTCTGCCCGCTCATGCAGAACGACTGTGGTACTGCTTACAATAGTGAGTATTGTCCCATTGTTTGAAATCATTCTGTGTTCGTTATCTCAGGAGCACTGTTACAGTCCATTCACTAGCCTTGGGAGCAGGCATCGAGAGCTCTGCCAGTGCCATTTTGGTTTTACTTTTTCCATAACTTGAGGTTGTTGGCCAGTCTTTCAGTCTGGTGTGGACAAATTGTTCCTCCCTGACAGACCATACTGTAGATGGCTCTTCTACTATAACAAATCCCCTCAGTATATTGGGGAAATGAGTTAATTTCATCTGTCACAGAATATGGCAACAAAAGAAAATGAGCCCTTTTTATCTGGAAAATGAAGAGGAAGTATATGGCCCTTTCAATTACTCATAAATAGGATTGGCAGAATTGTTTTTTTCATGATTTCAACTAATAGTATCAATGTTTATTTTTAAGCATTTTTTAAATTTTTTTATCAGTTTACATTTTCATTGTGTGAAATTATGGGAGGTGTCAGACAGTAGGGTGGGGCCAGACAGCAATTGTTTAATGACTGTGGAGGTTGAGATTCAAAACATTAAAGCTTTATAACTGTTAAAACACAAATTGTCAACATCACAAGTCAAAATATACAAAATAAATATCCTTAAATCAAACGCTAGTAACTTCTCAAGCAGCATTTTTCTTTCTTTGCCTATCTGTAAATTACGATTATTATCGATGGAAATATTGTTCATTGGTTTGCTTGTGTTGGTTGAAATTGATGTTTACTGACATTTAGCAATAAAAATGTAATCTTTCTAGTCCTATTCATAAAGGAGCTTTGCATAAGTTAAATTGTGATCTTTCGGAAAGATGGCTCTTGGATATTTCCTAAAAGACTTCATTCAGTCTCTTGTTGATCCAGCTGTTGCAGTGAGCCATGTCATCTGATTGTCTGCCACTCGGGCTCCTTACCGCTGTGTTTTATTGATATAAATAATGCATCTTTGATCTGAAGTGACTTTAAGTTGCATAAATAGAAGAAGTCTTTGGAGCAGAGACAGAAAATTGAATAAAGAGTGGAAATTAAAAGTTGGGTATTTGTGGGAGATGGATAGCCTTGCTTAGCAGCCCTGGATGCAATACTTGCCATGTGAGAGAGAGTCTCCCTTTTGTTAATCCATTTCCTTGGTACTGGTAACAGTTTGGAGGATGTGCTTGTTATCTCAGGCCACATTGGTAATAGCGAAATCACAATGCATTAGTAAACTCTAATTTGGGTTTTTTTTTAAACTTTACTCAGATCTCGCACTTCTCTTGTCTTTTTCATCTGAGGACTTTTATCATCCCAAACTCCGTATTATCCTCATTTTACAGATGGGGGAAGCTTATACATGGAACAGCAAAGTGACTTGTCCGTGGTCAACAAGTCAGCAGCAGAACTGGGAGTGGAGTGAAGGAGTTCAGACTCCTAATTCTCTGCACTATGTAGTTATTTAGACTGTGTTCCCTTAATGAAGTACAATAGAAAGTTTGGGGAAAGAGTTGAAAGAGAAGAAAACATTAGTTTAGTTAAAAATAGGAAAATTATAATATGTGGTTGACTTCTGAGAGGCAAGATAAGGAAGGGAATGGCTTTGAGAGAGGCTGTTGAAATGTTCTCAGTCTCTCATTGAACATAGAAGTCATTTGTGAACTAACTGGACAGTCGCGCTGTTGTCTGACATCTTGAGACACTCACTTAAAATGTGGGCTATTAATCTAGTCTGCTGTGCTAATTGAATGTGCTTTGGAGTGAACCCCAAAGAGTTTAATTACATTAATGGTGCACAATGTTACACAAGTTTCGGATTTTTGCCATTCCCACTCAGTTGGTACCCTTTGTACATGCGTTATGTTTCTTTTGCTTTTCTTAAACAATTCAGCGATGATGTATCTTAAGAGTGTATATTTTAGTTGATGTGTATGCCAGTGCTGATAACTTGAGAATTTTCTGGATAAGCCCATATTTTTCTGAGAAGTTTTGCTTCACTTAAACTTTCTCCATAAAGTACTCGTCTAGTAAGGTCTTATCCAATGCCCAATTCAGTCTATGGAAGGACTGCCATATATTGGCCAGCCCTTACAGCGTGCTATATACAAGTGTTGGCATCTCCTCTAAGCTTGTGTTTTAACAGATTGCACCTGGAGGATCAGACATAACCATATCATTTTGCTTTGTGAGTAGCCTAAATAAGAGAAATGGGGGGGAGATAAACACACAACTTCAGGGTTACATTTTATCAGAAATGTTCAAGCAACTAGAACTGTTCGGATAAGGTTATGGTATCTGTTGTGGTTATCAAGGAAATAAAGTGCCACACAAGGGAAATCAGACTTCCTTTATCCGCAGCCAGGAAATTGCAAGTGTGTTATAAAATGCTTGGGACACATCACACTTGTGTGTAAAAACAACTGCCCAGATATACTTAGATTCTGCAGTGTTTTTATGTTATACTTGGATTGTATTTGTGGTTTTACTTTAAATAGAAAAAGCAAACCCTGAACTGCAAAGAGAGATCTTTAGCTACAGACAGAGCCCTCCAATGGCTTCACACTGGTTGACTTCTAGAAGTATTATTATAATTTGACTGTAACAGGGTTGGCTGGGATGACAAGTTTGAAAGACAAGTGATTAAATGTCCACTGCCTGCTGATAATCACAAGGGATGATCTTTCCTAAAACAGTGGAAAATATTACCGTTAAATCAACACAGAGATACTAGTTTTTTCTTAAGTCAAAAAATACGGCAATATTTTTTGTTTTAGTCAAAATGTTACACTCCCTGAAGAGTTAATAAAACCACATTCTTCACTAACTATTATTATTATGTAGGCTGAAGAGGTATTTGGTGCTTATCCATAAAGAGACTGTTCCTGTATTTCTTTCATAGGCCGAATTCACATTGACTTTAGTGGGTGTCTTGTCTGCATAAGGATAAACAGGGTTGTGCTCATTCCATAAATGAAGGTGAGAATGGGAATGAGACAAGCCAGGGCTTTGTGACAGTTTGATCTCTATAAATTTCTCAAGATGAAAATCAATTCTGATTCTCCCTTACTATTCGTCTCTTTTATGAGCAAAAGAGAGCTCTTTAGGAGACTACAAGGTAACACTAGCTTTTCTTCATGTTATTGGACCAGTCTGTTGCATTCCAATCTATAGATATGTCTATACTGAGGCTGGGAGAGTGCTTCCCGGCTTGACTAGACAGGATCAAGCTACCATGCTCTAAAAACAGCAGTATAGCTGGGGTTAGCATGATGGTGGCTCGGGTTAGCTGCCCAGGGATGGTGTCCTTAGCCTCTGTTTGCCAGAAGCTGGGAATGGGCAAGAGGGGTTGCATCACTTGATGATTACCTGTTCTGTTCATTCCTTCTGGGGCACCAGCATTGGCCACTGTTGGAAGATACTGGGCTAGATGGACCTTTAGTCTGAGCCAGTAGGACCGTCCTTAAGTACATACCCCCTAGGAGTCCATACTCACAGGGCTAGCCCAAGTTGGCCCATCCATGGTACCCTGGCTACACTGTTATTTCTAGTGCATTAGCTCAAGCCCGGCTAGTGCATGTAAGTCTACTTGAGTTAGGAAACATGCTGCCAATTGCAATGTACATGTACCTTAAAAGTGTCAAAAGTGAAAGAACACAATTCAGTAAAGGTTAGTTCCACCAAGTTCAGCAAACCTGACCCATATTACCATGCGATAGTGGTTTGCTCAGCAGGGTCTGTTGCAACTTTCCAGGTTGTTGCAGCTCTATTCTGTAAAAATAGCATCCTGAAGTTCCATGGTTATTTGCTCTTATTGACACTAGATCACATTTGCCCAGCTTACAAGTAAAATGCTTTTTGTTCTGACAGCCCCAGAAAGTTCTCCTGGGATCTGGCAGTGGAACTGGGAATCCCTTCGTGTACAGGGAGAATGGTCTTGTGATTAAGGCACTGGACAGACACTCAAAGTCAGGGTTCAATTCCCAGTTGAGCCACAGACTTCCTTTGTGACTTTGGAAAGGTTACATGGTCCGTCCCTCTGTGCTACAGTTCTCCATCTGTCAAGCTGCCACAATATTGTTTTTCTACTTCAGAGGGGTGTTGAGGATAAATTCAGTGATGTTTGTGATATGCTCAGATATTGCGGCAGTGGGGGCAAGGTAAGAACTTAGATCATAGACAGCAAGAAAGATTCTTTCTAGAGGCCAAATTGTACACTGCAATCTCATTCTTTTTCCCTCTCCAGATCTTGTCCTGTGCCTGAAAGAGCCATGCCCAGCTTAATTGTCATATCCCAGGTTGAGTCTGTGGGGCTGGCAGTTAGAAAAAAACATGTCTTTACTGGTTAAATGAAAACTTCTGGTCTGGAATGACAGGCACACAATAAACAGGGAGCCCCATGATGCCATTTTCAAAAGAATAGTGCTGTAGGAAGAGGTGATTTAGATTTCCAGCCAAACCGTTCATCCAGTTCTAGTACAGAAGAGATGGACTGCTCTCTTGTTGTTGGGATGGGGGTTATACATATAATTCCTATAATCTAAGGGAAGGGGAGTGAGACAGGAAGGTGAAGAGGAATTAAAGGAGGCTGACTGCTTATCCCATGTGATTTTCTTGGTCCTAATGAATAAAACAAAGGTCTGTGATCAGAGCTCTCTAAGCCTTTACACAGAGAGTTTCTGAGAGAAGCAGAGCAGTTGAGGCATTACTGAAGGAGGACTTGTGGCACCTTAGAGACTAACAAATTTATTTGAGCATAAGTGGAGCTACAGCTCACTTCGTCGGATGCTGCATTCAGTAGCATGAGCAGAGATTGTCATGTTAACGAGCCTCCCGAGTTCTGGAATAGGGGCAGGCAGAGGAAGCAGGCTTCCAGCATTGAGATGGAGCTGGAAGGGTCACTGTGATCGGACCAAGCACACACCCTTTCTCAAGGCGTTTAAGCAATACTTTTCAGAGTGTTGCCACCGTCCTAAAAAGTGCCAATTCCAACCCACAATAAATTTCAACCACAGCTGTGGCAGAGCAGAGCACAGTACAGTTGAAACTAGTGAAAGAATTTCTTGGCTTTAGAGTCTCAGCCACAGAAAAAAGGGGGATATGTGACTGGAAGTTTAAGCCTTGTTGGTAGCTGCTGAATGTCCAGCTGTTCTTGGGAAAGGCATTGGCGATGACACCCGTAGCTAAAGAGTTCCCCAGCAAGTCTATGATAAATAATCTGATTGGTGAAACAAAATCAAATTGGACTGGGGGAATTTAAACAGAATTGAGATGCTGCCCTGCCCCAAAAGGTCACAATGCAGTGGCTAGGAGATGTATGTGTTGCATGAAATTACCTCATGAAAAAGGGCAGTGGATGCCTGGCAAGCACGCACAAAATATTGATACACGACATTGTATTTTGCAAACATAGCCTGAGCATACGGTGAGCTCAGACTGATCTGACACAAGAACCAATGACCCAATATACCTCCTTCTTGTCTTGAGTCATTCTATCAGGGGCAATAAATGACTTCGTGATGCTTGGCAGACTGACTAGAGAACTCACCAGAATGAATAGCAACAACACTGTCTATGGGCTGGAGGAAATGACTTATATGGAAAGAAAGAATCAAATATATGTATAAAAACAACCATGGGGGGAGGAGGAAGATGTATTGGGTAATATGTTACTAATAATTAAAGGGTGCAAGTGACAGGGAAGGGAGAGAAATGATTTTTAGGCTGCTACAAAACAATAGATAACTAAGCAAAAGTAACATTAGACTGAAGATCTGGAAAATCTTTGTGGTAGTTAGATTTCTAAGAATGGCTTTCCTAAAGAAGCTGTGAATATCATGTGATACAAACAACTGAAAACTATATTCTGTGGGGAGCAGTTCTGCCTTGGCCAGGGGCAGAGGGCATGGAGGATGGCTTTACTAGGTCTGTCCCATCTCTATTCTCTGTGGGGCTGAGAGAGCCAGTCTTTACCCACTGCCTCGACTGCTTTTTTCCCCTTAATTAATTGTTAATTGGCTTCAATAATCCTGGGGCATTTCAGTGACCTCTTTGTGGCTCATTATATCAGAAGCACAATTGTGGCCAGTGATCTTAGGTCAGAGGCCTCATTGGAATGGTGACTGTCTGCAGAGCTTTCCTCTTTAGTATCATTCCCACTCAGAATGTGGGGGCTTGATACAATAATTGAAGTGCCAGTAACTCTGGACTTCCAATCTCACCTCTGTTGTTTTGAGCAAGTCCGTTAACTCATCTCTGCCTCCGTATCCCAATATGTAAAGTGTGGATAATGTTGTTTATTTGAAGGTTTGTGAGTATGAATTTGTTAATGTTTGTAAAAGACTTGAAAGTTGGAATGTGCTGTTTGTATGCCCTGTGCATCCGTCAGAGATAATCACCAGTTTAAGGGCATGATCGACCATGAGATTTTAAGTGGTCCTCATTGAAAATCCCAAGCAATGACATCTGCTTTAAAGTTGAATGTCCTGGTAATGGTGGCCATCATGTTTAACTTTGGAAGAAAGTGTCTGGAGCACAGTCATAAATATTGTTCGTTTGTGGATGTTTGGAAGGATCTCCCTTTCAGAAATGTGGTGCATTGGAATAAAATGCTAAATGATGTCATTATGCACTAGATGTTTCTAATATGTCAGTAAAAAGAGCGTGTATGTTGTGAAATAAAATATTTCCTCTTCTCTCTCTCCTCCTGTGCCACTAGTTTGGAAGCTCATATTCATTATTCCATTTTGCCCACAAGTAGAGCTGCATGCAATATTCATGGGAAAACCTGATAGCACCGTTTGAAACTCTCCTGGATAGGAAACCAGACAAAGCTTTGACCAGGGATAAATACCTGACCTACGCAATTTGGATCCAGACTTCAAACCTCCCAAAATTCGGAGTGTGAGTTGTAGCTGGGTCTGGCTTTTTAGTTAGGTTCATTATAGAGAGAGAGGAGCCGGTCATGAAATCCAGCTCTGGGTTTGGATTATATGAAACGATCCCCAACTTTAAATCAGTGGCAAAACTTCCATTGTCTTTAGTGGTGCAGACTCTGACCCATTGAACATCAGTGCAGTTTTTGGGTCACTGTGGTCAAGGATTAGTGAACTTACCAGTCTCTCTAGATTTCAAATGCCTGGTAACATCCCAGAGACCTCTTTATGGCAGATTGGTTAGCTCTGTGTAATTAATGCCACTAAAATCAACTCAGTGGTGATTTAGAGTCTTCTACTAAATGAATAATGTTCCTGTAGTGTGTTAGTTTTGCTGGTAACTGGCATGTTGTTGCTTTGCAGGCCTTCGGAAGGTAATGGTGAGAGCCCACCGGCAGGCGTGGTGCTGGCAGGATGAATGGTATGGGCTCACCATCGAGGACATCCGGCAGCTCGAGAAGGAGGCACAGCTGATGCTGGCTCAGAAGATGGCCCAGTTCAGCTACAGTGAAAATGAGGCAGAGCAACACGGAGCCAAAGATTCCCCAGGCGAGAACGATGCTGAAAGCAAGGCCATGTCCTCTGACGACGTGGCAGACGCTGCTAGTAATATTGGTGAAGCCATGTCTGGGAGAGGGATAACCAAGCAGTGGTCCACATCTTCCAAATCCTCGCGATCTTCAAAAAGAGGAGGTGAGATGTTCATAATGGGATTAATTGCATTAGGAAAAAACATACAACTTTTGCCTTGGTTCAAGCATAAAGTGTGCTGATGTAACATGCTGGGTAAGTGTGATCTTGTCTCATTTTAGTGGCTAGCCCATATGATGGGTCAGAGTTTATTTATTGCTACAAGCTGACAGAGTCGCTGCTTTAGCCTGTGCATGTGGTGTGAAAGTCCCCTCTGATGGAGCTGTGTTGAGGGTTATGCCCATGCTGCAACAGCAGCTCCTGAAATGACATTGCCATGAATTCCATCACGGTTAAATAAATTACGAAAAGGGGAAATGAGGGAAGGCAGTGAGAGCTGGTGGCAGTGATTGTTGTCAAAGAAAACAAGCAGGGCACCACAGAGGGGGGATTAGTCCCTGTTGTTAGTGACATGGAAGTTTTTATAAGGTTTAATTCCTCAGGCGATGATCTCTCTCTGGACATGTGCCTGTCTGATGTGAAATGCTAGATGCAGAGAGAGAATCACTGAATACTCCTTGATCTGATTAATTGTTAGATTCCATGTCTCCTGCTTTGGATTTCTCTGAAATACAGTTAGTGACAGGCATAATCCTCCCTGGTCAGAGATACATGTTACTGCTTGTCGTTCATTTCCAAGGAGGGGGTTGGCTCCCAGGCTGCTGCAATGTAGTTTGCACAGCTAATCACCATAATTGGCCTTTTGGGAAGATAACGCAGGTCATCACTGTCAGTGAAGAGAGAGGTGAATGACAGCTGTTGCATTTTGCTACTGTTGATGTCCTCTAACCATCATCCATGGCTAAGGAGATCAGATGCCACCATGGATCATATTTGTTACCTTTTAAATGCCGTGCAGGAAAAAATGTCCAAGAGGCTCCAATGAACCTAACTGAAGGACTCACTTCAGACCCATGAATCTCCCCTGTGCAGTAGGAAGTCATATTCTCTCAAGTGTCCTTTACTATAGACTCCTCATTTTCTTGAGCCACTCTTTGAAAAAGATGACTCCTGACATCTTAACTCAGTGTTTCTGTCAGGCACAAGTCACATCGAAGACAGTGGCAGGGTTTACAGTAGCAAAAAAGTTGTGTGTGTTTTGCAGTAGGTTAGCTATCTCACTGCAAAATCCTAGAGTGAAAATGTGGCCCATTGAAGTTCTTGGGGCCAGAATTCATCCCTTTGATGTAGTTGGGCGAAGTGAACCACACAAGACAACCTACAGTTCTTCTTAGAGTTGTGTCCCTGTGGGTGCTCCACTTTAGGTGTCTTGGTGCCCTGCGCTTCTAATTGGAGATTTATAGTAGCAGTGCCCCAGTTGGCTACACATGTGCGGCAGCCGTCTCGCACCACTCTGAGCAGTTACCCTGCCTGTGCAGCCAACCGTCCCCCAGTTCCTTCTCTACCTCCTTTGGCTTTGGCCAGAATGACAGCAGCACCTCTCAGCTTTCGATATTTCTTATTTCAGTTCTTTCCCGGTTAGTACCCTTTCTTTATTAATTTCTCCTTAAATTTTTCTTTACCATTAAAAAAACAAAAAAAATATTTCCTCTCCTAGTCCTCCCCTTTCCCCCGCCTCATGCGGGTAATTACCCAGCAATAAAAGAGGCATAAGAATGGAACTATTCCCATTCTTGCTTTCAACATAGCCTCTCAGACATGCCGGGCTCTCCAGGTTTCAAATGCTGTCTGACTTGCAGTCTGAAATGCCTGCCATCACTGTCTCCCCTAATCTGCAACAGGACTGTCCAGATTCTCACAGACAACTTGGCGACTATGTTTTATATAAATTGCCAAGGAGGGGCCTGATCTTATCCACTCTGTGCAGAAGCAGTTGCCTCTGGCAATGGTGCATCTACAACAACATAGGCATCATGACATTCTACCTGCCAGAATGCCACAGCAGACCAGCTAAACAGGAACTTTTCACAAACGCAGGAGTGGGAGATGGATCCCGCAATCCTAAAAACTATATTCAAACAATGCGGATTCCCCTCAATAGATCTTTTCGCAATGGCCCACAATGCCAAGTGCCCGCAGTACTGTTCCCGGGCCAGGCTGGGACACGACTCTCTGGGTGACGCCTTTCTTGTGAAATGGGAAGCCCCACTTTTGTATGTCTTCCCCCCAATTCCCGTTCTGAGCCGTGTCCTTCACAAGATCAAGCAAGACAAATCCAGAGTCATCCTCACTGCACCAACATGGCCCAGACAAACGTCGTTCCCGTACCTGAAACAGATGGTTGTGACACCACCATGAACCCTTTTCCTCATGCCTTGTTTGGTGACACAGGACACCTCCATCACCGCCAACATTTCAATACTCCATCTCAAGGCGTGGCTGATCTGTGGAGGACAGAACTTCAGACAGACTGTTCCAAGGAAGTACAAGACATACTACAGAACAGCCGACGGCTGACCACACGAAAGACATACACACAGAAGTGAAAACGGTTCTGTACCTGGTGCCAGGAAAAGCAGATTATTCCACAATCGGCCCCACTACCCATAATCCTTGATTACATACTGACACTAAAAATAATCGTGATTATCTACTAGCTCATTCATAGTGCATCTAGCAGCCATCACCTCCTTCCACACTAAGGTGGACGGAGTCACCATCTTCACTCACCCACTAAGCACTTCCACCAGGGCTTAGAGAATAGGTATGCCACATTATGGGACCCGACTCCCATGTGGGATCTCAATCTCGTTCTCCGTGCCCTCATGGGCAAACCCTTTGAACCACTAGTGACCTACTCATTGTTGTACCTATCCATGAAGGTCGCCTTCCTAGTAGCTATCACATCAACAAGAAGGGTGGGAGAGCTGGGTGCCCTAATGGCTCACCCACCTTATACCACATTCCTCAAAGACAGAGTAATCCTACGACCACATCCTAAGTTCCTACCCAAGGTTGCCTCCCCCTTGCATCTCAACCAGCCCATTTACTTACCTGTATTTTCCTCAAACTGCATGCTGACAACAAGCGGCGTCCCTTCACACGCTGGATATCTGCAGAGCGCTAGTGTTCTATATAGACAGAACAAAAACATTTAGAAAATCATCTAGACTGTATCCACAACAGGACATTCCCAAGGTCAAACCAGCTCCAAGCAGAGATTTTCTAAGTGGATATCTACCTGTCTCCAATTATGTTACCAAAACTATGATCTGCAAGCTCCCTCTGGACTTCGCGGACATTCCACTAGAGTGCTATCCATGTCGATAGCCTTTCTCAATAACGTATCCATCACGGACATTTGTAAAGCAGCTACCTGGGCATGAGCCCATACCTTTACCAAACACTGTTGCTGTGATGCACAATCAGCCGCAGACGCTCACTTTGGACTCTCGGTGCTCTCCACCGTACATACATCAACTCCGAAGCCCCTCCTCTCCACCGAGGGGCACTGCTCAACAGTCACCTAAAGTGGAGCACTCACAGGAACACTCTTTGAAGAAGAAAAGGTTACTCACCTTGTGCAGTAGCTGAGGTTCTTCAAGATGGTAGTTCCTGTGAGTACTCCACTACCCCCTGCCCCCCCCACTTCGGAGTTTCATGTTGATCCTTTGGGGTAGAGAAGGAACTGGGGGATGGTTGGCTGCACACATGGGGTAACCACTCGGAGTGGCGTGAGATGGCTGCTGCGTGCATGGCCAACCAGGGCACCGCTACTACAAATTTCCGATTAGAAGTGCAGGGCGCCAAGACACCTAAAGTGGAGCACCCACAGGAACAACCATCTCGATGAACCTCAGTTACTCCACAAGGTGAGTAGCAATCTCTTCACTTGCTACACACTTACCTGGAGATAAAACTACCACTTGCCTTGGCTATGCTGGGATTTTACAGTGACAGAGCTATCTCTTGTTAGCTATCTCCTTGTAAAAAACACACCATTTTTGTCCCCTGGTGTAGACATGGCCAATGGAAATTGCAGTTCTTCAGCATCTCTCAGGATTTCATTTTAACGGCTTTCACTGGTAGCAAAACATGATTTTTAAACTTCAGATTGGCGTGGATTTTACTGGAAAAACTGATGAAAGGAGTGAATTGCAATGAGCTGGGAAATACGTCACGGCGATATTTTAATCCTCTTTCATGCTAGGTTTAAGAAACGGCAGCATATTCACATACATAAATGCGAAGAGCTGTCTGGATTTACAACTGCCTTTGACAAGAAAGAGTCCGGTGGCACCTTAAAGACTAACAGATTTATTTGAGCATAAGCTCTCGTGGAGGCCATGCATCTGAAGAAGTGAGGTTTTTACCCACAAAAGCTTATGCTCAAATAAATCTGTTAGTCTTTAAGGTGCCACCGGACTCCTTGTTGTTTTTGTGAATACAGACTAACACGGTTACCCCCTGATATTTGACGAGAAAGTAACTCTCTCTCTTTGTATGCAGATTTGATCCGTTTTGCACTGCCTAAGCAAGACCCCTGGTGTGAGTGGGGCTCTTGTCACCATCCCATATATTATTATGTGCTCTATTTTTAGAAACTAGCATGCGAGTGCATTTGACGTCATTCCAGTGTGATTTAGCTCGGCTATGCCAATCACACTGCTCGCTATTCCCAGAGGGGTTGATGGTGGGATAGTCGGGGGCTACAGAACCAACTAAGCTGTAATTAACTGCCTCTGCTCAGGGTCGCAGTGGTCTTATCACATGACAATTAGGAGGTAAAATTAGAATCGGAAGTATCTGACTCACATATTTAACCCTGTTACAGCAATAGCATAAATAGTTTTCATACAGCCATTACAATAACATGAGCCATTCAATGTCCTTTGTGTGCTAAATGAACATTTTAACCCTGCTGTGTTACATTAGAATGCTGCTGCTGCTACATGTACTTTGTGTGTGCTCCCTGTTCTATAACATTGACTGGTGCACCACAATCATGAGTGAAACTGAGAGAATGAGAGCAAGAGCTGGTCTCTCTTGCTTCTTTGTGTATGATTTTCACTTTAGCTGACTTAGTATCTTGTGAAGAGCTCAGCTGAAAAGAGTTCACAGTAGCTAGTTTCTAAATTGCATTTTGAAAGCTAACGCCACAAAAGGTTTACTTAGCACAATGATCTTTGAAATAGAAAATGAAAGGGATCAAGTAGATGTAAGAAAAGGGAGGCAAACAGACGCTGAAGGAATTGTCATGTTCTCTTATTCTCACTGTATTAGTGTAAATCTGTCCATAGTGCACACTGAGAGCTTCCATAAAAATAGTTCGACCACATTTTATTTAAATCACCCCATTTAAAGTTCAAATAGATCTCTGTTCCAATTGGTATGGAAGCAATTTCCTTCTAGAAAACAGATTATTTCTCTTCATGCTGTTCCATATAGTTTCCCATCTGAAAGTTAGTGGAAGCTGTAGCAGAAGGCTTACAAATCAGACTGTTTCCTTTTTAATTGCAAACTTTAAAAACAAAATGATTTTACACATCCTACTAATGGTTATAAATAGCTGCCGTTCAAAATAGCGTAAGTGTGATACAAACAGCTTGCTTTAATGTGGCAGCTTGCGGGCAGGTTATAACCACAGTAAGCAAACAGGACTTGTAAAGTGGTACATTGACATCACACCAGCATCACTGGAATATTGTGCCTTAATCTATCACTGCAGTGATAGATTTTCACAAGGTGCACATGACTATGTTCCTGTAGCGAAGACCATGTCAGGAACACCCTGCCTTGTTTATGTAGCTTTCCGCATACGCCTTTTTTTTGTTTTTTCCAGCAAGCCCCTCCCGCCATAGTATATCCGAGTGGAGGATGCAGAGCATTGCCAGAGATTCAGACGACAGCTCAGATGATGAATTCTTTGATGCACATGGTATGTGGAACCAAAATGGTGATCAGTTGTTTTATCTTCTTAAAGGGTGGAATTGGGAGGGGAGTAGGCAGTGAGACCACCTGCCTTGCTTGAAACTGTATTTTCTATTTAAGGGTTTCATGCAGCATTGATGTAATTCAGAGCAGCACCCAGCAGACTATTTCATTTAACTGGGCAATATTTAAAGTTTAATGTAATCTGTCTGATTATTTTTTAACATGAAATGATCTTGAGTTCTTTTAATGTATGGAACTTTGGGGTTTTTTTGGTGCGAATGCACCTGGGTAAAGTTCTGCAATTCTCTACACAAGCTGTGGATGTAACTCTTAATATTTCTGATTCAGCATGACTGAGTTTGTTTGTTTTCAAATAGCCAAGTGGTAAAGCTCATAACAAGTAGAGTCCTGTCTAAGTAAGAAGAGACCCTAGTCTGTCTTTAGTAATAGTCCTTTTTAACACCTTGTATGCCTGCACGAAGAAATGCAAAAGGGAGTGAAGGGAGATGTCAGAGTTCACCAGCATTGAAAGTTTTTTTTTTCCTGTAAGAATTCCTGAAATGTTTTACTTGTGGCACCTTAGAGACTAACCAATTTATTTGAGCATAAGCTTTCGTGAGCTACAGCTCACTTCATCAGTATGCATCCGATGAAGTGAGCTGTAGCTCCCGAAAGCTTATGCTCAAATAAATTGGTTAGTCTCTAAGGTGCCACAAGTACTCCTTTTCTTTTTGCGAATACAGACTAACACGGCTGTTACTCTGAAACCTGAAGTGTTTTAGTGTGCTGTAGCTCTCTCCACATATTTTTGTGTTCGCTGCTTGTATCTAAAAGGAGGATGCTCTGCTCTACAGGACTCATATTGTATATTTTACGTATTTATTCAGTATATATTTGTTAAGCACTGACAGTGAGCTCAGCACTGGTACAAAGCACTAACTACCAAGACACCCTTCTCCAAACAGCCTTCCAATGATCATCTAACAAGCTGGCTAACCTGCACTGCCAGAGCTGGCAAATGGAGTTGCTGGTACCATTTTGTAAATAGTATTTCGTTTGTTATTGACCATAGCAAGTAATACAGCTGAAGTGATGTACTCCAGAAAAGTTTTGATATCAAATATTACAAATATGCCCCAGATTCTCAGGCTTTCCTTCAAATGTTTTCTTGTGGGAAATAGCACGCTGCTATAGAGTAAGACTGCAGGTTTGTGCAGGCTAAGAGGCTGCTTTGAGTACAGGTTGGCTCAGGGTTGAAGCCCTAAGTGTCACTGGCCCAGAAGCCAGGGCTAACTTATTTTATGTGTCTTTATTTATTAACTTCTATAGTTCCTGTAACAACTGTACCTCAGGGCTTTATGATAGCAATATAAACATATGAATATAAGTGAGTCATCTAAACAAACTCATAGCTATCCACCATGCATTTTACCTTTTAATCGCTGACTGATAGAATCTAGAAATGGACAACATTTGCTTAAATCATCTAGCTCATCTGCTGCAAATGAAAAATTCCTCCGTATTCTGCTTTGACTGCGTCCTATTCAGTCTAGGTTGAAATTTGCTTAATTTGATTGTTTTTTTTGTTCACAAATCGATGTTCTCGACAATGCATATTAAAGCTACTCTGGTTTTTTGGGTAGTGACAATCTGCTACACCCTTTATTGCAGACTAGACGGCTCTCTCATTAGACACCAACTGCACTGGATTTGTGAATATGGAATGAGTGTTTCTTACAGTAAATACTGTAAGAGAGGCTTGCTGGGCCAGTACCATGGAAACTAAGTGTCGATTGGGGTATGAGTCAATGATGAATTCAGCTCCTCATGAGTGCTTCCCGTATACATTCAGGTTTCCTTGCTGAATAGTGAGTGTAATCTGAGCCTATAAAGATTTTTATCTTGTTAGACTTTCCACATGTTCTCAGTCACTGGCATGTTCTGGTAAGGAGAGTTAAAAATACAGTAATATCTATACTGTAATAAATTATAATAGGAGTAATGTTATATTTGGTGATCATTTAAGCAGCAGTAAGACCTATAATTAAACCTCTCAAGGAAATGAGTTCAATATTTAGATTAAGTTGCTGGAGAAGCTTTGAATTTAATCTCCCCCTTTTTGTTCTCTGTCTGTTTGACACACACGATTTCTCTGGTGTATTCCCGTTGGCAGAGGTATCATGTGGTGTTACCTGTTCGTTCATTCTCTCTGTGCAGTGAAATCAGATCAACTCAAGTTTTATTCGGGTTGGAAGAATTAAATGGCATGCTGACATTACCATTTCCAGGTCGCTATCTTTTATGGTTGAAGTGTTATTAAAAGCACTAAAAATAAACAGTCTTTGCGCAGCAGTGCATTCAACCCCCTTTATATAACTCTTAGCTGTTTATCAGATTTTCTGAAAAGAATAGGGTTTCAAAATCTTTTTGTTCCTGATCCAAAGAACCTTGTAACTAATGGTCTTATTAGTAGCTGTAAAGCAACAAAAAAAAAGAGAACCTTAGCCTGTGAATCTGAAGATTATAGCTTTTACATCTTGGAGATAGCTGAAATTGCAGTCATTTTTATGTTTATAACTCTTCGTTAAATTTACCTCTTCAGGAAAAAAAATCGCTAAGCCTGGAACGATAAATACAATTAAAACACAATTAACCTTCAGTGATAAATATGATTTCAAATCAGGATTACATAAAAGCTGAACAAAAGCAGTGTTTTATGTGCAGATTTGAGGGGTCATTAATTGGTTTCTCTGCAGTGTCAGAGGGAAGAGTGCCCAAAAGTCAGAGATGGTCTGCTTAAGAATTGGCCTCTGACTGTGGGCAGTCTACAGGGAGGGGGTTTTGTTAGATGAAAGAAGAGTTTTAGAATAATGATATTGATACAGTGCCTGTCATCTGACAAGCTCGCTATGCTTAACAAATAGTAATTTAATGAAGGTGAAAGTTGTATGAGGCATAATATTACACACTCTCTAGTAACACAGATTCTAATGCTCTTCAAAGACACATTTGCTTTGCTGCTATGTCTCCTGAGTCTGGACAAGAAATACTAATGAAGTCACTTAATAACTGTGTTTAATTAAACCTGTCCCTGCAGATAGCTGTGCTTGACTGAATAATGGTGATAGCTCGTAGGAAGATAACTGGTGCACCGCAAATCCAATAGTCTTTCATACATTTCCATTTGAGAATTCTAATACTTTTAATAGAGCAGATTTTGCTGGTGGGTTTTTACTAAGTTCCACTCTGCAGTGTAGGAGAAACAAATATTTAATATGCTCCAGCTTCCAAGTCTCAAAACTGAAAAAAGAAAAAATCACTTAACAACTTCCTGGCTAGCAATCAGGCAGGTGTGTCAATAGGGGTGTTATACAGTTAAGTCTGTTTGCTTGCCAGACTTGGCATTTTTCAAAGGTGATTTGAAAGAATTTTTCACTTGCTAAGACATGAGCTCAGAGTTCTGAGCAAACTATGATGTCATTATTACATACATCAAACATTTATAGGAGCCTAACACCATACTATCAGAGAGCACTTTATCCAGCTTAAAATTGCATCCAAGACCTTGTCCAGGAATGAGGAGCCATTGCACTATTCCCTCTTTTAGCTCACGTGCTTACAATCTAGAGAACAGAGTGACACCATTGGGTGGGTCTACATGTTTAACTTTTGCCAGTACAGGAATGTTGACAAGGGGTGCAATTTTTTAACAACATGTTTGTATCGGTAAAGCCCTAGTAGTTATACCAGCAAAAAAAATTGCTTTACCTGTATAGCTTATTTCATTCAGGGATATAAGCTATACTGGCAAAAGCACTCTTTTGCCAGTATAAGCTGCGTATACTCTAGGTGAGTTTGTCAATATAGCTATCCTGGCAAATCTGTTCTAGTATAGACTAGGCCTGGTGCCCGGGATTTCTAGCCCATGGTCAGTATAAAGTGGAAATCCTGTGCAAAGTGGGTGTCTTGTTGCTCTTCCTAAATGTGACCAGGTTCAGGCTTAGATTTATTCAAATTTATTAATGCCCAAAATAGCCTAGGGAATTAAGTTTGCTTTATTCCTTTTAGGTACTTTGGTGTTAAAAATAATGATACTTAGCACCCTTTAATCCAAAGATCTCAGAGCTAGACAAACAAGGCAGCTAAGCTTCCTAACTCCTCTGGGAGATATGTATGACAAATGTAGGGATTGCTGCACCCACTCCTGAAATGCAGTAACTCCTGAAGTGGATCATGGTGCCTATTTATTATTTGTATTTCTGTAGCACGTAGGAGCCTTACTCATGGGCCAGGACTCCCACTGTATTACATTCCGTACAAACACAGAACAAAAAAGACGGTCCTTGCTCCAAAGTGCTTACCATATTAGTATAAGACAAGAGACAGCAACAGATGGATACAGGCAGACAGGGAGCACAAAGAAACAATGGGTATGACTACCCTACGGCAGAAAAAAAACTTACTTCAGCGAGTCTCCGTGGCTGGGTTACCTGACTTGGGCTTGCAGGGCTAAAAATAACAGTGTAGACATTCCAGCTCGGGCTGGTGGCCAGGCTCTGAAACCCAGTGAGGGGGAGGGTCTCAGAGCCTGGGCTCCCACCTGAGCATCTACACTGCTATCTTTAGCCCCACAGTATCAGCCCCTTGAGACTAATTCAGCTGACCTGGGCTCTGAGACTTGCTGGCATGAGCTTTATTTGGTCTGTGTAGATGTACCCAATGAGTCTGTGTCAGTCAGTACGATGGGCAGTGGTCTCAGCCCTCCAGCCCTCATCAGGTTGTTTTTGGAGGCATCATGGCAAAGGAGAGTTTAGATGGATGATAGTGAATTAGTTTTGTGGGTGTTTATGGGGAGCTCCTCCCAAGCTTGAGTACAGGCATGGGAGAAAGCACGAACGTGCTTGTTAGAAAATGTAACAAATGGGCAATGGAGGCTGATCAGAGATGGGAGTCAACGTTGTGATAGTGAAAGAGAGGTGGTAGGCCAAGAGGGGATAGGCCATCAAGGGCCTTGAAAGTGAAGACCAGAGCTTATGTTTGATGCAGCAGACAAGGGGGGTCAGTGGAGGGATGCAAAGAGAAGGTTGACATGGTCAAAACAATGGGCTAAGAAAACTGTTTGCAACAGCATTCTCAGTGGATAAGAGGGGGGCAAGATTGCGTTTGTCAAGGCCAAAGAGAAGGATGTTACAGTATTCAAGACGCAAGATGGTGAAGGCTTGTATGAGAGAGTTAACTGTGTGGATGGATAAGAAAGTCTGTGTCTTAGAGATGTTATGCAGGAAAAATTGGCAAGATTTAGACAATCCCTGTATTTGAGGACCTAGAGAGAGATCCAAGTTGAAGATGGTGCCCTCTGTACAAGCGTGAGTGACAGTCAGTATGATGATGGTGTCCACAGTGATCGAGAAGGGAGATAGCAAGGAGGGCTGGAGAGGGGGGGATCAGGAGCTCTGTTTTAGGCACATTGAGCTTGAGCTGGTGGCTACACGACCACAAGGAGATGTCAGCGAGACAAGCCAAGGTTTTAGTTTGGACAGAAGGAGACAGGTCTGAAGTAGTAGGGGTAAATCAGTGAGGCTTTTTAAAATCATACAACAGTGTTTACAATATAGTTTAGGACAGAAAACGTGTCAAGGAAAACACCAACACGTGGATTCTAACAACTAACAAGAATTTAAATCTACTTATACATATTTCAGAGCTATACACAGATTACTTGTATACTCCGGTGATTAACTTAAACATCTTCTCTTTTGTATTTAAAATGCATTTTGCTCTCACTGTCCTGAGAGCTGGTGTCTGTATAAGATTCCAGGATAGTCACTCTCTGTGTGTCGCTCTGAAGCCTAGAAGGTCTATTGCGTCAATGTGAAGCAATGGAGACAGCTAGAAGAGGATTGAGAACTCTTTTTGTTTAGAATATCACCAGGTTCAATCATCACTGAGATTTGTGATATGTTACCATCCAGTGTTTAAGTCTTCAGCCATTTTGACTTTACAAATTGTATCTGTGCTTCGTACAGCTACAGTACATGTATCTATGCCATGCCAAGAATCCTAGACCATTGTCATACCAGAGGTAACTCAGCCAGTCACCATCCTTACTCTGCAGCTAATTTGCATGTTTTTATGCAATTTTATGCAAATTTAACCAATTTTATGGTTACATGAGGGAGACTGCACAGGTGGTGGGTTTCGTGGCCCAACTGCCAGATCCACGTGACAGCACGAGCATTCAGCTACTAGTAGATTATACAAACACATTTAAACATTATCTTGCCTCAAATTGCAATGAGGTTACACAGAATTAATAAAGGTATTCTTTTATTTATAGACATGCTGTATTTTTGTAATGTGTGTATGTGCGTGCATACACACGTCTGCACATACATATACAAGTGTATCAAAAATATTTTTTCTGTCTTTAAAGAGGACTTTTCTGACAACGAAGAAGGGTTCCCGAAAGAAATCACCAAATGGAGTTCCAACGATCTCATGGATAAAATTGGAAGTTCTGAATGCGATGTCCAGGGTAATTTATTTCTTTTTACTTCACACTGTACATAGCATTTTTTACAGTCACTTAATTTAATCTTCATGACCAGCCTCTAAAGAAGATAAAATTTGTTACCCCCGTTTTACAGCTGGAGAAACTGAGGCAGAGAGAAGTGACTTGCCCAATGCCCTGGAGAGATTCAGTGTCCAAGCAGGAGTTAGGAATAGGGAGATCTTGTCTTTCAGACTCTCTCTCTCTCTCTCACGTTCCATTTCAGTTTGATTTCTTACTATAACAAAAGCAATTATCTGATAAAATGATTAAATGCTGTGGTGTGGTCTTAAATCACCCATACATTCCTCAGACTTCTTAACCCCTTCTTCTTCCTTGCTCCCTCCCCACACAACAGGGGTTTCTGTTAGGAGAAGGTTTAGCCTTCTCACCTGTATCCTCCTCGTCTGATAACATCTTCCTCTCTAAGCCTTCTTGAAGTGCTGAAAGGAAATTGACTCATCAAGTTAGACTGATTCATCCAGTGATATGGGTGTGGTGAAGATTACACTTGGGCTTTCTTGAGTCAAGTAAATCCACGCATGCAGGAGCAGGTCAAACCCCATTCCCTTGTTAGAGTTCAAATAGCCTCTTCCATGCTCCTGTGCAGCTGATGGTTTCTAACAGCTGTGCCAGGGTATCTCCCACTGCCGCTCTTTAGTTGCTTGAGAAGAACAGTTATCTCCTTGATGAAGAGACATGTGGCCAAATTTAGACTGTTGTTAGCAATTTGCAATTCCATTTCCTTCAGTGGGCTCCTGCCTGCTCACACCAAATCTGAATTGTGCCCCTTTTTTTCAAAATATGGGCTGTGTCCTCAGTTCTACAGCTGGATATCCTTTAGAAAAACCTTCATGTTAAAAAAGAGAGAACTACTAGGACATTTAATGATGGCGTAGCTCATGGGTTCTCAGCTTGGGAGGTGACCAAAAAGTGTTGGGATCACACATACCCCATCTTTCCCAAATTGCTAAATGGGAGAGGTAATCTGAGTAGGTGGGAGGTGGATCCTGATGTTGAAAAAATTGAGAACCACAGCCAGTGCCATCATTTATATAGCTGCTGTATAGAATGGAGTCTGGCTGTACTTATATTAGAAACCTCTTTAATTCCAGATGACTTGTATCATGAAACATCAACAGAGTACCATGTTGGTTCCAGTGTGGAAAGGCTAAGCATCATAGAGGTAAGCATTTAGCTTGCATCGAATTAAAATCCCCTATTTGTTTAGAGAATGTAGCTGGTGAAGTGATGGAGTAAATAGCGAACTTCATTGCTGCAGATGTTTTTTATGTGTCCCTTGTGGCATCTCTGTGTCAGGGAGCTAGTTCATGACCATGCTTACACAGTTACTTCATTAAGGTACCTACCTATGGAATATTGTTAACCACACATAAAAAACTACAAAGCTTGTGAATGGCAATCATAAAGTTCCTCAGCTGAAAGAACAAATGATGTACCCTTGAACTAGCCTAGCAGCAAACATATTCAGAAGTAGCTGTCAATGCACTGTTCAAAACCCTGTTTGAAAATCATTTTCAAACTTGGTTACAGAGATGGATCCAAATCTGAGCCCCAGATACAAACAGCCCTGATGTACTGAGAAGTTGTGAGCTCTTTGTGATTCAGGCTCATCTTTCGTTGTAGCACAAAGTGGAGCAGGGATTTTTATTCCTCCCTCTAGAGAGACATGCAAGCTCAAATCACATTATGGACAAATCCTCCCCACCCCCCACCAAAAACCCTCTAGATTTGTTCCAAAATTAACATGCGCAGAAATGAGGTGGAAAACCAATCGAGTGAGGGTGTAATAGAGTAATTCTAAAATCTGTTAATTGTTCCTTATGGGGAGGAGCCATGTTTTTATTTTACAAGTTTAACAAGTCTTAATTATCCAAGTGTAGTTGTATTTCCAGAAACATGTCTTGAAGTAATTTTCTAGGGCTTGATCGGATTAAAGAATCCAAAGAGCCCTCTCCACCCCTAAGCTAGTCAGAAATTCCTTGGGTGTGCTTACCTTACCTTTACGACCAGAAGTCATTGAACTTGACAGGAAAGGAGCTTACAGGTGACTGCTGATAAGCCTCCGGGTTATTCATGGCATCTCAGAACTACACGGGGAAGAACTACACACATAAAACATTTATTACTGAAAGAAGAAAGAATCAATTTTCTTTAAAGATACCCTCACTACGGGAGTCCTTCTTGGGCTTGAAATCCCCACAGTTGTGTATCTTGAAGTGCACCAATTACAGTTGTATGGACAATGTATGTGTTTTGTTGCTATTGGGTAGGAATTGGCCTGTCCCCTGGAGGTGCCTGTATTTCAGGGGCAGTGTTGTAAGTACGTTGTGAAGGGCTGTAGAAGAGAAGGTGCTAAATAAACATAGTGTTGTTGGGACAAATACCAAAGGCTTGGGGGAAACAAGTACTTTCACTATATTTTGTTTCATTTCCTTTTAGGATGAATCAGTGCAGCCATTAATGCAGCCAAGCAAAATCCACGTCCTAATCTTGGTACTACATGGAGGAAACATCCTGGATACAGGAAGTGGTGATCAGAATTCTAAACAAGGAGATGTCAATACTATCACAACAGTGTTTGATACAGTCATGAGGGTACATTACCCAGCTGCTCTTGGACACATTGCAGTCAAGCTAGTCTCTTGCCCAGCCATCTGCTCAGAAGCCTTTTCACTGGTATCCAAGTAAGTTAGTGCTCCTTTATCTTGGAGAGGGGTACATTTGTAAAATTTTACTCTGTTGTAGTGCATCTATAATCAACACTATGGGGTATGCTCTGTCCTTGTTGAGGATGCTCAATATTGATGAGAGCTGTCCACACACTTCGAGAGCGCACTTTATTAATTAACTAGCAAGACTTCAAGCCTCAATTTTATACATGGCTGTAATGAATACAATAGCAGTGCAGCTGGAGTTCTGTGATTGATTTACTCAAACTAGTCAGATAAGTACTTAAACTTGAATTTACAGAGTTGTTGTCCAAGGGTCATTCTCACTGTGTGTGTTCTCTGAAGGTTTAGGTTTAAGGGGGAAAGAAGTGCGTTTTCCCCAGCCCAAGAGCATTTCTACCAGCAAGAGAACACACAGCTTTTGTACTTTGAGATTTTTTTTTTTTTATGATCTGAAACATTGATTGTGCTGCCTGCAAATGATGAACTCATAATGCAAGCCTCTGTCTCTTTTATCTCCTCTCCTATATTCAGCCTCAGCCCTTACAGTTATGATGAAGGATGCCTCTCCAATAGTCAGGATCACATTCCACTCGCTGCGCTTCCTCTGCTAGCAACATCATCCCCACAATATCAGGAGGCGGTAGCCACGGTGATTTTGAGAGCCAATCAAGCCTACAGCGAGTTCATTAAATCAGAAGAAGGCACATCATTTACTGGCCAGGTGGGTAATCAGTTTTAGAACAATAAAATGAAGAGCAAACAAGGCCATTTCGCTCTGAATCTCTTGGAAGAGTTGGAAAAGTTTGACAATGCTGGGCTAATTTATGAAAATGTTTTCTTGGGCTTCTTGTTTTGTTTTTAAGATAAAGATTTTCCCTTATTTTACATTGTTCTTATTGGAGATTCGTTTTTATAAGAAGAAAATGCAAATTAGAGCTAAGAAATTTAACTGTAAACATGTGAAGCTTAAACGAAAGACACCATAGGTGTGATGTGTCTCTCCAAATGACGTGTAAGAAATGCTCTTTATCTGTTTTAGGTACTCCTCTGGCCCCCATTACCGTAACATCTGAGCTCCTCACAGTCTTTAATGTATTTATCCTTACAACGCCCCAGGAGGTAGGGCAGTGCTATTGTCCCCACTGGAGTTCTACAGCCTCCAGACAAGGAACTGAGGCACTGAGAGGCTAAGTGACTTTGCCCAAGGTTGAACACAAAGTTTGTGAGAATTGAATCTGGGCCTCCTGAAACCCAGGGTGGTGCCTTAACCACTGGACTGTCTTTCCTTGCCATGTATCACAAGTGCTTCTGCCTCTCCCCACCTTTTATAATCAGGGTTTTCACGACCTCCCATATGGGAAGAAATTATCTCAGATCCTGCCTCAAGCCAGATCTGCTCCATAGCTGGAAACCTTCCAGAGTACCTCATAGCCTGGTATAGAGTAACTGCTGACCCAGAACTCACCCATCTGAGACATGATGGTCAATAATTCCATAACTGCTTGGGCTAGCGAGGACTCCTAGGTACATATTATGTGATTAAGCAGTGATGCTGATAAATACATGAAGGATCTCATGTTCCCCGTTTTCTGGGCTTAGATGCTTTATTCCTTTAGCTAGTATTTCTGTGAATTCAAAGTGAGCGGGATCATTTTGGGGTTTTTTCCCACCTCTGGTTTCTCTTTCAGGTCTGTTTGGTAGGGGACTGCGTAGGAGGAATCCTGGGATTTGATGCCTTATGTTACAGCAATCAGAGTGTGTCTGAGAGCCAAAACAGCAGCCGACGAGGGAGTATTGTGAGTGTGCAGGTAATGCAGCCTACTAGAAACCAGTCAGGATAACTGTGTTGGCCACAGAACTTCCCTGTCCTCCCATAGCTCCAGACGGAAGGGAGGGCTCCATGTTTAATCCTTCCCTCTTCTACCTCCAGTCATCCCCCTCTGCCCAGGACATAGGCACTATGGAGGAGGACTGGTTAGGACTCTGTCAGTGATGCCCTAATATCAGCAATAGTTACCACTGCTAATGTCAGGTTTCAGAGTAACAGCCGTGTTAGTCTGTATTCGCAAAAAGAAAAGGAGTACTTGTGGCACCTTAGAGACTAACCAATTTATTTGAGCATAAGCTTTCGTGAGCTACAGCATGCATCCGATGAAGTGAGCTGTAGCTCACGAAAGCTTATGCTCAAATAAATTGGTTAGTCTCTAAGGTGCCACAAGTACTCCTTTTCTTCTCACTGCTAATGTGGTTGTCAAAGCATAAGAATGTATTTTAGAAAACATGGACTGTTTCTAATGTATTTACGGCTTTCGTCAGAAAGAACAAAGCTCCATTTTCCAGTTTCATGGAGGGAGTGTGCACACTGGGGTGTGTGCTTGTGTCACGACTTTTGGGGTAGGCTTTGCCCAACCCTGCTGTTTTGTATTGTACACCCGCCTAGTGACTATAGAAATGTTGTTTGGTTTTAGGTTTTAATACCAGAAATCCCATATGAAGCTAGTGTTTTTTAGTATACTTGTCAAGTGAAAATTCATCACAGACTAGGATGTTCTGAGTAATGTTGCTCAGGACCATCAAACCTCTTATTCTCCCAGATGGTGTGAGCGGAGCTTCAAGTTGTTAGTGTCCTTTTTAAGTTTTTCAGTTGCACTCCGAGGTAGGTAAAGTAGAAAAATTCCTAGAGTCCACTTAGATAGGTGTGTTAGGAAATGGAGAGATTAGGTAGATTTGAACTGGAACAAATGAGGAGGCAGTGCGGTTGTTTGAAGAAGGAGGGTCTAATGTGGTTGCACTTCTGACTTGTTGCCTGATGCCTGTGTACTTCAAATCCTAGGACACTGACCTCCTGTCTCCTGGAATAATTGTGAACAACAGTTATTGTTCCAGTGGCTCCAACCTGGAGGCTAGCAGACACCTCAGCAGAAGCAACATTGATATTCCTCGTAGCAATGGAGAGGATCCAAAGAAGCAGCTACCCCGAAAAAGGAGTGATTCATCAACCTACGAAATGGACACAATAAAGCAACATCAGGCATTCCTTTCAAGGTAAGGTTTCAAAGGAAAGGTGAGTCAGGAATCCCCGAGGGCAAGAGAGACGCCCGTGTGCAGTTTTAATGTTTTGTAACCCCGGGGATGGCAAGGATGAGGAATGTTGCTGAAGAATATCAGAGGTGTTCAGATTCCATTGGCAAGTGTGGGCTTTGCAGAGGAATTACCAGCAGCATTCTACGATACTGTGTGATTGTGGGGCAAAATTACCCATGAGTTGCTGCTGTGCTGCACCCATGTTACAGTGAGGGTAAAATGGCCACACAAGAGTAGCGGGAGGTTGGTGGTTATTTTTTTGCCATGTTACTGCAGCAGGATGGAGCAAATGGAGCAGGGGTGGCCAACCTGAGCCTGAGAAGAAGCCAGATTTAACAATGTGCTTTGCCAAAAAGCCACAGTAATATGTCAGCGGCCCCCCATCAGCTTCCCCTGCCGTTCTCAGCACTTCCTACCCACTGGCAATCCTGCCGATCAATGCCTCCCCCTCCTTCCCCGCACCTCCCGATCAGGTGCGGGGAAGGAGGGGGAGGCGCTGATGGTGTGCAGGAGGCTCTGGGGTGGGGGCGGGAAATGAGGGCACTGCAGGCTCAGGGAAGGGGGCAGGAAGAGATGGAGCTGGGGCAGGGCCTGTGGCAGAGCCAGGGGATGAGCAGTGAGCACCCCCCAGCACATTGGAAAGTTGGCACCTGTAGCTCCAGCCCCAGAGTCGCTGCCTATACAAGGAGCCGCATATTAACTTCTGAAGAGCCGCATGTGGCTCCGGAGCCACAGGTTGGCCATTCCTGAAATAGAGTGTCTGTAACCAGTGCAGCTACGGACAAGGCAAGAGAACTTAGAGTCAAATGTCATTTTAAATTTAGTCATCTATCAAAATTGATCCTGACCTGGCTGGCCTGTTGGTCAGAGAGATGGGCACGAGCCATCTGTTATGAGCATCCCTAAACACTGGGATATTTGAGGATGGATATGAACGCTGACCCTGGGCCCTTCCCAGGTTCATAGGGCCCTTCGCTGCTATTCTGGAGACACAAGTTCAGGGCAGTAGTCCCTTGCTCCCAGGTCATGGGGTTTGGGATGCTCTAGGTGCAGCACTACAGTCCCCAGAATTGCTCAGCTTTGTCCAATACTGACCCTGACCTTGTTTAAGGAGCAGCATTGACTGGTCTGAAGGGTGGTTCCAGCCAAGCCTTCTTGCCTGGAGGTGAGTGGGAGGAGCCCAGGGCCTCGCATTTCAAGCAGGGAGATGAGGGATCCTCATGGATCTGCCAGAGATGCAGTGGAAACCTGGGAGAAGAAATGAGATGATCATGGGTCCTAAAAGAACAGAATCCTACGCATTAGAGATGGAAGAGACCAATTAGTTCCCATCCAGGATGTCCCCAGTTAATGCAGGAGTGTCCTCGACAGGTTACTCAGGGTATGTCTATGCTACAAAATTAGGTCAATTTTTATAGAAGTTGATTTTTCGGAAGTGGTTTAATACAGTAGATTGCGTGCGTCCCCACAAAGCACAGTAAGTCGGCGGAGTGCGTCCACAGTACCGTGGCTAGCGTCGACTTTCAGAGCTGTGCACTGTGGGTAGCGTTCCCACAGTCTCCACAGCCCACTGGAATTCTGGGTTGAGCTCCCAATGCCTGATGGGGCAAAAACATTGTTGCGGGTGGTTTTGGGTACATGTCGTCAGTCCCTCCCTCCCTCCCTCCATGAAAGCAACGGCAGACAATCGTTTCGCGGCTTTTTTTTCTGGGTTAACCACGCAGACACCATAGCACTGCAAGCTGGAGCCTGCTCATCTCACCATCACCACTGCTGTTGCGGGCAAGTCTACTGTGGGGGCTGCTGTGATCCAAGTAGCCAATGCAATCATTGACGTTCTGTTATCAAGGGTAGTGACTCTTGGAAATGTGCGGGCCTTTTTAGATTTTAGGTGCATCATATTCCTGTCCTTTGTTGCTGGTGAAGAAATCTTGCAGCCATACATTCCACATGTAACAGCTCCAGAGCTCTTGCTCTTTTGCCTTGGCCACACAGCAGCCGCTCCTGGGTGCCTTCGCATCAATGGTGAACGGCTCCACCGCTTCTGCTGCAACTCTGCTATCCTGATCTCCTGCGAGCTGGAGGCTTCTGCCTCAGGCTGCTTTCCTAACCGGCAGCACCGCACGGTCGCATCTACCTCAGCCTACCCCTTGCTCCCATGGCTCATGAAGCCTGGACAGTAGTAAGGAGCAGTTCAACTATAGGCTGAGCAAGTGCAGAATGGTGGTAGAATGTGCCTTTGGACGTTTAAAAGATCGCTGGCGCTGTTGGTCAGACCTCAGCGCAACCAACATTCCCATTATTATTGCTGCTTGCTGTGTGCTCCATAATATCTGTGAGAGTAAGGGGAGACGTTATGGTGGGGTGGGAGGATGAGGCAAATTGCCTGGTGTCCGATTTTTAGCAGCCAGACACCGATTAGAAGAGCACAGCAAGGCGCGCTGCGCATCACAGAGACTTTGAAAACCAGTTTCATGACTGGCCAGGCTACGGTGTGACAGTTGTGTGTATTTCTCCTTCACACAAACCCACCCTCTTTGTTGATTTTAATTCCCTGTAAGCCAACCAACCTCCCCACTTCGAAATAAAGTAACTATTGTTTTGAAACCATGCATGCTTTCTTTATTAATTAAAAAAAAATTGAGATAACGGACAAGGTAGCCGTGGGTGGTTTTGGTTACATGTCGTCAGTGACCATTCCCTCCCTCCGGGAAAGCAATGGCAGACAATCATTTCTCACCCTCTTTCCTGGATTGCCTGTGCATACGCCATAACACTGCAAGTGAGAGCCCACTCCAGTCACTGCTGCAGTTGTGAGCGTTGTAAACACCTCACATTTGCCCTTGGAAATTTTGACATATATATTGGCATTATGTCTTTTGGAACAGAGTTCTGTTAGCATGGATTCGTTTCCCCATACAGCAATCAGATCCAGTTCCTCCCTTTCGGTCCATGCTGGAGCTCTTTTGCGATTATGGGACTGCATGGTCACTTGTAATGATGAGTTCGCCAAGATGGCCAAACAGGAAATGAAATTCAAAAGCTCCCCAGGGCTTTTCCTGTGTACCTGACTAGTGCACCTGAGTTGAAAGTGCTGTCCAGAGTGGTCACAATGGAGCACTCTGAGATAGCTCCCGGAGGCCAATACCATTGAATTGCATCCATGCTACCCCAAATTCGACCCAGCGATGTCAATTTTAAGAGCCCTTTAAGTCGACAAAAATGTCTTTATCATGTGGACGGGTGCAGGGTTAAATCGACCTAATGCTGCTAAATTCGACCTAAACTCGTAGTGTAGACCAGGGCTCAGACTGAGCACAGCATTAGATTTGAGTGTTGTAAGCTTTGGGTCCCCCCAGCACTTCCCTTGGCATACTGCTCCCCACTCTAACAGAATTTGCTATGAGGAAGGTTTTTGTTCCTGCTCGTCAGCCTGAATTTTACCTTTTGGGAAATCTTTTTCATAACACACTCCTGAATCTCCCAGTGCATAGGCTCAGCCAGAGGCATGTGTTGTATATTTACAGTATTGCCAGCACAGGCAGCCAAAGCTGCCTCTGCCCTGTTAAGCCCCTCCTCCAAATTAATGTGTACCCTTTACTAAGCATGGAGCCTGTTCAGTTACATCAAAAGTCTGTTTCAGTTTCTTATATGTATTGAGAACCTTAAGTAGCATAATAATGAACTTTTTAAATGGTTCACTAGAAAAATAACTTAATTTATTATTTATTAATTGAATTACTTTCCTAGAGGAAGGTCCTGTTACCACTTAGATACTGTTCAAGGAGCACCTCTTTGAAGCAGGATGCTTATGTCCTCACTGCTGCATTTCTATCGGCTTGTGGAATTAGGAGAGTTCTAGACATTTTCTACTGATCCTTCCCTTTCACTGCCTGACAAGCAATGAACACTATATGCAACTCCAAGCCTCATTCTCCTACACCAGCTAAAGTTGTCTTTCCATTCCAACTTGGGGGCTTTGACTCTACTCACCTGTCAGGGGCCCTTTACTAAAAGATCTATACAAGAGGGAAGGTATGAAAGTGAATGGCATTGGGGTATGGAACTGCTATATTAAAAAAAGATGGCTGCATTTAGGAAAACCAGTAAGCTCTTTCCACCAGGGTAATAAAAGACAATCAGTCTCTTGTCGTAGCTTAGCAAGGCAACCTCCCATATTAGACAGGCAAATGCTGGTCAAATCAAAACATACTGTTTTCTCCTCCTTGCTTGCTGTAGAAGCCAGAGAGGGATGTACCTGGATTGAACCAAGGAACATGGCCTTATTTGGTATCTGGCAAGCAGCTTCCTGTTTTCTTTGTAAAATGGGTGGTGGGCCCGGAGTGGGCTAGGGATATTGGCAGGTCCATTGTGTTTACCCCTGTATGACTGCATATAACCAGAGTGTTACATTACACTCTGCTTATGATGATTGATTAATGAATAGCAGGGTTACCAGTACACTTTCCTATCACTACATAACTTTATCACTAGTATCAATTTTTGCTATGAAAACCAAGACATGATGTAACATGGTTACATGGCTTAGTGCAGAGATCTTGGCAGGAGAGAGACCCAAGTTTTCCTAATGAGCACAGCAAATGTGTGTCATTCAGGCAGCCTGGCATATGGTGATCTTTCCATTGGTGCCCAATGCAGACTTTAGCACATGCCAAAGACAGATTAATTTTCATTCATGTGTTAGACTTATCCACTACTTTGGGACAATGCCCAGCAAAGTCAGAGCATCATCTGGTGAGAGAACCACTCTTTTATTTTTAAATTCAATCCTTCTGCACAGGTACAATATTTCTGGTTGTGTTGGTTTTATATTACTGTCAATTAGTTGACTTGCTACTAAACCCAGTTTGATCCTGTCTAATCAATGCAGCTGTAGCATTATAAAGGAAAAGCAGGACCATGTGGATTGCTTGGGACATGATGGATCGTGATTCCCCCTCAGATCTCATTTCCTTTGATTCCCAAAAGGGCTGTTGAATGTCCACTAAAATGAGAAAAACTGTACCAAATGGCTTATTAGAGTATGTTTTCTTTCCCACATACCTGACCTGAGGGAGGCTGCAGGAGGAAGGCGCTTGGAATGTAACAGAAATTGGAACCCATCTAGAAAATCCATTCCTGCCATAATACATTTGATATATGTGCTGTCTGTCATTTTGCGTATTCATTTAAATCAAGTTAATGGACTGGGTCTTCTCTATAAGGGTGAACTCATTGCTTATCAAGTTGTCTTAGTTACACATAAGACCAACGTGTTGCAGCCCTGACAGCTAAAATGGTTCTGATTTTACCAGAGGATTGTTCTTTTGCACATGCACGCTAACATCATGCGTTCTAGCAGCATGACCTCCTGGAGCATTGTTCATATCACAGGAAGGGAAACAGGCTCATTTTAGCTGTCATTGCTGTTCACTGTCTTGTTGCCACTGTTTTGACTTTCTCAATGATTTGTGCGCATAGTATAAGCAATCATCATAACTTGCTCTCATTGGTATCCAGAACTCTAGACATAGAGCTGTGTGTGTATTACAGAAAATACATGACAGTGTGGTATGGTGCAAAGGTTTTATTAGTGTCTGTCTAGATTGGCAGCCAGTGGAGGCACAATGAGGAAAATAAAATCAGAGGGAAACCAATTTGCCGCCTTCCCAACTGTGTGTGTCATTCGCAGCTGTTAATTTGTCAGACTGGCGTTCTCAGATGAAAGATGCATGCAAGGGCAGCTGTTCCAGTATCCCAGTTGGCATAGTGCACACAGCCATGTTCCACCGGGGGCTCCAAGGCAGCAGCAAGTAGCAGGACTTCACTGCACAGCCTGGCAGCCACTACACTTTCAGAAGTGCCCCTAAGGAATGAGCACTTTGTGCATGCAGAGCTAGGGCAAATTGCAGTGACCGCCTCTAGAACTCTGCCCCAGAGCCAGGAAGGGCAGTGTTATTTGGGTCATCCCTGACTCCAGGCCAGTAGAACTTTTCTCTCAAACCAAGCTGTCATGTAATTCATTCATCCCCCTTATTTTACAGGAAAATTCTTTTAACTATGTTACAGAGAGCTTTAAATACAGCCAGATTGTCTTGGTCCAACTCTGCAGGCCTTGGAAAATTACAATTCAGACTCAGACTCAAAGAGTCTGAAAAAAACCCAACCCTCTTTATTCCCTAAAATAACCTCTTTCTAATTCATACATTGTGATATTTTGCATCTGATAGCTCACAATCCACCAGCTCTAGAATAAAAACAAGCACTTTATCCTGTTGGAAGCTGGAGTGATCCCAGCTTACCCATGTAAGACAGCTTGTGTTTCTAACCCTATTGGAGTTCCTGGAATATTGGACTTTATACTTGTCCTTTAAATCTGCATATTGCCACCCTGCACTTCAGACTCATTGAATTTTGTAGGGAAATTAGACACTTTAGAAGGGGGAAAAGAAACAAATTAGGGGCAGGCTTTATATTTTTTAATTGAAGCTTTCTGAAGCGGCTCAGAATGGCGCAAGAGGGGAGTTTAAAATGTGAGTCGTCATGACACACATAGATTACTGTGCAGAATCTAGGGAAGGACATTGCTGGTGCATGATAAATGCAGTTCATCACATGGAAATCACCACCATAGTATATGGGGTATAAATGTGTATGTGTTTTTATATAAGTTTATGCTGTTAGAAAACTCTGTGGCATGAAGTCAGTGCACAAGAATGTAGGAAACCCTCTTGCAGTTTTTGATATTTCTTTTTCTCTTTCCCCTCCCATTTTCTTTTTTCTTTCCTTTGTAATCCCCTAACATTTGTCCCACTTCCTTGAAGAAGAAATGGGTAAGCACAGCTCACTGCTTTCCGTAGCACTGAGAAATAGAGTGATGAAAAGAAAAAATGATAAAAAGAATTATGTTGACAAGAAGAGAGACGGTAATAACAATACATGTACTTGGAGTTAAGTTAAAATTGATTGTAAATGCTGCCTTTTGCATGGTACTATAGTAATTTTTGTTTGCTCTTGCTAGCATGCAAATTACTACTTCAGGAGCAGCAGCCAGCATTTTACTCAAACCCACAAAGAGCGAATTAGAGATTGGAGGAGTGGGAACAGGAATCCTAGAGATTGTAGCTCACTTGGAGCTTGAATTTATGGACTGGATCATATCAGTGAAACAAGGGGACTCGGCTCTGATAGGGTAGCTCACTAGCATGTAGAGGCACAGGTGATTAATGGATACATTTCCTTTTCTTAAAATAAGAAGAATTGTCTACACGATTAGCCACATTACAATCTGTGTTCATTTTTTCTAAAAAACCCCACACCCTTGTGAACAAAATTTTGGCTTTTGACCCTGTTCTTATTTATGAATTTATTGTTGTTTTAGTTTACATTCTAGTGTTCTGAGAAATGACCCAGGATCCAGACGATCGAGTAGCTCCACAATGTTGGATGGAGGAAATGTTGGAAAATTTGAATTTGAGATCACTGATTTCTTCCTGTTTGGGTCTCCCTTGGGCCTGGTCCTTGCATTGAGAAAAACCGTCATCCCAGCTCTTGACAGTAGGTTTTGGCATGTACCAGTAGTTCCACTTAGTGGGCATTTTAAATACCTTCTACAAAAAAAGCTTTCAGACTTGCAAAGAAGAAATCCAATAACTTGGATGAGATGAACTGTAGATCATATTGTAAAACTAAATTATATATGTGTTGTTCCACCATACAAGTTAGTACTAGCTACTCCTATAAATATTGATTACACATTTTTTGTCATTGAACCCTAGACAACAAAAATCTAAAAATATGCTGCAAAAAATTTAGTAAAGTATGTTCCAAAGAAACATCAGTTGTCCTGCTTGACTTACAACTGGAGTGTGATGGAAGTAAGCAGTCTGAAAGGGCTTTTTCCTCCCCATGCTTTACAAATAGTATATCACCTTTTAAATAGATTTATACGAGCCTCACAAATAACTTTGTAATACTTGGGAGTTTCTTTTTCCCCCCTCCTTTTCTCCTTAGTCTTTCAGCTGAGGCCAGCCTGCCAACAAGTCTATAACCTGTTCCATCCTGCAGACCCATCTGCCTCACGCCTGGAGCCCCTTTTGGAAAAGAGATTCCACGTGTTGCCTCCTTTCAATATTCCACGCTACCAGAGGTTCCCATTAGGTGACGGCAGTTCTGCTCTTCTGGGTACGTCAGTTTTTATCTATCATCTGTCTATGCCCAAAGGCTGTGCTCTCAGCATAGCTGCTGAAGTGAGGGGGTGTTTTAACCATATGAGTGAGGTGCACAGGATTAATCTCCTAGTGTTTAGCTAAGTTCCCAGGCAAGTGGATTTCTCTTTACAAATTCAACTCCTCACATCCAAAATGCCATTGTTGTCATTTATTAAATAAAACCCACAAGTTGCTGTGAGTCAATATGCAATGTACTCTGTATGTTGTTCTCCATTTTACATCCCAGGCAGTGCTTGAGATTGGAACCATTTCATAGGAATGAAATTCATGATCAGCTAGGCTGAGATTTAGGGACTAGATCTTTCAGGGGGTCGATAGGGGCTGGGAGGGAGCAGAGCAAAGCCCACGTAAGGGATACAGTTTGCCTTGTTGCACATGATCAACATGGGTGAAGCAAGCTGAGGCAACTGGGTGCCTGAATACAATTAGCTATGCACGGCACATTCTGTTGAACTGCTGCTGCATATTTTGCCTATGCAAATGGCTCAAATAAGGGGGCAGTGCTCAGAAAGCCCATTTTCAATTCTTGTAATCTACCCATATGTAAGCCAGCAGTTGGAGACCTCTTTCATCCTAACAAACTTGTCTATAGTGAACTCCATTCATAGTGAAATCAAATGCAAGTCCCTGATTATCTCAGTGTGCAAATTTAAAATCTTATTGAAGTAAATCTCCACTTGTTTGGGGGAATAATTTTCTCACTTTAAGAAGATTCCATTATATATACCATAAAATTATGATCAGTGATCATTTTGAAAAGCTACATTGGAGGATTTCCTTTTCTTTTGTTGTAAAATTGCCATTCCTGTGCTTTCTTCTGACTTTATAACTGTTTTAACTAGTAAGGCACTGAATTTAGGCTTATTTGGAAGGCCATCTGTATTAGCTTCTATTCCTCTAATTGAAGGTTGGTCCTTTATAGAAGACCCTGAACTGTAGTTGCGAGTGTTTGATTGTAGTTGTTTGTATGTTTTACAGTTTGTGGCCACATGTTGGTTGTTCTTGTCCTTTTGTTTTCTTCCCCATCTGCTTCTAGTTGAGACAGTCCAGAACAACCCCATCCTCCTTGTGGAAAGCAGCCCATTGGTTGCTCTCCAGCACCAGGACAGCTTCATGGAAACCAGTATACCTGTTCCTGTTCTGAATTGGCAAGATGTTTCCAATAAAAATGCCGTTTTTGCTGAGTGTGTGTAACCTACCCTTTTCTAGTGTCTTGTGTTGTGTACTTGGGGTGCTCCTTGGAGAATGGTCTTCCACCTTGTGGGGCTGAAAGCTTTGCACTGTGTACCTGAATATGACATGTGAAGTACCTGCATAACCATGTATTTTTGGGCCCCAAGCAAGAATGGGACCATAAGCCACTGACAGGGGGTGGTGGAAACTGAGCTGTGAGTTGTCTCCCCTTCTGCTGCTAATGCTGGAAGGGGAGATTGGAGCCAGACAATGAGTTTGCTTTTCCTCTTGTCGAGCTACTGGAGAGGCATCGAATGACTGAAAGGCTCTGGGCCCCCATGCTTGCTTTGCTTTTGCTTGAGGCTTGCTGTGCTGTTACAGTTTATGCAGTGTACAGAATCTGCCACTGAAACTGACACATGGTTTTTGCTTGCAGTACACAAAGTTTGACAGTGCAAGTCAGCACCTAACTTCAGAATAACATACTCTACATTGTATGTCTGTACCCAAAAGTGACCAGATCAAAGGTGCACATCTTGTATTTATTCACTAATTTTGCATCATCTAAACACAGTGGACAAAGCTTTCATGACCCAAAGGTGTTTTTTATTTGATTTCTCAAATAATTGCTGCTTAAAAAACAAGTTTAGTTTTTGTTGCTATCAAAAATGCTGCATGGCTATATTTTTCTCGATTATAGCTGATACCACATCTGCAAGTTAATGAGACTTTCAGCTTTATTTATTTTCTCCTATATATTTTTTTTTATTCTTCCCACCCCTTTTAAATATGCCCCCTGGAGAGCCTGATCCTGCAGCCCTTACTCATGTCAGTCAGCTCTTATTGGTCTGAGTAACCCCATTGTGCTGATTGGTAATTTCGGAACAGCAGCACCTCCCATTGGTTACACTGAATAGACGATGACACAGGGAGAGATTCTCAAAGCTACAGATGGATGTTAGGTGCCCAATTGCCACTTGTGCCTTTTGAGATTCTCTCCCCGAGTGTTCTCTAGGAAGGGCGGGCGAAAGGACATGACGGTATTTCCTACCATTGCTTCCCACTCCACTGGTGCAGGGTCACTTAGCCTTCATCCCATGTTAGCTGACTGACCGTGACTAGGCATACAAAAAACTCTTCTCCCATCATCTCCAGAGTGTCCTGTGGCCTAGTTGTGCCCATATCTGACTCTGCCAGTGGGGCTGCAGACGAATTTTCAGGACTAATAAAAAGGCATTTCAGCCTCTTTTTCTGTTGCTGTTGAAGTTAAGGGTGGGATTTTCTGAACCTCTCGGCATTGGCCACTGACTTCAGTGGGAGCAGAGTTAGGTCAATGCCGAGCATTTAAAATGCCACCCCAATTTTTTGTTTTAACTGCTGAAGAGCTCCTTGCTTCAATGCCACAATGCAGCCTATGTATTCCTTTGCAGGGTACCATGCTGCATTGAAACAGCGTGTTGCCTGATGGCATGCAACCTTGACACCCCAGGAGCTTAACTCAATGCCACTGATGTATTAGATAGCCAGATGCTGGTCATTTGGTGGGAAGCAATAACTGAACGCACTGAAAAATAAGCCTTAAAATGAAGAGGTGCGGCATTTGAATATGTATTAAAGCTCCAGAGTTGGGAGAGGAAAGGATTTTCTTCTCTCCCCACCCTTTGATCACTTTGGACCTACATGAGAACTTTACTTATTCACGCTGCGTTGATCTACACACTCTGTAATTCACACACACAAAGGTAACTTCCCACAACTTCTTAGCAAAGATCTACTAGCAGAGATGGTGCTACAGTTTGAGATCTCCAGTTTCTAAGTCTTCGTTACTCAAACAAAACACACTATCAAATCTTTCCCACACAAAGTGCATTTAGGCCAGCATAGTCAAACGGACCTAAATCTGTATCTAGAGACCTAAATAAGTGGCCTGATTTTCCAAGGAGCTTGTCACCTACTACTCCCATTATAGTTACTTATGCATCTAATTTTAAACTCCCCAGTTTGAAAACATTGGCCTTAGCACACAGTTAGTTATTTTATTTAGAAATAAATTGCACCCATCAAGTTAAATTAAAGTATGACCTTTTGTTGCTGCATTATCCTTACTTTTTTAAAACCGTGTGCAAAATTTTAATAATTTATACTGAGTGATTTGTAATGCAGTGAATCTCCCAGTCATTTGTGTGAGTAAATGAGGTCCTATATTGAACAGCCTAGGGTTTAATTTGCAAATCACTTTTGATATAGATTTGGGATTTTGGAATACTTGACAGAAGGGGTAAATTGAGATGGCTATGTTTTCTAGGTTTCAGAGTGGTAGCCGTGTTAGTCTGTATCAGCAAAAAAACCGAGGAGTACTTGTGGCACCTTAGAGACTAACAAATTTATTTGGGAATAGGCTTTCGTGGGCTAAAACCCACTTCATCGGATGCATGCTGTGGAAAATACAGTAGGAAGATATAATATACACAGAGAACATGAAAAAATGGGTGTTGCCATACCAACTGATTAATTAACCAATTAATCAAGACCAGTTAATCAAGGTGGGCTATTATTAGCAGGAGACACATTTTCGTCTCTTGTGTTTCCTGTCCCGTATTTTCCCTGGAAACAGCTCTCTGTTATAGAATTGAGGGCTCATGGTTTGAAAAGGGGGGGCTCTGTGCACTAAAAAAGGGAGAGATTCTGGAGGTTTAAGAAAATATGAAAGCAGATATAATTAAGGCTGTGTGAGGGAGCATTGCTGTCAGAGCCAATAGACTCCCTTTATCTGCATGTAGAGTGTTAAGCTCAATAGTGTAGTGTAACATTAAAAAAAACTTAGATATTTATATGAATGAGAATAGTCTGTGGTGACATCAGCTAGGACAATATCAAAAGGACTGTCGATCTTCCTGCTTCAGACCCAGTATTGCCAACCTCTAAGCATTCAAAAATCATGAGTCAGATCCCAAAAATAATGATTGATTTACATATCATGAAATTTTTCTTTTCATAATTTGTTTTAAAATTTGTATCCTGATTTGTAAGCCTTTAGTGTGGCCTCACTTCATGTTTCCCAGCTTTCTTGCCCTCCTGGTTGTGGAGAATACTTGCTTTTTTATCGGCAAGACCTTCTACCACTTTTACAGATCCAGACTAACACAGCTACCCCTCTGATACCTGCTTTTTTATGTTACATGATAGATGAGATTCTCCTGCAATCTCTGATTCCAGCAGCTGGGGCTCTGAGAAAAAAAACAGATATTGTAAAAGTCAGCAACATCAAATGCCAAGCGGCTGCCATTTTGGAGCATTCTTACTAGGTAGCTTTTGAGCTACACAAGCGCTGCAGCACTGTCACCACTAGGTGGAGCTCTTGTGCTGGCATGGTTGAAGTTAGTCCTTGCTCCCTATTGCTGCTGGCTGCAGTTGGGATAGGAAGAAAAGTGCCTCCCTGCCCCCCAAACCCCTTGTGTGTGCCTTGGGAGTTAAGTCATTTCCTTTGAGGCATCTGTCATTGGTTTAGGAGTCAGGATATCAGACATGCTGGATCATGAGTCTGATCAGTAGTCTGTTTTGCTGCAGCAATTCTGTAAATTTTTACAGCCTGGCAAAACCTCCTGAAAATAGGCTTCCGTCCATGCTTTCTCCACACACCTTTGATTGTGGGCCTCATCCTGTGAGGCATGGAGGTTCACCATGCAGGTAGCTCAATAGGGAGCTGTACAAATGCCACTGAGGATAGAGTGTGGAGACTTTAATAGGATCCACCTCTCTGGCCTGGTGTTCACTAGGAAAAATGGTTGAATTTAGGCTGGGTGTAACTAAAACGTGCTAGCTAGGCCCAAACTGAACTCGACCTTTTCCCCCCTAGTGTAGGTGCAAGGTAAGATCTTGAAATTAAATTATTTAGCTAGACTGCAGCTCAAGCAATTGAGCTCAGGATGTTACACTATATCTACACTAGGACAAAAGGTCAGGCTTAGCTAGCACATTAGCTGAGCCCAACCTAAACTCTACGCTTTTCCGAGTCAGGATAAAGTCTCTGAGTCCGAGGGGTCGTACAGCTGAGCCCTGCCGTGTGTCTGCTGACTTAATGGAGAGCTGTTCCCATCACACAAGTTCCAGGCCCTGTTACTGTATCACTCTGTGTTATAGGAGGGCTGTTGGCCCTGTAGAAACACATGGTAAGAGGCAGCCCCTGACCTAGAGCACTTACAATCTAATAGATAAGGCCAGACAAAAGCTAGGAGGAGAAACCGGTGCAGAAAGGGGAAGTGACGTGCTCAGGTTCACACAGCAGATTAGTGTCAGAGCTGGAAATATTAGATTGTAATCTGTTAGATTGTGTGTCCCATGACACGTGTGTCCCACTTCAGCATCCCTGTCCACTGGACCACGCCAGATCTCCATTCAGTTCGGAACTGTAATCAGCTCCCACACTTGACTTGTACCCCTTTTTGGAATGTGGCTTCAGTGTGTTTCCTTTCTGTAAAACTTTTATTGAAGGAAGTGCCAGTAGGAGCATGAGACTGCTGCAAAGCGTGGCACGGTGAGACATGCTGCAATACAGACGCTGTGCAGCAACCTTGATAGCAGGCAGCTCAAGGGAAAATGGAAAGAGGAGGGAAGTGAGGGGAGCATACATCAGAGGAGAGGGTGACACTAGCAGAGGCCTTTCAGGCTTAACTCATACAGTGTATGAAACACAAAGTGTCAGGATCAGACTCCAACTGGGCCCTAGGCACTGGCAGTCCATATGGCTTTAAGTTGATCAGCTAGTAGCCTTTTTTTCCTGAAGAGCACTGAACTGATTTTACCAACATTTAACTCCATGGTTCTACTGGTTTCAGCCATTCTCTTTCCCGTCAGAACAGCATAGTTCACGTCATTTGTATGCCAGAGCCTACAGGTATCTAAGAAAGCACAAATGTTTGAAGTTCCAGTTAGCAAGTCAGCAGCACTAGGCATATGGGCTTCTTGGATCAATATTTAGATGACTCATTTGTGCACTTGCTAATGCAACGCCAGACTGACCTCATCCAAGGATATTTAATTTCCAGTTAGATCATTTCCCACACAGCTGAAATAAATAATTTACAGTAGGGCTGTTGATTGATAGCAGTTAACTCATGCGATTAACTAAAAAAAATTAATCGCGATTTAAAATATTAATTGCAGTTAATCGAATTTTTAATTGCACTGTTAAACAAAAGAATACTAATTGAAATTTATTAAATATTTTTGAATGTTTTTCTACATTTTCAAATATATTGATTTCAGTTACAACACAGAATACAAAGTGTACACTGCTCACTTTATATTATTTTTATTACAAATATTTGAATTGTAAAAATGATAAAAGAAATAGTATTTTTCAATTCACCTCATACAAGTACTGTAGTGCAACCTCTTTATCGTGAAAGTGCAACTTACAAATGTAGATTTTTTTTGTTACATAACTGCACTCAAAAACAAAACAATGCAAAACTTTAGAGCCTACAAGTCCACTCAGTCCTACTTCTTGTTCAGCCAATCACTAAGACAAACAGATTTGTTTACATTTACAGGAGATAATGCTGCCCACTTCTTATTTACAATGTCACCAGAAAGTGAGAACAAGCATTCTCACGGGACTTTCATAGCCGGCATTGCAAGGTATTACGTCCCAGATAAGCTAAACATTCGTATGCCCCTTCATGCTTCAGCCACCATTCCAGAGGGCATACTTCCATGCTGATGACGCTCGTTAAAAAAAGAATACATTAATTAAATTTGTGACTCAACTCCTTGGGAGAGAATTGTTTGTCTCCGGCTCTATTTTACCCACATTCTGCCATATATTTCATGTTACAGTAGTCTCAGATGATGACTCAGCACATGTTCATTTTAAGAACACTTTCGCTGCAGATTTGACAAAACGCAAAGAAGGTACCAATGTGAGATTTCTAAAGATAGCTACAGCACGCAACCCAAGGTTTAAGAATCGGAAGTGCCTTCGAAAATCTGAGAGGGACAAGATGTGGAGCTTGCTTTCAGAAGTCTTAAAAGAGCAACATTCTGATGTAGGAACTACAGAACCTGAACCACCAAAAAAGAAAATCAACCTTCTGCTGGTGGCATCTGCCTCAGATGATGAAATTGAACATGCATCAGTCTTCATTGCTTTGGATTGTTATCGAGCAGAAGCCATCATCAGCATGGACGCATGTCCTCTGGAATGGTGGTTGAAATATAAAGGGACATATGAATCTTTAGCACATGAAACAGGCAGCATTATCTCCCACAAATGAAAACAAACTTGTTTGTCTGAGCGATTGGCTGAACAAGAGAGAGGACTGAGTGGACTAGTAGTTTCTAAAGTTTTATATTGTTTTATTTTTGAATGCAGGGGTTTTTTGTACATAATTCTACATTTGTAAGTTCAACTGTAAAGATAAAGAGATTGCACTACAGTACTTGTATTAGGTGAATTAAAAATGCTATTTCTTTTGTTTTTTACAGTGCAAATATTTATAGCCAAAAATAAATATAAAGTGAGCACTGTACACTTTGTATTCTGTGTTGTAATTAAAATCAATATATTTGAAAATGTAGAAAAAATCAAAATATTTAAATAAATGGTATTCTGTTATTGTTTAATGGTGTGATTAATCATGATTAACAGCCCTAATCACTTGACAGCCCTAATTTACAGCTGACTTTTGTTGCCAGAGAGAGGCATTTTCCTCCTTGTTTTGGTGTTTTGTGCCTGCTTGCACAAAATCGGTTAATAGATGTGAATCAAGTTCAGATGCCGCTATTCTGATTCTCCAGTGATGAGCAGCAGTATAGAACTTTAGATAAAAGTGCAAACTCGCCTGCTTGATTGCCATGTCAGCTTTGCATTCCATTAGGTATCTTGCACTTACAGGACATAGTTTCTTTAAATTGAGGATCTCCGTGTGCATCACAGACATTAATTAATTCTGCCTTGCAATACCTCTGTAGGGTGGGTAGGTATTGTTATAAGCAAATGATCAGGTAGGAGAATCAGACACAAAAGCTGAGTGTGGCTTTGAGTGAGTCACAGCAAATCAGTGGTACAGCTGGGAAAAGAACCCAGGAGTCACCTTCATTCCCAATCTGTTGTGCTAGCTACTAGGTAACACTGCCTTCCCCATGCTTTAAAATGTGGTTTTAATGTATAGTTTTTCCCCACAGAAAAACAGGATTGCCCAATAGATCCACATAAACCTCACAGTTTTTCAGTTACATGCATTATAGAACTAATTTCCCACTAATAATACATACGTACACACACACACTCCATCTGAGTGTGATTTTTACTCCTCGTTCCCCTCGTGTTTACTTCCTGAAGGATAAGGCCAAACTTTTCAAGCCTGGGGGCCTAAAGTTGGGCTCCTAAATCCAGATTTTAGGCACCTAAATAAAAATGGCCTGATTTTCAAACAGGCTGAACGCCCCCAAATCTCATTTAAATTAAAGGGAAATTTGAGTGCTCAACATCCAGGCTTCTTTTACTGAGAAGGCTAAATATGGAGTTAGGAGCCTAACTGGAGGCCTTCAGTTTCACAAACTGTGGCTGTATTTTTTCAGCAACTAAGGGTATGCCTACGCCGCAGCCAGCGATGTGATTGCAGTGTGAGTAGGCAGCCCCACACTAGCTTTAATCTAGCTAGCACAGCTAAAAATATCAGAAACAGTGGGACAAATCCTGGCACAGGCTAGCAACGCTAGTACATACCCAAGGTTTCGGGTGGGCTTGTACAGCCCACGTTCAAACCCATGCCGCTGTGTCTTTGTTGCTGTTAGCCGGGCTATGTAGGTTGAAACTAGCCTGGGTATGTCTGCCTGAGCTGCAATCACACCTTGGATTGCAATGTAAACGCACCTTAAATACAAGTCCAACATGAGGACCACCCTGGCATGACAATATCTCTCCTTGAAACTTTCCCCTTTAGTTTAAAAGATGCTATAAAACCAGTATCTCCCAAATTAAGTTTTTTACCTTCCGCCCCTTCCCCCCATTGTTCTGGCTAAATGTGAATATATATAGCTGTATATATTCACATGGGTCTGCATGACACGTTTCTATTCTTGCTGCTCAAGCAAACCTATCCTGATTTGGTTTGGTTTAAACTGATTCTTTTGCTTTTCTCAATCAGACAATGAGATGCTAGATGCCAACTCTCCTTTTGCCTGCTCTGGTGTTTTCTTTCTTTTCAAAATAGAGCTGAGATTAAATGCGTTTTCCTTCCAATTGGTTTGAAAGGTTTTGCATTTGAAAGCCAATCCTTGCCTTGTTTGCCTCCTTTTCTCCTCTTGATTTCGTCTTGCCTGGTCTCTGTCTGTTGGTCTAATATTTTGATTTCCCTGTTTCGACTTCATAGCAGATGTTGTTCAGTCTCATGGTGCAGTCGTCATGGAAAATGCGTCCCTTTCCACCCCCATTACAACCCCTCAGTTCAGGGGATTCCGGAGGGCCAGTGAGATCAGCATTGCCAGCCAGGTCTCAGGAATGGCAGACAGTTACACTGCTTCCAACATAGCTAACAGTAAGTGTTTCGCACCCTCTGAGATTTCTTCTCACTGTAGAACTAAAGTAGCAGCACCACACACCAGGCTGACCTCAATGTATAGGACAGACCCATAGAACTCTTCTCTCTGTCTTTATTTTGCGTGTGTGTGTGTGTGTGTGTGTGTTTAATATATAGCCTGGTTTGGAGTTAGCCACTGAATTGCTCTATGATCCTTCAAACTCTATGCTGTGCAGTGTTGTCAGATACAAAGGGTTGGGGAGAACAGGACACTGAGGGTATTTCCTGCTGTTGAGAGTGTTTCCTGGTCAGGGTCAACCATAACACCTGCCAGTCCTCCCCTATTGCTTGCTTAATTAAGTCTAATAATAGCAGCACAGAACATCAGACTGCATGGCCAAGGGTCTTCTTTGAAAAGCATTTTGCTCCTTGTTAAAGGAAAACCGCTTCTTTGTCTATTGCAAAGGATGTAGCTCTCTGATCCATTGTAAAGCTGATCCCTGCCTGAATATCAAGAAGAATATACATACTTGCATCTCAGAGTCTGATGTTCCTGTTTATTTTTATCTATATCAATGCAATAACTTGTTGTATTTGTGTTAGACTCACCTGTCCTTTGGAATTGGGGTGTGAATGCAATAGTTTGACAGACTTCCCCCCCGCCATGGGAAAACTCATATAATTTGCACCTTTGAAACTGATGTCTGCAGAAATGGAAGTCCCTTATTCCAGATATTCATGGGTGAATCATCGGGCTGTTTTTCCTCTTAACTTCTCGTTACAATAGTTGCATGTTTTGTTTAAATGTATTCTCTTGAAATACAGTGCACCCGCATTAACAGGGGCTTCCACAGGTCGGATTGGAATAGGTAGGATTTGAGCCCTATAAGGTTTACATGAATTCCTGCAATGAGGAGTCAAACATTGCTGAAGACTTAGACAGGCTAACTTTATCACTGGAAGTGGGGCTGAACCAGAATGTCTGGGGCTGTTCAAATCCCAAATCTGAATTTGATGGCAAGAGTCAGTCTCTGCTTGTAGCTGGGAGCCTTGCAGTGAGGGAGGATAACGAATGTAGTTGCTTGTCTGAGGTTGTTTTCAATGATTAATAAGAAGTTGAAACTATTCCACCTAAGCCCAATTTTATCATTGTCAATGACATATTGTTAATGCACCCTTAGGAAGAACAGATGCCTACAATTATAATACAGTGGGCTGCCACTATATTATGCATGTTGGAGTGATTATGGGCAAAAGTTGTTCATGTATAAAAGATAATTGATAACCTTGAACAACCATTGGCCCCTGTGCATCATTAAGGAATCAAATGGTACGTCTAGTCTTCAGTTGATAATTGTGGTCTATGCAACTGGTACATAATCAGCACTTTTAGATAAATAATGTAAGATCTGACAGGTGGCCCATCACATATTATTTAAAGGTAATGTGCAAAGGAGAAAAAAATGGGTGTGTGTCCCCCTCCCCTTTGTTTTGGCTGCTTTCTGTTTTTTAAAAAAAGTCTGGGGGACAAAAACTGAAGTTTTTCTTGTTTGGTTTACACATTAGAAATTCAGCTCATATCTTGCCCGGAGGACTCTGGTGACTAGAGAATTAGCAAAATGATGACATTACAAGAACCAAAGCTGAGCAACTGATTGTGGAAGTGGTTTTTAGTCAGATTGAGTTAAAAAACATTTTTGTCAAGGGCCATTTAACTTCAATGACTAAGAAATCTTTTGGAAAAAGGCAGCCTTTGCTAAAAATTCACTCTCTTCCTCCTCTCTATTAAGGTGTAAGTGTTAACAATCGACATTCTCTGAGACCCCAAACAAATCAGCCAGAACAGCTAGACCACCCCAACACTGATGTCCCTGATACTTCTAAGGCAACAACCCACACAGAATTTTTAAAAAACAAAAAAACTTTGAGAACCTGGAAGGAAGCCAAAAACCCTAAAGGCACAATCCTAGTTTTAAAAAATACCTTGCGCATGTCACCTTTAGTGGACCACTGGGCTTTGAACTATTACGTTTATAAGTAAACAGTAAGGTTTTTAGTTCCTCTTGAGGTAAATATAGGTGAGATAATCATAATGTGAAATAAAATCTGTAGGGTGGGACGTTCAACAGAGCCCAAGGCTTGTAGGTTCCTGACTCCCGTTGAAATCTGCCGAACTCCCTTCTGCATCTTTGACAATCCCAGCTTTAGACAACAAACAAAGGGGGGCACCTGCTCTTCTGGATATGTGCACGTACCGCCTCAGAGCCCTCGGCCAAGTGCAGTGCGTGGTCTGTGTGCAGGATTGGGAACCAGGAATTCCCAAATCCTCCTCCTGTTTCTGATACTGTCTCCGATACTTTCTCCCTCTGTAGCTTTGGGCAAGTCATGGAACCACTCTGCCTCAGTTTCCCCATCTGTAAAAGAGGGATGATAATATTACCCTCCTCATGGGCATGTTTTGACAATGAATCAGTTAATGCATCTAAAGTACTTCGACCATGAAAAGCAGTATATATACGTTCCTAGTATTATTAGGACTAGCATTTCTGCCTGCACCCTGTGTTTATGCCCTGTAATATTTTTGTGCATATGTCACAATGGGGTTGAGTAGCTTCTTGTTTTCTTTGGCCAGATGTCAGTGTGTGGCAAGAATAAACTACCTGCACTTCAACAAATGGGGTTTTCCTTTCTTAAGGAGAGGATATTTTGTTTATCGTATCAGAGCAAATACACAAAATACACAGTGGAATTGCACAGTAAAATGTGTTCTGCCTTGCTACATGTTAATCTGTCTGTGTAGAAGGTTCCTTATAGGGCGTTTGTTTTGTGCACATTTCACACCCCGGGGTAATTGCTGAGCTCAGCCAGTCAGGAAGGTAAAGTGTTGATTATTAAATATGTATCTTATGGTTGCACCCCAAGGGCCCCGTCAGGATCAGGGCCCCAGTGCACTAGGGGCTACACAAACACAGAAGGAGGTGATTGCCGCCCTCAGGCGTTGACAAGCTGAATAAAGCCTTAGGGTAAATATCCAACATTTCCCTTCCCTGAGGACGTGAAGCTGGAAGGTAGTGTGGGTCAAATTCATTAAGCCACCAGCTCTGATGAAGTTACACCATCAGATTTGGTAAGCTCTCTTCAGACTGCCAGCTGCCTTCATTATATGAAGATGGGAACAATTTGTGCCCTTGCTCCTGCCTACATAATCCCACTGACCTCAGTGGGATTGATGGAATTTAATGGAGAAAGCAGAATCTAGCTCATCAGATGAAAGCTGGTGCTTTTGTATTGGACTGAAATACCCGCTCTTAAAACTAACTTCCCTACTTCATTTCAGGGGCACTTCTGCATGTGTTGCTGAATAGAAGAGTTGATCTCCCCACCCCTGTTTATTTGATTATTAAGACTTCTGTTTGCAACATGATTTTTGTCTTCCTGCACAGATGGCCTCTAGAGCCAGAAATGTAGCACTGAAGGTTCTGACTTTCTCATTGTGAAAGGGCCCGTCCTCAGCAAGCACTTGAGTTAGGTCTTCCAAATGCATTTCCATCTCTATATCCCTTCCAGAGCCAGCTTCAGATGCTGGGAACAAGCCACTGTGATTCTGTTGCATGAAGTCCAGTGAGAATCTGCAACATGGGATTCCACAGCCCTGCTTCCTGGGGAGTTCCCTCTGCATGGCACTGTAGAGTGATGGAGGATAGCTAAGTCTGTGGATGCACAGACTTAACCTCTCCTCCCCACGGAGAAGCAACATCCTATCAACTGTGGCAGCAGCTTTGCAGCCATTGAGTTGAGGAAAGAAGATTCCCAGCTGTATACCTCCTTAGATCTCCACCATAAAGACAGGCTACTCAAGGTGGCAGTTGGTCAGCCTTCATCTGTTTATAAGGAAATAGATGTAAATGCTTAATTTCAACTCCAAAATAATAGTTCTTACACATGGGATCGCAATCTCGTTTCTTTAATCCATGTGTCTTTTCCATCACAATGTTAATTGCTGGAGGACAAAACTGATGTGTTCTGCATGTGCGTGCTGTGATAATAAGTGTGGATTTTTGTTTGTGTGTATGTGTTGTTGTTTTTTAATTTTGTTCCTTTAGAAAACAAAAATCATCTTAACCATGCCAGAGGAGGATTTAGCTTTCTGTCCCAACTTGCCCTCCCTCACAAATCCCCCACCCAAGCCTCGCCCAAGAGACATAGGCAACGTAAACATGAAATACCCCAGAATCATTTAGGAAGAAGGCTTGAAGGGCCATCAAGTTGGGATCCGGACTATATTCTACAAATACCAGATCTGGACATCAAGAAAGGTATTCTGGAGAGGGGACTTATCCATCCAACTAATCTCCTACATCATCTAACCAGGGCAGTCCTCTTCTCCAGAGGAAATCTGTTTGCTTTCTCCTTTCACCAGAGGCCCTCGCAAACTTAGCACTATTTAACAAATACTTGTTTTCGTATTGCTTGAAAGAGTAACTGCAGCACTGCCAACGGCTGGTGATGGCACTAATTCTTTTAGACGAGAGATGTGGGAGCAACCGCACTGGCCCATAGCCCCTGTTGCAATCTCTTCCTAACACAAAGGCATTAATCCTGGCTGTTCTGTACAAAGAATCTGAAATTAACCAAGAATAGGACTTTCATGAGAAATGGAAAGTTGGATCTTTACTGGTGATTCCATAGCTGGAAAAGCAAGCAAAATATCATGTCTTTTGATAGGTCAAAATCTCTGTATAAGTGGCCATTGCGTGTCAAATCCCGTGCCGAGCAGGGAAAGCAGAGTAACCGAACTGGCACACGTATACTTGGAAAAGGCAGCACCTGTACTCTGTCTGCCAGCAGCCCCTCCTGCCCATTATTCTTGCTAGAATCAGGTTAGTTGGCATGGGGAAGCATGGTTCATAGCTGCCATTGCTGGACCAAGGGGCGTATGCACATACCAACGCCATAGCTCAGATCATCCTGCTCTGGCTCCTGCTGGGACATCCCGCAGAGAAGTTGTCTGCTCATTTGTGGAAAGAGTGGGCAACTCTTCCCTTGGGCCCAGATTGTCAAATGAGGTGTCTGCTTGGTGGCAGCTATCACATCCCCTCCAATGTCAGACTGTCTCATTTTTGTGTCTAGTGCCTTATTGGAGAATGTCTAAAGAGAACCAGCAAAGCTATTTTAGAGAATCCCAAGCTCCTTGTCCAAGCCCCAGTCCTCCTAATACCACTGCTCTGGGGTCTCTATCTCCTTCTGTGGCTGCTTTTTCATCACAAAGCAGGTGGGAGTTCAAGGCTGCCTGCATCTAGAACAGGGGTGGGCAAACTTTTTGGCCTGAGGGCCACATCGGGTTTCCAAAATTGTATGGAGGGACGGTTAGGGGAGGCTGTGTCTCCCCAAACAGCCAGGTGTGGCCTGGCCCCCGCCTCCTATCTGACCCGCTTCTTGCCCCCTGATGGCTCCCCCGGGACTCCCGCCCCATCCACCACTCCTTGTCCCCTGACCACCCCCCAGACCCCCCAGACGTCACTTGTGGGCTGCTGATGAGTCTCAAACTGTGGTCTTGCAGAAGGAAATATTCTGAAGAGCAAAACTAGGGAGTGGGATCTGGGCAGTGGGGGTGGGGCATGGGAGGGAATGTGGGTCCATTTTACAGGGAAGACGTTGGGAACTCTCTGGTCTAGCTGAAGGATCTCACTGGCTGTTTCTTGTGTTTTGGTGGTGGTCTGTGTGTAAACTGCCCCCACTGAGCACATCCACTTCACCACCTCACTCCCATTGGTATCCCTGCAGTGTGGCTCTGCTGCTAGAAGAGGGAATGACTTGGTATTAAAATAAGGTCCTTGACTTTTCTGCTGGCTTTTAAATTACCCTGTAGCTCCCAGCTTCCTCTGTAGCTCCCATCCCAGTAGATGCTGATGAAGCCTGGAGATTCGTCCACCGTTTAATGCCCCCGTCCTCAAAGCTCACCAGAGCCTCTGTTCTGAGAGCTGCAGGGTTTGCGGACTCCTTGCTGGTTCTCCTGTTGGGCTGGGGGGTTAGTGGTGAAGACACTCACGCCTGCAGAGGCTGAGCAAGTTGCTTCAATAGCACTCCAGAGGCTGCCAGCCTGCAGAATGGTGGTGGTGATTATGAATGCATCACCATGGGCCTTTCTCATAATCCAGTCTCTTTCCCCTTCCCAGTGTTTTGCTTGTGTCTTTCCATAGCAACTAACCTGTGGCTCCATTGCCTTTATATTGTTCACTTCGGCTTCTGATATTAATAACAAAATATGGGATTTTACCTCTCTGGGTTTGAGAGGGTTTGTGCCTCCGTGAAAGTTAAAGGGAAACATCCTGTTTGTTTAGTTTTTTGCCTTTAGCAGCATCTGCTAGCCTCTGCTCAAAGTAGGGCCATGGAGCTGAAAGTGACTCAGGTATATGCGTGCAGTGTTGTTGTGGCTGTGTCGGTCCCAGGATATTAGACACACAAGGTGGGTGAAACAACAGCTTTTATTGGACCAACTTCTGTTGGTGAGGGAGACAAGCTTTTGAGCTTACACAGAGCTCTTCAGGTCTGGGAATGGCTGCAGTATGTAGACACATCCATAGCTCTCCCCCGTCCCACCTCCAGAGCAGAGACTCTTTCTATTTCATTTTTGCTGTACGGATGGAGAGATTTGTTTGTTCCCCATCACCACAGCATCAGCACATTGTCACAAACTCACTGTGAGTGGCAGTGACCCTGCACTGAGGACACCCACTGGCCCTCCCCAGAAGGGTTGATGACATGTACATGCCCTGTCTAATCTGAAAGTTATTTTGATTATCGCTATTCTGGTATTCACAAGAGACTCTAGGGTATTTATTAATGGCCTCTAATACCCTGGCTGGGCATGGAGTCACCAGCCTTTGATCTGTGTCTCACATTCCCCTGGGGTGTGGATTAATGGCTAGTTACTGCCTCCCCTCCAGGGACATCCTGTTTGATTTAATAAAGGAGATGTCATGCTCTGTGCCTCGTACCATCCTTGGGTGGCTCATTAATATTTTTGAGCCCTGTTCAAATTTTGCTTCATCTTAACAATAAAATCAACGGGGAAGGAATTGCCCAGCGCAAGGACCCATGGCCTAAGGTTAACATTTAAAACAGCTCTCTCCTCTCTCTTTAACAAGCCTTTTCTTTCATTAGTTGCTGCCAGATGGTGGGGAACAAAAAGAATAGACTATGCCCTTTACTGTCCTGATGCCCTGACTGCCTTTCCGACGGTAGCCTTACCACACCTCTTCCATGCAAGCTACTGGGAATCGACAGATGTAGTTTCCTTTCTGCTGAGACAGGTACCATAAATATTTCATGCTTCTCTCTCTCCTCCCTTATGCCTAACTTTTGTTGGAAAATATTTTGGAGACTATTTTCACCTTGCTGCACCCTCCAAAATAACTTTTGTTGACGCTAATGGGGGCTCACCATACAAATGAAGGAAAAAATGTACGCTTCACAACTGCCACTCCATCTTCTTTCCCTTCCCATGCTATGTCAAATACAGCTGCGTTGGAAATAATACTTACTGCTATGCACATGGAACACTATGTTTCATGGAAACTATCAAATCACACATGACTTGCTTGGTGCTGGCTTTTGTTACTGGAGCAGGTTCTTGGAGAGAGGTTCATTAAAGATCTGAACCATTTGGAGTCAATCTGGGCCCATTTCATATCATAGTCTTGCAGCATTGCATGATTTTGAGGCAAAAACCATGTGATGTTTGGACTGAACTTTACTTTGAATTTTTACATCCTTTCAAACCTGAAGCTCAAAGGGAAGCTCTCTGTGCAAAGCCTACATGGAATAAAACAGAAGGAAAAGTTTGTACAAGTTTCAGACTTGGGTTGCTAAAATTAGTGTTCAGTCCTCCATTTGGGCTCTCAAATTAACACTTAAACACCCTGAGGACTATGGATTTTTGCTTCAAGATCCAGAACTTGGTACCACAGTTCAAATTACTTCTCAAAGGGTTAGGTAAATAACAAATGATGGTTTCTGGACCATCACATTTTGGATTCTGTCTGTTTAACTTTGGTCACATGTTTAAATTTTGCAAAATCACATTTTTTTTTTCTAAAATCCAGTGGGTATATTTCCCTTTAAAACAAAAAACAAACAGACATTGAAAATAGTTGTTTTCCCAGAAGTGCATGAAACCCCAAAACAGCAGCACTAAGACCCTGGAGGTGAAAACAAAGATGAACTAAAGGGGGACACGTTCTTCTTGATTGCTGTTGTCCATCTGGAGAGAATGCAAAGAGTAAACAAGAAACATAAATAGTTAAAAAAGAAACTTGCTAGCTTGTGACATATGGGCCAGTATATTCAAATCAGGGACCTAAAGTTGGGCTCCTAGATTTATGCTTAGGCAGCTAAATTAATGTAGCCTGATTTTTTTAGAGACCCTAAATACCCCAAGTCCCCCTGAAGTCAGTGGGAGCTGCAAGTGCTTAAACCCTGTGAATTTTGGTTGTCTCAATATAGATTTAGAAGCCCAACTTTAGCCCCCGAGGGTTTGAAAACTCTTGCCAGGATTATTAAATTGACAATGTAACTTTAAAGCACAGAGCATTGTCAGAGCATAACGATCCCTTGCTGCAACACAAACATTGCAGTCCGCAGAGAAAAATCACACCAACCCAAAGGGCTGCTCTCGTGACCATGTTGCCATGGCCCAACATCATTCATTTCTCAAACTCAAGCAGAGATGCGTTCTGTCGTTTTCATCACAGCGGAGAGGGGGCTGCTTCTGTGGATTGCAACCCCCTGGCCCTGTCCTTCCAAATGCACAGTGGGCTGGAGTCTCTTCTCTCCGTCCTTTCCCTGCCCCAGGTTCTTTCCCTGATAAGGATTTGGAAACATCTTTTCATTTGGTGCATCTTCTGTCGGGCGCTAGCGAGAGAACAGGTCACCCAGTACAAAGGGATAGTCTAGGATCATCACTCCACAGACTAGCTGAACTTGAGCTAGTTGTATCCATTTTGGCTCTGCCCCTGTTTATTCTGAATTGCCAGTGGCATGGTGCTGGAGCATTCAGAGGGGATCTGGCCGCTTTGGTGTTGGCTGCATTAGTCCCTTCTGCCAGAAAAAATTCCAGGGAGCCCTCTGCTGAAGGATGGAGAATAATTATTTAATCCCAGTACCCTGATTTTATGCTTAGACTCCTTTTAGTCTAAACCTTTGAACCTGCATAAGTGAAGTACTAGCACCCTCCCCTCTGCAGCTCCTCAGCACTGGGAAGGATCCAGCTCCGCCTATTGGCCTGGGTTTGCTGTGTATTAGCTCAGCTGTTTAAATTACCCCATCTCTGTTACAGCACATCTGACTGCAGCTCTCCATTATTTATAGCCTTCTATTGGCAAACTCTTTTTCGTTGCTGTCATCCAAGTTTGTCTGTAGGTTCCATAACCATGGGGATGTTAGCACTGATGGCTGTAGTACCCTAGTATTAATCGATCTCGACCCTTTATTCCCTGACCTGTCTCTAGTTTCCAACCCAGTGGGCCAATGTTGCACTCACATGCTGTGTCTCCTCATTTTGAACAGTAGGCTCCAATGTGGAACTTTTGCCTAAGTGGTTGCAGGAGGGAAACCATGTGTGTATGTCAGAGCCTTAAAGAGTCTAACACACAAAATATCTTGTTTTAGAAATAGCCCAGCCAGTTACTCAGAATGCAACGAAAACAGGTTTGTATAAGGCAGTGTGTGATTTTACATCTTGTGGCATGAAAAATATCCTTGCCATCCATTCAAAGCCCCTGGAGCTCAGCAGCGGCTGTCTCTGTAGGGCTGTTTGTTTAGCCTTGTCTCTCTCTGTTGCCCCACCTCTGCTTCTAGAGCACTATCTTCCTCAGTCCCCCCTCCCTATTCTTTTAAGGCCCTGTGTTGCCTTTCTTCTTATTCAACAGCCTAGAATGCCAGCATTGGAAAGCTAATAATAGGGACATGATTTTACTCCTCATTGAAAGGCATTCCGGACAAAGTTAAAAGGAAGCTATCAAGTAGATTTAGGCCCAAACCCTGAGGCTTTATTAAAACAAATAAACCCAAATATGATCAGAAACATTTTCATGATTTAAATTTCTCATCAGTGAAGGGCATTATTTTATTCATCCCCTTAGGTTTTCATTCCCAACAGCATTGGGGGTGAGGTGGAGGTGGGCAGGTGGATTAGGAGAACCAGGAGGTGAAACTGAGCAGTCTAGTTTTGCTGTGAGTGAAATGGGAAAATGAAACAGTCTAAATTCTGCAAAGTAAACTGGTCTATCAGATTGCTTCAGTTTTAATCTATATGGCACTACTGGTAACACGTAAGGGAATGTGTGAGGTTTTTAAAATATGTTTATTCACTTGACAGAGCCCCTTTCAACCTTTGCAGGGTCTGGGGAAAAAAACATCTGATCATAGTACAATTCAAAATGCTCTGTGCAATATCTCTGCCCAGTCCTTTTTATTTTCTGTGTAAGATTCACCTCTTCTGCAAATGACCTAAGAACAGTCTAGCTGCAATGTGAACCCAGGACATAACCCCATTTCCCTCTGCCGTTTGGTCCAGCCAGCAGATGTCCCCGAATGTTGGCTAGTGAGCTTACCATAGGAAATGTTCGTACACTTTGCAAATCTCATTGTATCAGTCCATTCATCCCCATTCCAGTGCAGAAACATCACACTTTTATGATGTGCTTGAACTTCTCCATGGACCCAGAGAGCCAAAGCCCCATTCCTCTCCTGAACTCTGGTCTCCTACGTCACAGAACACTGCTGGCCCAGTGCTGAACCTGGCTCAATACCTAATGTCTTCATCAAAATGAGAGGAGCACAAGAAGCAAGACAGGAGAATGCCATGTGTAATGTATTTAAGTAGAAACTCTAAATGACAGGCAACTGGGATTGACTCCAGCCCAATCAGGAAGCCTGCTGGGATCTTAGCCCTCATAGGGTCTGGCTTGCTCAGTGTAGTTAAGGGCAGACTTAGTAGGAGTGGAGGGGATGATGAGAATACTTCGGAAGAACAAGCCTGAGGAAATGACACATGCCGACAAGCGAGCACAGTTGGAACAGGTAGCGATGGGTCTGAATTACTGAAATGGCAAGCAAATGATGACTGGAAATGCGCATGTGACTTGAAGACCTGGCAAGAAGGCAGGCAAGGCTGGAGCACAGTGAGGCAAGACGGTGGCTGCAAATTGTAGTATTCCCTGCAGAAGAGGCAGTTTTCTATAAGTACCTGAGTGCCAAAGTTCTTCCCCTGCAGTGTTTGCTGAATGAGCATTTTCCAAGGGCATCTTTCTGGACATGGTCTCAAGGAAGTAGCAGGGTCTGGGGTGCCACAACCTCTCAGTTTGTGTTCATTGAACATCTGGGACAAAATCCATCCCTGGTATAAGCCCAGTGAAGCCAAGAGAGTTAAACTAGCAGCCTAGCAGTTATGTATCTGTGATCAACATCTGTGCTTCGTTGCCTTTGCTCCATTTTGTACTCACAGCTTGTTAAACTCCCCTATAGTTCTTTCTGTTCCTTAATTCTTCCCAGACTCATTCCACCTGTCTCGTCAGCTTTTTCTAGCTTCTTCCGGCTTTTTTCATCTCTCTCTCATTCTATTCTAACCATGCTTCACCAATAAACGCTTTCACACTTGCCCTCCTATGTGCCTACTTATGATCTCCGTTTAAGGTTCCCTTTTATATCTTCATCCCACATGATATTAACTCAGCTCTGGCAACAACTTTTCCTGGCTCTAAAGATCACGAACATTGTACCGTTATGAGAAGGCCAGAAAAATCTTGTCGGCTTACAATGTAAATTTCCTGCAGGCAAAATTCTATAAAGCCACCTGCCCAGCAAACACTGCGATTCCATCACATGCTTTGCAAACACAGCAGAGAGGAATAAATACTAAAGCTGGGGGGAGGGGGGTGTTCACTATGAAATTCCTGTAGCTCTTGGGTGTTAGCCCAGGTGCATCATGAGTTGCTGATGAGGGCTGCTCTTTCCTTAGGTGATGAGACACGAAAACTCCAGCATTCTGGAACTGGATGGAAAAGAGGTCTCTGTATTCACTCCTTCAAAGCCCAGGGAGAAGTGGCTGCGCAAGAGGACGCATGTGAAGCTAAGGGTAATGCTGTTTCTATTACATGTCTCTCCAAGGGAAACTACTGTTAAATATGATTTGGCTGGATTTGGACCTGTAATAAAAACAATATTAAAGTTAACCAGTATGGGTACAACTCTGTTACTGCCCATGGACTCCACAATTACATGGGGGTGGAGAGATTGCATTGCAGTAATCGTATGTGTCAGTGAGACATCCCAGTTATAGATTTCTGGAAGAGACAGACACTCTCTCTGCAACAAGGTCTCCTTCATATAAAATACTAAGTGTTGGCTGTAGGTCAAGAAAGGAGACGGAATTGTTTCAAAGCCTGGTGTCCTAAATTGTCTGTACAGTAACTGTCATTCCCTGGAGTTCGTGAATCCAGAGGACAAGAAACTTTTCTGATTTCCATGAGCGGGAAGTTTGTTTAGCCAGCAATAATCTGCTGACAGTCATTTTTCCTCCTAATTTGAAGGTGCAACATACAGAATTTTGCACCACAAGGGATCAGATTTTCAAGATGTTCTGTGTCACTGACTACACAGTATTTGTGCCCAAAGGGTCTGGAGTAGTATTACTAGAGAGTGACAGTATCCTTGTGTGGTATCATGGCATATGCATGCATAAAGGCCCAGCATTTCAAAGGACAATCGTCGTTTTTGCAGACGCAAATTTTTCCTGTAAGGAGTGGCAGCAGGGAAACCAAGTAGAGGCCCCTTCTCAAAAAATGCCCAGGATCAATTAACTGTAGGTGCAAATTCTACCATTTAGATGACTAGGTAATTAACTGCACCCAGACATCAACTGCTTGGCCAAATGCATTAGGATCCACACCCACAATTGATTGTGGGTGCAAATCATGTGGTCATAAATTACTGTAGCTAAAACGGAGACCAAGTGCAGAAGGCCCTTTAAAAGTCTTGTCCTAAATGTACAATACTTTTTTTCCTTTAAAAATGTGTGTTGTTTAATACAGATATATAATAGTGTGGGGAGAGAAAGGATGTCATAAGAAGAAAATTACTCCTCCAAAAACTCCTGGTTGTCCATGCGTTCGGCATTACTATCACTATAGCAACTTTTTCCTGTAAACTCTGCATTAACCATGAGGTTCTGCTGGGAATCTAACTAGGTTTGTTCTGTTTTTCCCCTGACATCTGCAGAATGTCACAGCCAACCACAGAATAAATGATGCCATCGCTAATGAAGACGGACCCCAGACCTTGACAGGAAGGTTTATGTATGGGCCGTTAGATATGGTCACGCTCACTGGGGAAAAGGTACATTTGTCTTAAGTGTGAATTGCCCATAAACAGCAGAAGATGTAGGCAGTGGTAGTTGCTGGTCAATGCTCCTTTTGTATCTGTAAACATTAAGAGAGAGAACTGTCCAGTTACCCGCACAATCAAACACCTTTGTCTGTGTCCATTAAGAACCCCCTCTGCCCAGCCTATCTATTGCATTACGCTAGAGAGAGATTTGAGGACGCCATGTTCAGAGCCAGGTTAGGATCCTGTCTACTATGAAAGTTACTTAATACTTCCTTAGTCCTGAACCTTCTTTGCCTCCCAGGTGGACATTCACATCATGACCCAGCCGCCATCTGGAGTGTGGATTTACTTTGACACCGAAATCAGCAACAGCAGTGGCCGGATTTCCTACGTTATCCCTGAGAACAAGCGTCTGGGGATTGGCGTATATCCCGTCAAGATGGTGGTCAGGTGCTATGCTTCAGGCTCATTTGGCTTAGCCCCCAGTTTGACAGGAACCTCTGAAATATGACTGTAGACACTTCTCAGTTACTCTGATTGCATGATAGACAATCCACATAAATGTTAACAGGTCAAGTGCAATTCTACCTGAAAAACGATTGTGTTTAAAAAGTGGCATGTTCTCATCAACCGCTCTTCTCCCTATTGTGTCGTCAGAGTCTGATCTGATCTTGACAGACAAAACAATTTTACTCTTGTTACCCTGCAACACCAGTGATGGGACAAAGAGCTGTATTCTGTTTTGCCTCCTGCATCATCATCAGCATTATTAACTAAGTTCCAATTGCTGGACCAGACTTTTCCTCCTTTTCCAGATGTGCAACTTCATTGTCTTCAATGGAACTGTACAGCTGTGCACACCTTGAAGACTGTAAACTTGCACTTGCCCAGGTTCCCCTAAGGGCAGAGCCTTTGTTATTAGTGATGGTGCACAATGCAGAAAATCTCCCACTTGACTTTTGGATCACCAGGTTTCAGAGAGAGCAGTGCCAAAAAGCGTCTTGACATTGGTGAACTGAGCAAATCTGCTCTAGAGGCTTGAAACACACCAAAACTGGAACCCCCCACAACACTAGTCCAAGTCACTGTAATTATATTCATCTAACATATAGGCATTTTCTGTGGGGCTCTCGCTGTAGTATCATTAATGACTGGGGCAGATTTTTAAAGATATTTTATAGGTACCTGGTGGGATTTTCATAAGTGCCCAACTACCATTGGGGAAAGGCCCTGCACTGCCTCTCAATGGAAGTTAGGTGCTTTTGAAACTCCCGCTTGGCAGCTATCTGCAAATTTAGGTGCCTAAATACCTTTAAAAATAGTCCCTTTATCCTTACAATAACGCTCCCAGGTAGGAAATCATTAGCATCGTCCATTTGACACATGGGTAACGGAGGCACAGAAAGATGACTTGCCAAATCAGGAATAGAAGCCATATCTCCTGAGTCTTATTCCAGTGCCTTACCCACAAGACCTTCCTTCCTCTCCAAGTACATACCTATCAGACCAGTGGATAGTCTTCTCCACTTGTGCTGAGATACAGACACAACAGGCCAGATCTGCAGCTGTTATAAATCAGAGTAACTCTGAAATCCTGTATTTGTGCTGGAAATGGCCCACCTTGATTATCATGCACATTGTAGGGAGAGTGGTCGCTTTGGATGAGCTATTACCAGCAGGAGAGTGAGTTTGTGTGTGTGGTTTTTCGAGGGGGGTGGGGGGGTGAGAAAACCTGGATTTGTGCTGGAAATGGCCCACCTTGATTATCATACACATTTTAAAGAGAGTGGTCACTTTGGATGGGCTATTACCAGCAGGAGAGTGAGTTTGTGGGGGGGGGGGGGGCGGAGGGTGAGAAAACCTGGATTTGTGCTGGAAATGGCCCAACTTGATGATCACTTTAGATAAGCTGTTACCAGCAGGAGAGTGGGGTGGGAGGAGGTATTGTTTCATGGTCTCTGTGTATATATAATGTCTTCTGCAGTTTCCACAGTATGCATCCGATGAAGTGAGCTGTAGCTCACGAAAGCTCATGCTCAAATAAATTGGTTAGTCTCTAAGGTGCCACAAGTACTCCTTTTCTTTCTGAAATCAGTGAATCTGTGATGATTTACCTCAGTTGAGACAATCTGACCCTTAAGACTCAGCAAGTGTAGGGCCTTAGCAGAATTGTGTGTGTGAAGTGATGGCAAGATCTGGCCCTTAATTCTGCATTCCCTGGTCATTTACAATGCTTGCTGAATTGGTATTGCAAATGGGTCTTGTAGCTTTAATCTCTCAGCCAGGTTTGTCCTCTGTTCTTAACCCCCCTATTCCTTTCCATTTAGGGGTGACCACACATATGCAGATAGCTATATCACCGTTCTACCTAAGGGGACAGAATTTGTGGTCTTCAGCATTGATGGTTCCTTTGCAGCCAGCGTGTCTATAATGGGGAGTGACCCCAAAGTCAGAGCTGGCGCAGTTGATGTTGTAAGGTCAGTGGCAGGGGAGAGGGCTGGGGGAAATGCTTTCATATTAAATGAATATTTTAACCCTATTGCAAATATAGGTCCATAATACTGTTGTTTTTTTCCCCACTAGGCACTGGCAAGACCTTGGCTACCTCATTATCTATGTCACAGGCCGACCTGATATGCAGAAGCAAAGGGTGGTGGCATGGTTAGCACAGCACAATTTCCCCCATGGGATAGTCTCATTCTGTGATGGGCTTGTCCATGACCCACTGCGGCACAAGGCCAACTTCCTGAAAACCCTCATTACAGACGTAAGCAAGGCCAACTTCCTGAAAACCCTCATTACAGACATAAGCATGAGCTGTCCTGAGATGTGAGCAAAGCGTGGGTTCATCCACGGCTTAGTCAAGTCCTGACCTGCAGTGGGAGATTAACCTGCATTCATTTGATTTTTAGCCACCCTCACCCCTTTCTTTATTTTCTTACTCCACAAAGGTGCCTGTGCAGTTAAAATGTGTTCACTTCATTCTGCACGGTCTTGCTGCAATCCTTGCTGCTTCCATTACGAAATGCCTATTGCCGTAGAAGAAATCATGATTCTTGTGCTTTTTCCCCACCTGCTTAGTGCATTTCTGGATGCCTGTCATATCTGCACATAAAGGGATGCTTTACAGATAGAGGGCCGTCAAAGAGATTGTGACTTGCAGCCAACCAAAACCCAGAATTCAAACCTGTCTCCATATTGGGCTGAATCCAAATACCCCAATATCTGGGAAAATTTGAACTGGAATCTCCATGTTTGTGAACGTTAAGATCTGGGGCTTGGGTGAGGTCCGTTATATAGATGCAAAGTTCAGATTCAAAGTTCCAGTTCAGGGGCTTGGGGTGGACTTATCTCTACTTGGAGAGTTGGGCTATGTTAGCACTTGGATGAAAAGACCTTTAAGGAACATCCAGGCAGGATTGGTGGTGGGGGATCTTCTCTCAGACAGGAATGAATGAATGCCCTCTCGTGGTGCTGAGGGTGCATACCATTCTTTAGCTGAAACAAAACCAATATGGTCATTAGAAATCTCTTAGCACTTTTTGCAAGAGAAGGCTTGTTCACCTTGTTGTCATGGCCAGATGCCAGTTGAGGTAGTTACATTCAATCTCCCTAAATTCCTCCTGTAGTTGACCGTTAGTGAAGTCCTTTGAGATCCTTGGATGCAGGATTCTATAGAAGTGCCATATAATTTCCTTTATCTTTTGAAGACTGTGCTTTGCAGGGCTTAAGAGGACCTCCAGGTCTCCATCTCCCACTGCTTTGAGAATTGTAGAGAATTGTGGTAGTATAGGGTGATGCATGTAGTGCTGAGAAGAAAGTGCTGGTTCAGGTGACAGCAGAGCAGCTAGGGAGGGGCTTTGACAGATCAGTGAATGTCACAAGAGGTGGCAGGACTTCAGTCCATGCCTTGCTAAGATATTGATGTTGTCAGGCATATCAAAACATGTGAGTTTGCCTGGCAGCAGCCAACTGATGATGATATGGCACTGCTACAGCGCCTTCCCGTGGAGGATCTCAAAGCACTTTATTGCTATTGATCAACCATCCTTCACAACACCTCTGATGTAGGTAAATAATATCCCCCTTTTACAGCTAGAGAATCTGAGACACAGAGCTGAGTTGCCCATCACAGAGAGGATCATCTGAAGAGCCAGTCTTAGAACCCAGGAGTCCTAGCTTTCTGCTCTAACCATGAGATCACTTTGCCTTTCTCCAGCAAAGACTGAGCATACTCTTTGTAGCAGTGCACAACCAAGGAAGTAAATAGGAGTTAACTTCTTGGTTTGTACTCCCTTATCGACGTGAAGAGTGAGGGAGCAAAATCAATGGCATGGTTCTGTAAGGCCCAGAGTATCCACAACCCCGTTCAAATGTTCCCCTCACAAGATCTGGCTCTCACTCAGCATGGAAATTAACCACCCAGTTTTAAAGAGGCTGTTGGTGCCAAGGAGACCAGACAGAGTGTAATAAATGTAAAAGGAACAGAAAGGCACCAACTTGCCTGCATGCAGTTAAACCCAGTCAATCCAAAAGGTTGTTATAGAGAGTGGAAAATGAGGTACAAAATAAAACCTACTGCACAGACTCTGTTTTTAAAGACTAGCATCGTGCGCTCTTCGCCTGTGGGGACGCCCCAAGGTCATATTGCATACATTACCTGACTCTAAGTGGAGAGAGTGCAGAAAAGAGCAACAAGAATGATCAGCGAGCTGGAGGAAAGATCACATGCGCCATATATCTGCAGTTTGGGTATAGGATGACTCAGAATAGGACGTGCTAAATGTCTACTGCATGAGGAGGGTGTAAATTGCAAGGAGGGAAAGGAGTTATTTAGGAATGTAACTAGGAGGAATGGCTTCAAAGAGTTAAGAGTGCGAACATTTATGTCTGAATATCAGAAAAACTTCCTAACCATGAGATCTACTTGTTGTAGGAACGGAAGTGGTGGAAGCTTTTTAGCTTGTGACATTTAAAACTGGACTGAGCTGAATACTAGAAAATATGTTGAGGGGATTGATTCTACCCTGGCCTCTGGGATGGGAGTAGATGTCACTGCTAGGGCTTTTCGAGCTCTAATATCAATGCGTCTGCGAAGTGCAGTCTTTGGACAGACTTCCATAATGCCATATTTCAGCCTGGTAACTGATGGGCTTTTATCATGTCTTAGACCTAGGTTGTTCGAATTTCCCCTTTATTTCAGTGATAAATCAGGCCTAATTAATGGGGCCATCTTGGTTATCTAGCCCACTGGATCAGACATGCCATTGTCTAGCATAGTGAAACAGTTTCCATTATTCTAGGGCCAGTGTGCCTTATTCTCCCTAGACCTTGACAAAATGAAAGCCCATCATTAAATACTGAACGCAATGACTGTTGGAATCAGCCTTTAACTTGACATCTAAGTCCGAATGTCAAGAGCGAGCTGTCTTTGGAACCCCCTTGTTACAGAAGATGCCATATTATTATCCCTTGTTGGAAATCTACCTTTCCAGAGGGCACAAAGGTTCACAGATTTGCTACAATGGGTCTTTGGCCAGCTTGCAGCTCTCCAGGCAGAACCAGATGGATCCATGCTTGGCACCAGGATAAGCACCTCCTCCTGCAGAGCTCCACCAGTTTTATTCCACCGCCACAGCTACAAAACGATCTTCTCAAATGTCTGGCTAAAGAGTAAATGAAATCTTCTGCTCTGTGGGAACAGAGCAGTAACTACTAATGGGTAGAAAAATCCAGTGCATCATGCAAGGTGATATGCATAGTTGTCTGTCTAAACCACCGCAAAAGCCAACAAAATTAGATATGCAGTCTGGCTAACCCAGCCACCAGACTAGTGCTGTGTGCTGTGGTCTCTCGGTGGAAGGGAATTCTTCATATAAACAGTTACTGAATATAATTGAAAAATGCTCCCTCCCTGGCTAGCGTTTACAAAACTCCTTGGAACAGAGCTGTGGAGCGTGCCACACAAAGAAAGGACATTAGGTAAACATAGCTACATTCCTGTTGTACTTCCTACTTCATTCTGCCCTTGTATTCTGCAGAACAGCTAGAACAGTAATCGGCCTATAGTACAAACCCTCAGCACTGCTGTTGGTTAATTAGTACATATCTCTGCAGAGCATTGTCCAGGTGGGACTTGCAGTGCACTCTTGACTGGATATTCCCACAATCACTGTGAAAAAGCCAAGCGTGCTGAGCAGTGTCATAGAATAAACATTCCCTCTTCCCACAGCTCCACATGAGGATCCACGCCGCATACGGATCCACTAAGGATATTTCGGTCTACAGCTCCATTAGTTTGCCACCCACGCACATCTATATTGTTGGCCGACCAACCAAGAAATTACAGCACCAGTGTCAGGTAGGAATCCAGGTTAGTTTGTCTGTAGAACACTCCAGTGGCTGATGCTGTCCCTACTGGAGTTAGTGGGAGGTCAGACACTAACTTCACCAGGAGCAAGATCAGACTATTTTGTAAAGAGGAAGTTCCCACACACCAGGATCCCTCCGCATCTCTCTGAGAGGTGTGAGGGTTCCTTGCTTTATGCATCACTGCTATGGAAATAACAGAGTGAAAACACCAGTTGCTGTTCCACTGCATTGTGCTTTGTAGTGTTATATAATTAGATTTTCTTTTAAATGAAGTCCTGTTCACTTAAAAATCCCCCTTTTGTCTGAACTTGTCCCTGCTGTTACTCAGGCTGAGTAAAGCTGAAGATCAGAAGGGGGGGAGGGGGGTTCTCTGTAGAGCTGGTTTCTGTTGTGCATGACAGCACCATGTGTCACTGTCGATTGCCTCCCCAGTACAGGGTCAGTCAGTTCCCTCTGTTGTTTTTGTGGGATTTTCATAAAGCAGCAGAGGAAAGAAACATTTCAGAAAGTGATTGTCAAACCACAACTGAAAGAGGGACTTGAAGACAGATGTGGGATCTGAACTGACTGTGACTCCATTTTTTTTTTTGAAAGTTGCTTGATTTCAAGTTGACTCTGTCCTGTAAAACCCCCTGACCTATTGTTTCACAGTTCATTACTGAGGGGTACGCAGCCCACCTTGCCCAGCTGGAGTATAATCATCGCTCCCGGCCTGCCAAAAACACGACCCGGATGGCACTGAGAAAAGGCAGCTTTGGTCTCCCCAGCCAGCCAGATTTCCTGCGCAAGAGGAATCATTTGCTACGTACCATCTCCTCACAGCCCACGGGGGCGAGCGGGAATGCCAGCCACAGACCTGAACGAACGCAGAGCCAGTCAGACAGCGATAGGGAGAGAGAGCGGGAGCGCAGTCAAAGGAGCATGAGCATTGCCACTGGGTGCTGGGGCCGGAGCGCAGCCTCAAAACTGGACTCTGGCACTTCAGGTCAGAAGTAGAGCCAGCCACGAGCCAGTGACAGTCGGCCACAGCCGCCGGAGGAGGAAACAGAAGGAATAAAGGACAAGGCCAGCAGTGTGAGATGGAAGGGTAAATATGGTGCTACTCTCTAACAACAACATGGTATGCTAGGAGGAAAGGCTGGTGTATTTTCCACATGGAATTTGCAGGCCTTAAAATGGCGTGTTGGGTTTGCAGAGCACTAGCCCGAAAAACCATTTGAAATTAGGGAACCAAGGGGGAAAACAAACAGTTTCCAGATCAAGACCATGCTCTCTTCTGCCTCCTTTTCTTATCCAGGTTTAGTGACTGTAAATATGTGCCTCCCTCACCTTCTTAGCCATCAGTCAGATACACGTGACTGAGTGTGATCCTCAGTGCCATGTGGTGGAAGGGGAAGAAGTCTGGTTAGACCTTTCACTTGGGTTGTTCCATTAGCCAGACTGAGAGAGACTGCTGGATACCAGCACTTTTTTGTGTTTTTAAACTAAGCATGTCATTTCCAAGGTGCAGAGAGGCTGAAATGAGAGGCTTCTGCTGCACTGGGTGAAGCAATCAAGTGTTTTACATGTGCAGAGAGCTTAGAATTTATCCACTTTGTACCCAGGAGGATGTATATCAGCAAAGCATTAATGAAGTATCAACTGCTGTTGATAGGAGCCGTATGTCAGCAGATTGATGCTCTAGAAAGTGGGGTCATTAGTTTTTTGTTTTTGCTTTAAACATTTTGAAAGGTGATGGAATTTAATGTATTAAGCTATTTAAAAAAACAAGGAGTTTTGTTTTAGCTGTTAACAACATCAGCCACTTACTTTACTGTATAGTTCTCCAAGTATTATTGCTGTATATTATTTCAGAAACTAACCACCATATATTTGCAAGTGTCTGAAAGTACTCAACAGCTAGATTGCACTGCATTTCTTGTCATCAAAATGCAGGGTCCAAATATTTCACCACTATCCCCCACTCAGAGACATTTCTTCTTCCCAGGTTCTCTCCAATATCAGTAACAGCTTTCACGGGAATTAGACTTGCTTTTTTTAACTGTAGTTATTCAACTGTAAAACCTCATTGTTTTTGCACTGATAATTTTTAGAATGGAGACCTGTTACCATCTCATGTAGCTACACCTAACTGTTTGTAGTGCATGACAATTAAATATTTCTAAGCCAGGGTGGGTGGGGGTGTGTGTGTGTGTGTGTGTGTGTGTGTGTGTATATATACACACACACACATATATATATATATAGATAGATAGATTTGTGCAAAAGTTTTTCAACAGTAAGGAGACTGTAAGGAAGTGTGCCAACTAAGTTGTGCAAGCTTAAGAAAAGGCCATATCTTAATTTTCCTAGCCTCTCTTTCAGTCGATGTGTCTGAGCTGATGGTTTAATGCGCTGCCATGACCTGAATCTCTCTCTTGCACTGGGCATGCAAGGGTCTGGGAGCATTGCAGAGGTGACATTTCCAGTCTGCAGGATAATGTGCTGTGCTGCTTGCTAGCACCCCCTAGCGACAAGGAGATTGTAAGCCACAAGGTATTCAAAGGTGAAGGACATAATTTAATGAGGAGCAGAGGAGAACAGTGCCTAGAACAGAGGGGTTGCCTGAAAGCCCCCTAGCCCTGCCCCCCTCCCAGGTCAAACTAGCCAGGATTCTGAATTTTCAGCCTCAATGAAGGGCGCAGTTTTCTGCTTGCACACACCAACTTGGGTATGGGAAATATCCAAACTGGGTGGATATTTGGGGCTCCCACCTGCCTATTTCACATGAAGATTTTATATTCATAGCACATTCATTGGCTAAGTATTGTCCTGCTTTCCTCCACCACAATATACTATGTTTATATCACTTTCTACTTACAAGATCTTATTTATAATCGATTTTTTAGACTGCTTCATTTTATTAACGGTTTCAGTACTAAGTGCAGCACCTCTGCACCGAGACGCAAAGCACTGTGAGCACTGCTCTGCTACCTGGCTCAGAGCTGCAGCAGGCAAACACGTCACTCATCCAGACATCAAAAATCTATTTCATGACTTCGGCTTAGACCTCAAGTTTCAAAACGAACTTAGAATGTGTGCTCTATCCCTACAGTGATCTAAAGAGGACAGTGTTTAACTACTGAGAATGTCCATGTTGATGGAGCTTTAATAGATCCACCCGCAAACACAGTGCATCTCATTTACTCTTAGCCTCATTGCAAACTACTACGCCATTCATCTTTGATAATTATATTACAGAACATCCGTACAGATTTTTACTACTGAAAAAATTACTTCCCTTTCTGCTGACTCAGCCTAGTTACCTTGAATGTATATCGAAAGCTACTGGCTAAAAATGTGAATTGTGTCATAGCTTTTTGCTAGTTGAATATTGTACCAAACTGTTGCCATCTGACTTAGAAGCAAGCCGCAGTCCATTCTGTAAAGTAACCAAACCATGATCACAAAGCGTATTTGCAAATTTGGATATGGCCTTTACAAAGTTCAATCTTACTCTGAAAGAAGAGTCCACAAACCAAGGCATGACATGTACATTTTTTTTCAAAATGCAGATGAGCTGTTAACATTTTCTTGTGTGTAGATAGTGTAAAACTGAGGATAATGTAAATGTTAAAAAAACAAAAGTGGGTATATACAAAGTGAAAGTTATTTATTTTGTGTAGAGAAAAAGTGTCCGGAGGCAACAGAACCTTCAGAGATTATTAATATTAAAATGTAGCTTTTTTTTGTTTCAGGCATTATTCAAAGCAATTATTTTATGGACCAAGTTTAATGTAACTGTCAATGACCGCAGAAGTGCAATATTATAATCACCTCTCCATCACTCCATATTTTAAACCAATAATAATCAGTGAGACTGACAATCGTAGCACCTGTGTTCTGACCCTTTGTTAAGCTTCTTGAATTTTTCAACCTCTCCCCCATCTGTTTCCATTGTAAGAATCCATACAGAGAAACAATCGTAGTGCAGAATCTTTGTTCATCACTGCAATAATATCAGACGATGTGGCCATGTATTAACATGACATATGCGGATAGGTTTTTTTCACCCATACAAGTACACTATAGTTCCCCGTGAATCTATCTTCTCATACATCCCTGTCTTATTATTGTCTATCTGAAGCAAAGATCAGTATATTACTCTGTCATTCTAAAAGCAATAGCAATAGTTTAACTTTTGTGTTTATAAACTGCTCTGAAATGTTCTAGGGAGTGATGCATGTGAAACAAAATGTCTTTCTAAATGCACAAAAGAGGCTCCATTGGGATACAGTTAGGGAAAGCTGAATGTATTTTCCATTCTTATTAAAGGGGCACTGTCAGGTTAAAGACCTTATTTACCTTTGTTACAAATAACAGTTCTGTGTTGTTTAAAACAGAAGGAATATTAAAAGTTTATTATACTTTTCACTGTTATGCTGGTTAGTTCCTTTTTGCATTCATCAGATTAGGCCAAGGAAAACAGACTAGTTGGTTCTGGTAACTATCACTGCCTGGTTCTCATGCACTCAGCACAAAGCTGCAATGTTTATATTGTAAGCACTGAACAGAGATATTTATTTATTGGGTTTTTAAAAAACAACATCTGTTTCCACTGGAATTAAACATTCGAGGAAACATTTCTGTGGATTTTTTTTCCTAAAAAGCAGCTTTTCTATAATCTGAACGTTGGGACAGAAACCTGACCCTGTCCCTTTCCACTTTTTTTTTAAATCCAAACTGTCACTTTAATTCCTTGTTTTCTTCTTTTGATAAATCATTAAAAAGGAAAAATTTTACTACCAAAAAGAACGTGTATAGTGTTAGAAGATATGTTAAATGAAAACCAATAGCTAACCAAAGGGTTACGAACAACCTGCTCTTCCCACAAGCAACCTGCACTTCTTGTAGTACCCCTGCTCTTCAGGTATCTTCACCTTTGCTGCATTTTCCTATTAGTTCTAGAAGCCTTACATTTTTCTCCCTCCCCTTGTATGAAAACCCTGGATATCGATATCCTTGACCGTCAATTTTATATTCAATAATGTTCTATTTTATTTATAAAAAAATCTTTTAGGGATACAGATGGGGGGGAAAAACTATGTCATGGCTTAATTTGACAGACACACCTGCACCCCACCAGGGAATGAGATTTAGATCTGAGTCTGCCTCTTCCTGGTTTTCATTTTGTGTATTATGTTGTGTGTGTAAAATACTGTTAAGATCTATTTGCTTGTATGTAACAAACCATAACTACTGTACAACTTCCTTCTCCTCCTTGCTGTTAGTGCATTGCTCTAATGCCTGGGTGTGCTTTGTGTACAGTAACTTTGTACATTACACAGATTAAAGAAATGGGAAGGCTACATTCTGTGTCTGCTTCTTTTGGTGACTTACAAACTGACAGTTAATGCATCACAAAAGCTAGGAATTGGGAACTGAAAATGATCCAGTTTAATGAAAGTGTCCAATGGAATTAGATGCCAAAGAAAAAGATGGCAAAGACGTGAACTGCTGAGCAGAAAAATAGAGGGGCTGAAAACATTGACATGAGGCAAATGGAAACCAAATGGAAAAGAGAGAGACAATTACAAGCACTGTGTGCTCTGAATTGAAGATGATGTTCTACAGCCAGTGAGAGAGTGAAATGATGGGGGACAGTAAGTGAATCAACAACAGCAGCGCGTGAGAGTGGAGAACAGGGAGCCACCCAACAGCATGTGGGAGCTTCCCTTTGAACTGGCTGCCAATAAATGCACAATCCGTAAAGCCTAAGTCTGGCTAGCTCAGGGGCTGTCAGCGCTGCTGCCTTACATGGACGCTTCCAAAGGGGGAGGCTCAAGGGAGCTGCACCCTCTCAAGCAGGCCCTTTCCTCTACTGTTCAGTAAGGGCAGAGATTCGCCTGGCTCCGCCCTACTCAGACACCTACCTGTTTGTCCACGGCTTGTCCCCCTCTCATCCTGGCTGCTGTCAGTGTCCTTGTTAAACGTATGGTCCCAGGGAGGTTTGTGCCATAACTAGCTCCTTTATAAAAGGGAAGTGTGTTGTCTCCATCTGACCCATGTGCCTAAAACCCAGCTACTAGAGGAGGAGGCCTGCATTAAAGGGAAAAGGAAGATACGTTGATAGGAGACCTGCCAGCAGACAGGATGAATCCATACATATGTGACCAGCCTCCCACAGTCAAACACCTCAGGGCCTTCTAAGAGGTTAGAAAAGTGGCACATGAAAACTAGTTCAAATCATACAGAAGGACAAATTTTGTTAAACAGGCAGTGATTTTACAGTTCAGAACAGGACTTTCCACCAACAGCCATCAGACCCAAGTGACCAAAGAAGTCTGCGGTGGGATCTGTTAAATAGAGTGGAGTAAAGGGACCAAGGAAACTACTACGTCACCAAAGTAAGCAGGCATCTCTAGGGGGAGTCAGTGTCATACTGATCGCACTTTGGGCTTTCTAGGTCTTGCACTTTGCTAGCTGTAGCTGCTCAGCTGTGGTAGCATAAGGTCAAAAATCTGACCTACTGTGATTTCCTTAGCAAGCCATTGGGTGCAGAGGACGGGGCAAGCATTCATTTTAAAGCTTCGAGTGTTAGCCAAAACAATTGAGCACGCCCACACAAACACACAAAAATCTTGCCTGTCCCCTTGCAACAGATTGGTTTGTATAATTGCTACCTGTCGTTCATTCACACTGGCACATAAAAGAATAACTTGGGCTGCTGGATTGATTTAACCAGTTTATTTTTTACAAGTTTTCAGATTCACCAAGTTAAGTGGGGCTTGAGGGGGGAGAATCAGAAGACTGAGTTTTCCTGGGCTCCTCTGCTTCTGAAAAGGCCAATTTCACTAACAAACCAAAACTGCCCCTTGCATTGTCATAAAGAGCAAGGAAGGGGCATCACTTTGGTGCAGGGATATGAGCAAGGCTGAGCAAACCCCCAACAAAATGTGCCCCTGTCCATTACACTTAACCCACTGTCCCAGTGCAGCCTGCCGTCAAGGGAGCCAGTGCTAATTAAAAGCTTGAACCTGTACCATGCCAAGTGCCTTCACCTCTCATTGGCTCAGTGAGAAAAGGCACCTTGCAAGATGTGGACCTAATGCTGGACCTAATGTTGCAGCCTGCACAAAGCTGGGGCAAAGTATAAATGGGTCTCTGTACAGCTGAGGGCTGTAAAGGGACCCCTCTAACTGAGCAATCCAACCAAACACTGGAGTAAACACAGGGCAAATATTAATTCAAAGAGCAGGCACGTAGCAACCACATGTGAAAAATGATTTACAGCAGCCTCATTTCAGGGGATCACTGTGGCAGTCACCCCAGTATCAGCGGGGTTATGGCCACCTGGTACCTGGGCATTTGCCTTAGAGTTTGGAATCTGAATCACCATCAAGGAAGTGTATTAAAGATAACATGGTGTTAGTCACTGGGTGAGTTTATCTCCTCTGGGGACTCAGCATTGTTGTGCTGGTGGCACCCATGAGCGCCCTGGTGGACTGACAGCTACTTGCTGCCTAAAAATCATTTGCTCAATCATTGAGCAGTAGTGGGAGGAGCCTCAGAAAGCGACCAAGTTGAGAGCAATGTTGGTCAGGTCTTAAAGACTTTGCATGGACTGGCAGGAGAGAAGCCATGGCTAAAGGGGAGGTGCCATCAAAGTCACTCCCTCCTCCAGGCAATAGATGGACCCAGCAGAACAGGACATGTCCACAGGGTAAATATCCTGCTGTGTCACACACAGATCTCGCCAGTGCAGGGAGAATGGGGAGCTGCCTGCTTTGGCAGAGTAGTGTCTCAGTGAGCAGAACAAGAAAACCACCTTTCCTGATGTACTTGACATTTGGACTGTTACTGAAGCATCCCTGTCCTCATCTGGAAGGCCAGGCCGTCTCCTCGGGTGGCTTGCTGTGAAGGAACAAACAGGCACTTATAGGCTAGTCTTCCCAAACCATCATGCTTGGTGCTTCCATACCACCTACCTGTGAGAGGCTGAAAGGCCTCTACCAATGTGTGTGATCAAACCCACTTCCACCTTGGCTAAATAGGATTTATCCCAGTTTTGCAGATGGGAAAAGCCAAGAGAGAGGCTGCAGTTTCCACAAGGCCATGCAGTGAGTAAGCAGAACTCAGCTCTCCTGCCCCCCAGGCCTGTGTTCAAGCCACTAGCCCATGCTTTACAAACCCAGCTTAGGGCCTTGCTGGTTCCAGAATGTCTCTTCACTATAAAAACCATCTACCTTGTTAATCTCTTTGTGTCTTTCTTTGGTGACAATTTCTTCTAGTACTTCTCCATCTCCCTTAATAAGCCTGTAACAGAAGCACATCAACACACCCAGTAAAGTCTACCAGCCATCCAGTTACCAACTGTAAGCAACACATTGCTTTGTTTCCCCAGCAGCAGAAGGCATCATTCAATGAGGGTTCTGTCCCCACTGGAGGAGTGACTAGATCACCTCTCTTACGCAGCCACACGGCTAATGTTTCATGCTGAGGGAGACAGTATTTTGCATGGGAAGATGTCCAACAAGCTGGACTTGTTGAGGGGTAACACCAGAAGCACCTTCTGTGTGAGCATGTGCTCTAGAACAGAGTCAGGGGCCTCTGCCAACACAGGCTGGCTGCAGCACGGTGTCCCCCACGCTCTCTGGGAGGGTGGCAGCTTTGCAGTGCCAAAGAGAGTGGCAAAAAGTTCTCATCATATGCTGGGGCTTGGGCCAGATGCTGCTCTGACAATCTGGTGTAAACCTGGAGCAACTCCACTGACTGGTGTAACTCTGTAGTCTCTGTTTAAAGATGAGGGCAGCTCCATTATAGAACACCATGAGTCAGGCTTTAGCCAACCCTCGGGTAAATAACCTTTGCAGCCTTCTCCATTATGCTGTCTGCAGGATTAAAACCAACAAGGTCCCGCTTCAGTGCACTTCTTTGAAAGATGCTGTGTACTGAATGTATTGGGAACAACCTTCCTCTCCCAGCATTCCCAGGATGTAGGATCTGCCATGATTTAGGCAATCCCCAGCCCCACAGAGCATTCCCTAGAGATCAGGCATGTTGCAAATCAAGCTTTCCAGGCTAGTGTGCTGCAGGGAAGACCCATGCTAAGGAAAAAGGATCTCCCATTACCCTATAACTCTGCGAGTGGATTTTCTCGGCAATGGGAAACTGGGTTGGTTGGTTCCCACTCTCAAATTTAAGATGTGCAGACAGCTTCCTTTATGATTGAGATGGGGCAATGCAGAGGTTTAAGTCCAGTCCCTTGGGGCACATAAAAGTTGCTGGATCATCTAGTAATCAGACAAGCATTTGACCTTTGGTAATAGAACTGGAAAGGACCCAGTGGGGCTAGGGAAGGGGAGTGGTATCAAACCAGCAAATCCAGCAGCAGAACCATAAGCAGTGCCCAGCCTCTGAATGCAGAAGAGGAATTTAACCATCTTCAGCATGTGCCTTACAGGTAACTGACATCCATGCAAACATCTTTCCTGAGCATTGCTGGCTGCCTTCTATTTTAAGAGCTGGCTTGCCACAACACAATTTTCTATTCACTGTAAAGATGCAGTTTAGTGAAAACAGGGTCATTCCTACTCCTCCGGTTTTGAACGCTAGTTTGGTTACAGGCCTGTGGGCCTCCTAGAACAGAGAAGCAATTGCCCCCGGTTGTGCAAATAAACCCCTCTGGCCAGAGGATCTGTCTATAATAGGGACTGGATGCTTCAGACGTGACAGGCAAGCATCCAAAACAGCAGCTGCCACTGAAAGAGCAATGTCTAACAGGTCAGGAAACAGCTAGCTCAGAACTGCCACCAGATCTGCCGGTTCAGATTTTATCCCCACACCATAGCTTAGAATTGCATTTACTCTGGGGACACTGATATCCCCCTCAGTGGAAGGAGGAAAAAACCCTCCACCCTGAGTAACAAGGCTTCAACCAGATCTTGCAATAGCTGCTGCTCTTGGCTGCCTTCTGCACCTCATACTGAGCACAAGCCATCAATGACTCAGCTCTGGGAGGCTGTCCATGCTCTGTAATCCCATTGATTTCAGTAGCAAGAGAGAGCATTCAGCACTACAGAGGAGGTGCTTAGCACCTGGCAGGATCAGACCCTTACTTGGCATCTTCTAACAATAATAGTCTCAGCCTGTCTGTCTAAACACAGCAAGCCTTTTTCTCCATCCCTCTGTCAATCCTAGTACTCTGATCTAAGCATCTCTGCTAGTCAAGCAGAGACCGGAGTGATTTATACCTTTATTGTCTGGGCCGGAAAGCTTTAATCTCAAGATGGCCTGATGGGTCACAGTGTTCACCTTTCGTACTAAGAGCCTGGCTAGTAACAGCAAGGTAACAATGAAGGCTCAAGAGCTTGCTGCTGAGAGTGACCGCCCCTGGAGGGGAGGTTAAAAGGGATTTAGAGAGAACCCTGCTTTTACAAGCAGCAAGGATCTGTTGCTAAACTGGCATATGCTTCTGCCTCTCTTTGGAAAAGCCTAAAAAGATTCAGCTGCCCCATCTCTCTCCACTCTTCAGCCAGCCTCATACACTGCTCGCCAACTTGTTTCCCTGGTTTAAAAATAAGAAGTGGATTCTTGTCCACTGTTCAGAAGCTTTGCGGATTGTAAGCTCTTCGGGGACCATGTCTTCCTATGTGAGTGTACGGCACCTACCACATTTTGGGCACTATTGCAGTCCAAGTGATACATCCTAAAATATGCTCCTTTGTGGATATGCTGAACTAACAATGATTATTTATCTCAGTATTATCTACGACACTTACATCTCAGCTGGTATAAGTCAACTAGCTCTCTAGACTTTAACAGCACTATGCTTATGTGCGTCAGCTGAGGATCTGGTCCCTAGAATTCTTGTAACCATGGAAACCATGCCTCTCCAAATGCTCCCAAACAGCACTGTTTCTAAGCTATTGTTTCAGGACCCTCTTTAACCCATGGGACTGTACCTTGTTCTTCCCGTTTCGGGGTCCACGACTTTCCTGATGACACTTTGCCTTGCGTCCCATTCTTCTTTCGTCATTGGTTTCATAGCCTGGATGCGGGACTTTTGCTCATCTGTCAAAACTAGAATGCAAACCTTAATGAGCTCGTTGAATAAGAATGTGCGCACACAGGTTAGTCTTCTGTCAGAGGACCATGAGGCAGAGGGCCTTACAATTATTATGGAGCACCGCTCTGTGCAGTGCACTGCTGAAAACACTCGTTCCAAAGAGCCACCTACCCCAAAAAGCTTGAACTATTGAAGCCTCACGCTGCTCCTCTGAGGAGGATATTGCTAGCTCTGTTTCCAACAGGTGAACTGAGGCCCACAGAACAGCTAAGTGATTTTCCCAAAGCCACATTGGGTGAGATTTTTAGAAGTACTCAGCATTAACCTGACACGCCTCCTATTTCTGTCAGTGATAAAATTCCCATTGATTTAAATGGAAGCAGAGTTAGGCCAATGCTGAGTACTTCTGAAAATCTCACCACTCGTCCAAATGCAGAGATGGGACTAGAACCCAGGCATCCTGAGTCCCACTCCTTTGTTACACTACAGACATTTAACCCTACACCTGTCTGCTTGGAACATTTTCCTTTCAAATTCTATTTACCTCCTTATTTACCCCCCTCATCCTCTCTCTTTCCCTTTAACAGTAGGAAGGATTTAGATACTTTGTAAATATCTTTAAGACAGAAGAGGGGAAATCCCTGGGGAAGGCTGGACAAAATGCATTTATCCAAAGCAGGTGATTTTGGATTCCTCCCTTATCAGCAAACCTTCAAAAGTTGGCACCTTCCCCCACAATGGCTCCATTACAATTCCTCTGTGTAGATCCATTTGCCACCTGGCCTGCTGCTGGGACTGAGACTACCTGGCCTGCCTTATGTATATAATTACACACGTATTAAAACTGAATTACTACCTATTGTTAAAACCAATCCTCTTTCATCACTAGCATACACCACGTACTATAACCCCTACTGCTTAGACAACACACAAAGAATGGATAAATAATAGTTTGACATGAACAAGATCTTTCCAAAAAAATCATAGATACTGAGAAGAACTGAAACAGGGATTTGTGTATGTCTGCAACTGAGGGATCAAAGCCTCACCTGCTTTTCTTACTGTCACAAACTCAAAGAGCATATAGACCTTAAATTTCAAATTTGAGGCCTGAGGTAAAATTTCCCAACACACCCAAGTGACTGAGGTATCTGAAGTCCCACTGACTTTCAGTGAGACTTGGGCACTTTTTGAAAATTTGTCCCCTGGTTGTGTATTTCTTGCACACTCTGCTCACCCATGAGATACACTGGAAGATCTGGGGGCACCTTAAATCAGTGGTCGATACTGTATAGAGGACCTAGTCTCAACAGATAAAGAATGAACACAAATGTAGTGTTATCTTCCTCATGGCTTTACATATCACCTTTGTGAGCAAAGGAACATGCAGAGAACTATCAACTTCACATCCTGAATGCCAATACCAAGTGCTTCATGAATTCATTGCCTGTGGGTCCATCCTTTCATTTTCAACTTTTGTTCCCAGATCACAGGCAATTTTAACAAGCTTACAAACAAAACCATCAATTTGGGTCCTTGTATATATTCATGGTTGCTCAAGCTAGGCCACTGAAATTAGGAGGGAAAAGGCACCCAGGGTTCAGCAATCAGTGTTTCTTATCATGCAATTTCTAATGATCCTTGGATGAGACATTAAAAGAATCTGTTTCATTAATGAGTAGGAGAGTCGCATGGATTTTCTCAAATGGCGCATCACTTCTCTACTCTTTAAGTGGGCAAGTGTGAGTTTTTTAAACCTAGAACCAAGAACATTACCTGGGCCAGGTTCCACCAAAGATTCTTTCTGCCACTGCTCCAGTGAAGGGCCTGGCACGCCTTCCACCATGGCTCTCTCCTCTTTAGGCCGGTCCTTCGATTTCTTTTTCAGTTTCTTTTTTATTTTTTTCTTCTTTCTCTTTTTGTCTTTCTGTTTTGTTCGTTTCTTCTTGCTGTGTCTCCTCTTTTTCAGTTTGGATTCACTGTCACTCGAATCATCTGAAGAGCAGCTAGAGGAGGAGGAAGTCCCAGAAGACGAACTTGTCGTCTCAGAGGAGGAGGTACTTGCCTTTTTCCTCTTCTTGTCTTTGGCCTTCTTTTTCTCTGCAATACATTAAGAATGGGGTGGTTTGGAGAGAACATTTGCTCCATGGCACCCAAAGAGTCTGTCATGTTCTGCATTTCAAGCTACAACAATCTGCTGTTCTGGTTTTGTTCTTTCTTAGGTTGCTCAGAAGACTGAACAAATCAAAACACTAACGCCACAGCAAAATCCCACTGGGCTAATACTTCTGTATTATCATGGTGGGAGGGGGCTAACTGAGCACTGTCCCTGATCCAGTCAGTACCCCTCCTGTATGCCTAGTTATCCCAAGACTGGGGCAGGGGCTGGACTCCATTCAGGCCCTCGAGGCTCATCCTACCCAGGGACTACACAACCCAGAGGCGGCTTGGATTTTCCTCACGGGGATGGTCAGCGAGGGGTGCCTGAATGGATCTGTGACAGGCACAATGCTAAAAGATCTGCATGCTGGAAATGTTTAAGGCTCTAGAGATGTCAGAACACAAGAGTAATGAGTATGAAGTGTGTGTTGAGATGACTGTATAAAGTTAATTGCTAAAAGCAAGCATTGTGTACTCCCACAATGGTACTCACTGTGCATATGCCCCCTGACCATGTGAGAAGTCAGCCTTCAGCAGTAGCTATCACCCCCACCTGCCCTTACCTTCTTTAGTAGAAGCTGAGCTCGACCTGCATCTGTGAGACCTGGCTGCCTTCTTCCTTGGAGGAGACTGGCTGCTCTTCTTTGAGTCTTTACTGCTTTTTCTTCTTTTCTTTTCATCCTTTTTGTCCTGCCTGCTTTGAGAATCGCTTTCACTCCTGCTTTGGGAGCGTTTCCTGGATTGGCTGTGAACCATTGTGCTTTGATTCCTATTTTAAACAATTCATTTTTCTTTCATTAATGGTATTAATAAAGGACAGTGAAACTTAATTCCATGTAAGGAGACTGTCCCAAAGTATCCCTAAACACAGCAATTCCAATTCTGCTCCATATAATTAGGAGGCAGGCCTTTGCACATTAAGTAGTTGCTGAAGACAGGTTTAGCTTATTACATTAGACTCAATTTACAGCCAACTTTTCTCCCGAAACTATATGTGAAACTTTGACAACTGCATAGAGGGTTACTCTGTTACATAGCAGTGGCCAGGCTGGGTTCACTGAGACCTTCCCAGTAGTCCACAAAATAAAGCACGAAGGTGTGAGGAACAGAGAGCTGAAGGGAATGGCTCCATGAGAGGATCTTTCAAATGCTGTTTTTCTTTGCACTACAAAACATTTAGGCAACTCTTCTGTGCCTCCCAACCAGCCTTCTTTGATTAGATTTGGCATGAGACTTCCACCACACTCTCTTCCCCCTTTCTTTTAAATGTCAGCAGTAGCTACTGTTACACACAGTTTCACAGCTGTGACGATTCAGCAGAGGGTGGTGATAAACACACTTTAGTACTGTATATTCTCTGATCATTTTTCATCCTTCTCAGGATTTAAGAGCTAGGGGTTCTACTTTCTAATCAATGCCTCTGTATTGCCCCATTACTGTTAGCAGGAGTGTCACATGCTCTTTATGGCCCCATGGACCCAGACATCGTATGATGAACACTGCCACAGCTGTCAGCAGCATTAAAAATTCCATTCAGAACTGAACAAAGAAGAATCAATTACCGGTTTATTTAAAATACTGACAGCAGCCGCTAGCTAAGGGAAAATAATGAATTTTTAATATTTCAATTTACTTTTATAAAAGAAATTACATGCTAAACTGGCACCTTTTTCAATCAGTCCAAAACACTGGCAGTGGAATATAAGGGCAAACCCATCTATGATAAGATACAAGCCCTCATTCGTTTAAAAAGAAAAAAGCCTAGCATCAACAGCATAATTGTAGCTGGGAAAAGCTCTCGCATATCAGATATTTCGTGGCTAATATATTAATCCTGTCTCTACCACACAAGTTCAAAACAAGATAATCCAAGATACATCAAGTGAATCTCAAGTTCAAATTGATTTACAAATGAAAGCCTCAATAAAAAGCAACAAAAGATTTGCTTTAAGGACACATAGTAGTAAAGCTGCAAGGAATCAGATCCATCAATACACACACCAAATATATGCGTCCATATGTATACAAAAATACAGAAATCTCTTTCACTAGGTCCTTGAAGACACAGATAGCCGTAGAAGCACTATTCTGATCTCAGATACACAACTGCATACACAATCCTGTACAATTAGCTAGTGTGGACAAAAGTGCAGGAGCTGATTCTACAAGAATTCCAGTGATAAAGTCCACAGATTCATGGCTCAGGCCAGACTGTATATGGTTATTTCCCTGAGCTGCATTTTCTCTGTATTGCCTGTGTGAATGTAAATGAAAGCTGACATTAAACAATGCCTTTTCTTTCCAAACAGGCATTTGATTTTGCCCTTAGATAAATGGGGGGAAATAAAGAGCCAAGTTTTTCAGGGCCTGCTAGAGAAGCTGGGTGTGTGTTTGTTTTGGAGTCTGAATCAGGCTAATGACGTTTACAATAAGGACTGACAATGTTTTCCCACCTGCAGAGAGGTCTCAGCAGTCTCAAAAGCCAGAGTGGAATCTTTTAGACACATCATGCTAGAGAACAAGTCACTAGATCTTAGACCAGTGATACTTAGACCGCAGTGGTTCAGGAGCCAAATTACTGATCAACATTACCCAAGAGCACCACAGTAGTATGAATTCCTTGTTTCATTTACACACTCTCTCTCTCTCATACACACACACACAAAATTCTCACAGCAAAATGACTGACCAAGTATTATTAACCAGTTATTATTATTAACCAGCTGATAAAATAACACAGTAAAAGCATCCTGATTGGTTAATAACTTAGACTGGTTAATAATTAAATCACAGTGTTTTAATATGTGCTGCAAAGAGCTGCAGGAGACACACTGAAAAGCAACTTGTGGCTCCCGAGCCTCTGTCTGAGTATCACTGTCCTAGACACTTGTCCAAAATAGCAAGTTGTAATGGTGCATGGGCAGACACAACTTTACAATGATGAAAATGTTTCGTGCCCTCTTTTAGTGTTTGTTCAACACACTAACCACACCCATAGACCTCAGCCTAAAATAATGGAACCAGATTTATTTCGAAGTGATTTAGGTTGAAGAAGTAGATTAGTCCAAACTATTCAGTATCTTAAAACAGCTGCATATACACATCTCTTTTTTCTCTCTCCCTTCCTGTATCTCCGCCCACTCCTTTCACATATCAGTTGAGATCATCTCTCTTCCCCCCCGCACACATTTCCTAATTTCTCTCTCTTTCAGCTCTTTTACATTTAACGCGGCAAAGCTGGCAATACAGCTTGTGTGCAAGACAGAGTGAAGAACAGAAGCCCACTCCTGCAACCTTTAGTGGGGAGAAATCTTTACTCCCAGCGTAGTTCCACTGATGTCAAGGGGACTATCTCTGCAAGGTCTGCAGGATCATACAGCTCAGCAGTCCTACATTCACACACACACCCCTGTACTTTTCATCAGTAGCTCTCAGTGCTTTACAAGGCAGAGCAAGTGCTTTTATGCCCAGTTCACAGACGGGGTGCCTAAACCCTGCCCCACCCACCCACACTCTGACACAGTGGGTAATGGCCCTTTAAGACACACAGCAGGTGGCTGGCTCTTTAAGACTCTCCCCCTTCTCCTCCACTCCTGCTAGATACAGTCCGTCCCCGGACAGCACCGCGCATGCGCCCCGATGTCGGCCGCTGAAGGCTTTGCGGACCCAATCTCGCCCCTTATTCCTCCTGCGAGTGTCCGTCCCCCTCCCGCCCAGAGACAGGCCGCCGCAGGTAAGGGACTCACCCTCGGGGGTGGGAGGCGCGAACAAGCGGCCTGCCCCGCGCGCGCTGGAGGGGGAGGCCCAGCCCCGGCGTCTGTCGCTGAACGACCCCCGGGAACGGGTCACTTCGGTTGGTTTCCGTTCGTTGCCTCGCCCACTTCCGGTATTTTGTGCGTGGTTCTGTGGGTCCGGTGGGAAAGCACAGACCCCGCGCATATTGGTTCCTACGCCAGCTGTATCTGGGCTGGGGAAGCAGGGCTCAGCCCGAAGGAGGCGTTTACCGGCTGCTGTGCCCCACTGAGCCCGGCTGGGGTCAGCCCGCAGTGGGAAGGGCCTCTTCCCATGACAGGGTGTAGAGTCTCCCTCTCGGGGTGATAGGGGAGCCCAGATGTTGGTGAGAGACGGGCTGGCTGTGCCCTGTGGACCAGGGGGCTGCAGCAGGGAGGAGACGGGGCTGGGGGCTCATGCTGCCTGTCCTTTGTGGCGATGAGACCAGGTGGCTGAGGGAATATCTTTTATTGGACCTACTTTTGTTGGTGAGAGAGAGAAGCTTTCCAGCTACACAGAGCTTTTCTTCGCATCATGCCACTCAGATCATGGGCTTCTCTTCCCCAGCTTTGGCTACACATTTCAGGGAAAGACAAAATAACAAATCTGAAAGTAGGGAAACTGACACAGCAGGACCCGCTAGAAACTATCATAAAAATAAAGGCGGTTCAGGTGGTTGTGACACGTAGACCATATGAAAGATTGGAAAGGTGCTAACCCAGCATTGAATTGGGTACCTGAGGTAGGAAAGAGAACGCAAGGAAGACCAAGGAAGAACTGGCAGAAGACAATGACAGAGGATATTGAATACTCTGGCATAACGGCAGGAGGGGGGAAGTACACAAGCACCTCAGAGTTAGGAACACCTCGGGCATGTAACTGATCAAAATGTTATGGTTGTTCTTTCAAAAGTTTACAACTGAACATTGACTTAATACAGCTTTGAAACTTCTCTATGAATATAAATCTCCCCCCTGTATTTTCCACTGAATGCATCCGATGAAGTGAGCTGTAGCTCACGAAAGCTTATGCTCAAATAAATTTGTTAGTCTCTAAGGTGCCACAAGTCCTCCTTTTCTTTTTGCGAGTAATTTTTTGGTCTCTGCTGCCGCTTGACTGCATACTTCCAGTCCAAATGAGGTGTGTGGCTGACTGGTCAGTTCATAACTCTGGTGTTCATAACGCTATGGTTCCATAGTACACACCTAGCGAGTGATCATAATCAATGGAGGAACCAGACTGCCTGATGGGTCAGTGGCACTAGAGGAACTAAGATAAGGTAGTGCCTAAGGAGTGGGAGTGGAGCCCTGTTGTGCTACGCACTGTTCAGAGTAGTAGACAGACCCTGACCCTTTGAAGAGTTTACACTCTGAATAATGAGACATTTACAGTCTCCCTCATGGTTCTTGGCGAGTTATTTTTTCTCTCGTGTCCCCCAAATTCTGTGTTCCATCCAGAGACAGAGTGAACTTGTAAGAAACGGATGCAGCAAAAATACAAAAAATTCTCAACAAGCAGCCGTGTGCTGATCTTATATTTTTCCTAGTACTCCAAACTATTTCCAATGTCATCATCTTCCTGGTGAACAATTCCAGCCTCAGCCTCGTGCAGCTTCTTTGGCAGCTTGACTGTTTTTGTTTTGGGCCCAAAACCCTTCTGGGCTTTTCCAGACACTGGAAGTTACACTGGTTATGGATGGCTGCAATTTGTGTTAGAACACTCTGCTGATGCAGAAATTAACGACACTGCCATTTTCCCTCTTCCACTTTCTGTAGGTGAATAGCAGTTTATGATCCCCATTTGCTTAATGGTTCTGATTTGTTAGAATTAGGGTGTATTTGTCATATGGACAATACATGTATTTGCCCTGGTCTGCATTGCTTTCCTCCTTAACTTTGAGGAGCAGAGTTTAGTATGTCAGGCATCTGATAACCAAGGCATTCCTATCTGCTGGGTTAGGCAAGTTCGTCTTGTTAGTCTGTTGCAGGCAAAAGTCTCACTGAAGAAGAGGCATTGGAGCAAAAGCCAAAGAAAATTTTCCTTCTCCTCTATCGCTGTCTTGAAGGGGTTGGTTTTCCCTGTGCAATTCAGAATGATCTCTGGAATTGAAGTGACGTTCAGGTGGGTTGCTGGTCAAGGTCAGTAAGAGGAGTATCCATTGATGACGCCCAGGTAGAGATCCCTTGCTCTATTGTTACGGCTGTCCTTGACATACACAGCCTACTGCTTTCTCTCTTAGAGGGTCCTCCTGTATTCTGCTTTCTGCTGTTCTACCTCAAAGACGTAACCAGCTAAAAGCTCATCAGAGATCTGATTTATTTTCCTCCTCCAGAGAACATGCAAGTGCCTCACACGAATTAATGAATTTAGCTTTGAATACATGTTAGATAAGAACAGTATCATTGTAATTTTACACATGGGGAAACTGAGGCACAGAGTTGCCATACCCATGATGACTCAGTGAGTGAGTGCCAGAGACTCCCACGCTCCTGCTTTAATGCCTAGATGACAGAGGAGAGAGATTATTCTTGTCTATCCCAGAGCCTTTTCTTTACAGTCAGTCATTTACAATCTGAATTCACTATAATAGTATTCAGACAGCAGCAGCCATATTGACAGGCACATTTTTCTTTCATTAATTTAATTTTCTTGGTATAATTTAAATGCAAATATGAAACAAACATTTCCTGATGAAGAAATTCAGATTCCGTGATTGATTTTGTTGTTATGGAAAACAGCAGAAGCAAAATCCTTTGGTGCTGATTCTGGGGTTTTGTGCACAAGTGTAATGGCCATTTCACTTTCAAAATGCAATTTGAAGGAGTTTTTCAAATGCAAACTAATCAGCAGCATACGCTAATGAGATGTCAAGCCCAAAGCACTTCGGGATCTATTGGGAATGCTTAAAATTAACACTCTTCATAAACTACAGTGGTTATATTCAGAGACTGCCTTTCATCATATTGTTAATTATGCAAATGAGAAAGCTCATACCAAGTAATTACCAGAGTTAAAATGAATGATCTGAAGAAGCCTCCAGTAAAGTCAGTGGTATGGGTAGCTAATAGACATCTACTTTTCTGGGGAGTCATATGAGGCAACAAAATCAAAAGGATATTTTGGCTTCTTGAATATCAGTTTTCTAGATTTTTAGAGTCTGTGACTTTAAGTTTTGAATTAATGTCATGGACTAACAGGCACTGAGACAGATAACGTGTGCGACTATCTAATCTTACTCTCTCATCATAGCGGGATCTTCGTGCCAGATTAAAGAATTCAAAAGATTGCATTGGTCATGTAAGACTAGAATGTCCACTCTTCCCTTGAAGATAGTTTATTCTGTCTGCCCATCTTGGAAGGATATTCTCATACCTAATGGAAGATGATTACAAATGTTTAGACTACTTCTGCATGCTCTTTCCTTACACCCGAGAGACGTGTTGTCATAAATTGCAAACAGCCCCCCAAATCTTTGGCTCTACAGCGGATTTCTGCTTGTGTATGTGGAATCCACAATATCTTTAAAAAGTGATTTTTAGTGCTCTCAGTCTGGGGTTATAATGTAAGGCAATAAGTGACTCACTACACTCACTTGTAGATTAACAGGGTTTATGCTTGTCTTGTAAGATGCAGCCATTGGAAGCAACTTGATCACAAAGTTGCTTGTTTTAGCCCCTAGGGGACAACTCTGTCACATTCTGAGTGGGTCTTGCCTTCCATCCACTGGGAAGCAGCAGGCTCTTACCCTAGTGAAGTTTGATATTGCATCCAGAAGAGGGCAGTGGTAATTGTGAATGGATGCTGACTGACATAAAAGAATTATACAATAATATGCTATCTTTATACATCAACCAGTAACAGTGGCTGTCAGAACAGCTCTCTTTGTATAAGACGTAAGCAGTCCTTCTGTTTTCTATACGTGTGATTGTACTCAGATGACCTCTGCAGTTCATGGTATAGATCAATACCTTAAGCCTTTTTTACATTTTCAAAATATGCTTATAAAAAATTCTCAGAGTGCAGGCATTGTCTACCCCAGACACCAACTTCTCCAGTAGACCCCAGATGGCAGCTGCTGTTCAAAAAGCTGTTTTCCCTCGCCCCAAGAGAACAGTTTTTGAGTTGCCTTCTAAGAAGCTATTTGTTGACCTGACATGTTTCTGTCAAAGGGATACTGTGCTTATTTCTGCTGGCTTGGGGCTTGGAGCTCAGTTTTAGTCAGCTCAGAATGGAGAATTCACTCCTTACCATCTCCTATATTAACGAGCATAAATCCACAGTCTTTGGCATGTCACCTTCAGAACTTCTTGTGAACCCATCTCCAAACCCCTCAGCATCCACTAATTCAGGTTTCTTGTTGCACATGGGGCAAAGCTGGTTGCGGACAGCAGACGATCTCATCCATATAATGAGGTTCCAGCGCTCCCCGGAAGTGACAGGCAGTGCCCCATGAATCTGCCCTCCTCGGTGTAGCAAGCCTTGGGATATCACATGTTCAATCTCCACATACGTTGGCACTGGGGTTGGGGCCTTGAAAATAGATAATAAAGCAGACACTAGGTTACATGAACTATCTCTTGCTGCTGACTTTCTAAAGAGTTGTTATAACTTGCTTTTAGTGCCTTTCACCACAGACTGTTTTACTAACCAATGGTATCTAGGGATCACTTCACATACAATTGAAATGCAGCCACCTCTGGGATGAGATGTTACAGCTGTTAAACTGTTCGGACAGTTAAGGACAGATCGTAAAACAGCTCAAACTACATAGAGGCACATAGAGAGGCAGACTGTAACAGTCCAATAGCAATTTGGCCAGGACATGGGAGTTATTAACCCTCTCTTGCTAAAAGAGAAATTCTAATAACTGCAAATGATCAGGGCTTTAGTTTTCTCAAGTGAAAGACTGAAACAGCTTGAGTCTTTAAAGCATTTTGTCCACTCCTCCAAAATGAGCCCTTCTGATCATTATTTTAATTGTAGAAGGAGGTAGAGCATTTTACTCCCTCCTCTGATGTACGAATTATCTGTGTGGTCTATTTGAATAGACTCCTGTTAACTTCAATATTTATGATTAATTTACAGCAGTAAAAATTTTACTATAACCTCCTCTTACATAGAAAACTGGTGAACAAGATAGTCCTGATTCGGTCAGAAGCAGACAATTAATTTTAGTCAATCAACTTTTTATATGATCTTCTTTTTTAAAGTACAGCTCCCTACAAGCACCAATCCTCCTCCACAGCTTATTCTAGTTAGGTTCATAACACCAAATAAACCAATCAATGAAAATGGCCAGGTTTCATCTGTGAGCGTTAACCCTATATTTTAAGCATAAGGCTACTTGATGGTGTCTCCTTTAACTCAGTTATTCAAAAAGTTCCTGAAACAAAGTTAATGGCCTGATCCTGCACCTCTGAAGTCAACGTGAATTTTGTGGGGAGCAGGATCAGGCCTAAGTTAGAGAGAGATTCTCAGTACCTGTCTGAGGTCTCCAAAATACAAGTTGCCCTCGGTATATTCTTTTCCTAGGGATACATTTAATGTGACTTCTGCATTGTCATAGTGAGAGCTCAAATCCAGATCTTCATGTAGCGAGTACTTGACAACGAATGCTTTGTGGCTGTCCAGGGAGCCTCCCCCACAGTCAGGGTAAAGCAGAGATGTTATGGGCTGCAGGTATTTTTCACGCAGAGGTGTAATGAAAGCTTCATACAATCCAAGCTCATTTAACAGAACCTGCACCAAAGAGAGAGTACATGAAACACACCGATCAGCAAATAGCAACATGGTGACTTCTGCTATTTTGTCAGATATGCTACTGAGCCTCCTGGTAGCAGTCTTCCCTTCCAACCTTGCTGCTTACGTGGATAAAGAACTAGCGAGCAAAGACACAGGCTATAACTGGGGCAATGAGTTCAGAATGAAAAGTGATGTCCTGCAGAATGCCAGTAGGATCAAAACCAGCATGACTAGTGCCATATACAAAGCCAATTTTTACTGGTATGTTGTGCTATCCCTGCTGTTTACATAGAGGAGTCCTGTCTTGTGTGGCTAAAGAGAACTCCAGTCTCAGGCTGTCAATCCAACCCCTTTCACCAGCACTAAGTTAACATATAAAATGCTACATTCCTGAAGTATCAAGTCCCAGTTGTATGTATATATACAGTCAAAGCAAGGACACGGAGACCATACTTGGAATGGTGTGGTCAGTGTACAGTCACTCTGTTTTGAGGCGACTTTCTAAAGGAGGGAGTCAGTGGATCCCAGAGCAATGGCAATAGACGCCAGAAACTTGCTGCAGCAGTGCAGAAAGGCAAGAGAAACTGGGACTTGTAGTCCTTGGAGAGGAAGAGGCTAAGAGCAGACGGCCTCACGGATAGCTGAGGGACATGAACTTCATTGTGGAAGAGCTAGAGATCAGGACTATTGAAGTTTGTGTGCAGAGCCACAAACTCTGCCTGACCTGTGTATTTCCACAGTTTCTTTTACAACCTTTCCTTGTCCATTTGGACACTGCAGTTTATAGTTCATATTGAATAGATTTCTTCTCTTTTCAGAGAATACAGTTACAATGCACAAGTGACTACAATAAAGACACTGGCTTATGTTCTCTGTAATAAAGCAGGACCTCCAGTCTGAACAATAAACCTACTAACCCACTCTTTGCATGGTATGTCCCAATTTATACAGCAGAAGTCTCTTAAGTGGGACACTTGGGTGGATGGCTAATCTCCCACATCAGATGAAGACACTTATTAAAAATAGACTTGAACTGAATACAGTATTGCATTAAATATTATGCATGGTATTTCATCTTTCTTTTTTAAAACTTTATTTGGCAGCTTTTGTACTCAGAGCAGAATTACATCTACCATATCAACACCCAGTTAAACACCAGTTAACCCCTTGGCACTATCCAAGTGTGTCCCCACTTATATTAATGCTGCCCCAACTGAGTAGCAATCATTGCCATTCACTATCACTAGAATAAATAGATCCATGGAATATGGCCCAGTAAAGCAGCCATCTCAGTTAACTAGTGTACATTGTGCTACTTTTCTGAGTGTTTGTTTAAAAGCGGGGTGCTAACATTTTACCATCAAACTTTTTCAGTAATTGTTTTATTTTTATATATAATATAAAATTTTAAATACAAAATTCCACTAAAGCAGATTTCACCTCACATCTCCTTCCTGGCAGCCCCCTCCCCCTCCCACATGTACTAAGTTAGAAGTATAAGTAAAATTAACTTCCTCACCCCTCTGCCTTTTAATTTATGAGTGTCTCTGCATTTGGGGTTGCACATCAGTGTGTGTAATGGATTCCCCCAGATCTTGGAGGGGAATGGACCTTGAAGCATGCAGATAGGTTGGTCTGATATGTGTCACTCAGCCTAAAGGCTGTAATAGTACATGAGAGGTTAACCCTACAAAGTTGAGTCCTACCCCATAGTTATTCATAGTGTTTGGCCGGCCTTTGGGCATCTCAGATTGCTCGAAGTTCTCCAGCTCTTCAATGAAGACTCGGCAGAATTCCTCACTGAACACTGGAAGTCGATATATCCTCTTATCTGACCAAGAAAAAGGAGGTGTCTCTTATTAGGTAAAATAGCAGTAAGGACTACCCTTAACAAGAACGTTATTTGCCAGAAAACAGTACTCGACAGCAATACAGTAGAGAACACAGCCTCCATATGCCTCACTGCATATTTTACTGTTTGTTAAACAGTTACTGCTACAAGGCGGATGGACTCTAGGGCATGGTACTTATTGGTCAGACTGGAAACTGAAAGCCTCCCAGGCCAATAGCTAAAAGCATTTGAATGATGAGGTGAACAGGTGGTGATGGAGAATTACGTGAGGCATGGCATTTTGTGGGAGGTGGGACATCATCTCTCTAAGACTCTCCATGCCAATCAATTAGCCCTTTCTGTCAGGAAAACAATACAACAACATTACACTTCCAGCACAGGGCCTTAGAGATCTGCATAAAAAGTGGATGAGTATTACAAATGAGGGAGCTGGGACACCGACAGCTTGAAAGAGTCACTTGTGCCTGAAAATTATTCCTCTTATAGGCAACACCCACAATGGGTGTGAAAGCAAAAACCCCTCTATTTTCCATTTTACTTTTTATACTTTCATTGCTTCCCCTATATATTCGGTCTGTCAGCTTCTCCCATACTGAACAGGCCCCATGAACATCAACAAGCAAGCAGAAAAACCCTGAACTTCTAAAAAAATATTCAAGACCTAATTTAAAGGGGGATCTACAAAATGGTAACTTTGGGAAATAGCCCATTTAAAATAATCCACGTGTACAGCGTCCCTTGAACAGACTTGCCCAAGGTCAAACATTGAGTCAGTGGTACAGCCAACGTAGATCCCAGTGGTGAAATCCTGGCCAATGGGAGTTGTGCCATTGACTTTAAAGGGGCCAAGATTTCCCCCATCTCTAACAACTAGACTACGCTGCTTCTTTCAAGAACTTTGATCATACAGAAGAAAACATTCTAACGGTGGTCAGTCATTTTTCAAAATTACAATATTAGAGAACTGGTTTAGAACAAATAATTCACCGCTGAAACCACTTGTGTGTATCAGAGTGTGGCTCTACCCACATTGCTGATAGGTCCTTTCACTTTACCTGATATAGAATCAATGTGGCGCACGAGGCCTTGGAGATCAGCATCTTGTGACGTGCAGTACTTAACTGTCTCTAAAAACTCTGGAGCCAGAAATGAATCCTTGGTGTTAGATGGGGAGAAAGACAAAGAAAAAAATAAAATGAACACACAATGACTTCATCTCTGACCTTCAAACAGCCACACCACTGGCAGCAGCTGAAATGGAAGTGGAGTCTAGGGGCCACAGCTAGCTTGGATATAAACATACATAAAATATTTAAATCGTGAAGAAATGCACAAAGCTGTAATCTGCACTTGTTTTTTTCTTGGTAGATTTATGTAAATTACTTCTTGCTGGGGTTCAATTGTAATTATAAGCTATAGCTGGTCAGATTTATCTTTGCACGGGTCACACCATGGGCACACATAACCTAGCTGACAGCAGTTCTCAAACTGTGGGTTGGGACCCCAAAGTGGGTCGCAACCCTGTTTTAATGGGGTCGCGAGGGCTGGCTTAGACTTCCTGAGGCCCGGAGCCAAAGCAGGAGCCCCACTGTCCAGGGCCGAAGACCGAGTTGCTTCAGCCTGAATGGCAGGGCTCAGGTTACAGACCCCCTGCCGGGGGGCTGAAGCCCTTGGGCTTTGGCCCCCCGACCCCCATAGGGCAGTGCGGCTCGGGCTTTGGCCCCCCCCAACCCGGGGTGGTGGGGCTTAGCGGGGCTCAGGCTTCAGTCCCCCTCCTAGGGTCATGTAATAATTTTGGTTGTCAGAAGGAGGTTGTAGTGGAATTAAGTTTGAGAACCCCTGGCAGATCAGTGTGCAAACAGTCATGCCCCATAGATTTTTTGTTTTAATTTTTTTTTTTTACCACCTTGCTTTGGGCCAGGATCTCAACACCAGACAATAATCGGGCTGTGCTATGAATATTACACAATGAAGAGCATGATGCAGAGTGTATCACTTGTTATTAGACTAATCTTTCTATTGGCTGCTCCTTAAACTCTGTACTGCCCAACAGTCTTCGTGATAACACTTTACACCTAATATTACCAACAGCAGTCTGAGCTGGTTCTGAGTCTATTCTCATCTATGGGAATGTAACTACTGACTTTAGTTAAGTTATCCCAGAATAAACCGAGAGTAAGAAGAGAATCACATCCAGAGGGTGTTCTGTCTACTTCAATAGAAATTTATGAGGATGTCCAAGTTGTGGAAGTCAGTCCACTTTTAAATGAATACAGTCCTGAGACTATACAGGATTCTGAAGGGCACAAAAGAGGCGTTCCTATTTCAAACTAGATTTCCATGTGGTTACTACGACACCATTACAGATTCAAAACAGCATGTATTTTACCTGTAGAACGTATACTTCTGGATGCTTTGGTTTGTAACATTGTGAAATTATGGCTTTTCTTGCCATGGACTGATGATCTAATTGCTGTCTTCTTTGCACTTCTTTCTGAATCTAGGAATAAGAGACACGATCTCGTTAAGAGATCAAATGCTGGCAGTAATAATAATAAAAAAGTTTCATTCATTGATTCAAAACGGTAATTTTTGCTAAATGCATTATCTGCTCATGTGCACCTTCCGGAGTTCTGAATGTATTTCTGTGCCTTCAATGGGTCATTAAAAGGGCAAGGAGAGGTCTGAGTCAGACTCCCATTAAGACAGAAGGGTGGGTTTAAAAAACAAAACAACACCTAAAGGAATTCCATTGAAGTTAACTGAGACTGCAAACTTTCAGCACCTTGAAAAAGCAGGCTCCTTATTACGTGCCTACATGTGGTTTCAGTTGCCTAACTTTAGATAGGCCAGAATGTTCACTCTTGAGTAAGCTCATTACCAAGCACTGTTGTCACTTAAGGAGGAAGCAACCCGTAGTAGCATTAAACTCAGGCAGCTCTTCCAATTTCATAAACCTCCTGGGAGGCTAATTTTGAGCTACCCTTGTGAAAGTGGGAGGCAGAAGAATTATCTGGAGGGTTCAGACACCATGTCTGAGCTCCTCCATTCTCCTGGGCCTATAAAGCCAGGCACTTACCATAGAGAGGGGTAACTTACTTTCAAAAATCTCCCTTTATTTGGGCCTATTTGGCAACCAGAGATGGAATACTCCCTTGAGATGGAATACTCCCTTGAAAGTACCCTGTAGAGAGAGATCCTGCTCTTAACAATATCTTCTAGTGGCAGAAACTGGGTACTGCAGACCCCATGTATTTCGGGTTAATATTAATATAGACATTGATTTTCTTTTCAGTCTTGACTTGAACTGGATATTGATGCTGGAGGACTCTTGGTTTCCGTATGGCCAAAGAAGGCTGTGGGGGTTATACTGATTTTAAGTTGTTTAGGAATCCTTTCCAATTAAATGATGCAATTAATATTAATCTATTTTGCTGAATACCTCACCCTAGAAGTGGCTGCATTTCAGTGGTATGTGAGTGATCCCTGTACACAGTGTGTACAGTGCTGCAGGATCCTTTGGGATGAAATGGTATGATCTAAATGCACTACACTAACTTCTGAAACATATTTTACGAAAAAGGAGAATGGGGGAAAATTAGAAAAGAGATGGGGCAGACTGGTTAAACCAACAGGAAGGAGAGCAAGGGGCCCATTGTCATGGAATAAATGTCAGTGTTAACTTCAGGACTTTGTCAACAAATGAGCTCATCAGGATATCCAACCTGGTACTCAGGCGCCAGTAGGGAGTTTTTAACTTCTATATCAATCCAGCACATCATTTATATCCAAGTGTAAGAGAGTGTTGGGGGACAGGAGGGAAACCAGGACCGAGTGTTTCAATCCTATATGTAACATTGCCTCCCTCTGACTTTCAGCAAATCGCTTGACCTTTCTGTTTCACTGTTCATACAAACTATATCCCCAAATGCTGTAGCGTTAACCCTATATATAAAAGTTCCTGTAAATAAAAATTTGTTCTGAAGAAAGCCTTCTAGATTAGATCTCTACTCCCACTTAAACAGGCAGATTCCGCAACTTGTGGTCGGAAAATTGTAATTAATCGAGATAAGCAATACATATGAAAACAGGTGGTCCATGTGGAGTTGCCTGGACCTTTACAAATGACTTATTGGTGAAATTGTGTATACCTCTTCCAGAACTGCATTAAAGTCTTCATCACTCCTACAGCCATGATCACCTAACACCTGTAATATAGAGAGATTAACTGTTGATAAGTATAACTGATTTTTATGGTGCTCATCAACCTGGCATGGGCAGTGTGTTGTCAACTCTTGCAATTTTCAAATGAGTCTCCTGATATTTGGTATCTTTCATCAAGTCCCAGCTCCTGGAATTCTGAGAGACTCTTAGCTTTAATTTAAAAAAAATATGTTTCTAGCTCTAATCTAATTATGTCATGTAAATCTATTTAGATATAACAGTAGGCAGAGCAATTGACACAGCAGTCTAGCTCCTTAAGAAAGGGTCTGGGGCTCTGACACTGCAACCCAAAGTTTGCTTTAGGAGCAGAATTAAAACACAAAACAGACTATGAGCAAGGTGTTTGGGTTTTCTCCCCGGATTCTTTATTCTGGGCTGCTTTTTCCTTGATCCCGATATACCCATTCCACAACCAGCCCTTTGGGGTGCAGGCCATACCCACTAATTCCTTTATCCCCAATTCTTTTACATAGTAGCACTACCTGTTGCCAGAGGAATCAGGAGGTCTCCTAGATTCTCAGGCCAGAAGATAAACTAGCTGTCTACTCACCTAATCCATGCCTCCCTATCTACACAGCTAATTTTAGCAGTATAGCGTCCTGCTGCTGGAGTTCTTCTCCCACAGCAGGGAAAGGCTCCAGCACATCCTCCACAATGTTGTGCTAGAAGGTTGTCAATTACCTGCCAGCTTTTTGACATAGCTAGATGAACTACAATTTGAGTCCCACCTCATCTGTACTGAGACTTGACAATTTGGGAGGAAATCCCAGACACTGGCAAGATTGGTCTTTTAACATGTTCCTAAAAGAAAACTCATTAAAGGACATCTACTATGTTTGTTTTACAGTTTGAATTACGCAATTCTGCTTTTAATGGTACTATAGAGATGGGTAGACCTGAAAATTGACCCACATTACCCCAGTGGTCAGTATCCCAGTTGAAGGTCTTGCTTTAGTGACTCTTTGATCATTTTTTTCCCTTCTAATATGATCCTAGCTTTATAGGAAACTTGTATATCGAACATGGAGTTCATAGATCACCTATAATATGTTAAGGCAATACTTTGCATAGGGCATAAGAGATGGCTGCCTCCCTAGGGAAAAGTACAATATTTCTATAGTAAAGGCGCTGAACGCTACAGCTTGCTTTAGCACATACCCCAAGTGCAGGTTTGTGTTTTCCAGTAACAGCATTTGCAACACAACTTTAATGGAAAGACTCCAGAAGGTGACTAGACTTGTGCGTGTATTTTCTTTTAGCATGCAACTGTTCTGAATATACATTTTAAAGAGAAGTAGTGTTGTCTAGGGAACCATGAGTTAGGAGATCTGGTTTCTACTTCCAGCTCTGCCACAAATTTGTGACCTTCGTTAAACTCCTTAATATGGACCTCAGTTTTCCTATCTATAAAATAGGGCTAAGACATTCCCAATTTTGCAGACTGGCTTAAAATCCTCTATGGCAGTGCAATATTAATGGATGTTGCATTTCCACTTATCCACTTCTTGATGGAGACTGTTGTGTTAAATAGCTACTACCTCCTTCTCCAGAGGTGGATGCATGTCAGAGGCAGCCCAGAGGCCTATGTACAGTTTGTGAATCATTTTGGAATCCTGTGGGATGAAATGGTGCAATAAGTGTTTATTCAAACCCTATTTTGCCTGCAGCTGTAGGGAAGATCCAGCCCCAAATGTAGCTGAATTGCGGGGGATGAGGGCGGGTGACCACCCAATACAGCACCTGGGATCCACCAGTACAATGTGAACACCAGGTATTGGTGCTTACAGGGGGTCCCCATCTGCTTTCCCCAGCCAGGGGAATCTCCCCCCGCCCCTACCCCCCCCATCTCCCCCATCCCCTGTAGGTGCCGGGGGGCGGTTACCAGCCCATAGTCCCTGCGGAGCTGCGGCTCGTCCCGGTAGCTGACGTGCAGGCCGTAGCGCCGCAGGAACAGGTTGTCCGTGTGGAAGCAGGCGCAGGCCAAGAAGCCCCGGGCCGGTCTGGGGGAGTCGCCCCGAGCCGGGGCCGCGGACCCCGTGGACATGTTTCCACCCGGACTGTGGAGGGCGGAGCGGCGCCTCGGGCTGAGATAGTCACCAGGGAATGGCTGTAAGGGCAGCGGGTCCGGCAAACAAATGGCTCCGCCGGGAACCAACAGGTCCTGCTTCCGGTGGCCGCTGTGCACACAAGGGAGCGTCAACAAATTACTCGGGGAAAGGGAACGAAGAGAACACAGGGAGCTTTTTGCCTGTTTCTCAGTCTTCGGTCTCCAGACCCCTATTTACTGACTCTTCCCCTCCTGTTTCTTCTCTCCTGTCCTATTTTCCTTCTCTTCCTCCTCTCCTCTTCCACCCGCATTGGGGTCTCCTGAATCAGCCCCATGGTATATTAAGAGCCCTAGTGGAACAGTGGGATGGAAAGGGGCATTTTAGTTCTGGGTGAGCGACCCCTGTGCATGGATTAGAAAGCGTTTGGGATCTTTCTTTGGGGATGACATGGCTTGATCACCCTGTGCTGATGCTCTATTGATGATGATTGTAATGACCAATTTTTGAACTATTTTGCAAGAAACTGAATAAATGTCAATGTTTCACATGTTACCAGCACAGACATTCACCTTTGTGTAGGTTTTATAATGTATTTTAAAATGTGCCCATCCACGTCATCACAGAATAATGGAGGGGTGGGTGCCCCATGCCTCAGTTTCCCATCTATAAAATTGAGATAATAGTCCTGATCGCCTTTGTAAAGCACTTTGCGACCTGCTGATGAAAAGTCAATTCTGTTTACACTGATTGAGTTCATTCTCTTTGGTTGAATTTTAACTGAAGCAGTATAAAGAGCATTGCTATTAATCTATAATTTCTGTAATCATGCAAGATATCATGATATTGGAACGGGGTGAGTGGAGAACTGTCCACCCAGCGCTCTAGGCATATGCATGCAATATACCTAACAAAACAAGTGGAATTAGTATTTAGAGCCCAGCCAACCTCCTCAGTAGGCTGTGGATGCTAGAAGAGACAACATGGTCCCACTTGCTTATGCACTTGAGCAGTGCTGATGCTCTATCCAGTCGAGGGCAATGGTGACAGATACACAGTGTAGGAGGGCATTAGTGTGTTATATATGCTGAAAGCTCCAAACCGAGACACTACCGGAGAGCCTGGAAGCTGTAATTAATCCATTCGGTGTTTTCTTCAGGAATGGCAGGTCTGACTGAGGTGGAACGCGGCACCCAGACAGAAGTCCGAGCTGTGGAAGGGATCCAGGCTGAGACCAGGGCTGAATCCTTAGAGAGGTACAAGCAGGTGTACAAATACCTGGCCAAAGGCCGATATCCCAGGCACCTCACTGCACTACAGAAGAGGAGCCTCCGCAGATACGCCACCAAGTTTGAAGTGGAAGGTAAGTTTGAGGCAGTGCCCTAACTGTAGGGCCTGATCCAAGGCCAATTTAAGTCAGTGGGATTCTTTCCACTGATTTAAAGGGGAACTGGCTCAGGCCCGTGGAGCTGGGTAACTTTTTTCTCAACACCTGGTTTCATTTTGTTCAGGAAAATCCCTCCTCGCTCTCTTACACTCACGCATCGAGTGTGGCTGCTATAAAATCAGTGGATGTCACTGGAGGAATTGCTACCCACGCCGAGTTCTGTTCTCAGGCAGACTTTCTGAAGGCAGTTGCTGCTGAGAACACCTTGCCCTTCAAACAAACCACGTTAGTTTTTAAAGCCTCCAGTGAACTCTGCAGTGCTGTAATTCTCAACGAAGTCTCCAAGCGCCTCAGTCCCAAGGGAAAGGGTTTTCTGTGCTGCCTACTGTCATTCCCCACGGCCAGGCTCTGCAGCTGGGGCCAGGCAGGGGGCTGGCCTAGACTCCCCCTCCAGCCCTATGATAAGAGACTCCCTTCCTCTGCAGCGGGGTTGGAACAATTGGCATACTGGGGGTGCTAAGAGCCATTGAACCACACAGTAAACCATATTATTTGAGCATAAGCTTTCGTGAGCTACAGCTCACTTCATCGGATGCATACTGTGGAAAGAGTAGAAGATCTTATTATATACACTCAGTATGCATCCGATGAAGTGAGCTGTGGCTCACGAAAGCTCATGCTCAAATAAATTGGTTAGTTTCTAAAGTGCCACAAGTCCTCCTTTTCTTTTTGCGAATACAGACTAACACGGCTGTTACTCTGAAACAGTAAACCATGGATATGATGGAAACCACTTCAAGCCGGGGGGCGGGGGGGGGCAAGCACAGCAGCACCCCCAGGCCCGGCACCTGGGATCCTCTGTGGGTCTGGGCCGGCGGGGGGGAGGACACGGAAGACAGGCAGAGCTGTGGAGAGAGGCGCTCTGCGGCGCTCGCTGCCAAGCGACACTGATCCACGGACCCTTAGCGGGCCCCCGCCTCGGCGCTGCTGGTGTCCCTGTGAAAAGAGCCCGGCCTGGCCTGAGCTGCGGGAGGGGGGACGCGCGCGCCGTGCCTGGGCGGCGGCAGAGCCTCCCGCGCTGCTGGCCTCCAGCCCCCCCGAGCCGCCAGCCCCGGCGGGGGGCCGCGCAGCCTCCCCCATGCTGACCATGGACTCCGCCCTGCAAGTGGCCGAGGAGGAGGTGGTGGAGTCCTGCAGCCCCAGCAGCAAGTTCGAGGACATCTACCGCCTGCTGTCCGAGGGCTGCTTCCCGCCCAGCTTCTGCTCCATCAAGAGGAAAAACCTCAAGCGCTACGCTCAGAAATTCATCATTGAAGGTAACGCGAGGGAGGGGGGAGCCTAGCGCAGGAGGGGGGCACAGCAGCCGCCCCTACTGCCACCCCCAGGGCTCCAAAATCACGAGATTGGCTTTGAAATCATGTCAAATGAATAGGCTTGGGGTTCTTTTTATTTGCCTTCTGATTTTCGAGCCTGGGTGGCAAACCAGGGTCACATCTGGAAGCTTTCTCTGCAGCCACGAGGACTAGAAACTTACTTTTTCCTCTAAGAATGGAGGCTGAAATCATCACATATCCACCTGACTCCAGGAGCTGGGGCTTTAAGGAAAACAATTCGTTATCATGAGAGTTGGCAACCCTGAACTGCCCCTGCAGATCGCTGCCTCCCTGCCCCAAACACTCCTGGCACATGCATGCTACGCACCCCCCTTGCACCACGCCCACAGCTCTGCACCTACACTCGTCCAGGCGGAGCATGCTCCTACGTACACAGCCAGGGCTGACTCCTGCACGCTTTCAGTGGGAGGGCGGAGAGGTGTACGGGTCTGTTCTGTTCTTTGGAGGTTTTTATACCACACTCATCACCAGAGCATCTGAGCACCTTTGCGTAATGTGTTTACCGCTCACTGTAGGTAAACTACTATACTAGTAGTAGGTATAAGAACCTATATCGCATAGAGTAGAGAGAGGAATGTGGTCACTTATGTTCTAAGCAGAAGGTGAGTTTCAATAGAGCAGCCCGGTTCGTATAACCCTTAATGAGATTCCTTTTCTGTTGCTCTCTGATGGAATTGGCTTCTAGTGACTCTGGAGGGAGGAAAGCTCTGAGAGCAGTAAAATAAAATAAAGTAATTTTGATGCATTCCAAAGGGTAAATTATAATTCTGGTTATAGGAAACCTCTGCTTAGAGTGAAGTTATCCTGGGACAAAATGACTTCCCTAGCCTGGAGAGTTCTACTGCGTTCTACATTCAGAAAATAGGTTATTGGGTTTATTTTGTTTAATTCTGTCTCTGTGGGTCCATGGTCAATTCTCTATTATGTTTCTTACGGTTTTCTCAGCATGGAAGAATGGCCTCTCATTTGGGATCCACTAGCTGGAAGTTTTGGGAGTGTGCCTTTTTAAAAAAAAAAAAAAAAAAAAGTCTGAGCTAGCCAGCGTGCTGTGAAGTGCTGGTTTTGAGCTGTCTGTTGCTAATCCTCTTTCGTGTTCCACTGCAGGTGGCTGCCTCTATTACGTGGGACCAAAGAAGGAGGAAAAGCGTGAAGTCGTCGTGGATCCTGAAAGGAGGCGGCAGGTCTTCCTGGAAAGCCACTTCACAGAAATCGGGAACCATCTGGGACAGAAGAAGACAGTGCACAGGATTCAGAGCCGGTACTATTGGCTGGGGATTGTGAAGGATGTAGTAGACTGGGTAAGTACTAGAGCTGTTGCCAGGGTTTTAACCATGTCAGAGTCATGCACGCCCACAGAGACAGTTCAGGCAATGCTTCCAAAGGCGCCTCCTTCCCCCTGCACCTCCATCAGGGTGATGTGATCTCTTGTGCACAGATGCCATGTGGCACTTGTGCAAACTCTCTGCAGATGAAGCTCTGTGGGAATAGCCCGAGTCACGAGGGGAGTCATAGAACTGGAAGGGACCTCGAGGAGCCATCTAGTCCAGTCTGCTGGACTTGTGGCAGGACTAATTATCTAGACCATTCGTGACAAATATTTGTCTAACCTGCTCTTAAAAATCTCCAGTAATGGAGATTCCACAGCCTCCCTAGGCAATTTATTCCAGTGCTTAACCACCCTGACAGTTAGGAAGTTTTTCCTAATGTCCAACCTAAACCTCCCTTGTTGTAATTTAAGCCCATTGCTTCTTGTCGTAGCCTCAGAGGTTAAGAAAAAATAAATTTCTTCCTCCTCCTTGTAACAACCTTTTATATAAAACTTGAAAATTGTGATCATGTTCCCTCTCAGTCTTCTATTCTCCAGACTGAAAAAATTGGGTTTGTTTAATCTTCCCTCATAGGTTATGTTTTCTAAACCTTTAATCATTTTTGTTGCTGTACTCTGGACTCTCTCCAATTTGTCCACATCCTTCCTGAAACGTGGTGCCCAGAACTGGACACAGTACTCCAGTTGAGGTCTAATCTTGATGTCACCCTTGACTGGTGTGTCACTGGTTTTCCCTCCTGTTTAACAGGAAACCTGTTTAACAGGAAACTTTCACTTGCAGCTCCCCTGAGTTCCTCCAGAAATGCACTATTTGTGGATATGTTCCCATCTGCACCCTCCCCCACCCTGAAGCTAACACACCCAGCTGTTGCAGCAGAGCAGTTTGGGGCAAGTGGCTGGGAGAAGGTCACACACTGAATTGTGGCTTTCACGGGGGAAGAGGGCAGCCAAATAGAAATCTCTTTCGGGGGCAATTGTTTCTCCAGGGAGCAGAGACAGGTGATTCTCTGGGCTCCTTCTTTCCTTTTGAACCCTTTGGTGGTGGGTTTTTCATTTGATGTTGGGTTCATTGGAGGTATCCTTGGCTGTGCCTGGCCTTGACCATCCTGGATTCCTGCCAGAGCTTCCTGCCTTCTCCAGGGGGGACCAGAGCTTCCACCCACCTCTACATTTAGGATGGCTGGTTTTCTACCTCCACTATCTCACCACCACTACTCACATGCACCTTAATCCCTGCAAAAAGAAAAGGAGGACTTGTGGCACCTTAGAGACTAACCAATTTATTTGAGCATAAGCTTTCGTGAGCTACAGCAAGTGAGCAAGTATAGCTCACAAAAGCTTATGCTCAAATAAATTGGTTAGTCTCTAAGGTGCCACAAGTACTCCTTTTCTTTTTGCAAATACAGACTATCAGGGCTGCTACTCTGAAACCTCTCCTTAATCCCTGCAGTGTCTGTAACCAGCCACTAGGGGAAGCTGAAGCATGATTTGAAAAAAGATTTATACTTTCTCACCATTCAAACAACTCCAGCTCCTCCAAAGCAGAAGATTATCAACAAAGATGAGGAACACTTGCAAACTCTTGGAAAATTCTGATCTGGACCAGACCTTGCACCTTGGGCTTGGCCATCTTCATTTGGGGGTGTTCACCTCACCCCAGGACTCCCCGACAGTAACTCCCAGCTGAGTCAGAGGTGGTCGTATGTGGGCTTGCCAGGTCGCTGTGAGGGGGACTTTAGAGTGCGGCTGCTCCAGGGGAAAAGGGTTCTTGGTTTCAGTTGTGATATGCAAACCCCAAAACGTATCTCAAGAGGTTTAAATTCATAGGTTCCAAGGCCAGCAAAGACCATTGTGATCATCCAGTCTGACCTCCTGTATACTGCAGGCCATTGAACTTCCCAAAAATAACTCCTAGAGCAGACCTGTTAGAAAAACATCCAGGCTTGATTTAAAAAATTATCAGTGATGGAGAATCTGCCACAACCCTTGGTAAGTTTTCCAGTGGTTAATCACCCTTACTGTTAAAAATTGACATGTTATTTCCAGTCTGAATTTATCTAACTTGCAGCCATTGGATCATGTTAGACCTTTCTCGGTTACACTGAAGAGCCCATTCTTAAATATTTGTTCCCCATGTAGATACTTATACAATGTAATCGAGTGACCTCTTAGCCTTCTCTTTGTTAAGCTAAATAGATTGAGTTCTTTGAGGCTAAAGGATTAGAAAACTGTGACAATCATTCTCATGGTTCTTCTCTGAACCCTTTCGAACTTTATCAACTTAACTTCTTAAATTGTGGGTGTAACAGGGTTCACTACTATGGCGCCTTCTTGTGGCCGCGCCTGGGAAAGAACTCTTGATCAGTCTGATGCCCATCCTTCAGTCTCTCTGGATTCAGGTGCTCTCTCTTCGTGTCTCAGGGTGCTCCCTCTTTGTGGCTTGGCCCTCCGTCCAGGTCACTGTAGGTTTCCTCTTCCGAGGTATCAAAGTCTCAGGCAGTCTTCCATTCCTCTGCCAAGAGTATGCCACTTCCCCAGTAGGGGGACCTGGGCCCACCCATTAATCCAGGTTCTAGCCCAGGGACTCTATATCCAGCAACTATAGTCTAAGTAATCCTAGCTGCTTCACTGTTTCCCTAGGCTCTTTCCTACCTTCCTGTCTCTGTCTTCTAGCCCATCCCATGTTACCACTGGAGCCTCCTCTGCTCCCTATGGCTACTTCACTCTTTCTTGGATTCTTGCCAGAGTCTGTATCTCCACGCAGGATCCCAGGGTTCACCACTCCCCCAAGACTCCTCCATGTCTCTTATCCTCTCCCCTCCTCTTTAGGGAGTGGTGCACTGTTCCTTCTGCATCCCCTTTTCCTGCTTCCATTTTGCAGCCTAGCAGACTTGCTTCCTGAGTCTATGATCTCCCTACACTGTACTTTGTATCTTTTACAGCCCATTCTTGCGTTCCACTCCTAGTTTTATACCAGCTCAGCCTGCCCCTGCTGAGCTGGGTTTCATCGCCCATCTTACCTTTTCAGCCCTGACTCTCCCCTAAGTGCAGCCTGTCACAGGGCTAATTGGCCTTTTTTACCCAGTCGGGCCTTTGTGGGGTAACCACCCCATCACGGTAGTCACCAGAACTGGACAGAGGATTCCAGCAGCGGTCGCACCGGTGCCAAACACAGAGGTAAAATAACCTGTCTGCTCCTACTCGAGAGTCCCCTGTTCATGCATCCCAGGATCCCATTAGCTCTTTTGGCCATCGTGTCACATTGAGAGTTCATCTTCTTCAGTTGATTAACCACCACAATGCCCAAATTGTTTTCAGAATCACTGTTCCCAGAATAGGGTCCGCCACCATGTAAGTGGGACCTACATTCTTTGTTGCTAGATGTATATGTTTACATTTAGCCATATTAAAATGCATATTGTTTGTTTGCGATCCAGAGCGCTCTGAGTCAGTGACCTGTCCTCTTCATTATTTACCACTCCAACAATTTTTGTCTCATCTGAAAACTTTATCAGTGATGATTTTATGGTCTCTTCCAGGTCACTGATAAAAATGTTAAATAGCATAGAGCCAAGAAGCAATCACTGCAGGACCCCACTGGAAACACCTGCTAGATGATGATTCTCTGTTACCTTTTGAGACCTATCAGTTAGCCAGTTTTTAATCCATGTAATGTGTGCCATGGGAATTATATATCATTCTTGTTTTTTAATCAAAATGTGTGGTACCAAGTCAAACGCTTTACAGAAGTCTATTACAGCAGCATTATTACCTTTATCAACCAAACTTGGGATCTCATCAAAAATGATATGAAGTTAGTTTGATGGGATCTATTTTCCATATAACCCATGTTGATATGGATTAATGACATCACCCTTCATTAATGGCGTCCTGTATCAGCTGCTCCTTTATCTTGCTCGGGGATCAATGTCATGCTGACAGGCCTGTAATAACCCAGGTCACCCTGTTTACCCTTCTTAAAAATTGGCACATCATCAGCTTTCTTCCAGTCTTCTGGAGCTTCCCCAATGCTCCAAGGCTTATGAAAACACTACATTAACGGTCAAACCAGCTCCCCAGCCAGCCCTTCTACAGCTCTTCTGGCCCTGCTCATTTAAAGCATCTAATTTTAGTAGCTGCTGGTTAACTCCCTCCAGGGATACTAGTGGAATGGGAAGAATTTTCTCATCACCATATGATGAGACTATATCATCTGTTTTTTCCCCAAATACAGGAAAGAAATATTTAATGAACGCTTCTTCCTTCTCTGCATTATTAGTGATAATTTTACCACTTCTATCTAGTAATGGCCCAATACCATTGTCAGGATTCTCTCTGTTCCTGATCCATAGATGCTGGATGTTTCCAAGCAGCATGCTTCAGCTTTGACTAGTTGGGTGCAAATCCAGGATCCTGTGCACAGCTTGAGGATGCAGCTTGAGCACAGGCAGGTGCTCTGATGGGGTCATGCGATCTCAGGGTGGGGGCATCCCCCATGTCTTGGAGCAGTGACAGCTGTAGCCTCAGGGCTGTTGTAGCCTCTGAGGGAGATATGCCCACTCTCCATGGGGGGTACGTTTGGCAGGTGGCTGCCAAAGGCATGACCTTCCCATAAATTCTGGCCTGCACACCAACCCAGCTTGCATCCCTTGTGCTCCCTTCATCCTGGTCCCCACTATGCAGTGGAATCCCAGTTTGTTCTGGTATTTTTCAAGCCTCCTGTGGAATGGGGGAAAATCTGCAGTAAAGCCAGACGAGGGAGATTATTGAAGGGGGGGGCGGGTGTCATTACATGCCACACCAGTTCAAGCTGTGCTAATTTATTTATTTACTGTAGTTTCTCGACTCAAGGGAACATCTTGTGTTGAGAGAGGGGCTCAGAATCCTGGGGCCATTCCATCCATGACTAATGGCTTCACAGTAGGTCAGGTCTGGGCCTAGCAGAGTTTGACAGCCTCTCTGGAAAGTCATTGGGCCGCGCTGTTTGCTTTTCAGATCAAAATGTGTGAAACCTGCCAGAACGCAGAACACAATAAGAACATGTCGCGGAAAGTGAGGCCTGTCAAAGTGGAGTCGCCCTGGGAAGTGCTAGGACTAGACATTCATGGTAAGTCATTGGGATGAGGTCCTCCCCCTGCCTTTCACCAATAAACAGGCTTTTCCTCTGTTGTTAGTCTGCACAGGTTTCCTATAATCAGTGGATAAAGAAAATCTATCACTGTGTGTGGAGCAAAATCTACCAGACTCTGCACTGAGGGAGAACGAAGGGTGAATTTTTCTGCCTGCTAAAATACAACCTGGTCCATGCAGTTTGCTGAGCATCTTTTGTACACTTATTAGGAGCTCTGGGCTCTCACTGCCACCCAGGATTGGGACCGCAATGAAGATTTTTGTGCTGACAAAAGTTACTGAAATTTGACAGCTCAATGCCATTGCACTGCAGATGTCGTCATTTCGCCGTGATGTTCTTTGCGCTGATCATTTCACTGTGTTGTTCCTTATCTTCCTCGTTAGTGTAATATTATGGCCTGGTGTTGATTTCGATTGACACTTGTTTTTGTAGGACCTTTTCCAGAGACAAGCCGGGACAATACGCACATACTGACTGTAACGGACTATTTCACCAAATGGATTGAAGCTGTCCCAGTGCAGAAGAAAGATGCCTTCTCGGTGGCCAAGGCACTGGCTGCAATTTTTTACAGGTGGGCTCTTCTGGCTCTGGCTCCTGACACTTCTGATGTGTTTTGTGGACACAGTACATTTTTACGATACATGTACACTTCTCTCTGTAATATTTCCCATTCTGAGATTCTGGTATGGATGCTAGGGAGTGCTTTTCAAATGGTAATGAATTCTTCCTCACAAGGCACCTGTGACATATACCCATTAGTATCTCTGTTTTCCAGATGGGGAAACTGAGGCATAGAGCAGTTACTTGAGTTGCCAAAAGTCTATGACAGCTGGTGTCCCCTGATTCCCATCCCTGTGCATTAGCCACAAGACCATTCTTCCTTCTTTAGAATAGATATAGGGCCTGATCTTGCTCCCACTGAAGTCATTTGAGGAGTGTTGCCGCGGATCTCAATTCAATATGAATTGGGCCCTAAAGAGTAGAGGAGGCATGTGAAACCCAGAAACTCTGGTGTAACTAGAGAAGATGGAGAGATTTGTGCCTCTAATCCCAAATCTCTTCCCCCTCAGCCAAACCATCTGCTTTCAGATGATTCTTTCGTTACTGAAAAGATGGACACAGCAAACGTTCCCTGCCCCAAGGGAAGGTTAGTTTGTGACTGTCCATTTAATAACGAAAAAACCAAATACCTGCTGACCTTGGCTGAGAGGCCTTTTGTGGGTGATCACTGCAGAGCTTTCCCTGTGTCTAAATCAGTGCCTTTGTCAGTCTTCCTTGTCCCATAAGGCAATGTGAGAGCAGCTTGCGGGGAACTGAAGGCTTGAGTTTGATGAAATAAAGTCGGGTTCTATAATTTTCTTTCCTCCTTTTTGTCCAGGTTTGGAGCATCCAAGAACATCTATTCCAGTCAGAGCTGGGACTTCTGCGACGAGGTGGGTCAGACACTGGGGTGAGGCGTGTAACAGTGAAAGTGCCTCCAGGGGGGAAAGTTGCGTTCTTCTGTGCAGCATTCTATCCCAGATCCATGTGCAAAGTGCAGTACGTGGGTTTTGTACAGGGGATTTCAGTGGTGCTTGGGGGGCAACAGGATCCTCTCCCGGCTCCGACCCAGGGGCAGAGTGCAGGATACCCAGGTGCACTATAGTAGCAACTGGTGCTCTGCACATCCTCTTATGGGAGATCTTGACCAATGGCTCTGCGAAGTTGACCATGCATGCAGTCTTCCTCCTCTCCACAATGGGCAGAGGGTGAGGAGTCCCAGCTGGTGACCTATCCATAAACTCTCCTACCACAAAATGGAGTCCCACCGGCTACACATGGTTCTAGATGGCCCCAAACATAGTTACTATTTATTTATTTCAAAAGCCGTATGCAGCATCATTCATTCATTCATGTGGTGCTTTGCACACCCTGCTAAAGTCTCCCTCCCTGCCCTCAAGTCCTTTCAGTCTACAGGGAGGATTTCTCCCTAAAATTGACACTTCTCACAGTTGTCAAGCAATGTGGGTCTCAGGTTCATCTAATTTCATCCTGCAAATTTACCATTTTCCTTCAGACTCCCTCACTTCAATTCTGATCTGATTTTGGCAGCCACTGTCTCATGAACTGCTGGAATTCAATGCCTTAAGCCATTTGAAAGCACACCTGAGATATGGGCATTAAATTTGTCCCTCCACACCACTTTTGGGGCAACGGCACTTTTTACAGTGCTGGTTCACTGCTGAATATAGCCAATCTTGGAGCTCAGACCAGTGTGATCTTTACCCTCTGAAAGCTGTGAAATGATTTTTGTTGTATTAAACCTTGTTGTTCAACTGATTTTTTTTTAAATATTGTTGTTCGACTGATGCAAGCGTCTGCTCTTTGCAGGTGAGCCGGTGTTTATGTGAGCGCTGGAATATCTCCCAGACGCTGACCCCTGCCGATCCTGCCCATTGCCCCGGCCTGGACAACTGCACCAATGAGTTGCTCAAATCCTCCATCCGAAATGTGGTGAATGAGAAGCCAAGCGAGTGGGATGACTATCTCGACCCGATTCTCTTTGACTTCCGCACATCTGTCAGCTCCATCACTAAATACACCCCGTTCTTCCTGATGTTTAACAGATATGTCTGTCTTTCGTCGGAGGTAACTTTTCGAGAAAGAAAAGCCAATGCAGATGTTCTCTCTTAATGCAAATAAAAACCGTTGGGTCTTGTCCATGCCTTTCAGGTTGAGTTTGTCAAGGACTCTAAAGAGCAGGGTGCTGCTCCCGGTAAAGTGGATGGCCTTCCACCATTCACCGCGGCTGTTCAGGAGCAGCAGAATGCAGTGAAAGAGATTGTAAGTCACATTGCGTTTTGGAATCCTCTGAGTGGGGTGGAGAATTTGCCACACATGGGGGTGAGGGGGAAGAAGGGACTGTCCATGCACCAGGGTTGGCATCATTCGATATGTCTGCTCGTTGGCCAGCATGAGCACAGGAGGGATGTTGCAGCATGGCACCAAGGTGGGAGCTGAATAAGGAGACTCCTCCAGGGCCCCATCTTGTGAAGTGCTGAGCACCCTCAAGCCCCACTGAAATCAGTGGGGCTTGTGGATGCTCAGGAGCTATGGCTGGGCCTGGCCAGTGCGCTGGCTCACATCTGTGATATCAGGATAATGCGTATTGCCTGGAGTAGCACAGGGAATCCTTTGGTGGTGTGTCAAAGGGTCGCATGGGAAGCCTGATGTCAGGGGAAGGTTTTGGAGGCGTGCAGAAGCCACCCCGCATTCACCCCACAGGGGCAGCTCTTGCAGTTCTAGTCCTAGTTGCAGCCTGACGCATGGGGGTCACAGTCCTGCTCAGGTTTGGCTCAGCTGTTGTTCTGCTGACCTAATGATGGGGACCAGCCAGATCTGAGTGGGTGGCGTTGAGCCCCCGTGCACCAAGTTGCAAAGCCCCCAGTCAGAGCAACTGGCCCAAAGCTGAGCAGTGCTGCGACCCCGGAGGTCACACTGCCTGGAGTGGGGAGCTAAGCCCAGCCAGTGCCATGGGACAGGAGTCCCAGGAGCCGCTGCTATGGTATGCATGGTATACTTATCTAGTGCTTATTATGTTAATGTGAACCTTGTATAGCATGGGTAAGAAATAGTTAGGAAGCCAGATATTTTTTGCACTGAAGCTATTTACTGAGTATTGACAGACCATTAAGCTTTACAGATGGGTCCTAAGTCCCAAAAGGCTGAGAACCACTGGCCTAGTGGATCGAGCACTAGACTGGGGCTCGGGAGAGCTAGGTTTGGTTCCTAGCTCTGCTACTGACCTGCTGGGTGACCTTGAGCTAGTCACTTCACCTCTCTGTGCCTCAGTTTTTCTCTCTCTCTAAAAGGGGTATAATGCTATTGACCTCTTCTGTAAAGGACTGTGAGATCTATGGATGCATAGTGCAATGTAAGAGCTGGGTGGTATTGTTATTTGAATTGGTCGACTTGGTAAGACTGTCTTTTTTCTTATTCCAATAGGATTTTGATTCTCTTTATTCTCTAGTAATTGTAGTAAAATCTAGTGTGACGAGATGAGGGCTGAGAGCCTGGATCTCTGGGCTCTACACCTGACTTTGCCAGGTAGTGTGACCTTGGGGGAGTTATTGAATGGCTCTGTGACCCAGCTTCCCCCTTCTGTAAAATAATGATAACAGTTTGGTTATGTGTTGTGAAGCAGGGCAAGTTCTAACAGCCAGACTTAGGGGATGAGTAAGCTTCACACTGGTAAGTGACTCCATCTGAGTCTAAACTCACCCTCTGATGGACTGGAAGAGAGGGATATAGCAAGGAAAGCAACAGGAAAGTGTAAGGAAGAGTCCGTTATAATACCCACCTCTCCCCCAGCATGCAAACTATACCAACTTAGACCCCCTTATACCTAGTTACAGACCTGTAATTCACACCCCAGCAGCATCCCCACGGACTACAGCCCTGCAACTCACTGGTTTTTTGCTGGAATGCCTTGTTCTAGGTCAGCGTAGGTGAGAGAATTGGCATATGCTGACATATGAACTTAAAGCAAACTGCTTGCACGTGAGAGAAGAGAGGTTTTAATTAACCAGCGCCGCAGAAACCCCCCATTAACTGACGTGATCCCCTTTGCAGGTGATAGCCAATATGGCCGCAGCTTACAAGCGGGAGCAGAAGAGCGTGAAAAGAAAAACGAGGAGCCTGCCGTCCCTCGCCTTCAAAGTGGAAGAGGGCGTGTTCGGTGGCAACACAAATGCATCCCTGAAGAAACTGAAGAAGAGCCAGTTTATGGCATTTCAAATTGAGACCGTGCTGACGCCCGAGCAGAGTATATCCGGGGTGAAGAAAACCAGCTAAACTCCGGGGTCTAACTCCGTGACATCCTGCTGTTGTCTTGGTAACCTTAGCATGAAGTGTTCTCGTAAGATACCTGTGTGGAAGATGAATGCTCAGACCTAGGTAGCTCTGTGGGAAGGGATGGTTAACATTAAGATCAGGTGTGTCTGAGCATCTATATGGCCCCCCCAGCTGTTGTGCCAGACCCCCTCCCGGATTTTTCCATACCACATCCCAGAGAGGTGTCGTTATTCCCACTTGACAGACAGGGCACAGAAGCAAAAAGCGTTGAAGTGACTGGCCAAAAGCCCCACAGTGAGCGTGATTAGGATTGCTCTCATGTTGATGTAAATCAGGAATAACGCCATTACATTTTATGGGGGTAAATGAGAGGAGACTCAGAGCCACTAGGCTGTGGCAGAGCTGGAAATTTAACCCAGATCTCCTGAATCCCAGGCCATTGCCTTCACCTGAAAATCGTCCCTCCTACCATCAGCCTAGATCGTTGTTGCACCCGGTCCGTGTGTGTCCCTTTGGATGTGTAAATAGCCTGAAATCTACACATTCATCTTGGAGGGGTAAAACCCAGAAAATGAGAAGGGTTTTTCTCTGATTGTCTAGGCAGAGGGAGACTTGGCCTTGTGGTCTTAGCTTTCACATCCTACTCTTCCCTAAAACGGAATGAATTCTAGGAGTCCTATGCAGTCAGTTCCCATATTGTCTGGGGTTATACAGTATAGCATGCAAGTCCAGGAAGTGCTGGGCAATGTTGACCACTGCACTTGTGACAATAAACAGCCTAGGTGTTAATATTGTTTTGTATATAAAGTAACTGCGTCCGAGCCCTGTGATAAGGCATATACAGGGGAAGAGATTACAACAGTCTCATAGTTCTGAGATATGTGGGCTATTCCGATTTTGAAAGGAAATATTTATATGTCAGTTCTTGGACTTCTTGAAACTAGGTCCCTCACAACTCTCACCTAGGGTTAGGGGTTTAATTGAAAATCCTCGTGAGCTGATTCACTGTTTAAATCTAACTCCTATTTTGTATTTTCCTGTTGCTGGAGGCTAAGGAAGCACTGTAAAGAATAAAGCATTTGGACATTTTTTGTAGATGATAACTTCTTTAATTTGTGTACCTTCCGGGCTGCCTGTGTGGTGGTGTGGGGTAAATTAGATCAGACTTTTGTTGCTGGACCGGAAGAAGGGCGTGTGCAGCTGGTTAGTGAACTTCTCTCTTCTCTGTAACACTGCCCAAGTCGCCCAGGAGAAGGCGAGATGTGCATGGGAGAACAGGGCTCATTCCAGTCTTGACCTGCTGTGTAACTCTGCCAGGGCAACGTGCATGTTTGTTACACCTGTTTTCTCTACACTCCTAGTTTAACTCATTTTGCCTCTTTACAACAAGATCATCCCTGGATCCTACCGTGGCAGGGAAAGCAGATTGATTTCACGATGGACAAAGCAATCTGAACTTTCCCTTTGGGCCAGCTGCAGAAACATTTTCACCCCATGAAAAGGACATATAAAAATGGGGAGTGAAGGAAGCTTTCACTGGAGGATAAACACCAAGGTGAGGCCTTTTTGACCGGGGAGCCGCAGGCCCCAAGAGCTTGAAACAAGAGGAGTGCAGCCATGAGTTCTTCCTTCTCTCCTACTCTCTCCCACGGGGGAGTGGGTGCTGTTTCCGCACCCTCTGCCCTTGCTCCTGAAAGGAAGATTGGAGAGGGCTGTGAGTTGCCAGGTCGGCACAGAGGCACAGAAGGGTGGTTGGGGGTAGGGAGGTTGGTACAAAGGCCCTGAACACGGCATAGGTGCTTGCGTTGATTATGCCCACGGCCTGCTGCTCTGCTTTGCTTTTCACTTTAAATCAGCATCACCATTTCGTTCGTTCAGCCTAAAAGGAACAGAGTCTGGGCAACACTAGGGCCCTGGCAGCTGAACCCAGGCAGGAAGCTGGAAGGCCCTGGCTAGTGCAGGGTTAAAATTCAAGGGACGTAGCAGGAGGTCCCCAGCATTGATCCCCAGCCCTGCACCCTGTGTTTACAGCTCCAGCCAAGCTTGGCAGCTGTGGATCCCCAGGGGCACGTTACCCTCACCCTGCCCATCCACCCCTGCGCAGGGCTGGAGGCTGCAGCCAAGGGCTATGGCAGCAGGGTCCCCTGTGTAGCAACCCGTAGTGCAAACTGCAGGGTTGCCAACCCTCCAGGATTGTCCTGGAGTCTCCAGGAATCAAAGAGTGTCATGTGATGAAACCTCCAGGAACACGTCCAACCTAAACTGGCAACCCTAGTGCAAAGCCCTGTGTGGGGCAGAGGGGGGGCAGCCAGGAGGCGTAGGGCCAGGAGCCCACCAGGACTAGGCGGACGCATTTGCACAAGCCCCAGCTTGCAGCCCCGGCTCCTCCTGCGCTCAAGCAGCCGGTGCAAGCCAGGGGCCAGGGCAGGGTCCCTCCCCAAGGGCCCCAGATGCTCTAAGGTCAGGCCAGGCACGTGGCTGCAACCTGGGTGCGGTGCCTCCCTTCCAGCCCCCACCCTAGGACAACGACCAGCCCTCCCTCCCCCCAACCGGCTGCAGAGGTGGGAGGGTCCTGATGATGTCACGCGGACAGGCTCCTCCCACTTCCGACCTTGCCCTGCAGGTCTGAGGGCCGGGCGGCTCCGCAAGGATCCGAGCCGGGTAAGAGCCGCCGGGGCCCCGGGGGCAGCACGCGGCGCTGCAGCCTCCCTGGTCTGGGACTCTGTCTGCAGGGGCAGCTCGCTGTACCCGCCCCAAGGGGCGGGGGGGGGTGGCTGAGTTTGGGGCTCCCCCTCCCCCGGCTGCAAGAGGCTCAGAGTCTCGCTGCCGATTGCTGCAGGACCCGCAGGATGACGGGGTGTTTGGAGAGATCAAACCAGGCGGGCATCTGCGGGGCGGCTGCAGCATGCACTTAATGCCCTTTGCTCCAGGGCAACGGGGGACTCGACTCTGCCTGCGTCTGCTGGCGCAGATCGGAGCTCGGACGCCCTGGCCGCTGTCAGAATGAGAGGGTGGGAGGGTATCCCTGGGTCTGATCCTGCCCTCCTTTAATATGGTGCAAATCAGGGGTCACTCGAGTCCGGGTCAGGAGCCAGATCAGAATCGGGCGCCTTGTGCTTTCCCGTTTGCAATAAGTGCTGTGCATTGTGTAGCTTGTCAATTGTATTTATTTGGTCTGGTCCCCCTTCAGACACACCCCCTCTTCTCTCCCCCTCTTCCCCCCACGTTAACATTGCAACAAAACAATATAGGTAGACACCCGGCTCTGAGTTCACGGCATGGTGCTATAGTCATTATGGGCCACAGTGTGGTGTTTCAAAGGTTCATTTTTCTTCCTACAAATCTTCCAGTGAGTCTGTCGTTAGGGAGTATAAAGGGAGTAACAGCAACGATGACAGGTTTCAGAATAGCAGCCGTGTTAGTCTGTATCCGCAAAAAGAAAAGGAGGACTTGTGGCACCTTGGAGACTAACAAATTTATTTGAGCATAAGCTTTCGTGAGCTACAGCTCACTTTAATGACACCAGTACATTTAATTTCACATTTAGATAGTCTTCTACAACATTTTCTATAACTGTGAAATAACTTTATTAATGGAACATGAACTAGAATTATGATACTAAGCACCATTCTGGCTCTAGCCAAAACAAAATTCTGCAGAGGGCTCATTATAAAAGTCTATGTGATCAACAAACTTTCGTTTTAAACTAAAGAGTAACATAACTTATATTCCTTTCATTACAGTAACATCATAACAGTAGAGTTCCAAAACTGATGTGCAAGTCAAGACTGTTTTATTGAGACCTGTTTAATGTGGCATATCAAGCAATTCGTTTGTTACAATTGTTTTCCTCTTTTGATTTGGCTAAGCAAGGTCAAATAGACTGTAATTGGTTTCTAATTTCTATCACTTTAGCCAAAAGGCAAATGCCTTTTCCCTAATCTGCTATATATTCTCTTTTCTTTGAGTCTGATGAGACAGGGCACTTGTTAGAAATCATATTTATAAAACTCTGCATCACATGGAGTTTGTATGTGGCCAAAGGAATGGATGAGGGGATATGAAGGTTTTTAGCCTTAGGATTTGTCGCTGATTTGAAACAAGCACAGACTGTCACCAAAAGTCCTTATATCTGGATGGTTGTTCTAGTGTAGGGATAAGCAACCTTTGGAATGCGGCCCGTCAGGGAAATCCGCTGGCAGGCCAGGATGGTTTGTTTACCTGCAGCGTCTGCAGGTTTGGCCGATCGCAGCTCCCACTGGCCGCGGTTCGCCGTCCCAGATCAATGGGGGCCGCGGGAAGGGCGGCCAGCACATCCCTTAGCCCACACCGTTTCCCGCAGCTCCAATTGGCCTGAGACGGCAAACCGCAGCCAGTGGGAGCTGTGATCAGCCAAACCTGCGGACGCTGCTGGTAAACAAACCATCCCGGCCCGCCAGCAGATTTCCCTGGCGGGCCGTGTGCCAAAGGCTGCCGATCCCTGTTCTAGTGTCCCGTAGGAAATGAGATTGTGGGTCTCAGTCCAATTCCTCTAATTGTGAGGTGTCCTCATTACAGCTGGCACTAACTGGCACCCCTGAGGACACTCTCAACAGAAAGGCCGAGTGGCGCATGGAACCTGAATCCCCCCCATCCCCACCCCGCAGGGCTGGAGCACATTGGTGGGGCAGTGGGGAGGAGTTGGCATAGCTGCTGGATGGAGGCGCTGTCAATCCAACATCCTTGACAAGCACTGCAATTTGCTTGTTTTTGTTTTTTTTTAAACTGTCTCAGCGTAATAGGTGGTTTTAATGCACAGAAGCTGGGAAATCCACGGTAGTAGAGCCTCCAATGCAACTAACATCTAGGAGGGGGTGGGCAAACTTTTTTTTGGCCCAAGGGTCACATTGGGGGTGCGAAACTGTATGTAGGGCCGGGTAGGGAACGCTGTGCCTCCCCAAAGAGCCTGGGTCCCACCCCCTCCCACTTCCCGCCCCCCTCAGAACCTCTGACCCATCCAATGCTCCTTGTCCCCTGACCACCCCCATCCAACCCCCCCTTCTCCCTTTCTCCTGACTGCCCCGACCCCGTCCCTGCCCCCAGACAGGCCCCCCCCATGACTCCCACACCTGTCCAACCTGCCCTGCTCCCTGTCCCCTCACTGCCCCGACCCTATCCACACCCCCACCCCCAGAGAGGCCCCCCGCGACTCCCACGCCTATCCAAACCCCCCATCCCCTGACTGCCCCCCCCCCAGAACCTCTGCCCCATCCAACCACTCCCTGTCCCCTGACTGCCCCCCGGGACCCCTTGCCCCTTATCCAAACCCCCCCTCCACCCAAGCTGCTCAGAGCAGCAGAGCCCCAAAGCCCGCCACGCTGCCCGGCAGGATGGTCCCGCAGGCCATAGTTTGCCCACCTCTGCTCTAGGAGGATCTGGACATTCAGTCACTTTTGTTTATTTGAAATAGTATTTAAACTATCAAGGTTCCAACTACTGGAGCTGCACCCAGTACCTGTTACACAGGGAGTCCAGATGCTATTGGATGCCATAGATAATATGTCAGTCCAGTTCTATTCTGGAAGGTTATTTGGGACACAGGAGAGTCTGTGGCTGAGTTCCTAGTTAGAATCTTTAGTTTTGATTCTCCACTGGGTCCCAATCCTGCCGTGAAACAGCCACTCCAGCCCTGCTGCTGGACGCTTATGTCCTCAAGTTTTCACACACAGACCTTCATCCGCTTGCTTTCTTCTCCTTTGCTTGCCCTTGGTGCTGTCTTCTGTAGGAAGCCCTGCTGCAATTTGGGGTATAATGCAGATTTTAATGGTGGTGGAAAGACAAACAGCATTTACTGCTTTGCCCAGGAAAATAGAAGGAACATTTGTAAAGGAACTAGAAACCCTCCATTCTCCAGGGTTCACGCGTGTTGCAAGGTTGGCCTAACCTAAATGTCTCTATTGGGCTCCCTTTGAATTCCAGATCCTCCTCACTGGGGGTGGGGTGTGCTGGGGTGAGGTTTTGGATGGGTTCCAGCCTGAGAGGCTGATGATGCCAAGCTTGTGACAAAGGCCTTTGCCCTGGGGAGCTGAGCCAGGGAGATGGCCAGGATTGGAGAGAGCTGTAGGGGTCCTGAGACCAGCTAGCACCAAAAAGGGGCAAAGCCCAAACAGAGCAAGAGATCAATTAAGTGGAGCTGGTGCTGGGGTTACTCAGCTGTCAATGTCTGGGGGGGTTCAGAGCACTTCCCTGCAGATGGGGATCTGGCACCGGGGTATTTGGAAGTTGTTCTGCTCGTCCCAGCTCTTGCTGGTTGGATCGTTAGCGGTTCCTACAGGAACAGACCCTGCTAGCGGGCATGGGTCACTGCATGTGTAGTGGACAGCAATCTACAGATCGAATAAGTTAGGGGGAGATTTTCAAAGGCACAAAGGGCAGTTAGGTGCCCAACTCCCACTCACTGCCCCAGGAAGTTGGGTGCTTAATTCTCCCTTGTGCCTTTGAGAAAAATGCCCCCCTCAGTGCTTGTCTACCCAAGAAAATTGACCAACACAGCTAAAGCGGAGTAAGTGTTATTCCGGTCATTCATAACTATTCTGCTATAGCTCTGCCGATCAATTTCCACGGCTAGACAAGCTGTTAGAGAATTATTTTCTGAATAATAGATGAAGGTGATAAACCATGAGGTTGGCTGAGGCCTCTAGTACAAAGGCCCTGTCTGTTCCAAATGGGCATCAAAGGTCACAGGCACCTTTCATTAGAGGAAAGGTTTCCCCCAGCCTCTTTGGAACACAGAAGGGACCGCATTTCTGTGACCCCTGCAAGAGCTGCATAGGAGAAGGTTCTCACACAAATAATGCTTTCAGTGGTCTCAGTCAAGTCACTGATTACTCTAACCCAGGGCATGGCCATGCTACCTCTTGTGAGGCTCCTTATTCTACCCACCTGGTAAACAGCATTTACTCTTCATTATTTATTTGTGTTCTAGCCTCCACAGACCCCCATGGTGACCAGGGCCCCGTTGTGCTAGGCACGATACAAACACGTGGGAGGACATGTGCAATTTGAAATTCCTCATCTGCTGGCTGGTGATTGATCATTCCTGTTCTCTCCCTTGCACAGTGTTAGCTCTGGGCGCAGACTGGTGCAGAGCCTGCATTAGGATCAGGTAGGCACAAATTGGAGTCCTCGGCTCAAGAGAACTAGCTCCAATGGTGGTTAAGCTAGAAAGCCATTATGGTGCTTTTCCTGCAGATCCAGTAGGCGGAGCCAGATGGTTAATGAGAGATGGTTAGCATGGGCCAGAATTTCAAAAGAGCGGCGCTCCTATTTAGGCCCCTAATGAATGTTCTCTTTGAAATTCTGGCTATTGATTTAGGTGCCTACATGGGAGCTGCTGGATGCTGAGCTCTCCTGAAAATCGGACCCTGAATGTTTATTTTTGTGCAACAGCATGAGCCAATCCGTGTCTTTGGATCAATCGACTGCACCGGCACGAACAGGACCCGGGGAAAGTGCAGTGGCACACATTTGTGCAGTGAGATTTTAATAACGGACCCCGCATTCTTCGGAGTCCAATCAACTGAGTAATACACCCCTGAAGTGGCTGGTGCTGGTGCTGCCCAGAGCTAGCCCTGGGTTGTCGGTTACATGCAGTGACTTGTGTTAAATTAAACATGGCACCCTGTGCTTGGATAAATACACATTTTAAGACAGAGTATCCCCAACACCTACTTCTTGTTAATATCGCTCTGGCTTTGGGTTTCTCATTGCCCAGTCTTGGGGGAGAAGCCTCATTCTTCGATCTTATGCCCCATTTTGTATTACACAGCAGGGGAAAGTAATCTAATCTTCTTTCTAGTGTTTTTGAGACTGTGGAGTGTGTTCTTTATGGACAGTGGTGATTGACACTGCCTGCTCTCATGACTGTTTGAAATCCAATATTTCAGGCATTTGATTGCCTATTTTATTCCTTTGGAAAAAGGGTGAGAGAGGACTGGTTTGCCACCGTAGGATCGGTATTTTCAATAGAAAAGCTCCAACAGAAACTTCAAGGGTTTTGAAATTTGTTGCCTAAAAATGAATTTCATCTTAGCCTGGAAGGAATTGGGATTTAGCAACATTTTAGGCCACTTTTTAGATTTTAGACTGAAAAGTAAACATAGGGTTTGTGGCTCTTGAGACATTAGGTATTTTTGTTCTGTTGCTCCAGACTCCAAAGATTTTATGAACAGGCAACCTTAAGAGTAGATGGTGCTTAATAGCCACAACTTTCCTTCATCTCCAAACTTTCCTCAGAAAGGTACTGAGCTAATTCAGACCTAACCCAAGCCTGACCTCCAGTGGCCAGCTCCAGGGCATGTCACACACGCATTGGAGCACTGAGAATGAAGCTGTCCTGTTGGTCCTGGTCTCCAACTGCTAGGGAAGGACCGGTTCTGTCCCAGTGCTCCATCGCCATAGTAACAGACAGAGGCGTTGAAGTGAGCAGGTTGTTACTTTATTTGCCCTTTGAATTTTGTAAAGCATTGGTATGGTTTATAATGAAAATAGTAAGGACCTCTGGGGTCAGGAACATGCTGGCATTTAATGAGGGACTGTGTTTTCAGCCGGTGTATTAATTTAGATAGAGAATGAATGAGCCAAAGAGGTTAACATAACACAGTCACTGTTCAGTGTTAAACAGCGTTAAACAAAGTTCGGGGTTCAGTATAGAGAGACCTCAGCCTGATTAGCACCATGGCAAACATGCCATTACGTTTTTTAGCCTTTTATTAAAGATCTGGAAAAGCCGTTAAAGCATTTGAAATGTGAAGCATTCAGTAAGGCTTTCATTTTAACAACGTTGTTTGTTCCCTTTCCCTTTAGCTGGAGAGAGTTTTTAGAAGGAAAAGCCCCTCGCTTGACAGTCTCTTAGATGGTATCGAAGATGGTAAAAACTGGCCTTTTGGGAGAAAGAGAAGCAGTGAGTTGAGATGGGCTGATTGCTCTTAAAGTCCGATCCCATTTCATCCCAGGTGGTATCTGGGATTCAGCTGGAGCTGGCAGAAAGGAAGTCTTATTTGGGCCCCTCTTCTTTGCCCATTCCAGTCAGGACATCTCTCGGGATCAAGGCCAACAAGGACTGGGGTTCCAGGACATGGTGAGGGTGGCAGCCATGATGGTAAAGCTCACTCCAGTAGACACCATCTGTTCTTCTCTATTCCCCCCTTCCCTCTAAGTCTCTTTCTTGAAGGACCCCCAGAAGGAGTGGTGGGTGGAGTAGCCCAGCCCTTCATTATTTTGTCTACCAATTAGGTCTACTATTGGATATCCCAGTCTTGGCTCATTAATTTTTGGTTCCACATCTTCTGTCTTTACCAAGCATGATTTCAGTGGCATCACTGGATTCTATCAACATGGCCTTTTTGTTTAGACTAATTCAATCTTTTTGTCTCCCTTTCATACCTTTTTCCATTAACATTTGTTGTTATAAGTTACTGTGACATTTGATGACCTTTCACGTACTTTTCGTAGCTGAGCTCACAATTAGGATAAATTTGCAGGCCCGATGATCAGAACAGAGCACATGGCTTTCAGCATCACCAGCTATTCCTTGAAGGCGCTAATGTAGGTCCAGGCTTTAGGTTTTCTTTCTCTTGAAAGATTGCATTTGAACTATCTTTTTTGACTAGTTCATTTGCTGTCTATGAAAACTTAGTTTTGTCAGGATCTGACGGTTTTTGCAACCCGAACAGACAACAGGTTGGGGTCGTGCAGGACACTTGGAATGAAACTGATGTGGGGAGCAGAGGGACACCAGAACTAACCGGTTTATTTTCGTTGAGAAGTGCCAGGAGTAAACACAGCATCAGTAGTGTAGAGTAAAATAGACTTTTCGGGTGCTGCCTGGTTTGAATCTAATGTGCTATTAGCAACCAAGGGAAGGAAATATTTTTGGCCTGAGTGTCCACCTGTAAATGTGGATAATGTTCCAGACCCTCCTTTGGAAAGCAGGTGTGAGATAAAAAGCGTCAGAGAAGAGCTCGGTATTATTTATTCTTCTACTCGCCAGGAAATGCCCTGCTCATGGCTTAAATAGTCCACTGGGCTGCTGGCGCCCTCGGGCAGGTTTTCTACCTTTGCTTTTGTTGGCTGCTGCATTCCCGCTTGGACACACCTTACGCTTTCACACTGCCCTGGACAATAACCAGCCCTGGTGGCGCAAGCTGTCCCTTCAGTGTCTAGAAACTGGGGTCCATCCATCCATCTGTCTGATTTCTAGCCTCTGCCACCCACTTCTATCTCTTGCAGCAAATCCCCTCTTGAATCATATTAAAGAGCTCTTTTCGTGTGGGCACAAAGAACCAGCCCCCTCTCTCTCTTGCTGGCTCACAGTGGGGAGCTCGCAGCAGAGGCGTGGGGGAACGCTTCCTGTCGCACACCCACCATGTCTTTGGAGAGCTGAGGGTCACCTGGGTCTTAACTGCAGCCACTCTGGCTTCAGGGACCTGATCCATCCAAGAAACATGAATAAATATAGGTTCTGGGGGTAGGGATGGTGCATGTCAACTTGGAGCCTGTCCATCTTGATGGTTTCCTTTTACCACACAGTGCTCCTATGGAGGAAACGGAGAGGCATTGCAGAGACATTTCAAAACAATTTGTTTGACAACATGTTCTGGGGACCTCCTGGAACCTATTGTTAACACCGTGGTGCTGAGAATTGGGCTGGTCTGGCATTGAAGAGAGTAGCTGAAAACACACCGTGATGCGACCTGTAGCCTAGAAATAATTCTCGGCCCTAAAAATTGGAACAATGGGGTCAACCTGAAAAGCAGGATCAAACTCAGGCCTGCATGAAGGCATGTTGTACAGCTGTGGGCTCCCCTTCTGCCAGCACCTTGGGGTATCCTGATCTGGGAGGGGGAATTGGCCTCTGGGAAAACCAGAGCTCTCACATGAAACTAAACCACAGTGCTCCATAGCTCTTGGTCCCCATCTCTGCCATTTCATAAAGTCACTAATATTCTTGTGTTGTTCCTTTCCACATCCCAGGAAGGACTAACATGGAAGCTTTTACCTTGAACTAGGAGTTGCTCTACCTCAAACTGCAATCTACCTCGCCCCAGGGTCAGCTGAAGATGAGAGTCTGGAAGGCTGTGGCTACCACACTGGCATTCGCCAGCGTGGACGTGCTGGTGACCACGCTGCTGTACGCGCACAGCCATAGCGGCAAGGACATTGTCCAGGATCTGAAGCACTTCAACGTCTTTAATTCCATGTTGGACGTGTGGGGGGCATGTCTGTACAGGAGCTGCTTGCTGCTTGGCGCTGCCATTGGGGTTGCCAAGAACTCGACCTCTGGCCCCAAGCGCCTGAAAGCATCCCAGACCTTCATCACCTCGGTCTGCCTGCTGGTGGGCATTTATGCCCTGGTCAAACTGCTGCTCTACTCGGAGGTCAGGAAGATCATTAGGGACCCCTGGTTTTGGAGTTTGTTTGCATGGACGTATGTGTCGCTGGCTGCAACTTTCTGCCTGTGGCAGCTGCTGTCTTCTGTGACGTCCTCCAGAGAGGCCTTGGGGGTCAGTTCGGAGTCCCGGGCGGAAGCAGAGGAGATATGTGACCCCAGCCCTGTTCCTGCGTCAGGAGCCACTATCCATAAGCTGCTGTCTTACACCAAACCAGATGCTCTCTTCCTCGGAATAGCCACTTTCTTCCTCCTGGTTGCTGCTTTGGGTGGGTGAACAGAGTTTAAAGGGACATTGCCAAGATCAAAATTCCATATTTTCTATTAATATCAGTTCTATAAAAATCCGACCTGTTCACCCTGATGAAATCTAAATATTTGGCTTAAACAACCTTTTCATCTTGGTCTCATGCCTAGATTATCAAGGCCAGAAACACCTTCAAAGATATTACTGTTCCCAGAAACCAGTTAAACTCCACTGCTAACTTTTGCTTTACCCAATAGCTCTGTGTTTGAAACCCTGTCTCTTGTTCTAATCCACCTTCTCTTATGCTTCTGCCATACAGGGGAAACATTCCTTCCTTATTACACTGGCTTGGCGATTGATGGCATAGTCATCCAAAAAAGCATGGATCAGTTTTCCACTGCAGTGGTGATTATGTCGCTTCTTGCTATAGGAAGGTAACTGCAATAGACAGAGAGATTATTTGTGCCTCAGTTATAAGAAGTTTATTATGTTGAGGTTTAAACCTTCTTCCATAGTATTGTCCTGAACTGGCTAGTGTTTATATGAACCTCTGCTCGATGGATTAGGAACTGCTCAGCTGTGTGTTGCAGGTGGGAAGCTGCTAACAGCAGTTCTCCTTTATCTCAGGTGGCGGGGATGTGTCCTTGTGGACCCATAAGATGTAGGTAATCCCTGCTCTTGCTGCGCAGTTGTGAGTGCCCACAGTGTGGCAGCAGAATGACAACTGTGAAGCCTTAGATGGCCATGACTTTGTTACAATATTTACAGACTCAAGAGGGAGTAGGGAAAGAAACATCTTAAACACTTGGTTTAGTTTTATCTTTCAAACATCCTTGCAGAGGACGAGGAGATTCAGAGGCAAGGCTTTGGCCCATCCCTGACTCTTCCCTGGTGGCAGCTGCACAAAATAGGCAGTTGCAGTTTGCAGAGGGACCAGATGTCATGCCAATGTGTAGGTTAGTTTTGGTTAACACAGCTTTGCGGCCCTAAGTCACTTGGAGTTCAGAGGTGAATGAGCCCCGGATTGAATGGCCATGTGCATCCCTGCTTGCCAGTAGAAATGACATGGAGTTTTTCATGGTTTCCATCTGAAACTGTGAAAGGGGCCAGGGCTCAACTGAAAGGTTTTTTGTTTTGTTTTTTGCTTTGTTTAAGATTAGTTTCTACCAGAACCAGGTTAAATCGGCCTGATTCTGGATTTTGTAACAAAAATTTCTCTTGTTTCTACTCCTGACACTTGGGTGTTGCCTAAAACAGGATGCACAGTGTTCATATACAGTGGAAGCCTTGTCTAGTACTGATAGCACACACCTGAGACTCTGCCATTGACTTGGCCATGCCACTTTCACACTTGTGTGTCAGTTTTCCCGATCTGTAAAGTGGGGATAATGAGATCCATCTCTGGGGTTGAGGGGTGTTGTCAGGCTAAATTAGTTGTCTCAGCAGCTCTTTGAGATCCTGGGATGAAAGGCACTGTCAGTACAAAGTGTTATCATTGGCCCCTGTTTCGATATATTTGTCTGGGGTGTGATGGGGCTTGTATGTTGTGCTAAGGAGTGGATTTTGTGCACACTGTTATATAACGTCTCTTATCTGCAATTAGCTCATTTGCCGCAGGTATCCGGGGTGGCGTTTTTACGCTCATATTTGCCAGGCTGAATATTCGACTCCGCAACTGCCTCTTCAAGTCGCTGGTCGCTCAGGAGACAAGTTTCTTTGATGAGAATCGCACAGGTTGGTATCTCTCCATCCATGAGATCAGTTCCTCTTTCAGCGGTCCAGCCTCATCCTCGCATGGTGATGGTCTCTGGGAGGCAAGTGTGCTTGGGACGCCACATTCCCTCTGTGTCTCAAGATATGAGAATACCATTTGAGTAAGTGATTGACCTGCAACACTAACGCGCTGATTTCCAAGTACCTACTAACAGTGTCTGTCAGATCACAGCCTAAGGGAAATCTGTATAAATCCTGCAATCTAAAGTGAACGGAGGTGCTTGGTTGCTCCTGCTGGAAATCAGAGTCCCCAGTTTATCCATATAATGGGTACAACATGGGCAGTGCAAGGGTCACATGGGTGATCAGTAGGGACAGAACCCAGGATCAGCAGCACCAATTCACAGGCCTCCACCATTTGAGATGAAGGAGCAACCCCATTAGCTGGTATCAGTCTCTTACCCTCTGGACTAGCCAGCTGAAGGAGATACAACTCACTTAACCAGTGTGTTACCCAGACTTCCCTCTGACCACTCTACCCTACATGTGCCTCAACCCTGGCCTGGCAGAACCATGTCTAGGTGGGGAGAGGGGACTTCACAAGCTTTTCAGTCTTGATCTCTTAGCTGGGAATGCCAGCAGGGCTCTCCAGCTGTGACTATGGTTCTATGTCAGCTGTTGACTGGACTGAGCCCACTAGCTCGCTTCATGAAAGCCTCCAAATAGCTGTCAAAGGGTTAAAACTTTAGGTTGCTACTGACCTGAGCTGGATTAGAACTGTAGGTATGTTTAGCAGCTGGCACGCATCCTACGTACACCTGTACCTAGCAATGTGCCTCGGCCCTGGCTTGCGGGATGTGAGGGTGGTTCTGTCGACATGGCCCATTCAGTACTTGGGCTCTGCTGAGATTGCCAGCAAGGATCCTGATTGTGGTAGTAGATTTTGTGGTGTTCTCACCTTGACTGAGACCTGCCAAACTCATTTCACGCCCCCCACTGAACTGCCAGCGAGTGGTAACAGCTTCCAGTCACTCCTGACGTGGGTTGGATTTGAACTGGGAGCCTAGATCTGAAAGGTTCTATGACCCATCCATGAATGGCTGCATCCCCTTAGCCCCTGATCTGTGTACATTTCATTCTTGCTTCCCCATGACCCTCCAGTTTGGCTCATGGCACGTGCAATCACTACCTGCCTGTGCTGGTATGGCGGTGGGGGCTGTGATTCCTGAAGCACTGATGGATCGGAGCTCTTCCCCACTCCCCTTTGCCTTGCAGGGGACATCATCTCCCGGCTGACCTCGGACACAACGATTGTGAGCAACCTAGTTTCCCAGAACATTAACATCTTCCTGCGCAATGTGGTGAAGGCGACGGGCGTGATTGTCTTCATGTTCAGCCTTTCCTGGCAGCTCTCTCTGGTGACCTTCATGGGCTTCCCCATCATCATGCTGGTGTCTGACCTCTACGGGAAATATTACAAGGTAAGGCAGATTGCTTGCGTCTTTAATTTAGGCCGAGTCCCTCTATCTCCCCCACAAAGCAGGGCACTTCCGTGGGCCAAGTGACCTCTCAGAGCAAGGCTGGGATCTAGCTGTGGGCTGCTTCTCACGGAGTTTGGGGGTGAGCGGTGAGTGAACTGTCTCCCCTCGAGTCCTGCTGCCATGGGAAGAGATCAGGCCAGCCTGTGAGTTGTGGTGGCAGCACAGGACCCAAACACTCCTTTGGTTTGCTTGTGCCTAAGACCTGCTTTGGCTCCGAGGAGTCAGGATGGCTCAGTGGCATTCAGGGAAGGATGCCAGATACATCAGGGACTCTGTATATGAGCAGGGGAGGGTGCAATCTGTGCTGTTGTACTGCCCCCTGCTGGCTGTCCAGAGAGCAACATTGGCTGTAGCTCTTGAGCACCCAGAGTGATCATCTAGAATACTGTGGGTTCCAAAGTAAGTGGTGAGGACTTCTTTAGGGTACTGTTGCACCACAAGCTTTCCCCCGGCCAGTTCCCAATCTCTGTTCCCTGTTCCTCTCTCCTTTCTGCCTGAAGTGGCCAGTAATCAGTTCTGCAGGTCCACCAAGACAGGGAGTGTAACCAGGCCAGCGGTCTTTCCCTTCATTTGCTGCTGACGTGGAAAGAGTGGGCTAGAACTAGCAGTTAATACAAATCCCCCACCATGAGCTTTAGCTGTTAACAGCCCCCTGATCCATCAGTCTAATTGTGGCTGGCCCTCACCCTCCACTTTCTGTAATGAGTCACTTTTGTAAGCTTAAACGAACAGTATTTGCTCAGTATTCAAAAGACCTTCTGTCTTCATGCTGGATTTCTCTGTTAGCCAATCTAAGGGAGTTACAGGCTCTCTAGTAACATGATCATGGGGATATCAAAGGAACGTGTTCTTTACGGGGAAAGGTGTCTGTCTGTCTGTCTGTCTAATTCATTCTCTCCCCCGCCCCCATATGTGTGTGTGCAATACACAGTACTATGTGACCTTTGCTTTCTCTATTCCTATCCCTCTTTAGTGCCAATGTGAGCTCTGTTAGTCTGTGGAATCCCCATTGCTTGGGACTTTTAGAAAAAGGACAAAACCACAGAAAATGTACAGCAGGGAGGAATCCTGCCCTGGTCCCCAAGGGGGGGGCTGGGGTGATCTAATACAGCTTCTCCTCTGAATCTACAGCTCTGCCAGCTCCATTGTCAGAACCTGTAATACCAGTTGGGGCCTGTGCGCACCTGGCTGAGTCTCATTGCTCACGAGGAGCCTCCCTCATATTGCACTGCTCTCTCTGAAGTGACATGCCCGCTCCTCCGTTGGGTGGAGCACGTGAATCCGTACAGCCCGTGGGCTGTGGGCTGTGCTTTTAGAGCTTTCTCGCTCTCAACCTCAGTGCCATGGGGCAAATCCTGCCTGTGTGCATAGTGCCGCCCACGTGACACGCACATGCTGGCATGCTGTAAAAGCAGAGGCGCTGTGCCTGGATTCTGGCCAGCTGTGGTTCCCCTGTACAGATTCTCCGCCCTCTCCCCAGGCTTGTTCTTGCTAGGAGTGTGTAATTGGCAAGTGGGGGAAGTTTGCATGTTGCCATTGCTTGCTCAGAGTGTGCATATGCACAGACACCAGATTGTGACCCCCCAGTCCTAGGTTCTGACCTGGTGAACCCCTTTGTGGCTTCTGTCACAGGCACCTGCTGGCTGTCCCAATGTGCTTAGAGATCCCAGCAGTACAGGGACTTGTGTTCATTTCCTGGCTCTGCCGCAGACTTCCTGTGCGACTTTGGAAAAGTCACTTTGTCTCTCAGTGCTTCAGTTCCTCATCTGTAACATGGGGATAATAGCACATCCTGTCTCCTCCTTTTGTCTGTCTTCTCTATTTACACGGTAAGCTCTTTGGGATAGGAACTCTCTTTTACTCTGTGTGTGTGGGTGTACATACATACAGTGCCTAGCACAATGGGCCCGGGTCTTGACTTTGAGCTCTAAATGCTATCATCATACACAAAGAATAATAATGATTGGCCCAGAGCCACTGAAGGAGTCTGTCAGACCAAGTGTCAGGACTCCGGTTCTCAGTCCTGTCCTCCCACAACCCCTCTACGGGATTCAGTCCTCTAGGCCAGTGCTACTCAAAGTGGTGGTCCACGGACCGGTGCCAGTCCGTGAGCCATTGGCTGCTGGTCTGCACACAGACACATTAGGAAAAAAAATATGCCGGTCCCCCACATCAGATAGCTTGAGAAGCACTGCTCTAGGCTGGCATACCAGTCCAGGGACAAAGGGACAGTGAAATGAGCAATGGTCTCTAAATCCCTTTCCATCGGGTGTGCGGTATGTCCTCTGTGGGGGAGCACGATGAAATGGAACAATAGCGCCCTCTGGTAAATACAGTCCTGCTTTCCCTTCCCGCCTGTCCTTTGTTCACTGCAGAAGCTCTCCAAGGAGGTTCAGGATGCTTTGGCGAAGGCCAACAACACAGCAGAAGAAACCATTTCGGCCATGAAGACTGTGCGCAGCTTTGCAAGTGAGGACATGGAAGCAAATGTCTATTGGGAAAAACTGCGGCAAGTGTACAAACTGAACAAAAAGGAAGCCCTGGCCTATACGTACTATGTGTGGTCCAGTGGGGTATGTGCCTTGTTTCTATTAGCCACCTGTTCTCACGGTGATGATTCTGAGGGCAGGGAGGGGTTATGTTCTGATACTGCTTATTCTCTGCTGTATGAACTTTGTAATATATTGTACATAAAAGTTTGGGGTCGGGGTGTTAACAAAAGACACAAATGTTAAGGTCTGCTCACAATCCCCTATTCTTTATGGCAGGTTTCAGAGTAACAGCCGTGTTAGTCTGTATTCGCAAAAAGAAAAGGAGTACTTGTGGCACCTTAGAGACTAACCAATTTATTTGAGCATGAGCTTTAGTCTGCTGCAGTTTCCACGGAATGCATCCGATGAAGTGAGCTGTAGCTCACGAAAGCTCATGCTCAAATAAATTGGTTAGTCTCTAAGGTGCCACAAGTCCTCCTTTTCTTTCTCCAAACAAAGATACATTTCTGTTAAGGATTTTGAATAGTGTCATCCAACAAGCAGTTTCCTGCAGTAAGCAGCACTCTAATTAAGATCAGTCAAGGGCATTGGAAGCACTTTGTGCACACGTTACTGCATTACGTTCTTAGGCCAGCTAGTTTTTGGTATCCCAAACTATAAAACAATGTTTATGAGATTCGATCTGCTGCTCAGAAACTGACAAAACCGTTTTCAGTGTAGTTGCTTTTTTGAAAGGCACTTTGTTGCCAGTCAAGCCTAGATTTCAGGGCTTCTACTGGTAACCAAAGTAGTGCAAAATCTTCACACACAAATGACCTGGTTCCACTAAATTTCCTTTGTTGAAAGGTTTGTGAATCTGGTGAGCCAACTCTGGGGTGACTCATGGCATTCTACCAAAGTCCTGCAAGATTTGTGGTTTCTCATAGTTTGGATGCAAAACTAGGACTAGACCATTTTGAATTTGAGTTTTTGGGATCGTCCAAAGCAAAGCTCCCAGCATGGACCTGTGGTGGCTCAGGAAATTGAGAAGACCTGTCCAAACTGAAACTGACAAATTTAGCACAGCTCTAACAACCTCTTTCTCAGGGAAGTGCAGAGCCCTGAACTCCATCTTGGCAGATGAATAAAGGAGGAATTTGTTTTCATTATGTTTGGCTTGTAGAATGGATTTATTCGTGGCTTTGTAGTCGACCGCTTTCACTGGCTAACTCTTACCTCTTAGCCACTGGAAGAGTAGATGAGTCAGGTTTCCTGTGTTCCATATTCCACACTCTGCTACTAACTCATGTGACTTTGGGCAAATCATTGAGCCTTGCCCCCCTGAGAACCTGGACTGACGAGTGCTATATAAATGCAAAGCACTTCTATTTTTCAGTTCTCTTTCAAGGGTCTGATCCAACTCCCACTGAAGTCAGTGGAAAAACTCCTTTGACATCAAGTAAGAGTTGGATCAGGCTTTAAGGCAGCACTTCTTAGCAGACGCGCAACATGCCTCAGGTGGCACATGACCAGGATTCATCACTGAAATACACTTAAGTAATTCCATTGTGATTTATAACTCAGTCTAGCATATTAGGCCCCAGGCCAGAGCTCCATGTACATTTCAGTGCCAATGTTTGCTCTGAACTTCACATGTACTTTCTGGATTTCAGGGTTGACCTTAAGTACCCTTGAAACGAACAGCTGCAGGGTGGAACCAGGGGCACATGGGGTACTAGTGTGTTACTCGTTAATTTCCATATACTCCATCCTCTCATCTGTCCCCTTAATGTAAACTACTGCTGACCCTGCCTATGCTCCTAAGTGGTTTTTATGTATTTATTTATTCTTTAACCACATGCAGGCAGATTTCTGGTCGTAGGGCTTCCTCTGCTTGGATGCCAGTAATGTTAATAACAGCTTTGCCTACCAGGGGCATAGCGAAAATGGGCTTCTCCTGGCATCTTCAGTTTGAAGTGGAAAGCTAGCATTTTTGGCTAGGTGAAAACTCTGATAAAATGTTCCCTTTTAGTCCCAAATGGGACATTTCATCTGCTCAGGGAAACCCGTTCTAAGGCGAGTCATGTTTAGTTTAGTTCAGTTCTTTGTTTTAATTGTTTCGGTCTTAAAAAGAAAAGGCGTACTAGTGGCACCTTAGAGACAAACCAATTTGTTTTTGGTCTTGTTATTACATAGTCCTGCCTTGAGTGCAGGGGACTGGACTAGACTTCTTGAGGTCCCTTCTAGTCCTACACTTCTGTGATTTATACACTTCTGCACTAACTTGGGGACAGAGAGGTGCTGAACCACTGCAGCTCCCAGGGAGGTTAATGGGATCTGTAAACTGTTATTTCTTGTTGTTGAATTAGTATCCCAGCAGTGCCTAGAGGTCCCAGCTGGGATCAAGGTTGAATTGTAGTTGGCACTGGCCACTCACTGAGTGAGAGTTTGCAATCTCAATAGACAAGACAAAGGGTGGTATAAAGAGATAAGCAAAAGACTGGAGACCGAGTCACAGGGAGATTGAAGGGAGTTGCCCATGGTCACACAGGGAGTCTATGGCAGAGACAGGAACTGAACTTGGATCTCCTGAGTCCTCGGACAGTGTTTTCACTACAAGATCATGCTTCCTTCCATTGCTTGGGGCTTTTCAGAATCAGAGCTTTTAATTACAGCCCGTTGCTTGAGGAAACATGCTACCGAATTAAAGAAGAGTACCCCTTCAAATGCCCATGATCCTTGAGGAAGTTTGGACTGGGATCTGAAAGTTATGCTTCAGGCATATCTCTTTAGCCCACGCTCTCTTGCATATATTCATCCCTAAACTCAGTTCATCCCGTTTTAATTTTCCATACAAATCAATTGTTTAGATGTTACATGTTTTTCGCAATATCTGACATAACACCACAGTCCTGCAGCATGGTTCATCTCTCCTTGCCCCTTGCAGTACATTTCAGATCGAATTAGAGGCAGCCCAGAATCCCAAATCCCAAACCCTTCATGTTTCAAGAGATGAGCAGAGCATTTGGCTTTGAATTCCCAGATCTGAATCCCGCTTCTGGGTTGGATCCTATATCAGAAAGGCCCTGCTGACAGTATCCATTATGGTATCTTGAGATTTTGGGGCTGTCCAATCCAAACCCTGGCACTGATTCAACCCCCACCCTGAAGTCTAACATAATCCAAAGACAAACTGCATAAGAACAGCCATACTGGGTCAGACCAAAGGTCCATCTAGCCCCACATCCTCTCTTCCGACAGTGGCCAATTCCAGGTGCCCTAGAGGGAATGAACAGAACAGGTAATCGTCAAGTGATCCATCCCCTGTAGCCCATTCCCAGCTTCTGGCAAAACAAGGCTAAGGACACCATCCCTGCCCATCCTGGCTAATAGCCATTGATGGACCTATCCTCCATGAATTTATCTAGTTCTTTTTTGAACCTGTTTATAGTCTTGGCCTTCACAACATCCTCTGGCAAAGAGTTCCACAGACTGACTGTGCGTTGTGTGAATAAATACTTCCTTTTGTTTGTTTTAAACCTGCTACCTATTAATTTCATTTGGTGACCCCCTAGTTCTCAACCCTCCTCTAGTTCAGATCTCTTTTTAAATCAGACTTAATTTCCACTGCTCTGACCATCTCCTGAGCATCAGATGCTTTATGGTTGAGCCTTTCAGAGTAGCACAGGGGGATTAAACACATCTTCCATGAATCTTAATGAAAGAGATGAGTCAGAAATCCCATAGATCAACCTGGGCTTCTAAACTATTTTGTTCCTCCAACATCAGTGTCCCTTCTTTGAGTTTACAATCTATTGCACAACCTCAAGCACCCCGTTGGGACACTCCAGTAATAAAGCTTACACTGGTGAATTCTGGATAGCTGTGTGAATGAATAAACATGAGCCCGAGAAACAACCAGCGTTGTCTGTTTATGTGTCTGTGCTTGATTTCAGCTGACTCTTCTTGTGGTGCAAGTCAGTATCCTTTACTATGGTGGCCATCTGGTGATCTCTGGGCAAATGACCAGCGGAAACCTGATATCTTTTATTATCTATGAATTTGTCTTGGGAGATTGCATGGAGGTGAGTGTGGTTTATCCATGCACCAGGTTTTTTTCACATCCCAGGCTAGATAGCTGTGGAAGGGGAAGTAGAAGTGTTTTGTTTTTCTCTAGGTCACCATCGTCATAGTATTTTATCACCTCCCAGGTATTTAAAAATGGAAACAATGACAATCACTCTTTATTTCTCCTCCTCCGCTCCTGATAGGAGTAATAGCTGGTTCAGAGTATAGGGTTTTGCTGTGTGTGGAGGGGTGTTATAGGAAAGTTATGTAGGCTATGTCTACACTACAGTCAGGATCAACGCTCTGAGATCAATCCACCAGCGGTCGATTTAGCAGGTCTAGTGAAGACCCGCCAAATCGCCAGCAGATCGCTCTCCAGTCGACCCCTGTACTCTACCCCCGAGGAGAAGAGTAAGGTAAGTTGACAGGAGAGTTTCTTCCATTGACCTCCTGTGGTATAGACCCCATGGGAACTCGACCTAAGATACGTCAACTCCAGCTACATTATTCACGTAGCTGGAGTTGCATAGCGTAAGTCGACTTACTGCGGTAGTGTAGACATAGCTGTAAATAGAAATTAGTTTTGCATTTAGTTCTGAAAGCGGGTAGGTTCATGGTCACTCTTGTCTCCTTAAAAAGCTCTTTCGATTTGGAAGGGCCAGATTTGGGTATGACTCACATCGAGTAATAACACAAGAGAATCAGGCCCTAGATGACGCTGAGTGCCGGGTCCTTAGCTGGTGTGAATCAGCTCCAAAGACTCCAATGAGGCTGTGCCATTTTACGCCAGCTGAGGATTTGCCTCTGGTTGCTTTTGTTATTCCTACGAGTTTCCTGGCCTCTTCTGCCACCGTACCAGCTGGCACTAGCTCCTGCAGGACGTCCTTCGAATTAGACGTGGGACTTTGCCTCCAGGTCCGATTGCCCCCGGTGTGACAATGAGCTGGGGAGGCAGCCTCGCTCAGCGAACAGCGCGGGGTGGGGAGAACCACATTCTTCTCTCAAAATAATAGAAGTCACTCATCTGCTGATGAGACAGCCGGCTGCAGGAAGTGGAGCGGAAAGCTGTCCATTGCTTGAAGGACAGAGTCTTGGATGTCTTCCGGGCAAGCTTTCCTGCAGGAAGGATGAAAGGGTTTGGAGGCTGCTTGTTACATTTCAGGGCCCATTAAAAGCTTAGTGGGATTCTTTTATTTAATTGGTTATAAACGGCTAAATTGGCAGTGAGTTAGTGAGATGGGATTCTGTCCGGGAGAGCCCTGGGATTGCCGAGCCTGCACAAGTCTGCTGTTGTCTTGTCTCATTAGCTCAGCTAATCCAGGCAGAAATGATCAGCTCCAAACTTCCTCCTAGCCTGGTGCGATCACCTAGGTGCTCCAGCCTCCCCTGGAATGAAGAACAGCACATGTGGCAGTAGCCATCTGTTCATAGGACTGCAGGATCCAGTGCTGCTTCCAGCCTGCTTTCCTCTTTATGGGATGCCTGTTCCTTGCACTGTCTGTTCTGAAACTTTGGGCTTGGTGCTGGAGGCTGAAGAGTATCTGAGTTGTTTTACTCTAACTGACCTCACCGTCTGCTGCATAGTAGACCTGGGTTTGGGAGTGGGCTTTGGGTTCCCATTGGGGCGCTGATGAAATACATTTCAGAGGCGGGAGGGGTTGCCCCATATTCATAGGATTGCTGCAGAATCCGGGTGTTATGGGAACTGCTTGTCTTGGTTGCATGGAAAACGACAGGAGGGTTTCAATCCATGTTTGGGTGATTTGTTTTCGGGGAGACCCCTCCCTGCATTCCATTTTTCTTCCACTGTCACACGCACACCTTCTACAACCTCCATAACCATCATTCCACCATTGCACGCTTCTGTGTAATGAATGTTGGACCAAATCCTGAAATCGCAGGTGTATACAGTGTATGTTAGACCAGCAGTCAGTGCTGCTGCAAGCATCTGCCAGAGAGGGGTCACTGAAAAGCTACGTCAGGTATTGGTGGGAGGGGAGATAGACCCTTTCACACCTGACCCACCCTTTTGTGGCTCTGCATACGGTACTACGTTCATGTCATTCCCTGGGAGTTTGGGCTTAGCTGCCGCCCTGTCATCTGGGAAGTGTCTTTCTATTGCAATGTATGACCATGTAGTGCATGTTTATTTCATTTACAAGAGAGTGATATATTTTAATGATCATTATTTCTCTCTCTACTAAGCTCTGACACATGGAGATGTGTAACCTAGGCCTGTTTTGTGTTTCTATTTAGTCTGTTGGTTCCGTCTACAGCGGATTAATGCAGGGAGTAGGAGCTGCTGAGAAAGTGTTTGAGTTTATAGATCGCAAGCCGACGATGGTGAACGATGGAACCCTGGCACCAGACCATGTGGAGGGTAAAGTGGAGTTCAGAAATGTTACTTTTTCCTATGCTACCCGATCTGCAACACAGGTCCTACAGGTGAGGGTCTTGGCACGTGTTCAGCATTCCCTTCCTGAATACACAGCACTATAGGAATAGGTTAAGTGCAATATTTCTCCAGCAGGTCAATTACTAACTAGTTGCAGACTGTGGCATAATCAATGAATCATAGAAATGGAGGACTGGAGGGGACCTTAAGGGGTCATCTAGTCCAGCCCCCCAAACTGGGGCCGTACCTACACCATCACTGACTAACTCATTTGTCTAACTCCTCCTTAAAAACCTCCAAGGGAAATGTTGGAAGCCCCATCCTTGGAGACCTTTCAAGCCAGACTGGACAAAATACTGGGAAATAGATTGTGGGAAACCATTCCACATGGCGGTGTGGTGAAAAGAGGGCATTTAGGGCCTAACAAGGGATACTTATATTAATAAAACCCTTGTTCACTCTTACAACATTAAAGAGCTAATTGTGGTCCAGGGTCTTGAGTCACGTTATTGCTGGCAACTCCCATTGTAATGACCACCATTAAATTGTTGTTGTTCTTTTATTAAAGACACAGAAAAAGAAAGAAAACAAAACAGTTAAAGCCTTTGAAATACAAAGTGTTAAGTAAGGCTTTCGTTGTAGTAATTCCCCTTATTTCCTTTCCCTTACTTGCCCTGTATTAAGATTTTTGTATAGGAGAAGCCCCTGTTTGACAGAGGATATTGCCGATGTTATTACCTGTCCTTGATGGGGAAGAGAGACGAGGTTAGTTTTAGTGGCTTGGAGCTATTGCTGCTGTTATTGGAGTCCAGTCCTGTTTCTACGAAGACTAAATAAGACACCCGCAGACAGACAAAGGGACAGAAAAGAACAGCAAAGACAGGAAATGCAGCTTCTCCCTCGGGTGCTGACTTTCACTGGCTGCTGGAGGGACACAGGCCCAGCACACCTGCTTCTCAGCCACTCACGGTCTGGCAAACTTTTATCAGTATCAGGCTGTTTGAGGCATTGCTACTAGCTGCCTTTCTGGTCACAGGCTCGGTGCAAAAGGTGGAGTTGTTTTGGCCGGTTCAGCCAGACTCTGATTAGACAAAAGGCAAAGGAGAGGATAGGCAAGAGGAAAGATTACGTGGGAAGGGAGGAAGGACACATGAGGAGTGGGTAAGATCCGGAACCCACGTCTCCCGCCCCATGTATTGTTCAGCTGAAGCTGGTGGCAGTGACTGTGTCCTTGGTTCCCTCTCTGGCCTGACTTGAGGATCAGGACAGTGCAGGCCTGGTGATCACAGGGGCCCCGGAGACAGGTGGCAGCCATGACGATGAAACTCGCACCTTCTAGCCCACCCTTTCCCCCGCTCCCATTGAGTGACCCCTAGATAAACAAAGTCCAGTTGAAACACATTTTGGGGATTTCAACTGTCAACGTTCCCTCCCATTTCTAGACTCTTTCAGCTTGTTCTCATGCCAACCTGTGACTTTACCAGGAACTTTGACCCCTTTCTCCCAGTTCTCTGAACCTAAACCATCCAGTTTGTACCAGTCGCTGCATATTCAACTTTGGCTGACTTTCATAAACAATTTTATGTAACAGGCTGAGTTGGACTTCTGTTACTTCGCACATCTTAACATACAGACCTCTTTGTAACTGGCTGCCAGAGGACTTACTAGATGATTCCTCACTGTCGTCCCTCTTCTCTCCCTCCCTTCCCCCCTGCCCGCCCCCCGTTTTTTCATATCTTTCACGCCTATGATTTTGCATAGCTGGAAAAGTCCATTTGTGAGCTCACTTACTAGAAAGCCTTTTGTAGCTGTTTAACACTGAGACAGAAGGGTTGTTTCTAGGTAACTCTGGAGGCTTGGCAGACAGCGAACCAGGTACTGATCTCAGATGCATGGGATATATGAGTAATGGTGTGGTCTCGGAGAATCAGCTAGATTCCAAGTGTTTATAGATATAACACTGGAGGGAAACCGAGAGCAGGCTATGTAGAGCTGCCCATTGGCAGTGGTGGTGTTTTGTGAAACTGCGGGCATGTTCTGTTTTGTGTCGTGCTAGTGAAAGCTGTTGGCCTGTTCGACCTCCAGTAGGTGTAGGGAGGGCTCTGGAAAAAGATCCGCCCCTTAAATCAAAAAGAGCAGGGGTGAGATCAGAGGATGGGTACCAGGACATTGCTGGACTGACAGCCTTTGAGACTGAGCCACAGAACAGGTATAGCACAGGGACAGCAGAGAAAGCGTCCCCATGCTGCCTGGTGCCAGTGTGCCTCAATCCTGACCCTCCAGATCTAGCCCATTCAGCCCTTAGCTTCTCTATTGAGATGACCAACAAAGTTGCCAGTTGTGGTTGTGCCTTTTATGATGTGGCCACCAAATCATTGGGGACTGGAGGAGGGCCACTGACCATTCCCAAGTTAAATTGGGTCAGAGTAGCAGAGGAAAGAGGTGCAATCTGCAGTCTCTCTCCTGGTTTTTGGACCTGCCTGTTCTATGGACAGGTGAGTCTGAAGAAAAGATGTTGGGCCCATCTGCTTGTTGTGGGGGAGGGGAGGAGTGAGGCAGAAGATGATGATACAGTACTGGGAGATTATCTAGTGGGAGCTCATACATGCCCATCTCCTGGCGTTGAAGCTGGAGGCAGCCAATCTAGCCGTGGTAGGACATGAGCACTAAAGAAAACCCTGATCGCTGTTTTCACTCCGTTTCAGCTGCCTTTTCTAGTGTACTCTCTGCAGATCAGACACATGGATGCTTTAAAAAGCCGGGTACACAGGCTATCACTCACTCACCTCTTACGTTACAGAATGTGTCCTTCACCCTCTATCCTGGCAAAGTGACTGCGCTCGTGGGTCCTTCGGGCAGTGGGAAGAGCTCCTGCGTCAATATTCTGGAGAATTTCTACCCTCTTCAAGACGGGCAGGTCCTGCTGGACGGGCAGCCTATTCACATGTATGATCACAAGTACCTGCACTCAGTGGTACGAGTTACTGATAAACCTACTAGCTCTACTCTGCCATGGATCAAAGGGTTTTAGATCATTCAGGGGATATTGTCTGGTCAAATTTGGGCCCAACATTTAATTTAGGTCTTTCTAAAATGTTTCCTCAATGTCTGAGACTAGAGCTAGTTAAAATTTTTTGATGGGGGCGTGCGGAGGAAGAAATGCACTTTTTCCCCCCAAAAAAATTTCACCAAAAAATTGTCCTTGTTTTGACTAGTTCTGTCTAAGACCAGTAGAACCATGTCCATGCTTGTTAGGGTGTTTTTAAAAATTCTAGTATAAACCAGGTTTTTTTTAATACTTTGCACTTCTACAGCACCTTCTATCCATGCACTTTACAAATATTAATTAGTTAAATCTTCCAACACCCTGTGACGTATATGATCCCCATCGGTGAAGCCAGGAGACAGAAAGGTTAAGTGACTTGCCTAAGATGATGCTGGAAGTCTACAGGCTTCCTTTCTTACACAAATAAAAATTCTTCTGCAGTGGTTACAACCCAGAATATACAACATTAAGCTTCTTCATGAGAACCTGAAAACATAAGGGGTTAGAAACTGGCTCTAAACCAAAAATGAAATCGACTAGTGGCATAAATGGTGAAAAGTATATTAGTAAATTTTTTAAATCCTTTCCCTTTAAATAGCCTGATGTCGTGGTGTCAGTAACACAAATAAGGCTGTTATTTTTTTATTATATATGCTTTTAATATCTGCTGTTGCTCTACATGTTAATTTCTGGGAGAGAATTTGGAAAATTTGATTTTTAAAATGTAAGAGAGTTTACAAAAGGGGGTTACATTCTGCAGTTTGTAATGGTTGCTTTCAGGATGGGAAGGAAAAGGCATTGTTTAGGAAATCAAAAATGGCAGCTCTGTAACTTTCTAATTTGGGGATTGAAAAATGATGCAGAGCCAATACTGCTGTGTGGCTGAATGGTCTAATTCTCAGACGCCCCACCAGAGCACTGTGCTCTGTAGGCCTGGAGCACTTTATACTGACTTCATGCTTCTATTGACTTAAATGGTTTTGGACATGAGTTTATGTGTTGGTTGCTAGGCTGTTGCTGCAGCCAGCATCGATGGCGATCTCCATGCTGTGTTCAAAATGCCTAACCGTGGTGACTGGATAGATGAAGCAGGAGGCTCTCTCTAGTCTGACTGACATATGTTGCCAGCACTGGGTTTGGTTTCGTGTTACTGCCCGGTGGACTACAAGAAATGGCAGCCCTGAGCTTGCAGTGTTACAACCAAAACGCAACAATATCACTAGTGAAAGCTGCAGGGTTCTGTCCCATTGCTGCAATTCTTAATAGGGTAATACCCTGAGATAAACAGGCCAGATTCACTTTTGTTCTCCAAGAACTGTGCTTTCAAACAGAGCGGAAACCGGAAACCACAAAGCACTAGCAGGTGTTATTACCCTTGGCTCCTATGGTTCGTCAATTTCGTTTCTTGGTTCAATATGAAGGTGGCGCATAATCACTTCCCCACACTTAAATACCAGGTGCATCTGGCCAAATGTGCTTCCAGTGCTGACTAATGCCCTGCAGCTTCCATGAGTCAGCTAAGAGCTACTTCTGAGGGCACAGCTGCATTGTTCACACGGGCAGCTTACAACAGAGTGTAATTAGTGCCCTCGCTGAAATCCTCTCTGGTTTAGGCACTTTGGGTCTAGGTTTAACGATGGAACTCTGCCATCTACACTCACAAACCAACTGGAACCAATTATTATAATCTGCGAGAGGACTGTAGTCATTAAACGGTGACTGTTCTGTTTTGGTTCTGACTGCCTCTTCCCTTCCTTTCTGCAGATCTCTTTAGTGAGCCAAGAGCCAGTGTTGTTTGCTCGATCTATTGCGGAAAATATTTCATACGGTTTAACTTCAGTCTCGTTCGAGTCTGTAGTCCAAGCTGCTCAGAAGGCCAATGCCCATGCGTTTATCACAGAGTTGCAAGATGGCTACAAGACAGGTAGTACGGACCATTTCGTTTTCTCCAGTTGCAGCAGAAGCATGACACTTAAATATCCAAAACAGTTCTTGGAGATTGGTGGTAAAATACAGAGCCTCTCCTCTCAAATTAAGGGATTAAATTCAGCCCATGTTAGCAGTGACCAAAACTCACTGGCAATTGATGGCTGTTGGCCAAGATGGCCTCTGGCTACCAGATATTGGGACTGGCGACAGGATGGATGACTCAATAATTGCCCTGTTCTGTTCATTCCCACTGAAGCATCTGGCAACGCCCACTGTTGGTAGGCTATGAGCTAGGTGGACCATTGGTCTGACCCAGTGTGGCCATTCTTATGTTCCATGGCTTACTGTGTGTGAACTTAGTTTGGTCTCAGGCCCAGTTTCCTATTGGGTAAGTGTCCACATCACAGAAACCCTCACCAGAGTTAGCACTAATTGCCCACTCCCCCCCACGCCCCCACTTATTGACAGGCTCCTCAGAGAGGACAAGGACTGAATGAGCTACGGAGACTGAACTATCTTCTCCCCACAGAGGTGGTCTCTCCAAGTCAGGCCTGTGGCACCTGATTGGGCTTTATGTGGAGCTCTGTGCTATTGTTGCCCCTGGTATATCTGTTATGTGGCTACGGGGGGCTTTAAGTCAGTTTTCCGCAGGAACAGGATTGGGCTCTGGATCCCTAACTCATAGTTCATCCAGTGCCAGGTCCTGGATGGAACACACCCTCTATCCCGTTTAGTTTTTCAGTGTGCTTATTCTCTTAACAACCCAATAGCAATAAAACTAAGCAGTGAGGCATAAACCAACCTGCTCCTACTTACCAAGAAAATAAAATGACAATAAATCTGCAGGAACAAGAGCTGACGTGTTGGTGACAGAAGCACTTTGCATTGGGACCAATGAGAGTAATGGCTTATACAATGCAACCAAAATGTTTCAGTTTCCCCTCCCTTCTCTCTTCACTGGAAGATCTGCAGAATGGGTCTCCAGGGAGAGAGTGCACGTAACTGACAGTATATGTAAATGTGCAGAAGTAGCAATAACTGGCACTATCTTTCAGTGCTGAGGTTTCCTTTGAAGAACTGGTCAATGAAGGTTTTGGATAGTTGATCTTCCAGGCTCGTGTAGCATTTCTCATCCTAAGAACAAGTGGTTTGAGCACTGGCCTGCTAAACCCAGAGTTGTAAGCTCAATCCTTGAGGGGGCCATTTAGGGATCTGGGGCAAAAATTGGGGATTAGTCCTGCTTTGAGCAGGGGGTTGGACTTGATGACCTCCTGAGGTCCCTTCCAACCCTGATATTCTATGATAATTCTAACAAGACTCTTGGAATCACTGTAGCATTTGTCAATCCCCTAAAATGCCAGGTTGACAGTGGTGATCCACTGCTGCAGAGAGAGGCTATAGCATTCTTTTAAGGGTATTACTACTGTAGGGGAACAGGGTTATTTTGGTAACTTAGGGCCTGAAAGACTCCCACTGAGTTCAGTGGGATCAGGTCCTTATTGAGGAGTATTGACCTTAAAAACCCAGACCAGCATTTCAGAGGAGGGCACAGTTAGAATGGCTGCTGGGAGACGAGAACACTCCTCTCTTCTTGTACCAAAATATTTTTGGTTCCTGTTTTCAGAGTAGGAGAAAGACAAAATATTGAACAAGGAAAGTTGATCTGTATCCAAAGCATTTTAATATATATTCTGGAAGTGAGGGAGGGAAAACAGCCAAAGAACCTTGGGCCCTTCATTCTCCATCTGTCAGTTTGGTGGTTTACGTGAGTGGTGGGTCTCAGTTCAGTTTCCAGGGCTCTAGTGTCTATTTAACCCCCACCCCCCATAACAATTGACACTAAGGGTACTGCTACACAGTCCATGGTAGTGAGCCTCCAAGCCAGGGCCGACAGACTGGAGCTCACGGGACTTGTGCTACTGCACCAAAAATAGCTGCAACATGGTTGCACCTCAGGCTGGAGCCTGGGCTCTGAAGCTGAGGGAGAGGGATGTGTTTCAGAGCCTGAGCTCCAGCTGGAGCTGCAATATCAACACAATTATTTTTAGTATGGTAGCACAAGCTCTGTGAGTCTGAGTCTGTCATCCTGGGCTTGGAGGACTCACTGCCACTCACCATGTAGACATATCCTTAGTGTCCCTGTTTGTGGTCTGGGAAGAGGCCCCAAGGACTGAACAGGATCAGGCCATAGAGATTGAATGAGCCCCCCCCCACCCCCCCGTTCCCTTAATGCAGTCCTTTCAGCTTAGAGATGAGGTGCATTAGGGCACTAGCCTAGCACTTGAGAGACTGCAGTTCAATTCCCTGCTCTGCCACCAACTTCCTATGTCACCTTGGGCAAGTCACTTAACCTTAGAGTATCCTAGAATCATAGAATATCAGGGTTAGAAGGGACCTCAGGAGATCATCTAGTCCAACTCCCTACTTAAAGCAGGACCAATCCCCAATTTTTGCAGCAGATCCCTAAATGGCCCCCTCAAGGATAGAACTCACAACCCTGGCTTTAGCAGCCAATGCTCAAACCACTGAGCTGTCCCTCCCCCCATAGGAACAGTTTTTCAAGGGTCATGGTGGATTCTGTTTCAATGATGATTTTTAAGCAAGATTGGATGGTTTTACTAAAAGATCTGCTCTAGGAGTTACTTTGGGGAAGTTCTCTGAACTGGGTTATACAGGAGTTTAGACTAGATGATCACAGTAGTTCCTTCTGGTCTTGGAATCTATGAATCTCTCTGCAGCTTAGTTCCCCATAGGGAAAATCGCACTGCCTTACCTCACGGGGGTGTACTGAAAGAAATCTGAATCCAGTGATACATCTTGATTTTTGTCTCACTTTTCCCCCCCGTTTCATCAAACAGAAGCTGGTGAAAAAGGAGCCCAGCTGTCTGGTGGCCAGAAGCAGAGAGTGGCTATTGCAAGGGCTTTGATCCGAGCCCCCCCAATCCTAATCCTAGATGAAGCCACAAGTGCCCTGGATGCAGAGAGTGAACACACGGTTAGTAGGGCTAATTCAGTTTATTCCAGGAAATAAATAGGAGTAAAGTCTGGACTTGGGGTACAGATGGGCAGAGACCTGAGCTGAAATTTCTAGATGGTGGGCCTGCATAGTCTGGACATACTGTGTTGCCTTCTTAACATCTGGCAATTGTTGTATGAGCAGGTGAGCATTAGAAACTAATTTCCGCTTTATCTTCTTTCAAACATAACATTGTAACCATTACAGAGGGAATGATCCGGCATCTGTAACATACCAAGGCTAATTCAGGTTAGATACAAATCGCTTTGCCCAGGGAAGAAGTTAAACAATGCACAGAAAGGTTACACAACAGCTTAGGACAGGGAGTGGAGAAAACTGTATCCTGGTGAAATTGCAGTAAGACAGAATGTAATTGCCTGAGCTGGAATGTAGCCAGGACACCAGAATGAGCCTCTCCGCTCTTGCCAAAAGTATCCAGGGAGCCTTCAGGGATAGTGAGCAGTCAAAGCCTTTGTCTAGTCTCTTATGGCACCTTCGTACCACAGCGCCCCCTAACACCGTGTTGGGATGTGGCTTTGGCGCCATCTTGAAGGAAAATTGGTGAATTGCCAGCACCACTTTCTGCAGCAGCTACATTCTCCATAGAGATCTCCCATCTGAGTACAGTAATGCCTCGCTTAACGCTGTAGTTCTGTTCCTGAAAAATGCGATTTTAAGCAAAACGATGTTAAGCAAATCCAATTTCCCCATAATAATTAATGTAAATAGGGGGGCTAGGTTCCAGGGAAATTTTTTTCACCAGACAAAAGACTATATACACACACACACACACACACACAGAGTATAAGTTTTAAACAAACAATTTAATACTATACACAGCAATGATGATTGGGAAGCTTGGTTGAGGTGGTGGAGTTAGAGGGTGGGATATTGCCCAGGGAATGCCGTGCTGCTAAATGATTAACTAGCACTTGGCTGAGCCCCCAAGGGTTAACACGTTGTTAATGTAGCCTCACACTCTACAAGACCACACAAATGGAGGGAGGAGACACAATAGATGCATGGCAGTGGCTGCAAACATTCCCTGCGGAAACTGAACATGATGATGAACCCATGCTATCCCACTGGAGCCCACCACTCCCTCCACTTTCCAAAGTGCCGGGGGGTGCATGTGTGTTTGTATGAGAGATACATACCGTGTGTGTGTGTGAGAGAGAGAGAGAGACACACACACACACACACACACACACACACCATGTGTATCAGAGACACACACCGTGTGTGTGTGCATGCATGTGAGAGAGAGGTGCATTGCCCCTTTAAATATGCTACCCCCACTCTAAGTACACTGCCTTTTTAAGTAGATCAGCAAGTTGAGACAGCAACTGCTGCCAGCAAGCTCCCTCCATCCTGAGTCCTGTGTGTGTCCCACTGCTCTGTGGAGATGGGGTGCAGGAGTGGGGGGAGGGGGACAACCTGACATCAGCACCCCTCTTCCCCCCCTTCCCCCGCACAGCAAGCAGGAGGCTCCCGGGAGCAGCCCCAAGGCAGAGGGCGGGAGAAGCACATGGCAATGTGGGGAGGGACACCTGAACTGCCTGGCAATTGATAGCCTGCTGTGGGGGCAGCCGCACAGGGAACTTGGGGGGGCTGCCGGCCCACCCTAGTTCCAAGCTCCCACCAGCTCGCTCCAATGGGCTGCTTCTCCTGCAAGCAGTGGACAAAGCAGGTGGCTGCCAAACAACGTTATAAGGGAGCATTGCGCAACTTTAAACGAGCATGTTCTCTACTAGATCAGCGACGAAAAAACGTTAACTGGGACGACGTTACTGTAGTGATTTTCCCCCAGACTTGCTTTGCTTTCAGGGATCTGATGACATCACAGCTTGAGGAGGTAATATGACTGCAGATCTACTGAACAATTCAAAGCAAAAACGTGGGGACTTGAGATCCATGGTTGACTGCAGCTGGTTTGAATACCTCATGTTGGAATGACTCAGTCGGTAGCAGTCATCTGAGTCAGACTGTGGAGCTGAAGTCTCACAGCAGGACCTAAGGGCATATCTCATGATGATGCTACTGTGCAGTACACGGAGCCTGGGACATTGTTAGGAACAGTCAGACACATTGTATTTTGAACTTGTACACTATCATCTCAGTACACGATGTAACTTAGTATGAGGCACTATAGCAAGATGTGTAGTCTACAGTGCCGGTCCCAAAACAGCATGATCCCTACGGTTAAGAGAAACTGACTCATAAATGTTGAAGCTGGCAGTGGAAGGGTGTTTAATATAATATACTTTACATTTATCCCGTGGAATTATACAAACTTCTGACCATTGAAATGCCGCCTCCTCTAGGACAGAGTGCAGCACCTGCTACACTCCACAGCCGCGGGATGGAGGGGAAGTTTTGAGTCCGGTTACTGAGGAAAAATTTAATTCTTAAAAAATGTGTATGAGTTCATTATGTCCACACACAAACAGATGGGACTTGGGCGTTTGGAAGGGCCTGCCTGAAAGTCCCACTGAAATATACAAAAGGCCGACACTGGCTCTAGTCAAACTGAAATACAGGTTTGTATTTGTGTAACATGAATGCATTTCAGGATTAGTACTGCTGACAGCCAGATGCTTTATTAATGATGACAGCTGTGGGACTACAGCCATCTTTGTTTCCGAGCAGGTAGAAGGTGTGTCCATTTGACACATACCTAGTCACCAACTGCCTCACTATGTTATCAGGGCCCAGTCCTAATGAGAGTTCACCTTGCAGGATCAGGGCTGTAATCTCTAGACCCACCAGACCAGTTAGTGGCTGCAGCAGGAGTTGCTGCATTGCACGGATGGAATTTGTGAGTTGAATTTTGAGCGGTTTGAGGGAGTGCTTAGGGATAAGTAGTCCATCCAGACAGTGATATTCATGCTTATTTCCCATTAATACTAATGGGATATCCTGTTCATAGATCCATGTGTATCCCGAGGAGAATAAACCTGTTATTGCAGATTTCTTAGTAAGGAGTCATAAAAGACACACCTCCCCGCCCCCATGGATAACAATGACGTTTGTATGTTAATCTCTTCCCTTCCCCACCCCCTGCCCCCAAACAGATTCAGCAAGCAATTTATGGTGACTTGCAGAACCACACTGTGCTTGTCATAGCCCACAGGCTGAGCACTGTCGAGAGGGCACACAACATCATTGTTTTAGACAAAGGCCGAGTAGTGCAGCAAGGAACGCACAAGGAGCTCATGGAAGAAGGCGGCCTTTATTCTAAGCTGGTGCAGAGACAGATCCTCGGGCTCGAAACTGGCACAGGGGACGGCTGTCATCTGGAGACTAGCTTAGCTGCTGCCAGTGGAGATTCGATGAAGCCGCCGGGAGGACTGGATGAAGAGTTCAGGGTGTGACGTGCTCTCTCTGGATTGAGACAGGATGGTTACAATCCTGTAGCTCACAAGTGAGAGAGCACCAAGGATTCCTTGAAAGATCCTTGTTGGGATGCTGAAACAGGAGTCCACCGTAGTCCAGACTTGAACACATTACTGTAGAACAAGGCCTGTTTACTAGTCACGCATACTAAGCTTCCAGTAGGCAGACTAGTAAAACAGGGAAACAATGGGCCCAGTTTATTAAGGGGAGTTGGATCTTTAGCAGTTCCCAGTATTTCTACTGGGTTTCTTTTCTTAGAGTCAGCAATTCCCAAGGCAGTTGATGGGGTCTGTTCTCCCACTGATATGTCTGTTTAACTGCTGTTAATTGTAATGGGTGTTATACACATGCATGGAGGGGAAGAATGAAACCCCTTAAGGAACTTCAGGAGGTAGTTTTGTGAATTGGTAGGAAGACATTGAACATAAAGTAAGATCTTGATCCTGCAGTCACTCTGTGGTGCCAATCCCATACTCAGTGAAGTCAATGGAAAGACTCCCATTGGCTTCAATGGAAGCTGGATCAGCCCCAAAGTGCAAAACTCTTATTCAAATCTATGAGAATTCTGCACAGAGTGTCTGCAGGTTCAGGCTCCTGTCTAAAACATTACCATGCAGAGCTTTTATTAGCTTCATTGCAGTGAGCCAGGGGCCCACCGGCAGATCCTGCCTTCTGAATCGCTGATGGAGTCTGGTGATTTTTTTGTTTTTAAAGGATGTAAAGTTTTACCATAGCTTGGTTAATTTTTTTAAATGGCTCTATTTCTATGGGCACCAGCCTGGTTTCTGTCTGGCTCCATCGTCCATTGAAAGCCAGTCAGTCTTATTTCAAAATGTGCTTGTTTTTAAATTCACAATTTCAGTGCCCGGGTTGAGAAATATTACCTAAAACCAGGCGTAAAATATAAATAATGGCACTTTATAAACCCTACCCAGGCCCCATTCAGCTGTGGGCTATGCTAGCAATGTCAGTGCATGAGAAATCCATACAGCCGCATTCCTTGAAATCTAACTCCGACTGCCTGAATTCTACATTTAGTTCTTTGATGGTTTTTTAAATTATTTATTTATTAGTAGGAGGGCAGAAAGAAAAATACCATTTCTAACTGCATACAACACTGGTGGAGCTGGCCCAATCTTACTACCACTCCATAAAGACTGGCAGGAACGTTTATGCAGCCCGCAAGGTGCGATTTTAAAAATAGCATTAATTGTATCTCATACAGGGAAGATTGATTCAGGTTGCGCAGTTGTTTAATAACCTCAAGCACTTTAGCTCTCGAGTTAATTACTTTCCAGGGTTTGGCTGCTGCTCTGTAATACTTTGCGGCAGCTTTCTTGTTTGCAATGTTGTTGTTTTTTATTTTTAAAGTGACGTTTTACAAACTGTTTAGTGTCCTCAAAGGGGATACTTTAAAAATAAAGTACTACCTCTGCCATTCAACTTCATACCCAATGTCTCAAGGCTTGATTAATTCACAGATAAGTTGCAGTTTTTTTTTAACAAGCCAACTTGTGAATACAACCACATACCTTTCTAGTCCTGTCACTGGGAATGAGGCAATACCTACAAGGATCAGGTTAGGCTGAACGTCAGCTAGTCGTACTGAAGCCTAACAGTAGGTGTAACCAGCTTCACGATTTGTTTTTGTTCTGTGTCTCATTTGGTTAGTATATCTGCCCTTCTGTGTGATATTATCTCATCATTTCACAACGCAATGTGCCCCATGACCAGCTCGATCTTTAGTATCCAGCCTTTGTAATGTGATAAAAGTCTGGGCCCTGGAATTCAAAGGTAACCCAAGGGTGATGTCATTCCTAGTACAATCTTTTGTTTTATCTTCCTGTGCTTGTGAAATTCTGCCTCATTCTAGAGAGTCATCTGTACCGTTCTACAGACATTTCCATAGTTAAAGGTAAATAGCTAGGCACATACCTGATTGCAGAAGATTATTGTATAGGTGTGACAGTGTATGGACCCCATGTAGAAGCTGAAAGGGGTAAGAGTTAACCCTGCATTTACATCAATGTAACTAGGACCAAAATGTGGCCAATAATCCTTAAAAGTGGAGTAAATTTCTACTCCTTTGCAAAGTCTGAGAAATGTGGTTAATGGACCTAGAGAACACTGCCTTTGCCTATGCAGTGCTAGTTAGAACAATCCTAGGTAAAGAAAATAAAGTGCCAGCTACAAATGGGATGCTGGAAACCAGAGCTAGAGGTACATGGGTGAGCTGGAGAGTCCTATAAAAATTAAATGGGGTATGTAAACAGTCATACATTTCATTGCAATGCCAGCACTCTCAAAGACTGTACTGAACCTGAGCCTGCATAGTGCTTTGTTAAAATGCACTCAGATAGGATTCTTGGTTCCCAGGCTTATTATAATAATCTCATTTTTATTAATACTCCAGATGCTTAGATCCTAAGAATGCATTGGAAACTGAAAACTGGGCATCTCAATGGCAACAGTCTGACCTAATATCAGATTTTGACTTTTCTAGGTGTTCATTGCCACAGATGCTGAATTCCCTCCTATACAGTAGAAAAACTCAAAGCAAATTTTCTGGATAGGGTTAAATGTTAGGGTTTGTGAATATCCTGAGTTATCTTGTCAAACCACAAGTAGGGCTGGATCTTTCTTTATGCTAAGATCCCTAAGATTTCCTTGTAGCTTTGGTGCCTTGGAGGGAGCCCAGACTAAAAGTCAGGATATTAATTGCAGCTCTATGACTGACTCTGTTTTTTTGACTTGGGCAAGTACTTATATAATGAATATTTACAGCTCACTGCAAGTGTATAATACATTCTGCCTTCCACGAACCAATGAACTCACAACTTCCAGTGTTTCCCCATCTATAAAATGGGGTACTACTGCCTCCCAGGGATGTTTGTATCAGTTAACATTTCAAAACACTTTGAAGATGTCTGCAAAGTATTTTATTCTTATTGTGCCTCTACTATTGCTCTAGTGAGGTTTGAAATAGCTGTTCTATTCTAAACCCCCTCATTCATTCCTCACTCTGTCTGTTCAGACCGGGTTGAGTTATTTGATCCTGGAGAAAAAGTTTTCTCCTTTTAAGATAAAGGGTATTTATTTTCCACACACATAACTCAGCTGACTTTGTTTTAAAACTTAACCTGTTGACCTTGATCCTGAAGGCACATGCTGGAGAGCTAGAAGAAATTCGGTTTGGAAAGAAGTTCAGAATGATTGCAATTGCTATGCTGAGCATGTGTAGCACTTTCCTTCCTACGGCTACTTCATGTCATTCCAAGAGCCGTGGTCATACTGGCATAAACACAACTGTGTTTGGTGTAAATGCTGAAGGACTCCTCCAGAAATCTATTCAAGGTGAGATACTGTGGTCTTAGCCACGCATCAGTGACACATGGTTACATCTGTACCTTCACGCTGACAATGAATGCGGATGTCCTATTGACATCACCATGGAAACATAGTGTGGTGAATCAACCCAGCTGTGTTTTATTTCAGTATGTGTATATTCTAATACATCTGACTATGCCGAAATAAGAACATGTATTTATTTCAGTGGTTAGGGATTGGAGTGTTTGGTTACACAGGTATGGGAAGACATTGCAGATCCACAAAGCATCTCTATTTCAATATTTGAGTTGCTAGAGATCTTTGTTTTTCAGAGCTGAGCGCCTTAGCTTCTAAGTTTTGTGCACTGACTTCATTGGGAATTTATGATGACCAGGGTGTCCAGGACTAGGCTCTTACTGTATTGCCTCGGTAGCATACCCTGCCCTTTCTAGTCTGAGAAGCAAGGTACTGATGACAATCAGCTCTTGCTCTCTTAACTAGCATTGGGACCACTGTCTCTACCCCAGTGTGCTGGATGGTCACATCATTTTGATATATGAAAGAATCAGCCTTTGACTAAAATGGAGTGTCTAAAGAGAAGCTCCAGGGGGCTCCTCTTCCTAAATATACAAAAGGAAATTAACAAGCCACAGGGTAGCTTGAATGATATACCTTTTTTTTTTTTTTTTTTTTAAACAAAGGAGTACTTGTGGCACCTCAGAGACTAACAAATTTATTTAGGCATAAGCTTTCATGGGCTAAAACCCACTTCATCAGAGCAGGGGTTAATAGGCTCCAAAGATTAGATTTGCAAATTCAGTTTCTACTAACTAACCAGTTTTTCCAGGCAAAACAAGCTGTCAAAAAGGTGACTTGCAAAACATGGATACACCTAATAAATATGCACCGGTACCAGAAATAACCTTGAAATGATACAAGGGGAGAAAGGGAGATCCAGGATCATGTTTAAAAATACATCAATATAAATATTAATAAAATAGGTTAGATGCTGATTCTTTTTAATACTAATTCTTTATTAAATGCTATGCAATATGATTTTCATTTTGAGCCTGAGCCTTTTCATTCCTTTCTACTGAAAAGAAATTCCTCTTGCCAGAAGAAAGCACTTTGATAGATATACAGGCCATTTTTTCAAGGGCTATGGGAGAAATTCACTTCACTACACCTGTGGGTTTTGGTTGTATAACTGAGTGCTGTAAGGAAAGGAGCCTGTCTTCCATAACTTGCATGTTGACAAATGTAATGTTCATAAAATGCTGTCAGCATAAAAGTAATGCCAGTAAAGATAAACAGGAACCACTCCTAAGTGTCTGATGGCATGACATGCACTGTTCGTGATAAGTGTGGCGTACCTCCCAGTGTCCCAACAGAGGCCAGATTCTGGAGTTCTTGACACCCAGCCCTCTGCTCAGTCCAAGAGACCATTCTGCCTCAATATCTCTCATTAATGTGACTGAATGGAATTGCACATAACTGTCAAGATTAGAATACATGTTTATACAAAAAGCAGCTGAACTCTGCTGTCTCATTTCACCTCTCTTTTAACCTCAGTTGCCTCTCCCAGCTGGCTAGGAAGCTAAATTACACACAAACTGTGTCCAAGAAGGTAGGGCTGTAGGTGACTAAAATGCCACCCAGCAAGCTACAATAAGCAGAAACTCCACCCCAAGAGCTATAGCTCTTAAACAAGTCTGACGAAGAAGGTAGAAAGGTTATTGGCAAAAGGGGTTGTACTCAGGGGTTGAAAGTAAGCTGGTACGGCATACCGGTAAAAAGTACTCAGGCCTGTACTCAGCTGACATTAAAGTGCTGCCGGTAGGGACCCATCAGAGCCACCGATGGGGGGCACAAAAGGGGCAGTGATGTTAAAGTGCTGCCGTGGCAATGCTTTAACATTGTTGCCTCTTTTGCACCCCCCGGGGTTGCCGGGGGGGCAGGAGGGCCAAAAGGAGCAGCTGCCCCGGTGTTGTGATTTAAAAGGGCTGGGGGCTCCAGCCAGAGCCCCAGGCCTTTTAAATCACCGCCGGAGCCCCAGGCAGCGTGGATGAGCTGGCTGGGGGATGCTGACCCCCCCAGCCCTGCCCCTTACGGAGCCAGCCCCCGTACTGGTAAGTATTGAATGTTACTTTCACCCCTGATTGTACTTAAGCACTAATGAGTGCGTTCAAGTCCCTCTGTAAATTTTGCCATGACTTCACTATTATGTATCAGCAGGTTATAAACTTTAATTTAATAAAAGCTACTAATGTGAAGTGTGACTAATTAGACGAACTGATTTACTGATGGCTGGATTACCAGACTCACAGCTACCCCCATTTTCACATAGCTCCCACTTGGTGTAGCAGTCTGGGGGAGGGGAAGTGGGCTGATCCTGACTGGGGCCTTGCTATGCCACTGTAAACCAAATAACTAAACTAGTGAGTCTTCCTAAAAAGGTAGTTGTAATGTGAATAATAAATGATTGATAGTGCTTCACCCAATTAATTCAAAGCATTTTACAAGTATTTGTTATTCCTTACAATCCCCCTATGAAGTAGGAAGAAATTCCCAATTTTATAAATGAGGAAATAGGCAAAGGCTGAGAAACTTCCTGAAGATCATACAATGAGTCAGTGGCAAAATTGGGTTTACACATCAGAGTTCCACGCTCTTAAACCACACCATTGCCCAATACTGCTTATAAAGTGACCCTGATAAAGTTATACCCACTTTATACCTTTATAAAGGAGGGTCTCTTTTAAGCCCTCATCTATTTAATTTCTCCTCAAATGTCTTTTAAAAAATGTTATTTTTCCCATAATGATGGGTGTGTGTGTGAATGTTATGTGATATTGTGTTGTCATAGCAACTATCTGCTAGTTTTGAATAACAAGGTCGTACTGCAACAGCTCATGTCAGTCAGCTGTAAACACACAGGTGAAAATTGCTCATGAGTAACATTTATTTACCCTTTTTGTAGCATCCCCCACTGTTGAGGATATACACACAACAGAGATATTCTTCAAAAAGCACAACATACATGTTGTATGCTGGTTTCAGAGTAGCAGCCGTGTTAGTCTGTATTCGCAAAAAGAAAAGGAGCACTAGTGGCACCTTAGAGACTAACCAATTTATTTGAGCATAAGCTTTCATGAGCTACAGCTATGCTGGTTATGTGGCTTGCCTATAAATAACAATGACAATGATTGTTCAAAGAAAAGGAGTACTTTTGGCACCTTAGAGACTAACCAATTTATTTGAGCATAAGCTTTCGTGTAGCTCACGTGTAGCTCGTGTATGCTCAAATAAATTGGTTAGTCTCTAAGATGCCACAAGTCCTCCTTTTCTTTTTGCGAATACAGACTAACACAGCTGCTACTCTGAAACCAATGATTGTTCAGTATATTTGAGCCTGGGAGCTTAAATTCATAACTTTGCTAGACACTAAAAATCATAGAGTGAATTGAGACACTAGATTTGTAGCTTACTACAACAATCTATAACCTGCTACCAACTCTGCCCAGCTGCTTTCTTCCCCCCTCCCTTCTTTTTTTCCCAGTGACTGGAGGGAAGTTAATGGGCCACTTCACCTTGAATGGTCCTTTGTGTTAACTACTTATGTCAAACAATCTGTTCCACCTTGTATTTAGCTGTGACAGGATGAGTATGTTTCTCAGACCTGAAGAAGAGCTCTGTGTAAGCTTGAAAGCTTGTCTCTCACCAACAGAAGTCGGTCCAATAAAAGATATTACCTCACCCACCTTGTCTCTCTAATGATTGTTCAAATCAAGGAGCTGAGTATGTTTATTAGACTGATGATAGACCATAATTTTTTTATCTATACATTCAGGTGTCTGCTAGGATATCTTGGGCCAACTTCATCCTTGGTATAACTCCAATAAATTTAAATGCAACTTTATTACACTTCAATGGAGATACACCAGAGATAAGCTTGACCTAATATGGTAATTGTATTTCTTCCATCACATCAAAAGTGGCAAAAACCAGGATCATGACCTTATGACCACTACTTGTCCCCTCCTCTTGGCTGCAAATATTCTATCTAAGCATTCCAAGAAGTCAGTACTTACATAATATGCAGACTGGAAAATATATTGATCCAGTAAATGATTTTTAGGCATAATTTTATCAGGTACTATCGTAATTGGAAATTTCCTGGGTCAAATTTTTACTAGACCAAATTAATTCCTGGTGTAACTCCATTGATGTTAATGGAGTTACACCAGGAATACATTTGCCCACAGTGTATAAAACATTTCAGAATGTTGCTGCTATACAAATATTTAACATATGTACTTAACAGATATTAATCAGAAGAAATAAGCAAATTTTAAAATTAAAGCAGACACTCCAACCTGAGCCACAACTTTTTGGTGTGGTGGTTCTGAATCTTTAAATCTTCAGGTTTTTCCTGAATTAATAGTCTCTAAACAATTTTGGATTTAATATGAAAGAAAGAGCTTTGGATATGTTCTGTGATTCCACTCTTTAATAGGAAAATACGTAGACACCGACAAGAGTTTGGCAAGATATTATATTAGCTATTTTTATATGAGTGAGTACTGAATCTAGATTTGAGAACAATAATCTGGTCATTCTTCTGAGACTTTATGCAGTCAAGAGCTAAATTAGTAAGGAAGTGTGGCTAAAGTAAAGTTTTCCTTCCTAATTTACAGATGTACAGCCATAAACAAAAGGGGAACAAAAATACATGTAATTATGACAGGTTTCAGAGTAACAGCCGTGTTAGTCTGTATTCACAAAAAGAAAAGGAGTACTTGTGGCACCTTAGAGACTAACCAATTTATTTGAGCATAAGCTGTAGCTCACGAAAGCTTATGCTCAAATAAATTGGTTAGTCTCTAAGGTGCCACAAGTACTCCTTTTCTTTTTACATGTAATTATGTTAGTCTGGATTATTGAAACTCAGTGGTTTTCAACCTTTTTTCATTTACAGAACCCTAACAAATTTCAAATGGAGGTGCAGACCCCTTTGGAACTCTTAAGGTTCTGCAGACCACAGGATGAAAACCACTGCTGTAACTCATTGTATCTGAAACTAAACATGAAAATGATGCACAGGCTCCAGCTAGTTCAGAATGCAGTGCCCACATTCTCCATGGACCTGAACTCAAGTCCCTCAACTGGTTCCCAGTCAGCTTCCAATGCCAGTTTTGGTCCTAATTTTCAAAGCACCAAATGGACCAAGAACCAACTACATAAAAGACCAAATTCAGTCTATGAATCATCATGACAGCTGAGCTCCTCTGGGACAATGTAGATCTCAAAGCTCAGGACAAAGTATGTGAGAGCTGGAGACAAAACATTCTCTGTTGAAGGGATCTGACTAAGGAACAATCCTCCAATAAAGAGCAAGTAAATCCAGAGTCTGATCATCTTTAGGAAGGGTGGCAAAGCCTTTCTCACGGAGAAGGTCTTTCCACCATAAGTAATGGTCACAGTTCAAACATCCCTTTTATTCACACACCTCTACCAACTCTCTCCCCACCCCCTGCCAAAAAACCCCAAGAACTACTCCATGCAGACTTATGACCTCAAAAAGGAGAAGTACAAAAGCCACCAGGAAGTCTACTAGGGAATTAATTATTGCTATTGATTTTACACAAGTGCTCAGCTGCTATGGTGATAAGCAGCGGTATAAATCTCATAGATAGATTTCAATTTTACTCTGTGATTTTGTACTAAACAAAAATTATAAAGCAAAAATTGATTCCATCCCTGTATTGTTATTTACAAAATGTAAACACTGAGGGTCACATTATATCATTTAGTATTAAATATAAATCCTAAGGCCCCAATCCTCTAAATATTTACACACATGTTTAGCTTTGAGCATGTGCATAAGCCTTTGCAGCTGGAATTTCTGCTTGAAAATCTGTGTTACAATATCATAGAATCATAGAACTGGAAGGGACCTCGAGAGGCCATCTAGTCCAGTCCCCTGCACTCAAGGCAGGACTAAATATTATCTAGACTATCCCTGACAGGTGTTTGTCCAACCTGCTCTTAAAAATCCCAAGTGATGGAGATTCCACAACCTCCCTAGACAATTTATTCCAGTGCTTAACCACTCTGACATTTTTCTTAATGTCCAACCTAAACTGCCCTTGCTGCAATTTAAGCCCCTTGGTTCTTGACCTATCCTAAGAAGTTAAGAACATTTTTTCTCCCTCCTCCTTGTAACAACCTTTTATGTACTTGAAGACTATTATCATGTCCCCTCTCAGTCTTCTTTTCTCCAGACTAAACAAAACCAATTTTTTCAATTTCCCTCATAGGTCATGCTTTCTAGGCCTTTAATCATTTTTGTTGCTCTTCTCTGGACTTTCTCCAATTTGTCCACATCTTTCCTGAAATGTGGCACCCAGAACTGGACACAATACTCAAGTTGAGGCCTAATCAGCGCAGAGTAGAACGGAATGGTTATGGACCTAAATGGTTAGTAATGTTGAAAATATGAAAGCTTAGTACCTTTTATTTGTGCAGGGGTGGGGGCGGGGGCATAGTTTAGTGCTGGTGAAAGCGCCAGATTGTTATCCACAGAACAGGTACAGCTTGAGAAGGGGAAATACAAGCTTCTTCCTCCCTGTCAGCATACCTCAACCCTGACCCGAAGGAACCATATGTAGGGCGAAGAGGGGAATTCAGTCTCCATTGCCTAGTCCTTCCCCTAGAGTACCCCAAACCCCATGATCCACTCTGTCCAACTCCACTGCTCACGTTCCTTATGTCCTCAATACTCCAGTGACTCTTTCTCCAGACCCAACCACACTCTCCCAAAAAACCCCCAACGCTGCCCTGAATCCACCCCTTCAACTCTCTCCCGTAGTCTCTTCACCCTCCTCCCAGTTCCAATCAGTGTCCTCACAACTCCCCTCTCAGTGACCCCTGCTCCCCTCAGTTCCTCTCCTAGTGTCTCCCCTCAGTGACCCCTAGCTCCCCTCCTTGTGTCTGCCCTAGTGACTCCTGCTGCCCACCCAGTGACCCTCCCAGTTTCCCCCTAGTGTCTCCACTCACTGACCTCTGCTCCCCTCCCCGTGTCTCCCCTCCCAGTGACCATTGTTCCCTCTAAGCTGTGCGTGTGTGTGCGCACACACAGATCCTAAACCCCGCGCACATGGCAAAACACTGTACACACAAAAATTTGCACAGCACAAAAATTTGCATTGAAGAAATTTTTTGCACACACAGCCTGTCAAAAATTAGAGGGAACATTGCCAGTGACCCACCCAGCTTGCCTCCTAATGTCTCCCCTCAGCGACCCCAGCTCCCCTCCTAGTGTCTCCCCCTCAGTGACCCCTGCTCCCCTCCTCGTGTCTCCCTCTCAGTGACCCCTCCAGCTCCCCTCCTCATATCTCCCGCTCAGTGAACCCCAGCTCCCCTCCTAGTGTCTCTCCTCGGTGACCCCTGCTCCTCTCCCAGGGACCCCCTGCTCCCCTCCTCCTGTCTCCCTCTCAGTGACCCCCCCCAGCTCCCCTGCTAGTGTCTCCTCCTCAGTGACTCCTGGTCCCCTCCTCGTGTCTCCTGCTCAGTGAACCCCAGCTCCCCTCCTCGTGTCTCCCTCTCAGTGACCCCTCCAGCTCCCCTCCTCATATCTCCCGCTCAGTGAACTCCAGCTCTCCTCCTAGTGTCTCTCCTCAGTGACCTCTGCTCCCCTCCCAGTGAACCCCTGCTCCCCTCCTCCTGTCTCCCTCTCAGTGACCCCCCCCAGCTCCCCTGCTAGTGTCTCCCCCTCAGTGACCCCTGCTCCCCTCCTCCTGTCTCCCTCTCAGTGACCCCTCCAGTTCCCCTCCTCATATCTCCCGCTCAGTGAACTCCAGCTCCCCTCCTAGTGTCTCTCCTCAGTGACCCCAGCTCCCCTCCTAGTGTCTCCCTCTCAGTAACCCCTGCAGCTCCCCTCCTCATGTCTCCCGCTCAGTGAACCCCAGCTCCCCTCCTAGTGTCTCTCCTCAGTGACCCCTGCTCCTCTCCCAGGGACCCCCTGCTCCCCTCCTCCTGTCTCCCTCTCAGTGACCCCCCCAGCTCCCCTGCTAGTGTCTCCCCCTCAGTGACCCCTGCTCCCCTCCTGGTGTCTCCCCTCAGTGACCCTTCCCAGTGACCCCCCCAACTCCCCATCTAATATCTCCCCCTCATTGACCCCCAGCTCCCCTCCCAGCGTCTCCCCCTCAGTGAGCCCCAGCCCCAGAGTCTCCCTCCCTCACCCCCGCGCGCGCCCTAACTGTCCCTCTCCTGCAGGGGGCGCTGCGGGTCGCGGGGCGTCACCCTCTACCCACCCGCACGGGGAGCAACCGCAGCGGCACTTCCGGTTTGGTGGCGGCTGCCGGAGCAGGGCCCGGGCGGAGCAGGCGGCGGCGGCTCGGAGCGGCGCGGCCGGGATGGCGGTGGACACGCGGCTCCTGGAGGGTCTGACTCTGTGTCAGCTCAACGAGCTGCTGGAGGACGAGGAGCAGCTGCAGGGCATGGCCCTGGGGATGGACGAGGTGAGCGGGGCGCTGGGGCGACGGGCCCGGGGCAGTGGGCGCGAGCCGGCTTTGGGAGGGGGGAGGCTGACACTGCGGGGGTGGGGCGGGCGGAAGGGACGTGATGGTGGGGGGCGCGGGCCTGGTGCGGGGTGGGGGGGGCCCTTTGCGGGCTACTTCTCGTCCTGTCGCCAGGAAATCCCGCCTGTGGGGGGGCGTCTGCCCCGGGCCTCCCCGCAGCCGAGGGGAGATAGTGACCCCCCCCCCCCGGACCGGCTCGGAGCTCCCTGAGCTCACTCTGGCTCCTGGTTGATTTGGGGGGGGGTAGGGTTAGGCTCCTCCACCAAGGAGAGTGATTGATGGGGCAGGTTAAAGAAACCTACTGCCCCTCTCCCCGACCCAGGGATTGCGGGGTCCCACCTCCCCTTTGCATTTGGTGCTCTCCATTATAACTTGGTAAATGTGATGAGCTCCTGGGGTCACAGCTTCCAGTCTTGGGTGTAGCTCCCCGCCCCTCGCCATTGTCACTTAAAAGCAGGTGACCTTTTTCCTCTTTATTTGAGTTGCTGTGTCCCAACAGCAGATCAAAGAAGGTACCTCTGGGTGTTGACTCTTTTCTGTTCCCTATCATATTCTCTTTTGTTTGTTGGTTGTCTACAAGGGAGCGTTTCTGCTCTGTTCTTCCTGGCTAGTACATAAAGCGCAAAGCCAGCCTAGGCTATGGGTTTGAAATGTGGAAAGTACTGAACAGATCACTGTACTCAACTATAGAGACACCACTGTAGCTGAGATTGTATCAGTCTTTCCATTAATACACCTCTTGTTTCCATGGTTTTTGTGCCTTGGGCATAAAAAAATTGTGCTCTAGAATAAAACATGTTTATGCTCTCAGTCTAAGAGCAACTGTTTTTTCAAGCTGACAGGAAAGAGAATTCCATGTGGCGCTGTGTGTATGCTGAATGCAGAAGAAAAAATTAGTTGAGTTTTGGTGCTGCTTTTTACATATTTCTTTTGTTAGTGTATTAGATCCTTAGTAAATTTGGACTGGGTATACTCTTAAAATTAGTGTCTGTTAATTGTTAATATCTGTGTGAATACTGTATGCTGTAGTCTGATATAAGGCTAATTCAGTTTTACAAGATCACAGGTCCTCCCTCAAAATTTCACAGATGTTTCAATTATGAGAGAGAGCCTCTTCGTAAATAAAATTATTAAAGAAGCATAGATGTACCAGAGACCATTGTGTTCCTCACTAGATTTAGGATAGTGCTTTTTTAAATGCAGTGTTAAGCCATGGGAGGAAAGTTGGTGGCAGTTGGGAGATCTGCTTTAAAGAAAACAACTTAAAGTTTTTCTTAGTTTATCTGCATGAACTCATATCCTTATGCACTTATCCTTATGCAATCATACGGGGCTGACACTGAGTCTTGTTATATCATTCTGTTAAGGAAGTAACACAAATTGAAACATGTTCAAAGATGAGTCTGAAATAAATACTGTAGTGCACCCTTTTGTGATTACCTGTTGCATTACATATTGCAAAATGCGAAATATGGAAATAAGTAGGTGATTTGGGGAGTGCCAGACATAAGTGAATTTCCTTTCTCCTGTGGGTTTGCCAGTCAGTTTAATGTTAAAGAAACAGTATTTATTTATTAGCTTTATTGCTGTAATAACTTGGGTGTGCAGAGAACTTAGAGATTGTAATACATCATATGAGAACATTGACAGTCTAATGAAATCCTGTTACTAAATGTGAAGTGAATTCAACAGGGTTATTCTTCAGTCTGAGATAATGGGCCAGATTCTCAGATGGCATAAATTGGTGTTGCACCTTTCAGTGGAATCTGACAATCTATGCCAGTTGAGGATCTGGCCCATAGGGTGTGTAATTTTTTTCAGGATGTACAAGTCAAAACTGGATGTGTGTTGTGGGAGACTAGCGTGAGATAAAAATGGTAGAAACCCTTTTCAGTCTGTAGAACTAGATGGTATTCTAAAGTTGATCCTATGGTTTTCCTCTTTAGTTGGCAAGAGAAACATTTTAAATTGTAGAGTAAAGTTCCTCAGGCCTGAGGGAATATTTTGTGGTGTCTGGAATGTGTGGCTAGGTTTGAAGGTATTCAGTGTTGGGCCAAAACACAACTATGTTACTGTCTGCTATAGTATAGTCCTTATTTTAATTGTGTGTATAGAGGCTTTACCAGAGTCCATTCAATTAAAAACATATTTGCCCAATTCGGGGTGGTTAGCTCTTACTAATGAGTGCTGTGAGATGTCCCTTCTCTGTTCTCAGTGCAGTCCTAAAAATGGTGAAATCACAAATTTTAATAATTTGGATTTAACTGTGTGCCAGCTATCATATTGTTCGTTTAAAGTTTTCTAGTGTTCTGGTAAAATTTGTCTTCCTCCAGTTATTTACTTAAACTTTTTTGAGTATAATTGCGTTTGCAATACAGAGTCCTGATCCAGCAATGTTGTGCACATGAGTGGACCCCTGTACCCATGAGGAGACCAGGTGGGATCCATTCATATACATCATGGTGCTGGGTTAAGCCCCAAGTCCCTACAAGGAATAATTTTAATTGAGCATGCTCATAAGTCATGCTTCCAGGGACATAATTTTGAGGTCACTTAGTTTTTTCACTGGCAAAATTGACTGGAGCTAGTTATTCCACAATTGACAAATCCTTTGTTGTCCTTATTGTAAGAAGAACCCAGCTCATCATAGAACAATATTTTGCTCACAACAAGGAGAAAGATTTGGGAAGCCTTTTGGATTTTTTTCTGAAAGCTAAAATTAACCAGCCTCTATATTAAAGGAATGTGGCCGTGCTGTAATGTGGGCAGTGTAGACATATCCTTTCTAAGGTTGTTTTTGAAGCCTGTAGGCTTTTAACACTTGAACAGAGAACATCTTATCTGTTAGAATGAGGAAGGAAGCCAATTTTCTAACTGGGCTCCTAATCTGTTAAAGTTCTTCTGAATTTTATAAGCCTTTGGGTTTAATCTTTTAGTACATAAGAAATCTACAATATTAATCTTCGTGGAATAATAGTACTGTGTTTACATAAATCAGAGAGTCTCAGTGTGACAGATTCTGAACTGAGTTGAGCAGCTAATGGCAGTATATGTGTGATCTGAGTAATAGAAGATCCAGAAACCTTCTCAGGTTCCATGTGAATATGGATTTTTCCCTTGGTACATGTGTTGGAACTATACATTAGTAACAGTGAACCATCATGATATTGAACTCTGCAGTTCTTTAAAATGTTACAAAATACAACTGGCAAAAGCATACACTGTCTATGCATTTAAATATGTAAAATCAAGAAGCTAAAAATGTAATTTCCTCATCATCCCCATGACTTCAAAGTACAGCAGTAAGCACAGGAGAGTTTTCAAGTGTAGTCTTTTTCTCAAAAGCTGCTTGAAAAGAACTGGTGATTAAAAACTCAAGCTTAAACCAAGTAAATAGATGCCCAGATTTCTTGGATCCCTAATCCTGTTTTACTTGTGGCACCTTAGAGACTAACAAATTTATTGCATGACATGCATCCAATGAAGTGAGCTGTAGCTCACAAAAGCTTATGCTCAAATAAATTTGTTAATCTCTAAGGTGCCACAAGCACTCTTTTTCTTTTTGCGGATACAGACTAACACGGCTGCTACTCTGAAACCTGTAATCCTGTTTTAAAACCACATTGTGTATGTGGTTATGTACTGATTGGCCAACATGAAATTTAGTTACAATGTTAGGAATTAAATATGCCTACAACTACAGATTATTTTTTCTTAAGAGTCAAGTTAATAAATTGCCTACATCTAACAAGCACAAATTACTGTTTTGTGCTTTCTTCTGATGTAAAAATGTTTTCTTTATACCATAATTACTGCCCTGTATATTGTCATCTTTAATGTAATTATAGTTACCACAAGAAAATAAATAATTTAAACTTTATTAAAGGTCTTATTTTGAAAGGTGAATTACATGTTATCAAGAGGGCTGTCAAGCAATTAAAAAAATTAATCTCAATCGTGTGATTAATTGCACTGTTAATAATAGAATACCATTTATTTAAATATTTTTGGATGTTTTCTTCTTTTTCAAATATACTGATTTCAGTTACAACACAGAATACAAAGGGTACAGTGTTCATTTTATATTTATTTTCTATTATAAATATTTGCACTGTGTGGCAAGGCACCTCCTTCGTCTCGCCAGACCAAGAACTTCCCCCTCTGGCGATGACAGGCCTAGGGTAAATCAGCCCAACCCCATTCTGGGCAGTGTTGGTCTCTCCCCCCCGGGCTGTATTTCCTGGGTAGGCCTACGGGGTGATCCTCCACCAGAAAAAAGCGGAATGGTCCCATACACATACAAACAAAGGGTGATACCTTCCCCTGCCTCCTCAATGGGGCTGGGTGTCGCCCTGTAGCCTGTCCCGGGATGTCAGTCCTTCCCTGAGCAGGCACTCAGGCTTGTCTGCTTCCCCTATGGGGAGGAGCACAGCCTCCCCTCCTGGAGAAGCTTACTTCCCTGCTGCCACTAGCCTGGTAGCAGCTTGTCTCTCTCTCTCTCCCTCCTGGTTTTAAAAGGTCTCAGGCAGCCTTTAACTGGGTCCAGGTGTTCCTAATTGACCTGAGGTAACCCCTTCTCAGTTTATATGGAAGAGGGCCTTTAACATTATAGGGCTAATATGGCTGCCTTCCCAGACACTCTTGCAGTCGTCCAGCCTGACTTTGTCACAACGGTAAAAAAACGAGAGAGTATTTTTCAGTTCACCTAATACAAGTACTGTAGTACAATCTCTTTATCATGAAAGTTGAACTTGCAAATGTAGAATTATGTACCAAAAAACTGCATTCAAAAATAAAACATTGTAAAATTTTAGAGCCTACAAGTCCACTTAGTCCTACTTCTTGTCTAGCCAATCGCTCAAACAAACAAGTTTGGTTACATTTGCAGGAGATAATGCTGCCCGCTTCTTGTTTACGTCACCTGAAAGTGAGAACAGGTATTCTCATGGCACTGTTGTAGCTGGCATCGCAAGATTAATTTTTAAAATTGCAATTAATTTTTTTGAGTTAATCGCGTGAGTTAATTGCATTAATCAACAGCTCTAATTATAAATACGTATTTTATAAACCATCCAATTTTATAGTGTACATATAACTCACCAACACTGATGGACTCTCTTATAAAGGCTATTATGTAAGAAGGCTGAACCCTTTCCTCCTCTGTTCTAGTTCTCTCTTTTACTGTTCCAGGATTGATCCATCCCTCCACGTTTGTTGAGCATCACTCTGATGGTTGACCTCTTGCATTGTTGCTGTACATTTTGTTCCTAATTTTAAAATATACATAGTATGTAAATCTGTTCCAATTCTCATAACTATATAATGTTTTTCCCCCCTGAAATTCATAAATTAATCTACCAACAAGCTCAAGCAAAGTGGATTAAAATGTCCACAAATACAATAATAGTTTCAGCTTCTGTTAATCTGTTTATCAGTTGCTAAGTAAAATAGTTTTCTCTTTTGTTCTGGGTTTTGTTTATAGAACTGCTAACAGGCAGTTCATAAATTTTCTCATTCAGTTATAGTGTACCCCAAAATGTGCTGGTTGCATCACAGACAAATAAGATAGTGTACTTGCCCTGAAGACTTTGTACTGCTCTTCACTGTACTGTCATCAGTGCAGTTGTGCCAGTGGAAGCACTAGTGAAGACTGGCAGCAGATATTTCTACCACTGTCGTCAGATCATCGAAACACTAGCCAGGAGGGAAGACTGGCGTGCCTCTGCACTTATTTATAGTCTGCTTTACGGTGCTCATTGCCATAATATTGTCTTACATATATTTTAACTCCTGCAACACTCCAATGAGGTAGTTATCCCCACTCTATGCATAAGGAATGATGGGTTTATGTAATTTGTTCTTGGTCACCCAGGAAGTCAGTGACAGAGCCAGGAATTGAGCCTGGGTCTCTTGAGTTCTAGTCCAGTGCCTTAACCAACAACGCCATCCTTCCGGTTCATATCTTCAGGCTGCTGTTACTGCTCTTTCGGCAGAACTTGGGCCTTAATATACCACCCTGAAAGACAGGAGGCAGGAGATCAGATGGCCTCACTGTTTCTTCAACAGCTAATCTTTGTAATTTTGGAGAGAGAGGTATCAAAGTTTAAACTCAAATTGGTATATTTTGGGATAGTTCCATATACTATAAATAAATCAGTACTAAATCTAAATAAGATGTCAGAAACAACCCAGAGAAAATTTATGCTAAATATCCACAATAACCTGATGATTTAGTTCTATGGGACAGGTACTGCCATTTATTATCTATTTCTACAGCACCTAGCCCAATAGGTTCCTGACCTGGTTGGCTCCGCAGTGCAGGAGCAGTGTAAATGTTAAATATTAAGAACTTGGACTGAATCAGCCAGACTCTGCTGTTATAGGTTTTTGATCCATGCATCTCATCCCATCCTACGTATTTGAGTGAATGCTTGGATTCTGTGCTACATGATAGAGTTCATACACTACCACTGAAACAAAGTGAATAAATGTTGTAATGTGTAGAAGCTGAGGGAGACGGCTTCAGTCTGCCTTTCCCACAAGGCCCTAAAATCTAATATATTCAATCTTTTGGAACAAGGGTTTTGAGTGCACAAAAAGAGGGGGGTGTTGTAGCTTTAAATACAGTATGTGCAGAGTATAAAATCTGAGTCTGATGTTAAGGGAAAATGTGCCTCCTTCTATTAACTTAATCAACAAGTTTAATAAAAAAGCACTTCAGTGATGTATTTCAGTGCGTAAATTTAAGTTAACATTTTTCCTCCACCTGACAATGAATACATGACAAAGGGTTTTTGTTTAGCATGGACTCAGAGGAACATATTAATTTGTTGCTTTCAGTAGATTATCTAAAGCTAGACTCTCTGGAACTCCACTTAGTAGATGTGAAAGTAGTGGGGGATACAAAATGAGGAGGAAAAACTATTGAGGAAAGTCCTCATCTTTTAGGTTCAAATTTGAAAAGTGAGAGTAATAATGGTTAGTCTTGCAGTATGCTGCACATGCAGCATTTTAGAGCAAGTAAAACTATGATCATACCAGTTTCACTTTATGCCACAAGTCCCAAGTGTACTCATGCACTGAAACACTGGTATTATGAAAAGACAGAGGGTGCAGAACTGGTATTCGGTGCTGGTTCAATGGACTTCAGTTTGTAAAAATAAAGGAAACCTGCCAAAGTACCAACATGTATCTTAGAAATGTGGACTACCAACTTGTTCATAAGTACAAACTTTGCTCTTGCTTTTCTGAAATACTCCCTGTGTTTATACTAAAGAATTTTTGCAAAAATTTCCCTCTGGTAATAAAATGCCAGCAGCAGCTAGAGTTTTGTCTACACCGGATCTCCTACCAGTGATATCAGGTCTGGAGGTAGCAGAATGGGAGTTACTTTGCTAAATGTCTCCAGTGTAGACAGAACCTCCTTGCATCTAAGGTTAAGTATGTTGCAATAAAAATAATTTTCAAATAAGAAATTGTCACATTTGGGCAATTTTCTTTTACACAGTTTAATCTACATACCTATTTGATAAGCATCTCTTGTTTTCTAACATACTTAAAACACAAGGAACTGTTGTGTATGTATAAACACTGCCTTTTAACCAAGTTTTAACCAAATTTCCAGATGCTAAAATTCCTTGACCATTTAAACAATTACTGTAAGAATATGTTACTAATCAAATATTAAAAATTTGCTGTCCTGCTTTAAGGAAGACTTAGCACTGTCTTAACATAGCTTCTTATTTTGGCTATTTCCTTTTGTGTTTGTACAACAGTGGCAAAAGAAAAGAGAGGACGAAAGGTGGGTGTATTAGGGTATGTGGGGTTGGGAAGGGAAGCCTGAAATTAGTGTGTGTGAGAGTTAAATCTAAAGCAGGTTAAGGGATGCAACTTGGAACATTTTTTTGTGAATTTATAATTCACTTAAAATAAAGATTTTTAATGGAAATGCTGACAGTGTATTTACTGCATTGCCTGCCAATGCAAGATTATAATTATGGTAGGATTTGCCAGACTTTGTGGCTAGTTGGGGTTAGTCTCATTCAGACCTTGCATTACAATAGGTATCTGGTTTGGAATTGTTCCCTTAGGAACACACATTCTAAAACTAAACTACACAGTAACTGACCACCATTGCGCCAGACAAATGAGTCTTGGAGAATCTCTTATGTAAACCAGTGTTTTTAAGTGTTGAACAAGCTTCTTTGGCAAGGCAGCAAAATCAGGGTTTTGCTCTCTTAAAAAATATATGCCTAGGTATGTGTGACCATGGTTTCAATTTCTTGCCGCATAGTCTTTTGCCTTTTTAATTATATATATTTAGTTTCAGAATGACCCACTCAGCATTAAGCAATCCCTCTGTCATTAGGTCCCTCTTCTGATTAGCTCAGTATTGTTGCATTGAACATTCAGTGGGTTTTGGTGAAAGCTCAAGTAGTTAAATTAGAAGGATGAGTTTAGATCCCCCCTATAAGGTGGCACTGTCTTGTTACCAATTCTGACCAGTGCTCTGCGTCTGTGTTTCAAATTGCATGTTGAAATTTTTATCTAACTTTCATTAAGGTACTCTACCAATCCCATGGGCAATTCTGCAATTGTTTTATGAGCTGCTGGTTTGTTTCATTTGAATTTAACTATTTGTCTATACTTGGATTATGTACTTGAAAACTAATGCTTGTAGTTTGTGTTTTAATTTCCAGATTTGATCTCTTCTGAGCAAGTCTCAGAGGGAAGGCTCACATACAAGTAGCTGAAAAAGCATTCCTCCCTGCTGGCTGGAAAGGGATCTGAGGGAGGTTGCTTGAGACAGTTTTTGGTTTAGATTTCATATCTAGATTTACTAAGGCTTGGTCTATACTTAAGTTTTGCTGGCTTACCTATGTCCGTTATGGGTGTGGAAAAATCACACCGCTGGCCTACTTAGATATGCCCCAAAAGTTCTAGTCTGGGCGTAGTATAGCTTATTTTGTTTGAGGAACTAGTATAAGCTGTAGCGGCAATAACTGTCTCCATCTAGGAGACTTTTCTAGTACAGCTATGTTGGCAAACCCTTTCTAGTGTAGACAAAGCTTAATTGTGAAGACTAATTGGAAGAAGATGAGTGTTCTGTTGTTAGTTTAGAACATTCACAGCTTAATTGTAATATTGGAGGCCTGATTTTTTATAATGCTGAACAATGCAGTTCTTGAATCTGTTTCTTCTGAATTAAATAAAATAACCTTAAATAACAAATTGCAATATTTTGACCAAAACCATGTTTTTAATCTTAATTGTAAAATTGTTTAACTTACTTTACATTCTTTGGAGGTGGACAAAATTAAGGTTGCCACGCAGGGTACATCTACACAGCCAGTGGCAGCCCAGAGCATCAAGCCTCCAAGCCCAGGTTGACTGACTCAAGCTCTTGGGGCTCATGCTATTGCTCTAAAAAATGCACTTTTAACTTGCAGCTTAGGCTCTGAAGCCAGCCCTCTCCCTGGACTTCAGACCTCAAGGCCAAGCCCCAATGTTTTCTTAGCTATTTTTAGCACTATAGCGTGAGCCCTGGAAGCCTGAGTCTGTCGACCTGGGCTCGGGAACTTGTTGCCATTGGCTGTGTAGACATATTCTAAGTGAATCGGTGCCAAAGCCAGGATTAGAACTGGGGGCCCTCCAGCTCTGTCACCCGACTCCTTCCTTCAGACCATGCTTCTTCCTCCCAGCAATAATAATTTAAATGTGTTCTCCAAGGTAACTTAAAGGCTGTTGCAGGGTTGGGCACTTGACCTGTCCAAAAATTATTGGTCAAATATTTTAAAGTACTAATTTATGAGAACAGTGACAAAAACGAGGAGGACTTTTGTTCTCCAGTAGGCTTAACTTCAGATATTTCTGCCTAATCACAAAAACCAAGTTACTTAACGTGTTATTTTAACTCAGAAAAATATGAAGCACAATGAAATGAAGCTCTAAAAGATGAAACAATGACACCATGATGCAATCAGAAATGGAGTCCGCCACCTACATCAGAGTGCTGTTGTTGGAATATTTGACTGGTCAATTGACTGAATTGCCAAACTACTGTTACTTTAATTGGCTTGTGTGTCAGTTGTTGGGAATGGGGCAGGTTTTGAAATAGGGAATATTCCTTCATTACACAACAGTGGTAGGGCAGCCTGTGAGGCTCACGTAATGAAATCATAGAATAGAGCTAGAAAAGACCTGTTAGGTTATCCAGTCTGTCATCTGCGTGTCAAAACCAGTTTGTTTCCTTTTGTACATTTACTATAGTTTTGTCTAGTGTTAAACATGCCAAAGATGAAGCCTCTACTCCTTGAGAAACCGTTTCACATCTCCTCTCACTAAGAAGGTTTTCTTCCCTTCTAAGTTTTTTCCTTTTCCTAATTTTACACCCTTTATTACATTAAATAATCCCTTTTCCTCCTGGTGTTTACACTTCTCAGCTATTTGTAGATTTTTGTCTCCTTTATCCCACTAGGTGTTGCTTAGCTATGTTATATGTATTTAACAGCTCGACCAACCTGAGGAAGATCAGAGTCCACTCATAAATTGAGAATTATAGCCACCCTTACAGATCTTTAGTCCTTAGATTTGATTGTAAATTGGTGTGATGGGGAAAGCCTTTGTCTAATATTCCGTTGGTGAGGTGAGGGACAGAAGCATTTTAGATTTTTTTTTCGTCCCTGTATATACAATGTGCATCTCCTGTTTCTTCAGCAGATATCTAAGCTGTTAAAAGTTGTGCTGATGGTAGATGTGTTGATGGGAAGCTGGTGATGTATAAATTAGGTTGTTAACTATGTACAGGCATGGTTTTTTCAGTTCTATTCAAAACCCAGGGAAGGGCAAAGAGGGTGGAATGATGTTGAGCAAATGGAATCTGGCAAAATTGCGGGAGAGAACTTATTTTCAAGCTTTTAAGAATGACAAACCATTGCAGGAGTTTTTTTCAGTGCTTTAGATGGCAAGATGAGGACGAACAAATGGGAGCAACCATGAAATATTAGACAGTCTTTATAGCATTGGATTTGGGTAGGAGTGATTTTTTTTTTTTTTCCCTTCAGGGAATGGAGTGAATGAGGTTGAAAATATGTGGTTGGTTCTTGCTGCCCTTTATTCTGGGGAAAATCCTGTGAAAGTAAAACAAAATAGCAAATTCAGTTTGTCCTAAATGAAAGAAATAACTTGAGTTTTGGATCCATATCACTGTTGACTTACTGGTGTGCTGAGTGGATGAGATGGGTCAGGTAGAGGAGTACAAAAAACAAAGGCAAAATAAAGCTCTTACTATACCTCAAGTACTAAGGATGATATGCATTTTAAATATAGCATTAGGCCGTGTTTGAAGTTGGCAGATTAAAGCATTACACACAATTCAGAACCTTTCAAAAGGTAACCATTACTTCTGAAGATATTGTTGACACTGCTCTTAGTACTTTGCAAATAAACATTATTTTTATTTTGATGCAGTCTGAGCACAGGACTAGAAGCTAGGAACACTTGGCTTCTGATCCTCACTCCCTCTGTGGCATGGAACAGGTCACTTGAACTCCCAGCTTTCCCGGCTCAGAAATAGGGAATTTCATACATACATACCAACTTCAGAGATGTTTCTGAGGATTCATTAACATATAGACAATGCTTTGAAGATAGAAAGTGGTATATAAATGCGAAGTACTGTGGGCCAGATTCTTCCATCCTTTCTAATGTTTAGTAGTATTGTACTCCACAAGCGTCCTTACTGAATTAAATGGGATTCATCTTAATTAAGGTACTACTATCCGTGAATAATATTGGTATAATCTGTTTTTTAATGATAAAAGGTGGTTTTGGTCTTGGTGCTGGGCATGACGTGTTCTTAGTAGTCATTGACATTCTGTACTGGAAGGAGTCCTTTGGCCTGACTGTTAAAAGTATCTGTCTATCTCTGTATAACATGACTGCACAAAATACTACATGTAGGTGTGTCTAAAGCACCTTACAAAACATTGGCATTGTATTTGTTGGTCTTGAAAGATTTAGTCCCTCTACCAATTTAATCAAAAATACCAAGTTTTAATCTGCATGCACACTGGCATATTGGAGAATTAAATGTTAAACTAGGAAATGGGCAGACGTTGGCATAGAGTCTATATAAAAGGCAGATGAGAGGAAGGAAGCAGCAGCTAAAATAAACAGATGGGGGTGGACAAGGCGGAAATATTAAGGAGTAAAACTGATAACACAGGGAGGGTTAGGGAGAGAACAATAAACAAAATGGAAAAACTTGCATAATTAAAAAAATAATTCAGTAATAAGGTCACTCTGGGGACAGTGAATTACAATTGAATTTAATTCAAGGAGAAGGGAAACCAGAAGTCATGTATGCAGAGAGATTTTTTGGCAGTTTTGACTTAACCAAACATTTTAGGAACGCAGACACTAATGGGGGCTAATATATTTAGACCTTTTAGGTAACAGAAGTGGAAGTTGTAATTTGCTTATTAAATCTATCTTTATTGGGCTCCTGGCATGGTGGGGGAATGGAGAATGGGGAGAGACAGAGCACCTGTGATCTGGTGGAGTGAATGAGGGGAGACAGAGCCCCTGACATGGGGAGGGGACAGCTGGGGCACACAGATCCCGTGGTATGAGGGAGGGGGAGTGAAGGCTGCAGGGGGGTCTGAAACAGAAGGGATAGGAGCGTGGCACACAGGTCACTTGTCGGGTGGGGAGAATGCAGAGATGCAAGGAGCTCCTGGTGTTTGCAGTGCGCTCACACTTAGCCTATAGAAGTAACAAAGTGTGCAACTCTCTCTAGTATAAAGCTGATTGGAGATTTTTGAGGGAGGAATTAATCATTGTTCATTTGAATTTAATCAGGGAGCACATTGATAGTGTGGAGAGTCACCTAGAGCATTGATTAGTCAACAAAGTGCAGTGTGGTGAATCTGCTAATGCTCTTCTCCTCATGCTGTAGAGCAACTAGCTCACAGTTCTGTGGTGGTTGGAGGAGGGGTCACAGAGGCAGGCCCTAGGAGGAGCATAATGCTGAAAGCTGTTGGAGAGCAGACGTAGGCTGATAGAGCCTTAGCCCTGAATTGCCTACAGTGTTTGCGTGAGGCGTGATGCACCTTGAGGCATGTTACCGGGGATCATTTCACAAGGGACACTGGTGTACCACTGTACTCCCAAATTTACCACGCAAAATCTTCCTATGAAAAGGCACAAGAGGATGAAGAAATAAATAAAATTTCTTGTGAGACTACATAGTGCGGGAGGGTAGACATTGTGTTAGTCCAGCAGGCAAAGAACACAAACTACTGAAAGTTGTAAAGATCTTTCATTGGATTAAATAATAAAGGCAAGCTTCAGAGAATCAGTCCCCCTAGCAGGCCATTGGGAAATAGTACCATGGTGTTGATTCAGACTGAACAGCTGAAATAAAATCTCTTACATTTTTCCCCTTTGATGTCTAAATCTTGTTTTGAAGTCTAAATTGAAATCCTGCCAAGGCAGCGTTTCCCACAATGCTCTAATTTCCCAAAGTCTCATGAAGACTTTATTGAAAAATTACTGTTTTTGGGCAAACTTGGAATATCTCCTACAGTGGTCTTTGTTTCTTGCTTTTTGAGAACTGGCCATTCATTCTTTGAGAACAGTGTCATTCAAACTAGGATGTGTCAACTGGAAGGATTAAACTGGAGGGAGGAGGAGGGGGATGTTTTTTGCATCGTTTCCACTTTGTGCCAGAGACAACTATTTCATAAGCTTTCTGCTTGTGTGAAGGAAATGAAAGCAAAATCAAAGAAATGAGTCTTTAATTTCATTCTGAAAGTGATTGATTCCACTCTTATTTCCTGTGGTAGAGATTTCCATAGTTGAGGTGCAATTCCTTTTAACAGGTTTCAGAGTAGCAGCCGTGTTAGTCTGTATTCACAAAAAGAAAAGGAGTACTTGCGGCACCTTGGAGACTAACAAATTTATCTGAGCATAAGCTTTCGTGAGCTACAGCTCACTTCATCGGATGCATTCAGTGGAAAATACAGTGGGGAGATTTATATACATAGAGAACATGAAACAATGGGTGTTACCATACACACTGTAATGAGAGTGATCACTTAAGGTGAGCTATTACCAGCAGGAGAGCGGGGAGGGGAAAACCTTTTGTAGTGATAATCAAGGTGGGCCATTTCCAGCAGTTGACAAGAACGGCTGAGGAACAGTGGGGGGTGGAGAGGGGGAATAAACACGGGGAAATACATTTACTTTGTGTAACGACCCATCCACTCCCAGTCTCTATTCAAGCCTAAGTTTTTTGTATCCAGTTTGCAAATTCTTGTCAATTGCTGGAAATGGCCCACCTTGATTACCACTACAAAAAGACACACACACACCCGAGCTGTCCTGCTGGCAATAGCTCACCTTAAGTGATCACTCTGGTTACAGTGTGTATCGTAACACCCATTGTTTCATGTTCTCTATGTATATAAGTCTCCCCACTGAATTTTCCACTGAATGCATCCGATGAAGTGAGCTGTAGCTCACGGAAGCTTTTGCTCAAATAAATTTGTTAGTCTCTAAGGTGCCACAAGTACTCCAGTTCCTTTTAAGTTTGTCTCCAGCATTCATGTGCCTCTCCCAGAATAGTCCTTTCTATTGTAGGCATTTCTAATATGCTCCTTGCCATATACATTTTACCTGTGTCTTCTAGAGCTGCTTTGTTACTTTTTTTTATCATAAGGCTAAAGCACAGTTTTTTGAAACGGATTTTCATACTAGACTGGACAGAGCACAGAAGATATGGTAGGAAACAAATCTACAATGGTTGGAATAAGGGATGTACAAGATGACCGAATAGGTCTTTCCCATCTTTAGTTTTTTGGATTACTATGCATTGTCCAAAAATATCAGCATGTGTTTTAGGATCTGATTCAGTGGTGATGAGGATGACTCAGTTTGGATTTTGCTGCTCCGTTGAATTTATAGAAGTCTTGTGTTGTGTGCATATATATCAATATTTATCTAATATATCATTGTCCCATTATACCTTACACATCTTTCTTTTGCAGGCCCAAAATGTTCAGCTTAGCAAGGAAATGACTCTTGCCAGCAACCGTAGTCTGGCTGAGGGCAACCTTTTGTACCAACCAAAATTGGACACTCTGAAAGCAAGTTTGACCCAAAAATATCAGGAGCTGCAGGTTCTTTTTGAAGCCTATCAGATCAAGAAAACCAAGCTAGGTATAACATGTTCTTGTGGTTATACGTCTCCTATTTTCCTGTACTTTTCTCTATTATTCTAAAATATGGATAGATATACTCTTTTCTGATGCATGTCCCTAATTCTTAGCTGTGTGCATATAGAGTATCTGTAGGTGTAAAAGAACTGAAGTGTCAAAATAGTAATGTTTGAATTATAGATCATTCTATATTATTATTTATTATTTGTGCACTGGACCCTCACTAGACCGCGCATTGATATAGTGCAAATTCACATATAATGTGGTCGCGGCCATAGATCCCAATTTAATTACTTTAATTGCATTTCATTTTAACGTGGTCCTGCACATGGATCCCAAATCCCACGTTCTAGTGAGGGTCCGGTGTACTACCATAGCACTTAGGAGCCCTCGTCATAGATCTGGACTTCATTGTGTTAGGCACTCTACAAGCACAGAACAAAAAAAATCATCCTTGCCCCCTGACGAGCTCACAGTCGATAGTAGATCTGGCAAATACCACTGTTCTCAGAGATGATTAATAAGGCTGCGAGTTTGTCACAGAAGTCACGGATTCCCTCCATGACTTCTTCAGTGGCCTGTGTGCCTGGCTCAGCAGCAGCTCACACAGCCTCTGTGCCAGTCGTACCACCCACTGCTGGGGCAGTCTTGGGCCACCATCTGCTCCCCCCTCCCCCCAACAGCAACAGAGTTTGGGTGTGGGAGGGGGCAGGGGGTTGGGGCACGGGACGGGGTGAGGCAGGCTCTGGGTGGCGCTTACCTGGGAGGCTCCCTGGAAGAGGTGACACCCCTGTCGCTCAGCTGCTAGGCGGAGGCGTGGCCAGGTAGCTATGTTTACTGCCTCCACCTGCAGATACCGCCCCCACAGTTCCTATTGGCCACAGTTCCCAGCCAATGGAAGCTGCAAAGCCAGCACTCTGGGTGGAGGCAGTGCTCAGAGCTCGTGACCTGTCCGTGACTTTTACTAAACGTACCCATGACTAAAACATCGCCTTAATTATTAAGTACATATTCTGCCACCTAGTAAAAAGAACTAAAGAGACGAGCATGTATTATTGGAATACACATTCCTTTCTATGATTAAAAGAACATACATATCTAACTACTGTTGATCTTTTGTCTGAATATGATCAAATTTCACTTGATGTTTAAAAATACCACAATTTTTTTTCCTGAGATTGTCCAACCAATGACAATTCAGACTGACTGAATATAATATTGCATTTAATATATTCTTGTGTCATACTTCGTTATGAAGCATTTTATCTTAACACATTTACCAACTTAAGTTCATTTGATTTTTTTTCAGTTTACTGTAGTGGGTAATTTTTAAATGAAATTCTCAGAAAACACATTAAAATTTTCTGCTTAGAATCCTCCTGTCTGGAGTAGAACAAAGAGTAAATAATCAAATAGTATGTTTGGCCTTTAAAAGAAGCCTTATACTTACCGGAACTGTATAATTTCAGTCCGAAATTATCGCTTGTAGCAGCTGTTCCATTAACTATTCTTTTCATATTATTACAGATAAACAATCCAGCAATGCTTCCCTGGAGACACTATTAGCACTACTTCAAACAGAGGGGGCTAAGATTGAAGAAGACACTGAGGTAACGGCAGTACATATGTAGTGCAAATAAGAGATTCTGCTACTCATCTCAGTTACACAAGGCTTCGAACAGACACAGTTGTAACATACTATCAGATAAAGATATCATAGATCTAAGGGATTTTCAAAGAATAGGGCCCAAACCATCACTTCAGACTTTTGCAAGTTGAGTTCACTGGGAATTATTTTGTCTGAGTAAGGATTGCAAGCTTACTTTAAAGATTTTTAACATAAATACTATAATTCTTCTCTAGCTGCATGTGAAAACATGCTCAGGCCATAGGCACATAGCTACGGGCCTCGGGGGTGTGTGTGAAAAATTCACACCCTTGAGTTCCGTAGCCATGTCAACCTAATCCCTGGTGTAGATGCAGATAGGTGAACAGAAAAATCCTTCTGTTGACTTAGCTACCATCACTCAGGGAGGTGGTGTTCCTACAGCGATGGGAAAACCCCTTCCATCACTATAGGCTGTCTGTGCTATGGGGTTACGCTGGCATAGGTAAGGTGCCGTAGCTGTGTTGCTATAGTCCCCATAGTGTAGATGTGCCCTCAGGTTGTTTTCAACCTAATAGCATATCTGTATAGAACTCTTTAAATAAACATCCAGGTGTAATGTTGTTTGCCAGGTGCATGTATTAATCTAACACAAAATGTCAGTCGCTCTTGGAGTCTGGGCGAGATGAAAAACAGAGGTGAGCCATTCTGTCTTGCTCAAACTGAGAATGTAATATCAGTAATGAAGATACAGAGTGTGCAGTGTTCTAGGGTAGGAGGAAAGCCTCCTCAGCAGCAATGGAATATTCCATTACGATCCTTCCATATCTGTCTAGTCTCTGGTCACCCCTCACTGTGCTCAAGTTTTTAGAGGCATTGATGTGGTTGGCTCTATTTGTGAATTGCGTGTGAGACATTGGCTTGTTTTTACTACATTGCTTGTTAAGGGTAATAACCAAACCTTTTAAAACTGACTTGTAATCTCAAAAAGTCATTTTCAGGGCAAATGATAATTGGTTATATTGAAATGTATTGTCGCCTGTCTTGATTAAAGTAGCATTTACCAAAGCCTCACTTTGTCCAAGCAGTGTGAATGAGTAGACTAAAAACATGGCTTAATACTGATCTCTGATTCTCTACCAATGCTGGAACCAGTTCTTGCTTGCAGGGTTCTAAGTGGTTTTCTGGTCAGTGTTGACAGTGCTAAATCATAAAATGACAGGTTTGGCCAGCCATCTGGAAGACTGTTGAATGTGATTCATACATGTTTCCAGAGGTCAGGGAAACACGAGAGCCCTGCTAAGCAAGAGCTAGGTTTAAATGTTTCTTGCTACCATGACTTGGGTACAAAATGATAGCTGAACAGAGATGAAATCAAATACATCTGAGAAATAATTGAGAAAAATATTGCGTGGAATTGTAAAGTATACAGTCTTCCATGTCCAAGCTGGAACAAATGACAGGAAAGGAGACACAATGCTGTTAGGATATAAGCTATTTCTGGTTCCTTCAGAACATATTACTTTCTAACAGGGTTATTCAATGTTTGACAGAATATGGCAGAAAAGTTTCTTGATGGTGAAGTATCCCTGGATTCATTCATTGATGAATACCAGAGCAAACGTAAACTGGCTCACTTACGACGTGTAAAAATCGAGAAACTCCAGGAGATGGTGCTGAAGGGACAGAGACTTCCACAGGTTCAGCAGCAGCCTCAGCCAAAAGCACCTGAGACAACACCAGCACCTCAAACTTCCTACTCTTCAGATGCAAACACTCCTCCTGCAGTTTTGCCCCGGCGAATACCACCCCCACCTCCTCCATCAGTCCCAGCAGGACGCCTCCCCACTCCATTTACTGCAGCAATGGATTCAGGACCAGCTTTTCCTTATCCAGGAGCTCCATACCCTCCCCTTCCCCCACGAGCGGGAGTTCAATCTGCAGGTCAAATGCCACAGCCAGGATACCCATCTCAGTTTGTATCACAGTACCCTCCAGCACTGCCCCAAAGACCACCACCTCGTCTTCCACCACATCCTGGCTTTATCCTACAGTGAATACATCAGTACGCCTAACTCATGTATTGGTGCTTAAATTTTTGTTCTTTATCTCTCCCTCCCAGAGACTTAATATAGGCAATGGAAAACCTCTGTGCTTTGCACAATGGAACACAAAGTTTGGGCTGCAACATGGGGTTGTGAAATTGCACTCAGTAAATGTAATCCTTTTCTTGTCTGTTTCTTAAAAATCAGTGACTATGTAAACTATTTTTTTGTAGGAAGGTGGTGGGGCTGAATTTTGTAACTCTGGCAAGTTGTGAAACAACGCAGTGGATTTGTTTGCATTCTAAGTATAGACTCAATACTCCAGTAATGGTAAATGATTTTAAGGAAAATAGCATACTTGTCTGATGTGGTATTGTGTTCTCATTGCGACTGGATTTTAAGCATGGTTAATTGTGAGCTATTTATATCTCAAAAGAATTTTCTGTGCTGTCAGTTCTGGTATTTGGATGGTAACCATTGTATCTAAATGCTAAGCATAAAGCTGCAGTGGAAATGACCTGCATTCTTTGAAATAAACCCAAGGCTCCACATTGGTGGCTGGGTTCACTAACTTTGTTCTCAGAGCCTGGTAATCAGAAAATGTTCAGTAGCTTATTTTGAAAACCATTAATTCTTAAAATATTTTTAACTCCTAAATTTATTATTGCTTTGGGTTTTTCACAATAAATATGCACACCTTTCACTTCTGTACATTGTTCATTTCCTGAAAGTCCTGGTCTTTTGAAATAAGTAACCGAATATCTTTTTCTATTAGATGATTGATCCTGGAAGCCATGTAAAGAAAACTATTCGTAGTGCCAATTCAAATTTTTGTACAAACTTCACCGGCCACACCCTCTTGAACCTAGTCTCGCCAGCCTCCTTCTGTTTTCCCCACTTTCCTGCCTTGCCTGTTAGGGTAGCTGCTTACTTTTTGCTTAATTTGTTCTTCCCATGCCATGGGGTTGAGAAGCAATTTTTTTTACACAAGTGTAACTTTTGACGTTGTCTTGTGATTTTAGGAGCCAGAGTGCTAGGCCTAAATTTGTCTTAATCCAGCACTGGGCAGTCATCTCATTTGGTGCCCATTCAAAGTCCACAAACACATATTCTCAACCTCTCTGCTCTCTCTTATTTAGAGGCACTCCTTGCCACTAGAGATCATCATCTTCTGTCCTGCAGTGTTTGAGATTCTTTTTAATCTGAAATGTACAATTAACCTTCCCTCCAATAGTCAAAACACTCTAGGATGGCTGTTTGCATCTTGCTTAATTTGTCCTCCCATTCCCATGCCATTTGGGGGCAGAAGGGGGATCTCTACACAAGTTTAGCTTTCAATGTCATTGTGTGACTCCTGGAAGGCTCCAGTGCCTTTTTTCTGATAAAGGTCAAAACCAGATTATTTGATGCCCTCCCCCCGCTTCTGTGTAAATCCTCTGACTCCCAATTAGTTATTTCCCCCTGAAGTTTGGTAGTTGCTAATAATAAATAATCTCATAACAGGAAACCCTTTGGTCTGAAAATAGGACTACATGGCTAACTCTCCCATTTGAAGATCAGAGACTGCAGATTGGTACCTGAATAGCTCCCCCTACATAAATCTGGAAGGAGGGGGAATTTTGTAAGCCTAGCAAGTTGTGAAACAATGTGCAGTGGATTTGGTTGCATAAGTATGGTCTCTCTGTAATCAAGTGGTGGTACATGATTTTTTAAAGTGTCTTTTCTTGGTATTGTGTTCCCATTGAGGCTTCGTATATGCATGATTAATTGTGAACTGTTAGTCTTTCAAAATAAGTTCTGTGCTACCAGTGCTAGGATCTGGATAGTAACCGTTCATTCTGAATGCTGAGCATAAAGCTGCTGTAGAAATAATAAAGCCAGGTCTAGAGCTACAAGATTGATAGATGGGTACAAAAACTCTAAACAGACACTCACAGATTAGATTTGCTAAAGCTTTGTAAAAATAACCAGGTAGATTTTATGCTTATCAATTGCCAACTTATTTTCTGAGTTAAAGAATTCCTCAGAAATTATGGTGGGGTGAGATAAGGGTATTTTGAACTTTACACTGCATTTTATGTACCTAACTCTTTTTCGAATGGTATAGCCCATTATTGGTATTACTGAGAAATAGTCCAAAATATTTTTTATTACTTGTTAAATTTGTCTGGTTTCACTACCTTTAGTGATAACAGGATCATTCAGGGATACTTTGTTTAAAAAAACCCCACTGTATTGTGCAAACTAAATACAGATTAATTTGATGCAATTATCTGAGAACAATGCATTATCACATATGCATGTCTCTGATGTGCCTTAGGATCACTACTTGTGATTGTAATATTCTTACTAGATTATTAGCATATCTTTCAAATCAATGGCCATTGCTTAACCCTTTTGATGTAAGGACACTTTCTTTTATGAAAGATTTTTTTACCTAGTACTTTAGACTAAGACAGTATCTGCTATTTGTATGCTTAATTGCTCTCAGTGGATGATTAGTTTGGTTTTTAGACACTGTCACAATGACTGACTGTTTCAGTTGTTTCAGTTGAGTCTCAAAACTGAACTCCAGATGTTCATGGAAAATGCTTGGCCATTAATGAGTATTGGTGTATGTGCAAACTGGTTTCTAGTTACTTATGTGCTTGCTTGATGGCAATGTTTGGTGGGTGGAGGAAGAAGAGAGCTTTGGAAAGCTTTTTGAGTCTTATTTTCAGAAACACAAATTACACCACACTAATCTGGCTGGGTAGGGTGAGAGATGCAGGGGCTGTTTGATGCCTACCACTTGCTGACACTGTTTCGAGCTACACCTGTTAGAGGTAAAGAGTAAACTGTGCTATAGAAAGGATGTTTAGAACCATATAAATCTGTACTGTGTATACTGAAAGCGTTGTTAAAATGCTATTGGCAAGTTGGCTCTTATATAAGGGGATAGCTCCATTCTCTTGCCAAAATGTTCTTTAATATACAGTGTGGTTTGATTTGAAATGTGTGCTACAAATGGCAAATACTTCCTAAAAAGAATCAGAGTTAAGGAAACATTTTTATAACATAAAAGTGGACTTGGAGTTCAAATGGTGAGGTGTAACATGGTTTTAGAATGCAGGTAGCATTTTAAATGCCCATTTTGAATGGTTTTTGCATCTGCTAACCTTTTGTATGCAACTTTTAAATGATGACTTTATTCACTTTACCTGTAGTGGGTAATTAGTGTTGAATAGTAATAATTTAAGAACAGTTTCGCTGCCCTGGAAAGCCATCTCCAAGGGGACCAACCAATCAGTTGTTTAGAAAGGTTGTAGTGGCAACCCCTGTGATACAAATAGAGTCACTGTTTAGAGTAATCTTACATCATGTGACTCCAGGAGGCAGGATACTGAGCCCAAGCCTATGTCTTAATCCAGTCCTTGGTAGCTATATCATTTGGTGCCCAATTAAAGCACCACAACCTCATATTCGCAATCCCTTCTGAACCTGCCCACTCCAAACTGGATCAATGATATAGAAGCAGAGTCCAAAATGTGTCTGTCTCGCGCTGTCTCTCTCTCTCTTGTCTGGGGGTTTCTGTGTTCAGTCCCTCATCTCCCAGTGTCCTGAAGCTTCTGTAATTTCTCTTTGGCTGGAATGATTCATGAGCTGTCTTCCTCTAAAGGTGATAATAGAACTTTTTAGAATAATAGAATATAGAACATAAAATAATGTTTTTCTCTATCCAAACCACAATTTTTCAACAGGCTGTTTTCCTCCTAACACTTGGTAGTTGCTAGCAATTACTAGGAAATCTTATCAGGAAATCCTTTGGTCTAAAAATAGGACTTTTGGCTAGCCCTCCCCCTAGGAGTTCAGAGGCAGCAGATTGGTCAAAGTTCTTGGCACCTGAATAGTTCCTTAGATAAGCCCTGAAAGCACTAATAGAGGGGTCATTTTAAAAGTCTAGCAGGTTGTGAAACAATGTGCAGTACTTTTGTTTGCACAATAAGTATGGTGTCTCTGTAATCTAGTGGTGGTACATGATTTTAATAAACTAGCATATTTGTTTGTCTTAGTATTATGTTCCCATTGCAGCCTGATTTAAGCATGGTCAATTGTAAACTACTTGTCTCAAAATAATGTTCTATACCATCTGTGCTGGTATTTGATGTGTGGTAACTGTATTTGAATGGTAAGCATAAATCTGCAATGGAAGTGTGCATTGCTTGAAAAACTAACCCCAAGTCTAGGCCATAGTGTTGATGGTTGTGTACAGTAAATTTGCTCTTAGAATCAGAGGTGCACAAACTCTAAACAGACACTTTTGCATTAAGAAAAGGAGGACTTGTGGCACCTTAGACTAACAAATTTATTAGAGCATAAGTTTTTCTTGAGCTACAGCTCACTTCATCGGATGCATTCTTTTGCAAATACAGACTAACACGGCTGCTACTCTGAACTCTTGCATTAGATTTTCTAAAGTTTTAGAAAAAGCAACCAGGTAGATTTTACACTTACCAAGTGCCAACTTACAGAAGAGCTCTTTAGTTTGTTTCCCAGTTTCCTGCTACATAACCTGGCTAGGAAGATAGAGCTTGCACATCCTAGATACTAAACTCTTGAAGGCTGACAGTGTGTGGAGAAAGACTTACACATTGCTCCTGTTTTCATGCAGAAAAACTTTACACTGAACGTAGTGAAGACAATTTAAATATGGAGAAATAAGACTACCAAGCCTACTTAAGCACCTGAGCCATAGGAAGGGCAGAAGAGATACCTGGGGATATGCCCCAAAAATATCTGCCACTTTAAAAGCAGTATTAAGCAGAAACTCGAGCACAAGTAGACTGATCACCCGCTATGGTTAAGAAATCTTTCCTCTATAATATTGTTCCGTTAGCTGCATCTTGGGTGTGCAAGGATTAGGGACAGGATTTGAACACACTTCCCCCTGTGTTGCAGGAAACTGGCAATGTTGAAAGCTGGGAATATAAAAGGCTTTCTTACTGTGCCTTTAAATGATGTGGCCTGTGGGGGAAGACAGAATCAAGAAGTTGCAGTTCCTGAGCATTGGTTTTCTAGGAAGTTGGGACAATGGCTGCGTTTGAAGACTGTTCATATGTAACTTCTAAAGAAGTCTGTTAAAAGCATTTACTCTGAGATCCAAATAGGCCATCCAGGAAGTTGTCAAATGTTTGGTAAGCTGAAAGCGATATTTATTCTGCATGGGCAAATGTTTCTTATGTAGATTATTGTCCAAATGGTGGTAACCTTTAGCCTTTCAGTATGGTGAAAAATGCCTTATGTTAACTCCTGGAGGTGGGGGGGAGACAAATTGGTTGCCTAACTCGGGTTGTGTTAAACAAAGGTGTAATACCATTAAAACTGAGATCAGCATGTCATTGGCTACTGGCAACCCTGCGGATATTATAGAACTTCTGTTTCCAGCTAGGAGTTGTGATCTATCATGAATGTTCAGTCGTGAGAAGTTTGTGTGTATGCACTGTTCAGCTCTCCATATCCTTTTTCACCAGAAATTATTATAAATTCACCACTTTTGGCACTAGATGATCAATTCTTTTGTCCTATGTAAAGAAAACTGCTAGTATCAATTTAAAGTTCAAAACACCTCCCACCCCAATCTCTGTTTTCTCCCACACTTGCTGTGCAGGGGCAGACTGTGTGTTTGCTTAATTTGTCTAAGTATGTGGGTTAGAATGTATTTTTACATGACTTTGGAAGCTTGTATTTCATTGTGGTGATTCAAGAAACTGGAGCCAAGGTCACAAGCCTACATTTTTAATCCACCGCTGGGCAGCCTAGCTCATATTCTAAACTCCCTTTGACCCCAGATCTCTCACCAGTGCAGCCTAAAACAATGACACCCATGAAAATGTAAGGCCCAAAATCTTTTCCATCTCTCATCTAGAGGCACCGGTCTTTAAACTACCATCTCCCACTGTTTAGAAGTGGTTGAAATAATTTTCCATCAAGAATGGTCCAGGGACTTCTTTCTCTTAAAGGTCAATATAAAATATTTTTTCTCTACACAAACCATAACTCATCTAGTTATTTCTCCCCTAGAATTTGGTAGTTGCTACATGCTAACATTAGTATAATAGCTTCTAGTCTGGAAGGAAGGCTGTTGGGCTAACTCTGCTCCTAGAAGACCAAAGGCATCTGAACAGCTCCCTGAAAGCCTGGAAAGTGATGAGAAGGGACTTGGTAAGCTTAGCAAGTTATGAAACAATGTGTGGTGAACATGTTTGCAAGTATGGTGTCTCAGTACTCTTGCTGATGGTAAATGATTTAAAATAGAATAGCATACTCTTTTCTTGGTATTGTGTTCCCATTATGGCTCGCTTTAAGCCTGGTTAATTGTGAACTACTAATGTTTCAAAATAATTTTTTTTGGTGATGCCATTTGGATGTTAATTGTAGTATCTGAATGCAAAGCACAAAGCTGCAGTGAAAATGAGCTAGGCCACAAGAGGTTGTGTACAGGGAGTTTAGGGGGTTTGTGTGGTAAATATGTCCCTAATCAGATTTTGAAAAGGATAGTAAAATCAACCAGGTAGATTGCACTCTTAGCAAGTGCCAATTTATTTTGAGCTAAGAAAGGTTCAGTGATGGAGGGGATAAGAAGGTCTGATCTGAATTTTGTACTGAATACTATCTACGTACCTTCATGGGGGGGGAGTGGCATTGCCCAACTATTTCTAGTAAGAAATAGTCCAAGTAAAATATAAGTAAAAATTTCTATTAAGAATAGTCCAAAATATTTTTACTTGTTAAATTTTCCTCTTTTTAAAGTAATTTGTATAACGATGACAGGACCATTCAGGGATACTTTGTGTAAAAAACCAAACCTGTACTGTGCAAATTAAATACAAATTAAGCTGATGCAATTAGCTGTCTGAAAACAATGCGTTATCACATATGTATGTGGCTGATGTGCCTTAAAAATCACTATTTGCAATTGGGCCAGTAAGACTATGAACATACCTTTCAAATCAGTGGCCATTGCTTAACTCCTTTGATTAAGGGCTCTAAAAGGCATCCTTTTTTATAAAAGATTTTTCAGCTAGTACTCTAGAAGATTAAAGGGTGGTATCTGCTATTTGTATGCTTAATTGCCCTCAATAGATGATGGATTTGATTTTTTTTTAAAAATACACTGTCAAGGAATCTTGTATTAAGTCAGTTGTAACAATCTTGTAACTGAACTCTACCTGTTCATGGAAAATGTTCTTTCATAAAGCGTGTGTTCAGACTGGTTTGTGGTTACTAATATGCTTGACAGTTAGCAGTGTTTGAGGCGGGAGGAGGAAGAGAGCTTTGGAAGGTTGAATCCTGCTTTCAGAAACCCAGTTGACACCATATTAATCTGTCTAGGTGGGATGAGAGATGCAGGTGATATTTCAGGCCTATCCCCATGTGACAGCTCCCAACTATTTTTGTTAAAAAATGAGTAGTTTGTTGTACATAGGCTGTTTAGAACTATACTAATCTGTACTCTTTTATAATGAAAGAGAGATTAAAATACCATTGGCAAGTAGGATCCCATATAAAGGGATGGCTCAATTCACTTGCCAAAATGTTCTTTAATATACAGTGTGGTGTGATTTTTTTGCTACAAATGGCAAATACTTCCTAAAAATAATCTAAGTTAGGGAAATGTCTTTATAACATAGAGTGGGCACTGAGCTTAAATTGAGAGGTCTAACTTGATTTTAGAATGTAGGTAGCATTTAAAATGCCCGTTTTGGATGGTTTTTACTTCTGCTGACATTTGTATGAAACTTTGTAAACAGTGACCTTGTTCACTTTACCTGTACTGTGTAGTTGAGGTTTTTAAAAAAAGATTATAAAAGTACCACAGCAATGAAGATGGACGTGCCATGTTTATCCATAGGGTTCTTTACAAATCTCATTTGTATACATTATCGTAGTTCTATAAACATTCAGCTAAATGAGCTGTGGATAGACAAATGGTGATGAGTTGTGAGTGGTTATAGTTCTGCGTTAGCCAAAGTGTTTATTCCTTGGAGGTACTTCCATCATGGAACTCACTGTGTTAATTGGCTTTGCTCTTCCTATGAATAAATCATTAGCACTGTTTGTACATATGCTGGAAACTTCAATGAAACTGAAGAACTACCTTCCCCTTTTTGTGCATAGTGTGACAAGTCCACTACGTATTAGTTCTCAGACCTTAAAGGATGAAATTCAGGATGGAGTGAAACTGAAGAAAGCTAAGAGGTATTGGACTTACCTGACATAGTGCTGAGAACGCTATAATTATGACTAATCTGTCAACACTACTTAGCATATTAAAATAATAAACTGGTATGTAAATATCTCCCCCTCCACGCGCACTTTAATGTAGAGGTTAGGAAGGATGTAAATCTTCCGGGCGGGGTGGAGGGTACTCAGTATAGCTTGATGCATTAGACATGTTACTTGCTTTGTCAAATGACACACAAGATTAACACCAAAACCCCTACTTCAAAATCTGTATGTATTTCATACAGGGAAATCAGACCGGGGCAGCTGGAAATCAGAAGAGTCTCTAAACTCTCACTACGCTTACAGTGGTATTTGTTTCTAATGTAACATAATAATACTATAACGGTTTTATTTGTGCTGTATAAGAATGGAATTGTTAGTGGTTAAGAGACCACTAGTACATTTCAATAAATGATAAACCAAATTCCCTTGGTGTTTACTTTTTCTTTGGAGTTGGCAATCTGTAATTGTTAACAGTTTCAAGAGTACATTCAGTAAATGAATAGAGTGGGCTCTGCTTTGTGCAAATTTCTCCTTTAATGACTTGAGTATTTGTTGGGTGATTATATTTTTCCTGAAAAAAAATAGGATTACAATTTAATCCGGTGAAAATATTAATAATTTAGATGATCAGAGGAAAGAGTGCAATATCCTCTTACACGTGAAGCAAATTCACTTCTATTATATCCATCTAATTTTGTGATAGTTCTGCAGGAACCAAAAGCTGTTCGGAATATGTGTTCAGTCTTTCCTTGGCTCGCTTTCATCCCTGATGTGTGGCTTCAGGATACAGCTCAGTCCTGCAGAAGGGTTCTGTGAATGATTTGAATAAATAAAACCAGGGGCAATAGCTCTCTGCCTGCCTTCCAGTGCTGAATCCTGCAGACACAGGTAAGGAAAGGAACCAATGCCTCAGACAGGAATAGTTATAGTCTACTCTATGCAGGGTTGTTATAGCTGTGTCAGTCCCATTACCTCAACTAGACTCTTTTTGCCAAACATTTCTCATGGTAGCTACGGCTGTTTTGGCTCTACAAGTGGTGGTGTAACCAAACTGCTGCAGCCCAGTCTAGCCCTGACATAAGCGCTAAAAGGCTTTCCATTTAAGGGTTTTCTTAAATGGCTTGAACTTTGATCATTTTCTTCACTGATGTAAAAATGTAACTTGTCATTTATACAAGCCTGTCTGAAGGCTGGCCCCTTACATTACAGATTTTGAGATGTGGATATGATCTGAATTCCAGCATGTTTAATTGCTTTTCCTAAGGTCCTTCCGTGTTGCAGGCTACACATGTGGATTTGAATGCGTGAAGGGAATAAGCATGGTGTTGGGAACTGAAGGCCTGAGTTCTAATCCTGGCCCTGCTACTAATCTGCTATGAGACAAGGTGGGTGAGGTAAAATCTTTTATTGGACCAAGTCCTGTAGGTGAGAGAGAAGCTTTTGAGCTTACACAAAGCTCTGATATCCTGGGACCAAAATGGCTACAACAGCACTGCATACAACTATTAAGAAAGGCCAATTTCCATTTCCAATACTAAAAAAAATTGAACAGTGTGGGGAAAAGTGTGAACAAAAACTTGGCATTCAAGAACACTTCCTTAATCATAAAAAACCTTACCTTATCTATTGTCTGCATTAAATTGACTCATTAGCAGAACCTGCCTATTTGTTAAATTGTCTCCCCTTACCGGCTACAATTTATAATAAAGCTATTAGACCCATGAACACATTTTATTGCTTGTTTGAGATTTACAAAAGAATACAAAACCAAGCTTTCCTGCTACTAAAATATAACAAACAGATTTCAGTATAAAAACAGTTAGAAGTCTTCAGTTATCCATCATGTAGTCTTGTCTTGACACTGAAAAGTTGATTGCAAGCAACTGCTGTAGACTACCTGTCAGTACTAGTTTTAGAAGTGATTTGTGATGTGGTTGTCTACATGGAAATACCTTCAATTAACTGGGGAGGGGTGCAGTGACAGGCTATGTTGTCACCTGGATTCACTTCAATTAAAAGAAATCTTGGTTCTGAGCAGTCAGAAAATAAAGGTACCAGATTTCTTATTTGAAATCCTGAAGTGACAAAAATCACTACCCCGGAAGCAAAATGTGGTTTCAGAAGACACATCAGCCACCATTTTCAATCTGGGGTGTATTGCTGCATAAATTAACCTTGTGCATCCACATTTGAAATGCTGAGTACAGGGCTCTTTGCACAGTGAGCAGGGCTTAAATTCTCACAGAGTATTTCCTGGAGCCCTGCGGGAGGTGCTGGGTCTGAAAATATTTACAGGAGCTGCTCTGCTCCAGCTGAATTTAAGCTCTGAGCGTCAGACAATTCATTCTAACATACAGCAGGGGGAGTCCATTATTTTTTGTCGAAGTATAGTCAGACTCCAGACATTTTTTCACACTGCAATAACCATAACAAGGAAATAAGATTTCAAGGTCTGTTCAAAAGTGTCTGGCAGTTCAGATTTGGTTGGTGGTTTGCCTATTGGCTCCCCCTGAAGTATATAGCCTGTGCCATGCTCTCAGCAGTGGAGGAGGCTAAGTACAAAATCACTGGTGTAGAGGGAAAAAAGGCTGCTGATCAAACAATGTCTGAAGACAACCCCACTTCCCGTTTGAAAGCCTGATGTGGCAGTGTGCCCAGTGCCCTGCCCCCCCGCAGTAGAGAATAAACAGGATGGGGAGTGGGAGTTGGAGCCAGTTCCCTAAGCATTCTGTACTGAAGAGCAGTCACATATTCCTATATACTACACTTCCTAGTGACAGAGAGAGGCTGTGTTAGGTCTAAAACATTCCCACCAGTGCAGCAGGGGAGACCTAGGACCTGAAACTGACTGGACTTAAGAGATCTACAATGAAAGTGACTATTGTCCAAAAACAGCAAGAAAGGGGAAAAAAGACATTATTTAAATAGTGTTCTCAAATTTAAATGTTACTAGTGACTCAGGAGAGGGAATTTTATAGTATTTAAACCAACAGTGTCTCTCTAAATTAATTAACATCTCCCCAGAATTTCTTATTGCTGTAGACTTTTTAGCAATAATTATTACATGGTTATTGTACACAGAGATTGTTTAATTATCTTAACTATAAACACAGTGAAACTATTCCCCTGACGTTGATCCATTAATAAGAAAAAAGTTTGCACCCTTATTGCCATCATATATATTAACTAGTTCTCCCATGTATGAGCCCTGTTCCTTTGAAGACATCTAAACATTGACAGTTTAAAACTAAATTATGCCTCTTCCTTTGAGTACTTACCCATGGAGAGACATCAGTTACCCTTTCTCAGCCTGCCCCATTGTTTAACTCAAACGGCTGCAAGAAAAGATCAACTTCCTACTTTAAAAATGTTTCACAGTTCCTTAAAGTTTGTGCACGACAGTACTGAGACACACCTACATTTACGTAAGATTCCTATTGCTGATAAATAAAAAGTCAATCAATGAGCTGCTCCAATCTCTTTCCGTAGAACTGATGTGCCACATGGCAGCGTTAGCGTTGCTGTAGTAACCCAACTGGTCTGGTGCTAGGAAGGAAGCGTAAAGTCATGTTGTTCTTCACACGTGGCCGGCGGGAGAACCAGCCGAACAACACAGGTGTGCCAGCTTGAAGGCAATTCTCGCGTTAATCCGGTTAGGATCTGTTAAACACAGATATAACAGCGTTGGAATGTCTACATCATGGTACGTGCTGCACAGTCCGAGCCCAGCAGGAATCCTAGCCCTCTCCACCGAGACGAAGTGTACTGTGGCTGGAAGGCGACTGCAGCAGCCCACTCCTCCTCTTCCTTTTTGTGCTGAATCAACTTCCGTAGCCCCCTAGAAATTTACGACATGGGCCTGAAAAATGCCGTCCTGCTGCTGCTCCAGCTAAAAATGCAATGTGGAAAAAAAACATTAATCAGTTCCGTTGGTAAAAGGCATCATCATCACCAGCGCGAACAGCAACCGCCGCAGCTGGGTCCTTTCAACAAAGCAGTGGTGAAAGCTGTCAAAGTGACCTCCTGCCCCATTCTCTGAACCACAATAACCATCATCACAAGGGGAACTCCCTGCCCTTTGTCTGGAACTTGACTGTAGGTTGTCTGGGGCAGGGACCTACCTAGCCCCCAGAGGACAGGTGCACTGCTCCTCCATTCCCCTCCCCCCCCGCCCCCCCCCCCGGCGCCGGTCCCGCTTAAGAATTCATGGCTGGGTGGCAGGACTGATCAGACACCCCCTGGCCTTCATTTGTATGAATCCCCCCAGTTTATTGATTGAAGTGTATTGGGGACTATTCATGCTGAAAACAGACTGCATGTAGCAGACATGGGGTTGGACTGGGCTCAGCCCTGGGAACTGCAATTCCCGTGTTCTAATTCCAGTTCTGCCACTGACTCGCTGTGTAGTCCCAAGCCTGTTGCTTCACTTCGCTGTGCCTCAGTTTCCCCATCAAACAAGGATAATTAAGACACAGCAACCACCAGGGGTGTTTAGTTAGCACTGCTGAAGGGGAATGGATCAGAGAGAATACCTCACAGTCCTGTTTTAGGGCGTAGGCAGGTTTCTGAGCCAGTGGTGGCTTCTTCAAGATGCTCTGTTTTGGAGCCATAGCTGGTTTCCCCTCCCCCTCATCTGGGTCTTCATACACCCCAGCCAAAGCGTAATGCTTCTTCCTCAGCTCGCCAAGACGAATTCGCTCATTCTCCAGCCTCTTCTCTAGTTCCAGCACCTTCACCTGCATAACAAGAAGCCCTTTACTCTCTAACCTCAATATGCTGGGTGCACACCACTATGATCCCTCTAGTCATAGACAACAACAGTCAGAGAAGAGGACTGTTCTCCCATCACATTATGGTTTATGAAGCTCTCGATCATGGCTATGTTCTTTTCCAGGGCTGTAATGGGGCCTAAAGTACTTAACAGTATCATAGGGATCTCCTACCCCAGAAATGCAGCCATGTCTGGGGTAGAACGTGGCAGCCATTCTGCACCAGGATCACCATACAATGAGGTTAGCTTTAGGAGGGGATGTGACTAAGACATTTCTGCTGTTGAACCACAAGCTGAATTTTAGGCAGCTTCAATATCCCATCCAAATTCAATCTTGGCTAATACAGTCTGCCATATACTCCTATTCTAGGAGACTGAACTCTTTGGCAACAACCGGACAAGGTCGTTTATGTTGCGTATCCAGTCTCAGCAACAAAACAGAATAGTGTCTGCTTAAATCCATACCAGAGATTCTCAGAGACTAGTTCTGAGAGGATGGCTGGGAGCACTCCGTTTGCTAGATGGTAAAACGAACCCAGCCCTGTTTGCCTATTCTCAGCAAGGGGTGCCATACCTGTGTCTCCATTTCTTCCTTCTTCAGTTTGATTAGCGACATGCCAGAGAAGTCCATAGTATCTTGTGGGGGGAGAGGGAGAGAGAGGGGGATTTATCTTGTAGCTTACAAGGATCATGTCCCAACAACAATACAGAACAGAGCCAGCTGGACACACACAATCTTTCACACACACACTCACTTCAAATAGGTGTGGAAAGTTCTAGTGTAACCCACTGGTGAGTGTGTTACTGACCCTCTCTCTGTGCCCAATCCACAGGTGATGCAAGTATGTCTCCACCCCAGGTACAGAGCCATGATGACTCTAGCTAGATCAACCTCTTTTAGCTTTGGAGTTCCCTTGTTCGATCCCCGGTGTGTCAGCGAGGATGGCCGTTGTCACACTACTTCCCTGGAAACCTTATAAACAGGGACCCAAATATTTATGGGAAAAGACTGAAAAGTCTGATCCTGTACCAGCTAATTTTCTCTTCGTCCCTGTGGAAGTTATTAGAAATCCCTTCCTATATTGTGTCTCCATTATGGAATATTTCACATTAAATGAATGCTAAACTATTAAAAATTACTTTTAACAGTCAATCGCTGAAAAGTTGTAAGAAACAAATGCAGCTGGTAGTTGGCGTGAGACTGCAGGATAACGACACTCATCTCATCCTGGCTGCATTGCAATTTGATCCTGTAATTCACTGTCCGTAGTTCAGGCAGGCCTGAACGGTTGGTGCCTAGACAAAGTCCCTAAGATGGCCCTGTGGAGGCTGTAATAAGAGCAGTGGTGTAGATGGTGGTAAAAATGACTGACTGTGCTTCCCAGAGCCCAAAGAGAGGCATAGGACGCTGCAGGCCAAGAGCCCAAAACCCCAGAATGTGGGAATCCCATAGCACTTAACACTGATCTATCACTCCATGTCTATTTGGCAGCCGGTATCAAGTGGAGTGCCCCAGGGGTCGGTCCTGGGGCCGGTTTTGTTCAATATCTTCATAAATGATCTGGAGGATGGTGTGGATTGCACCCTCAGCAAGTTTGCAGATGACACTAAACTGGGAAGAGTGGTAGATACGCTGGAGAGTAGGGATAGGATACAGAGGGACCTAGACAAATTGGAGCATTGGGCCAAAAGAAATCTGATGAGGTTCACCAAGGACAAGTGCAGAGTCCTGCACTTAGGACGGAAGAATCCAGTGCACCGCTACAGACTAGGGACCGAATGGCTAGGCAGCAGTTCTGCAGAAAAGGACCTAGGGGTTACGGTGGACAAGAAGTTGGATATGAGTCAACAGTGTACCCTTGTTGCCAAGAAGGCCAATGGCATTTTGGGATGCATAAGTAGGGGCATTGCCAGCAGATTGAGGAACCTGATCGTTCCCCTCTATTTGACATTGGTGAGGCCTCATCTGGAGTACTGTGTCCAGTTTTGGGCCCCACACTACAAGAAGATTGTGGAAAAATTGGAAAGAGTCCAGCGGAGGGCAACAAAAATGATTAGGGGACTGGAACACATGACTTATGAGGAGAGGCTGAGGGAACTGGGGATGTTTAGTCTGCAGAAGAGAAGAATGAGGGGGGATTTGATAGCTGCTTTCAACTACCTGAAAGGGGGTTCCAAAGAGGATGGCTCTAGACTGTTCTCAGTGGTAGCAGATGACAGAACAAGGAGTAATGGTCTCAAGTTGCAGTGGGGGAGATTTAGGTTGGATATTAGGAAAAGCTTTTTCACTAGGAGGGTGGTGAAACACTGGAATGGGTTACCTAGGGAGGTGGTGGAATCTCCTTCCCTAGAAGTTTTTAAGGTCAGGCTTGACAAAGCCCTGGCTGGGATGATTTAGTCAGGGATTGGTCCTGCTTTGAGCAGGGGGTTGGACTAGATGACCTCCTGAGGTCCCTTCCAACCCTGAGATTCTATGATTCTATGACTCTAGTCTCCTCCCAACAACCCTGTATGTGTGCTTAGCAGAAAGCATATAAATTATCTGCTCGTTTGAAATGCACATATACTGACACTTGGAGAGCTTAAAGTTCAGTGTGAGAGTCATGGGGGTTTCAGTGCAGAAATAGACAAGGCTCTGTTTACACCTCACCTTTGTCTTCAATCTGCTCTTGTCCGGACTTAGTGGAAGCCACAACATTGGCAGCCATTTCATTTACATTGCGTGAGCACTCCTGGAGCTTGACCAGGTTCCTGCTGTTCTTATCCGCTTTCACCTGCAACGATCAACCAGGTGCTTTCAGAGTTACTTAGCTACAAAGGAAATGCAAAGAGAGGCCAGTCTTTTGTATATATGTAAACACACTTCCAAATGTTTGTGTGAATGGAAACCTGAACTCTTTAGATTCTACTCAGAGCTAAATGAGACACAGCTAAACTCCAGAAATGGGGCAAGATATCATTTGCTTTTATTTGAAAGAATCTGGTTATTTTTAAGAGACACGGCATCAAGCAGGTTAGGCCCAACCTCTAGGTTTTGTTTTTAAAAGGTTATTAGAAATGTTTTTTAATTTTTTAAATTTAAACATTACTGCAGCAGCATGCTGCTAGTCCATAAGAACCTGAAGATTAAATGGACTAGAAACAAACGTGAAACTGACTAGTTTATTTTCATTGTCCAGTGTCACCAAAATAAGTGAACTAACAAAGCATCAGTGGTGAAAAATAAAATGAGCTTTTAACATACTTTTAGTTTTAATCAACTAACGTTGCAAGGCAGATAAAAGGACCCAATATCTATCGACCTAGCAATCATTTTTAATCTTTAAAAACCTCTTTTGTCCATATATATTGGAAAGGTGGCAGAAAATGGAATATATATAATCTCCAACACAGATGTCTACAGTTATTTATTCTGGGGTTTTGTGTTGGTATCAGAAATCTTGCTACAGAGTCAGCTCACAAGGAGAGGCAAGAAGGTTTTGTATCCTCTTTTCAGAGGCCAGCGCTTCTGGAGATGAAGGATTCAACATCTCTCTTAAAAAAACCCATGGTTAAATTGAAAAGTAATAATTCCTCTCCAAGAGAGAGTTTTGCTTAGCCTGCACTGATTCTGAAGGGGAGGCAGATCCCCCCACCACATTGACACCTAGAGGTGTCCCCCACCAGAACAACAGAGGAGAGAGACACTTGTCACAGCTTTACACCTCTTTCTGTTCAAAAGTTTACCTTGGATGCAGCCACCAACTGGGCTGTGCTGGCTGCAATCTCACGGGAGCAGACAATCAGTTCTTCATATTTGCCCATATGCAGGACCACTCTGTCTGCAGATTCTCTAGAATATAGACCAACAGTGAAGTCTGATTAGAGAAGCCTGACATAAATTTAAAGTAGGGAAGTGCAAAGCTATTTATCCTTAGAACTCTGCATGTGGCTTTAAATAATTGCTTGCAAAGCTTTTCTTTGAAAGGGCTCATGTATAGAGGAAACATGCTAAAACCCCAGAGTCTAGAAGTACTTGAAGGGTGTAAAAACCAAGGAGGAAGGGGATGATTAGAGTGGTCCTGGATTCAGGCTATCAGAAAACGAAACTTCCTTGCTGTGAAATGTATTAGGCTGTGGAATATTCTCCCACAGATTCAATCCTACCATTCACGCCAATCAGAATGGAGGTCAGCTCCTGGCAGGACTGAGTCCTACATTATTACTACTGTTTTGATTGTGGTAACACCCAAAATGTATTCAATATTTGCTAACAAAAGGAAGCAAAAATCCTTGCCCATGGGACAAAACATCTGTATTATTAGGGGTCAGTGACCAGGGGCAGGTGGGGCAGCAGACAGGGAGACAACACTAGCTGTTCAACTGATTGAGGGGCTTGGGTACAGAGAACTGGGCTCCTAGGGCATATAGTCGATTTGGTCAGCTCTAAATTCAGTTGCTAGGAAACCGGAGCTCACACTGATTACAGGTTACAGCATATACAGAGGTTCTGTACACCCACAGTGCAGCATCTACTGAGAGTAACTTCCTGTGCAGTGCATGAGAAACATTTCCAATCGGTGACTATTTAAAACCGACAGGCACTGCAGATACCTACACAAGCTGCGTGGCTCCCCATCCCACAGCTTTGGAAGCAGAGATCAAGCCTTCTGTCCAACGGGAGTTCTTGGCATAAAATTCTTGTGTCGTTGCTGCCCCCTGTTGTCACAAAAATGTTAGGTTGCATTTAATAGGACACACTTTGCACCAGTTTCTAAATAAGCGATCAACATATCAAAATAGATGTCACATTTTCAAATTGTTCTTCAAAGCTTCAGCTCCCCTGAATACACCATACACAGCATGCCTCAGGGCACCGTGGTCAAACAAACGTATGCGACCAAAACCATAGAACATGCGGGTGAAATTTTCCCAACCCTGTGAGGCTCCTAAATCCATATCCAGGCACCTACCCAGAAGTGGCCCAGTTTGCAGAAGTGCTGTGCCCAAAGTCAACGGGACCTGCAGGCACTCCACATCTCCGACAAATCAGGTCACATTCACTTAAATATCTAAATCTATAATTCTAGCTCCCCCAGGATTGAAAATTTTGACTTCTGTTTAAAATAGACCGGATTGAGTCATTGCCATCCTCTGTACCTTGACCAGGCTTGTTAAGATGAGAGCAAACAGCTCCTAAAAGCACAAGTTATGGATGCCTTTTTCAATAAACACCCCATATTTCACGGTGTACAGTCTGCTTTAGAAACTGTGACGTTAGGTTAATGTTTGCACAAGTCGAGCAATTTTTGAAAAAAATTCCTCCAGTATTTCATGTCAATCCACAAAGAGGAGTTTCTGTATGGTCCCAAAGTGAGCCTTACCCTTCCACTTTCGACAATCTCCTTCTGTAAGTTAGTAGATGTTATTACGAGAAGCCTAATTGCCTGAAACAAATCAAAGCAGACAATTGTTTTACAAGGATTTTATAAAGAGCAATTGCTCAGCCATCCATTTTAAGTTACACCACATATTTCCAGGAATTTTAACATAGGTTTAATATCAGAAGTACCGACCTTCATCAGATCAGTGCAGGAGTTCAAAATTCTGTCGGAAACAAGGAGAAAATATTTAGCAAGTTTGATTCAGGGAACATCTTCCGGGTGATTAAAATAAAATGGAAATTAAACCGGACCAAGGGGAACCCGGATTGAGGGACCCCAGAAAACAGCTTCAAAACAGATGCAGCGATGTACAGTACGTGTAGTTTTGCAGTAAAATACATTTGAGCCCAGCATCTTATATACTCTGCGTGAGGTAACATTTTGCTTGAACTAAGAATCCAACATTCCTGTTGTACAATAAGTGGTGATTCTACTAGGCACATGAAAGGCAGGCTTGTCAACAGAGACACCACTACACAGATGGCTTCATTTAAAGAGAGCTATGTCCTCATTAATAGCTGTTCCCCTCAAAAACAGAAGCTCCAGATTCCACAAGTGCTACTCTCCCTTAGTTGATGCTTTTTACTCACCTCTCGTTCACTTCCAGTTTAACACCAGAGCTTTTATTTCTGGCCTGATTCATCATTTCCTGTTGAGAAGACAGGAAGAGGTGGTTAAAAACTGCCACCTGATTGGCTGTGGTAGGAAAAATAAAGGAAGAGGGTTTCCCTTCATGAGATCCTGCCAAACGAACTGACGTGGTCAGGTCTGAGAATTCTGGATCCCTGTCTGCCTCGGGGGCCTTGACAGACACTCAGCTTTACTGGGAGTCAGGCCAGAAGTCTGTCACACAGATTTGCAATTTTTTCTCTGCTAGACACAGAGTCCACGGTCTTCATCTCACCTCTATTCTTCTGACAGCATCTTCAATCGCTGCTGAGGTGGAGGACATTTCCTTATCAACCATATCACCCAGCTCTTCTTGCTTGATGTCTAAGCTTTTAGGTCTTAACTCCTGGCAAAGGGAAGAAAGCGACGAGCCAGTGTGAAATCAGGTGCCAGGATAAAAACTTTCCTAAAGATTTCAAACAAACAACTAGCAAGAATCTCTCTTTGGCCTGGAAAGAGCAAAACCCCAAGAATAAAACTCTCCACAAAGATGAAGAGCTGGGAATGATCCAGGTGAACTAGATTCTTGCAGTAAATATATCAGAGGAAGCTCACAGAGATTCAAAGGGTCATAAAGGAAGTTGGTTTTCTATTTAAAGAAAACACTCCGAAAACAGGGACAGAACTACACTTCACAATGGTGCCATTCTCAGCCAGCAGGAGTGCTGCAATAGCTTTCCAGAGTACACAGAAGGCAGAACAGCTCATTGTTCTATAAGTTAGCAGCATATTAATGTATAATGCTAGTGGGGATTTGGGGGCAGGAGGGTGTATGTGGCTTTGCAAGTTTTTCACAGTTTCAGGGAGCCACTTACTGGGCTAAAATAACTTGATCTGGTCTAAGGGTATTTCCACTGAAATGCTACCTAAGATCATGTTATTTCAACCTCTATAAATGGCTCCTAGAATTAAAACAAAGCACACGGGGAGTTAAAAAAAAACACCAAATACAAAAATTGAGATACTGGACTTTGATCAGGTTCCTGCAGAACCCAAATGCACGGGAGAGAGAGATTCAAATTAGATCTTAGATCAGGATTATCCCCCAATCTGCGCTTGTACAGCCCCCAGCACAATGGAGCCTGCTCCTACATAAGGAGGGTGGGTGCTACAAAAATACAAATAGAATTAATGTGTGAAGGCTCCAGGCTCTCAGTGATGCCTTCACCAATATTACGTTAATTTGGGGTTTGTTCTTTTAATCTAAAAAGAAAAAATAGGCATTTGCTCCACATTAATATCTAGACAAGATCATAAAGAATAAGACATGAAACCAATTTCAAAAGAAGGTTTCCTTTTTCCAGTGGGGGCTTGGAATGCTGAATGAGAATTCAATACACACTTAAGATTTTAAAATGTTACCAAATACAAACACAGAATTCCTGCCCCGTGATTGCAAGAAAAAGAAATTAGAGGGGGGTTTAAATACAGAGCAGAGGAAAGAGGTGACGGACTAAGGGAGGCTGGAATACATCACAGCTCTGGATTTATGGTGTAGAACAGTGAGGAGGGAGGGGCAGCCATGGATGGAAGTGGAGCAAGTCCCTCATGCTAGCACTCACCACAGCGAATGCATCATTGCCTACCAGTCTAAGACACAATGGTGGGGTCCTTTGGGGGCCTGCTGGTGGTACCAAGAGCAAACGCCCATCAGGACGAGACTCAAGGAGGGAGATGTTCTGGGACCTGGAATAGTCATTTCTGAAGAAGGTAAAAATGCCATGTCTAAAACCCAAGCCAGTCCCCAGCCTCGGGTATAACAAGCTGGAAGGATCCGACAGACTTTCCAGCAAGAGAAAAAAGTGAAAGGTGTTAAGCTCCTTGCTGCTAAGCACTAATCTGCATTCATCTCTAGCCAGCAGAAGCCACATCCTTGCAGAGCAAAGGCTTAACTTTGCCGCTATAAATAGAAAGCAGGAAACCACCAGGCTCCGCCATGCACGTCACCGATGACAGAGGAAGCCAGGGGGCGCCACTTGCAGACACTGTATTTCGTTTGCATCTGAATCATCTGAGCATCCTCTTACTTGCATGTCTCAGCCCCAGTGGGTTAAATCCATTCCTGGTGTGGCTTCTCGGGAGGGGATGGAGTTACACCAAGGGTGGATTTGTCCCAAGACAATAATGTGTGTCTAAGACGAAGTGCTCCTCCACGAGAGTAGCCCCACTTCCAAGAATTGCTCCCTACCTGGCCCAGTTGAAGGATGCCCTGTAGAGTTCTCCTCAAGTCCTCCGGGTTTGCCTGTCTCAGCAACTGCTTATCCTTCAGCTCGTTCAGATACTCCAGACTCCGATGCCCACAGTCCCTGCAGGTTTCAGTTAATTCTGACAGGAGAAAGAATCTCAGTTACAGCAACGGATTAAAAAAGAATGCAGGCAGTTTGTTTCCTTTGTGCGAAGGGGGTATGGTCTAATGGACCAAGCACAGGACTGGGGGCCAGGAGCCCCTGAGTTCCAACCCTGGCATTGACACACAGACTCCGTCTGTGGCATCAGCCTCAGACACATTGGGTGGATTGAGCAATGTTTGTAAAATGCTTTGAAGAGTGTGATCTTGGTGCCACGTATTACAGTTGAGGAGAGAAATTAAATAACAGGAAAGACCCCCAGCCATAGGAGAGAGTCAGGTGAACAAACAAGATGAGGCAAGAAATAGGGAGGCAGCGTGGTCTAGTGGCCAGAGCACTGGACTGGCGCTTGGGAGACATGGGTGGCTGTGGCATTAACTCATTGCATGCCCTTCGGCAAGTCACATTGTCTCTCCGGGTCTGTGTCCCTGCCCACCCTTTGTCCATCTTCTCTGGTTCACATGGAAGCTCTCTGGGGCAGGGACTCTCTCACTACGTGTTTGCACAGTGCAGCCCTGATCTTAGCTGATACAGCAAGGTGCTAGTGTCATAAAAAATAAAGGAGAGCCTGCTTCAGGGACGGCTTTGCATTCATTCCTGGCAAAGAAGGAAGATTGCCCGTAACGTTCAATTAGTGCATGTCCAAACAACAGAAAGGAAGCTCTGCTGAAGCCTGCACCACATTTAGTAACCGGAGAGAGGCCCTGAGTCAGATCTGCCCTCCCCAGCCCTAACCAACACGCAGCGAGTCACTCAAAACCCCTCCAGCAGACATGAACCTTCCTGCTCATCATCAGATGTGCCCCTCGCGGGGCTAGGGCTGCAGCGGCACGAGAAAGTACCGGCTGCACGTGCATGTCCTCTTTCCATCAGCCAGGCGCCGACAGCAACAGTGGGTCCTGCCACCCTCCCACATTCCATGTGGGTTGGGGGGCCCCCAGAGGCCCAATGCACTAGGCAAATGGAGGGCGGGTTGTTTTCAAACCTGCACCAACCTCTGGCATCTGCTGATTACGTGGAGCTGGAAATGTGGGCATGTTTGAGAGCAGGGGAGAGCCCATGAACTAGTCACTACAAGGCATTAGATGTATTAGCTGGTTGGGTCTCAGTCCAGTGTCTGCATCACACAAGTTACCAGCACCTTTGGCACTAAAGGGCACCATGCTGGCAGAGAGACCAAGGCCTGACTGGACCATTGAGACCAAAGTCCCCTGCTCCCACCAGGGCGATCTCTCACATCAGGTTGGAGGCACCTCAGCAGGGTAGTGTGGGGGATCCTGCACTGGCCCGGGCTACACCATGGCTGCCCTGGGAGTGGACAGGACATAGGGCTGCCTGGCTGATGCCAGTCCTCACTGCACCAGGATTTTTGAAAGCGCCTAAAGCAGGCTTTGGGTTAATTACTCACTGTCAGCATGGTCAGTGGGTGCCATGTGGGACGTGGCACTGCCATTCACGATGGTGTCAGCGGTCAAGTGAGCAAACTGGGCCAGGGCTGCTACCAACCCAGTGGCATCTATCGAAACAAAGAGAGACAGGCCACAGGGTGAGCACTGGACACCGATGCTCTCACACAAAGGTCCCTGCACCACAGAAACGTTTCGGGGACCATTCTAGGCGGGAAGTTGCCTGCTTGGTGGCCATTGGCTCGCCCTTTTCCTCCCCTACACCAAACGTTTGTCAGCGACCCCCAGAGCAGAGAGTGAAGGCTAGTGTCTGAAGCACCAATGCTCAGAACTGGGACACATGGTGAATCGGTAACCGCCTGGCAAGCGCAGAGCTGTCCACGCACAGGCCTGGGAGCCAGGGACTCCTGTACCCTAGTCCGAGCCCCAACATTGACTCACTGGGCGACCCTGAGTAAAATCACCCTGGCCAACCTTTGCACAAACAGGAGCCTGATGTTGAGGCCAAAGGGACGTCTGCACTTAAGTCACTTGGCTCCCTTTGGAAATTCCACCCGTGGGAGCCTAAATATGGATTTAGGAGGCTGAACTATTTTGGCCTTAATCCCTCCAAGTCTCAGCGTTCCCCCACCTGGGAACAATAATCCTTAGCTCCCAGATAGAGAGGTTGGGACTTGAATACCCTGAACACAAGAAGAGCCTCATTAGTTAATTCACGTGCATGTATTAAAATGTGCCCGTCAGAGCTCTGGGCTTGCAGGCCCTCTCCATAGAAATGACAGCCCAGGGCTAGCACACCCCATGCTCCCCAACCCATCCACAACCAGAAAGTTTCCAGCGCTCTCACTGCCCAAATCCCCACCTCCTCCCTGCATGACTATTGCTGCTTCCCGGCGGGAGCCCAGCCTCTCAGCACTGGGGCAAAGTTACAGGGTATTGAACGTAGGGTATTGAACGTGACCCGTTGCCGTGTGATTTATTTACACCGCACGGATTTCACAAACACATTAAGCACACGGAATTGTTCAAGTCTGGACCAAATCGCAGTGACCATGCCCAAACTTCCTTGTCTGCCCATCTCAGACGCGCCCTCCCGCGGGACTGGCCTCGGTGCCAGCTTTCGATCCGGGCACACAGCGCCCAGGCACCTTTACCTGTCATGTTGGTCATATACTGCGCGTGCCCATTCACCAAGGAGTTCACGGTCTCCAGGGCTGCCTGCGCCTGGCTGATGAGGTAATCTGCAAAGACACCAAGGGTCAAGTGAAGGTGAGGAAGGGGTTACATGGGACATGGGCCTGAACTAGGCCACGTACCTGCCTGAACAGCCCAACGCTTTGGAGGGTCTGGATGTTGCAGCTAGGCCCCCCATCAGGAGAATTAACCTGTTCCTGGCTTTACGGGCCACACTGTCCTACCCTGACTGCATTAGTAAGACCATACCTCCGCATACTGAGCAAGGAGTCGCAAGCCAATCGGGGGCTGAGCCTTTATTTTGCCACAAACCCTTTTGAGTGCTACAGTGATTTTGAGATGCCTCCTTTTTACTGAAGCCCAACACTCCTTCAGCCGTGACCGAGCTGCTGCTGACCTGAGACCCCTGGAGCTATTCGGCACCAAGAGCCATTTCCAGACCTGCATCTGAGCCTGGCATCTAAGCCTGGGCACCCAGAAGGGCACAGACATTAGCACGGAAAGTGGATCTAACAAACGTTCTGCCGAGGCTTGGCTGGCCAGATGGGGGCGGAGGGTGGGATCAGCATTACCTATCCCTGCCTGAGGGGATCTTCCCTCTCCTCGCACTCCAGCATCAGGTGTCCAGTTGACTAAGCCAAAGGGTGGTTCAAGCAGTTATTAGGGTCTGACTCACGAAAGGAGGAAAATTCTGTGTTGCAGATAATCCACCTCAGGGAAAGCCAAGGAGCCCAGAACCCCTCAGGCTCAATATTTAGCCAAGAAGACGGTCTCGGGGAGGCTTATGGGGCAGCGTCACCCACTGCCAGGGAGAAGGCACAGAGCCAGCTCTCATCTGCAAAGCTCGGCTTTCCCTGGCTGCCAACGGCCATCAGCCGAACAGCTCCCTACCTGGAGAGCTGGTGCATTGGACGTGCAAGGGGTCATCTAGCTTGGCAATGGCATCTTGGATGATGTTCTCTGCCTCCTTCACCATCCCCTGGAGCATACCGAACTGGTCATCCAGAAGCTTCTGCTGGAGGCTCTGCTCCTGGTTTTTCTGTAGGTTGTAAACAAAAGACATTACACATGCTGTAGGGTCTCAGAGTCTCTCCCAGCCTGCAGTTGCAGGAACTGCTTTCTCCACCTCTGCAATAATCATTTCCCCTCAGCAGTGCCCTTCCTCCCAGGGTCTCAGTGGGCTCTACAGACATTGCTCCAGAGGCTGGTGGGAAGTATAACCTCCATTTCACAGATGGGGAAACTGAGAAGAGGTAAAGTGACTTGCCCAAAGCCACATAGGGAGTCTCTAGCAGAGCCAAAAGAGAATCTAGGGTATGTCTACACTGCAATTAAAAACCTGTGGCTGGCCCGTGCCAGCTGACTCGGCCTCACAGGGTTCAGGCTACAGGGCTGTTTAATTGCAGCGTAGACGTTCGGCTCAGGCTGGAGCCCCTCTTCTCTCCCACTCCTGTGCCTCACTCACAAGGCCAGCCTTCACCACGCAGCCACACTACACTCCAGTCCAGTCGAGGGAATGAGAAACGGGCTTCGGCAAGCCAGGGGGTTATCCGGCACGAGGCCAGAGTGAATCTTGGGGATACTGAGGAGGCCTTTCGCTGCAAGATCATACAAAGCGCAGATTAATGGCAGAGTCAAGAAGAGATTCTCAGCTCACTGCTCTGACCACTGGGCAATACTCCCTCCCAGAAGGGCAGAGATGTGGAGGGGCTTGGTTTATTGCTGGCTGCAAATCACCTGGAGATCTGCCCATGAGAGAAGCTGAGTCACTGTGAGTGACCATTCAGGTTGTAAGGGGTTCACCATGCCAGCCACGTGACCTTCGCAGTCTGGCTCACAAAGGTGGTTTCTTTGGCGTTAGGTAAATTCATTCCACACTGGCTAAGCCTCCTGCCTGGCTCTTTTCTCTGCCTGCGCGTCACTCGGGGCCTCAGCAGGTTCCGAGGGATGCTCGGGAAAGGGGCTTCTGCCCTGAGATCCTAACCATTTCTCCCCAGTACCTTTTCCATGAGTTTCCCCTGCAGCTCCCTGATTTCTTTAGCACTCCTCTCTGCCTCCTGGTTCAACAGCAGCTCCTTCTCCTGAATCAGGCCCTTTATGGACAGCAGCTCACACTCCTTCTCGCTCACCGACTTCCTCAGCGAGTCCTTCTCAGCATGCAGGGCTTCCACTTGGGAGTGGAGCTCGGAGCCAGCCTGAAAACAAAGCAGGAAGATCCAGGGTCTCAAAACTGCTCTCACACAATCCAAGCCCTCAGCATAAATCTCTGCCTGCTCCACTATGCACCAGGTACCAACTAACCCCCATGACAGCCAATGCCAGCCAGCCATGGGGGATTCTTGGCTTTCTAAAGATCTGGGAAGGAATTCAGTGCTCTTAGAAAGTGATGAGGGACAGCCCCAGACACAGAGACCCCTCCCGTTATCCAGCAGCAGGGCAAGCTTCCCTCAGACTGTTCTCCTGGAGAGACCAGCACAGGGAGTGGCATGAGATCACCATGGCCTTGGCCTCTCAACTAGTTAGCACCTAGTCCAGTGGTGGCTTCTGCAAAGAGGACATGCACCAAGTGGGAACGGGCCTGGGATCCACCGAATTCATTTACACACAAGCCGCTGGACAGCCAGCCACTGGAGTCAGTGCCCTAGACATGAAAGATTTACAGCCCATGATGAATCCCCTGAGACAGCCCATCCCCATGCAGCATCTGGGGTGAGATTCTGTGCTGTTTATCTCAGAGGCGCAGCACAGGACTCCCAGCCCTGGGCGAGTGGGCCTACAGTGGCTTTAAGCCGCCTCTGTGACCTCCGAACCCTGGGCTGCTCCAGGGCTGGACTGGCCTCCGCGGTAGCTTGGGGTGGTGCCGGGCGGTCTGTCTAAGTTACAGCAGACTCCCAGGGCTGCCTCATGAGCCACAGCTCTGCCCGGAATCTCTGCAGTGCTCCTTGCTGTACCCCAACCACGCCCTCTCTGCTGAGACTTGCAAAGGGGGGCTCACGAGGCAGCTGTATGGCTGTCTTACACAGGACCTGTGCTGTGGAACCCCGCCCCTGGAGAGAGAGGGATCTTTCAGGGCCCCTTTATGCCATTCCAGCCCCTTTATTGGCAATAGAGGTGACGCTCTCGGGGTTTATCCCATGTTCCTTATAACTCCAGTTCTCCAAGCTGAGGTCCATCTACAGCCTGCACAGCCTCTGCAGTATATTCAGGTTGCCATCTGGTGGATCGCGCACTCAGAGAACCTGGTTTTAATGAGCGTGGGGAGTGGGAGAGGAGATCTCTAGGATCTGAGTGGGAGCAGTTGCCTGGCGCCCTGTGGGTCTGAAATGCTGCCTATGAAGAGCAGGAAGTCTGCCAACATATTGTGTGGCCATCTACACAAACACACAGGGGCAGGGCATCTTTCATTTCCTTCTCCAGCAAGTCACAGGAATGCCAGAAAGTCCCCCACAGTTGAAATGCATCACCGGGAACTCTCTTACAGGCAGGATTCTGCCTGGAGTCCAATTTCCAGAGCTGCTAAGCAGCCCTGGCCCACTGCTTAGCACCTCGAAAAAGCAATCCCCTTCGTGGGTGCGCTCCTACCATCTGGGCCATGTACCTGCTTGGAATTGCTGAGTGAACTCTGAATCTGGGTCAGCTCTTCTTTCTTGGCTTCCAGTTCTCTCTTCAGCTGCTCCATCTGCAAGGTCTGGTCTTCAAGCTACATTTGCAGACAGACAGACAGATGGGAATCAGAGAAGGCATCAGGACAGCTCTCCAGTTTTACTTCTGTGCCCATTTATACAATGGCTTTCTACAGCTCTGCAATCCAGGGGGCCACAGGCAAGGCAGGGCAGGGCAGCCTAACTGCTTAAAGAAACAGGAGCTTACATTTTCCAGAAGTGACTAGGGATTTTATTTGAGACACCTTAAAGGGCCCAATTTTCAGCAGGCGGGTGCTCGGCACATTCTGAATACCAGGCTCCCATAATCTTTAGTCACGTCTGAAAATGTCGACCCACCCTGGAGATTTCACGGACAGACAATGAATCTGGAGGAGATGTGGGTGAAATGTGCCTATAAACCACCTGACTGCCGAGGAATCTGGGCAGCGACAATCTGGTCGTTAGGAAGGGTTTGAATCACTAATTGCCCTTGAAGGCAGAGGGCAGGCTATGTATTGGACACAAGGAAGAGTACTAGACTGTGTCTCGATCACACACGCAATGGGCTAGTCGGGGGACTGCTCTCTGCTTGGAGAATTTCAGTCCCATTCGTTCAGGCAGCTGTGCTGGAAAACACAAATGCCAAGGGCTGATTTTTCAGAGATGCTGAGCGCTCCCAGCTTCCACTGACCTCAATGTTCAGGGAAGGCTGCCTTGGTGCTGCAGGTGCTCAGCACCTCAGAGAAATCAGGCCAGAGATGATCACTTGATCTCAAAGCAGCCTCTTATTTTGTGGCTGCCAAACCAGCGAGGACACCTGCGTGTGCAGGAGCAACACGGCTCTATGCACCATTTTTTCAGGTACGAACACGTGCACACGCATTCCTGCAGGAACAAGACCAGCCCTCGAGGCTATTTTGGTCAAAAGCAAGGCAGAGCTTTGGGCAGCAGCAGACATACCTTCATCTCCGACTCCCGCTTCGCCTGCTCCATCTGAAACGCCAGCTGCTCTTTGACACGAGCCACTTCTTCCTGGCTCTGCTGGGTGACTGTCAGTTGCTTAGCAGTATCTGCATTCTGAGCACAAGAGAGGAGGATTGGAGAGTTGTTTCAGTATATCAGGGGGGCGTGTGTGTGAGGGGTGGGGATGTGGAACATCCAAGCACCACTGCTAGGGTTGAAAGCGTTTCATGGCTCATTCAATCCAGTCGATTCAAATTCCAAATTCCTCATTTGATCCTTCGCCTCTTTAGTCAGGCCAATGAGCCCTGGCAGGAGCTGTATTTTGGACAGCACTTTGCATACAAAGTACATATCCCAAAATACTGCGGGTAACAGAAAGAAAGAAATTGACAGGCCCAGGCAAAGATAAAGGGGGTCATGGAGAGACATAGAAAGGCTGCAGATGGCAGGAAGGGACTCTTGAATTAACAGTGCCGAGACTGCAGGGACGGATAGAAAAGAGGCCAGGGTTAGAAGGCAGTGGCAGCAGGGGAGTGGAACAGGGAGAGAAAAATATACAAGCTGATTTCTGTGACACCCTCTGGCTCCGCTAAAGCCCCAGCCAGCCTGTAGCCACACTAACCAGCCCTCACCTTTCGCAGCAGCTCTGCATGCGTGTTGATGAGCTCGCTGTGTTTCTCTTTCAGCTTGGCATAGCGCATTTCCGTGGCGCTGGCTTTCTCTGGCAGAGGCGAGAACATTCCCAGTGTTAGTTACACCCAAGAACTCCACCCCAGCGATTCAGTACTAACCAGCCTTCTCTAACCCACAGCTGCTCACACACAGGGAAAACACAGGAGAAAAGAACAGCAGAGACTAGTTGCTAAACACAGGGGCATCCTCTTAAGCAGTTTGATCCAGTTTGTTCCCATCACTTTGACATAAGCAGCTAATGGCATTTCCCTTAAAAATATCTGGTCAAACACACTGCAGCTCCCAATAGCGATACTGCAGGGTTTGGAGCTGTTCCTGACGAAACAGTGAATGGCTACATGGAACATCTCTCCACAAGGGACAGACCCAACACCGCAGCCCTGGATTCAGCCACCCATGGGCACCAAAGGTTTATTTTAGTTCTAGGCCCCTCGGTTCATGCTTTCCTTCTCTCTCAAGTCCCTGAAGATGTCACCTACTTTCAGCTTCAACGTAAAGCCCCTGCGTCCGGCTGCTCTCCAGCTGTGCCCTCTGCAGTCGCTCCACCTCATCCCGGAGTTGTTCGTTATCCACCAAAGCTTTCTGCTTTTGTTTCCGTTGCTCCTCCATCTCAGCCTCCAGGCTGTTGATCTGGGCCTTGAGCTGCGTGATGTACCGCTGAGCCTACAGACATAGCCAACTGCAGTTACCCACCCGACTCAGCGAGCCTGGCACGGAGTGAGCACAGGGCTGGGGGCCAGGCACTCCTGAGTGCTAGGGGTGGCTTTGACAAAGACTCTGACAATGGCCTGCTCTGGATTCCCCAGAGTCTACATTGGCCTGTGAAATCCTCAGCGAATATGCTAACACACCCAATCTGACACGGGATCTCTGGGAATGGCACTGGATCCAACTGGAGAGGACTATATTTTTCTAACTGCAAAATTGTCTTCTCCCCAGTACACTGAGCCGCCCAACTGGTGACACATTCAGCGAATAATTTCAGGCCTGTCACCCAGCTGTGGTAATCCGGAAAGTTCTAACATGAGAGGACACAGAGCAGTGACAGAGGACAGGAACTGGGTTCTGTTCCCATCTCTGAGAGACTTCGGGCAAGTCAGGCTCTGAGCTATCATGTGATACAAGCCACACCATCCTGTTCCTTCTCCACCCCAGCTCACCGCAGTGCCAGGCTTTACCTCCAGTTTAATTTTCTCTAGCTCAGCTCGAAGCAAGTCCACTTCTTTCTTTAGGTTTTCGATTTGGAGATCCCTGGGAATAAACAATGAGCCTCATTACTAGCCCAGAAAGCAGCAGCACCCTCCTAACGTCAGCTGACCGCGGTCCCCCTCACCTGTCATCCCGAACGCCATTGGGGGGGCCGAAAGTCTGTTCAAATATATCCGACATGTTCTGCAAAAGAAAAATGGCACCCGAGTTAGGCTCAGCCCTCCAAAGTGTCTTACAGGGGTTGGCCTAAGTCTGATTGGGCCTCGATCGCCTGGAAACCAGTCACAGAAAGTCTGGGAAGGCAGCCAGGTTAATCTGTTTTGCACACAAGCTGTCAGTAAAGCCAGAGACAACAGTTGCAAGAAGCTCAATACCCTGGCTATAGGAGAGAGCACTATTCATGCCACTTACTCCCTACTGGGGCTCATCCACCCCAACAGCCTCCATGACAAACCAAGGCTCTCAGCCTCCTGCCAGCCACTCAGATTACAATGATGTGAAAAAAATAGCCCCTTTCTACCACCATGGTCCTTGAAAACATTGTTAAATGTCAGTGTCCTTCCAAATTAGAAGGCAAGGAGCTTCCTAAATCACTGGGTCTGCATCCCATGCTGCCATCAACTTCCCTGCCCTAGACAGACTTTGGTTTTCTTGCCTTTCCAACACACCCCTGAGAAGAATCTCTGAGCTCCCACCTGCTGTTCCCCTGGAGGAGCCGTACTGTCCACTGGAGGAGCCGTACTGATCTCAATTAAGTTTTCTGGTTCTTCGTCTTCAGGGGCCTCCTCGGGGATGACAACCACCGGTTTCACATGCTCTGCCAGGGCAGACGCCCGCAAGAAGTTAGGGGGGCTCTGTCAAGACAACAGAAAACCAGACATGTTTCACCTGGTTGTGGTTAAATGAACTGAACAGTGCACCCAGAGTACAGCCCCGGGGGGGTGAGCACATTGCTAGATCAGAAGGGTATTGGGTACCATCATGATAATGTTCTGTTAGGCCTTCTGCACCTCAGGGTATGGGAGAGAACAAGATAGTCCAGTGGTTCTCACACTATGGCCCCTGGCCCACTGGCACCCACAGAGCCATTCCTGGCGACCTCTGGAATTGAACACTTTGAGAGCCAGGCAGCAGGGGCCGATCCAACGAGCGTTTTGCTCTCTCTGACAGAGTGGCCTGCAGAGTGAAAAAAGGGGGGAACCCCTGACATGGACAACCAACCTCCCCCCCGCTGATTGTCCACGGTGCCTGTTACACTGCTGCCTTCCTTTGGAAGTTGATGGGAACAAGACACACTTTCAATGTCTGGCATCGTTCCGGCCATCGGATCAGCCAACATTCCCTCTCTCTGAACATGGAGCCAGCTGGCCATCGCAACAATCAAGGAAGTTCATTGCTGAAGCTGAAGACTTCAGACCATTGAAATAAAGAGACTGCAGGACACACTCCCTGCATTGCTGTGAGCACCTTGCGATAGGCAGTCATTATAGGGAGAATTAAAGCTCAAGCGAGGCACCTCTAGCTCTGAATTCCCTTGCTCTTGGACTCTGAGGTGCATTTGGACACCTGGAGAGCCATGAGTTGCCCCATGGCAACTGAGATCAATAGGGTTACCCATTTTCTACCCTGAAGTGCCTGGCTTGGGTTGCCGGCACACCTTCTTGTTTCAGAGACCTCATTACAGCACTCTGCTTTCCATGCACTGCACGCACTTAATAGACTGCAAGGCCTTTGGGGCAGGGTATTCTGTAAAGTGTAGTGTATGTTTCTGGTTCTGTGGCTAAAGACATCAGCACGCAGTAAGGAAAGTGGATGGTACCTCTGGCAGCCTGGGGATCTGGATGAGCCGCTTGAAGTACAACATGTCTGAAGCCCTTTTAAAGAAGTTTTTGAGGCTAGAGAGAAGAAAACGGAAATCATTAAAATGGGAGTAGTGGGAGCCTTGGTGAATGGAGCATTCGGAACAGCTGCGAGTCACTACCCCGCACTAAAGCGCCCTTCGTTACCTGCGGAACTGCTCATGGAACCGGTCTCGGTGACCTTGCAGTGTATCAGCTGGCAGACCTAGAACAGTCGAGGAAATAAAGGAATTACCAGCCCAGCCTGATAAACACAGCAGGTGCTAAGGCAGTGCACAGAGCACAGTACCACCCAGTGCTTCAGCTGGGAAAGGATCTTTCCATACACCTGATCCAGCTAGCTGGAAGAAACTGCCCATGAAACACTGGGTGAGAAAGAGACCTCTGAACACTCTGGAGAAAATGTACTAAAATGTGATCTGACCACAAACTACTTTTAAAAAAAATCCAGGTAGGCTCAAGGTGCTAAAGCCAGTCCCCAGAAGTTTTCACGTTTGGAGATGCAGTTTAATTACTGGTGCCTCAATGGGAATCCAACCTATTGCCTGTCAGATGAAAGTGATACAGGAATTCTACTGTGTGCTACCCCAGCTGTGGCTGCAGCTGGTGCTGTATCTCTTTTACGTCTCATGGGACACTGGAAGGCTTAGCTAGGGAGTGCTTGTGAATCATTTTGCGCTATTCAGGGGGAAGTTACTCTCAGAGTCCAAAGTGTTCAAGAAATGTACATTTCATTAAGTTTGTCCATAAAAGCTTGGCCTGGAAATTGGGAATGCAGGGTGGGAGACGGCCATTTGTGTTTCAGCCAAGCTCGGTTTGATCTTTTAATCCAAGTGGGAAGCATAATGCTGAAAGGAGACGGGGCTTTGACCCTCTCACATTTCCTGGGAATGTGGAGTACTCAGGTTCCCAACCTCCAGGTGAAATCAAACCCTTCCTCACAGCTCCCTGGAGAACCAGTAACAAAGCATGTACTGCAAACAAGGGAAGTAGTCAAAAAGTCAGCAATGGAAACAAATGGACTATAGTCCACAATCAGAGCGCATACTTTATAAACCTTCCGTACACACAGACAAGCCTGATAGTGTTACTGAGCTGCAGGGATATGAAAACTGAAAGCTGATTGCAGGGGAAGGTGCTCTGGGATTAAAGTGTATCTTTACAGTGGGGGAAGGGCCTTTAAAAGGCATCAGAAACCCAGGCATAGGAATTACTGCTCAGCTCAGCACTGTCACATGCAGATCCCTGCTTTAACTCTTCCAGCAAGAGGAAAGTGAAGCTTGGCCCCTGAAATCAAGCAAATGGCCTCAGGTGAGAGACCATCATGAAGGGAGACGTTTGCAAAATGCACCATGGGGCACCATGCACATGGCTCACATTAGTTATCTTAAGCCAACACGTGGGGTTTAATAGTGTAGCTGGCACCAAGACACGGGGATAAAAGGATAGATTAATGGCTCATGTAAGGAATTGTATATTAGCAATCACCTAACAACACTCAGTGACAACCAGCAGCATGCACGGACCGGAGTCCGCTCCAACCTAGCACCATTTTTAAATGCAGCCATTGCTAGAAGTGCCTGTCCCCACCAGCCAGAAAATTCATGCGAGAGCCCTGCTAACACCTTGGCTGTCAGCCAGCCTGGGTCTGGTCTCACAATGGACAGGCCCTGAAACAACTGGATATTGAAAGAACAGATTCATAGATTCCAAGGGCAGAAGGGACCATTAGCTCACCTAGTCTGACCTCCACAGAATTGCACCCAGTTACCCATGTTCCCTGCTTGCACAGCCACATGGCTCCCCTGTCCCGTGGGTAGTGCACTGAATTAGAAATTAAGCCACACAGTGTCCGGCACAGTCAGAAAGCCTGGGGCGGAGGAGGGAGCAGGGGCCTGAAAGTGTTTATCACTGTCGTGAGGTGAAGGGTGCCAAGCTACTGAAGACATTTCAGTGCCGCAGATAAAGCCAGCTCAGTGGTATAAACAGGAAGTTGTTGCAGGTTGGCACCTGTTAATGGCTTTAACCCGGCACCCAGGGAAGCTGAACTGCCGCAGGTGCAGTGGTGGCTGCAAGTGGCAGACGCGACCGTGAGTTCAGACGCCAGAGGGGCAGAGCTTCAAGAAATCACGTGCGGGGGGGTGACTCACATGCGTGGAGCTTGAACATTAACTGGACAGTGTAGTGATAGAGGTGGCTGCAGTCCTGGATCACCTGGATGAGAGGAGCCAGCCTGCACTGAACAGACGACATCTGAGACACAGCCATGGCGGTGTTGAGCTGTCTGAGAACTGCAGGAGGAAGCGGGGTTAGGACTCTGCAAGGGTTTCATCTGGTAAGAGGTGCAGTTAAATACAGGCTGCCCGGGGGCATGTTCAGGCAGGATGGAAGGGTCTCACTGACAGGCTGCTCTCAAGAGAGGAAGAACGGCCTCCTGGGACACAGGAGATCTGGCTTCTAATACTGGGCCGATCACAGACAACTCCTGCCTGCGTCTATCTACTGCTACTGGGCAGAATCGGGACCAGAGGGCGAGACCTGCACAAATGAAGTCTTTACCCAGTGTCAGGTTACAATGAGACAAGTTAAAAGCCAGTTTAGTGCAGCTGGGGTGGCTAACGAGATCTTGGATCAGATAGGTACAGACTTGGTGTCATTCTGGGGAAGCAGCATACGGGAACCCTGACTGAGCCTGCAGCTGGAGCCCTACTGTCTTTGTTTACTTAACTTCCATTGGGTGGAGTGGAGCGTGCTACCGGGATTACAAAGCTTTATAATTAACTACGAAGTCCATGTCTCTACCTACCACAAGTGGAATGAACTCTTGGTTCACATGCAAGGCCAGTGCAGCTAAACTACACCAGTGGGGCAAAGCAGCCGCCCTCCTTGTGATCAGAACTTTCAGAGTTCTTCCTGCTAGTCAGAGTCACTTATGAACTACCTGGGTTCTCTCCAGGGGCTGGCTGGCACCGAGCACTTGAGGTTAAAGAGACTGAGACCGAGATGGGCGGAACTTCCCTAGCTTTTATTCTCAATGTAAGACACCTGTTCTGTCACACACTGATCCACCTGCTCAGATATCTCGCCTCAAGCAGCAGCCAATATTTGATGCTACAAAAGGAAGAGGGGGCAGGTAAGCAACTGTGAAGGGCGATGAAGACAAAGGGGGTATAAGATTCCCTCCTGCTCCATGCTGGAATTGTCTCACACCCTGACCATGAAACTGGATTGCCATTATTGTCGATTTTGTAACTCCATGTCATCAATGGTCAGAAAATTATTCATTTCTTTTACAGAATATTCAACTTCCACCTCCTCTGTGTTCAGATTCAAGTATTTGTGACTATAAAATGGCAGTTTTAATCCCCCCCCCCCAGCCATCTTGGAGGAGACAGTAAGAGAATCAAGTGTTTTAGTCACTCGGGAAGTGAAGACCATTAGAATATATTACGTTTCCTGCCCCCTCTCCAGCTGCACGTTCCTGGCTGGTTAAAAAAATAAAAAACAAAAATTTTAAATCATCAAAAATTCTTTCAGAATGAGACTAGGCAAGTAACTAAAAGCAGCCTCGCTGTTTCCACAGGCCGAGTCCTTCAGCTTTCAAAGAGGACATTTCAGAAAGGGAAATGAATATTTAAAAAGAATACATTACTGACTGCAGTCTCCGGTTTATGGGAATAAAAGCCTTGTGTAATGCATGTAATTAACATCTCTGTATCAATGAGCAATAAAAATACATCCTTTCCCAGCACTACTGCACATGGTTTGTGATCGTTCAGAGCCAATATGGGTTTGCTACAAGCAGTCAGATTGTTAAATATCTTCCCCAAATTAGCCTGTTTAGACAGCTGTGGTTATAAGCAAACAAAGCTGAAAGACTACTTTAAAAACCTGTGCATCTCATTATTAGATGAGGAAAGACTAGATTTTAACTAGATTACTGACCGAGATGAGAACCTAACATCTCTCAGCCTGGGGCCTGGAGAAAATACCCCAAACAGTAGGGGACGGCTTCACATTGCTTACCTGACTCTGTGAGTCTGAGTTCACAGTCCATGTAATCAAACATCTCGACTGTGAGCTGAAAGCTGAAAAAACAAAATCCCCCCCATCGTGTTACACGAAGAGCAAGGTCAGGATCAACATAGAAACCCTTATTTAAAAAGATGCTGAAGTACTGTACAGCACAGTATTGTAAGACACCTTCACAACACTGTCAGCTGCACTGTTCAGACCACAGCTCCAGTCATTTATTTTTACCATCGGCACACGGTGGCAGGGGTAGCAAGCAGGCTATAAATACAAACCTAACTGCCACTCAGCAAGTGAGAGGATTACTACAGTACTAGATATACCCTTGGTAATACTGCAGTAACAGTGCAAAGCGATATACTTGCATTGGGTTCCCACTGTGTGTGGGGGCCATGACTGTAGGGTGCTGTCTTATGTTTAGTACTGCAGTTTTGTCATTGGATTCCTGCAGTGCTTACACAAAAAACTTTCTTCCTCCCTCATCTCTGGAGAAGCAGTTATTACTATGGCACTGGGTGCCCTTTTGTCAAAAAATACTAAAGCACTCTACAGTAAAGGCTATCAACCACAGTGGTAACGCAGCGGAAGGTGCATGTTTGGGGCCAGGACCATAGAACGTTGTCATCTCTTTCCCCCAGCATCGGTGCACAGTCCTGTTCTATTATCACCTTTAGACATTGCCATTAGGACCCAAGATGCTGCAGAGCGCCAACAGGTCCACGGAGGGAGAAGTAGGTTCTCCCCCCTTACCCCATCCTGCTTGTGGATTGGACTATCAGACCCCCTGCTATGCAACAGGGTCAGCTCCCTCCTTACAGTATGTAAGTCACTTTCTGAGGGTTCCCAAACAGAATGGGATGAGGTTGGGAGTGGAGCCACTGGGCTATTTTTCGTTGCATTCTGGTGCACACAGAATAAGAGAAAGTCAGCCATTGACCCCTAGGGACTTCTGGGAAGCAGCTATCTGGGCATTCTTACCACAGGGTCCTGGCTGCCATCTCCTTAACAGATGGACTTTGGTATCGGGATCACAGAAGTCAGAGGTAGATAGATGGAATGTCCCTATTGGGCCATCTAGGCAAACCCTCCCAACCCAGCTTGTTCCTGACAGGATTTTCTCCACAGCTCTGTCCAGTCTTAAGAGACAAGGAAAGGGGCTTCCACCGCCTCCCTTTGGAAAGAATCTAACAGATCTGACTGTTTCCTGATGCGCTGCGAAGGTGACAGAACTTTGGGGCCCGCTTTTCAGAGGTGTCGAACACCCAGGACTCCAGTGAGAGCTGCAGGTACTCAGGTCCTCTGAAAATCAGGCCTTTGCTTATTTGCACTTTGGCCCATGGCTGGAAGGGTCGGCTGATGTGGTTACAGGCTGAAGTTCCCTGCAGGAGGAGTATTATCAGCGTGCACTTACCTTTACACTCAGCACCATCTTGCCACTTATAAACGATTAACAACAGTCTCACCCACAGCTCATGCAGCACTCCGCAAAGGTGCTTCTGTGCAAAGACGCTGTTTGCCTCACTCAGATTTATGATGCATTTTGTGGCTATATTAATCTAATAAAATAAGCTGGCCTCTGTCTCCCACACAGAGCACCGTGAACTTTAATGTGGGATACTTCATTAGCAGGATGCACCATTTACATTAATGGTGCTCAGGACAAAGAGAGTCATGCTTTGTAGAAGGTTTTAAATACCTAAAAGGAAACTTACATGTTATTCACATCTGTCCCAGCAGCCTTTTCTAGCACCTCATCCGTCACTTCTAGGCCTGGGGGAAAGTCACGATGCTTCAAAAAAAAAAGTCTTCATGAATTCAGTAGCATTTTTTTATGGCAGGTCCCACACCTCCACTCCAGACACATAGGTACATTTCAGGCTAAGATCCCTGCTGAATCATGGCTCTTCCTAATCTAATATTCACACCCGCTCTCAGAACAGTGTGAATTCAACAAATAAGAGAAAAAGAACAACAGCTTGTAGCAAAAATCTGTCAAAATTTCAGAGGGGGGGTAGGGGGGGAGATAGAATTACCTTTAGGTGAAAGGATATCTTGGTGAGTAGAAGTTTGGTATAAATATTCACAAGCTGCCCATATCTGTCGTGCAAGTGCCCCTGCCAAGGAATATCAGGGAAACGTTACAAAACTTCTGGGTGACACTAAACATTCATCTTCCCACCCAGCTGAACAGGACTCAGCCATCAAAGAGAGGAGTGTCTCCAAACTCTGGCCCAGACTTTCCCTTGGTATAAACAGGCACAGCTCCACTAAAGTCAAAGGAGTGCCACTGATTTCTGCCACCCGAGGATCTGGCCTCCAAAGGACCAGGAAGAAAAATGTAATTGTGGGCATAGTAGGGTGGGACCTCACACGCCTCTAAATACAGCTCTCATTCACAAACACAGAACCACATTGCTAGTCCCATCAGGAAGAAGAAATCGCTGGCTCAGTTCCAAAGGGTAAATCACTTCCAGTCCCCTGACGAAGGTGGAAAAGACTTTCCTTTTATTCATGATCCAAACATGAGAAGAATATGGACAAATTCCAGTTTAGGCTATAAATGTAATTGCCTATCTTCCCTCTCCCATCCCCTCATACCCCCCTTTGCAGTGTCAGTTAGATGCAACAGTCTCTCCCACCTCCTGTCCTAAACTCCCCTACAGTTGCTGTGTAACACAAAGCTCCTGCACTCCATTCACTCAAGATGGCCACACTTCATCCCTTGCAACTTAGGGATTACAGCTGGGTGTTAAGGTGATGGTTAATGATTTCCATAGTATCCAACTACCACCCAAAAGCCTTCGTATCATAACACAGAAACCTTCAACACCCCACTCAGAAACAAAGCATTCACCAACAAACACCCTCCCGCCCTGCACTTCACCAAAGGCCTGACAGCTCTACCCCCGTTTAAATGCAAGGCTTTCAGTGGCCAGCACAGTCCATTGCTGAAACTCACCCACAGGTCTCCTGTCTCTCGGATATTACTCCGATATCTTTGACAGTCTTGAAGAACCTGGGGGAAAAGGCAGAGGGATCAGATATGCAGCCTGTGTGCTTAAGAGTATGGGGGCGGGGGAAAAAAGAGGATCAAGACAAGCCTGACCTGAACTGCCCCACCCAAGCTTCAGTCTACAACCCCCTCTCAGCCCCGTCTGTTGCACCGTACATATCTGGATTTGTCAGTTCCCCCTTTACTGACCTATTGCAAGGAAGCAACACAAGGAAATTCCAAGGTGAAATTTTAACTGGTTCAAAGTGGCAACAAGATTTTTGAATGGAGGGATTGATCTAATGGTTCCTGGTCCTCTAGCAGAAACCAGAAATGGATCCCATTTGTCCACAGAAGGTGGAGACTGAGCTGAAGTTTCAGTCTAAAAACAATGGGGCTGTTCAAGAAGAGATGTGTACATTCTTAAAGGACGGGTTAGAACAGAGCACTTTAAACACGATGTTGCATTTTGGGAAGCAGATCTAGTAATTAGAGTTTCAGAGTAACAGCCATGTTAGTCTGTATTCGCAAAAAGAAAAGGAGTACTTGTGGCACCTTAGAGACTAACCAATTTATTTGAGCATAAGCTTAAGTAATTAGAGTAGGGAACTAGGAGTCAGGAGACCAGGTGTTAGTCCCCCTTCTGCTTCTGTGACTTTGGGCCAGTCACAAACTCACTGTGACTCAGTTTTCCCAACTATGAGGCAAGAAAAATGACACCCACTTTCAAGAAGTGCTTTGAAATCTACAGGTTAAAAGCACTAAGCAAGTGCCTATGTATAATCATTAAGTTGGGTGACTGCTTTACTCAGTATTTACTAAATTGAATGTAGTGAAAATTAACATTTTTGGAAGCTTCACTGAATTGTTATCTAGCTAAGGCTTTTCCTAGGTGCCTTTCACCTTGGTATCCAAGTGCTGAGCCAGTGATCTATGTATTTAAAACCCAAAGCTCGACTCTCTCTCAACACAATCAGCCTAACACTAATGTCTGTATCAGCCTCTGTGGTTAGCCTACAAGCTGACAGGAAGAAGCCTCCCCGAGCTCACTGCTGTGTCCCAAACCCCTTGCATTAAACGTTAAAAACAGAGGGGTGGTACTGGAACAGGAGACCCCAGCAAGGCCCTCGGCATTCACAGATGGCACAGCTGATCGCAGCCAGGCCTCGCCAGTGAATTGTAGCCTTGTATTCGCTGGAGGGCCAGGCGCCGATCTCCAGGAAGCGGCGCATGGAGCAGCGAGGGAGGAGAGCTCTGGAATATATGTGAGGTGAACATTAATGATCCTCACTGGAGGAGTGTGTTAATACACAGCAGAGGAAATGAAGGGAGTTCAGCAGCAGAAACACACCAGTAAATGCTGCAGCCCACGAAGGCTTCCTTAAGCACGGAAGACCTTGCACCTGCTGCCCAGATCGTAAAATGTTGCTGGGCCAGCCAGACACACTTTCTCCTATTTCCGATACCTCTCTTCCCTCTGACTTTTTAAATGCCTCTCCAGGATCTTTCCACCAGGTTGGTGAAGTTGGGGAAGTATTTCCCTCCCATCAGCAAGCAAGAGGCAGCAGAGAGCAGCGGTCACCCTCTCCTACATGCTCAGAGTCTACCCTACAGCCCCACCAACTGGGAGTCAAGAGTCCTGGGTTCTACTACTGGATCTCCCACTGACTTGCCACGTGCCCTCAGGCAAGTCACTTCATCTTTCTGTGCCTCAGTTTCCCTCTCTGCCAGATGGGGAGCAGGAAGCGGGAGCCTCCTTTATGACGGGCTTTGAAAGCTACGGATGAGACACACTCTATGAATGCACCGTACACGATTATTAAGCGGAAGGGAAGGAGCTACTTACATTGGGATGGCCATCTCTCAGGACTTTGTGCACAACATGGCAGAACTTCCAGCTGAGGATGGAGCTGCTGGGCAGGGGGAGGCCAATAGCGTAGGACCAGAAAGTAAATGCTCCTTTCTCATGGTGAGTTCCCAAGATAATTCCTTTCCAGACGTCAAGGCTAATTGAACAGCTAGAAACTCAGGGCAGCCATTCCAATCAGACACGCTCATTATCTGTGTTTTCTTTATTGCAATCAGCTTCTCATTACGACTCTCGCCTCAACAAAAGAGTCAGGGTTCGGGTGACTAATCACCAATTTATGTTACATTTACTTTTTACAAAAGGCCTCAAGCTGGACTCTGGTGTGATGGCACACCAAAATGATGGCCTGGGAATGGACTGTGTTGCCATCAGTGGGACATCCAAGTACAGCCCCATGTCCCTGCAAGCAAACGGAAAGAGCAGAACTGCCTCACCCCACTTTGTACCCAGCTCCTGCTCTTTGTCAGCGAGTGTTTGAAAATTATTTTGTGTTATATTTCTCCTGGTGCTGCACATTTACTGATCGCAGCAAAGACACTGGAACATACAACACGCCATCCCACATCAAACCAGTGGTCTGTCAAGTCCAGTGTCCTACCCCCAGCTGCAACCTATGACTCAAAGGAAGGCAAATCTCCTCCCCACCTGCCCCACTCCCCAAAATACCCCATTATCTATTGGCAAATTCCTTTCTGATCTCCGGGGCAATTAAAAGAAAGACACCCTGAAGTATGAGATCTCATTGAGAATTGTGTGATGATGTGTAGGGAAATCTGACCATGAGATTACAAAGCTCCTTTTGAAACCTGGCCACAGTACTGGGCTCTGAGAAGCAGGGGTCACCGTCATTGCGAAGGAAAAGGATACTGCGGACATGTTTCTCTTTCACAGGCGCTTCTTGTGTATTGATGGCTTTGCTAATGCTCATAGCCTGTGCGGGGAGAAAAGAGGAGATGTCAGAGGCAGAATCAGCACAATCCTTTACTGCCAAACATTGTTAGTCCATAAAAAACTCAGGCACCAGGTCTGTTTCTGGATCTTTCTTGTCATTCAGTAGGCACTGCCTGGCCATATGGAGCGTTTGATAATGCTCTCAGGTTATACAGCCTGCATTCCAACTATTCAGCCTTAGACTATCTCTGGGCAAGGAGTATCCTCACCCCACTGTACAGATGGAGAAATGGAAGGTCAGAGCAGGCAAGTGACTTGTCCGAAGGCCCAGGCCATGTTAAGTGATAGAGCCAGGATTAGAACTCAGCAGCTCCCGGCTCCCAACCCAGTGCTCAGACTCCTGTATGGTCTCACGTTTAATGAGTTCCTTGGTTACAGTCTGAAAAGCTAGTCTCTCAAACCTGAAGCCCAAGACGCCTCATGCCTTGACATCCAAGCACTAAGTTCTCAGCGTTCCCTTTATCAATGACTTGATGTCAAGAATTGCTCAGGACATCTATCAAATGATTTCTTTTGTACCTGCTAGCAATACAGCCTTGTCTTTGTATCTGACAACCATCTTAAGTCTTGCCTTGTACATCACCGACCAGAGAGATTCTAGCTTTTGAATTTGGGAGTCAAGTTGACGAGAGCAATTGACATTCTCCATGGCTGCTATGATCATAGTAAATACACAGACTGCATTTTCTCAGCAATAACTCAGAGAGGTGTCTACAGAGCCAACACGCATAACAGCAAAATGCCAATTTCAGAGCTGTTTATCTAACCATAACAAGCCTTTGAAATGTTTATTTCTTTTCACACTGTAGGTGATATTTTATTGGATCACCTTCTGTTGGTGAAAGAGACAAGCTTGCAAGCTACACAAAGCTCTTCTTTTCACAGCTTTGATGGCATTTGCCTTTATGTCTCCTTAAATCAATCTCTCGTCAGACCTCCTTTTGTAGTTTGAACTCCTAAAATTTAGAAAAGAGGCCACAAATAAATATGGGATTAGCCTCTGCCACGCCCATTCGAAAGAACTCAAAGTACAGGGCAACATGATGAAAGTAGCAGCAAAATGCTATGAGAGTGATGCTGATTGCAATCTTTATTAGGTGGATAAACTACACCTTTAGGGTCTAAACACTTTCATCATGCCCCAATCTAAATCACACAGTTCTACTCTGAAGACTGACCCTATAAACAATGCCATCCATTTGCACTGGGTCTCAGTGACTCCAAATCAAGATATACTCAGTCTACAACTAAAGATTTTTCCCCCCTAATTCCTAGTCCTGCAACTCATCCACGGGTCCGAGCATGCAACCTGGGCTTTCTTCCTTCTTGCATGACCAATAAAAGGGTCAGCAGGCTGAATTCCAGCCTCAACCATATCTGTGTAACCACATTGTCTTCAGTGGATTTGTATAGGTGTAACCGCCCAACCCTGTAATTAGATCTTGGTGAACAATCCTCCCAATGGTGCATATACCAGAACAGACTCCTGCTCTCTCTCAATGCTACATTAACTTTGCAGGGCTAACAGAGGTAAAGCCTTGTTATACCATCCACAGTACGCAGACAGGATACTGAAGACTCACCAGGAGTAGGCCTGGTGAATATTAAGATGCCAATTTTACATTGTCAGGGAGAGTTGCAGTTTAAATGCATTATGATCCTAAGGGGCTGATCACATAAAGAACAAGCTTTCTAGTCATAAGTAGAGCAGCAATCAAACGGCCAGATTGAAAACATTCCTGTAACTTTGATTCTTATCAGAGTTTCCTCCTGTTTACTCTGGGAGTTTCTGCCTGTTGCCTCAGAGCTTCAACACAACAGCAAATGCTAGGCTGTGGTTTTGCACCACGGATGGATTTTCAGGAAAGGAGGTGCATTGATCTAGCGTCAAGACACCTACAACTTGAGCTAGGATCCCAAAATGAGAGAGTGGCATCTCAACACACACTGCATTCTCCAGCTCTTCGCCCTGCAAAGGCAAAAGGTTATTTTGTGTCTGGGGAAGAAGGAATGTGAATGGGGAATCTGGCTAACAAGATGAAGAGGTGAAACACTTGTCAGGAGAAGCATCAGATGCATCATCCACTGCAAAGCCTGAAAGACTCAGCATAGCTTTGAGAAATCTAGTCAAAGCCAAGGCTCAGTCCAGTGCCCCACTCACAACCCCACCCCCTGAACAGCATTTCTTGAGCTATTTAGTTTGGTCCTAAACCCTATTTCTCAGCCTCCCAACGTTAAACATTTCAATGTGCTGCAGATTTGGGGGCTGACAAGATGTGAGTGCGGGAAGAGCAGCTCTACAGGCTTCGCCGCAATATCCCACCAACTGGATTCTCTCCCGCCCTGGAGAGACCGAACAGGGGCAGCCTCTGTGGCCATTCAGTCTCTAGGCTCTGCTGAAACGGACAACAAAAACTTTTGTTTGTGTGAACTGGGGCAGTGACTTCTAGGACATGGAGAGACACCTGATAAGATCTGTCCTTGTTAACTGGCTTCTAGCCTTAGGCCATGTCTTCCCTCAGAGTTCAGTCAGGTGACCTGTGCTCAAGTCTAGCCTGGGTGTGAGTGGCCACGCTGCCAACCAGACTCGAATTACTGTGTCCACACTGGCATTGCGCTCACTGTGCAAGGCCCTAGGATTTCTGGGGTCGGAGCTCATGGTTCTTAGCACTGCAGTAAGATGGGTAGCTCTGTGATTCTTTCCCAGCGACTTGTGGGAGAATGTGTCTATCTTTCTGGGCACACGGGGTGGGGAGGTGAACTGCGGGAAGGCACTGGAGGAATATCAGCTCTCAGATGGGTTAGCCTGTGTCCTCACCACAGAGCTGTCAGATTACCAGGTCAAGTGTAACCAGCATTTGAGTGTTAGCCTATAATCCAGGGCAGGCGAGCTAGTCTGGTTCAAAAGGACCACCAGACTCAGGTAAGAGAGCATTATGTGTGAACAGGAGCGGGGCTAGGGGTTAATAACCAAGGAAAAGTCCAAATTAACTCTGCAGTGAAGACAACCTTTAAGTTTCTCACATCAGTGTTGTAAGAGAAAGGCTGCTCTAAGAGTCCTAAAACCACACTCCAAGCCTACACAAACACACCCTCCCTGCCCCCGACACACACAGCCCTACCTCCTTGCCCCCAACACATACACCCCCTCTTACTTGTAATGGGGGCTGGGAGAAATCACTGAGAGAGGAGAGTAGCCCTGCTACAACACAGAGAAACACTCAATCTCTAAAGTGGCCATTACATGATGCAGAAAGGAGAACCAGAAAACCACAGGACAAATGTGATACATTGAGAGGTGGCACGTGACCTTACTGCTCAGCTAGAGAGATGAGACCCTTCGCATCTCTACAGAGGGAGATGTGTAACAGACATGGGTCACACACCCCCTCTGGATGGAGGAAACTCACCCCATGCTTTCCCACAACAGTTCACATCCCAGAAGAACCTCAGTCATGTGATGGGTGCCATATTGGCCAACCCTGGGAACTGAAGCAGGGAACTCCAGAGCTAAAAGCATGAGTCTACAGCTCGAGGTAAAAAACAGACCTTCAAGCCAAGTGCTATAACAGACCTGTATCCCCTGTGGATGGGGCACAGAGGGCGGAGAAGTACACACACAGACCCTGACTAGCGGGTTAAACAAGCTTAGTTAAAAACCCCAAATATGGGCCAGCTTCCCCAAAAGGCTGTAGAACCCAAGAGAAGATTCAAGTTGACTGTTTGGATGCTTTTAGAGGCTTGTTAACACTAATCTTTGTATGTCCCTCACAGGGCACACAATTTCCTCCCAGGGGGAACAGAATTCATCTCCAAAGCTGGCTCTACCTGTAAGTCTGTGATGTTATACTCCGCACCCCGTACGGTTGGATCTGCATGTTTGAGGGTCACCAGGAAACATATGGTGTTTGAAGTTATTATTGTCCCACAGCTCCCACCATGCAGAGTCCTCATTCAATTTCTACATGCCTGACCTCATTTCATACAGAAGTCTATTGTGCCATCAATTCATTTACATTCGAAGAACCAGTGCTGCAGCTGAACTGTATAAATAAATGAAGACATCGCTACTCAGAATGATATACTACTGGTTAATTGTTCCTCATGTTTAATGGTACAACAACCTGTAAGACTTCCATATACAATTAAAAAAAAATCCCTGGATGTTATGGTCATCCTAGACATCTCATTTGTACATATTCCATTTAGTGAAAACAGCTGTGCTTTGCTTTGTCCGGTATCACTATGCACTACTCCATCCTGCCTGTGAAACCTGGATTATAAAAGGTTTCAGAGTAGCAGCCGTGTTAGTCTGTATTCGCAAAAAGAAAAGGAGGACTAAGAGTAGTCTCTAAGATGCCACAAGTACTTCTTTTCTTTCTGGATTATAAAATGCTCTTTGCTAATGACTGAGAAACCCAGCCTCTGATCTTTCAAACACGCACTATACAACGCAACCAGTGAGTTGAAGGGCTGCTCTACACTGAAAATTGACATGGACATAGGTATGTCCCTCCCATCCCAGTGCCTTTAAGAGTACACATACCATAAGACAAGACAGTGAGAATCTCTCTGCTTACAGAGCACACACCAAAAAGGTATCCTTTTGAAGGAGAAAAGGTGGACCTCTGCTTATTTTTCTAGAAAAGAGGAAATCTCTCTCATATAAGTTTTTAATAGACACCAATTATCTTAGTATCTAGGGGCAGACCACAGCACAAAAAGGGATCAGAATGGATTCTGCTCGTCATCCTGGAGTTCAGCCAGTGAAACTGAGTTTGCCTCCTGCCCAGCTGTTTTGTTCTATTCAAGTTCTTGTGCTGTACCCATCACCACAGTATCTGGGCACGAGGGGGAAAGCTTTTGCAAAAGGGCAAGAAGCCGGATGGACTAGAGCTCATTCCAGTCTCCTGTCAGGATACAGATTCATAGATTCATAGACATTTAGGTCAGAAGGGACCATTATGATCATCTAGTCTGACCTCCTGCACAATGCAGGCCACAGAATTTCACCCACCACTCCTGCAAAAAACCTCACACCTATATCTGTGCTATTGAAGTCCTCAAAACCACAGGGTAGGATGCAGCACCAAGAACGCCTGGTCTGTGAACGTTTCATCCTGCTTCCTGCGTTCTCAATAAACACAGCTGTCTTAGTGGGTCATAGAGGTGACTCTGAGGCCTGTGGATTAGGCCCAGCAGCAAACAGTAGTAGTCAGTGGAGGGCACAGTGACAGGAGCGCTCAGGAGACGTGCAGCATGTGGCAGCCCAACATGGAGTTGCCGACTGGCAGGCCTAAGCAGAGTGAATTACAGTGTGTGTGTCCTGAGGCAGGGAAGGAATGGCTACTAGGGCAAGGGGAGTGGCCATATCTTCTGACCGTCTGAAGGTGGTGGAGGCCATTTGTCATTACAGGACAGGGCTACATTGCTATTGCTCTCTGGTTATCGAGGGGCACAGATGAATCCTCCACCACCTCAAGGCTGTAGACACTACTTCGACAAGCAGGCGGCAGATGCCTTCCCAGCACCCCTTCTGCATGCCCTGGGTTACACTCCATCCATCCAGCCACTTGTTTTCCCATCCATCTCTCTCGGAGAACACAGTGGGGTGTGCATACTCCACACCAGAGCAGGGAGACAAGGGGTTCAATTCCAGCAGGAAAGGCCAGGCTCCAAGGCCTGCCCACCTTAGAGAACCAAGAGGCAGGGAAGGGCCTTTCCCTCTCTACTCCCAGCCGAGACTGAACAGCCTAAGGCCTGGACTCTGCTTGAGGACACCAGGCAGGTACTCCTCAGGGTCCTGGTGACAGTGGAGCCTGTAGCGTTGTCCAGCTACTCCCAGGAGTGGAATGGGCCATGCAAGACTCCAGAGGTGAGAGCAAAGAGCAGCAGAGGGAGCCCAGAATGCAGTCAGGACGGACGTATGAGTCAAATGCCCCAGGCAGACATACTGGGACATCTGATGTGGAAGGAAATATCAATTGTATAACCCAATCCTTCCACCACATTGACCAGAGTAATGAGCCAGCTCAGCAGATAGGCATGAGCCACAGTGTTTGGATCCAGATCAGAACTTCCCCAACTTTCGGGGGTTTCTGGATCTGAGGTTTTGGTTCAGCCCAATAGAGAAATGAGAGTCAACCACAAAGATCTGAATTTTACCGGAGTCCAGGGGCATTTGGGTCAGGGCCCGTCTCCAAGTTAAGTAGCTCACTAGGGAAGTGTCCGGATTGTCACAGGATTGTTCCATGTCAGGAGGAGGCCGCATCCCCCCTGCCCCCACAACTGATATAAAGGTGAGATGTGTTGAGTAAACAAGCTCATTTGACCACTGACTCCCCGCTTCTCTCCCATGTCCTCCTTCAGAACAGGACCATTAAAGGCTGCTGCTCAGCTCCTCCTTAGACAGGCACGCCCAGGACACAGACATTCATTAACTGATTTAGAAACAGAGAGGTTAGCAATGGGGCACTTAAAACCCAGCTGTCCAGGACTCCTAAGGAAGCACTTCAGCTAAGGATTCAACTTGGCTTGTTCAAGCCACCGAGGATATTTAATTTAATAGCTAATCTTCCTACTCAGCTTTAGGAAGGCAGACAGAGGGCCTCAACTGCAAAGATAGGTCCAGATTTGTATTGGAACCCACCCAAAAAGGGGAGGTGTCTGGCTGTGAAGGTGGGGAGGGAATGGGGCTGGCTCAGACCCAGCTCCAGAAGCCATGGCCCCTCTGGAGTTGAAGTTACTGCACCTACTAAACTCAGCTCTTTGTCCAAGTGACAGGCTGAGGAAGAGAGTTCACTGGAGCATGACATGCCCTGCCTAGGCAGTCACCCATCTCCAGAACAGAAACACACGGCTGTGTGTTTAATGAGCAGATGCCAGTGCAAATACCACAGAGCCAGCCAGCAAGGAAACTTAACAGGGCAAGCTCAGAGTATGCACTGAACAAAGCTCAGCTTCAGCATACATTACGCCTAGGCCGCACTCCCAGAGCGAAAGCTTTACACAACACATCTCAGTCCTGAGCATAGTGAGACTCTGTTACATTTCATAGGATGCTGGGGGAAAATCACAACTTCATGATAAGCATTTAATAGGTTACATGCTATTTATAATCATTTCTAAACTCATTGGCTCTTAAATGTCTGGCACACCTGGGGAGACCAACGCCTTGATTCATTCAATTATTGGCATTTCGGCCTGCAATGAGGCTTCATTACATTCTGCTCTGTCAAGCTCGCAAGTCTCACTTCTGTAGTGACAAACAGGGCTAGAATCTCCACTGGAGAGAGAGGCCTGGAAAAGAACTGGCCTTTATTGCAAGCACAGGAATTCAGTACTGAAACAGGGAGACTTTATAGAAACACTAGTAGAGAATCTCTTCAGTAGCACATTGGTTATCTATGACCCAGTCCAGAGTGGGATAACCATTTTAACATGGGTCTGGGTCAGAAGCTCCTTGGGGCAGGGACCAGTTTGTAAAGTGCCTAGCAAAATGGGCCCCAATCCTCACTGGAGACCCTGGGTGCTACTGCAGTAGAATAACTGCTGCTCTACAAAAGGTAGCCACATTGGGCTATTGTAACGTGATGGAGCCACAACCGTCTTGTACCATGGTCTGGTACCATCCTCGCAGAGGCCAAACTCTGTTCTAGTCATGATCCTGGTATGAAATATTTATAGAGCTCCATAAAGACACCTGCCACTCGGCAAAGTTAGTGAAGGTGGAGTCCCCACCCCAACCAGCTTACAAGGACAGATGATCACAAGGGCAGGGCTAGGAGATGGGGGGGGGGATAAGGACAGGATATTGACAATCTCTCATAATAATTCCTAAGGCTAGTTATAACTACCCAGGGATGTTGGTGGTGAAGAAAAGGATGGATACAGATCAACTTGGATTTAGAGCTCTTTCTCTTCTGTAGCAATAGAATCACCATTGATGGGGCTGGAAAAGGAGCTTGAACCAACCCGTCCCATCCATCCCCGTGCAGGACTGTTGCTCAGAGAAAAGCTGCATGGCATGGCAGGAGTTAAACAGAGCACAAGCAAGCTACCTACCTTACTTCCCTCCACACCGGGCAAGGGAAGGTATCAAATTCATCTCACTCTCTCTCCCGTGACCTAGTTTCTATGCACACAACGAGTGACCAGCAAAATTAACAAGAGCTTGTTTTTAAAGGGAACAAGTGTGAATAATGGAAGGATCTATATATGAGAGGCTAGGGATGCACCAGGCTGTTGTATGCAGCAAGGAGGTTCTGGAAAAGTGTCAACCTGGTGATCAGAGCTGGAATGTCAGCATGTGAATGAGAACTTTATTTTTTGGTGGCTTTCCTCAAGCACCCTTTCTCTGGCAGGGATGTACAACTCAGGCTTTCACATGCATTCTGCAAAACTCCTTCTGAAGCTGGAGGCCAGGATATAATTCTCTGCCCAGACATTTGGGCAGAGAGAGAGAGGGAGAGAGAGAGGCTGCTTAGGAAATGCCATCTTTACCCCATCATGCAAGTGGTCCTCCTTTTAATTCATTCCCTGCTTCTCCCATGCTTCTGCCATCCATCATGCAGCTGTACATCTTAGACAATTGGCATTTAAAAGAAAAAAAAAAGATTTGCTTCCTATCGATCAGCACATACATAATGCAGCCGTTTCATACACATCTAGTTGTTCGCTTGGATATGATGCTTACTGGACTCTACACCTGAAACTCCACTGTCGGGCAAAGGTTGGAGTTAAGATTTCCTCCATGATGGAGGAGAGGGTGAGTTCGCTTTCCTTGACCAGGGAAAAGGCATCTTTCTTCTGCAGAATGGGACTGCTTTGCAGGTGTTAATTACAGAGCTATTAAAAGGCCTTTCTGAGTCGTGCATTGGGGATTGTAATACACTTTTCAGTTCCATCCCCCACTCCCTTTGGAGCACAGCAAAAATCCAGTGGACGGTCACATCTAGAAAAAACTGATGTAAATAAGCAGCTTCTGTTTCAGCTACTAAAATGGGGAGATCTATACAGACCCAGATAAATGCCCAATGCCAATTAACGTCACATCATCTGTAGGCACTAATGGCAACACATTTTAACTTAGATGACTGCTGTCTTTGATTTGTCAGCATTAGCTTTGAGAAACTGCACTTCATCATCCATGTTTGCACTTAAAAATGGAACTGAGCGCAGTCAGGAGGTGCTGGTTTAAATGGGAAGTAAAGGGCGCTCAGCACCCTTCAGGATTAGGCCTTCAGCTAGGCTGTAGCTGAGTGCAAGAACCAGCTGCTGGTATTAAGTGGTTAATACTTTGACAGCACTTTGAAAACCAGTGGAGTAGCAACCGGTGCCTTCCTTCTACAATTTTAATTTGTGTACACACATGCGGACTTGTCTGATGCTAAAGATACCAGCCCTCCGAGCAAGACTTTTTATGGTCTCCTACTTGCCTTAAGGCCCCTTCAGTGAGTTGTCTCACAGAGACACTGTACTGGCATCTGCCAGTTGCTTTGCTTTTCATAGCATCAAACAGTGTGTAAGCTTCAGGGATAACTTACCCCGGGTAGGGGTGTTGTGTCCGTTACCAAGCAACCTAATGGCTTCTCTTCCTAACCAATGCCTCTGAAACAGTGTGGTGCATTACCCAGTCTTATTAATGCAGCTATAAAAAAAAACCCATTGAGGCTGACCCATTTTAGAAGGTCGTGTAAATTGTGTGGAGTCTCCGCCGCACTGTCTGACAAGCTGAGGACTCCATTACCAGCTTTGTTTGTTAGTTTTGGGTTTCTTTAGTAGAGCATTCCAGGGCCAAGGCCTTCTCCAGGGGGCAGAGACTGTCTATTGTTTCTTTCTCCTGTTTCAACAGCCCTGGAAGCGGACGTTCTCAGGTGCAGCACAGGAGCAGAGTAATATGGGCTCCGCTGACATGTATTCAGCCTCCACGATTGGCCCCTCCTCTACGGCTGCTGGCATAGCCTCCAATCAGTGTCAGCCCCCGTGGCGAGGACACCTGTTCATTTAGCACTTGTCAGGCTCATGCCTCCAGCTAGCAAAGGCTCTAGGAATCAGTCGTGAGCCTCCAGGTAGCAAAGGCTCTAGGAATCAGTCGGGAGCCTCCAGCTAGCAAAGGCTCTAGGAATTAGTCGGGAGCCTCCAGCTAGCAAAGGCTCTAGGAATTAGTCGCTTGGACATTAGATGTTTGTTCATTTCTGGGGTTCTGCCGGTAGCCATGTGGCAGAAACAGATGGGCAGCAGCTATTTCCAATAGGAACTGGTGAGGAGGAGAATGGCTCCAGTAGACATCTGAAGTAGTGGGTGCTGCTCTCCAGCTGAGCAGGAGAGCACAGTTATTGAACACTGACAAATTAGGAGGAGGTGTAAAGTTACCGAAGTGAAGCAGTTGGAGAATTTAGAACGGAAGAACTATTCGCTCAGAGCCCATCCCCCTGAGTAAGATCCAGACCCCAATTCAGACTGTAGCAATGAATGAATGTAGGAATTAAACAGATTATACCTGATCAGTCTGCATGTGCATCCAAATGGGGAGGAGGTGTGATGTTTGGGATTGGTCTGGCTTCAGGAGTCAGGGGAACCCCAATGATATTAGGTTTAGGGAGGCCCTAAACTCAGTCTGCTCAAATAGTTGTTCCTTCATACAATGCAATGCTGCGGCTGTGACACAAAAAATAGGTCAGGAAGCCTGACTGTCCCTCTCGAATGTAGGCTAGAAGCATGAAAATAGACTTCCACAAATTTTAGCACTGGTGGCAACAACCCTCATTATTGGAGGCCACTTGAATTAATCCCCGCTCCCCCAAACACAGGTAGATGCGGTGTCTGAGGCCCAGTGCGTGTGGTTATAGAAAGGTCCGTCAGGTTATTTGCTCAGCATGGAATTTACTTTTGCAGAAGATCTTAATTATTTGAGGCTCAGCAGTACAGTGCAGACACACTCAAGCCTGCGTGGCTGGAAGGATCTACTGTAGGGGCAGGTTATGGGCTTGGAGAGAAGAGATGCAGGATTTATTTTCAGTGTATTTAATGAAGTCCTGTGGGTTTAAACTGACATTTGGGCTGTAATTGTAGTAAAGTAGCTAAGCCAATAATTTGATCTAATCCTCTTACCCCCTAAAGTTGATCAGTCTGAAACGCATAGCAAAATGTACTCACAGGTACCTCACAGAGCTGCTAACCCAGGGCCTAATCTTTCACAGGGCTGAGCACCCTCAACCCCATTTCAGTCCTATCGGAACAGAGGGTGTTAGCACCTCGCAGTACATTGCAGGCTCGGGCCCCCTTAAACTCTAGCTCTTAGTATGGGGGTTTGCAAGTGACCAAATGTCACTGGGAATTAATTTTAGATACACCAACTGTCATGATCTGATTAAGGATGGTTTATTAATAAAAACAAGACTTACAATGCAGGATACAGACTGATGCAAGAAATCAGCAATTCCTATGCCAGTAGGAAGCAATGTTTCTGTGCTGATCAAACAGGCACTAAGGATTTTATTTTCATTCTTCCTAGGTTTATTCAGCCAGTAAAGTCTCATAATATCCACACAGGTGGTTTACCGTGTGCCTGGAGGAAGTGTGTTAGGAACCCTTCCAGATACAAGGAGACAGTGTAGCCTAGTGGATAGAGCATGGGACTGGGACTCAGGAAAATGAAGGTCTATGCCCAGCTTGGCCACTAGCCAGCTGGGTGACCCTGGGCAAGTTGCTTCCCTTCTCTGTGCCTTTATCTCCCCATCTGTAAAAATGGGATAATGGTACTGAGAACCTTTGTGATGTGCTTTAAGAGCCACTGAAAAGATCTAATTATTATTACAGTGTGCTGTTGTGTTCCCATGAGAACATGCCTGTCTTTTAGACCCAAGGGCTCAATGTCTACCTGTTTTTCCACCTCCATAAAACCATCTCTGCAAGAGCCTGCTGTAGCCAGTCCCCGAAAGCTTACGCCCAAATAAATGTGTTAGTCTGTAAGGCAGGGGTGGGCAAACTTTTTGGCCCGAGGGCCACATCGGGGTTGCGAAACGATATGGCGGGCTGGGTAGGGAAGGCTGTGCCTCCCCAAACAGCCTGGCCCCTGCCCCCATCCGCCCCCTCCCTCTTGCTGCCCCCTGACAGCCCCCCTCAGAACCCCTGACCATCCAACCCCCCCTCCTGGGACCCCCTCACCCCCAACTGCCCCCCCAGGACCCCACCCCCTATCGAACCCCCCCGCTCCCTGTCCCCTGACTATCCTATCCGCCCCTATCCACACCCCACCCCCTGACAGGCTCCCCCCGATGCATCCAACCCCCCCTTGTCTCCTGCCTGCCCCCTCCCAGGACCCCATCCCTAACTGCCCCCCAGGACCCCACCCCCTATTCAACTTCCCCTGCTCCCTGTCCCCCCATCCTGGGACCCCCCGACCCCCTATCCAACCCCCCCGCTCCCTGTCTCCTGACCGCCCCCCCTGCCGAACTTCCGCCCCCTCCAACTGCCCCCTGTGTGCTCCCCGGGACCTTCTGCCCCTCATCCCACCGCTCCTCCCCCCGCCCTCTTACCAGGCCACTCAGAGCGGCGGGACAGGCTTATTGGAAAGCCTGGGAGGTGGGCGGGCACAAGCCGCACTGCCCGCGCAGCAGCGTAACTACAGGGGAGGGAGAACAGCGGGGGAGGGGCCGGGAACTAGCCTCTCCAGCCCGGAAGCTCTGGGGCCGGGCAGGACAGTCCCGCAGGCTGGATGTGGCTCACGGGCCGTAGTTTGCCCACCTCTACTCTAAGGTGCCACAAGGACTCCTGGTTGTTTTTGCTGATACAGACTAACACAACTACTACTCTGAAAAAGATGCTCTCCTCCCAAATCGATTACAGAGTCAGCCTAAAACCCCATCTGGCAGACCTAGGGGGTTGCATCAGGATTCCATACAGGGGTGTCCTCAGAGCCTTCCCAAGTGGTCCATATGGTCACAAAGCACTTAAGAGCTGTGCAAACTTTCAGTTTACCTCCACCCTGCAATACTGAATAGAGAGGATGAGATCAGTTCTGTGTCTCGTTGCACAATCATGTGACTCACTCCCATAAGTAGCCTCTTTGCTGAGAAGCCAAGCATTAGGAGAAAGTCAATGGGCCTATGCATGTATATAAACAAGAGAGCAGGATTTGAGCCCTTTATGATCCCATGGGCGGAGTTGTTGTGTTTTAATTTCTCTGGGGGATGGGAGCTTGCTTTTCAGTTCTCTTCCACTGAGAGTTGGCTCTGTGTCCCAGGCAGTCTTTCATAAGACTAGAGCATGATTATGATTTTTCTTTTTTTATTACTCAGAAGACTGAGCTCATTTCTAATTCTGTAAGTAAGGCTCAAAGTATTAGCACTGAAGAACTAGAGAAGCCTGTTTTAAGCAACAACTTTTAACAAGTGATTCTTAATAGAAGTTAGATCCTTTTGGATCTTAGTAATTTTGAGTAGAGGAAAGGTGATGTAAAAACGTCCTAGCCAGAAACGCCATTTCTTCTGAACTGATTGATGGAATCCATTCACTGACTTTTTGATATGAGAGTTTCATTTAGATGTAAGAATTCACATCACTAAATAAACCGGACATGGAAAAACATGGATCACCCTCGCTATACGCTAAAGGCTTTCCCCTTTAGCCAAGAGTTCAAGAAAAATCACTTCTTTAGCTATTGCTAAAATCTAAGTCTCTCCCACATGCCAATGAAGGAAGACAGTGGTTCCACAGCTGGAGTCTAGTTCCAAATAATTATGCTCAGGTGCTGCAGGTAAGCCTAGGCCAGCACTGATCTACAATGCCTACTGATGGATGGCTATTCAGTGCTAATGTGGTTTTAATTTGGTGGGTCTCAGTGCAGTTTCCAATGGACAGGTGTCCATGTCATAAATCACTGCCTCACTGACCACTAACTGGTATCTTTGCTGGCAGTGTGATGAGAGGGTAAGGATTAAACAGGCATGGAGACAGAGACTTAAACTCTCACTTCTGGGGGTGCTCACTTCAAGGAAGCTTGTACTGCCCATCCTATACCAGTTGTGTGGATAGTGTGTGTGATGCTGGCTGACCTGGTCATGCTAGAGTGTATTCGGGCCAATTCACTTATGTATTAGTATAGGTCAAAATGAGTGTAAATGTAAGAGTGTATTCAGGCGTTTAAGCTTCATGAAAACTAGTGGAATGTTACTTCTGTTGTTTTCACGTATCTGTTGCCATTATAATGTAATAAGCTAACATTTCCATTGGAAATACCCCTGTAACTAAATAACTCATCAGACATCAAAGGTGACTTGGGGAAGGCTAATGAAGGACTTTATCAGAAAAGGTGCTAATTTCAAAGCAAACGGCCACTGTGTGTGGTGACCTGAGGTCAGAGACTCAAAATGCATTCCTCACCCCTCATCATCATCAAAGAAAAAGCAAAACTGGGTAAAGAGACTGTCAGCTTATCTTCTGTGAGAAGATATAAATATGGATTCAAAGATCCTTTATCTCAGATTGTTTGGACTCTTACAGGGTAGTGGGCCAAATACAAAGCAGAGATCCCCAGAGACACCTCTGGGCACCTTGAAATTTTTCTTGGGAAACTGGCAGTTTATTACATCTCTGCCACCATTTGGACTTACAAACTGTGACTCACCTGTTAATATATTTTACCTGCTTTAACCTCTCAATAACTCTCATTTCCTTTTCTTAGCTGGTAAACCTATAGTTAACTATAGAATTGGCTGGCAATGTTGTCTTTGGTGTAAGATCTGGAATACCAATTTATCTGTGGTAACACTGGGAGAAACCTGATCTGGTGTGATTTTTGGTTTAAGTGATCATTATCACAAAATCCAGATTGTGTGGGTGGCAAGATAGGCTGGAGAGTCTAAGAGGACTGCCTGTGACTCCATGGTAAGACTGGAATAGTGATCCAGTTAGTTACTGGCTTGGTGAAATCCAGTTATAGAACATAACACCAGTTTGGGGTGTCTGCCCTGAGGTGGGCACTCAAAGTTGTGAGCTACTCCAGACAGCGTGACAGAGGGAACTTTGGTCACCAGGGCTATCAATTTCACAAGTTTTAAAGGTCTCAGAGTAACAGCCGTGTTAGTCTGTATTCGCAAAAAGAAAAGGAGTACTAACCCTTAGGGGCTAAGCAATTTATTTGAGCATGAGCTTTCGTGAGCTACAGCTCACTTCTGTAGCTCACGAAAGCTCATGCTCAAATAAATTGGTTAGTCTCTAAGGTGCCACAAGTACTCCTTTTCTTTTTACAAGTTTTAAATTCACTCTCTTTTAAAAAGAAACTAAATAGAACAGTCCTGGGGTTGATGGTAAGGCTGCTTTACAACTAACGTGGAATGAAGCAGAGAAGAGCTCTGAGATGGATGTAATGCAGCAGTCTCTAGCCAGCATAGACAAGCAGGTCATTGTACACACCCTGTACACGTGCTAGGGCCGACACCTCTTTTGGTGACCAGCAGGTATTTGAGGGAGGGAGGAAGTTATGCCATTGTCTGCTCACAGTACAGCTACCTTTGGCCCTGGGAGTATATGGCGCCCAGGGCAATTCGCAAGGATGCGGATACATTTTTTAAAAAGGAACTCACTGAACCCTTCTAGTTACTCCCTAGCAAGGATGAGACTCCCATCCCACAAGCAGCTGTCATTGATGACACCATGTCCCTCTGGGACCTGCAACTCCATGACTAATAATGGACCATGGGCTGCTCTATTTACACCAAGGGAGGCAGGAGCTAGCCCCAGGGCTAGATTGGCAAATGTTGACCAGTGAGGAACTTCCCTTTTCCCCAGTTCAGTGAACTCATTCCTTTATTTATAGGCTTTAAACCAGGGAAGCTGTGTTCTCTGCTTCGATTCAAGACCTGAGCAACCACTCTTCTGGCTGTCCAGGAAGTCGCCCAGCCCTGATGAACATGTGAGGTATTGGCTCTGACCACAAGGCAATGAGACAGAGACTCATTCAAGCACTATTGACAAACAGTCATGCTGCCTCCACTAATTAAGGCACAGGGACACATGAGATGGCTCCAGCCCCAAAGGCAGTTGAGTAGGATTCCAGGTCATCTGGCTTCCTGCTTCCACTCTACGCTGTAGCAGGGATAACCGGAGATTGGCATTTAGTGCAACTTTGCAGCCAGGCTGGGAAAAGTGCCCCAAAGGGCAGTACCTGTGGCACCTTAGAGACTAACCAATTTATTTGAGCATAAGCTTTCGTGAGCTACGGATGCATCCGATGAAGTGAGCTGTAGCTCACGAAAGCTTATGCTCAAATAAATTGGTTAGTCTCTAAGGTGCCACAGGTACTCCTTTTGTTTTTGCGAATACAGACTAACAAGGCTGTTACTCTGAAACCAAAGGGCAGTGTGAGACCTCAGGGCCTGGGCATTAAGGACCTCTCCACACTTGAAACTTTACTGAAATAGCTATTCTGGAATAACGTCTTCCAAAGGAGACCCTGAATGCACACTCTTATTCCAAAGTAAGCGGGGTCATGGAGTCATTCCAGAACAGCTATCTTGGTAATTTCCAGTTGTAGACAAGCTCTACGGAAAGCTGGCCAGAGAAGCCTCCTTGAGCCAGAACACAGGAAGCAGCTGTAGCAACAGTAGCAGCTTGTTCTTCCAGATGCATTGCCTTAGCAAGACTGTAACGGAAAGGGAGATGATATTTGCCAAGCTGGGCACTAGTCTGAATCAACTGAGGAGTTTATCCTGGCTTCTCAGGTTACTCAGTCCAGAGATATGGGTGGAAGAGGATTTCATTTGGCGTTCTGATGTGTCAATCCTCTCTCCTTTTGACATGACATTACTAGGGAACCTCGCATTTCCCAGGCCATCGATTCCCTGCTTCAAAGTCCTCACTATATAGATTTTGATTTAAAGTTGAAGATAATTGAACTGCTTGTGATGAGGCCAAACTGACAACTTGGGAACCTACTGTCCACAGAACAGGTAGAACATAGCGAGTAGCCACACAAGCTACGCTACTCTCAAAGTGCACCACCCTGGTTATGGGGAGACCACAGCAGTGAGAAGCAGAGTTCAGCTTCCAAAATCCACTCTGCCTTTGGTCTCTCTCTGCTGAGACCAGGATGCTAACTGGGATGTGGACACCTGACTCTTGGGAACATAAACACGCAAACCTTCTTGATGCAACCCACTAAGAAGGTGTCAGACTATAGTGAGCTTCAGATTGTACTGAAAGGAAAGGAGTACTTGTGGCACCTTAGAGACTAACCAATTTATTTGAGCATGAGCTTTCGTGAGCTACAGCTCACTTCATCGGATGCTTCAGACCAAGGACCTGAGGGGAGAGGCTGTGTATTTTGACAGGTTTCAGAGTAACAGCCGTGTTAGTCTGTATTCGCAAAAAGAAAAGGAGTCCTTGTGGCACCTTAGAGACTAACCAATTTATTTGAGCATGAGCTTTCGTGAGCTACAGCTCACTTCATCAGATGCATACCGTGGAAACTGCAGCAGACTTTATATATACACAGAGAATATGAAACAATACCTCCTCCCACCCCACTGTCCTGCTGGTAATAGCTTATCTAAAGTGAGCATCAGGTTAGGCCATTTCTATTACTAATTCCCTGAGCCTTCCACTCTGTGGAGTGCTGTTGGCTTTTTTTTTAAAACTTACTCATAAGAGGTACAAAAACTGAAGTCTATGTACAGAACTATAATGTCAATAGTGATCTATTATCCATGTGTTACATTTATTTTACAGTCACTCAGGCTTATAACCCAAGTTATAAAGGTCAAAGCTCTGAATCAATTAAGATGCTTTAGAGCAAGAGAAGAAATATTTGTAATTATTCAAATGGACTGGAGACAAAAGCATTAAAAATGGAGGGCCAGACCCTCGGCTGGTAGAAAGAGGCAGTGTTGCCTTGTGGACAGAATACTGCACTGGGACTCAGGAGACCTGGGTTCTCTTCCCAGCTCTGCTATTGGGCTGCTAGTGACCTTGGGTACGACATGTCACCTCTCCGTGCCTCAGTTTCCCATTTGTAAAATGGGGATGATACTGACCTCCTTTGTGAAGTGCTTTGAGATCTATGGCAGAAGCACACAATATAAAAGCTAGGAATTAGTATTATTAAATTGTCATTATTAAATTTAAATCTCAGTGTCTGATTTACCCCAGCTGTGGATCTCGCCCTCCAGCTGCGCATGCCTGTCTATTTACTAATAATGCAGGGTCAGAGTTCTAGTCGCTTGTGTTCAGCCAAGATTCATCCTTCTGACTCTTCCGTCCCAGTTCTCCACTGGACGTAAATCATCAAATCTGGATGTACTGCCAATCCCCTTGTCAATGTCTAATTTCCATGGCAAGAGGCCATTACTCACCGAGCTGCCTTGGGAAAGTCAGACTACGCAGGGATTGGAGGATGTCTTTGAAATAGGTCAGTTGGAATATCCACCTTGACGCATTCACACTCATGATCACCCAGTCCAAGGCTCACCCTTCATTTTTCCTGAGGATTGTGGTAAGGACTGGCAATTCCTAGACTGATCTTCACTGGAAAAACACCCCGAGGTCGATAGGTGTTCAAACTCTGATTGCTCAACTCTTTAAAGGATCCCTTTATGCAATTAAAAAAAAGATGCTGAAGTGACTATACGACAGAGCAGACGGTACCCATTCTGGCATTTCTAGAGCCAGTCAGGCTCTGCCTGAGCCAATATCGTATGGCATGCCAGACATAGTGACCCCATTTGTTTTGACTGAATTTAGACTCTTATTTTTTATGCCTATGAGTATAACCTTGCAATAGCGCTGAACGTTCTGAACTGCCTCCCATTCATCTGACTGGGATGTTAGCTCCATAGCTCGGTGGAGACAATTTAAATATGAATATGAATAACTCTTTCACTGCTGCTCATTTAAACTCCCGCTACTCTGGGATGGTGAATGGTGCTTAGGTAGAATGGCCCCCAAGGGAAGCCACTCAGTCTGACAGAACAAGATGTACAGAGATGAAAGTGGGATTTGTTTGGAGCCCAAGTAGGAAATATTTGACCAAAATTTGGAGTATTGGGGGCTGTATCATATCACTGAACCTTGTATATATGAACCTCATGCATATAATTCCACATCCTCCATTTTCAGTATCTCTAGACTTATGGTGCAGAATGTACGAAAATTGGCTCTTGTGTTCCAGGCATAACCAAGATGCAACAGAGTCAGCAATGGTCTTCACAGTCTCTTGGTATCCTGTGTGCTCCAAGAAGATAGAGGGGCAGGGTGGATGCTCTAGTGACTTTGGACACAACTATACATCAAGTAATATTAGAAGGAAGGGCTTGGGGTAAGGCAGAGTGTAACCCACACACCTCCTAGGTGTCGTTTTCTGTCCTGGTGGGTGCGGGGGCGGGAAGAGTGTGATTTTTTATATATGAAGTTTGCTCTACAGCCTTAGCTAACAGACAGTTGGCTTTTAACTCATGCCGTAGAGGCTCATGCACTAAGCTCCAGAGGTCCCAGGTTCAATCCCGCCTGTCGCCAACCAGGGTCTGTAGGCATTACAACAGCACTAGGAGTCAAGACACCTGGGTTCTACTCCCAACTCTACCACAGATTTTCTGCGTGCATCTGGGCAAGAAATCACCTCAGTTCCTCCAGCTGAGAAATGGGGAGAATAAATACCTGCGTCAGACATTTTTCATGCTTTAGTCTTTATAAAGCACTTTGAGAGATACTTGGATGGCAGATGGTCTAGAAGGGCAAAGTAGGTTGAAATGATGTTATGGGAGAAAGAATAACTAAGACCATTTCAATGTCTTTCTTGAGCTGTAACCTGCACTCCAGTTCACTGAATACATAGTTCATTGGAGCCAGACCCACCTACCCTGCCTATATTTATTTCCAGAATCAGGACTTTTGATGAGTTATGAAGGGACAACAAGTGGCCAGATTTTTTCCCCATTAGGCCAGACTATAGTCTCCTACTCAAAACCCTTACGTACCAATACAGTGACTAAACCTGATGATTACACAGTCCGGCTGATGGAGACTGGTGTTTCACCCACTCTTTCATTTCAGGCCACATTAATTACTGCTAGATACTTCCACCCAATGCTCTTCCAACTGTCTTGCACGAGGCAGTGATGCTAAAGTGCCACCATCTTCCCCATCACAGAGGTGGGACCAAGTCTCCTGCATGACAGCGCATAATGCTCTCTGTAAGGCCACCCTTGTGGTTTATTTTTGGTAGCAGAACAGTGCACTGTAAACCTTTTACAGTAATTGGTCCAAGGCTTGTCAAATTGGCCTAATTCCCAATGGCTATTTAAAAGGATAAGTGTCCTACTAACATTTCCCCGCCTTCTAAACAAACCAAATGCAATATGAAAGTGATACCAAGTGGAAATATACATTGTATTCTGGGCATCTGCCTGGTTCATTTGATCTTTGAATCTTCTGGTGGAGATGTTTATCTTTGAATGCCTAAGGAATGCAAAACCCAGCAGGATTTTATTCCAAGCTACACTTTACAACTCCTGGGTTCTATGCCTGTATCTGTCATGGATTCACTAACACCTCCAGTATGTATGCTTACAGGGACACGGTCTAGGTAAATTCAGCCCCAAAATGTAGAGTTAGGGGACACAACAGAATTTAAGACCAGTGTTCCTATTAAATCATGCTTAAATAATTTAAATGAACATTTTATATACGCACCCACACAGACACACAAGTAGCAAAACAAGCAGCATGAAAGAAAGGATTATTCACATTTCTATAAATGATCTACATGGGGAAAGATAAGCTGGAGGGGGCATGAAGCTACTGGTGATCAGAAACCGGACTGCAGTCATTCTGAAGCAATTTTCATGCTGTGCCACAATTTGGCTCCTAGTTCCAAAGAGTGCTCAAGCATGTGTGGGGGAGGGGAGGAGGAGTCTCAATCCTGCAAGGTGCTGATGGTCAAAATCGACTGACTTTGAGAACAGGAATTAAGAGCTCCCAGCAGCTCAGGATCAGGCTGTAATACCCAAATGAAAGTGTGAACACAGAATAAGGATTTTAAAGCTCTCCAATCACGTATTCCAACAATAGCCCTAGACAGTTCCACAAGGGTTACTGCCAAGAAAAGGTGCTGGCCAGTAAATGTTTCTTGAATCCATCATACTCCTTTCTCCAATGGCTCCCGACAACTTGTTCTATTAATTGAGTGTCCCTCAGCTGGTACGGTGTGCCATACTCTAGAGAAGGTTTCCTGCTTCTGAGCAGGCTTCCTCAGTCACCCAGGCCAGCCAGGAGCAGATGGCAAGGCAAACTGACACCATTCCAAAGGAAGTGACTCAAGAAGAGGTCAGGTTTATTCAGAGGCAGTCATGAGGCAATGTGGACAGGCATTGCCCTGCTTTGCTCAATGGCGATTCTTGTTTGGGAATGGAATGTACAATCAGGCCTCTTTGTGACTGCATGTCAACAAGCATCACTTCCTTTGGGATGATGTCATCTCCCCCTTGGCATCTGCTCCCAGCTGGGCTGAGTGGATGAGGAAGTCTTTTTAGATGCATAAAGGTGGCTATGGGAGGGGAACCGTTCCAGGTGAGGGATGCTTTATTTGGAAATAGAAACTACTTGTAAAGCAAGGAAGGAAATCCCACTCTGAGCTCTTTGATACGACAGTTTTAGTTTCAGTCTCTTGGCTGAAGTGCCAACTCTTACAACAATATTCTTCAGTGAAGTACAACAGATTGCCCTAAGCAACCATACAGTAAAGATACCACCATCACAAAGCTGTGATACATCAGAGAATAGTGCTCATTCTGCACTGGTATCAATTGGACCTCAATGTGACACACTCTTATTGTCTTTGTATCAACCAAAGGGGCTGCTCTAATTAAATTGAAAATGCCCATCAATATAATTTACGACTACTTTAAAGGGTTTTTTAAAGTGATGTTGGTTTCAAAAATGTACAACAACTCAGTCATTAGAATCCGTCTTACATTAAAGGTGTCTTTGGATGGTACAAAAAGAAAAGAGGTCTGTTTCATACAAGGCATACTGTTATTAGCCAGGAATTCACTAAAATGTATTGAACTGATTCAGGCACCTGCCCCAGCTAGCCCAGGCACACAGTAATTTATAGCACAAATACATTTAAAGGTGCACCCACAACTTTAATAAAACCTCTCACTTCTATCTGGACTGTTTGTGGCACTAATTATGGGAGCTGGATGAAATTTTTCAGCTAAAAATTTTTTTTTTCTTCAGATGATAAATGCAGATTTGGGTTGACAAACATTTTGTGAATTCGAGTCAATTTCGCTGAATTGTTTCAGTCAAAGTCCTAAAATAAAATCAGAAAAAAAAAAATCAAGACATTTTTTCTGATTCATAATGACTTATTTCAAAATTGCTTTCCATTTTATTTAAAACACGTTTTAAAAAATTCAACAAAACAAAATGTTTAGTTTCAGGTTGAACAAACTGTTTAGTTTTATCTGAAACAATGTTTTTTTTTTACTTTTCAATTTGCCAATTTTTTTAAAATAATTTTAGTTTGAGCTGAAAAATTAAAAAAAAACAACTTATTTTAGAATACCCCCCTCCCCCAGCAAACCCTAGTTATGTGTACAGCGTTATGAGTGACACTCTGTACTCTCCTATGAGGCTCATGAAAGTGAAAGCTCTTGAGAGATATTTGTTTATATTAAACAATCTAACTTGCCGAGATGTTAAGAAATTTGGTCTTGGACAGATAAATAGGTGCATGATCAAGACTTAATTTAAAAAGGTATCAGTCTGAAATCTTCCCAATATAAAACAAATGAGTTATACTAGTTTTGGACACTAACCTCTTGACAATATTTATGCTTTTGCAATTCTATTTTCCTATTTTAGAAAAATTTCTCTACCTTCTGTGGCTGCGTGAAAGACCCACACAGAGACTATGGGAAAAACTGACAATAATTACACCCAAAGTGATAAATGCACAAAGCAAACTGAAAAAGTATAGAGAAATATTTCCTCCCTAGTCTCCTTTCAGTTGTTCAGAGGGGTTACTGGTAACAATAGCAGGTAAATCTAACAAAGTAAGAACTTTGCTTGCAGTGCTATTCTAGCCGTGTTGGTCCCATAATAACGACACAAAGTGGGTGCCTCTCTCACTAACAGAAGTTGGTCCAATAAAATATAGTACCTCACCCACCTTGATTCTCTCTAAAGTAAGAGCCTGTCAAATTTCTATATTGACTTGTCCAAAGGGAACCTGAACTGCAAGTTTGGTTCTCCCAACCAAAAGGCAGCCTGAGTTTCCTCAGTAAATGCCAGTTATACTACAGAATGCACTTCAGGAAGGCATTAATCAGCTACCTGCCTTTCCCAGCACAGCTGGACAAACTGAAAAAGAGGAACATAAAGCAGCAGTAAAGTCAGCAATTTTTTATACTGTTTGGTGGTGTTTACAAGGAAACTGAGACTCGGCTTGTTTTCATTCACTTTGTTCTAGCTAACCTGGATACCTATATATGGCTCCCATTACTGTAGTGTGGGCATATTAGTTAGCCAGTGGGACAGGGCAACATGGAGTGAGATTCCGTCTCTCTGCAGAGGGGAAGAACTTAGAACACCTGGGACAACAGCTATGTGACAGGAGAAGCGATCAGGTGTTTGAATTAGCAGGTTGAGTTAAAGACTTGCTCCCCCACAGCCTTTCAACTGTAAGCCACAGGAGATGCCCTTTGTATTATTCCAAGAAGAAACTTATCTGCCCCTTTTGTCAGGAGAAGATGGGAAACAAATGATCACTTGAGATATTCTTATAGTAGGGAGCGGAAGGGAAAATTTTCATGCACTAAACATTAGAATTGCCACAAGACATAAGAGTTTGTTTGCAGTATGTGATAGCAGTAGAAATTAGAGATGAAAAACTTGTTCAGCGTTATCCATTTCAAAATATTTCACTTTTTTCCATAGGGTGACCATATCAAAATAGAAAGATATTCCTGAGCAACCGGCGCTCCCATTCACAGTGCTGCAGGCCACTATGCCTTTCATGTGAGAGCACATAACATCTCCAGGGCAACTATAGCAGTCGCTTGCATGTAAGCGATCAGAAAAACAGGTGTTTATTTCTAGCTGTCTTCTGGGTGAAGAAGTGTTTTGTCCTTTTAAAAGACAGTCAACTATGTCTATTTTTATTCTTCCTCTTCTCTCTCCTCCATTTGCTTTGGCACCTGGCGTGAATCTGCTTCTATTACACTTTGCCAATAGCCAAATGGGTCAACTTAATGTACTTAACTTTTCAATCCCAGAGTCCATCCTACACTAGTGTCATGAGTGAAACAGACCTGGGTTTTTGTTTTTAAGTCTATGCACAAGAACAGCCTGTGATCTACAGAAGATAATATGGGACCAGGACAAACAGACTTTACCACCTCTATTTTAAAAAAGGTTATCACTGCAAGACTTAAAGTCATTTGAAGGGCAGCAAAGAACAGCTTGCAGCATGTTTACCTGGCCTGCACTCTGCGTTGACAGAGTACTTGTTCAGCATTCTTTGTTGCTGCTATGTCTTTAACCTTCAGCAGCACCACTGAATTCCAAAGGATTGCAGGACCCTCATGTCCATCAGCCCGGAGTTATAAAACTTTCTATTCAATAACTTGCCAATATTTGGAGTGTTCAAACAGAAGATAACACTGTGGGGAAAAAAACCTTTTCTTAAGGGTTTATTACTGTTCTTTAGTGCAATCATTTAAAAGGGGATAGTCCTGCAGCATCAGTCTCAGGCAATTCAAGAGCTAAAGGCTTGATGTTCAGGAATGCAGGGCACCCATTTGAAGTCAGTGAGATCTGCAGGTGCTTAGCACCTTTGAAAAAGAAAAAGAAAAAAAGCAGACCCTGTGTGCATATTTTATACACAGGTAAGAAAGAAGCAAAGAAAAACTATAAAACCAATTACTTCAGCAATTGTGTATCTGGTATGTCAGTGAACTCACAATATACAACTCTTGGATAAACTGGCTTAGACTTATTTTATCATGCCTTAGGCGCCCTATGTAACTTATTCACTGCCCCTCCTCCCAAACTAAGACTCCCCCAAACAACCAAATACACATGCATAGGAACTGCATGACTAAGTAGAAAAGACTCCACAATCTTGTGGGCCAAATTAGGAGAGATTATTCAATTTTGCTGCAAGGGAGCTGAGTAGGGTAGAAAAATGACGTGATCTCAATTAATGCTGCCATTTCACATGACTATTGCTTGAATTTAAGTTCACTTGCTGTTTGAGGAAGTGACCTAATACATCTAGTCAGCCATAGAAATATGGCTGCCTCATCATCAGTATGTCCTACAAAGAACTGAAATCAGACTTAATAAATAAAGCTATAAGCAGGGGCAGTATCCTCTCTATTCAGCCTTTCAAAATACAGAGTGAGATCTACTTATTAGAAACTACTTTATAAACATGAACAAAAAGGAGGTTCTTCCTTGCAGCACCATGAGTCTATCTAGAAGTGCACAGACATATTTTACTTTAATATATTATTACATAGAAATATTTGAACATAAAAGAATAATTACTTCTTCTGGGTATGTGCAAGTGTTTGCAGAATTAAGATCTTAGTGTAAACACTTCTATACAAACCTCAAAACTTTCTAAAAATTGATAGTGTCAAAATATATTTTGAAAAGGTGTTATTGTACAATATCTGTTCCAGATGTCTCCGTTTCAGTTTAATGGAGAATCTATTCCATCTTTGCTTATAATTTGGTATTTGATATTTAGCCAAGATACTGAATTTTGATTAGCCTATTTAGTGTATTATGTTAGTAAACACCTGAATTAGAAATTACAGTCATTTAAATCTCCCTAAAGTTATTAAATTGTGGAAAACTATTTGACTACATTCTTATTTTAACCTTCATGCCAATTGACAATTGAGTTATCTATTCCATGTGAAAACAACAGTTAATTGCTTATGCCTCCTAAAAAAATGTAACACAGACTTTCAATTATGGAAGGGCTTGAACGCCAAATAAAAATAATAATAAAATGAACAACCATCCCACAAATTCTGTATTCCTCAGTCTCCTCTTTAAATATCTGTATTTTAGGTTATTTCAAAGCGTCTTTATACCATATTTTAACTCCCAAAACTTAAGACCCACAGACATTTCTACACCTGATTTTTAAAATCTATTATAAAGGTATACAACACATGGAAAAGCCAATTTTTTCCATTTGCTAGAAAAACAGTCACATTCATTTTCAGAGAAACAGGTATACTAAAGAAAGTTAAAAATAATCCACACCACAGATATTTAAACAAGAGGGTGTATGTTTTAATATACACATAACATTATCAGAGTCAATTACATGTGAAACTTTTCACCTCACAGATTCCTAGATAATAATGGACCTGTTTTGCCAATGGAAAGAAAAACAGGTTTGCTCCTGCATCAGGCTTCTGTAACTGTGTCAAACAGGATATACTAGGACAACTAGAAAGAGTACAATCATTTCAACACGTTTCTTTAAAAAAAAAAACCACCCTTATAGGCAGAGGAAATGAGAGAAATGTAGTAAGACTGATTCACTTTTACCTGTACAAAACAAACCAGCCTGATCAGATCTTTCCTAATACCACTTCTTGACACCCACCCAAACATATACTACACCCCTTAGTCCCTAAAAGGAAAGAACCGAGTTGGCAGCTGGCCCAGCCAATGAAGAAGGTTGAAGGTGTCTGTGATTTAGACAGGCCACAGTTTCCTTATTACAGGAAGTGTACATTGTATCGGTGCAATCAACAGGGGGCATTTCACATCCAGATGTGTCTGCTTTTTTTCCCCCCCCTTGGTCTTAAACTTAATGAATTTTATTCACGAAAATTAAAGAGCAAAGAGCCAGAGATAAAATGCCTGAGCCAGGGACGACAAGTCCCCAGAGCCGTAAAGAGCCCAGGCCTGCCCTGGGAAGAAGCAGTGGAGATCCCATAAACCATTGACACACCCCCACCCCCACCCCCCTTTTCTCTGTCAGAGTCCAGCACAACTCAGTGAACCCACAAGCCCTTTATGGATTTACTTCCTGTAACAAACTCCACCGGCTGCTCACCCCCTCGCTGGGGTGTTCTTTGGCGGGACCCCGCTCTCGCCCCTTCCCCAGCACAGACCCGTCTCCACCTTACGCCGCCCCCCGCCCTAGAGATGCTCCTCTCCCCCCGTCCCCCCAGCAGGCGGGCTGCATGCTCCCCCCTCCCGCTCGGCTACCATCCCGCTGCCCCCCGCCAACTGTGCAGGGTGGACCCTGCCCCTGCCCCGCTCCCCGCGCCATGCAGCACCCTCCTCCTGCCCCGGTGCCGTCCCCTCCTCGCCTGTGTCTTGTCAAACTGCTCCCGCTCCGCCTCCAGGCTGTGCCCGGGCCGGCGGCTCAGCACCCGGGCCGGCACGTTCTTGATGGTGTTCATGCTGCTGCTGCCGGGCAGGGGAGCCCGCTGGGCGGCAGGGAGAAGCGGCGGCTCGCTCCGCTAAGGGCTGAAGCGCGGAACCTTCTGCTCCCGCAGCCACGGCGGCCAGACACTCAGCCTCGCAACTGCTCGCATCCCGGCGAGACCGCGGCCAGGGAGCGCAAGGGCGCCCCCAGGGGGCGGGCCGGGCCACTGCTGGGGCAGCAGCAGCCACTCAGAGGCGAGGGAATCCTCCCTTCTCAACTCCCAGGCAGCCACTCACAACCAGCAGCTGCTGCGCGCCCTCCCTCCTCAGGCAGCATCCTCCCCTGCTTTGCCCAGGCAGCGGCGGCTCCCCTGCAAAGTATTGTCTCCATCTCTCCCTCCACCCACTGCAGCCCCTAGGCCCAGCCTTAGTCTGAATTCTGGAATCACAGTCAGGGTATGAAATGAAGCATCCCTTTCTGCCCAAGGCAGGGTAGTGGAAGATCCTGAAATGATACCAACGGGGAAAGGCTGAGGGGGATCAGTGCCTGTTTACTAACTAGGATTGTTTGTATTTAATTACTCCTCTTCCCCACTAGGGTAATACAGAGTTCATAGGGAGACTGCAGTAACTGTTCTGATTTCCTTAGAGTGAATTATGCAATGAGGCCCAAATCCTGATCTACTTTAAATCGGTGACAAACCTCCTTGACTTCAGGAGAAGGATTTGGGTCAGGAAGCAGGTTTCTAAACATTTAGCACTCCACCTTCACTTGCTTTCACTCATGTCAAATTGTTATGAAAACAGAAGATAAGCATTAGTACTCCAACCCTCCCCTAGTCCATAGTACACCCTGTTTATCCTAAAGTCAATTTTGTCTCTATTTGTGTAACTCAAAAATAGCTAAAGTGATCTTATAAATACAATAGAATCCTCTTACTTGGAGCATACTGATGGACAGCTTACTACACTGATTACACCAAGAGATCATTTTAAGTCTGAAGGTTTTAACAAAATGTTGTAATGAATAAAAGTATAGGTGGTTCATTTCAATTTTGACACATGTGCACAGAAGCCTGTCTACCAACAAACTGTAACTGAATCACTGCTGAACAGTTAATTGCAAATGCAGACAAGGACAAACAATAGAATGGTCTTGATGCTCTGTCTAGTAAGAAGTGGGCCACACTGAAAAAGCTTAAGAAGCCACTGCTGTTTGATTTCAAACCCATCAAATTCTTTGGCTACTTTTGTGCTTGCCCCCATCTCTATATAAAAGGTACTAAATCACTTTTACAGCGCATAGTAATGCATCATAGAACCCGTGTTTTGGTAAAAACCAAAAAACCTTTGCAGGCACACCATATTAGATTTTGTTCTTTAAACTGCATTTTTTCCATTCTTTTTGAAAAACTTAAATGCTGCTGTACTATTCATGTGGATGTCATTTAGGATTCTTTGATTGTGTATGCAGCTATATAAATATTTATACTACTGTAGCATATAGAGCATGCAAACAGTGATCAGGGCCCCATGTGATAGGCAGTGTACAAACACGTCATAAAAGAGTCCCTCTGCTAAAGAGTTTGATTAAACACAACATATAACAGGTATGGGAGGCAAACAAAAGGGTAATAGTGGGGGATTGGAAGAATGAGATACCAATAACACAAACACATTTTCACGTAGACTAGATGTACACTAATACAAACTTACTACTTGTCTTAACAACTGGCAGTGTTTCACAGGCAGCTCAGCTGAAGTGGGTTAAAAGAGGAATTTTTCTTATTCTTTTGTTTCACTAAAAGTTCTTCATTATCTAAGACATTGATTTTTTTCCTGCAACAGACTAGTTCATTTAAGCGCTGTAAGTGAGCTATAATACAAAAATTGCTGAGTAAATTAACTGATAATATATTAAGCTATTACAACATTTATAGATAGAACAAAGTATTTGAATTGGAATGATCCTATACACGTTTTCTCATAAGATTAGTCACCAAAACTAAATGCATACAGAAAAAAAAAAGTAATTATTTGAAACCATGATCTGTTATGATTAGTTCAAGAATATTGTAGTTATGTGTTGTAAGATATTTGAATATAGACATCTAAATACCAGCTTTCTTTAGGAGTTGAGATACTTTACCTTCAGGGCTTTAGCAGGATCTGCCCTAATTAGCAGAGTTCCAGTTTATCTGTTAAGGGAAAAGGAAAATATTTGAGACAATTATGTTAATTTTTCTGTCTGTACTGTGTAATTGTTAACTCTCTCCAGGTTTTCTATTTGATGAAGCTTTTTCCTGAATCCAGGCGTGTTTTTGTTTTATTTTAAAATCAAGCTTGTTTCTCTATACAAAACTACATTAACAGAAAACGTATAAATTAGTTCAAAAAGCTCATTGCTATCTTCTTCTGTTTCTCAGACCTCTAATTAGAAAGGCCAAGTAGCTGGAAACACCTACACTCTATCTGAAAGCAGTTAAATAAAAGTCTAATTTCCTTTAATAGTATATGTTTCCAAAGATCCCTATTATTAGGTAAAAAGAAAAAAAGAGTACTTGTGGCACCTTAGAGACTAACTAATTTATTTGAGCATAAGCTTTCGTGAGCTACAGCTCACTTCATCGGATGCAGGTTCAAAGAGTTGCATAAATTGGTTAGTCTTTAAGGTGCCACAAGTACTCCTTTTCTTTTTGCAAATACAGACTAACACGGCTGCTACTCTGAAACCTGTTGTTAGGTAGTTGATTTAGTTTGAATCTCCACAGAAAGCCTCAGAGCATGATCTGTTTGTTTTGCAGGTGTGTTAGTTCATGAATAAATTCACTCAAGTATTTCACCTCTCTTTCAGTTTGAGAGTTGCAATCTTCCAAATCATCTCATGCCTAAAGAAAACCATATTCAGAACAAGATTAAGACACAGTGGTGTGTGTGAGTATGCCAGACATGAATCCAAACAAATACAGCAGCACTAATAAAGCATGCATAATATGACCAAGATACTAACTCTTACACTTGCCTACACAGTTTTTGCACCTTAACTAAACTCAGTTTTATGTATTGATTTAATTAAAAGAAAATCAGTACAACCCCTCTGGTATGAACACATGTACAAGTTTCAAAGAGTTTATATTATTTAGCTTGAGTTGGTTAGATATGAATACTTTTAAACTGATAAATGCATCCACAGTAGGAGATTGCACTGATTTAATTTAAAATAGCTTTTTTAAATGTACCAATTTAGTTAAAATTGGTGTAAAGACGGAGGATAGACCAGGCCTTAGTGCTAGCATCATGATCTTACCGTGTATGCACTCCAATGCTACACTTAATAGTAGTCCTTGAGAATATTAACCGCAGTGCTCATTAGCAGGTAGGGAATTTGAGTCTCAGCTGCTTTAAAAATTACTTTGAAAGTTTGTTTTATACTAGTTCTTGTCATGCAAATCTCAGAGCAGGGATCCCTCCCTCCCACCAGTGCCACAGAGCAAGCCAGGGTTTATACAGGATAGGAGCTGTGATGCTAAATTTGAGACCTAGTACATTCGTGGTCAATAACTGGTTATACGTCATAAAACTAAGATGTAAGGAAGAGATTCAGAAGTGAAAAAATGGAATTTATTAGGTTGTATGGCCTTTTTTTGTTAAAAATATTTTCAAATGCAATAATGGATCATTTCTACTTTTCCGATAAATCACAGATACAAAAGGCATAGTTAAAATATTTAAAAAGACTACACATTAAATCCATGTCATATACTGCTAAAAACATCCATATCAACTCGTGATCTTATAAGACGCTTGTGTTAGACTAAATAGCCCATGACTGGGGAGAGTTATTTTGCCCATCTTGTGGGTGAAGGGTCTCATAAATTTCAGCAATGTAGGAGGTATATCCTTGTTACTTCACTAATTAACAACCTCTTATAAACATTATTCATATCTATTTACATGGCAAAATGTCCGGAACTAAAACAGAGTGAACACTCTCCTGTTATACACTGTAAATACCAAATATTTATGCACAACTATGGAAGTAGTAATAATAATAGTTCTATATTTTAAAAAAAACTCATCTTCATGGAGTAAAGAATTACGCATTTTATATTATTACTTAAAAAAAAAAAACCCTAGCATTTAACCTGAGTACTGGTCTATAAAAAAAAGCAGTTTTTCATCTTAGTATAATTCTAAGTTATTATTCACAAACATAGAATACATTCTAGAATACGGTCACATCTTTTTGGCACTTGCAAAATTTTCAAACATTCATGAGAGGTAGAGCCAAAATGTTTAGTAACTGTCCATTGTAGCGGAAATGTGGTAATGATCTTCAGTTCTCAAAATGTATTTTAATTAATAAGGACAACAACATCGTCTTTGTTCCTGCCAGATAGTCAGGATGTCATCTTTGTTTCTTCCAGAGAACGTGCAAGGAATCTGGTTAAAGGAGGGGGGGAAAACTCAGTTAAAAACATATTGAAAAGTGACAACTACTACTACTAATAGTACAAACTGAAACTACAAGTCTAAATTTTTTTTTCCATGGCATAATAGAAATAGAAATACCAGTAAAGACATGAAATGTCAAGGGGAAAAAGAAAGGTTATTTTATAGAGTGAAGTGCATATGAGCAGTCTCCCACAGGGACATGACTGGATGTTAATCGCTACATAGATTCTTTTCATTTCTGTGTAAACACTTAACAGGTCTGCAATTCTCATTGCACAAGGACTACTCCTCTTTCCCCTATGTAATCCCGAGAGTCAGGATTTACAAGCCGGGGTGCATGCCATAGCTACCAAGAGCTCAGAGTATCATTTTTCTCATTGCTTTCACCTGTTTTAGGGCTTTTAGACTCCCTCCAAATTATTCTCTCTTTTCTAGAGGAAAAATGACAGACTGATGAAGCCCAAGATGGCCAGAGCTTTGGCAATTAAATAGGAAATTAAGACAGAGCACCTTCCAGCTAAGGATTTCAAAGCAGTTAACATTAATTGATTATGCCTTTAAATAAAAATGTACAAACATACATTAAAAGTTATTTCTGGTCTGCTATAAACTTTGTGATGATTGTTTTGGATTCAGTTATATCAATTTTTAAGGGAGTTTAAATAGGAACTATGCAACAGTCTCTAGGAGTATTTGTTAAGGATTTGCAGTGAGTGATTGTGGACAAGTGCCTTTCTTCAGTTCTCTCTTGGCTGAAGTAAATGAGATCACTCGCAAGCTTAAAGTTAAACAGTCTCTTAGTGCTCTGCTGGATCAGGCTCAGGCTGCTCAGCATTTTGCAGTGCGTTGCCTCTGAGCATATCACATCAGCACTCCATGCCTGACTGGTTTCCAGATGCAAGTCAGGCTGTTGGTATTGATATATAAAGCCCACAATGGCTTAAAGATTCTATACATCTTTGGCTGCATCTATCGTGGGCTTTTTTTAATTCAGCATTTTTCCTTTGTTACTAACTCTGGTTCATACCCAAGCAGCATTTAACCATGTCATCTCACCCTGCTCAGAATAGGTCTAGACAACATGGTGCTTAAATTGCTGGCTGCAAGTCCCTTGTCTACACTAGTAGTCCCTTGTCTACACCAATTGGTGGTGCTGGACAGTGGGAATTTTTTTTTGGCGGGGTGGGGGGAGGCGTGGAACAACAAAAACACTATCAAATAATACTTTAGAGTCAGCCTTATTTCCTTGAGGCTTGAGGTCAGCTCCATATGACCATCTATAGATTTGCAGTTCTCGGAGCTGGGGACAAAACATTCTCAGTAAAGGACCCCTGACTCCAGAATTCACTCCCCACTTCTTTGGTCCAGTAATGCCTCAGGCCTTCATCCTGTAATCTGCTGCACATGGAAAGAATTGCTGTGCCCTCCCAGAGATCCACTAATTTAAGTGGGGTTCTGTGCGGCACAGACCATCACCCACATGGACTGAATTGCAGGATCAGGGCTTGAGTTGCAAGGCTTAACTGCCCAAGGGTTTTTGGAGGGAGATGTCTGAGGAGTTACTGGCTGCATTAGCTAACATCGGTTTGCTGCTAGATGTCTCATGTATATGGGTTTTATTGTAGATGCACTTAGAGCTTTGTACTAGGCCCATCTTAAGTAAAAGAATACATATTATTGCTGCATTTGTAAACATTACAAAATAAAAAAGAAGACTTACTCAAGATCATAAAGAAAACAGCGACAGTTTTGTCTCACTTTCTTCCATAGCTGGCAGCTGCGCTTTGCAAAGAGCTTCTGTAAGTTCTGTTGTCTATAATATAAAATAAAAAGATTAAGTACAGACTTAAGAACGTCATAGTAGATCATAAAAATTGATGCAGCTGCTGAGTTCAAAACTGGAGAAAAGTAATTATGTGCTCTCCAACTCATCTCATTCTTTCCCACCTTTTTCTTTTCACCCGAGAAGTAGGGATATGCATATGCATTTATCTGCCCTAGCTGAGCAATCTACCACTAAGACAGCACCTAACAGACTCTACAAAATAGCATTGTCTTTCATGCAAAAAAATACAGTTATGATGTAAAAATAAAATTGTAGCAGGAGCGTGAAATTAATAGGTATAGGCTAGGGAGAAAAATAAATTTTCAGATGAGATTTGAAATGTGATGATGAGTACATAAGGCAAAGAGGTAGGGGAAGAGTTTCATTTACATCTAGAATAATAAAATAATCTCAATCATTATAATCCATCTATAACTGTCCCCCCAGCTGATAGCAGAAAATAACTAAAATTAAGAGAGAGCATAACCCAGCAGGGACAAACGTACACCTGCCAAAGGCTTATGTTGGATCCTTTAAAATCAAGCTTTAAATGGTATAAAGCCCAATTTAAAAACAGCCTCAGTGAACTCAGTTTCAAACCAAATTAGTTGGCCAGTGTAGATTAGATAAACCCTGTTAAATATGGTTTTTAAAAACTATTTTGAAACTAGATCGAAGTTTTCATCTTCATATTTGAAGACAGCTCATACTTCAAAGTTTAATATATCAATATTCTGTGTACAGAATCTTCCTAATAGGGCACACTGATAAGTTCTACTTTTGTGATAACTACATACAGATTATTTTCATGCACTTCCATTGAGACTTAATACATTATCTTTAATCTTGTAATGAAAGAACTAAAGAAATTAACCTATTAAAAATGAGTATTTATGCCTGTACCAGAACAGATCATATATACCACACATTAAATCTCTGATATCACCTTCCTCCCGGCAAATGATACGAAGCATAAGAAAAGGATGAGTTAAGATCAGAATTATGTTCATTATCTGCTGTCCTGCCACAACTTGCTCCAAAACAACAACTTCCTTCTCTGTGTTTAGACACATAAGCCAAATTCTGTCCTGATCATATGAAGACAGAGGGGTGCAAGACTGAGCCAAGTTTAGCTCAGACACTATCATAAATATCCAATCATTTTCCCATCGGTAAAGTGTTAAGAGTGCATTGTCTATGTCATATTACAAGCCAAACAAAAGGAAAAGAATGTTCACAGTAACTCTTCCCAACATTCTAAATCTAGCCATATGAAAGTGATAAATACCATATTAACACTGCTGCTGTTGGGACTGCAACAAGGGTTAATGTGGAGCAGCGTGCTAAGCTCCAGATCAGCAACCATCTGTCGAGACTCAGCCAGCAAACGCTGGAGCTTACTTGTTGGTGAACAGGAGTCCTAGAAGAAACAGAAATTGAACCAAAGTTATTAAATGATCATTTTAAAACATGTTCACTGATTGCAAATGTGAAGAATTACCACTGGGCATTATTTAAAAAAACAAAAAAAACCCTAACTTTGAAAATACATTGTACCATACAATGCCATTCCAGAATCTGTAATGGTTACAAATTTAAATGCTAACGTTTCCATTGAAAGGTCTGTGCAGGGTAACAGCTTGCATCTTGCTATGCATATACACATACACACTCCATTACTGTTAAAGACAGGTGCCAGTGACGAAACAAAAGCTAGTGTTTCAAATAGATGAAAAGGCAGCAAATTTCTTACTAGCTTCAATAAAGCAACTTGTCCTGGCAGCTGCTGAAAGGAGAGACAGCTGGTGGTAACTGAAAATGTGATCTTCCCCCATTTCTATACTTATAAACAAGCAGCATATCTCCAGATTTAGAGAGGCATGCTTAATTCTTAGGCCCAGATCCTAATCCTAGGCCTATTAGGTCTTCAGTTAGCCTAAATGACACCACAAAAGGTGCTGTGCTGGGTTATTGCTCATTTTCCTCACACAACGGGGTTCCCACAGACCCAAACGATACTGAAACAGAATGGTGGGTTGATGCCTAATAATGTAAAGAATGGGAATTTGGGGATATACCATATCAGAGAGGGACCAAGAGACAATTCATGCCTGCCCCAATAGTTTTAATGACTGATTTGAAGTCTCCTATGTGGGAATGGTGAACTAACCTCCTGCTCCTAGGATCAAACTTGAGTTGCAATCCTCATCAGATGGACAGAACAAAACCCACATAAGGTGCAAACAGAAATCTGCTCAACATTTCCTGCAATCTATAAATAAATCCAACCTGCACAACCCAAAAAGCAAACACAGATTGGCAACAAGTGGAATCAAGACAGTGCAAAAGCAGATTATAACCATGCAACAGCAATATTGTAATGACTAAGAAGAATACGAATAGAGAGATGGGAAGGAGGGAAGTTTCCAGTCAGCAAGCAGAACAAAGGAACAACCTCTGCCCATCAACCTCTAATAGTAACACCCAGTTAATCTCAGATCCCAAGATTTACTGGGATTGGGTAATGGTGACTAGCGCTATGCAAGCATGCTTGCTATTACCTGGTCCCCTGATGCAAAGGGGAGACCCTCTGGCTTTGCCCCCTATGCTGGCACCATTAATAAGGCCAGCATCATTTGCCCTGCATCATTTGCGACCTAAATACTGCAATATCATGCTAACTCATGGTGGGAAACTGGAAGTGAAATTAATTATTATTTTAAAATATTTTTAAAAGGCAAAGACATGACAAGCAAGTGAGATTTTTAAAGTGATTCCAGTTTTAATAATCTATAACTCAGTGTAAAAAAAATAAATCAGGTTTTTTAAACATGATTTGTGACTTGACTATACACTTTAAAACCCTTTTAAAAAGTCTAATTTACTTCATATATAGAAGGGAGACAGAATAAAAACCAGACTCTTTTGTGAAAGTAAATTCACTCTAACTTTAGCCATCCTAAAACTAAATGTACCACATTATGAAGCTAGATACTGACATAGTTGATAGTAGGACTGGTGCACTTATTTGCTGACTGAATCACTGATAAGTTATTGATCTCTGAAGGGAGGTCTGCATCGAAGAATTTCTCACATTTCTGGGGCCCATCTCTCTTCTGTGTGGACGTCAAACAACAGGGAGAGTCCGAGTAAAAGGAATTCAGATCCACACGTTCTTCACTGTCAATATAATTAAGATATTTTCTGAAACAATATCACCAGTAAATTCACTAAGAAAAGTCATAATACAATATAAATACACTTAGGCCTTGATCTAGCAAAGCAGTCAAGCACATGACTAACTAAGTTAATGACATTACTCTCTTAAAGTTATTTACATGCTTAAGTGCTTTGATGGATCCAGCCTTATTTTCTGAATACAAGAGAGGAATCCTGAAATACTTTCATGAAGAAGCGGATATACTACCATATGCTTAGCATGTTTACCTTAAACGACAGCACAAAAAGTATCAAGGTTCCTCAAAATATCTAAATGAAGGCAGCACCCCATGCTTTCATACTCTGACTCCACCTATTCCCTTATTGAAAACCTCCTTTAAACAAGTCTAAAAATGTAGCTTTAAATATTAAAGCAAAAATATTAAGAGTTTAAAAGTTATTTGCGCACTTTGGACATCACTGGTCAGCTTCCTCCCACCCTTCACTACACTAGATTTTTTTGGTGAGAGTGGGTAGGGGGGACAGAATTTAAATACTATTTCTCATAAAATTGTAACTACAGCTAAAACTCAACTGCCTGGATAGGGTTTCAGAGTGTGGAGCTAAAGGTGTATTGTTTCAGATGTCAGGAGGTAAACATCAGGCAGTGTAGGATCAGGCCTGACCTTTGGACACACACCCAACAGCATGCAAGACCTGTTCAGCCTAGGACTTCACATACAGCATTATCTCTTTATACCTTCAGCTTTCTCTGCTGAACTTTAGACCAGGTAGTATACTCAGAAGAGAGAAAATTCCAAAGTTGATATCGCTAATATTTTAATATGTATGTAAAGCTTTTTTATGCCAAAGGACTTCAACCTATACATAATTCCGCATACAAAAAAAAAAAAGATTAATTTAGGGTTCAGGTTGTTCAAGTATATTTCTTCACACCACCACATATTAAAAAAGCAATTGAATTGTAAGTTAAGGTAATAGTCACACCCAACACAATACCAGTGTCCAAGTACACTGACCCACTACTATCAGGATACTCAACCATACCATCACAAAGCCCTCTCTAGCACACTTTCTTTCAGTTCAACAATAGGAACTCCCAAAATATGCCCACGAAGGAACTGAATATTACACATTTTCTTTCTTTCTCTAATAAAAATTAATTTTACTTTCTACCCTTGATAAGAATATTGCTCAAGGATAGGGGGAAAACTACTTCAAGAAGATAAACATCTTGTCGCAATACACCACATGGAATCTATGCCAACCTCTCTGACTGCTCTGTAGTTTGACCAGCCACTTACTAATACTAATTAGATGTTTTACAAAAAATAATAAAAACTTCAGCCAACCAGAAATCAGTCTATTCACATATGGCAGCACAGGAAACGCACTGTACTAGTGCTCTAAATAGATGTTAGAGACACTGAACTGGGATAATTGCTAGAAAGCCAGCAAGTTGCAATGATTCTAAACAATAAATAGGATCACCTGCATCCTGTGGTCTGCTTACACAGAATGCCTAGTGTAGTCTGCAGCTTATTCACAGTTGTTTACATGTGTGTTCAGGGGTTTACTAGTAGTTTCTAGCTGTGCAACGACTTGTTTATTTCCAGCTGCTAAATGAATCAATTTCACTTTAATGGAGCTTTTTAAATGTTGTGTGTTATTTTTATTTTAAAAAGTTAAAAATTAAGAATTGACCATCTCTCAGCATGTTTTCCTATGATCCTCCCTCTCTAATAAGCAAAAGCACCTTTTTGGACACATTTCTGCATCTATAGGGAATTACCAAATACCAAATGCATTTTTACATGCAACCCGACATTCATTAAGGACCACCATTAAGCACCACACTTTACAGGGCCAATACAGACAGTCCCTATCCCAAGGAATTTACAATCTAAAAAAGACGCTTTGGAAGGCACAAAGGAAGAGGTTCTCAGAACTGTTTTGTTTAATTTTAGTTACCCACTTATAAAATGGTACGGTCCAGAGTGCATTTGATTGACATGCACTAACATTTGTGAGCCTTTAGGAGGGATATGAATGAGGAGAAGTTGAGGGCCTACCACTCTTGGTTTAGGAGGTCACGCCACACAGTGATCCAGCTTTGAAGACAACAGAGTGCGGAATGGAAAAAGGAAATGAACAGGCTTGAATTTGGCATGAGTGGTTTGGTTCAAGATACAAATGGGCCTTGTTCAAACCAAATGGAGTGCAGGCCAGCAACACTACAGTGATCAGCCAGTTTCGTGCTCCAACTTCAAAAATATAACCCACATTCACGTCCATTAAACAAAATGCAGCAACTGTTAGTACAACAGAAAGAGTCACTGTAGTATATAAAATAGAGATTATGCCATCAATATAAAATTTCACAATCTCTCGTGATAAAATATGGCAATTCATCAACTGAGTTAAGATCCCTCGACAGTTATTACAAAAACGGCAATGACTCATGCCAAAATGTCAGATGGACTGACAAGGGAAGCACCCTCCTTTGCCGACTGAATACCCAATTAAGCTATCACCAAGAGACTACAGAATCAAGAGTCAAGCCCTGGATAAGAGTGCAAACCCTAACAAAGAGCCCAAGCAACAGTAAATTCACACTGAGCGGGTTTGTGGTGGCAAAAGGTACCTTCAACCTCCCCTCATCCAAGGAGCGAATAAGCATTTAGTGCAGATTCCAAAAGAGGATAGCACTGGCTGGGAAATGGATGTGGCCAGGACAGCACATCTTCCATCAGTTGGGCTCCTATGAAGGAAAATCCTCACAGGAGGCAACAGTAGAAGCACCTCACAGAGCAAATCCCATGCAAGGTAGAGTGGCCTTCACTGGCAGAAGGAAGTGACATCTACTCTTCCCTGCACTACCAAGGTTGAATGTTCCCAAGTGAGACTTTTGGGGGGCAGAGGCAAAGTGATTAAGTTAACAAAGTTTATAACTAATTCTCAAACAGGAATTCACTGGAATGGGAGTGTAGGGTTTCTAGGAAAGGGTGCAAGGTTTTTGGGATGGGTGGGATGGAGGAGGTAGAAGAAAGGGGAGTAGAGGGGGAGAGATGATTTATGGACAGTACAAAGTAACTCTAACCAAATGAAAAAGCTGGTTTACAAGTGCAAAAACTAAGCTATGTGGGAATGCTCTGGAACAGCATTCCATTTCAAACGGATGCCTATTCATCAAGCTTTTGTCCCTGAACGGAGATGGACTTATACAACTTTTGTTGTTGTATTGTTTTAAACAAACAAGGAAGAGACAGTACTTTAAACATGCCCCTACATAAAGTTCATATAATTGGATGTTGGAATATAGTCTCTGGGCAAGATCCTCAACTAGTGTAAATCAGTGTAAATCTATTGCAATCAATTGTGCTAGCTAATTTGCACCAGCTGAAGAAATGGGCCTCTTCTGTGTCTAGTGGAGAGCTAAGTGGGAACAGGGATGAATTCTTTGTAAAGTGATCCAAAGGATTACGTCCTTGTATAATAATGTTGATAACTGAAAAAAATTAAGCAATCTAGGAGGGAAACTGAAGCGAAGTGCTCTTCAGTGAACAGCTGCTGTCATGGTACATCCATCAGAATAGTCAGAGCTTTGAATTTCCTTGCCTATTGTCAGCATAACACTACATACATAAATGTTTCCTTAGGGGGCTCCCAAAGCCTGCAAAATATACCAGTATTTCTTTAAAACTTCTTAATATGCAGAAACTCATTCTCCATCCCACTTGCCTCTACATAATTATAGCTGTATCTATAGATTTGGGTTTTCAAATGTAACAATACATAACCTTTTTAAGCTGGTACTTTTTATTCCATGTGCAGTCTTGAGACAGTTGCAAATTGCTCTGCACCACACATTTCCATCTCCTTCTATGGGTCTGAAAATCTGCATCCATTCCAGATCTGTTAGTGGCTTATAACATGCAGCTTTATCTATGATGGAGTTAAGAGTACAGAAGCCAGATTCATCTATGGGAAGCGTACCAGGAGACGCTCTGCTTTTTCGGTCACATGAAATTCCCACTGTCTCTGTCTGATCATTACATTCAATATCAGTTCTGTCAGACTGCTTTGACCCAGGATGCCAGCAATTCAATGAATCTAAATGAGGACTGAAGTTGAGCCAATGCTCGTGTATAGGTAAAGATGCTCTGAAGTTTTGTTGGTCTCTGCTTAGAAATACATCTTGTGAAGTTTGAGATGTTTCCCTGCCTTCCACAGACCTCATACTGTTTCTATCAGATACAGTTCTGCTGTCTAGTTCATCTGTGCTTACTGAAGCATTCTGCTTTTCATCTTCCATAAACAAAGTCTTTTGTCCATGTGATAAACCTTTACAGATTTTCTGAAGCTGATTTAAGTGAGCCAAGGTACTTTCCTCCATGTCTGACACATTAATTAGCTGGCTATTCTTTGCTTCACACATATTACAGATTTTTTTTAGACTGCATTTCTGAGTTTGCGTAGTCCCATATTCCTTAGGTATCTTCTGAGTGCCTTCACTGCTAACTGTGTCTTTTTCGTTGCTACTTTCAAGGTCTGATAATACCAAACCGATACTACAATGGCATGATAAAGAACTCTAGTTATAAATATTGCATTTAATATTTGAATTGTATTTGGTAATAAACCATACTTTGTAGGATTGTGGCTTCATCCTGTGCTAGATGTGCGATACAAAGGCAAAGAGCTGTGCCCACACAGAACCCCACTGACACACAGAAGGGGCTATCAATCCATGCATTGTACATTGCAGAATCAGGAACAGAGAGTCTTTTTATATTTTACCCATATTATATACTGTAGGAATTCTACTTGAATCTATAAATTGTGCTCTGGTTTTCCAGACTGAAAACAAAAGCCATTTGAATTTTTAAAAATTAGACACTATATTAATAGGCCAGTTTCATGATGCTCCATATCTCCAGACCGCTCTTTAGCAGTTTCACAAAAGAGAGAGAAATGGACACCAACGTATCAGTCTAAGGATTGAATTCATGCTGGGAAACAAGGAAAGTTTAATCTAGGACAGTGGTCAACAAAAATTTTTCATCCGTGGACCCCTGAAAAAATTTCAAATGGAGGTGCCAGACCCCTTTGAAAAATCTTAGATATAGTCTGCAGACCCCCGGGGGTCTGCAGACCACAGGTTGAGAACCACTGCTAACATTCAATATAAATAAAAAATATTAAAGGTGAGAGAAAATATAAGCTTTATACTGTACATGTAACCACATGTACAAACGACAGGCATTAGGAATAAAAGTCATTTGGTGTAAAAAAAATAGTTGTTTGAATTCTACACCGTTTTTGAGGAAAAGCATGCAGCTAAAAGTATGTGGCTAAGAATAGCGTAAGGTACATCCACTAGAAGAATACTCATCTAAAGTGCTCCCAGTTACTTTTTTGTAGGCACAGTAACTTAATGTTGACTAATTAAAAATAAAAACAAAAAAACAAGGAAGCCCCAGAAGCCTGACAGGCACTTAATCTGAAACACTAGTAGGGATCAAATTCATTAAAGAAATGTTACAAGGTAGAATGATTAAGCAGGCATAAAGAGATAGTATGAATAATAGTAATTTTTACTATGGCTTATTTTACTAGAAACGTTTATGACTAGATTTGTTATGTTTACTCTAATTTGATTTTATAAAATTTTATTTCTTACACAGTAGTAGTAGTTGTCTGACTCAGCCGATGCTCTAGTCTGTGACTAACATACACTATGTCTCTTGACCACATAACCGAAAACTACATGAGAACAGTATTGCATATTTGTGGCTCACAGGCCAGAGGTGTCATATTTTAATGTATAAAAGTGTTGAAGTATTATACATTTTTTTAGAATACTAAATGTGTCATACATGATTGATTCTCTCCTTAAACAATTATGAAAGCCACATCACCAAGCTTACTTTATTTCGTGTGCCTCCCCCTTGTGTTTCTGCCACAATTCTTGAGAACTCTCCAAGTTGAAATGAAGAAATTGCAGATCATGCTGCTGTTTTACATAGATCTACTTCCAGACAGTGATAAAACAGTTAGTGAAACGCTGAAGAACAAGGAATATTATGCCATCTTACTTTAATATACTGCTTTTCATCTCAAAAGATCTCCAGAGCATTTTACAATCCAACACTGATATTCAAAACAGAAAAAAAAAAGTGTGTGATCCTGCATTTCCAATGGAAGTTTGGGGGGAATGGGAATGTAAGATTTGGTTCTACCTAGGAATTACTTTAAACCCTATTAAAAATGCAGCCATCCCTGATTGAAAAAAAAAAACAGTAGCTGCTTAGCAAAATAGGACAATACCACACAACACTGTAAGGCAAGAATTAATACTATCTGGAAATTTTATAGACAGAATAAAAGTTATCAGAGTTGGATTATGGTCAAAACACACACAGACTAAACACTGCTACACTTACAAAAAGTGCCATGTGATCATTTAAAGATTCCAAGTCATCAGGACATTGGCTTTAACTCTCTTCTGAAAAAGGACAGCACATCTAGCACAGTGCCCCTTAATACCAAGTGAATTCACTTCAGTCGTAAAGGATCTGATTTTCCAAGGTGTAGAACACTCACAGCTCCCATTTGCTTTAATAGGAACTGTGGGTGCTCAGAAAACAAGGCCCAAAATTTTTACAATTTAATTCCACAGATAATGACAAGTTATTCTGAAAATGTATCTTATTAAATACCAAAGCAATGCATATTTGGTAAAGTTGTTTATTTTAATTCATGGTCATTTTCCCCCCTAGACTTAGGCCCCAATTCTGCAAAAACTCATGCATGTGCTTAACTTTACACTGGGAAGGTGGGACTCCTCCCACTGGGTGAAGCTGAGCACAGGCCTAAGTCTGTGTGGGTATGGAACTTATTTGTCACAACACCAAACATTTTGACATAAATCAGTGCTCTAACCTTTACTTACTATAATCAGTATGTAAAAAATAGGGATTTATACCATAGGTTGCTAGTCATAAGCAGCTCAAGATCTACAGTGGGTCCATGATTTAGCAATAGTGAACAAAATTTATTACTTAATTGAACTGTTAATTCTATTTATTTGTATATAGTTCTATATAGACAAATGTTATTACTGAAAACTGCCTTCATAAACACAGAAAAGAAATGCAATGAGGATCATACCTGCCGCAAATTGGACAGTTCTGTGTTGGTCCGGACTTGTTTAGACTTGGCAGATTGAAGAAGCTGATCTTGTCTATTTGCTTTCTCAACTGTTTTAAAACAATTATTTTCCCCATAGAAATCAAAGTGCAAAACGAAATACACACAAGAGAGAATGTCATAAAAAGTAATATTAACCTAAAAAGTCTCAAGATCAACACAATGCTTTTTCATGAACAAGACAGAAACCTCTTTCTATAACTCATGGGCCAACTAAATAAAACATTCAGGTATGGTTTTTCACCTCAACATGCACCCAACTTTTAGCAATATTTTTAAAATACATTTCATATTACCATCACTCACTGGCTTATCTTTGTTGTTATATTTTTAAGATTCCTTTATGAAAAAGCAAACTCAGAAATAAATTCCAACTTTGTGTCTGTGTGGGGGAAACAGCTGCAAGTATGGTTTTAAACACATGAGGGGTCAATGCTTGGTGCAGATGAGATGGGGGAGGTCACTGGCTTAAAGCTCCCCGCAACAGGGAACAGAATCTCTTATTTAGTCTTTTCAACCTCCATTGTACATTTTGAAGTATGGAAGAGCAGCAATTTGCCATTCTCTTAGTACTATTTTGCTGCAGTAACAGCAATATCTACACACAAATGCAAAGTGCACATGCCAAGACATACACTCACTCCTTTTTGCTATTCAGGTCTTCATGTTAGGGCATTTTAAACCAAGAGAGTTCATTATGGGAGAATAGCAGCCAAATGAACACTCTCCCTCCTTTCCAACATTTGCTTACTGCTAATGGGAGAAGCTGAAGGCATTCAGCACCTCACAAGCTCAGCCTCAGCCATGTTGCAGACTCTTGTCTTTTTATTAGTTCTAGGTTTAAGAGTCATTTTTTTGTTTTTAATTGTTTCACCATTTTCTATGCAGTGGTGAAAGAAGGGGAAAAATGTCACTCATGTTTATCTATATTACTAATACATTATATCAGAGGTTCTCAAACACTAACACAGAGACTGACCCCTGTACCACCTATCCCTCCCATTCACAATCCAAATAACCACCTTCCCTCCCATTCATGCTCACATAAGATCCCTGTGGCAACTACATAAATTGATTTAGTAGAAAAGCAATACTATGAATATACTTTTAGCTTCTTTTAATATAATTTAACAGGGGCCAATAAAGGGAAGGATACAATGAGATAGCTCTCTCTAGACCACCAGCAAGTGTTGCAAAGACCACAATCTGAAAACCTCTGGCCCATCAAGAATTGGGCACTAAAGCCCTTCACTCACCATTAAGTACGAGCTCATTCTTCAGGTAGTTGTTTTCTTGTTTGAGGCGTATGATTTCTTCCCGCTGTTCATTATTTTCTTTTGTCTTTTCACTGAGGTCATCTTAAAATAAAGTGTGTTCTTGAGTGAAAGGTATACACTCAGATTTACAGTGGAGGAGATGTCAGTTATATTACTTACCTTTTAATTTATTCATTTCAAATGTTAGTTGTTTCAATCTCAGTTTGAAATCCTGCTTTTCTTTATTGATACTGGATTCCCCCATCTTAGCTGCACGCAATGCACTTTCCAACTTTTTAAATTTAGACGTAAATTCAGTAATGTGATTGGTTGCTTCAAGTATATCTTTGTCCTACAAAAAATAAGAAAATAAAACATACTTAAATATTTTTTCTTTTATCTTCTTTTCTAGGTCTTCTCATTTTGCCTGGTAGATGCTGATGCAATAGTGAAAGCTTCCCACTCTACTAACAGTCTCAAGCTGAATTGAAGACGACTTGCTCTGAACTCTGGACAATCAGAAATGTGTTTACAGAAGTCCACTATACTTTCTGAATACATAGGTTTCTGGTTTGTTGAAGATTTTTCCACTTTCAGTCAAGTCAACCATCCAGCAATCTGATCACACCACATTAGGTAATGGCATTGGAGTTTTGTTCAGATACTTTGGCATGCAGTGAGAAGATGATAGATGTTACCTTTAGCTTTAGCATCGTAATGAGTTCCTGTTCTCTAGCTTGTAACTGGCCTATTTTAGCAGACAGCTCCAACACTGAACAGTTGAGACTTTGATTTTTCTCCTAATAAATAGGAAGGAAAAAAGTATCAACTAGTGACTAGTTACACTGTTACTAAATAAACTTTCAGTAATTCAACATCAAAGGGCTCTTTCTTCTGATAAATATATCTACAACTTTAAATAAATGTCAAGAGGGAGGCAACATAGTTTAGAGAGTAGAAACTGGAGCTTGAGAGCCAGTTGTTCCTAAATTCTAATCCTGGTTGTCCTCCAGTTTACACTCTTACTTTTGACAAGTCATATCTCCTCTCTGTGCATTAGATTATCCATCTGTAAAATGAGGAGGGGTGGTGAAAGAATTTATAAATGGCTTTGAAGACATAAATCACTATTTAAATAGCAACAAGTTTCGGAAGGATAAAATAGGACTCTTTTAAAAAAAAATCTTAATACCATTAACAGCTCACTTTGTTTTTGTTCTTACCTTTAAAAAAAAAAAAGAATTAACAGCAAGGTTCAGAAATTCCTAAGTATTGAAACACCAAGTTTGGGAAACACTATTCCAAAGAGTTCTAGATCAAGGAAGGGAACAGAGAATGAGGGGATAAAACAAGAGACAGCAGAGGCAGCTCTACATTGTTCAGCTAGTATATATCAGAGCTAAACTTATGGATATCCCATTCTGTATTATAGTCTATTGGTTAGAACAGGGCATTAGGAGTTAGAACTCCTGGGTACTATTCCCAGCTCTTTCATATGATCACAGCCAAGTCTCTGACCCAATCCGTGCCTCTGCTTATCCAGCTGTAAAATGGTTATGCTACCACCTACCAGCCTTATAGAGCTTGTGTGACACTTAATGTTTAAAAGATCATCAGGTAAGAGAGGATATAGAAAATGCAAAGTATTACTGAACTATATTGTAATCGTATTTTTAAATTGTGTTTTAGATAGATAAAGTTATAATTGCCAAATGAACAAAAAGACATTAAAAAAATCTGCAGTTTTAATTACTTACATATCTTTAAACTGATGACAAGACTTTATAATTCATGATAGCAAGTTAAATTTATAGCAATGGCTTTCTAAAACTGTTCATAATAAAATGGCAAGTACTGCAGTTGGTCAGTTTAATAGCTGCAGTTTTGGCATCCCCTCACTGGTAAGTGGCGCTCCCCAGAAACCAATCAAATAGAGACCGCAATCACAAAACCTTGTTAGACTAATACCTTAACCTAGTGTTATTTGACCCAAAGACAAGAACAACATAGAAGCCTAAATCTGCAGTCCTTATATACAGAAAATACCTGCAGACTTCAGTGGGAGTTGCATGAACACAACCAATACCTACCTCCAGGGCCTGACAATGAAGAGTTGTATCTGTTGCTTTTTGAGACAGCTCCTGAAGCTTCTGTTGAGTATTTTCAAGTGTTGTCCTACGATCATTCTGCTGAGATTCTAAGAGCTTTAATCTTTGTGTTAGTGTTCTTATCATCTCATTTCTTTTGTGTAGTTCATCTGAGGAAAGAAATCAGGTATCTAATGTGAGCAAATAGTTTAAATGATGTTTCGCATACCATCTTTTAAAAAGCAGAAGTACTTTAACACAGCATTTTAAAGTACAAAAAACATTAAATTTCTAGAAATGGATGCACAGTGGCATAATTCTGAAGTAGACGTATTGATTTTTACCTGACATACTTCCTCCCTACTTAATTGTACATTTTTGAGTTTGCAGAGAGAGTTATCAATATGTATTTTATATAAATTCTACACAGGTTAAAAGGTTATAATAATGAAGTAAATTTACAGTCCTTAAAACAAAAAATTATAACTGTTTTCAGGTAATAGTTTCTTTCAGAAGTGCAAAGGATCTTGCTGCTTTCAGAGTTTCTATAACAAATCATCTTTCAATAAGCTCTAAAGAGATCCTTCCCTCCATGACATTCTAGTATTTCTATGGTAATCTAAGACACATGGAATATTCATTCTGTTGTGAGATACCATTTAAACATGGCTGAGGGGACAGATCACCCAAAGTCTCATTCTGATTGGCTGGCAGTGCCTTCCTGATAATGTCACAGCTGTGCACTAATTCCTGATGGTACAGAGCTAAAATCTCATTGTTAAAATAACGCAAAAATCCCTACACCCTTAATGTTCAGAGAATGTAGAGGAAAAAGTTAGTGAGGAAAGAGGTAAAAAATAAGTACCCTGTGGGGCTGACAGAAGAAGACACACCATTGAGCATAAGGGGACAGCAAAGGGATGAACAACAAAAAGTGACAGTCACGATTTAAGGGGCACCCCAACCAGATTGACCTTTCAGTAGCAGGTTGTGACTTGAAAATTAAACTCCACAATACTCAATAGACTAAATTATTTTTATAATCAGGTTAAAAGTGGCTGTTAGATTATAAGGATATCATAGGAAGAGCAGCTAGATTTCTGTGGGACAGAAAGGGAGATGGTAAAATCCAAATAATCCAGGGAATGTTTAAAAAACCAAGAGAGGTTCAGAAAAAAAAAAAAAAAACAATCCCAAATAGCCAAGTTAAGGACACCCTGCTATAGTTTATTGCTACATTAAAACAACACTCCTAAGATATGATTTACAACATTATGTGCTTTTTCCTACATATTTTATGATGCAATTTTTTTAAATGATACTTTTCATTAGTAAGGATTCATGGAATCAGCATGTGGTTTGAGAAGGAAAAGATCATGAAATTATCAGGTCCATCTCCTTCCAATCAATAATCAGACCATTTTAGTACCACTGAGGAAGTTGTTGTCTCTGAAAGAATACTGACAACTACTTTTGGAAAGATGGGAAAAAAAAATCAAAATCAAAAACATCCTTTACATGCTGTAACATTATTACACACAGAGGGGGCTCTGCAAGGGCACAAACATCTACCCATAAGAATCTGCTGACAGGACCAGGGCCTTACATTGTACAGTACTTACTTTCTAGCCTGCTGCATCGTTCTGCCAGAGTCAGTATTTTTTGTCGATCATCTTCCCAGGCTAGTAGCTGTCTCTGATGCACTGCAACCATGTCATTGAGCTCCTTATCACGATCTTTCAGTTCTGCTATTAACAGCTGGAGTTCTTTCCTCTGTTTCTGAATGGTGCTGCTCTCAAGGTCTGTGCGACGATTCTACAGAAAGAAACTGCTCCATCATATACAAGCAACAAGAAATTAATCACAAAACTATCTAATTAACATGTTATGTCATTATATAATGCTGTGAGGTGGCTACTTGTATTTTTAAAACAAACATTTCAATAAGCCATTTAAAATCACCAAAAATAAACCCAAGGAGAGCACTAGAGTCTTCCTAAATTTCAATATAAAAATTAGAAAGAAATTGCATTTTTATAGCTCAATTAAAGCCTACTCTTAAAGTTAAATAGTAATTTACTTTTAATAACCAAATTCCAACATTAAAAGAAGAATCGATAATGTGGCAATAATCACCCGCTAATTAGTTAGCATCTTTAAATTTAATCTAAAATTAAACATCTTTTCACATCTGAAATCAGATAATCCGAGATTTCTTGTTTACCCTTTGATAAATACACAAATAGTTTAGCATTTTGGGGTGAGTATTCAAACCTTATTTCTTTTATTTGGTTACACTGACATTTATTAACTCTTGATAACTATCTGATGAAGAATAAAGTAACTTAAAAAAACAGTTCAGCCTCTGATACCACCTCAGGCCTCAATCCTGCAAACATTTACACACACGCTTAATTTTATTCCTGGTAGTAAAATTAAGGATATCTCCTTGAAGAAATTATACAAAAATTGTAAGTGTCTGTAAGACCAGGGCCTAAATCTACACAACAATCCCCAGAGATATTCAGCTTGCTGTACCGTTACAGGTTTCCAGGATTCTACTAACATTAAATTAGAGCAGATTACAATGTTTCTTTTTACAAAGATGTATAAAGTAGGAGAGCATGCTTTATTCTATTCTCCATCTTACTTTGACGTACGACTTGAAGAAAAGCTAATACCTAGCAGTTTTGATTGAAGCTCTCTGCACTTCAATGAATGCTTTCCTGTTAAACAAACTATATATGCTACGTTTCAGAGTAGCACCCGTGTTAGTCTCTATTCGCAAAAAGAAAAGGAGTACTTGTGGCACCTTAGAGACTAACCAATTTATTTGAGCATAAGCTTTTGTGAGCTACAGCTCACTCCATAGGATGCATAAAGTGGAAAATGCAGTGAGGATGTTTTATACACACAGACCATGAAAAAATGGGTCCTTATCACTCCAAAAGGTTCTCTCTCCCCCCACCCTCCTGCTGGTAATAGCTTATCTAAAGTGATCACACTCACTCGCCATTTCCAGCATCTTGATTATCATACACATTGTAAGGAGAGTGATCACTTCATTTTCCACTTTATGCATCCAATGGAGTGAGCTGTAGCTCACAAAAGCTTATGCTCAAATAAATTGGTTAGTCTCTAAGGTGCCACAAGTCCTCCTTTTCTTTTTGTATATATGCTACATATTTAAAGTGTTGTTTGCATGGTTTTTTTTACCTGGGGTGAAGCTGAGAGAGGTAATGATGAATTCATAGGTATTCTGTGATCAGGTGTTCACCACTTACTAATGGGTCTGGATAAATATTTTCTACAATTTTAAGTTTCAGTTTGAAGCGTTGTAGGTCTTGGTGGGCAGGTATGTTTGTACAATGAGGTCGCTAAAAGAGTTTAAAAAGTACATCAATGAATACTGGTATAAGCATACTCTGAAGTCATCCAGTGAAACAGAGGAAACATAAAAGAGGCTCCTCTTGTTTTTGCTGATACAGACTAACAGCTACCGCTCTGAAACCTGTCACTAGGTAAGAGACGTCTGTTTACGGGCTGCCAATGAATTCTGTCCTGTAACACAGGGACTCTTAACCCTCTCCGCACCCAGGGGGGCAACTTCCCGTCCCTGGCACCACTTCCCTGCCGGTAGTTTGCCAGGCCTCCATTCTCCTCTCTAAATCACACTTCAAGGTCTAGAACCCCAGCCTCCCCTCAGGGGCAGCGGGACTGAAGGGGCCACTCGCCGCCCCCCTCCCCCGGCACTAAGGGCTCAGCCCCAGAGCTGGGGGTGCCAGGCGGTCTGAGGGGAAACGCTCCCCCGGGGGCTCAGGCCAAGCTCGCGCTGCCGCCTCCCACAGGCCGATGGGAGCCGCCTGGCAGTCCCGCGGCAGCGCTTCCGTCCCAAGTCGCCCTCAGGGCTGCTCCTCAGGCGCGGGGAGGCCCGGGCGCCCCCTGGCCGCGCCGGAGCCCGGTTTGGAAACCCGCGCCCGCCGCCGAGCTCCGTGCGGTCGGAGGGACCCTGCGGCTGGGCTGGGCTCCAGAGCCTGTAGCCCGTTATCCGAGGGAACCGCTGGGAGCTCAGCCCCATCCCCGAGAGGCGCCCCCGTTCGGAGGCTGCTGGGCAGGGTCGCCACCTTGCTGGGAAAGCATCGGGGACACCTGGCGAGTTTTATACCATGTCGGTGTCCGCGCTGTGCAGCCGCTCCAGTCCTGAGCTCTCCAGTTTAGGGCCCCGCCCCAGCCGATCGGAAACCCTAATCCCGCTCCCCGCCGGCTCTAGTTCCACAGCCGGGTCGTGCCGTGTTTTGCAGCTCCTGGCTGCACTCCATCGTCAGCTGAAGCACACAAAGCCGCAGACCTCAACCGACGTGTGGTCTCCCATCCAGCGGCTGAATCCCCCGCGATCCCGCTTAGCTTAACTGATGCCTCCATCGCAGCTCTCCCGCCTCAGCCGGCCCACAGACCCCTCCCTCCGGCCTCCATTAGCCCCACCTATCGGGTTGCGTCACTCGGCTCACGCGCTGGACCTGTTACCTGGAGCAGTTCGAATGCCGCGCGAGCGGTTAAAGCCGTTGGGTCGCGAGCAAGCGCCACCTTCTCCGCGCCAGCTCGGGGCGGGAGGGTTTCGGAACTCCGGCTCCACGGCTTGGGGCGGTGCCCGGCGAAGGAGCGCTGAAGGGGGGCGGGGCCAGGGTACGGCCGCCCCCTGCCGGCCACTTTTCCAGCCCCCCTCAATAGGCGTTAATTGCCCGGCCGGCGACCGCCCCTTGGCTCGGCAGCTACTGGGGGTGAGGCGCGTGAGCTGGGGGTGCAGCTCTCCCCCTTTCGGGGGCACGCAGACTCTTTTGCCCTGGAGAACGGGAACGGAGTGGGTTAGTTACTCCATTTCTGCCCTTCGTTAGTGCGGAGGGGGGAGAGAGTGTTGAAATATCTGGTTTTTGCACAGCTTGAAGAGGAAGTGTATTTAGTTTTTAGAAGTACTGTATAAGTGGCTACTTATGTGCACTTATAAGTACTTGTGTGCACTCTAAGTGCACTTCATTTTATCTAATTTTATGATTACATGAAACTTGTCATGATAAAATTATTGTACTTTAATACACTTTAGGGATTTAGAACGATTGAGCTTTTCTGCTGTCATGCAGTAGTGTAATAGGTGAAATTACAGAAAACATATATGCTTGAAACTGAATTCATAAGACATATCTAACAAAACCTGGCACGTATATGCAGGTGCCACAAGAAGGGGTGTTTCTATGAAGGTGACTAATATCCTGAACATCTTAAGGCAGTTGTTGCTTGTCAGATACAGGGCATAAGATTAATTAAAACAATCAGTTTATATGCTATGATGACTGAAGTTAGGTGTATTTAAAACCACTTTATCAGAGAAGCTTTAGCTGCTACTGTATATATATTGCAAGTCATCACAGTAGCACCCCTTTATTAAAAATTTGAACATAACAGTTGCAAAGAGAAATTTCGTAATACTCAAGTACCAACATCAATTCTGGCCCATCGATTTACAGACTACCTATGCTAAAACATTTAGCAGGAAAAGTCTTTGGTATGAAGTTACTTAGTTATTTGTCACAAAGGTGTGGCTACAATCAGATGAAACAATATCTTTCAACATCAATATAATGCCTACATTGAAGAAATTTGGCCCCTAGGCCTAGAGGTGGTTTGGTTTAACCACAATTTGAATTTCTCTCAAGCCAGTTACATTATAATACTACTAAGAAATCAGTTGAAGTCTTTCTAAAAGATGAATTATCTTTATTACATGATTGACATAACTAGTTACAGTTTCATAGTATAAAGCTGAAAAAAAGAGCTAGGGTGTGTTGTTCAGCCAGGTTGACACATTTATTCACAATACTTTTTCCTAATATTCAGTTTCTTAATTAGCACTGTATTTAAATTCAGCAAACATTTATCTTTAAGCATATAGTCCTGGTTTGAACTCTATCAGTTTTATACTAGCAGCAAACCAGAAGTCAGATTTCCAGATACTGTTTATTCCAGACTCGTACGTATTAAGTGAACTAACCATATGAGCCAGTATAGCATGAGACTGGTAGGAGTCATGCAAATCTTATCTTACAGTATTTGTTGCAAAAAAGCTTGTCCTACATTCTTTCAGTGCTCCTTGCTCTATCAACCCTTTTAATATGAAACTATTAACAGATCTTGGGAACTTGAGGCCCATTTCTGATCTCACTTTTAATTTACACCAATTTAAATAACTCCACTAAAGTCAGAGGAGTTACACAAGTGTAAGTGCATCAAACTGATTTCCACTTGGATCATCTAAAAAGGGGGGAGGGGGAAGGGTCAAGTGAGAATACAGTTTTACTAGGCTGTCAATTAATTGCAGTTAACTCATGATTAACTAAAAAAATTAATCCTAATCACACTTAATATAATACCAATTGAAATTTATTAAATATTTTTGGATTTTTTTCTACATTTTCAAATATATTGATTTCAATTACAACACAGAATAGAGAGTGTACTCTGCTTACTTATGTTATTACAAATATTTGCACTGTAAAAACAACAGTATTTTTCAGTTCACCTCATACAAGTACTGTAGTGCAATCTTTACCATTAAAGTACAATTTACAAATGTAGATTTTTTTGTTACATAACTGCACTCAAAAACAAAACAATGCAAAACTTTAGACCCTACAAATCCACTCAGTCCTACTTCTTGTTCAGCCAATCATGAAGACAAACTTGTTTGTCTATACTTACAGGAGGTAATGCTGCCCACTTCTTATTTACAATTTACAGAAAGTGAAAACAGGCGTTCATATGGGACTTTTGTAACCGGCGTCACAAGGTATTTACATACCACATGTGCTAGAGAGTGTCATATACCCTTTCATGCTTCAACCACCATTCCAGAGGACATGCTTCATGCTGAGGACACTTGTTAAAAAAAATAACGCGTTAATTTTGTGACTGAACTCCATGGGGGAGAATTGTATGTCTACAGCTCTATTTTACCTGCATTTTGCCATATATTTCATGTTATAGTAGTCTCAGGTGACGACTTAAGACTTGTTCATTTTAAGAACACTTTCGCTGCAGTTTTGACAAAACACAAAGAAGGTACCAATGTGAGATTTCCAAAGATAGCTACAGCTCTTGACCCAAGGTTTAGGAATCTGAAGTGCCTTCCCAAATCTGAGAGGGATGAGTTGTGGAGCATGCTTTCAGAAGTCTAAAAAGAGCAACACTCCAATGCGGAAACTACAGACCCCAAACCACCAAAAAGGAAAATCAACCTTCTGCTGGTGGCATCTGACTCAGATGATGAAAATGAACATGCATTGGTCTGTTCTGCTTTGGATTGTTATCAAGCAGAACCAGTCATCAGCATGGATGCATGTCCTCTAGAATGGTGGTTGAAGCATGAAGGGACATATGACTCTTTAGCACATCTGGCATGTAAATATCTTGCGACACCAGTTACAGTGCCATAAGAACACTTGTTCTCACTTTCAGGTGATATTGTGAACAAGAAGCAGGCAGCATTATCTCCTGCAAATGTAAACAAACTTGTTTGTTTGTCTGAGTGATTGGACTTGTAGGCTCTAAAGTTTTAAATATTTTTGAATGCAGGTTTTTTTTTGTACATAATTCTACATTTGTAAGTTCAACTTTCATGATAAAGAGACAGTACTTGTATTAGGTGAACTGAAAAATATTCTCTTGTTTTTTACAGTGCAAGTATTTGTAATAAAAAATATAAAGTGAGCACTGTACATTTTGTATTCTGAGTTGTAATTGAAATCAATATTTGAAAATGTAGAGAATATCCAAAAATATTTAAATACATGGTATTCTGTTATTGTTTTAACAGTGCAATTAATCGCGATTAATTTTTTTTAATCGCTTGACAGCCCTAATTTTTACTGAATCAGGTCTTAAAACTCTTTAAATTCTGTTACAAAAATAAAAACAGCTGTAAAGAGACAATAACCTCGGTAAGTGAGGAACAACTTTATTTAATTAAATCCCTACCTTCATGCATGAGCATGATAGAACTCCCAGTTGAACTTTGGCAAAAAAGTCACAACAAAAACAAACCAAGCAGCCTATATAGAATGGTGATAATGCCATGGGTAAGGACACCCTACAGTTTACTGCAGAGTAAATGCATTTAGAAGCCTCGCTTTGGCTCTGTCAACTATAACCATGTATTTAAATAAAGGCAGTCTTTCAAAATCACTTCTTCACTTCTCCAAGATCTTCAATGCTGTCATCATCCACCTACAACAAACAGATATTACTTTAAGTGGGGGGGAAAAAGTGTGCATTCCTCACTATGCCCTGCTGTGCTAGGTTCTTTACAGAAAGTCACTCTCTGACGAGCTTCCCATTTAAGGCTCTCACCCTGTGATGAATTTTACATGAATGGATCTCTGGGTCCATAGAGCCCCACTGAAGTCAACAAGGCCAGTCACAGAATCCATTGCAAAATGGGCACCAACAAATGGTCAATATACAATGGCAGGAGAGAGAGACAGATACAAGCCAATAAAAATGTCTGGTTATAATTACATCAATAGAACTCAAACCACTTCTGAACCATCTGAATCTCAGTCCAACTACTTAAACATTAACTAATTTCTCATAGGTAGCAACAGACATATGGTTGAGAAGGAACTTGATCTGTTGGGGAAATATTCCACATACAAGGAACAGAGTGGAAGAAGTCATGGAGATGTTTATATCTATTGAGATATTTGTGTCTTTCATCATTGTAGTATCCAAGCACCTAGCAGCAGATAATTATGTAATTTTTTTGGAAGATAAACGGATATTTGGGTGTCAGGTTCTTATGAAGGATTAGGTACTGTTTAGGAGTGGACATATCAAGGTAGACCACTGGCCCTCTTAGTTTGGTATCTTACATTTCTACTTGTGGCCAGGATGGAAATGAAAAACAAACAATTTTCAGAATCATATCAGAAGAGCATGGGCTACAGCCTTATGACTTAACTAGTAATTTCATGACTATGACGTGATAAAAATCAGTCACATTTACCTCAGGCCACTTCTCCTGGATTACATCAATAATGTCATCTGTAAAGTCCCCCTGAATTATGATTTCATCTTCTCCTGTTACTGAGGCACCGCAAGAGAATTTCTGAGCAAAAAACCTTTGTGCTTCCTTCAGATCAATTTCTGTTTACATAGAAGAAATTTATAGAATTAAAGACAGTATCATAAGGTCTTCTCTAGCTTAAACACACAAAATTTAAACCTGGATTTAATTAGGAAGATATCAGTAGCAACTAGTTTCATCATAGTTAAGGTTGTGCCAAGGTTTCTACTTAAAGCAGATCTGTAAGTGTGTAACATTTCAGGACCATTTATTCTCTGAATTTGGCATAACTTTTCAGAGGACATTTTAATTTTCTCTAATATTTCTTCTCTGAGTGGTCGCTACAAGTTCCCACTCTTGGGATGAAGCAATGCTGCATGGTTGGGGCATCCCAAAAGTGGGACTGTGCAGAACTCATCTCAAATAACTCTGGTTAGAGATGAAAAAAAATTGCTTGAAATTGATTTTTAAGGAGAGAGAGGTCTGGAGAAGCAGAGACAGGAGCACAGAAATAGCAGGACAGTAGAGTGAAATCAAAAGCAGGAAGAGAAAGTGACTCAAAAGAAGTTTAACAAATTTATTTGGGCATAAGCTTTTGTGGGCTACCATAGCGGTCCCACTGACTTGAAGGTATAAATTGTCCCCAAATCTGAAATAGTTGTGGGTGAGGACAAAGTCAAAGTTCAGTTCACCTACGTGAACTACGGAACTGGAATTAATTTGCAAACTGGACACCATCAAATTAGGCCTGACTAAAGACTGGGAGTGGATGAATCATTGCAAAACCTAATTTTACCATACTAATTTCCCCCTACTGTTACTCACACCTTCTTGTCAACTGTTTGAAATGGGCCACCCTCATTACCACTACAAAAGTGATTTTTCCTCCCTTGGTATTCTACTGTTAATTGAATTGTCTCATTAGACTGACCCCCCACCTGGTAAGGCAACTCCCATCTTTTCATGTACTATGTATAAATATACCTGCTACTGTATTTTCTACTCCATGCATCTGATGAAGTGGGTTCCAGCCCACGAAAGCTTATGCCCAAACAAAATGTGTTAGTCTCTAAGGTGCCACAAGGACTCCTCATTGTTTTTGCTGAAACAGACTAACACGGCTACCACTCTGAAACCTGTCAAAAGAAGTTTGTTGCTGAAACTTTTCCTGCTAATATGAACCAACAAAAATGTTGAGTTAATATAACTCAATGGTCAAAAGCAAATGCAGTTAGACTAATGAAGTGTTCATTTGGCAAACTCACCAAAAGTTGCAAGGCCACACACTCTTGTGACATATTTCTTCTTTGCTCTAGGAATTTTAGCTATTGTAACTTTCTGTGGTACAGTCTTCTTCTTCTGTTTTATCTGACCCCTTCCACCTTTGAGACAGGACAAAATTAAATCAGTATCTAAGTAATCATTTCATATACTGCGCTTGCACGTCAGAAAAACAACCTGAAATATGCAAAAAATTTTCACTTAGTAATTTTGAAAAAGTTGCTTATCACCCTTACCTCCATTTGTAAAGCTATACATTCCCATACAACACTTAAATTATAATAAACATTACATATGTTGCCTCATATGTTATATCAATATAGCTACAACATTGCAGCGTTGTTGTAGCTATATTGATGATATAGCATCTCTCACAGTTGTCTTAATCATGCCATAAAATTACAATATTACAAGAACCATTAATACACGGTCAGCTAAGGGTGAAACATTAATTTTTATTTCTTATTCCTACTTATAACAGTATTGACCAAAGGACATTAAGTCTGAGAAGGGTTAAAACATTACAGATGCAGGAAACCGGACTTCAGTACTCAGTGTTAAAATAGTTTTGTGTACTATATACACACACACCTAGCCAATCAGAGAGAGTTAATTCCTGTATTAAAATGCAGCATTTACAGCAAACCTTTGATAGTTATAAGCAGGTAACATTTTCACTATCCTAGTACTCACAGTGGATTTAGTCAACCCTGCAGTCTAATACATGACTACAAATTTTCCTGGTTTTTCAGCTTTACTGAAGCCCTTTTATCTCACGCAGACACACAGAGCCTTTAGACCAAGTTATTTGGGCCAGAGACCGTCAGCCATGTACATCTTTGTACAGCACCCAGCACAAGGGAGCCCCAGTGTTGACTGGGCCCTTTGGATGACGTAGCAATGATCTGAATGACCAGGAAATACAATTTGCATCTTTTATATGCCTTTGGTATCGTTACTACCTTGACTCTTGCCAGGCTGCCTGACATTCTCAGCACTGTGCACCATATATCTGCACCAATTTGCAGGAATATTCACATACAGGATTTGTTCTGTGCACCATTACCTCAAAAGCTAATAAATTAGTTTTATAAAATGATCCAAGAGGTTGAGAAGTTGTGCTAGAGTGCACTGTCCCAAAGTAGACAAAGATTCTACAAACTGCATATGTAAGACAGGTTCTAAGTTTATGGGCTAGATTAATACCACAATCAGCTATTTAGACCTTGCCTCTCTTTTGCTTTTTCTTCTCCTCCTCTTCTCCTGCTGTTCCTTGACCTTCTCCAAATCCAGTCTCCTGTTTTGGTGAATTTTCTTATTACATAAAAAAAATAAAAGTTTAATAAGTAGGACTCCCACATGTCTTACATATTGCATCTGCAAGGTGATTCTCAGGCTTAGTAAGATGTTACTTTAATGCGTATTCTATCAATGTAGTATCCGATCTGCAGACGTTTGTTTTGTGCATGGCATTATATCACCACATTTGCACAAATAAGACATCAAACATTAAGAAACCTTAGCCTCAGGCTACGTTCTTTCCAAAGTAGCCTCTCCATATAATAGTTTTTAGGAGAGAGATTAGTATCAACATTGTCATTAGTGTTCCACTCTAAACATTTATTTTCACCAGTAATACTTCTTGTTTAGAATCCCAATAGATAGCATTTATTACTTTTCCACCTATGGGTAGTTTAACATTGAACTAACTCACCAGTCAAGTTAATAGCAATTCTAGATGTAATCTTAACTGAACAGATGACTGGATACAATAGGAAATTTCTGTGTAGCCCTGGGAGGAAGCTGTATGTGTCATGTTAAACATTATTTGACAGAATATAGCGTATTCTCACATGTTGTCAAGCTTTTTATTCTTTTACAGCACCCAAAAGTATACAAGGCCTTCACAGAAGCTGTAAAACATCATACCACCTCCCTTAAGCAGCTTAATCTAAATTTTAGACTTGACATGACCAGAGAAGGGAGATGAATAGTAGGGTGGTAAAGATTATTACAGTACAATTACATGGATCAGAGAATGGACAGAAGTAGAATGTTCAATTTCAGCAGTGTACCATAATATATAATTCTCACAGGATGTAGGGTTTTGTTTACACATGCAACCCTCTGTCTTTAGGTCACAAGCCCTGATTAACTGGAAAAATACAGAAAGATTCTTACCTACAGTAAGTTTTGCAAATTCATTTGGAAAATTCTTCTCTAACCATTGTCTGCATTTAGCCACATCAGGCATGTATTCACAGTACTAGTGGGGAAAGGCCACATATAAATTATCTGAGAAATTACAAAATATACCACTAATACACAGTGAGAATCTGATTAACAGGCAAATTAGCAGCAAGATAAAATGCAAGCTATTTCTTCATTTTGCTTGGGGACATGCACTTCAGTTGATTTCATTGGTTAACTGGCAGTAAAATTTTAGGTCTGGATTATGGAGTGAAATGGAGCTGGTGTATAAGCAGGATTTATGGAGTAGTTTGGATGGGGTGCAGGAAAAAAAGCAGAAGCAAGTAACATAGGATCATGGGGGGAGGGATAGCTCAGTGGTTTGAGCATTGGCCTGCTAAACCCAGGGTTGTGAGTTCAATCCTTGAGGGGGCCATTTAGGGATCTGGGGCAAAAATTGGGGATTGGTCCTGCTTTGAGCACAGGGTTGGACTAGATGACCTCCTGAGGTTCCTTCCAACCCTGATATTCTATGATCAGACTAATTGATTAGTGACTGTGCTCTGCACCACCTTACAGGAGACATGTTCAATTCTTCAGACCAACAGGGGCTGGGCAAGACAAACTATGAAGACTGTCGTTTGCTACCCAGGAGGCTGGAGGAAAGTCGTCCTGTATAGCTCAATGGTGTCTCCTAGATCAACACTGACTGGTTCCAAGGGAGCTCTGCACATTCTTCTTCAGCCAGATAGTGGCTGCAGCATAGAACTTTAAAGGTTGAAGTATAGCAAGCAGAGAAGGGCAGCAAAAATCCCCATAGTTGGTACATGGAGGACCAGGTTGGAGGAGGGAGAATAAATCCAAATGTGAAATGAACTCACCTCTGTTGGCAATGAACAGACTGGGGAAGGAAAAGAAGGAGATTATTAAGAAATTTAAATTCTTCACCCATTAATATTTCATATCAAGAACAATCTGTCATTTTAATCTTTGGGTGACTTTTTATGCCATTAAGTTGACATCTATTAACCACATTGCTCTGTTAGCAACTCAGCACCCAGCCCTGAGCTCTGAAAAAGTACCAAAATGTTGTACCTCTCTGCTAAATATATCTACTAAATCATATCCTAAAAACAAGAGAAAGTATACTCTGTTTTATCAACTCTCCAAAATATTCTCACTATTGTTTTTCCCTATCCATTACATTCTAGTGGTTACCTTTCTTTACTACTGGATCATGCTGCCTACCTATAGTCCTAGTACTGGACATGCAGAAATAACAAAATGAAGATGCCACTGTGAATACACAATCTATATTCTATAATTCTGCATCTATTTTACACTAAGGCAATGCATTTGTCTCAGCCTGAATGCCCTAAATTCAAACTTCAGGAAAGGCAGACCACAATGCATTGTAGAGACCAAACCTGCCCTAGCAAGAGGGATGGACAAAGTGATCCAGTGGGTGTTTGCCCCTCGAGCCCATCATAATACACAGCTTTCAAGAATACACACCATGCATTTTCTTCATATGCACTCTTAATACTAATAAGTAATAACATCGGTGTCTGCATAATACAGAATCAAGAATTGTGAGGTTGGATCTCTTGGAGCTACTGCAGTTGAACAGTTGGTGTCTCAACTACAATTTTTAATAGCCTTTAATATCTGATACTTTACATATAAAATCCTATAGCTATATTATGAGGCTGTAACATAAAAAGATAAAAGCCAGGAAGTTTGCACGTGAGGACAAGAAAACTTCCTTAACTGAAGAGCGCACAGAGTGACCACAACTTTGAATCTTCTCACTTGCTTAGCAATAAGAATGCCACTCTAGCATGAAGCAACCTAGTATTGCAATTCTGGCCCTCCTGAGCTGTGCCAAGCTAGGAAGTGATTCTGTGAGGTACTCCAAGAGGAGTGAAAACTAAGAAGTCCAACACGTTTTGATTTGTGACTAAAGTCCAGATTTAGACATCATTTAGATTTACTTGAAATGGAAACACCTCAACAGGGCTTTTTCCTGTTAAGTCAAACACATCTGTAGTGCTACAGATCTAAATCGTCTTTTAAACCCAAGATCCAGAGGATGAAAGGCCAGTGAAATAACCACCAAGCCCTTGCCGCAAAAAATGATGTTTATTTTGTTGAGGTCAACCAGAGTTTCAGTTTTCTCTTACTAGTCATTTGTTCAGACACTATGCATTAGAATCAAGGCTCAGCATAAGAGTAATTTCTATGCCCAGGGAGAAGAGCGAGCAGAGGGTGCCCAGATCTTTCAGGCAAATATGGAGACACCACTTCTCCTTGAGGCAGATGATATTTGCCACAGGAGATTACTGGATCATCTATTTAATTTTGCTGCCCCAAAGAGAAGCCAATATCCAAGGAGAAGGGTAGAGACCCAAAATATACCTAGCCAACTAGGTTATTTTTTTTAAATTAATTTTAATTTATCTATATTATATATATAGCAGAGTAGCAGCCGTGTTAGTCTGTATCTGCAAAAAGAACAGGAGCACTTGTGGCACCTGAGAGACTAACAAATTTATTTGAGCATAAGCTTTCGTGGGCTAAAGCCCACTTCATCGGATGCATAGAATGGAACATATAGTAAGAAGTATACACATACATACATACACATATATAAAAAATAGCTCATCTTAATTAGTCTCTTACTCCACCTTTTCATGTTTTCTGTGTGTATATATATACACATATATACACACACACACACACACACACACACACACACAGAAAATATGAAAAGGTGGAGTAAGAGACTAACTAATTAAGATGAGCTAATTATATGTATAAACAAACTCAAAATTATTCAGTTCCTTTTTAAATCTGGCCATAATATTTGACTCTGATCTCATATAACAGTGGATAAAGCAGGCAGACCCAACTGTACAGAGAATTTCCTTCCCTTAGTTCTAGTTTTATTACTAGTATTACAGTAATACCTAGATGCCCCAGTCAGGATCAGAGCTGCTTTGCAATAGGCACTTTACTCTGTACAGAAAAGGTCTCAGCCCAGAAGCGTATACAATCCAAGAGTGATGCCCATTAATTTAAGAGAGCAACTCCTTCTTCTTGAATAGGAAGCCATACCAATTGAATAGGAAGACATGCCAATTGAGAAGTCCTGTTTAACCCACCACAAATTCAAAGTACTGTCACAAATGCTCTCAGTAAACACCAGGTAACAATACTTTGAATACCAATGCTAGGTTAAGAGTAAACACACATATCTGTAGCACGAAGCATTACAGAGAGGAGACTGCACAGTGCAAAAAGCAGACCCTTCCCCCAGTTCTGCAAGCTGAGACTTATGACTTGGAAGTGGATCTCTCGATCATCACCTGCACTGAGCTATCATCATTTGTACAGCACCAGAGGCATCATATGTAAGTGCCTCCTCAGCACTTGCCTCCACAGTAGAGGACCCGGAGGGGATAGTCTGCATCTGACCTGGCGTTGCTCCTTAGGTCTCCTTTGTAGTCAGGGACTGTGGACTCAGCTGTATCCGTTGCCATCTCACAAACCTGCAGGCCACAAGAGGAAAAAACATAAACTACAAATTCTTATTTTAAATTGCTGAAATATAGGAGGATGAAAAGTAAGTCATCTTCCCTAATGTGCCCATTTTAGAGGACTGCAGAGGCTCAGAGATTAAAGCTCATGTAGCTACAAGGATGGGGGAGGGAGCAACTGGAAAGAGTGGAATGGGACAAGAAACAACATATGGGGACTCGGTGTCATGAGGTTGTGGGTGCACAGAGAATGAAATATAAGGAGGGACATAGATATACAGCATATAAAGGAGGGGTACGGAAGTGAAACATGCAGATTGGGGTGGAGTGAAGTGAGATGTGGGGTGTTGTGCTGTGACAGTTGAGATGAATAGTGGGTGCGTTGAGGGGACTATAGGTACATCAAGAGATGGAGTGGTTATAGTCAGCATTAGAGGGATTGGGACAAATGTTGGGGTGCTTGTAGGAAAAATGAAGGAATTGAGGGCATATGGGTCAGAGGGGCAGTGAAAAACAATGTGGGGCCTGGGCGCGTTGGTGGAAATGTGGAACGTGCCAGGGAGGGTGGAGCAGACATAAGGTGACCTGATATCCTGATTTTATAGGAACAGTCCCAATATTCGGGGCTTTGTCTTATATAGGCACCTATTACCCCCTACCCTGTCCCAATTTTTCACACTTGCTATCTGGTCACCCTAAGCAAACAGGATGAGCCATACTTGGGAGATCAAACCAAGGTGGGGGGGGGTGAAGAGTGCCAGTAGAGGGAGGATCAGAGAGATCAGGATGCGGAGTACCGAGGGTCAGGTACTGACAGGGCAGAAGCAGGATCAGATCAGATGAAGGTGGGGGTGGAGATGGAGTCAGGGGGGAGACCTGGCAGTGGTGGAGAGTGCTAGGGGGAGGGGGAGTGTTAGACAGAACCAGGGTGGGAAGGGGCTAGGGGGTGAAGAGCATCTGAAGGGGCAAAGGTGCTGGGGGCTCACAGGAAGTCAGGGTGGAGAGGGATGCTGGAGGGGTGAGAGTCAGGGTGGGGAGGAGGTGCCGGGGGGGTCAGAGGGAGGGAAGCGAGGGATGTCTCAGAGGGAGGGGTGTCAGGGGGGTGTCTGAAGGGCAGGGGTTCCGGGGGGGGGGGGTGGTGTCTGAAGGAAGTGAGGAGTATCTGAAGGGAAGGGGTCAGAGGGAGTGACGGGTATCTGAAAGGGAGGGGTGGTGGTGGGGGAAGGGGTGTCTGAAGGGGAGGGGTCCCAGGAGGAGGTAAGAGGGGTGTCTGAAGGGGAGGGGTCTCGGAAGGACAAAAGTGCTGGGGGGGGGGTGATCCGAGGCATCTGAAGGGAAGTGGTGCCGGGGGGCTCACAGGAAGTCAGGGTGAGGAGGGATGCCAGGGGGGGGGTCAGAGGGAGTGAGGGGTGCCTCAGAGGGAGTGAGGGGTGCCTGACGGGGAGGAGGTGTCCCTCAGAGGGAGTGAGGGGTGCCTGACGGGGAGGAGGTGTCAGAGGGAGTGAGGGGTGCCTGACGGGGAGGAGGTGTCAGAGGGAGTGAGGGGTGCCGGGGGAAGGGAGGGGTGCCTGACGGGGAGGGGTCAGAGGGAGTGAGGGGTGCCGGGGGGGGTCAGACAGAGTGAGGGGTGCCAGAAGGGTGAGGGGTGCGGAGAGGGGTCAGACGGAGTAAGGGGTGCCGGGAGGGTGAGGAGTGTCTGACGGGGTGAGGGGTGCGGAGAGGGGTCAGACGGAGTAAGGGGTGCCGGGAGGGTGAGGGGTGTCTGACGGGGTGAGGGGTGCGGAGAGGGGTCAGACGGAGTAAGGGGTGCCGGGAGGGTGAGGGGTGTCTGACGGGGTGAGGGGTGCGGAGAGGGGTCAGACGGAGTAAGGGGTGCCGGGAGGGTGAGGGGTGTCTGACGGGGTGAGGGGTGCGGAGAGGGGTCAGACGGAGTAAGGGGTGCCGGGAGGGTGAGGGGTGTCTGACGGGGTGAGGGGGGTCAGACGGGGAAGGGTGCCGGATATCGGGCGGGGTGGGAAGGAGTGCGGAGCAGACTGGGGGAAGGGCCCAGCGGGGAGTCCCCGCGCCTCGCAGGGCTCATTACCCGGTTGGCCCCTCACGCCGCAGTCTCGGGGGGAGGGGGCGGCTCCTCCTCCTCCTGCTGCTGCCTCCGACCCCAACAGCACATGCAGCTTCCCGACCAGCACCGCGAGAACGTCCCGGGGCGCCGCCGCCGCTTTATCGCGAGAGCTCGAGGGAGAGGCGCCGCCAAGCTTCGCTCTGTATGACGTCAAGGAAGGGAGGAGCCTGGTTTTGGAGGGGACGACGTGGGGGTGAGACGCTCGCCGTGGGAAGTTACTGAGCTACTAGGGCCTCCGTAGAGTGAACTTGGGTGGGGGCGGTGTAGGAGGCTAAGGTGCATTCTCTAGGTTCGGCACCTGGAGGGGAGACAATTGTTGATACCAGAGAGAGTCAGCTGGGGGCGCTTCTTTCAGTGCTGGGTCTATTGGCACCGCAAGGCGGGAGAAGGGATGTGTGCTGTGCCCCCCACCTTGGGTAAGAGTGGGATCTAGCACCCTACAGGATCAGCATACCTGTGATCTCTGCACCTTCCTGTTCCCTTGTGAGTGTGGCTAACTACAGTCTGACCCACTCAGACTTTTAAAAGTCAAGCAGAGTGTTGCCATAGTAAACAATACACAAAAACTTCTCTCTGGCACGTTTTGTCCACAGGTCTCAATACACTTTTTTTGAAGCAGGTAAAGTATCGTCATCCTCATTTTACAGAAGGAGGCAGGGGCTGGTGAAGTGACTTTCCCAAAGCCGTTAAAAGTCCCCTTGGCAGTGCTGTCCAGCTAAGGCAAGGCTAGTCCATACCTGTTCTGATACCACACAGCACCCTGGAAGCGGCCAGCAGCAGGTCCCGCTCCCAGGTGGGGGGCCACTGGAATCAGCGCACAGCCCCTGCCCTGAGCACCAGCTCTGCACTCCCAATGGCCAGTTCCTGGCCAATGGGAGCTGGGGGGGCAGTGCCTGCAGGCAAGAGCTGCGGAGAGCCGTTTGTGTACCTCTGCCTAGGAGCCAGACCTGCTGGCCGCTGCCAGGGCACAGCCTGGTCCATGGTGCCAGGACAGGCAGAAATCTGCCTTAGCACCCCCGCTGTGCCACTGATTGGGAGCCACCGCAAGTAAGCCTGTGCCCCAGCCCCACACCCCAATCCCCTACCCCAGTCCTGAGACCACCCCAAACCTTGAGTCTCCTCCTGCACCCCCAGCCCAGAGCCCTGACCCCTTCCCGCACCCCAACCCCCTGCCTCAGCCCAGAGCCCTTCCCACACCCCAAGCCCCTCAGCCTCAGCTCCGTTGGGTCGTGGACATCAACAATTTTCTTCAACTGCGTCGCCAGAGCACTGTACTAAGGTATATCTCTGACTCTCTTTTATAGGAGAGATGTATAGCATGTGCCGGGGTGGGGCGTGGATAAGGGGCAGAGGTAAGCTTGCTTGGCGTGCTAGATTGTTCAGTGAGCTCCCTCCAGTAGCAGTGTGCACGTGAGCTAAAAGGGAGGGTGGTAGATGGCAGACCCAGCTCCCAGCAGAATTGCCAATGGGAACAAAGGAGGCTATAAGGATCTTCCTAGTCAAGGGGTCTGTTTTAGGGGTCCTGATCTTGTATATCTTTATTCACACGAATATTCCTTACCCAGGCAATTCGCTTCATTGTACAAACTACTTAGATGAGTAAAACCTTGTGGGATTGGGTCCCAAGTGTGTATATAGAAGACAGGTATGGAGAGCTGCCCAAAGGATGTATCAGAAATTCATCAAAGCAAGGCAAAACACTGAGCCAAATCCGGCTCGCCTAATTCGTGTGAGCAGTCCTGCTGAAGCCAATGAGTCTCAGCCCATGGGATTTGGCCCATTCTCTACATTTAAATACCCCCAATATAACACAGTTACTGGAACCACTTAGTGATATATTGATAAGAGGAACCTGGTGAAATCCCCTGCTCTCTATCCCCTGCGGCCCTGGGCTGTAGATGTTCAGTGACTCCCAGTCAGGGGGATGTACAGTCTCGCATAGGTTTCAGAGTAACAGCCGTGTTAGTCTGTATTCGCAAAAAGAAAAGGAGTACTTGTGGCACCTTAGAGACTAATCAATTTATTTGAGCATAAGCTTTCGTGAGCTACAGCTCACTTCATCGGATACATACTGTGGAAAATACAGAAGATGTTTTTATACACACAAACCGTAAAAAAATGGGTGTTTATCACTACAAAAGGTTTTCTCTCCCCCTTTTCACTCTCCTTACAATGTGTATGATAATCAAGGTGGGCCATTTCCAGCACAAATCCAGCATACAGTGCTGTGCAGTCAGTTTACACTGACATTTGCTGAACAAACCTGTGACTCACTGGGCTGAGCACAAGCCGGGGACCCAGGAGCTCAGAGGCTAAGGCTGGCTCTGCCAACAGCCATAAAGGCCTTGGCTGTTTCACCTTCCAGGCACGTCACCAAACTATCCCCCTCTGCCAGCAAAGGTATCAGTTCAGCGGGCCTCGGGCTCCTCCGCAGGGGCGAACTGGGCTGAGCAGCGCGATTCAGACTCTGCAGGAAGCTTGAGCCCTGCGCGTCTCCGTACACTAGGAACTGCGTGTGTGTATAGCGCCTGTCCGCCACGCTACGGGATCGCGGAGTAGCCAATTCCTGCCGCTCGGTCGCTGTCTGCGTTGCGCTGGGCTCGGGGAACGGAGCAGGCAGGCATGCCTCGCTTCGCTCAGCTGGTCATGGGTCCGGCGGGCAGTGGGAAGGTGAGACCGGCCCCTCCCTGCCTTGTGCCGGTGGGGTATTTGGGGGTGTAACTGGGGAGTGTGGGGGTAAGGGGTAGTTGGGGTAATTGGGGGCATGGGTGTAACGGGGTTTGGGGTAACTGAAGTGGAAGTTGCCATGTGCCATTGTCGGAGATTGTTGCAATTTAAAATGATGTAAAGCGGTGGTGGCTCTTCAGATAAAATAATACTTTGAAGTAGCCTACAAATAACCCTTTGCATTGCACTTGCATCGCTCCTTCTGAGGATTGGAAGGTGCTATACAGTGGAGGTATTATCCCTATTTCACAGCCAGGAAAACTGAGGCATAGAGGGGCAGTAACTTTCCAACATACACAGCAAGACAGGCAGAGTTGGGAGTGGAACCTGGGAGTTCTGATTCCCAGACCCTTGCTCTGACTGCTATACAGTTGCCTCTCCTTTCAGGTGTAAAATTGCAACACCTTTTAGGTACTTTCAGCTGTGTACTAAGGTTTCTATTTAAATTGCAGAGCACTTACTGTTCCACCATGGTCCAGCATTGTGCAGCCATAAACCGCTCTGTGCAAGTTGTTAACCTAGACCCTGCAGCAGAATTCTTCAATTATCCTCTGATGGCTGGTGAGTTGTGCTTGGGATCACTTTCTTAATTTCCCATACTCTCAGAACTGCTGAAAACAGGTAAAGAATATAACACTTCTTACTCAGGATGAATCAGGCTTGAAGATTGAGTTTTCTTACCTTTTAATAAGATACTTTCAGATTTAGTTGTCTAAATTTAACCTGTCTTGATATCAAAGCTGTTCTGGTTTTATTGACAGCGTTCTCCAGAATCTAAATCTGTTTGTTTGTTTGTTTTTTTAAATCTAAGTCAAGAAGCAATATATACATATTTTAGGCATTTGGAGACTGTATTAGTAGGACCTACAAAAATACTCTTCCTGAATCTACAGCAGTATTTAACAAACTTCTTAGAAATAGTCAGCTTTACTGTTTCCCCTGTATATTCAGTGAGTTTCTCTTGTTTGTTTGAGGGGTTTCTCACATGGCAAAAGGGAAAAGAAAAACCCTTTTAAACAAAAAAGTAGGAATTTGTGACTGTAAAATCACAAAAATTGTGAAAAGGCTTGTGGGGATGGGGGAGTTGGTATAGCACCTGAAACAAATTTAGTTGGTCATGTTTGTTTTGAGAATTACATTTGTTGTAGGAATTTACCTCTGGAACCTATGTACCCAGTGTTGAAAAAACAAACATACACAACATGCATCTTTTATTGTAGACATTCGAGAATTAATTGAAGTGGATGATGTTATGGAAGATGACTCCTTAAGGTTTGGCCCCAATGGTGGTTTAGTATTTTGCATGGAATACTTTGCCAATAACTTTGACTGGCTTGAGGATTGTCTTGGCCATGTGGAGGATGACTACATACTCTTTGATTGCCCAGGTAAACAAAATTCTGTACTCTGGTGCCCTCATTTTTTCTTATCTGATGTGTAACTCTTAAATGATTTTTGCTTGTAATGGTAATTTGCAGATAAAGTCTTTTTTGTACTGTTGTGTTGTTCAGTGCCAAAAAGTCACTTATTATTTTTATATAAATCTATCCAAGATCTAGTAGAATTATCTAAAAAGAAAGATCACACGTTCTGTGCTAGATTTCACTAATTTTAATAGCAATATCCCATGTCTATCTGTTAGTTCATAATCAAATATCATTATAACATACTGGCACTGTCTCTGCATTAGCTTTACATTCCTACATACTAATTATGGATGTGTCCTAGGTCAGATTGAACTCTATACTCATTTGCCAGTGATGAAACAGCTGGTGGAGCAGCTGCAGCAGTGGGAATTCCGTGTCTGTGGAGTTTTTCTTGTTGATTCTCAGTTTATGGTGGAATCTTTTAAGGTATCAGTTTTAAATCGATTTGTAACAATGAAGTTTATAATTTATAGAAGAACAATTAATCTGGGGAAGTGAATAACTATATTCAAAAGCAATCATAATGTTTTTTCACCTATCTGGAACTCTCCATTGTTACATTTCTGTAAACCTGAATATTGTTTATGGCCTAATGGTTCGGGGGTGGGGTGGGAAGTGGGAGTCAGGCATTCTGGGTCTTTTTTTTCCGGATCTCATATTGCTTGCAGTGTGACACTGTCACTTGCTTAACCTGTAAAATGAGGAAAATTGGCACTTGGAAAAATGAGGCTCTGGAAGTAAGGTTCAGGGACACACCGAGATAGGAATCGAACCCCTGCCTCTCCAGGAGTGGGTTGGCTTCTGACCTGGCAATGTTCTTGGACAAACAAATGTCTCCTATGTTTCATATGTATCTGTAGCTAGTTTTGCCTCTCTGGTAAAAATATCCAGTTCCGGTAAATGAGGGTGTAGTGGTGAGCTGTGTGGAGATGCATAGAGTTGGGTGGAAAAGGCTGACAGGGTAAGTTAAAAAGGTATAGTGCAGAATGGGGGGGAAGTGAGATTGGGGACTGGAGACACTGGCTATCTCTACGCTACAAGCTAAGGATGTGATTTCCCCTGCTCATGTACACGTACTCGCGCTAGCTCTCCCCAAGTTAACGCCAGTATAAATAGCAGTGTAAACTCAGTAGCACAGGTAGCAGCAGCGGAGACATGGCTGAGCCATGCCGAGTGCATACTCACCAATTTTAGGTGGGTTTAGACTTGGCACTGTTCAGCTGTGCCTCTGTTCATAGTTATGCTAGCTTGATGAGAACTAGGGTGAGCATGTGTATGTGAGCAAGGGAATCACATCCCTAGCTTATAGTGTAGATGTAGCCAAAGTATAGGGAAGGAGGCTAAGAATACAAAGCAGGAAAAGAGGGCTAATGGGTGTAGGAAAAGAGAAGAAAAAGAGGAAACACACAGAATTATCTATCCTAGGGAAGGAAAAGAGAGAGCATAGTATGGTCACTTTATATGTGGGGCTTAGAGGAGTAAGGGTCGTTTTATCCTGGTTAGAAGGTGTCTGCTATATTTTTTTCAAGTCCTTAGGATACCACTTACATTCTGCACTTGTAAGATCTTCAGACAGAAGGTATTAAAGTGCTTTACAAAGGAGCTTGCCCTTTTAAAAATAACTAACATTTAGAGCATACACCTGTGCTCATCATTTATTAACTATTTCAAAGATTCTAGACCTGGGGAAGGTGGGGTTGTTACGGTTTTGTTGCGACACCAAAGCTATATGAGGGCAGCGTCACTACCTGCTTCCTTATATCATGAAGTTTAGTGCATTGTTGCAATGCAGTAGCAGTATATTTACTGCAGTGTTTACTGGGTACCTTTTAAAAATTCTTAAGTTATTGCTGTATATTTGTGTGTCTGTATTTAATTTAGTCACTTTTCTTATTTTGTCAGTTTATTTCTGGTGTCTTGGCAGCCCTCAGTGCAATGATATCGTTAGAGATTCCACAGATCAACATCATGACCAAAATGGATTTGTTGAGCAAGAAAGCTAAAACGGAAATTGAAAAGTAAGTTTTGAAAAATATGTATTCTGTGTTTTGACACCATGAGGCAAGATTCAGGACAAATTCAATCTTATGTCCTCCCAAAGTGAAAATGGAATCTCTGGGGACAGCTTGTGGAGAGCGGAAGCCAGATGGAGGAGTTAAATTGTTGAGACATTTACAATGTAGCCTCTGATAATTTGCAGCTAACTTTGTTGGATGATCTTCTGCATCCATGTGTGTATACACATGGATAGAGAATTGTCTTGGAGAACTGTAAGATCCTTCTGAATTCATTTACAGAGGATTTTGCCTATGTAGCTCAAATCCTAAATTAGAGGTCCTCCTGCTTCATCATATTGTAACTGTTTATAGCAATGAAAATATAGTCCCTTTTCTTTATATGCAAATACCAAGAGCTACATTTCTCCCATAGTCTCTCCAAAAATGTTTTAAATATTCATAGAGCTTTTATGGGTGAAAAACCCACTTCTTTAGCCTAAATAAATCTGTTGCATCTGAAGAAGTGGGTTTTTTACTCACAAAAGCTTATGCCCAAATAAATCTGCTAGTCTTTTAAGGTGCCACCAGGCTCCTCGTTGTTTTTATGGATACAGACTAACACGGCTACCCCCTAATACTTAAATATTCATCTAACCTATAAGTAGAAAATTAAAACTTCAGTGAGTTTGGTACTAGAAATCATAATCTTGTAAGCCATGTTTATACATGTAAGAAAACTCTGTTTTTAAAATAGCATCTGCAAATATGTTCCCGCCTAAAATTAATTAATTAAAAGTACAAAACCACAAGCAATGGTGGCAATGATTTGAAGGTACCATGCATTATTCAAAGTCTTGACAGATGTTTTTCTAATGTTAACAAATACTTTTTTCAGGTATTTAGATCCCGATATGTATTCTGTGATCGAAGATTCTGCAAATATACTAAAAAGCACAACGTTTAAGAAACTGACTAAAGCTATATGTGGATTGGTAAGTGATATGTTGGTGTTTTATCCTAACTGGTGCAATATACTTTTTGAAATTCAATCCTTTATGATTTACAAACATTACAGTATCAGGGTTAATTTTTCTGAACACGCTTATTTTTTATAGTTTCTAAAATATTTAGATCTTTCTCAAAAATGATGTTGTGATACAACTGATTTACTAGTATTGCTGGGAACTAGAGCAGTGGTTCCCAAACTTTTTTCCATCAAGGACCTCTTTAGCATCCAACCCTAAATGTCCTCAACCCCTTCCGTTTTCAGTGCTCCTGGAACACACCTGCCAGCGTGACCTCTCTCACACACTGCATGGGAGGTTACACTGTGCAGAGGATGCTATTTTGAGAACAAAATGGCATCCTCCATGCTGCAAGAGTGCCAGAATGCTATTTTGGTGCATTCCAGCCTTAGCTTCAGGGACTGACCCCCGAATAACGCATGGTGAACCCCGAAAGGTCCGGGGACCCCACATTGGAGACCACTGACCTAGGGAATTCTCAGATTTATGAGTGAAAATGCTGACAAATTGGATTTTTTAAGCCTAGTCTCTCACCATCACTGGATGCTAGACTGAAACTCAGACTCTCTCATAAGTTAAGCATATAGTCAAGATAACATCTAAGTGATCCTGATGTGTAAGCAGTGTAGTGGATTGAACTGAGGACAGGCAGCCAGGAGCTCCAGAATTCTAATCTTGACTCTGTCACTGGTTTGCTGTATGGCCTTTTATCTTGCTTTCCCCATCGGTAAAGCAACTGATCTGTTAGCATCCCTGTCTTGTTAGAGTTTGTGTGGATTAATGCTTGTTGTTTGAAGTATTGAGTGTTCTTTATTATTTATTTAACACATCCTCTAAGAGTCATACTTTTGAAAACTTTCCTGCAGATTGATGACTACAGCATGGTTCGATTTTTACCTTATGATCACTCTGATGAGGAAAGCATAAATATTGTGCTGCAGCACATAGACTTCGCCATTCAGTACGGGGAAGATCTAGAATTTAAAGAACCAAAGGTAAAGCCCTTTTGTCTTTTAAAATGTAAAGTTTAAAAAAAACTCAACCCAACCAATTAAATGTAATTCTTTGAGTTTAAGAGGGTTGGTGTTACTTTGAAACATGGGCACTGACACTGCCGAGAAGGATTTGTGCAGCAGAAGAGGAGCTGGCCAGCATTTTCAGCACTGAGCAGGGCAGAGTTTAGTTTATGAATTAACTGTGACATTTAACCTCTGCAATGAAAATGGATGGGTACGGAAAAGCTCTCTTGGCATAGTTCTGCAAGTTTGAAAAATGCATTCTGTGGGCTGCATTATTCATCAAACTAGGTTTCAAATTAATGGAATCCTAGATTTTAAAGCTGGAAGTGACCCTTGGGATCTTCTAGTTTGAGTTCTTGGATGACACTGGCCAAAGGATCCCACCCAACAATTTCTGCATCAAGCCCATACCTTTTGTTTGAGCTATAGAATAATATCTAAAATATAGACTCTAATGAGACAGATGCATTAAACTCAGATCAAAGCCATACTTAGTTTTATTACTATTCAGATATTCATGAATCCTGAAGAAATAAATATCTGCCCTTCTTATTCCATTTTGAAATTCAGTTGTTCAGTACTCTTTAAATATACAGGTTTCAGAGTAGCAGCCATGTTAGTCTGTATCCGCAAAAAGAAAAGGAGTACTTATGGCACCTTAGAGACTAACCAATTTATTTGAGCATAAGCTTTCGTGAGCTACAGCTCACTTCATCGGACGCATGCAGTGGAAAATACAGTGGGAAGATTTTATATACACAGAGAACATGAAACAATGGGTGTTACCATACACACTGTAACAAAATATACAGTATGCCTGGATTCAGATTTGTTACACTCTAAACCTTGGATCTATAGTATCTACAAGGACTGCAGAAACCAGACTGCTTCTTGGTATTCTTTGTTACCTGTTTTAAGGAATGTTGTGATTCCTGTTGCAATAGAAATGCCATAGAATAGATGTAACCATAGAAAAAAATTGAACCAATATTTACTTTGTTTATTTTGTGGCAGGAAAATGAAGAAGATAAACCTGCTACCTTAGACGAATATTTTCAAGACCAAGTGGATGAATAAAGGGTGTATATACCAAAAGAAGAGAGAAAATAGCCTGGTTGTAAAATATGCCTAATTAAGGAATCTTTCTCTGAATATTTGTGTGTGTTGTTTTTTTTTTTAAATATCAAAACTAAAACTTGAATAAATGGATAGAGGAAGCCAGTCATGCATTTCCATATTATTACTTTAAGAAATAATTGTCATTATTGTATATAAAATATTTAGCCACAGTCACAATAAGTTAAATTCCATGCAGATGATTACATTTCTTCTTTAAATGCTAGATTGCTTTAAAAATCTGGTGGTTGTAGAGGGGCACTGTCAAAATAAAAATCATATATATTTTTTTCTTACCCCATTACTAGTAGCTTATTAGTAGGGAGAAAGTTTTTTAAAAAATCTAGTTTATTTACCGTTTATGCTGTTGGTTCATATTTTGTATTTCATTCATCTTAGACAACTAAAGGTGGAGTAGTCATTTTCACTTTCTGGTTAGTTGTGTATTAATTTAGTGTTGTTGGGTTTTGGTTCCCAGCACTGCAGAAAAATGTTTAAAAGCCCCCAATAACATGTTTTTTTAAACCTCATGAAAATGTTGTGATTGATATATCAATCACCAAATTCATACCTGTTATAAATTGATGTAGCTCTCTTGAAGTCAATGCAATTGTACCTGGTTATACCACGTATGAATTTGGTCCATTAGGTTTTTGTTAATCTGCTCACCAATTATTTAATTTCATTTTAAACAACCTACATCATAGACCTATGCAACCTGGCAGCGTCCATCTATCCTCCAAGAGACGTTTTGAAATCCTTAGCCAATGGCAAGTTCTCTGAAAGAGAAATCTGACTTTTAAGCGTTGAGTTAATACTTCAGATTTACACAACTGTTCAGAAAGGTGTGAAAAGCTGTTCTTTGAAGGAAACTGTGGCTATTGCTGTAGTACTCTGTACAATATTTAAATATGAAAAAATACTTTTTCAGATGTTTATATTTCATTCCTTGACTATCACAATGTTTAATAAATTGTATGTATAGGAAAACCAACAATTCCCTTGTTTATCCTTCTAACTTCCTTGGGATTTCTAGTTGGAAGATTTGTTGATTTTAGGAGTTCTTGCCTCATTTTAGCATAACTTTCAGACTAGAACACTTGCATGGTATATTTTAAAGGGGCACTCTTAGGTTGTTTAGGTCTGACACCGTTTGACGAAGCGTGTAAAAAAAAAAAAAAAAAAAAAAAAAAAAAAAAAAATGTGACGGTCACATGACTGCTCCATGGTCGTATATGCACACCAGAGAGAATGGTAGTGATATTCATGTAACAAAGTTCATCCTTCCCTCATCTGTATTCTGCCTGCTAATCTGTCTCCCCAGGGACTATTTCTAGCATTCCAAATTGTTGAGCAGCTTCAAAGAGCTGTCACTTTAAAACCAACAAAACAAACGCAGGGAGATATAACTTTTTCCTCCAAAATTAATTACACTGGTTTGGGTTGCAGCAGGTGCATCCCGTCCCTTAGCAGCAGAAAAGTCATAGCTTGGAGATATTGGATTTTGAACCTATCATAGGTAGTAAGCTTTACACTACTGGAGGTAACAATCTCTTTGCAATGGGACACAACATCACTTCTACCTGTTTGTGATTCATCATGAAATATTTGACCTGAAAGTACGATGACATGATTTTAAGGTCACTTTTTTCTCTCCCTGCAAACCCTGAAGAGTTGTACAACATGTGCCATATACAGAATGACCAGTCATACGGTGTGGTATAAAGGTTTGACACTTGTTTGGAATGACTTGTAAAACTCATTTGTGACACTATCACTCGTGAATAATGCAGCCAGCCTAAACTCATGTTGATAAACATTTCATATGTGTGGTTTACATAAACATAGGCATTTCATCAGTAAGCACAGTGGTGGTAAAATGCCTGTGTTCACATATTTGACTCATTGGATTATAAATAAAGAAAGAAATAAAAGCAAACAAGCTAAATTCAGATGAATTAATGAGAATTGGATGTGACACCTGTAAAAGGACAATTGAAAAAGGAAGAGTGAGTGGAATCCTAACCCTATTGAAGTCACTGGGAGTTGTGCTGTTGACTTCAACAGAGACAGGGTTTCACCTATATTCTTCATGCTTCCAAGAGGACATTTTAAAAATTCAGTTGAGGAGGAGAAGTAGAGTAATTGCTGGTTTTCTTTTAAAATACATGTGCTTTCCCTTGTACCGCTATTATATTGTCAACAAGTGATGTGTTACCAGGGCACGCTCATTTATATATTGCTCCTTTTATTACCTTATTTCAATGCACTAAGGACCAAATCAGTCTTTAGAGGCAAAACTCTCATGGACTTCGGTGGGAGAACTGCTTGAATAAGTGTTGCAGGATTTGGCTCTGTGTGATGATACATGCTTTCAGGCAACCTACTCCAGCTAAGATTCCATGAACAGGAAAAAAATAAAATCCTCTCATGTGCTACTTAAAGTAACTTTTCTGCTGATAAAAACTTAAACACAGTGATGCCCACTTAAGAAAGAAAAGCATTTCTAAATTAGATTAAAATTGCCAAGAGTTATACAGGGTTGTCCATATTATCTACCAATAATAATTTCAGAGGGCATGCTGTCCAGGCAAGAATTTGGTAGCAAATAAGGCAACTGTATTGTGTCTAATGTTTCTCTCCATAAATAATTCATATTTCAGTGGTACTTGTATTAAACTTATACAATAAAACCTTTGGTGCTTTTGTACAGACATAAAATCCTGTATGCATATTAACCCTTAAGTAACTTAATGCATATGGAAGCAGTCCCACTGACGTCTCATGAGTAAATTACTCATGTATCTTTGGAGGATTTGGCCCTAAGTGTTAATTGTATGCAAGTCATACAAGTCTACTCTTGGATTTAACTGATAGGCTTATCAAATATTTGTTAGCTTTTTATATGCGAGCATTATTAAATTATATTCTTTGTAGTGATCCATTTATTAACATTGCACATCATACATTTTTAATCACAAATACTTAAAAATATCTTTATGGAAATAATTGTTTAATGCTTTAATTTAGGATTGTATTTGGATCATATCTTGTGACTATGTCTCAATATCTGCTTCTGGAGTTCTAAATGGTTCAGATGATGAGCTTTCTGTCACTTTCCTTAAGAGATAATTAGATCATCTAATACAACACCATATTTATATTCATCTGTGTTTCTGCTTAGGTTTTTCTGCTGATCACATGTAAACACCTGACAAAGTCCCCATAAACTCCCTTTTCTTTAATCTTAAGAAACTAGATTGCTTGCAGAGACTTTTGATGAGGCATGAAGTAGATTTATTTTTTGAATAAATGCCAGACTCATCTGTATCACGTTAAAAGCTGGACCAAGAAAAATATTTTGGCTGAAGACTGTATTTTTAATTTGCCTTTTCAAAGGATTGCAATAGAAGTTAAAATCCCTATTCTTGAACCTAGTGAGCATGTCATTGACGTGCTCAGTTTGATACAAAGTGTTAAATCACCATCTTCTCCAGGGATTCCTTGGTGAAAAATACAGCACTTTACTATAAAGGAAAACGGTATAGAAACATGTTGATGCCCAGAATTTCTAAACCACTGAGATGAACGTCTCCCTGGAAGTTTGAATCCGTGAAGTACAAATACTTTCTAATAGAGCTTTGCATTCATTAAATGCCTAACATTGGAGAATGTATGTATCTAGGCACTGATAATGGTCCCTATCACCATAATATCAGAGCATCACTCATTTATTTAAATAGAAAACAATGTCTCCCTTCCCAATCTGTAGAAGTATCATGATTAGTTTGTATGTGGTTGTGTGTGAGAATACCTCATTAAGGAAAAGCCAGATCAAAGAAATGGGTTCCACACTTAAGGCTGGTTTCAGAGTAACAGCCGTGTTAGTCTGTATTCGCAAAAAGAAAAGGAGTACTTGTGGCACCTTAGAGACTAACCAATTTATTTGAGCATGAGCTTTCGTGAGCTACAGCTCACTTCATCAGATACATACCGTGGAAACTGCAGCAGACTTTATATATACACAGAGAATATGAAACAATACCTCCTCCCACCCCACTGTCCTGCTGGTAATAGCTTATCTAAAGTAATCGTCAGGTTAGGCCATTTCCAGCACAAATCCAGGTTTTCTCACCCTCCACCCCCCCACACAAATTCACTCACGAAAGCTCATGCTCAAATAAATTGGTTAGTCTCTAAGGTGCCACAAGTACTCCTTTTCTTTTTACACTTAAGGCTGAGCAGCTGTGAGGCCTGTGAATATTTTAACTACGTAAGCCTGAGTGTATAGTACCAGCTGAGCACAGTTTCTAGGTTTGTTATTTTACATCAACAGGTATAATTTACTCAGTCTGCGGGGTTGTTCTCAGTTTGGTAAAATAAAGCCATAAATTTATCTGGTTGTTGATCTGCCCTCTGCTTTCAAACAAGGAATCTGTCTAAGATGGTGATAGCAAGAGCAGGCTTGCAGGGAAAGTCCAAAGGGGGACAAATCTGGTAATGGTGGGGTGAATCTCAGGAGCAAATCATCTGTGTCTGGGGGAGAGTGCAGCCCCCTCAAGTCTTCTGCGGGGGTGGCATCATTGCAGGGAGAAGTGAGAACTGCACTTCAAAAAGAAAAATAATCTAGGTAGTGGTTGGTGGCTGGTTAAGGATTGCACAGAGTGGTCCAAACAGGAACAAATAACAGCAGGGTAACAAAACATTGCTAGAAAATTGAAATCGTTTCTACAAAACCTGGTCTCAAACAATACCCTGAAGATGTGCCATTTCTGCATTGGTTTTAACTGAGTAATGTCTTCAAAGAACATGTTTGTTCTCTTGCTAAGTAAAAGAGAAAGTGCCATTGATGTATCTTCCCCCTTTGGGTTTCTATTAGAACAAATGAAACATTCAGGCAGGGATTTAGGCCCTGATCTGGCACTGGGAGTCTCACAAGTGGGGCTTTGCGTCCACAGTGGTGCCAGCTCTCATGATTTTATCATGAGTCTCATGATACTTGGTGTTTTTCTTAATACCCCAGCTCCTGGAGTTAAGTGACTGTAAGAATCCCAACTTCCATTTTTTAAAAAGTAAGTTTCTAAGCATCATGATGGTGGAGAAAAGCTGAACCTTCTGAGCTCAAAACCCAAAAGGAAAACAAAAGCACTAAATGTTATTTTTAAAAAATCATGATTTTTGAGTCAATCTCATGATTTTGGGGTGGGACTTTTTGCTTCTATTTGGAGCTGATGCAGGACTGGGGCCCCAGTCTATACATGTCTGTACTTTGAATTCAGCAATCAGCAGCCAGGAACCAACTTAGCTGCACAGTGCAAACCTTAGTGCAGACAAGGAGAGTTGTGCTTTGCACTGGTGGAACTGCCCTCTCTGAATCTCTCTCTTTAAAATGTTGTGGGCTCAGTTCACTCCCAGGCTTGCAGGCCCCTGGTAATAACAAATCCATCCGGAGCAGCGCAAGCAGAGCTCAGGGGTCTGAAGCCTGTTAATTTCAGTGATGTTACATCCGGGAAGAATTTGGTCCATTGCATTTAGAATGTGAGAATCTTGCCAGAGCCCCTTCCAGGAGCCGAGTCGCTGTGAACTCAGGATGATTTTTATTTGCCAAGGCCAGCAGATGGGAAGGTGCGTGTGACAAAATTCTGATGGTGACTCCAAGGGCAAATTGGTCTCTGTTAAAAGCATCCTCCCCTAGGTGTGTGTTGGGCACATACAGGGTCTCTACCCGTAAAGGCTCAGGTGTCTTCTTAGTGCTCTGACTCCCCCTGCCGGCCAGCTCTCGCCCTCCGCCCAGTCACTTCCTGCTTGCAGCAGCCCTGGGTGGGACAGGAAGCGCTGCCTCTTTTGCAAGCCCTGCATTGCTGGCTCGAGCAGCTTCCTGCTCTGTCTCCTGTGAAACTGAACCGTCGCCACCAAAGATGCCGGTAAGGGAAAGGGGCGCGTGCAGTTCTGCAATGCACCGGCTTCTGGTGTTGGCTTGTGTTGCATCCTGCTGCGCACTGAGAACAGGCAGTGGCTCTGGGTTGCTGCTAGCCAGGGAAGGGCAGGAAAGTGCTATGCGGGTGCTAGGCCGCGGGGTGATAAATTGCTTCTTCCCCCTTCGCAGTCTGCAGCCCAGTGGGGTTTAAAGGAATCGGGTCGATTATTAAATGTAACAACATGTCTGGGTTTCTGTCGCTGTGTAGAAATAGGAAGAAGCTGAGTGAAACTGTAGCGGCTGCTGGGGGAAGTGTCACCTCGACTGGAAAAAAAGGGAAACTTCCTTTTATGGCAATAGTCAGTGACATTGAAAACCCCACAGCACTAATAATGGTCAGTGCAAAGGATTTTACTTCATATAGGCTTGTGGATGCAAAATCACTTGGTTGTGATTCTACAATTAGATTGGGTGGTCAGGCCCTTGTTGATTTAAGTGGGGCCTCTCTGCGGAGGAAGGGGTCTTCTGTGCTCGGAGAGACAGTAGCACCATTGAGGCCTTTATATTGCAACTTCACCCCAGTTTAGCTTGTGTAACTTTCTTTACACAGCATTCTTAAGACTGAAAGAATTGTTGTCTTGGGACTGTTGTCTTGCATCACTTAGCATCATACTGAAATAGAGTAGGAATATATGATCATTGCCCTCACTCAAGCCCCCTCCCCCATCCCCCCCAGTCCACTACAAAACCTAGGGACCATGTGAGCCTTTCCAGTGACTAAAACTCTTTTAAAAATTAAGAATATTTCCTTGTTTCATAAGATAGGGAAATTATAAGTGAAAATTTATTTTTATATTAAAATATTTAAAAACCCTACAACAAAGCAACAACCCCCTGCAGCACCGGGGTTTTAGAGAATCTTAAACATGTATTTTAAGTGCATGTATATTTTGGAATAAGCCTCCTTTATACAGCATTGGCTCATATTGCAATTGTCAAGAAAAAGCTTATGCACCAAAGTATAATATGACTCTTAAGGTGTGTGCACTGACACTTTTTTGGAAAGTATCCACTGTTTAAGCTTCACTGGGAGTGGAAATAGAGAAGGATCTGAGTATTTTTACCACCAAGTCATTTAGACCTGCTCTGAGTTAGACAACATGGTGATGAAACACAACCATGCACCTGGTCTACATTATAGCATTCACCATTATTGCCCCTGGTGAGACTATGCCTATGGCAGTTCCATGGTATGAGCTTTTCCCCCCAGAATGTTCCTTAGGCCTGATTAGCTAGGTGAGAAAATAGCACTGGACTTATGCAAGGTATGGTTGCTGGATCATTGTTAACTGGATAAACTGCGCAGCCGTCGTTTGGAGGAGATGTGGGGGAAGTTTGTGTAACTTTGTTCTTTCAGGGGAGAAAAATGCCTATTTTCTTTTTATCGCTCACAATCAGCCTTCCTCTTTGTTGCAGGCTTATCACTCCACTTTAATGGACTCTGATATCAAGTTAATTGGGAACATGGCTTTGTTACCCATTAGAAGTCAGTTCAAAGGACCAGCTCCAAGGGAAAGTAAGTTCCCAACGATCTTTAAAAGCACTGTTTCCATATTCACATTTATTTATTTATTTTGCAGTCCATTCAAAGCCAGTCTAAAATGCAGCATTAGGCATCTCTTTGATGGATGTTTCACATCGGTGATCTGGAGATGGTTAGAGGTAAACATTATATAACTGAGACTTTTGAATAGTTTGTGTGTGTCCAGTTTTCAGAGTGAGGAGAAAAGGGACAGATTAGAAACAGGGGCACTTCCTGGTGATGGAGGAAAATGGCTCTCAGATGATTGTTGATGCAGTTGCATTGGGGTTTGCTTTTCCCAGATAAATAGCACAGCACAAGGAAAATTTACCTTTCCTCATCCAAGCTTCTGAATGCCTCTTCAGGAAGAGGAATCCTCTGATCCAATTTTTATGATGTGTCTCTCTCAATTGCTGTGTAAAAACAGCCTGTTAAGCTGATTTCTAACTCTACTCAATACTGTCTTGTGAAATTCTCCCCTTTCTGTAACTCTTGTACGAAATTATTTGTAGCTTTATTGCTTCTGAATTGTGTTTTTTCTTTTCATTCCATCTTGGTTTCCCTTCCTTCTGCCTCTGGGAGTTGCTTTATCCAGCTCCAAATAATATTCTGTCTCTAGCCCTTGCTTCTGTTAGGCATTTTATCATCTTGGGTCTTCGTATGTCACTTGCAATCAAAGACACCAGTCCTGTAATTGTATCCACATGCATGCATGTGGAGCCCCATTGATTTTAATTAGCCTCCCAATAGGTGCAAAGGTCTGCCTACACAGACCCGATGGGGGTCTTAGTGTATAAGCTTTTTGAAGCAGGGACCATATTTTCATATGCGTTTACACAACATCTAGTGGAATGGAGCCATTATTGTTAATTGTGTTTATTACAGTAGTGTCTAGGAACCAGCCAAGATCAGGGTCCCATAGCGCTAGACACAAACACCGAATCCACAGTCCCAAGAGCTTGCAGTCTAAGCAGACAGGACAGATGAAGGGCAGGGGAAAGGGGTATAACACGCAAGCAGAGTGAACAATGTGATGTGATCAAACATTTGCCCTGATCTTGACTGGGGCTTCCAGGTGTTACCATAATAAATAATCATGTGGTATCTTCCTGGTGTTACCTTCAATGGTGAACACATTTGATTTGTTTTCTCTTTAATGCCTCCAGAGTGCATAAGCTTATAAGCACTAAGGAAACCTTGTTGTAGTTTTAATTACATTCCATAATTCTCTTGGTTTTTGTTTTTTTTTTAAATTAAGCCTAAATTCACTATTTTCAGGCTAGTTCCTGCTGCATCATGCAGGCATCAAGATTCAGAACTGTGGGTTGTGGGTTTCAGTAGGTTTTAAAATGGTGGTGGGGCATTACCTAGAGCCTGTTATAATAATTGCATACTGCTTCCATATTTTTCCTCCTGTAAAGTCTTTCACAATGTCTCATGACCACCTGGCAGCATTACAACATTTGAATTTGAAATGGGAAAACATTCAATTCAGGTTTCAGAGTAGCAGCTGTGTTAGTCTGTATCCGCAAAAAGAAAAGGAGTACTTGTGGCACCTTAGAGACTAACAAATTTATTTGAGCGTAAGCTTTTGTTTTTGAGCATAAGCTACAGCTCACTTCAACGGATGCATATCGATTCAGATGATTCTACAGCTCTATTAAGGAAACCCAGAGCCTGCTGAATGTAATGTTATGAGATCATTTGCTCTGTGCATTTTTAAAGAGGAAAGTGAGGGTTTTTTTTTTAATTTTCTGTTGTATTTCAGAGGAGTTTATTTTTCCAGAACTGGTCTCAAAAGGCATTTTAATGACAACAGAACCCTCGTTATTTCCCACTAATGACTGGGAGACCTATTGAGAATCACTGGATTATTGCCCATAATGGAGTGAGCCATTATGATTGTAAAAATATCAAAACTGCTTGATTATAAAATTTATTTTGACAAGTGTATAGCTTGAATTCATTGATACTTCATCTTACAGTAAGTGTCCTGTACTACATGCTGCTGTGTGCAAGTAATGAGGCCGTGGTCATATGGAATATTACCACAGCACTTACTTTCCTATTAAATCTTTGCTGGGAAGCGGCACGAAACCACTGTGGCTTTGTTTTTTGTAAGAATGATTGTTTTTGCAAATGAGTGAAATGAAAGATAGTGGTATTATTTGCTGTAGGTCTCAGCAAATATTGCTCATCTGTTTCCATCTTTAATGGCTAGTGATGTTTAAGCGCTGCCTAATTTTCCCGTTTCCTACCTTTCTTGCTAGCAAAGGACACAGATATTATAGATGAAGCCATCTACTACTTCAAAGCAAATGTCTTCTTCAAGAATTATGAAATTAAGGTAAGAAATGATGATTTAAGATATTAAAACTCTGTGCACAGAATAGTTATTGGAGTCTGGTACCCTGTTGAAATGTAGAACTACTTCACGGCAATAAGCTTAAAGTTTCTGAGAATTTGTATATTTTGTATGTAGTATATAATGAAAGAAACCGTTTTTCTAGTTAAAACTATTTTTTAAGTAAGGTAAATGTGTCTCCTGTACTGTCAATGCCTCTCTTCTGTGAGAAGCCATAGGCTGAACATGTGATCGTTTTTACAGCTGCTGACAAATGGCTGTGGCTTCTGCTTCCTTTTATTTTGCAGAATGAGGCTGACAGAACCTTGATCTACATAACTCTCTACATTTCCGAATGCTTAAAAAAGCTGCAAAAGGTAATAAAATGTAGTTGAATTAAAGCTGAAGGAAGAAAATACAATAAATGGCAACAAAAATGTGCCAGTTCTGCTGATTTGCCAAGGCAGTGTGGAAACCCAGATAGGCAAAAATGGTGTTGTTTAGAACATAATGCTTCAAAGCACTGTACAACTTGGGCCCTCACACCCTATTTCTGATGCAGGTAAGTTTTAACCTCTCTGTAAAAAGGGGTAAGTGACGTGCCCAAGGCCATAGTGAGAGAGCGGCAGGAATTCCTGACACCCAGCGCTGTGCTCCTCTTACTGTTCCCAGGCCCTCCGTCCCCCAGTACTGTTGATAATTCTTGGGTCTGTAATAGTCTCACCTGGACAGTATGTTTATAGCAGGTAATGCCAGCACTGCTATGGTTTTAGCTCCTGTCAGCATTTCCACTGTAAACCTTATTTTATTTTTTTAAAATTCTTTCCTCACTCCCTTTTTCCGGGGTGTAGCCAGGATGAAAGGCAGCATGAAGTACTGTATAATCTGCTTCTTGCCTCTTTCTGTCCCTCCCCACCTATCCAAATACCACTGTTAGTCATCAGCCTCTACCAGATTTTCCATCATCTGCTCCCCACCCACTCCTCAAATCTGAAAGCACCCAATTCAAGATCACTGTAATCTTTCCCTTGCCTAAATCTCTAGGCTCTTTAACTTTCTCTTCCTACTGCGTGTCCCATTTGACGTTTGATTATATCTATGCACAATACCAATGAAGCTGGTGGGGGTTGTGCATTCATGTCTGAAGAAGAATTTGGCTACTTTATTACATTTTAAGGCTTGTCTATGCACACAAGTTGTACTGTTTTAACTATACTGCTACAGCTAAAGGGGTTCAAACCGCCAAGTATGGACCCAGGTATACAGGTATAAGAGTGCTTACTCCAGTATAGCCGGTCCTATACAGGAAGGGAAATAAACTATACTGGTATAAGGCACCTTTATCCCAGCATAACTGTGTCCACACTAGGGGTTTACTCCTGAGGGCATTCTGCACCAAAAAAATAAAAATTCTGCACATATTTTAAAATATTTTAAAATTCTGCAAATTTTATTTGTCAAATAAATGTGGGGGCTCCAGCATGGTATTGGGGCACGCAGGCCACTGGCTGCACAGAGGTAGGAGATCACTCTGTAGCTCCCCACCTGGGACATGGCTCAGCAGTGAGGCTGCACCCAACCCTGACAGCGCAAGGACTGGGCCTGCCCCAGAAACACTGCAGGGCCCTGCCCCTCCATGCCAGGTGCACCAGGTGTGGGCAGACAGGCTCAGCCTGGCAGGATCCAAGTGTGGGGGCATCCATGTGTGGGTTGAGAGGGTTCTGTGTGGGGCAATCTGGGTACGGGAGGTGATCTGGATACACAGGGGCATGTTGTGGGGGTTCTGGGTGCAACAGTTATGGGATTCTGCAGGGGGGTCCAGGTGAAAGTGTTTGGGGCTCAGTGGGGCAAGGTCTGGGTATCGGGGGGATAGAGCTTGGCAAGGGGGTCTAGGTGTGGGTGGTTCAGTGGGGGGTCCAGATGTTGGGGGAGTGGGGCTCAGTGGGGTGGGGATCCAGGTGCAACTGGTTGGGGCTCAGTGGAGTGGGGATTCGGGTGTGGGTGGCTCGTCGGGATAGTCCAGGTGCAGGGGGAGTGGGGCTTGGCGGGGGAGGGGGGGTTCTGGGGTGCGTGAGGCTCAGCAGAAGGGTCAGGGTATGAGGGGGTCTGGCTGCACAGGGGTTGGGGGGATTGGGAAACAGCTCCCCATACAGTGATCCCTCCACCGGTAGCTGAAGAGCGATGGGTGGGGTGTTTGCAGAGCTTCCTGCAGCCTGGGGAGAATTCTGGGGGTTGGTCTGACCCAGTCCTAGATGCCGTGCAGGGGAAGAGGAAGTCCTGTCCAGCCCAGCCAGGACTAGCAGCTGAGCCTGGCGCAGGGTAGGAGCCACCAGCTGGGTCTTCCCCAGTCTTACCTCCTGCCCCACAGTGATTTACCTCTCTGCCAGCTGCCCTGGGCACCCAAAACATACTGCTAGGGAAGGCCGTATTACTGCTTTTGTGGCTTCCCTTTGCTTCCCCATCAGAAAATCATTTTTCTGTGGGGAAGCAAAGAAATCTGTGGGGGACATGAATTCTGTGCATGCGCAGTGCAGCAGAATTCCCCAAGGAGTAGGGGTTGTACAGGTATAACTATGTTAGTGTTTAAAACAAAACACAAAAAAACCCAAACCCCCTCACCAAAAACTGCAGGTGGATCAATCATCAGTCCCAACTGCCAGAGCCACAGATATTCCAGAAAGCCTCTTTATATAGAAGCAAATGTACAAGGGCTCAATACTCTATAAAGACCTTTCTCATTTAGTTAGATACAGAAGGACTCCTCAGTACTTTCTCCTACCAGGGAAGCCCTGATATGTATCAATATAACATTTCGGCTGCACCAGCTTGTGTGTGTTTTGTTTTTGTTTTGTGATTGATCTCTCTTGTTTGGTTCTTCCAGTGTAATTCGAAAGGCCAAGGAGAGAAGGAAATGTACACGTTAGGAATCACTAACTTCCCAATCCCTGGCGAGCCGGGCTTTCCACTCAATGCCCTCTATGCCAAACCTGGCAACAAACAGGAGGACGGTAAGAATAAAAGTAGCCAAAAGTGTCTCTTAAAGCCATGCTTTGGCCTGCAGTTCACAGCCTGGATTAATTTTGTGGCTAAGGCCAGAAAAATGACTATGTAAAACAGCACCTTCTTAATTGATGGTTCTGCCTCCTGTGTGTATCTGGATTCAAATCTGCTGACTTTAGGAACAAAAATAGGCTGTGTCTACTTTTCACTTCTACTAGCTCTGTAGAGCCAACAGAGCTAAGAAGGAGGGAGCTGGACCCTCTTCTAGCTCTATCAACGGTGAATAGCTAGCTTAGTTTCATTTATAGGGCCAAATTCTGCTCTTATGCTTGTACGCAGTGTTGTTGTAGCCATGTTGGTCCCAGGATATTAGAGCGACAAGACGGGTGAGGTAATATCTTCTATTGGACCAACATCTTTTAGTGAGAGAGACAAGCTTTCAAACTTAAAAAGAGCTGTTCTTCAGGTCTGGGTAATCTTGAAAGCTTGTCTCTCTCGCCAACAGAAGTTGGTTCAATAAAAGATATTACCTCACCGACCTTGTGACTCTTATGCTTGGACAGTCCCACAGAAGACCATAGACATGCAGAGGTGTAATTGCAGGCTGGACATAACCTGTAAAATCTTTACTGCTAATGCATGAACCAGAAAGATCCCAGGTTGAGTTACCTTTTTCACTTGTAAATTGAGCAAATTTACTCTTGCAGTCACGGAGTGACTATAAATGTGGAAATCCACAATGCTCCTTTCTATGCATTTTGATTCTAACACAGCTAAGCAAAGCGGAAGAGCAATAATTGGTAGCGTTCAGATTATAGCTAAGGAAACGCTTACAGAGATCTCATATGTGATCTTCAATTAAAATTGTAATGGAAACTTATTAACAACAGAAAAGCTAGGTGCAATCATACTACTGCGTTGACTTTTGAAGGCAGATGTTTTCCTAGAATACTGACATGAGTTCCAATGCATAGAAATGTTCTCAATTCTCTCAAACTGAGCAGTTAAAACCATTTGAGGAATAATAATACATGGCACTTCTGTAACACCTTCATCTGAGGATCTCAAAGCACTTTCCAGACACTAATGAATTAAGTCTCCCAACAGTCCTTTGAATAGGTAAATACTGTTATCCCATTTTGTGGCAGAGGAAAAACCGAGCAAGAGGGAGGCTAAGGGTGGGATCCACAAAGGTTCTTAGGCATCTAAAACTCCCATATTTAGGCACCGCTGCAATCCATAAAACTCCCAGTTGGCTGCCACCAAGCCTTGTAGGTCCCTAAACTCAGCACCTAAGGGTGCATCTGCTCTATCAACTTACATCAGTATAACTGTGTCGCTCAGAGGTGTGAAAAATCCACACCCCCGAGCAACAGTTATACCGACCTAACCCCATGTGTAGAAAGCGCTGTGTTCACTGCCTCCCGTTGACATAGCTAGCACCTCCTATGCAGAGATGAGAAGCTCTTCTGTCGGTGTAGTAGCATCTTCACTGAAGCGGTACAGCTGTGCCACTGCAGCGTTTTAAGTGTAGACCTGCCCTAAGTGGGGGTTTTTTTTTTTTTTTTTTCTTTTTCTTTTTCTCCAGCCAGACACATTACTGCCTCATGATAGGCATCCGGACACCACAGACCCAGAGCGATTCACCAACTGGGAAAGACAGGCGTTCGGCTGCCTGTGTCTGATATGGGGGCCCCATCTGGTAGGCAGCCTCTGAGCACCAGTACCGGATCAGGCCCCCCAGGCGAGTTCAAACAAAATACCTGAGGTTGGGGGAGGAGAAGGAGGAAGACCTCCCTTATAACCTTTGGCCTAGTGGAGTGGGTACTCACCCAGGATGTGGTTGAAATCTCTCCTCTTTCTGAGGGGGAGAAGGAATTTGAACAGGGACCTGCCACCTTTCAGATGAGCATTCTAACCACTAGAATAAAAGTTATAGGGAAAGTTTCTGCCCGCCCCCCCTTGTCTTGTTTTGGGTCCTCCATGCAGCGTAGGTGACCAAGTGCCTATCTTCCACTGGTTTGTGGATCGCTAGCAGACCTAGGTACTACCCTGCATCCCAGACTTAGGCACCTGAGAGAGAGGCAGGGTTTAGCCCACACCTTTCAGGTCAGTATCTCCCATTGGCTAGCTTAGATGGCTCCCTGCCTAGCATGGTGGCTGTTGTGGATCACATTTGTTAAGACTCCTTTCTCTGACCATTCACTGTAGAGGAGGCTAGGCGCCTAACGCGGGCTTTTTGGATTGCAGTGTTGTTCCTGTGGTTTTCTAGGCACCTGAAAGTTAGGCATCACAGCGCTCAGTGTTACAACACCTAAGTACCTTTGTGGATCCCACCCTAAGTGATTTGCCTAAGGTCACGCAGTGAGACAGTTGGCTGGATAGAATCTGACCTGGTTCTAACCCTGTGTATTTCACTCTATATTGGTATGTGCTCTGTTTTAGAGGTGATGAGGGCCTACTTGCAACAGCTGAGACAAGAAACAGGTCTTAGGCTTTGTGAAAAGGTGTTTGATCCCCAAAGTGACAAGCCTAGCAAGGTAAGATGCCGTCCTCAATGACTGGGTGATTATTTATCCCAATTACAGGCTGTTTTTCTTTTCTGATTGGTGGATGCTTGAGGCATGCTCCTTCTTAAAAATGTTAACTCCAGAAATAATGTAGTAAATCGTGTCAAACATGGCTTGGTTTGCTATTTAAAAGGTGTGTCAGGTGTAGACCACGGAGTTGAAAGGATAGCTATGGAATGCGGTAGGGCAACAAAGGGGAAAAAGGAAAAACAACAGGGAGAGATGGGGGAGAACCTGTTAAGCAAGAATCCTGAGACTTAAAGGGATAGTGGAATAGTGAAAAGCGATTTAGACAAACATCTGTAATGTGATATGGCAGCAAATACCATTTAGGTTGCATAGGTAGAGGCATCCTGTTAAAGAGCAGGGCTGTAACAGTCCCCACTTGTTGGTCCAATCCTATGAAGTCGTGAGCACCTCCTGGGAGCTGAGAACCCTCAATTCCTTGCACTGAATTCAGCAGGCATTTAGAATACTCAGCATCATTCAAGTTGGGTCTGATATGATCACTCCTATTTGGGAAAGCCCTTTGCTACAGATATGAGTAGCAAAAATATCTAATTGATACATCAGTTCCTGACTGACTAGGTAGACATTTGCACATAAGTAAGAGTAACTTTACAATGATTAAGCCAATTTATTTTTTAGAATTATTGCCTACAAGTCACTGAGGACTCAGCTACATACCATATCCACAGTCTTGAGTTCATCTGCTTTTGAGTCAAGTGCAAGAGAATAAATTTTTAAAGTAGATATTGTGTGGGTTTTTTTATGTTCACTTAATTCAGAAGTGACTGAAATGACTTCTTAAATGTTTGTAAAAAAAGTTGGACTGAGATCAAGAATGAGACCCTTAATCCGTTTGTTTTTTTATAACCAATGGAAAATAAAAGCTTAGATCGGAATGATCACCTCAGCCTTAACTATGAGTCTGGTACTGCAACCTTATTCTACAGTGTCTTGATTTAATCCACACTTTGGGTCTAATCCTGCCTTCCCTGCACACCTAAAATTCCAGTCGAAGCCAGTGGAGAAAATTGGTTGTGCAACTAATGCAGGATCAGGTCCATTACATCTGAGTTAGTTTTAAATCCTATTTTGTTTTGCCTCAAATGTCTTACCTGGAAATTGCTACAGTATATCTTCTGATCCCACTGTATTTCTTTCCCACAGTGGTGGATCTGCTTCGTGAAGAGGCAGTTCATGAATAAGAGTCTGTCAGGACCTGGGCAATGAAGAGGCAATGAGATACAGACACAATGTTAAGCATTTTGCAGCAAGATGTATAAATATTCTGCCTTTGTTTCATATACATTTTATACCAAGGAAGAATAAGTGCTTATGAGGAAAAGCTGTCAATCTGCGGGGGAAGATGGAACAGAAAGCCATTTGAATACTGTACGCAAATGATGTTAAGCTGGTGCTTAATAAAAAATTATTTCTAACATGCTGTTTCAGATCAACGCTGCTTTATTTATTGGTGGGTACGTATAAAATAAGATTTGACTTAAGCCTAAAGAGAGATGTGTAATGGAGCATCTAAGTACTCTACTGGATAGAGTACTGATATCTTTGTCCCTGGACAATAGGCCATTCATGTTGTATTGTAAAGCACAGTGAATTTTACTGTATCAATAAACTTAGCTTACATTTCAAGTGGTAACTGCTTTATCTCTTATGTATGTAGATAGCTTTAACAAAAATCAACACTTTATTTATATAGCAGTAGTGCCCAGAGACCCAAATGGAGACAGGGGCTCCATTATGCTAGGCACTGTACAGACTCATAGTCAGAAATGTTCTCTGGCCTGAAGAGCTCACAATGTAAATAGACGAGACACCTATGGGGTAAGAGGGGAAAGAAGCACAGGTGGGTGAAGTGACTTGCCCAAGGTCATGTTGGAAGTCTGTAGTGGAGCAGGAAGTAGAATCCCAGGGTGAAATCCTGACTCCAGGGAATGAGGCCAGAATGTCACCCTGCATTCTAGTCCAGTACCTTAGGCACCAGTCCATGCTACTTCTCACTCTAGAATGCCAGCCTTGCATTGAGAAGTCTCTCTTCTTGATTGGAAACAAAATTAAAGATACATGGGGCCTGATTCTGAAGTTTGTTCAGGCTACACTCCCTTCAATGAGACTTTTGCCTAAGTAAAAACGATAATATGTTGCTAGAATGATTACTGTGTCTATAATATCACCCTGTGGAACAAGGTGTAATTCTAATATGGACTGCAAGCTGTCACAGTGACTAGAAAGGTGCATTATAGTAACTGGTGATATAGATGTGAAATTCGATTTGATGTTAAAGGGACATTTTACATGGCAGCCACGTGTTGTGTGTCTCTCTCAGTTCCCCTCTCCTCTTCAATATACACATGCCCCTTCCTCCATCTCTGCTGGAATGCCCCACATCTGGCAGGGCTGCAGGAAATCCTCTCCACCCTCAAAGGATCTCCTCTTTGCCACCAGGGTGCTGCTGTGGCAAAAGAATTGCAGGTCTCCAAGTATAGCATGGGGTATCTGGGTGGTGGGGAGGAGTTGGCTGGCTGACTACATTTGGTATCCTACTGGAAGGAACAGGGAGGGGCAGAGAAGGGGGGACAGGTTATGGAAGGGTGAGGGTACAGCACAAGGAGCTGAATGGTTGGAACACATGCATAGGTTGGAAAGGGAATTTGGAAGGGGACAGGGAGAGCTAATGAGAAACAGGAGCACAGTACAGGAGTCTGCTTCACGATCTCCTGCCGCTCCTACCCCCTCACACCACCCTAGGTTCAATTCAGTCTCCTTGGCTCTCCTCTGCCCTCTCACTGTTTCTGAGGGCTAGAGTGGAGTGCATAAGTTCCTGGTTTGACTGTGTACATGTGGAACATGAGGGGAAATAGACTTGTTCACAGTAGGTGCAGGGGTTCTCAAACTGGGTCAGGACTTCAAAGTGGGGTCGCCAAGGCTGGTGTTGGCCCTGGGCCCCAGGGAGGAGCGTTGCCCCCCAAACTGCGAGCCTTAAGCAGGCATGGAAGTTGCCCCCCTCTCCCCCCCCACGCATGACCCATTGGTCTGACTGGAGCTGCCCCACCCCAAAATATGAAAGTAAAACCTGAAGCTGTGCAAAACTTAGCTGCTCTGCCTAGAAGGTAGGTCAGGCCCAACAATTTAGTTCGAAGGAGAGAAGAAGAGATGTTCTGAATATTTATTTAAAAAGAGCCAACAAACAAACAGTTTTTAAACCTATAGCTTGAGGAGCAAAGCCTTAATAATAGGGACTCAGCAGCCTCTGAGCATTAATCCTAAATCTCATCCTGATTGATGAGACTGTTCATCTAAGGACTGCAGGATCAAACCCATGCTGTATAAAGGGAAGAAATACAAAAACTTGAAAATACTGTTGTTAGAATATTATGAAAAGCATGCTTCATTTTTAAAGAAAGAAACCGTTTATATTTTTTGGAGTTCCATCTGAGATGCCTGCACCTAATTTGTTCTCCTACAGAATTGTCCTTTTCTTATGTGGTAACATCGCACTTACTTCCCCCATACATTGAGTAAAATGAACATGTTACTTTAACAACTTCTTCATCTCCAAGTGTAGCGTATATTAATCCTGCATTCCTTACAGATCCGGCTCGTTGACTTCAGAGGGAGTTGTGGCTACAGAACGAACAGAATAAGGCTGATAATATTGTACTGTTTGTCTGGGTTAAGTGTACAAAAAGCACGGGAGGCCACAATAATGCACAACGGAGCAAAAGGGGAGGAAAACCAACAAACGCCGTGAATCGGAACAGGGAGCGGGTTTCGTGACCGACTGCGAAGCCGACCCGTGTGTGAACCATGGCACCACAGTCACCGTGACGTTACTTCGTGGTTAATTTGCTACAACACCCACTGCCCATCGATACCGTAACAGCGAGGCCGCTGCACGGGGCCCGCCCAGGGCACCAGGGGCCCGCTCCATTCCTTCCACAGCGCCTGAGCCCCACGACCCGCCCGCGCGCCCAGCGCTCGCGACGCCTCGGCAACACGAGGCCCTGACTGGCCGAGACAGCCGCTGCGCATGCGTAGAGTGTGTTTCAGCTGCGGGGGCGACTATTTTGGTGCCTGCTGGAACATGTCATCGCTTTGTGTCCTATACCTTCAGCGGCAGCGATTTTAATGGTGGAGGAGCGGCGAGGCTGGCACCTGGGCGGATTTCCATGGGGTCCCGACGGAGAGGTTTTTAAACTGAGGCGTGAGGGAGGGCCAGCTAGAGCGGTATGATGGACTCCTGCCTGCGAGGACCCCTAGGCGGCGCCATTTTGGAGTCGCCGCGGGCTGAGGAGCCGCTGTCTCTTCCGACCCCAGCCCCGGCCCCAGCCGGCGCCCCGCGTTCCACTCCGGCCTCCAGGATGAGCGTGGTGGAGCATGTGCGGGAGATGGCGGCTGCCGGGCTCCACTCCAACGTGCGGCTCCTCAGCGGGCTCCTGCTCACCATGAGCGGCAACAACCCGTGCGTGCCGCCGGCAGGGGGCTCTGTGGGGGCGGCAAGAGACCGGGGCTTTGGGGCTGAGGCCAGGGCACTCCTGGCGTGGCGGGGGGGCTCGGGGGTTGACGCAGGAGGCTGGGGGGTTCTGTGGGGTGACCGGGGGGAGGGGGATGAAATAAGGAGCTGAGCGCTTCGTGGGGCCCTGCGGGAGCCCCCGTGGGAGAAGGTCCTGGGGGAGCAGATCGGGGCTGCAGCTGCTTGTGGTCTGTACCTGGCTCTGCCGTAAGGCTTGCTGTGGGATCATTAGCAGGCCCTATCGTTTCTCGCCGTCGCAATTCCCCGCTGTGTAAAAGGCGACCAGCAATGTGCTCCGGGATGAGGCACGCTGAGGTGTGCGTATGAAAAGCCCTATAGATGCTAAGAGTTTCAGCTTCCCAGGCGGGGCAATCGAGAGACAAGGTGACTTGCCCATCACTTTCTGATGGATCATCCCTGAGGATCTGCCACCCACATCATTCTCCTCCTGTTGACAGTGATGATAGCGGACATAGCGTCTTTCAGCACTTAAGCTACAGTGCATCGTTCGTGTTCAGTGTAGTTTGTGAATCATAATTGTTACTGACAAAAATTTAAAATACGGTCCTAAAACTGAGTTCTTGGCTCTCAGATCTGCCTGTTGCAGAGGATGGTTAACAACAGTTCCCGTTGTAAGGTCTTAACAGATGATCAACAACTATCCAACAGATGTTCTAATTGGGGCTACTGTGTTTAAGATGGAACTTGCTTGTAGTTGTGCTTATCTTTTAAGGGTACAAATATTGCACTCTTAGTTCTTCCAGATTTCAGGCACAGCTAGGGGATTTAATCACTAATACTGAAAATATAGCATTTAACAGTTTTGCTCCTATTATGTAATCAGCCAGTTTAAGCTTATATCTTTTTTTTAATCTCTTCTAGTGAGTTATTCTCGCCATCACAAAAGTACCAGCTTCTTGTATATCATGCAGATTCCCTCTTCCATGACAAGGAATATAGGAATGCTGTAAGTAAGTATACAATGGCCTTACAGCAGAAGAAAGCATTAAGTAAAACTTCAAAAGTAAGACCCTCTACTGGGAATGCTGCAGCCACTCCACAAAGTCAGGTATTTGGAACTAGAGTAACATACTGCATATAACTCTTATTCTCCCTGTAAATGAAGTATTGGTGAATTAATTTTGTAGCGGTGGACTACAAAATTACCACAACAAAGAAGCCTGAATTTTGTGGCTATTTAATTTTGAAAATGTGTCTGACCGCTACTTTCTAATGAAAAACTTAACTTGGTCTCAAATGTCAGAGAGAATGCCCATTTAATTTGTAGTTTTCATTAACAAGAGAGAAAATAGTCTGCATTATAAAAGTACAACCTACTGTCATCTTTACATTTTATATCTTGACTTTTTTAATGGAAATACAAGCCTTTCATAAGATTTTAGTAATTTAGACTCTGGTTTTTATTTAGTTAGAACAACATTTGAGAGAGATTACATTTTAGTGATCAATTTTATTTTAGTGTCTGCCATCTGAAATTGAAGTGAAATACAAGATGGCTGAATGCTACACAATGTTGAAGCAAGATAAAGATGCTATTGCTATACTAGATGGAATTCCTTCAAGACAGAGAACCCCCAAGGTAGGTTCTGGAATTGATTTGTGGCAAACAGTAGTTTAGGTGTTTTTGAAGTTATATAATCATATTTGCTCAAGAATGAAGATGTAGTATATAGTGGTAAAACGATTCAACCTTGACATTTGTGCTTATAGTATTTAAATGAGTTATTTGGAAACACTGGCTAAACACTTCTAAATTATCTGAGTTTAGTAAGCATATCTTCTTTAAAACCAGGTAGTCTCTAAATGGCGTTTCTTTGTTTGAAAGATTTCACCAAACTAATGGGAGCTAAATGTTTTTGGATGTCTTTAACAGGTAATTTCTGTGAAAATTACCTGGGCAATTTTATTAATGCTAGTGGGAATTACAAAATCTTCCCTATGCGTGAGGAACAATAGACACCTTGACATGTGCTGATAAGCTATTGAGAGCATGTATACGTAACCTATTTAGGATTGAAGTCTCTGTTAGCTGTGCAAAATTCTACTCTCCCCAGCTGACTACTCTGAGGTTTTTGGAAGGTAGCAGAACTAGTTTTTATAATTCTGGGAAAGCGTAGCTGCTGCTCTAGACAAAAGTGATAAAAATGCCTTAGCTCTGACTATGCTAATACTCCCACCGGTGCTACCACCAGAGGTAGTAAAACAATGGACGGTTCTTGAAAACAGTCCCCTTGTATTGTCACTCTACCAATGGGAGTCTCTTAAGAGAGAACTCTTTTTTTCCTTAAGATTCTTCTCACACTTTTTAATTATTTACATAGTGCTAATGTTTAGGACACTTAGTATTTTTGGCACTGAACACTACTGAGACTTTGCTTGCTGGTTCTGTCATCTAGGTAATCTCTTAGGCCATTTACACGTCATGCATAACAACTTGCATGTTAGCAGCATCCCATCTTGGCCAGCGAGTGGTAACCGCAAGGTGTTCTACCTTTAGCAAGGCTTGCTGTACAGAAAAGGAAGAAAATTGAGGAAAAGAAAAGCAGCCTTCTACCCCTGCAAACCAATAAACCAAAAATGCTTAAGCACTAGAACAGCTAGCTGCATTGAGGGGGGAAGCTTGCTCAAGCCACTTCTGCCCTTTCATGAGCTGTGAATTCAGTCAGAATCTAAATGCAAACCTACTCTTCACCTCCCAAATACAACTGCTCTGGTAGACTTCCACTGGTATGTGGAGAGAGCAAGTAAAAGGAAGCGATAAGGTAATATATAGGCCTTTGCAGACATCACTTCTACTTACGTAAACACTTGTCCATCTTTTGAATGAGTGTTCATAAACCATTTTGAGATTCCCAGAGGCACTACACTAGTATATAATATTAGGATATCTCCACTTTTCTGTATTCTGAATCAGAAATGAGAAACACTTATCATTTTATAGGAGTTGATGACTTAAGAAGCAGGGCTCATAACTATTCTCTGTCCAGAGAGCTGGGAAGATGGGGCTATGCTTGATAACGAAAACATGACTTTTTGGTGAGGAACTCTGCTTTTAATAACTCTTGATTGGATTGTTCTCACAATCAGATTTTTTTGATTACAGATTAACATGATGTTGGCAAATTTGTACAAGAAGGCAGGTCAAGAACGCTCATCTGTTACCAGTTACAAAGAAGTGCTGAGACAGTGTCCATTAGCACTCGATGCCATACTAGGTAGAGACTTTTTCCCCACCAAGTATCTAATATTAAAAATTACATCAAGCAACATTATCACTAAAATATGAGATATGTAAGACATATTAGTAAACTAGCTCATTTGCATATAGTACAGACTGCATGCAATCTACAAGTTGTACAGGAGCATTGTAGCTAACTGTATAAATTCAAAGGCATGGGATTCTCTGTTTTTAGACATTTTAACGAATTTGTATGACACTGTATTGGATACTTGGATTTGACTAGTGTATTTTTCTGAATAGGTTTGCTGTCACTTTCAGTAAAAGGGGCAGAAGTGGCTTCCATGACGATGAATGTTATTCAAAGCATCCCTAACTTGGACTGGCTTTCAGTGTGGATCAAAGCATATGCATTTGTGCACACTGGAGATAATACTAGAGCAATCAACACCATCTGGTAAGAATCAAGGTGAATTAAATTACTGTTCCTGAGTCACTACTTCACATAGTGTTGTGATAGACTTAAACATGCTGCTTGGCACAGCATGATGCCTATTTTGTGCTGTTTGAGGACCATGCAGTTGATCTGTAAACATTGCTTGGATTTTGTCAGATGCTGAACATAATATTAAAGATTTTTTCCTGATTGAGGAAAAATCTTGATTTGGAAAACTTTAAAACAGAAAGCGTAACAATATTTTTAGACTTGCTATCCATTTTTATGATAAATGTTAAGGTTCTGACAAACTTAAAAAATCATGACATTTTTCCGTACTGGTCTTGGATTGTACCACAGCATATAAATTAAATAATGTCTGAGATCTGTGCAAGATCTGGGTATTCTGTGAAGAAAGCCCCAGTTAAAGTAAATAGTTCTGCAAAGGCTATACACACTTTCATGGGGAAGAGAAGGTACCTTGAGTCTCCTTAGAGTAGAGTGCTTAATTTTAAAATACAAACTTGTTTTAATTTACAGGATTGAAAAGAAGCTTCTTAAATTACAGTCTTTTTGTAACTGAAAACACCAGTGCAGCTACTTTTGAAAACTGACTGCTGGAAACTAGTTTTAAAGTTTTTGTGACTTAACTATACATTTCTAGAACTTGAATGGAAACTGAGAACCCCATGATGATGCTGTGCTGTTGGTACAATTTCTTTGCTCAGATGCTCTTATAAAAGCTACAAGTTTCAGTCAGTGCAGATAAACTTAACTAGGACATTACATTTAAAAAAACATATTTCCTTTCGGATGTCGGTTGCATTGTGCTTTACTTGAAGCTGCGTTCGAAGTCCAGCTGATATAGATTCCTAGTGCCTATCTCCTAAATGATCATTGCCTGGGGTTAATGGTGTGAACTAGCTACCTTGCTTGTGGGTGCAGCTCAACTTGCTGGTGATTATCTGTAAAGCCCTGGATGGGTCTAAGACCTCAGTATTTGAGACACCCCCCTGCCCAGTTTATCATGCCAGGGAAGATTATCTAGGGTGCAGCTATTAATTTCTGGCATCAAACTTCGGGGCTGGCAGCAAGATATCTTCAGTACAGGGTCCTTGCTTAAGAACTCTCTCGCTCTCCCAGTTTGGCAGCCTTCAAGGAACAATGTAAGTTGTATGTATGTCATCAAGTAGTTTTTTGGATGAATGTTCAAATGGTGGGTGTGTGGTCACTCAGTAAAGAGTGATACCACGTTTTGTGGTAACTGTAGGTCTTTAAATGAATGACATTTTAAAATCATAATTTTACAGGTGTATTTGAGAAATAATTTACAGGTTCCAAAGAGTGTTTTAGCATTCAACCAGTACATAACAAGATGCTAGTTTAAATGGCATTTCTTTTCTCTTAAAGCTCGTTAGAGAAAAAGTCTTTACTGAGGGATAATGTGGATCTATTGGGTAGCTTAGCAGACCTGTATTTCCGAGCTGGAGATAATAAAAACTCGATTCTGAAATTTGAGCAGGCACAAATGCTGGATCCTTATCTGATAAAAGGTAGGTAATTGTAAATTCTCAAAGTTGCCCCAGCATGCTAAACCCTTGAATGTCACTAGCACAGCAGGTGCATCCAGTTCACATTCCACTAAAGACTTAACAGCTACATAAATATTTATCAGCACAGCAGGTGCATAGTTTCTGTCCATACCCAGAAGCAGTTGGTGGCAGTCATAGTAGAAAGTGGGTGTTTGTCTTACATCTCATTAAAAATTACAGTACTTCAAGAAGTTAGTATAGCTGTACATCAGGCTTTCCAAAGAGGAACATAGTACTAATAAATTTAGTTTAAGAAGCTTGTGTGTTCTGTTTTTCCTTCTAAATGAACTATGTCTTCATTGTAAGCTGTCTAGAATTCTTCATGCTCTCATTTTATACCTGTGTTTCTTGATTCCTCCTCCACCTTTATGGTGAAAGTGCAGAGTCTGGTGCTCAAACTTAGTCCCAGAGCATGTATGATCTAGGAGTAGCTACGATACAAGTGCTGTGAAATCACTGGCTCTTATGGTCAAGTTCCATTATGACCTTAAATCTTCATAAAGCTTTTAAGTTTCATAATTAGGAGCTCAGCAATAATACAACTGATCCCAAAGTATTTCATTTTTAGGAATGGACGTATATGGCTACTTACTGGCACGTGATGGTCGACTGGAGGATGTGGAGAACTTGGGCTGCCGTCTTTTCAATATCTCTGATCAGCATGCAGAACCGTGGGTGGTGTCAGGGTAACTTCCACTTACTTTTCACTTCCTCGCATCCCTGGGCTCCTTAGCTAACCTGTGTTAGGAGCTTGAACGTGTTTGGGGCAATGTGTTCAGGTTTCATTAGTTTGGAAGCTGTACTTATTTTGTGAGTCTGCTGTTCTGTTTAAACATTTAGTTCTTGGTCTAACTTTAAAATATCTTGCTAGAAATACATATTACATTTTTCAATCCTTTTCTGGCTGTAGTTAAACACCTTGGAGTTGTTGGGTCTATCAGATAACCAATGTTGCTGTAACTAAGTACCTGAATCACCAATTTTGTTAAAGGCTAATAAGCATCCTATTTTGTTAATGTCTTTTAAAGTAACTTTGCATACTGTAAATCCATCAGTTCCTTTTCTTTTCAGCTTTCCATGAATGACTTTTGGTAGTGCACACTTACCACCATTGCTCTTCTTTTTGTAGGTGTCACAGTTTCTACAGTAAGCGATACTCCCGGGCCTTGTATTTAGGAGCCAAAGCTATTCAGCTGAATAGTAATAGTGTTCAAGCTTTGCTGCTGAAAGGGGCTGCTCTTAGAAATATGGGACGAGTACAAGAAGCAATTATACATTTCCGAGAAGCAATACGCCTTGCACCTTGCAGGCTTGACTGTTATGAAGGCAAGTAAAGTACAATGACTATTGTATACAACTTTGATAGGGCTCTGGTGTACGATGTTGTCATGGTATAGGAAGAGTATAAATTGCCTCCCAGAGTTCCCTGCAGGTGAAGTAATATTGCTTATTACCTAGTAGGTTAATTAATTATATTGAAAAACCCACTAAATAGAGCTGGAAATAGGGAGAAGAGGGGGAAATATTAGACATTAAACGCGTGCTTGTTAAACAAAAATAGCTGAATTTGATGTACTGAGAAGCATGCTTATTAAATTCTGATAGAGTCCCTGTACACAGATTATTAGTGTGCCAGTGTATAAATATTTTCTTCTTTTTGGTCTTCAGGTCTCATTGATTGTTATCTGGCATCCAACAGTATCCGTGAAGCAATGGTTATGGCTAACAATGTGTACAAAACCCTGGGAGCAAATGCACAGACGCTTACTCTGTTAGCAACAGTCTGTCTTGAAGATCCAGTCACACAAGAGAAAGCAAAAACCTTATTAGATAAGGCACTGACACAGAGACCAGATTACATTAAAGCTGTGGTAAAAAAAGCGGAGCTTCTTAGTAAGTTTGGTTTGTTTGTTTTTTTCTTCTTTTGAGATGTCTCTTCCTTGTCCAGTTTATTTGAATAATTTCTTACATGAAAGTGAGTGTTCCACAAAGTCGCTAATATGAAAAACACTATACAAATGTTACAGCCAAAGACTAATCAGTTCTGTGTAAAAGAGAAATCGCAGGATGCCATAAGATATGAATTGCTTAGATATTACCATGATTGGCCCTATAGTAATACTTCAGATGGAAGAAATTATAACTTGCTAATTATTTAAGAGATGATCATGTATGCATTGATTTGGTTTAAAATATAACACTAAGAGCAAGAACTACATTTTAGAAGATTTAATCATCACCAACTGCAGATGGTTTTAGGAATAAAGATGAAGATTGTGATTAGTGTATTACATATTAAAGTTATTTTGTGGAAGATCTATCTAAACCATTAATAGAACTGTAGCTCTGCGTGTCAACAGGTAGAGAACAGAAATATGAAGATGGAATAGCTTTGTTGAGGAATGCACTGGCCAATCAAAGTGACTGTGTTCTGCATCGAATACTGGGTGACTTTCTTGTAGCAGTCAGTGAATATCAAGAAGCCATGGACCAGTACAGTATTGCCCTAAGGTAAAACTTGTAGACACTTGAGTTTGCTGTATGCTTCTTAGAAACTAAAAATTGCATGGCTGCTGAAAGATGGCTTAGTGGCACATCTTCAGTCACTTTTGTGTGGGGGGCAGTGGGTTAGTTTGTTTGATTTCTCCCCCCTCAGCACATACACTCTTATCAGTGAATTTGGGATTGTCTACAGTGGCACAACTGCACTGCTCTAGCTGTACTGTTGTAGTACTTCAGTGTAGACACTACTGATGCTGACATGTGAGGGGTTCTTCAATCAGCTTACCACTGTCTACACAGGGATTAGGTCAGCTTAACTACGCCGCTCAGGGCTGTGCATTTTTCACACCACCTGAGGAATATAGTTAAGACAACTTGATTTTTCTAGTGGAGACCATGTCTTACTCTTTGTGTCTTATGTAATGCAATTCCCAATTCAAAGTCTCAAGGACAAAACTTTACAATCGTAAACTTGTGTTAATGTTAAGTATGTTACCAGGCAGTCAATTGCTAGACCAATAAGGATTAAGGCATGGATTTGTTTATAATTTCTTAAACTGTTCTATACTCTGTCAGGCACCTTGGGCTCCACCTTTAGGCTGGAAGGTGCTATATAAATGTAAGGGATTAACTAAGTTCAAATGGAAAGGTTTTGAATTCAACTGAATCAACGTTTCTTCTTACAATAAAACAGGTCCCTCAAACTCAAATAGAAAAGAATTATTTCAAACTTGGGTAAAATTTAGCATGTTTCAGAATAAGATTCCATATTTCCTAATAAAAAATCTTATGTTCTCTGTATTTTTAAAAGTTAAATACCTATCTTGACTGCAAGACCTTGTTATACACACAGTAAACTGTAAGGTCTGGTAGGTTGGCTATTTTTGCCTGGATGGAGGTGGGGGAAACAGTGTTTTTAGTGCTAGTCGCTTAAATTGCATTTATCTGTCTTCTGCTGCTTTAGTTAGTGTTTCCTAGAAGAATTGTGTAAGCTTCGTTGAGAGGCTCATGGAGTTCAGACAAGTGCATTCTCAAAGGTTAGGAATTTGTATATTGGTGTTAATTGTGTGCTTTCATCTTTTGTCAAATGGTTATTACGTCAGTCTGAGGTAAAGTTGCAACATCTTTGAGTTTAAATATCAGTAGCAGTAAACAGGAAGTGGAGGAAGCAAGATGGAGATGTTTTGATTAGACATATTTCTAATGTTTGGGTTTCAGAGTAGCAGCCGTGTTAGTCTGTATTCGCAAAAAGAAAAGGAGTACTTGTGGCATCTTAGAGACTAACCAATTTATTTGAGCATAAGCTTTCGTGAGCATCCGATGAAGTGAGCTGTAGCTCACAAAAGCTTGCGCTCAAATAAATTGGTTAGACTCTAAGGTGCCACAAGTCCTCCTTTTCTTTTTTCTAATGTTTACTGCCTTAAGTTTGAGTTAATCCTTTTTTCTCCCCCAGCTTGGATCCCAATGATCAGAAGTCTTTAGAAGGAATGCAGAAAATGGAAAAAGAGGAGAGTCCAACAGATGCAACCCAGGAGGAGGATGTGGATGACATGGAGGGAAGTGGAGAAGAAGGGGATTTGGAGGGCAGTGATAGTGAAGCAGCACAGTGGGCAGATCAAGAACAATGGTTTGGCATGCAGTGAAGATTTTACTTAAACTGATATGGGTTTCAGTTCTTGAATGTGCCATGAGGTCCATTGTTCTCTGAAGGAAGAACGTCACCTGCAATTTTTGTATTAACAAAGTGGACTTTATAAAACAACCGACTCTGAAACCATTTAATAGTTCTCTGCATCACAGTTCTGTTCATTTTTGTGATGCTTCCTATTTATCAATTACAAGATTGAGCTGAACTATGCTGGAGATTATTTGTAAGAGTCGTTTAGTCTTTTCTTGCTAAAGCTAGGATCTTGAATATAAAGCATTTCATATAATATACCTATTGCTAGTGACTAAAATGTCAAAATTGGGTTCAAAACTAAGTAGTCTTGATCCTTAGCTATAGATGTAAATACAAGAGTTTTTTATTCCTTTGTGAAAGGCTTTATTCTTTTGTCTGGGCTCGTGCATGATTTCTTGTGGAAGCTTGTAGGAGTCACTTGTATGTATTTGAAAGGAGCAATTTTTCCTCTCTCTTCAGCCAATTAACCTGTTTGGTGTAAGGCATTGCACTAACTTTAAAGGTGGAATTTTATCTCCGGCAACCTTGACTTATAGGATACTTTGTAACTAATCAGTTTCTATGTACGAAGAATAGTACGATGTTAGAATTATAGTAATTTCCCCAATCCATACAAAGCCCTATAATTACTTAGCCTATATGTGAACATTTTCTTCTAAATAGAGTTCAGTTTTATTTAGGTAAGTTACTAAAAGGCATTACAACTGTAGTGACATAAAGCCGCTTCATATCCTGTGTGTGGCACTGTCAGTTTAAAAAAAATTAACTTCTCCATTGCATCACTAGTAGAAATTTTAAATTAGAATGGCTGTCTTGGCTTTCTTTATATTTTACACGTACAATTTAGCTTTACCTATTGAAAATAGAATCTCGTGCTATCACCTACTAAAACTATAGTGAATTGTCCACGGTAGAAATTCTCACAGTGGGCATCTCTTATTAAAAGTAAATCTTTCACTGAAACCAGAAAACCAAACAAAACTATTTCTGTGGCACTTAAATTTTGCAAAAGAACTACCCTTGTCCTAGTGTTTCACTCTTGATTTACTTGCTTCTTGATAAAACATATGTCTTTATAACGCTTTCTAGTGGTGCTATAGTTCACATTGTCTTCAGTCCATGGTCATGCATAGCCTTGTAATTCTGCCTGTGGCTGCTCAAATCTATTGTACTCTTCAGTGCTGTCATAGCAGCTGAAGCAGAGGTTGACAGTTTTTTGTATTGGAACTTTTTGATACTCTAGAGCAAATACTTGACACACACAATAGAAAACAAGCTTTTCACTAACTATAGTAGCATAGCACATACAAGAATAAAATATCTTCAGTCCCAAAATCATAAATAAAAATACATATTAAAAGGAGGGGACACTTAGTCCTAGAACACATATTGTAGCCTGTTGGTTTTGGGATGTTTAGCATGTGTAAGCATTACAGAGTCTGAACAGCTTCTTCCTGTACATAGCCAGACAGCTACTCATAATGGATAGTCTCCTCTTTCTACTCTTTTAGCTATGTTTGAGGGTGGGGGAAACCACTAGCTTTTCTCTGGTGTCAATTGATTTGCACTAAAGTAACTGAAAAATAAGCAAGCATGTAGCCTGCCTTACTGTCCTATTATTGATGGTCTTAATTAAGAAGTCTTTTGGCTTATTATCTCATTTCACTAAACACTGTGCAATCCAAATGGGCTACATTTAAACTTAAAAACAAATCATATTTAGGTATCTGCTCTCTGAGATTGTGATCAGTCCCTTCCTGGCTCTAGTCTACTTCATGAAGAATTCAGCTGTTTGTCATTCAGCAGTGGATGGTGATAAGTTTCAACTCCTTGCATGTTGTTAATTCTTTACAGAAGGAAACTGTAAAAACCAAACTGTTCCTTTTGCAATCTGTCCATTTCTTCCTTTCTGTGCAATAAGCCTCAAAATCGGTGCTGCTTCTGAAGGTTAACCTAGGTTGGCTGTTTCAAGTCTCTTAATTGTATGTCAGACCCTAGTTGTGAAGATCAGATTACAAGTATTAAATGCTCCCTTAGGAAGTAAAGCAAAAAGGCATTGTGTGTTTAAAAGCTGACGAGAGTATGTGGGAGACACATGGTGTACGTTTTAAATTGGCAGCTGCTCAGCTGAGGGTTTTTACTTCAAATGACTCATTCAAATGCCCCTAATCAGAGCTGTTCTTATAGCTTCCAGCTGTGTTAGCACCATGCATTGCAACACTTCTTTTCCTCTAAAGCAAGGTTGACGTGGCACAAGAAACCTGAAGTCTAGAGCCCAGTCATAGAATGGTTCAGTGTGTTTGCAGGTAGGAAAGCCTGTTAGTTTTCTCACCTTAGATCACTCTCTTTGGTTAGAGGTAGCCTAACTATTGAATCACTACAGCAATGGCTATGAATGATGAAGAGTTTTGAAAACTTTTTTCCTGTAGTAGCATAAACCAGCTCCTGCAGGGTGGTCCTTCTTTCATTTCACCCAAGGCCCAGCCCTGATCCCATTGGTAAATGATGGAAGGAACCCAATTAAATGTTAGGGGGAGGTAAAATTGTATTGCACTTTTGCTAATTTCAAAGTAAGATCTTAGTAACCATATGCAAGCAAATTGTTATTGGGTAAGACTTCCATTAAGACAGTCTCTTTGACAAGAATAGAGGCCAAATTTCAAGAAGAGTTTCTGCTGTAAGAAACTTTCTTGTAGATTTCCTTTATGGGCAGCTGTGGAAAGCTTAATTTAGACACCTTTTTACATCCAAGAATAAAACAATATCAATGTCCAAGAATATGGCCCCGGTTTTGTTGTGGTATGTTTTTTGAGAAAGAGTGCTTTGTTCATTATCTAAAATATAGAAAGCTCAGCCAGATTCTGCAATAATGGGTACCTCTATCAATGTATGTAATAATGTTAGAGCTGTATTGATCATATCATGTATGCTTTTGCTAATGAGTGTACTGTGGCTGGATATGGAATTATTTTAAAGAGTATTTTAATGTTTGTCTCAATTCTAAGGGGATTCTTGGTCTATTAAAGACCCTTCATTAACAGTCTAATTTTAGAATATGAGCTGTTTTTACAACCTTGTGCTCCTGAATCCTGTGGTTGGTTCATAGTACAGGGAATATAGCTAATGCAATTAGCCCATAACAAGTAGTTGTCCTCATTCTGTACCTTAATCTTTTGATGTGTACGCTCAAAGAGATAATGAAACCCAAAACTAAAGCTCAACCTATATCAAGAGCGTGATGCAAACTCCCTAACGTGATGCAATTCATAGGTGAGGTTGGAATGTCATAGCTACCCAACTGCTTTTTGCAGTACAAATGGTAGATTAGCAATTGCAGGTGGTCTAAAAGAGTAGATAGTCTCTGGTAAAGGGCAAAGACAAAATCTGTGTATTTGCTTAACTTCCTTGCTGTTTGACATTAAATCACAAACTTCATTAACTTCAGCTTTTACTATGGTGGAAAGACCCTGCTATGATGTGAGGAGACCAAAGTTCCTTCAATCCTACGGCTCCCCCCAAAGTCCTGTAACCATTACAAATCTGTTTTGCCAGCACCTTAAGGCAATGTGTGTTGGAGGAATCAGGCAGTCGTGGAGCTGCCAGATAACAGCTGTCCTGCAGCAAGTTACTGAACCTCTTGCCAAACTTCCCTGTCTGTTAAACGGGGATAGTGCTTATTTCCCTACTGCACAAGGATGTGAGAATTTTAAGCAAAGATTATACAATGATTAGAAAACCATAAGGTGCTATGTAAGTGCTGTTTACCCAATTAAAGTGTCATATTCTTTCTACCCTTCCTTTCCTGTCATTCCAGATTAGGAGCTTTCTCCTTAATAATCAGCTTCTTCCATAGGCTTGTTTCACTTAGTGATGGTTAGAGCCTTCCCTTTTCATGACTCTCTGGAGCTGACATTGAAGTTTAAATCAGCCAGAGTAGTAGCAGTGTTTTTGTTACACAAAAACTCCTAGATGTGGCCTCAAAGGGAATCCCATCAGCTCTATCTGCACTGGCCTTGTGTGTAACTGTAGTGTGGGAGTATTTTAATCACCTTGTCAAAACCTAAATTGCAACAATTTGTTTCAAATCTGTTGGTGCCAACCCCTGTGTGGACACTTAAACTTGAGTTTATAAATTTACCAACACAAACTAACCAGCTATAAACCAAATTTAAATCAGTTTAATGTCATTGTTTTCATCAGTTTAGCATGCCTTTAGTTAAATTGGAACAACTGTGTGTGTAGACCAGGCCTACGCTTGCTCAGAGCAGATCGAGGCAATGCTGTACCAGAACACCAATTGGATGTGGGCGAACTGTTGCACTTACTAGTGCAGCTGTGAAAATGGGAGACTAAGAATGTCAGTTGCAGTTTGGCTATTGCCAGAAGGGAGAGGGGTAACTGGTATGTGTTTGGGGCATAGTGGAAGCCCACAGTAAAAAGCATGAGAATGGTTAATGTTGGAGAAAGGCATGGGGACAGTTTGTAAAAGCATTTCAAATGTATAGAATTGTTTTTGGCTAGTCCATATCCTTCCCCTTATTATTAACATACCTGATAGTAATAAAATAGGGAGTCTAGGAGGTCTGTGCACTTGGACTTGATGTACTGACCCTTCTACTTCTGTCATTAGCCTCAACACTAATGCTTTAGTGTTGGAAGTTTCAGTGAGGTTAGCCATTGACAGATGTTTACATTGTGAAATCCTCTATTAAAACTGCTCCTCTGCTTCATTAGTAAGCTCATAAGAGACCAAGGACTGAAACGATTTCAAGAACAAACTTCCTTCTCCCAAGCCCATCTTATTCTCCCCAGGTTGTGCTCTCAAAGGAATGAGGAATGCTGGTAGAATGCTGTTTGGAGCTTGCTCTGCTACTGTCCCAGTTGTACCCGATATGTGGAACTGAAAGGACTTTGTGCTCCATAAGTGTCAGTCCTTTCACAGGCAGTAACACTTCTCTATAAAGAAAAAGAGGAATTGAATAACTTCTTTTGAATAAGATGTCCTGGAGGTGGTTTTTCTTGCAGAGTGTAAGAGGTTTGTTTGGTCAGTGTGTGGCATGAAAGGAAGCGATGACCTTGTGTTTCAAACTCTGCCCTGATAATGTCTTGAACTCTTCCACCTTGTCAGCTGTGCATTCTAGGGCCCCAGTGAGCGTTGGAATGTGTCTAGCATGGGGGGGAAGAGGAAAAATAGCCTGTCCTGAGATAAGGACTTGATCTAAATCTTAAAATAGAGCCAAAGAACAAAAAGTCCTGTTTACATCAAAGCTGGCCTGACCAGGAGGTAGCAGCAGCGCTCTGCTTTGCTCACTGGGGTTTAGAAACTTGAAACGCTCCCAGCTGAGAAGAGCTTAACAGTTGGCACAAGTGAGATACTTATGTTGGCAGCTGATTCGAGAACTTCATGCTGCCTGTATCAACCCAAGGCCCTCTTCCTAATTTGGCTTGAGGTACAGTACATTGCCATGCTGCCTGTGACAATGCCATCTTTTCATTTGAACTATTTTTAATTTATTTTTTTTTTCCTCCCAGCGTTCAGCATATAATGTAGGTAGATTTCAGAGTAGCAGCCGTATTAGTCTGTATCTGCAAAAAGAAAAGGAGGACTTATGGCACCTTAGAGACTAACCAATTTATTTGAGCATAAGCTTTCGTGAGCTACAGCTCACTTCATCGGATGCATTCAGCTGTAGCTCACGGAAGCTTATGCTCAAATTGGTTAGTCTCTAAGGTGCCACAAGTCCTCCTTTTCTTTTAATCTAGGTAGAGTTTCCCTTGAGACACTCGATTGGCTGAGGAGGTGAAGTTGATAACTCAGGAGCAAGATAGAGCCCAGCAATGTTCCTGTAAACTTCAGCACTGTGCTCTCAGAGCAAGGAAAAGTACTGCAAACATATATCCTCCTTGTGTGTAAACTGCAGTCAGTATAGTTCCAGCTGGAGATTAGAAGGGCTTTGCAAATTTTTATCAGAAAACTGGTAAGAAATTGCTCGAGTATTTTTTCATCTTACAAATCTTGACAAGGTCCTTTATCAATATATAGTCAAACTGGGTTGGAGGGATAACATGGCTTAACCTCTGTTGGGATCTCTTTTCTGAGCACAAGATTGTAGTATCTAAGGGCACATAATTATCTCTGCCAATCCGCTAGTCAATGGAGTTGTGTAAGATCCAAGCTGAACTTGGCCCAAGTGTGTGTGTGTGTGTGTGTGTGTGTGTGTGTGTGTATCAGTGACATCTACTTGCCAGCATGTCAGGCCTGTTGAAGTGACTCTTGCCCCTCTGGTGGTGGTGGAGGCTTATTGAAGCTATAAGCCCTGGTATAACTCTGGGTATTACCCATTAGTGCAGGTGCTAACTGGCCTGGAACAGCTGGATCTGAATTCCAGACCTGCTGCTGACTGAATGCCCAGAACTATTATCAACTGCAGAACAGAATGTGGAGATGGTACTCTGATCCTTTCTCTAGCTCTGCAGTAGGGTTTTTAATAGGTGCGTGGGAAGCTAGTTCCAATTAATCTTGCAAAGATTGTTCTGTAGAGGAGAATGTCACACTGCTAAGGTTTGTAAAGTTTTGACTACGCTTCTCCCCACCACCACCCTTGTCTCCATTTAAAGTCAAAGTAGTCCAATGTGTGGGCTGAACTGTAACCCAGGTCTGCCACATACCTGTTCTGTGACTGGAGGTGGTACCTAGCCCCTGGACTTAGTTTCCCCATCTGTGAAAAAGCAATAAATACATCTAGCCTGCCAGGTGTGGCTTGAGGATTGTCGAATGTTAACTCTTCTCTTGCTCCAATGGCAATGCTGATTTATTTTCTTTGCTTATCTCCATACTGTGATGCTTCTGCCAATAACACTCAAACCCTGGGAATGCTGGGAGAGTGTGTGCATGAGAGGGAGAGACAGACCGGTTTAACCCTTCTTCTGCTGCATCCTGATTGCTGCCAGACTGTTTCTGGCAGCAGCATCATTTGGAAAGGACTGCAGGAAGCAGGGTGAGCTATTAACCTAGTTTTAGTCCTGGTGATTTACTGTTCAGACTGTAAATTCAGAAAACCTTTCCATAGTAGAAGGTACATCATCTGGCCTTACATAGGGGAAGAGACATTTACGATGGCTAACCCTGCTGTTGCTACTAGAATTCTTGGCCTCATATAGGAAATCGTGTTCTTGGGCATGTGGCCATTATGTGAAACGAAACATTCCCTCTCACAGGCAAAGAGCCTTCGATCCATGCTCGCTCTGGGGAGAAGGAAAAGGGAGTGACCTACCTCCGCCCAGTCCATTCTCATTGTAGACCAGTGATGAGCGCTCTAGCCCAGGGCTGTATAACACATGCCACTAACGGATAGCTTTGTGTTATATTATCGAGGATGGCCACAAGACCAGATAATGGTGGTTGTCATGGGGCGTGGGTGCCTCAGAAGGGTACTATGATGATAAATGTCTGGGCAGGTAAGTATTAACCCAATTGAGGTATCGCTCCCCACTGATGCAGCCCCTCCCCCTTTTCCTCTGCTCTGTGTAACTTCCCCTCATCATGGGTTGGCTGCACTCATCACCAGCAAGCAGTAGAGAGATTGGGATACTCCAAACTGTCAACACTCCAGGATTTGCAACTGAACAACCCTCAATGCACTTGTTGCTCTCCCCACGGGAAATGCTGCAGCAAGCTAGGCCCAGATTTCATTGTGGCAGGGTAAGGGGTGATCAGAAGTGGTGTCAGCCTGAAAGGTTGCCATGGGTCATCCATTTCTCCTCACACTGGTTGTGGTGTTTTGGGACTGGATGGCTGAAAAGACTGGAGATGGGATATAGAACCCTCCAGCTGGATGCTATAGGGTCAAATCCAGGCCTAGTAGCTCTTTGGCAGTCTGTGAAATGAGTTGGTGGGTTCTTAGGCCAGCTTCTAGTCCAAATCTCCGTCCTCCTCCCACTGGCACTAATTGCCCTATGTGCTGGCAGTCTCCTCAGAGAGGCTGTGGGCTGAATAGACCATAGAGATTGAATTATCCTTTTCCCCTCTGGAGATGCTCCCTGCAGCTCCCCATGCTGCACCAGGTCTGTAGATTGAGAGCCTCAGGCTGCCAGGCTGTCTAGGTGCTGCTCTTCACAGGTGCTAAATTGACAAAAACTAAGGTAAATACATTAACCTCTACTTTACTTCAGTGAAGGTCCGAAATCCGGAGGAGAAGGGTAGCAATGAATCAAGTTTATTGGCTAAATTTATCTTTGGTGTTGGGTTCAAGGTCTATTGGCCCAACTTACCTTTATAATGGGCCCAATCAGAAACACTCCAATCACGCCGAACTTGGAAAGGTATAGACTTGGCTCTGGCTTTCACACCCCGAAAGTCAGGTCTGTTCAGCTCCAGCACTGTGTACGTTTGCTTCAAATGGGACCTGAGGTTCAGTGTTAAATGATTTAAGTGGGAAATGTTTCTGAGCCACTCACACCCCAGAATTTCCAGGGCCTGCTCAGTCATGTGCACCTCGCCTTTTGTTGCATTACTTCAGAGCCTGAGTGATGTAACACCTGGGTGTGGCTGGTAATTGTGCAGCCTCTTAAAGCAAAGCTCCATAGTTCCGCTGCAGCAAATTTATAACTTAGAGGACAAGCTGTAACAGGATCTGGGAGCTTTGGAAACTTGGCCTCATTTTTATGCACCTCCTATTGCTCCAGGTATTGACAACTTGACTGAGTCTGAACTGCAGGGAATTTTTCACTGATCAGATAGATTTCTTTTGCACAGTGAAAGATTTCCACGACACATTTACACAAGGGGAGTTTGGGCTTTGGAATTGCTACTTCCCTTACCTACAAGCAGTCTTTGTTTAGCACCTTTTAATAACAAACCTCCCAAGGTGCGTACAAGGAGCAAGGGCTAGGGCAATTTTTAAACGCCGATAGCTTGAGCCCAGTGCTGGTACTGTAAACTGAAGCATAGAGGCTCTCAATGTATAGCTTGTAAAGACACTGGTTACACTAAACTCTTCTGCACTAGGAGGGGCAAAGGTCACTGGATCTCAAGGAAAGATCAAAAAGTGAATGCAGAAAAATCTACCCACAGTAATTCACTGCCTTCTGGATTAAGGGCCAGGCTTCTAATACCTGCCCTCTTTCTTGTGGGCATAGGTTTGTGTCTGCAATGAAGTGCAATTGTAGCTTTGTCCCTGCCAATCATTGTGGGTGCACACCCTCCCACTGAGATATCGAAAGCAGCCTATTGTGCACACAAATCAGAGACTGAGATTTCTTAATTGTAAGACTTGTGCCTGTAATTTAGGCCCAAAATTAAATTGCATCCACAACAAGGAGGCCACTGTAAAAATGCAGTACTAAATTCCTAGTGGAAATGTGGCAAAACAGAATCTTTGGCAGGACTCCCTGGGAAGTTAAAGAACTCCACCCCCATGGCTGGGTTAGTGCCAGGGTTCAGTAGGGCAAAGTCCAATGAACTATTCGCTCCCACCGGAGGTAGTCCTTCCGGGTCAGGGTGGAGGCACGTTTGAGAGAGAGATGGAGGTCAGGGGAGGCTCCCTATGTGTGTGGGTGTGTTTAGGGACTAGGAGCAGTAATCTGGAGATTTTTACCAGCATGCAATTCACGTGGAAAAAAAATGTTCTTCAAAGTTTATAAACTCTGTGGAGGGCGTCCTGCCCCAATGATTGCTGGGCAGGGCACAGGAGCGAGACTGACATGTTCCCTCTTCTGCCATCCGAACGTGTTGAATTTGTATGACTTGGATACTAAAGCACCAGCTTGCTGCGTGTTTTATGGCTTGCCTGTGATATTATCTTGCTTCATTATTAAGCAATATTCTTTGACTTCATTGTGTAGGAAAAAGTGAGCCTGCCACCTGCGTCAACTGCATGCGGCTTACGGCTTTTGTTGTGGTTCCCAAATTTGTTTTCCATTTATTAGGGTTGCCTCTCAACTTGCCTCCAGTAACTAACCCAAGAGAGAGACAGACTATAATGAACTGGACAATGTGAAGCATTTCGTTGGCAATGGCCTATCTGTCCATCATTCAGAGTTATGCTCTGAATTTACAGGGGCACAGATGACTCCTGCAGGCTCACAATTGTGACCTATGCACATGTGACATAGGAGCTCAGGTTGTCTGTACAATAAGCTTTCCGCCCCTCAGGCTCAGCTGTTATGCTTCTAAAGGCAGTAGAATAAAATTCTCTCAAATTCAGCCCTTTAACCAGCTCCAAAGGGCAACTTCGCCTTCCTGAGAACTACCTTTACAGAAAGGAAAACTCCTCTGTTTAGAGCAGGTCCAAAGAGGCTGTGGCTATGCCAGCTTCCCCTACTTTCTCCTGCTATTGTCCTTTAACCTTGAACCGCTCTGGTCGGGGGCAGGGGAGGATAGTTCTGTCACCGCAACTTGTTCAATCCTCGGCAGCTCTACAGAGACTGATACCAAGGGAGCCAATTTATGGTGCAGGCACCTGTTAGCTGAACTGGCTGTACCTTCCCATGTTAATGTCACAAAGGCAGCTAAGCAGCCCTATGGTTCCGTGGTAATATCTGATCGCTACCAAGACAGGCTTTGTTTGAGCTGGCAAGTTAGAGGGTGAAGAGCTCCAGTGTTCTGTTCCAAATCCCCTGATCTATTCAGTCCCCCTTCCCCATTCTAACTCTTACCTGGACACAAGCATGGAATGGACAGGACTAGAGGAGACAGAATCTGGCACTACTTTTGCAGTTTGTTCCTGCAGTAGCAAACCAGGACACAGTGCGGCACAGATCTTGCTGGCATGGGGTGTTAAAATAGAACACACTGTAGCCCTTCTTTTTAAGGTGAACTCCAGCAAAGCATGAGATCACTTTCAGCAGGCTTACGGATGTGACCTACTTGGTTTATTTAATCTCCCCTGTGGCCAGTCTTGAACCTGTCCCTTTTGTCCAAATAACCCTTGTGTGCAAGTTTTCTAGTCAGAATCCTTGACTCCCCTCTGTGGTCTTAACTAAAGCTGTGTGAAGAATCATTTTTTCAGTTTGCTGGCTGCACTGGAAAAAAAAATATTAGATTGGCACACAATTAAAACGTTTTGGCTTTTCTCAGCACGTCAGAACAAAAGTGATTTTCCACTTTTTGTTTTCAGGCATTTTTAATAACCTCTCTTGTTTGGTATGAAAAGCAAAGAACACTTTGAGTTTTGTGACTGGCATGTCCAAGTGAAGGTGTTGCCTGTCTGTCCTACTGCAATATTGCTCCTGACCAGGGACGTGGGAGACTCAGCTTCAAATTCCCACTCTGCCTCCTTGGGAGCAGGGACTTGAACTACCTATTGCAAGTGAGTGTCCTACCCACTGGGCTGTAGTGTAGTCTAGGGTGGGGTTCTTAATCACTGCTGTGGAAACTGTTCTGTTCCATAGAAATAGTTAATTGGGGACTAAGAGAGACTATAACCTGGTGGCAGGGCACTTGTGTGGATGGGGATATACTGGTTCCTGTCGCTGTTACAATTAATATTTATTTATACAACACCAAACCGCTTCAACAGGAGAGACTGAGACCTGCCCCTAAGGACTGTGTGGCCGTTGGTTAGAGCACTCCCCCAGGCTGTGGAAAACCCAAATAAAACTCCTTGCTCCAGCTCACACCGAGGGGGACTTGAACTCAGGTCTCCCATCTCTGGGGTGAGTGCTCCAGCCACTGGAATAGAAGGGGGGCACCCCCACCACCTCGCCTCAGTTTTGTGAATGGCATGTAACTCCCCTTCTGAATCTAGCCCTTCTCCCACATTTTTGGATGAAAATATCTGGTGAATTTGTGTAGAATTCATGAGTAGTTTTGGTTGACAACTGCATTTTTCATTTGCAGTGGTATAAGCCATGTTGGACCCTGGATATTCAAGAGACGGGATGGGTAAGGTCATATTTTATTGAACCAACTTCTGTTGGCGAAAGAGACAAGCTTTTGAGCTACTGAGCTGCACTAAAGCTCGTCTCTTTCACCAGCAGAAGCGATGATGACCTCACCCAGCTTGTCTAGTTGCCAAAAAATGCCGTTACGCAACTTGTCAAAAAAAGAACTTCCCCAAGCTCTAGTTTTAACTGCTGGTTATCATTTCTCCAAAAGTCCTCATGCCAACGGAAAGGGGCAGTTCCACATTACTGCTGGTGTCGCCTGAGGACAGAGCCTTGACTGAAACTAGCACAGGGAGCAAATAATTTGGAGAAGACCTTATTTGGGGTTTAAATGCTATGGTAGTAGGCACTTGATAGTCAGAGACGGTGAATCTTTGCTCTGTAAGGCAGTCTGATGTAATGTATGGGGGACCCTGCATTGGGCCAGGCTGGTATAGCAGTGCTAGATTTTCTTGCGTCCTACTTAACGGTTAATATAGGTAAAATGCTAAAGATTTCTAATTTGTTTAAGACCCTGACCAAAGCTAAACACACCAAAGGGGAGTACTGCTTCCTCCTGCCTCTCTCCTCCCTTCAACTTTCCAGGGAAATTCTGGCTGCATTTTGGTTGGTTGAGGCCTGAGACAATCTCTAAACTTTACCTCCTCCTCCCCTCTGCCCCCCAATCCAAGGTTCACGTGTGACTTTCAGTTCTATAAAGCAGTGACTCTTAACCTTTCCAGACTACTCTACCCCTTTCAGCTGTCTTTGTCTTACATACCCTCAAGTTTCACCTCACTAAAAAACAACTTGCTTGCAAAATCAGACGTAGAAATACAAAAGTGTCACAGCCCCACAGTTTCTGAAAAATTGCTGACTTTCTCATTTTTACTATATAATTATAAAATTGGAATATAAATACTGTACTGACATTTCAGTGTATAGTATATAGAGCCATATAAATAACTAATTGTATGACATTTTAGTTTGTAGTGACTTCGTTAGTGCTTTTTGTGTAGCCTGTTGAAAAAATGAGGCAAGTATCTAGATGAATTGATGTGCTCCCTGGAAGATCTCTGCATACCCCAGGGGTACAGGTATCCCTGGTTGAGAGCCAGTGCTATAAAGTGAAACTCACCCCTGTGGAGAGGACACACCAGGCTGCTGTTCAGCCCTTAGGATATAGTGTGGTGTGATCTTTGCACTGAGATGAACTTCACCCCCTTCAGACTGTTTTACAGTTAATTATTGCTCAGCTTCTATTGTGTCTCATGTGACCAAAACCCAGCCCAGTGGCAGCATGTGGTGGGATCAACTATTGGAATGAGTCAGGCTGAGTTATGTAAGCATCTTTTACCATGCTCACTGTGGCTCTGAGTGCTAGGCATCCAGCCCCCTCGCTAGCCTTTTGATAGCACGTGTCAGTGCATTCTCTGCATTTATATGAATAACTTTTCGTGAGTTAGAGCTAGTTAAAAATACATGGGACTCAAAGTATGAGGGCTACAGCTAACATTTATTTTTAACTTGTTTTGAAAGCATTTAATTTTAAAAGTTTGACAATCTTGTTCTGGTCAGCAGATTGGTGTCTGTCTGTAAGAATGTTGATGTGATGTTTGGAATGTAACTTGCCATAACAATAGCAGTGTAGATTTTGAACCAGCTGTCTTCAGTATAAGACTTCATTGTAGTACTGGCAACTAGCTTTTCAAGTGTGTCCTGTCTATGTGTGGTACTAGTCAGAGGGCCCAGGTGTAAAAAGGGACTGCCACATCTCACCTGCTGATCAGTCCTGTCCAAGCCATCCAGGGATGGTAGTCCTGAATGGATACATCTCACTGGGGTACCACACGTATGTCACTTACAGCAGTTTTTATTTAACAAACTGTGATCCTTGTCTTTGGAACTAAGTGGTAAGGAAGAAACAATCTAGAGTTTAACATCAGCCTGGGAGTTAGTCCAGCCAAGACAGCAGTCAGATCTTGAGTTACCTTAACCAAGTAATCTAGCCTGTTAGCTTTAGTTTCACCTTTTGGGGATCCTTGATTGAAAGGCATTGTGTAACTGCAATGTATTAGAAATGTAGCAACTTGGAAGCATCTGTTAGATGCAATGATATATCTGTGTGCTCTGAAATTAGTTTATACAGGAGAGGAGAGTGAAGACAGACAGTTTGTAGATTAGAGCTGAGGGATGAACTGTCAGTTTTCTAACTCCAGGAACTGGAATTATAGTGCTCAATGTACTGACAACAACACTACCATAGTAGGAAATATTTCCATAAGCAGAGGGACTGCTAACAATTTATTTCAAAGTCTCCCTATGTATTAAAAATGTACCCAAGAGTTTTGCAGAATTTTATAACAAGTATTATTGGAACAGTGTGATCTCAGGGTTGTAAAGCTTTAAACACTGCACTGTTTGAACTGAAAAATCCCAAATAATAGAAATCACATTTGTTTAGCCTTGCTAGTGATGGGCTGGAGTGTCAAGCAATGGAGATTAGGGGGCATTGCATTTAAAAGGTTACTGAAGCTCATTTTGGAAACTGCCTTAGAGAAGGAAACACTCTCCCTTTACCCCTTGGTCTTTCTAATGTTGCCTGGTTTGTTGGCTTGGCAGCAGGCCATTCTAGGACATTTTGGGAGAGCTAGATTCTTTAATAGCCTTGAATCCTAGTTTGGTGGAGGCCAAGACTAGTTGAGATAATGGCTGGTGTGAGCACACAAATTGAAGCTAGGAATCCAGCTGGCTGAGGCAAGAGTTTCATAGGTCATAGAGTCAGCTGGTGGCTAGAGGGCAAGTACAATTGATCACAAGGAACCCTTTTGGCCTTAATCTGTGGATCATGGGGAATATTAGTGGCCAAGGATAATCCTTATTTGCAAGATAGAAAAGGACCAACAAGTAAAAAATTCATTGGGAAAAACATTTATTTTGAAGTTTCTCAGAGGGTTTTTACAAACAATGAAGAGCATTTAAAAAAATTAAGTGATCAAAGTACTCGACAGTGTCCCTTAACTACACACTAGCCCCTGCACAGAGGGAAAAAAAAAATCACACCAGCGAGGAGGTCAATACTGCAGGAAGAGCAGCTGGCATCTGCATAGTTCTAGTAGGAAAGATTGCAATGCTGTTGCTGCTAGTAATTGTCATCCTGGCATTAATATAAGACAGTGCTGAAGTATGTACACTTATACCTGCAGAAAACAAAGTGCATCAAATAACACGCCAAGTAGGTATTGTAGAATAAATTTATTTACCTGAACAATGAAATTGGGTGTGATGCTTATTCCTGTCAGCATTGAAATAGACAATTGATCTTATTAACAACTTCTAAAGGTCACATGCAGTTGTTATAACTGACACTTTGGTTTTTTTAGAGAAATGCATCACACAAACTACTTGTATTGCACCAACATCTGTCTACTGCTTTTAGATTTAATTAAATAAGTTACATTAGTGCAAGAGAGGTATCTTTGCACACAAAAAATAAAAAATCTGAAGTTATGAACTGGAGGCTTACAGTTTAAACATTCAACATCTGTATTTTTTTACTGAATTTATAAATAGTATAGCATATTGTACATAGCTGTTCATAAAGTAGTATGTTTAGATGATACAATACAGAAAGATTTGGCTACTTACAACTGAAGGCATGCATTAGTTTATTATACATTTTATACAGAGAAATATGGAAACTTGGCTGACAGATCCTTACTTTTGGCCTAATGTTTAAGAATAAACAGTCTTCTCCATGCAGCAAAGAAACCAAACTTCTCTGGAGAATTTTTTCCTGATTTGTTAAGCTATATTGCACATTTGTACATTTGTATAACTGAAGCCCTAATGGTACCACACATTTCCTCCACAGAGCACACAATGAGTTTTGTTTTAGGGAAAGCAGGTTTTTGTTGTTTTTTTACATGATACATGCAGAGGTTTTGCCAGATGTGTTGGTAAGACACATGCACGCAACAAAACAACCTTACATTTCTGCAAAATTGTTTAGGAAGTGATTACTCCAGCATTGCTGAAAAGGAAAGAAAAAGGCATCAGTTAGTGAAAGGATGACTAATGCTATATCATTATAAAAGCAAGACTTGTAAGATCAATAGTGAGAGAAGAGAGAATGTTAAGTTGGATAACTGATGTTTTAATTGAAAGGACACTGTCAGGTTTAAAAAACCTAAGCTTAAACACCTTGAGTGAAATCCTGGCCTTATTGAAATCTGTGACAAAGCTCCCATGGACTTCAAGAGAGCCAGCATTTGTCACCAAAAGATTGAAGGTGAAATAATTAAAACCTAATTTACTTTCATGTAGCTTTTTATTTCTCTGTCTAGCCAATGGAAATAGACAAGGCTCTTTTCACTTTCAGGTTCTTATGCACTGACTTAAGGTTTTAATATCTGAACTCACCCCTGCATGAATTTTAAAGTTGTTTTTTTTGTTTTTAAAGTTTGTCATGGAAATGTCTCTAGCAACTTTTTGAAATTATATTTTTTTAAGTAAGCTTTGGCTCAAAGTTGACCAAAATGTCCCTTTAATTATGCAGGTTATGCAACTAATTCTGGAAGAAGTCATTAAACTATATAGGCAAGAGGGTTTGTGATAAAATGACTGCTTTACCCTATATATACTCTAATTCCCTACAGAGTTCTTATGACTGCACTTAGCCCCTGTACATTATAGGTTATGCTGCTAAGATTTTTCAGAGTATGCTTCATATTAATGCAATTAAAGCTGTGATTAGCAGAGATTAGGGAAACAATGGTTAGAAGTGCAAAAGGTAAATGAGACTAGTGCAAGAGAAACAGACAATTTTGTATCAGATTTACCTCTTTCCCCCTCCCATCTCAGCAAATTCCACCATCCTTCCTGTTTGAGCTGTTTGCCATTATATACCACTTATCAGCTGTGTTCTTGGAAGAAGCTAGAGGACTGCTGTACTGCATTTTATCACCACAGATTAAAACCTCATTTTCTTACATTTACATTTTTATGAAACAGCCGTCCGACAAACATTAGCCATATAGCAATTTTTGTAAATGGAATTGTTTTATACAGTATCTTCCACATTTGGTCTCCTGAAGTGTTATCTAAAGTAATCAGATACCATTCATCTTGCATTTGTGTAGGTAAAATAAAGCACCCATTTAAATATGGTCAGGAATCGCTCTTTGGATAGCCTATATTATTGAAAGGAAATAGTGAGAAGAGTCCACACTATCAAGACATCAGAGTAGCCCTAGACTAGATGCTGGTGAAGTGACTTGTTCGGATGCATCTTCCCTCTAGCTAGAAGCAGCATTAAGTAAGATTTTCAGCATCCCACAGAGGGTACTCTTGTCCCAACCAAAGGGGTTGCTTTCAGATTTTGATGAACTTTTTTCCAGCATAAGCCTTAGAAAGGCACATCTTTCATCCAGCTGTCTTTCACCTGGCCTGCTACAAACCTAGGTTCCCCTATGCCCCTCATGCATCAGGGATCAAAAAAATTAAGATTACCAAAGGAGAGCATTAAGGAACCCAGGGTGCAGTAGCTGACAATGGAGAAAGCTCAGAAGTGTGAAAAGGAAAATGGAAGCAGAATCAAAAAGCACAGAAGTGTTCAAAGAAACACCCGTGCAGAGCCTGGAAAGGGGAAATGCAAGTTACTTTGCAGCTAACTACTAACAAGAGTCAACAAGATATTTGTATATGGGATTATGAAATATGTTAAATGGATCCCTTGTGAGTGAACACTTCACAGACCTGTACCTATTTCCTTCCCTCTCCCCACTACAAAACCTACCAAATTCAGTTAGAAAGAATGTGGAAATTTCTCTTCCAGAAAAATAAACGTGCAGTTGATCTGCTCCCCCAAGATAACCCAGGTAGTTAGGACTCAAAAGGAATTCTTTTAATATGAAAGTTTAAATTTTGGCAAGAAATTCTACTTTCTGAGAAGTAATGCAACTTAGTTTTGCCTAAGCTATTCCGTTGTGGTTGTCAGAACCCTTTCCACTTCTCTTCCTGCAGGTCTAGCACGATTCTTTCGGCTAGAGACAAGATCCAAGCATATCAATGCTGCTTTTTAGTAGGGCTGTCAATTCATCGCAGTTAACTCATGCGATTAACTCAAAAAAATTAATTGTGATTAATCACTCTTAATCTCACTGTTTAAACAATAGAATACCAATTGAAGTTTATTAAATATTTTGGATATTTTTCTACATTTTCAAATATTGATTTTAATTACAACACAATACAAAGTGTACAGTGCTCACTTTATATTTTTATTACAAATATTTGCACTGTAAAAAAGAAATAGTATTTTTCAATTCACCTCATGCAAGTACTGTAGTGCAATCTCTATCATGAAAGTGCAGTTTACAAATGTAGATTGTTACATAACTGCACTCCAAAACAAAATGTAAAACTTTAGCACCTACAAGCCCACTCAGTCCTCCTCCTTGTTCAGCCAATTGCTAAGACAAACAAGTTTGTTTACATTTATGGGACATAATGCTGCTGGCTTCTTATTTATGTCACCTGAAAGTGAGAACAGGTGTTTGCATGGCACTTTTGTAACTGGCATTGCAAGGTATTTATGTGCCAGATATGCTAAACATTCATATTTCCATTCATACAGCATGCTTTGGCCACCATTCCGGAGGACATGCTTTAATGCTGATGACGCTCATTAAAAAATGTGTTAATTAAATTTGTGACTGAACTCCTTGGGGGAGAATTCTATGTCTCCTGCTCTGTTTTACCTGCATTCTGCCATATATTTCATGTTATAACACTCTTGGATGATGACCTAGTACATGTTCATTTTTAAGAACACTTTCACTGCAGATCTGACAAAATGCAAAGAAGGTACCAATGTCAGATTTCTAAAAATAGCTACAGCACTTGACCCAAGGTTTAAGAATCTGAAGTGCCTTCCAAAATCTGAGAGGGATGAGTTATGGAGCATGCTTTCAGAAGTCTAAAAAGAGCAACACTCCAGTGCAGAAACTATAGGACCGAACCACCAAAAAAGAAAATCAACCTTCTGCTCGTGGCATCTGACTCATGATGAAAACGAATATGCGTCAGTGTGCACTGCTTTGGATCGTTATTGAGCAGAAGCCGTCATCGGCATGGATGCATATCCCCCGATGGTAGTTGGAGCATGAAGGGACAAATGAATCTTTAGTGCATCTGGCACGTAAATATCTTGCAACACCAGCTACAACAGTGCCAGGATAACGCCTGTTCTCACTTTCAGGTAACCTGAACAAGAAGCGGGCAGCATTATCTCCTTGCAAATGTACACAAACTTGTTTGAGCGACGGGCTGAAGAAGTAGGACTGAATTGACTTGTAGGTGCTAAAGTTTTACATTTTTATTTTTTAATGCAGTTATTTTTTGTACATAATTCTACCTTTATAAGTTGCACTTCATGCTAAAGAGATTGCACTACAGTATTTGTAGGAGGTGAATTGAAAAATGTAATACAAATATCGTATGAGCACTGTACACTTTGTATTGTGTGGTAATTGAAATCAATATATTTGAAAATGTAGGAAACACCCAAAAATATTTAGTCTGTTTAACAGTGCAATAAATTGTGATTAATTTTTTTAATCACCTGACAGCCCTACTTTATAGTTAGCTAGAGAGGAACACTGTAGTCACGCGAGTCCCTCCTTTCTTCCTCACTGATTCCTTACACTACACTTTTGCTCCCTGTGCAACACTTGCAAAGGGAAATTGGGCTGCCAGTGGGTCAGGATAGTTCACTATGGTATCTTAAAGTCTGTCTTTCTAATTCAGCATTCAAGCAGCTTTGAGCCATCCTGTTATTTCAGGCTGCTCAAAAGTTATTTTAAAGATTAACTTGTGCATTGTCAAGTGTGGATTAAGGAAGCATCTTAAAAATTGAAGCCCAGGGTCAGAGGCTGTAGAGACATACAGTAGCTCCAAGTTGGGCATCTGCTTGAGCTGGCTCATTCAGGAGGATGAAGGCAAACGTTCATCCGGCAGAAGGAAGAATCAGTCTGATGGACCTAGGCCTCAAGCAGCTTAAGTCCATCTCTGGTGACAACTCTTGGAAGGATAGAGGGTAAGATTCTTTAGGCTTTAATAGCAGCTGCCTTTGAAATAGCAGAGATGGGGTAGAATCTGCACTTGCCTCAAGTATAATTTTTCACAATTAATGCTTACTACTCATTGAATTGTGCTTGCATGCTCCAACTTTAGATGTCCCTAACAGTTATATTGCTAGAGCTTAGAGCCTCAGGTTTAAAGAAAAAGTTCAAGTCTACGCAGGTTTTTTCCCCTCTGTTCAGCCTGCAATCCAGATTTCCTGCCTTCATCCTTAAGTGCCTAGTTTTATATGATCTCTGTGCAGCAGCAGGGTTGCTGGTTCTAAAATCATGCAAGTTGGTCCTTGGAGATGCATAAAACTCCCTTAAGATGGTGGGTGGTCTGCTTCAGAGACAGAAGCTTCCAAAAAACAACCACCAAACCAACCTTTCAAAGTCCTTGTTTTGAACTGGACAATCTTTGCAGCCCTTAAAATGTTCACTGTTGGTGCACTATTTAAATTCACAATATTTAAAGGAAAAAGGCAAGTTTTGCTATTAACATCTAAATATTAAAGATGCTGACACTACAGAAAATCTTAAATGTTGTTACCCCCCCCCACCAAAACACACACACACAAACCTCAAATTGATTTAGTTTTAAGTGATCAGAACAATTTCATGGCCTATTAATTTCTATAAAAGCAAGTCATGTGCTCAGCGGATGGTTTAGTGAAATAGATGGAAAAGTCCCAAAAGCAAAGTTTTAATATCGATAGTATTCCTGAAGTTACACATGTAACCACAACCCACTGCCACTGGCTTGTACTTAAAATGCTTGGATTGTGTGTGCCCCTTGTTCCAGGATTTGTGGATCTGACATTCCAAAGGTTTAAAACTTATAGCTCCCCCTGAAGCTCTGGGTGCAGATAACATTTCTGGAAACAGGCCCTGTCTTTATAACTAAATACCTTTATAACATCAAGTTCAACTTTAGCAAATGGAGTTAATTGTAGTTTTAATTATAAGAAGGCAGTCCATATTAGTGGTTTTAGTGACAGTGTGTGCCTTAAAGGCACAATCCAGAGAATATCATCTCCTATATTAGGAAAGTTGCTGTGGAAATTGTTCCCTGTCTTCCAAGAAGCAACTACTCCCTTCTGAATCATGAGTCCTGGTAAGGCATTCTAGGTTTACAACTACATCCAGGGGGCAGTGTAAGTCACTAGTTCTTGGGAAGGATGTGCATCCCACTGCAACGAGAGATCCTTCCATCAGCCACACTAAGGGCATTCAGCCCCAAACTAAAAAGTACATTAGTTAAGTGTTCAGGGACCTGTACTCTCCTACCAGATGACACTGATCTGATGCAACACCCCACAGTGAGCCACTGACACTAAAAAGAAGAGGCTTTGCTGGCACACTGAAGCTGTGTCTACAGGGCATACCAGAGCACACCAGAAGAGTGTAAACTGTAGAGTGCTCTATAGTGCTGCAGTCTAACTGCCCTACGTACCCTCTGCTGACACACCTTAAAAAAGGTTCCTAGCGCATGTTAACTAGTACGATTTCAAACAGGACTACATCATTGCTAAGGCCCTACCAAGTTCATGGTCCATTTTGATCAATTTCTTGATCATAGGATTTTAAAAAATCGTAAAATTTCATTTAAGCTATTTAAATCTGAAATTTCATGCCGGTGTAGAGATCCTGACCCAAAAAGGAGTTGTGAGGGGGCGGGCCACAAGATTATCGTAGGGGGAGTTGTAGTACTCCTACCCACGCTACTGCTGGCAGTGGTGCTGCCTTCAGAGCTGGGCGGCCAGAGCGGTGGCTGCTGACTGGGAGCCCAGCTCCGAAGGCAGAGCCGCCGCCAGTAGCCGCGCAGAAGTAAGGATGGCCTGGTACAGTACTGCCACCTTTGAGGGCCCAGCTCTGCAGGCAGCAGTAAAGGTGGAAATACCAGGTCATCCTTACCTCTGCGCGGCTGCTGGCGACGGCTGTGCCTTCAGAGCTGGGCTCCCAGTCAGCAGCTACCACTCTCTGGACGCCCACTTCTGAAGAGAGCAGCGCAGAAGTACGGGTGGCCTGGGTATAGTACTGACAGCCTTCCTTCTGTGCTGCTGCGGCGCTGCCTTCAGAGCTGGGAACCTGGCCAACAGCCACCGCTCTCTGGCTGCCCAGCTCTGAAGGCCACAGAGCAGGAGTAAGGGTGGCAATACCATGACCGACCTAAAATAACCTTGCAACCCCCCTGCAACTCCTTTTTGGGTCAGGACCCCCAATTTGAGAGAGACCTCCCCTGTGAAATCTGTACAGCATAGGGTAAAAGCACACTAAAGATCAGATTTCATGGTCCATGACATGTTTTTCAAGGCTGGGAGTTTGGTAGGGCCCTAATCATTGCGCACTAGGAAACTCTGAGAACGTCAGCAAGGTCTACGCTGGCAGTTAAGCATGTAACAGTACAGAGCGCTCTGCAATTTATACCCTCTGATGCACGTTGCCACGCTGTAGACAAGCCCTTGGTCTGCATATAGGAGGGACAACAAATAGGTGGGACTCGTGCTGTGATTTCAGAGTGGTTTTGTTTTATATTTATTGTATTTTGGGGACATTTGAGCTTCTGTATCTGAAGCCAAGTGAAAGCCTGGAACCGACATTCTCCATGTCCCTCTGGAGCAGCTCAAGAGTTCTTTGGCGCCTTGATTTAATGGATCAGGTACCTTCAACAAAGTAAGTTTAATAGCAGTTGGGCACTACTTTTCAACAGATTTAAACCAACACACTGTCTGCCATTTTACAAAGCCACTCTGCCCCCCATGCTGCTCTCAAGGGCTCCGCACTAATCTGGCTGAGGTTAACAGGAATGTTCCTTTTTGTCTTTTCACATGAACATTGTACAAAGAAAGCATTTCCATTCAATGGAAACAATAAATGGATTGTTCTGTTACAAAGTGAGCACGCTAGGTACCTGAGAACATAATTGGAATGGATACAGTCTGCTTGGAAGCAGCATTTCACATTTTCTGTGGTGGGTGTATGTCTTCAGAATAAAAAAAGCAATGTTTGATCATAAGCATCAATATATTTTGCATTAATGCTTGGTTATCAAATTTAGACAGCAGCTGTCAATGGGTTTGAAAAAGCTTACAGTTGACTTGACCTAAGTATGGGGTAAAAATGGGGCAAGAGCTCTAATTTCTTGCTGCACTGAAGCTGCTTGTCCCGAAAAGCACTGTGATCCTGAATGTAAAGCAACTTGCTTCAATAATTTGGGCCTCATACTATAGGATGCATAGTCTAAAATGGTGATAATAATGTAGCACAGCAGAGTCCGACAAGACGCAGCATGGAATGAAGGAAATTACTATTTATTCTTTGACATGTATACAGCATATGCCATTTTACAGCAAGTCACCACTGGGATGGTGAAATGGAAGAGAAATACTCACTTTAGTCGATGAATGTTGGAAGGCATTGGAGAAAAACACCACAGTTAGGACGGTTAATGACTTACACATTGATACAGGACTGAATTTGAAAACATGCTCTAACATTTATCATAATATAATGAAGCTGGTTAGTGCCACATTAAAATAAAAATAGTTCTATACAATATGTTCATTTGGTCATGTGCTATTTACAGATTTTACAAAAACACACACGAGCTTGTTATTTCTCTAAGTCAGGCTAGAACAAGGCCAGCAGAATAACTCATAAAATGTGTAACTGATCAATGCCCTAACTAAAAGTGTAAGAAATCCAATTTCTAACTATGCAGTGCAAGTTATTTTTTCCAGGTCACATTACAAAAGCCCTGATCTAAGAGACTGAAAAACATCTGACACACGTAAATAAGGTATTAAAAACGGAACTTAAGCCATCTTTTAGAGTTAAAAAAAAGAAATAGAATTTTCTTTGTCCATTTAAAAGTTTAAACTAGACTGAAGTAGTGCCCCCTCTCTCCCCCTCGGTAAAGTGGGCAACACTGGCAAAACAAGGTTTGTTATAATAAAATACATTAGACATTTAAATAAATAACCTTAAAATACTACGTGTGTTGAAGGGATGGCAGAAGAACCCAGCAGGTTCCACCTGGAATTATATTTTCTGCACAAGCATGAATAGTCATACTCTACCTCTTACAAAGACTGGTGTAAACAAGATAGTCAGGAACCTAAGATGAGGGGGCACAAGGAGGGGCAAAAAACAAAACAAAACAAACTGACTGAGGTAGCAGTACTCTCTGCCCAGTGCAGAAAAATCGGCTTATGAATAAAAAATAAACTGACATCAACTTAAGTTCAGATGATCATGCAAAAGACAGACAGTTGCATGCTTTTTTAGTTTTAGAAAACACATTCACTCCCTAAAATCTGCTACCAGTTTAGTTTGATAGTGTCCGCTGGCTCAAAAAAAAGTTTTGTTTTGTTTTTTTTACAAGGATGAATAGACTATTAAACAGAACACTGTACATGCTTTTCATCTACAAAAAAATATTTGCATAAAATAGTGTTAGTTCTCTGTACATGTCAATGGACACTTTAGTTGTGTATAAAAGAGGAAAATATTGCCCCCACTGGAGTCAGAAAAAGCAAAAACACAAAATCTAAAGTATGAAACCTCCATCACCGGCAAATATGTTCATGTGAAAATTCAGCAGAAATCGACAGTTGCTTTAAACCATAAAAAAATTGATTAAGTTAAACATCTTTATGTAAAATCATCACTATGTCAGTCAAGACCAGAACATATCACTAAAGTTAGTGTCTGTACTGTAAAGCCAGATAAGCAAGGGCATAGTAATGAGCACAAATGGCCACGAAATCCCTTCGGTGCATGCTGATAAAGAACATGGTTTGGTGGCAGGCTTCTCGCAATCTTTACCAGGTTCCAGGTAGTTACGGGCCGCAAACTTAAGTGTCTCATCCAGCAGAATTACAGGTACTGAGATTTTCAACACCATCAGCCACTGTGTCACATTCAGAGGTGTGATTTGGAAGATTAGCTGTGGAAGAGAAGCCAATATTAGATCCTTTTACTTATACACGCTAAATAAATAAATAAAAATCTCAGTGTTGTTTTTTCTTTTTTGAAATTTAAGACATTATTACAGGCAGGTAGTTTTGCCACTCTTGTCTCTTCACATAGCTTGCACCCAATTAACAAGTTTACTTACCGGTAGTGGTTCTACATAAAGGATAAGAAAATGGAGTGACATGGACAAGCAAATAGAACCCACAAGCCAGATATTCTCCCATGGAGGCATCCTCATTAAGGACTGGTTTTCTGATAAACTGTAACAGAAACAATGCATACGTAAGACATCAGAATAGGACATACAACAAGGCACATTAGGCATCTTAGCAGGCCATAATTCTGTGCCTGTGAGGTAAGAGTATTTAAGAACAAGACAGTTAGGGGGCTGCTGACACTTCTGGTCATTAATCAGTGTTCAGATTATTAAAGGCTGTTTTTAAAGTAACTAGTTGCTGTATTAAATAAAAAGATGTTACACAATGCTACTAAACTCTAACAAGTTTATTAGACTAATGGTGTAAAATAGCAATATACCATGTACTTCGAAGAGCTAACAGGGTTCCACGGCTTTGAATATTACACTGCATTTTAAATTAAAATTACTGTCCATCTCAATTAGCACAGAGTTTATATAGGATTACAGTTAGGCCCATTTTAATATTCTTGTGCTATTTAACGTATCTAACCAATGCTAACACTCTTGTTTAAATCCGTTTTCTGTGCAGGTTCAATCTATGCAAGTTTTGGCTATATCAGAGGAGGTTTTTGTGCTGCAATAGAGGAGTTTAGGAAGAGAAATCTCAGATGTAGAGTATTTTAAATGTAGAGCTAATGCACCATCCTTAAATTTCAAGTTACGATGTATTTTTTAAATTTGACTGACCTCCAATTTGTTCAAATACCCTTGGCATATTGTGCTATTTAGAGGTTTCCATTTATAATTTAGTATTAATTAGCTGAGGCATGCTCCCTTAGGGCAGGAAAAACTATTTCCCATATATTTAAACAGTCTTATTTTAGGTCTCCTTGATATCACTTTATAGTAGAAATATGAGGGATAATCTGATTGAGGAGGCTTAAATTAAACAGTGGAAAATATTCTAGCAGTCTAATACCAAAGTCCCAAGAGTGAATTGAAGGATTTAAAATGATACCTCTTTGCTTATAGGGTAATATCTCAAATGTGATCTAGGAAAAACGATCCTCTGGCCTTCAATATACAAACTCAGGAATTCACCATTGCCTCACTGTTGTCTATTACTTGAACTGTCCATGCATTAAGAAAGGACACATGCTATATAAAACTTTATAATTTCAGGCAAAGAGCTCCAAGTGAATCTCAGCTTTCTACTTCAGACATAACTAACCTGTTGAGAGCATTACACATCTCTATGGTGACCAGAACAGAAAGTGCCATTGTCATTGGATATGGCGACTCAAAGACCACACAGTCTACATCTGTGAAATCTGGGTTGTCCTCATTGCACTGCAGGAAATGACTCTACAACAGAATAAAACAAGCAAGCACTCATTATTTCCAACAGTGATGATTACCTATTTACAAAAAAATTAAAGTGGGATGGTACAGCACTAGGATTATACAAGCCTGTGCCTGTAGAGGCCAACATCAGGAAGAATTACTTTTGACTTCATCTCATTCAAACAATTCACATTAATTTGATATGTATAGAAATCTTCCCATAAAAGACACTTATGGTCCTTCAACAACCGTTTAGAGAAAGTCTGGTATTCTTTCAGCTTTTTATAGCTATAAACTCTGAATAAGCAGGATTATTAAATACAATTAAAGACGGTTCTTCTGCAGCTATTCTTTGAAATGAAAATGTAGAGCATACAGTAAGTAACAACATATTATATTACACTCAGTAGGAGTTTATATATTTTTGCAGGCTTTTTAAAGTAAATTAAACTGAATAATACCAGCTGGTAATAGGTAACTCTTGGGCCACCATCAGCAGCAATGAACCACCACGCAGCAGCACCCACTGTCGCAGCTCCAACGTAACCTTAAAGAAAAAAAAAAGATAACTTGGTTTTCTGTATTACGAATTGTACATATGACATGGTCTTGTTAAGCTCACTTGAACTTCCGCCTCTACCATCACTTGGGCGCACAGACAGACACAGAGTAGCCTTTGCCCATTTCCTGTAGAAGGAATCTGCTTTTAAATGGCCACGTCACTGTAATTGGCATCTGTCCAACTGTAAAGATCTTATGTGTTTATGGTAATTTAAAGCATACAGAGAATTCAACTATGGTCATGGCTCTGGAAAGTGATCAGTAAACATTTAATATCTTTAGCAGAAAATAAATCCTGACTTCTCACTTTCCAATAAAAAGAAAAAAAGTATGAGTAATTAACTCTGTTCTACAGAGACAAAGTGCAAATATGAACGTGCTGCAGAACAATTTGGTTAGCTGTTCATGACCGATTTGGCCAAACCATTGTCATTTGCTGATTGAAAAAAGGTTCTAGATACCAGGTGGGTAGCCTTCTGCTCCAGATCTGGCTTCTTCATTACTAAGTCAACAAGCATCTTGCATTTCTCAACCTCTGAAGACAGTTAAGTAGCAATCCCAACCTGTCCTCAGCTGGAAGAGGGTATGTGGAGAGGAGAAGGAGAGATTGGAATGGGTCACAGGAAGGGGAAGTGAATGTTGTAGGAGAGGAGAGCATGTGCTAGCTAGGTGGAAACAAGTGTTCTGGACAGAGAATCCTAATTTAGCTTGAGCACATATGTCTATTGTGGGGTTCCTTCCTGTGAAGCATGTAGCACTGGGCACTGCCACAGACAGGATATTGGACTAGACGGGCCTCAGGTCTGAGCCAATGTAACAATAATTCCTACATTCTGAGATCGGATTATAAAAGGTTTAAGTTTGAACCAGCAGTAACACATGATGTGACAGTATTAAGGAGCCCATACATGCACTGCTTTGCCTGATACCAATAAGACTTAAAACAAGGGCATTAGGACTACAGGAGATGTACTAGAAATATTGGTACATCTGTTGAATAACTGATCAACAATGAAAAAAGTGACCATCTTGGAACAAAGATGGAAGGGAGTATGCTAGTTCAGCAGTACACTGTGCTAGCCTTCAAGGCCCTAAAACATAACTGAAGACCATGTAAGTTCCAAATCAAGTTACTGTAAGTCATTCCACATGCACAAACAGTTGAAAAGAAAAGCTAGTGAGCTACTCACATCCAATAGCCAGGTAACGGAAGAAGAGCCATCCACTGATTAAGGGCTCTTTAGGATTACGGGGCGGCTTATCCATTATGTCCAAATCAGGAGGATTGAAGCCCAGAGCAGTGGCAGGGAGACCATCTGTTACAAGATTTACCCATAACAGCTGGACGGGAATTAAAGCTTCAGGGAAACCCAGAGCAGCAGTCAAGAAGATACTACAAAAAGGAACAAGTACAAAATTGTCCTTGGCCATGTTAAACAGAACATATTATAAATAAACTAATCGTAGATTAGTAGTTAAATAATTCTGTTCCTTAGTAAATGGCAAGGAAAATTTATGCTGTCTCTCATTGCAACATCTATTTAATATTGGAAGCTAAATATTCACACTGAGATAGCTAGGAATGTACATGCCATTTTATAGCCAACAATAATTGAATAATGTTTAAAGTTCTGAAGTACGTGCATTTCGTTTTGGTAGACTGAGGAGTTTTATTACTCTCTACAGGAGTAACCCTCACAAAGCACTAGGCTGCTTTCTGGAGTGGCTTGAAGGATATTGCTTCTACAGATCTATGGTCTTTGAGTTGTGTGGCAAAACAAATGGACCTGATGGAGCATTAAAAAGCAGTTTTCCCCTAGTGGAGCCACTTCCTGAAGCCATCTATAAAGGGAGGCTTGCAGTGCCTCTCTAAAAGCCTGCAACTGTTGTAGAAGTACTGTAATTCTACAACTGAGGGGCAAGGTTCCATTGAACTGGATATCCTCCAGTCCTTGAATACATGCAACCTCTCTTTATGGCTTTGAGTCAGCATGGTTTAGGGTAGATCTACAGGAGTAGGGATCTGTAGCAACCACCACCAGAAGGAGAACTTTACACTATTCAAAACCAGAGTTAAAATAAAACCTGCACTACATTAAGCCCTCGGAAAAAGGAGAGTCTTATGGCTTAAATACAAAAATGGGACTCGGGAGATCTGGGCTCTATTCCTGGCTCTGCCACCAACTCACTCTGTGGTCTTGGGAAAGAGTCAACTTTTGTGTTAGATTTCCCAACTGTAGAATGGGGATTTGTCTGTTTCATAGGAGTCTTGCCACAAGGAAGCATTAAGGACCTATATTAGTGGACATTACAGTCTCAAAACTAGAATTTGGGAAATATTCATGATTTCTTTGAAATATTTAACATCTGAATAGAAGTTTCTCAAAACAGTGAAGTATTTATATGCATTGCAATGCTCCTCTTTTAAACATAGTTATTACTTCTAATAAACCTCTGTTCCCCAAATAGCATCTGGCAATATTTAGAAGTTAAAATTGACCAGCTTCCATTACAGAAGCGCAAAATTAAAACAACCACTTCTTAAAACTTACCAAACAACTTCTCCAACATTCGAAGAGATGAGATAACGGATAAACTGTTTCATGTTGTTGTAGATTGCACGCCCTTCTTCCACAGCAGCTACGATGGTTGAGAAGTTGTCATCAGCCAATACCATTTCAGAAGCAGTTTTAGCTACTGCAGTACCTGACCCCATAGCAATCCCAATTTCTGCTTTCTTCAGTGCAGGGGCATCATTTACACCATCACCAGTCTAAAATACAAAGTTTAATAGAAAACATGGGAACTTATATGCAGCGACTGGAAGAGGATTTTACACGGGGGGCAAAAAACTAAAGTGGGTGAATAAGGAGGTGCAGAATTGAGATAGGACTTTAAGGTGAAGGAGAGGAAGTTTAAACTTGATTGAACTGACAGACACAGAAGATGACCTGAGTAGCAACAGTGTTTCCAGTGCTCTTATTCCGATTATGCCTGTAATCAACATGTGAACATTACAATACACACACAATGTAACTAGTTGAGACATTGATTGCTGAAGTGCAAGGAAACTGGGTTCAAGAGAAACCTCTCCATTTACTCCACCCATACATCCACAATCCATTACACAATATTCCTTGCTTGTCTAACAAAATTGACTCCGAGATCAACTATCTTAGTTCTTCAGGTCATACACTTAAGTGCCCAAACCAAAAGACAGTTTGCTGATTTTCCACCTCTTGGGGCTATAAATCAAAGGCACTGCCATCTCCCTAAGAGATCAGAGATGTGCTCAGATGCTTGTGGGGAATTGGGGGGGGGGGAGGCAGGAGGGAGGGAGGGAGGGAGGAAGGAAAAAGCCCAGTTTTACCAACTGGGTAAGTTACAAGTACCATATTTTGTCAAGGTTTTGGTGTGAACCAGTAAGATATTTCTGATGCTGAATTATGCCCACATGATACATTATTTTTAAAGTAATTTTCTGAACAATGCACTGCTGAACAACATTCCTAAAAATGGAAAGAGCCATTGATTAAAGCTATCACTAAAACTGATTCCAATTTTTCAGGCTAAATTTTTTTTCCATGAGTCAATACTTGCGATTATTTTACCCATTGTACTAGGAAAAATACAAGGGATGGTCCCTCCAAGGTTAAGAGCATAAGAGTGGCCACACTGGGTCAGACCAAAGGTCCTTCTAGCCCAGTATCCTGTCTTCCGACAGTGGCCAATGCCAGGTGTCCCAGGGGGAATGAACAGAACAGATAATCATCAAGTGGATCCATCCCTGACAGCCATTCCCCACTTCTGGCATCCATCATCCCTGCCCATCCTGGCTAATAGCCATTGATGGCCCATGAATTTATCTAGTTCTTTTTTGAACCCTGTTATAGTCCTGACCTTCACAACATCCACTGGCAAGGAGTTCCACAGGTTGACTGTACATGGTGTGAAAAAACTTTGTTTTAAACCTGCTGCCTATTAAGTTCATTTGGTGGCCCTTAGTTCTTGTGTTATGAGAAGGAGTAAATAACACTTCCTTATTTACTTTCTCCACACCAGTCATGATTTTATAGACCTCTATCATATCCTCAGTTAGTCATCTCTTTTCCAAGCTGAAAAGTCCCAGTCTTAAGCACTCCTCATACGGCAACTGTTCCATACCCCTAATAGTTTTTGTTGCCCTTTTCCAATTCCAGTATATCCTTTTTGAGATGGGGTGACCAAATCAGCATGCAGTATTCAAGATGTAGGTGTACCATGGATTTATATAGAGGCAATATGATATTTTCTGTCTTATCTCTCTTTCTTAATGATTCCCAACATTTTGTTCGCTTTGAGAGATCCTTTGTAGCTCTTCGCAGTCTGACTGGACTTAACCATCTTGAGTAATTTTGTATCTACAAATTTTGCCACCTCACTGTTTACCCCTTTTTCCAGATCAGTTAAGAATATGTTAAATAGGACTGGGCCCAGTACAACCCCTAAGGGACACCACCATTTACCTCTCTCCATTCTGAAAACTGACCATTTATTCCAACCCTTTGTTTCCTATCTTTTAACTAGTTATCAATCCATGAGAGAACCTTCCCTCTTATCCCATGACTGCTTACTTTACTTAAAAGCCTTTGGTGAGGGATCTTGTCAAAGGCTTTCTGAAAATCTAAATACACTGGATCCCCCTTGTCCACATGCTTGTTGACCCCAACAAAGAATTCTAGTAGATTGGTGAGGCATGATTTCCCTTTAAAAAAAAACATGTTGACTATTCCCCAACAAATTATGTTCACCTATGTGTCTGACAATTTTGTTCTTTATTATAGTTTCAACCAGCTTGCCTGGTACTGAAGTCAGGCTTACCGGCCTGTAATTGCCAGGGTTAAAAAAAGTAACTGAAATTTGTCAGATTTAGGCATTAGTTTGATGGGATATAGTTTGTTTTAAAAGTAAAATCTCTTACAAGCCATGCAAGCGTCTAATTACTTACCATTGCCGTGATCTCATCGAAAGACTGGAGGAATTCAACAATCTTAGACTTATGGGAAGGCTCTACACGGGCAAAGCAACGAGCATGTAGGCAAGCATCTCTCTGGACAGCTGGGGAAAGTTCATCAAACTCACGTCCAGTAAAAGCTTTTGAAGAAACATCCTCATCTTCTCCAAAGATACCAATACGACGACAGATGGCTACTGCTGTGCCCTTATTGTCACCAGTAATCATAATAACACGAATACCAGCTTTCTTACACAACTTTATGGATGAGGCTACTTCAGTTCTTGGGGGATCCAGCATACCCACACAGCCAACAAAGGTCAAATTGGTCTGAGACAAGAGGACATTGAGCTTTAGCACAAAATATTAGGAGATGCTTTTATTTCTTTGATAGGACAGTACACAAATAATTTTCACCACAAGCCAAAGTAGCTCAAACATTAGTTTATAAAAGGAAAATAGCATTTTTATCCTACAGTATCCAACAATTTTATACTTAATTTAGGCCTCTATAAACTTGCATGCCACCCCCCGCCAACCCTCCCCTTGCTGTTTGTTCAAAACTAGTATGTGACAAGGTTCAACAAGTATGCCATGCATATCAAGTCAGATTTTTTTTCCCCACTTATGGGGCTCTTCCAGACTCATCTCTGTATTTCAGCATACTCAGTCTTCATGGTATCTTGCCTCAAATATTCATTTCTCGTACTATGGTCTGAATCCAGACCATTTTGAAAAGCAGACTACAAGAGACACTGACGAAGGAAAGGAACTGAAATAGAACTGGGAAGTTTTGTCTCTGTAATCCTGACTTTGTGCTAGTGCAGCATGTTATGCAGCATCCTCTGGTTCTGAAACATAACGCTGAGAAGAGTCTCAATGGGTTAAGCATATGGAGCAACTTAAAGTGTGGTCCTACCCTGAGAAGTGACTATAAAAATGGCATTCTGCGTTTCCAAATGTATCATCTCTCTTTGCCTTCAGCTCTAAGTGTGCTCAGTTCACAAGTTAAAAGGTGATTTAATTGCCAGCCTTGCAGATTCCACCTGCACTCAGTCTAGTCTTTCCTTCTCATGCTTACTGCTAGCAAGAGATTCTCCAAGCCAAACAATCTGCAACTTCCACTGTCTTCAAAAATGAAGTTCTAGTTATACATGTAATTGTATTGAAATATAATGGAGTTGTTCGGATAGTTGAGGGCAGAATCTTTACTAATGAAAATACAAGAGAAGGGAAAGAACCCAGCTTGACCCTCAGATTTCAAGGTGAGTTTGCAGGACAGGCAATTAACTCAATCTTAATAGAAGTCACTACTCTTACAGAAAAACTGTTGAAACAAAGGAGAGAGTCAAGCTTTTTACTAAACTAACCTCATAATTAATAAAGTTTGCAGACTCCTCAAGGTTCATTTCTTCTCTTCTTGGTGGATTGTCATGTGTTGCTAGAGCCAAGCAACGCAATGTGTCTCTACCAGTACCCCACTCTCGAATGAGAGACATGATCTTCTGCTTAATTCCTGGAGTTAATAGTACTTTAGTGCTTCCAACACGAACATGAGTACACCTGTCAAGTACACCTTCAGGAGCACCCTACAGGAGCAAAGCAAGAAATGAGCAACTTTGCTCTCCATCACAGAACCATTTCACACAAGATAAGAAAGCAGTCCATCTCCAAAACTGATAACATTAGGCACACATTTATGCTCATGGTTCAGCTACAATTAGTCTAGGCACAACTTCAAGAGTCATGTTGCTTTGTAGCCATTTCAAAACTATACTTCTCATATGCTGAACTTGCCTTGACAAACATCTTGCTCATGGATGTCCGGCTCGGTTTGTTTGGAGTACAGTAGACAGACATGGACTTTCTGTCCCTTGAGAATTCCAGAGTGAACTCTTTCTTCATGAGTTGTTTTATGACCTATGAAGAAGACATTATTAACAACATTGCATTCAGATTGCAACAAACAACAGAACTGAAATCACATACTGTTTACAGTATTCTGGAAGTACTGACCGAGTTGCAAGCAGTTGCACGTTCAATTCTGGAGAGCCCTTTTAATTCTGTGTCGAATACATTCATCTTCTCAACCAGGCAGCTGAGTGCAGTCTCTGTAGCTTCTCCAACCTTTTCATACACTGCCTTAGCCTTCAAGTCATTTAAAAAATTGAGAATTATTATTACTGCTATAAAAACGTTGGCCTTTGGCAAGTCACCACAGTGAAATTTCAAGTGACACAATGAATGGAAACCATACTTAACAGATCTTGTTGCAGTTCATAATAAAAAACATACAAAGAAATAAGTTTCTCCAAAATGTCAGATTTCACCAACCTTTTATCCTCATCTTAAAAGGAAAACTGTTTTTGCTACAGTAAAAGCTGTTATCCAGCACTTTACCAACTGGAAAGCTCTATAAACCAGCATTTCTGATCTTCATTGGAAGTTCAGTTTACAGTCCGGTTTATACTCTGGTTAGTGCGGGGCTGGCAATGTCCCTAACTGGGAGTTGAAAGAACTCCCAGTTAGGGAGTTAGGCAGCTCTGCACACTGCCCCGCCCCATCTCGAGCGCTGGCTCTGCAGCTCCCATTGGCCTGTCTAGCCGTGCCTTCACCTAGGAGCAGGAGGGACATTTCGCCGCTTGTGGGGAGCTGCCCAAGGAGAGTGCCATCCAGATCCAGCATCCCTCCCACACCCAAACTCCCTCTACCTCTTAGTTAACCAGATTTCCCCCCCACACTTATTTAAGCTTACCAGCACCCCCCATTCTCCCAGCATGCTGGATTAACAAAGTTTTTACTGTATTTTCCTAATTTATATTTGCAATTTATCATTTCAAGATAGTGATTTAGGACAAGCAGGAAAGCCTAGCAGCAGTGCTTTCTACATTGCTGAGGAGGAGACAGGTCTGAGTTACAAATTAGTCTCACTCTTTTGACTCAAGTTGCTTAACAATGTCCTCTCTAGCCAAATAAGGAGTAGTATTAACTGGTTCTTAAGGGACTACGTGGTCTCCCTTAACCAAAAGAATAGTGGTTATAACATTGTGCTTTACAGGGAAATAGACTAGAAAGTCACTAACAACCTGAGAGTTTGCTCAAAAATGTGAGGCACCTCCCAACTTTGGGGAAAGATACAAAGTAAAATTAGACAAAAACAAGCATTTAACTTCATTCTGGTTTCCTCTTGTATTGTAAAAAAGATTGACTTGCCTCATTGTAATCCAAAGAAGAATCATTACAAAGTGCACAGATCGTTGCTAGTTCTACAAGGCCATCATACTGATGACATTTAACAAGTTTGTCATCTTTATGCCTGTCAAAATAAATAAACAAACAAACAAATAAATAAAACAAACAAACAAAAACAAAACATACATACAAGGACTGGAGTGAAAAGTTACTGAGCCATTTATCTATGCTCTTACATTTCACCCATTTCTTCCTTAGTTAATCCCTCAATATACCGAACGATAGAAAACGATGCAAATTCAGTGTTTAGTGAAGATTCTAAAGGTGAGGTTCTTTCTGAGCTATAAGACGTGGCACTACAGAATTTGTTTCAAAGAAACATTCTATCCCGCAAAATGCAAGGTAGAGCTAAAAAATGGGAGCACTGTACCTTTAAACTGGGCTTTAAATAAGGAATATGGATACAAATTTCTGGATTTTACTTTATGCTCCCCTCTTCAACAAGAACTTACGTTTTAGAGACATATTTCGCCATTTTATGTGAGCCCTTGTGGGAACTATGGCAGCAGATTTTTGTTGTTGTTGTTTCTTCCCTGTGTCACTCAGTTTTTAAGATACAATCTACATTTATGGTGCTAAATAAGATAGGAGCAAGGAATGGGTCTAAGAGTTCACAGCTTAAGACAAACAAGACCAAAGACAAGAACAGCTATGGATCAAAAGTTCAGATAAAAGAAGGTGTGGGAGTATTGATGAAAACAAGTGTTGGAAGGATTCCTGGAAGTACTGTTTTAGGGAAGAACTTCAAGGAGAAGAGAGGGTGCTAGATTTGAAGCTTAGGGGCAAAAAGAGTAAAAGTAAAAAAGGTGAGCGTTTGAAAAGGAGATAAGCAAGTGTGGGAAAAGAGGATGATTATTATTAACAGGTTTTATTATGGCTTTCGGAGTATCTAAACACCTCATATAGATTAATGGATTTACCTTTACAAGTATTATCCCCATTTTACAGCAAGAAAATAGAGGACCTGAGTTTTAAGTGATTTGTAGGAGGTAACATAGGAAATCTATAGCAGTGCTAGGAACAGAACACAGATTGGACTGTGACTCACTCTTGTCAGTTCTTTAGTCATAAGACTATTCTCTTTTCTCTCTCTAGTTTCCAGTAGAGAGAAAATTATTATTTGTTTTCCAGGAGTGACCCACTCCTGATTATGGACATTAGTACCCGCTTAAACAGTTTCATAGTGGTACATGACATTAATAAGATTACATTTTGCAAATGTTAATTCCATATATTAGAGCTACATCTCCTCTTTACTTTTCACACTTAGATATTCACATTAGAATGGTATTACTTATAGAGACTTATGTTATAGAACATTAGCATACCTCTGGTTAGCATGAAATAATCGAACCATTATGACAACTGCTGCTGGTACTTTTTTTTTTTTTTTAAAATAAGCCAGTGAATACGGTCTACCCCCTAAACAGAAGCTGTCCACCAGCATGGGTTCATTTTTCTGCTGTGTACTTCAGTTCAAAAACAGACTACTGCTACATAGTACAGATGCTCCTTGACTTACGCAATTGTTCCATTCCGGAACGCTTTGCGTAACTCAAATTTTGCGTAAGTCGGAAACGTATACCTGACCATTACGCGCAAACAAAAAAAACCCCAAAAAACAAAAAAACAACTTCTATTTCTAGCTTATAGAACTTTTCCCATAAGTGTGGATTTGCGTAAATCGGGTCTTCCGTAACCTGGGGAGCGTCTGTACAACGTATCTTGTAAACATACAGCAAATCGAGCTACATAGCAAGCTTTTTTCCAGTGTTATTTTGTAGTACTATAAATTATACAAATACTGGAACCTGTTGCTGTATACCGTATAAATAACCAGAAGTGCATATTTGAAAAACAGTAATCTTAAATAAATAAATAAATAAATAAATAAAGTAAAATATATTGAATCTAAATGTAAAGGGTCATTCCTTGTTAAATATTTTGTATATTAAGTTACAGCTACGGGCAAAGATATAAAAATATAGGGAATTTAGTATAGATACAACAAGAATGTGTGTTATTAATTACTTCAAATTCTCTCAGCCCTCTTAATTTTCATCTCACATTTTACCTGTCATAGGTTATGCTCTTTTCTAATGTCTTCATTTGGGTAGGATTTCTATTTTCTGAGGATAACTTGTTTGGATAACCTCTGGAACCTTATCATTTAACAGTACTGTTTTTTTCTTGCCTTACTCTTCCCTGTGTTTCTGAGACTCAGTCATGGTGTGCACAAGTAGCCTCTATGCAGAGTCTAGGGCACTTTAAATTCCTCACTTTTGACTTTAGGCTCTTAGATTAGTGAAGGAGATTTCAAAGAGAGAAATTTAAAGTTCAGAGTCAAAGTGACAGTTTTTGGCGTGATCACTCCCTCCAGGATAGTGAAGGTGTGCATAGGCCATATACACTGCTGCAGAGTAAAGCGTACAGAATAAGGTTTCTTCAGAAATGGTACGGGGCAAACAGAGACAAGAGGAGTATTACATTTTAATATTTCAGCTCCATAGCCAATTTCATTAGAAAAACTGGTTCTACTGTTCCAAGAGAAAACTTGTATGATGCTTTTGAATTCATCCTCTCAATGCATTTATTTTTATAAAGTTTTTCAGCTTTCAGAAAGCGCTAATGTGTTTCCTGAGTTAGAGAAACTTCATGAAGTACCAAGACTTTAGGTGCCTCCTTCCATCCACCTAAATGGAAAAAAATGGTTTCCTAGCCCTTAAAGCCACCACCCAAAAAACTATTTTTTAACTTACATAGGAATGATATTATTTTGATGTCCTGGAGAATTATTTGCTTTAAAAATATTTTAAATCCAAGGTGAAGTCAGTTATTGTTCCAAATGGTTATAAACCATACACCCCCACAAACAAGCAAACAAAAAACCCAGTGGACTGAATGACAAAATCCTCTCCAAGCAAAGATGAAGATTATCAATTTGCAGTAAGGACCTGCAGATTCAACTATCAGAATTTTTTTTTATGGCAAGGTGACATACTGTAGAACTATGAAATGCACAAGCACAGTATCCTACCTGAGCTTTCTCAAGGACTCCCACATTTTGTTTACTTGAATGATGACTATATATATTTTATTTTATTAGTAAGTCCTGACATCAGTCATCAATTTATGTTAACATTCCATATTCACTGACTGGTATTGGGTAAATGTAAATAGACATGTACCTGAAGATTCCTTATATAAAAAGGAAATTGCTACAAAGTCTTTCGGATGGCCCAAAATAACCTAAGTCTTATTTGCAATTAACTTTTAAACAAAAAATAAAATATACAGAATTAAGCATTCTAAATATTGAAAACTCTATTTACTGCTGTGAGGGTTATCACTACGGACACTGCTAAAACCTATTGACTTTTTGGAGCAACGTATGCCAAACCTCAAACGGTGAAGTATATATTTCACCTCGTTGCATAGGGAAATTTTGTAAAAAAATCCTCATCAATTAAAATATATCCAAAAAAGCATACCCCGTCCCCCCAAGAAGGAGTTATTTATCACAGCTCCTTTTTTCAACTTTTCTCTGCTGAAAGATATTTTCTCTCTGGGGTACGATCCTAGGATTCTCAGAATTGTAAGGATGAAAAACAAAAACAAAAATCTCCATCCTAGTAGCGTAACTTTAGGTTTATTAATATTTCCACTGGAGACAGTAAAGCTATTCACCTTTTCAAAAGAGTCAGTGATTTAGAGCAGTGTTTCTTAACCTTTTTGATAAGGTTACAGGGACAGGCTTGCTGTTTTCCTAAACTGTGTCAGGGAGATCTCAGGGACCAGAGCCAGTCCATGGACAAGTTGATGAGAAACACTGGTTCACAGCGTACAACTTTAGATAAAAACCAAAGCTACTGTAGATACAAAGTAAGGGACTAATCCTTAAGCACTGATCTACAAAGTTCAAAGGGTATTGCAGGTCCTGAGCATCTATTCAATTTTGGCTTGAAAAAAGGTGAATTCCAGAACAGAGTGCAACCCAAAGAGTCAATGAATTCTCAACTGTCCTCATAGGAGGCAATACTATTTGAGAGAGATTACAAGAATTTAAGATCTAGGTTTAAACAGGTGACTATAATTTCCATAAAGGAATGGGAATGTAGGTCCCATGCAGCATCATTGAAAGATACTTATTAAACTATGAAAATCTTTCAAAAAACCCTAAATCTAAAAAGCTTTCAACAAGATAAATCCCACAACCCTAATTCTTCATTTCTGGAAGATCAGTTGTCAAGTGAACAATGTCAAAAAAAAAAAAATGTATATTTTAAAGATGCTTCATTAGATTTAGGCTTTGCAGAGTTTAACTTCCTTTTAGGAAGTTCTATTCTAGGCTAAAACAGGTAGTCTCTAACCTCAAATTTATATACACAATGGTTGAGAAACTTTGATACATTAACAAATGTTATCAGATACTTCAATGTACTGAGCTGCCGATCAGTCTGTACATGTATAACCAATGGATAAATTGGCAGACATTTAACATGAATGAGGTACTTACACTTCTCCCATGGGAGCATATGTTGACCCTGTTACAGTAAATTCATTCAGGAAACAGGTATCTCCTTCTACTTTTTCCAGGATGAATATCTGTAAGAAAAAAAAGTGTTTTAAAATATTAAATTAGTATAATCAGGACACTAAAGTTAAATGGACTAAAATCAGTTTGAATTTGTCACATTATATATACACACACAAGTCAAAATTTAAGAAGGAGCAGTCAGTTCACAGAAAAGCTAAGAAACAGGCAAAAAGGATACCTATTTTAAAATTCATCCTTGACTACATAATTTTTATTTGCTCCAGATATTTAACCATGTGTGCATGTAACACTATTGTTATGCAAGTCAGGATTGTTAGTCCATCAACTGTGGTAACAGTGGAGCAAGTTGATCAAAAGGGCTAAAAGTGACTGGCTCAGCTTGAACTGCCTAACCTAGTCATATGCCCGGGGGGTAATTCTAATTCTAGCAGAAGATCTTTCTGGAGGTATGTTCCTAGGCTTCAGGAACGTAAATCCAGATACCAATTTTCTATGAATCTGTTAAAAGCACAGTAGTCCCAAGGCAAGAAAAACAAACAATTGAAAGTCCGGAATGGATTTATCTGTACAGACCATATCAGGTAAGACAGAATCACAAAGTACTTCAGAGCAGTAAAGTCTGCTTCTAGATATCAGAGACCAAGAGAATTTAGGTAATGTCTGACTCCAGGGAAGTGACCTTTTCCTATGAGCCTTTGAGTAAGAGTATTCCTATCTTTAGTTTTTTACTAAAGAAATTTGTTTTCAGTGTATTACTGTGTTGGAGGGCATTCAAATAGCTCAAGTACCCCTGCAACATACAATGGAGTATAATTTCTAAAATAGAGAATAAACTAGTATTTGAGGGATGCAGACACTCCCCCCCGACTCAGTCATCTTCATCCTTTAGTCCTCTGTTTCCACAACAGATGAGCCACAGGCAGAACCAAAATCAGACAAGGGGTCAAAAATCTAATGCCTGAAGTTCTGATATTCCAAAATGACAAATGCCTTTTGATAAACTACCCAGCTGACAGTGGTCATGGTGGGAATAGTATAGCAATGTGATTGTAATTGTTTATAGAATATATTACATAATTGGCACCATTATATGAACCAGTCACAACATTCCCACAAAGTCATGCTGTTACATATATGACAGAGAAACAGGACATTAACTTTTTAGATTAAAAACAGTAAAGCAGTCAGTCATGTTTCGGTAATGCCTCACTTTTACTTTAAGCCTCTAATCCCATGGGTAGAAAAAACTGAAGTCTTAATAACAAGAGAGTCAATAACTGCTCTTTATGATGGCTGAAAATTATACAAAATAGTTAAAATTCAGAAGGCAGACAGGTGGGTGAATTTAAAAGTCTCTCCAGAGAATATGAAACTGCATCAGACTGAAGAGACAGTAACTCTTGTCCTAAATCTTTGTCATACAAACCTTTAAATTCCTACAAACATGTACAGGCTACAATTCAGCAACAGCACACTATATAGAAGATATAAATCTCACATGGAATTACCATGTCAAAGGCTTCTTGAAAAGCTAAGCACAGTGCCTCCTTAAGTGAAGCCAGATGTAGCTGTACCACTTGTCTACATTAAAGTATGGCAAATGAGTTTCAGTTGCAAAATTTTAATGATTTGACTCTTCTGAAAACATGAATGAATCATGGTGCATAGGATCCAAAACACCAAGCCTTCTAAATATAAGAAAGGACCAATGTTGCATTCCAAAAAAACCTTTATAAATGAATTTGAAAGTATCTGGATGTTCTTAAGAACAAGGAAGCGCTCTGCTTTTTGGCACCTGAGTGATGAAATGATCCCTATGAAGGCTTGGGCAGTTATGCAATACCACTGCAAGTAACCTCCTGCAGAATACTAATGAGCAGCTGCTTTGTCTCTCTTAGGTCGGAACACTACAACACTTAACTCTGTGTAGGACTAGCAATCTGGTTAAAAAGGAAAGAAGAAAAACCTGCCATTAATCAAGTGAGAATAAATAAAGAGAATAATGTTTAAGAGTTTCTGGGTTTTTGGGGGGTTGGGGGGGCTTCCCCAAATCTTTAATAGCACATTTATACATTTAAAATTCTGGTCTGGTACAGTAATTTTGAACAGTATTTGAGGTCATGTAACATAGCCAGCACAGTAGCTCTAATATCTGATAATCACTTAACTACCCTTCAAGAAAAGAAATCTTCATCTGAATCAGAAATGTATCAACTTGGAAAATACTGTTTCCAGAAAATTCTGTTCAGAATTCCAAGTGGCAGGGCTGCACGAAAGATTGGAAACGGAACATGCAGCACAATAGTACGCAGTTATGGTATACTACTTTAATCAACATTAGAAACTATTTTTTGAAGAACAAAATCAGTCAGTTGCTTTACTCTCCTATGTCTAATATCAAAAGTGACACTGGCAATTGAGTCAGTGCATGATTATTTTCATATCTGAAGGCATCTCAGATCTGAATTCTGGTCTACCAAATTAATCTTACAATACAGCATACCTGAATATTTCAAATCTCTGCATTATTGCAAGTATAAAGCTAGAGAAGATGGGATAAACAGAGGGAAGTACACCCTTTCAGAGGATCTGATGCTATATGGTGGTGAAAACTCCTGTCCCCACCTAAGCCCCATCTATTACACAACAGCTTCCACCTTTGGAGTTGCAATGGGGTGAATTATGGACCCCATTTTTGCTAGTGCAGACAACCTCAATGAGGAAGAGCTGATGAATTACAGAATTGAGGTGAAAGTTAGAAAGGGGGGTGAAGGGGACAGTTTAATAGGACATGGAAGTTGCTGTAATTTGGTCATACTCCCACTGATGGTGCCTCTTTCCTTTTTTCACTTCTTTGACTATCTGCTAGAGTGGACATTTGAGAGTCAGTACAGGGTTGGGAGCAATGATGCCCAGTATGAAGTAAATCAAAAGGAACAACAGCGTACAGTCAAAGACAGTAAAATAATATTGAACACTTCATAGTCTGTAGCGTTCTCTCACTCTATGAAGGTCTCCAAGTGCCTACCTTCATAAAGCAAGATATCTATTCACTTTCCTTCTGATATACCTGTTCTATACTTCTGGACCTGTGGACAGATAGTCCTAAGGAAAATGGCCCTGTTTTTAAAACTGTGTGGCATAAGACAGTTAAGAAAGGTATTTGCAAATGAAAAACGTTCCATCAAGTGCGGGTACAGCTATTTTTGGCCATAACTAAATACAGAAAAGATGAAAATCTTAAATATTATGTGGTGGAACGCTGAACTGAAAGTGGAATAGTACTGTAGCAAATAAAATAAGATTTTGACGGCATCTAAGCAAAGCTGATCACATTGTTTCATATAGGAATAGAATTTAGACAATGTTTAATAAGAGAACCGGGGCGGGGGGGAGGAAATGCAGACTAAATTAATCAATCCACCATACCCTGCAAACTGACATCTGGTTGGTTGTGAGAGTACCGGTCTTATCAGAACAAATAACAGATGTGCAACCCAGCGTTTCAACAGATGGCAGACTTCTAACAATAGCATTCTTCTTGGCCATTCTGCGGGTTCCTAGGGCCAAGCATGTGGTAATAACAGCAGGCAGACCCTCAGGGATAGCAGCAACAGCAAGAGCAACAGCAATTTTAAAGTAGTAGATAGCGCCGCGAATCCAGGAGCCACCATGAACTGGATCATTGAAGTGACCTATGTTGATTATCCAGACAGCAATGCAAATGAGTGAGATGACTTTGGACAGCTGCTCTCCAAACTCATCCAGTTTCTGTTGGAGTGGTGTTCTCTCTTGTTCAGTAGCTACCATCTCATCACGAATTTTGCCAATTTCAGTGTTCACTCCTGTTGCTACAACCACTCCCATAGCTTTACCAGCAGCAATGTTTGTACCCTAAATTGGGATCGAAAAAAGAAGGGAAAAAAGATTCATAAGTCGTTCTGTGACAACATTGAAGTAGGCCTGTTACATACCAGATTCACAGATAACCTTTTCTGCTAAGACATTAAGTTCTATTTGAAAGTTTGTTCTCTGATTTTGGCTAATTTAAGATGCAATGCTCACGTGGTTCACATATTTCACTGTTATCAGTTCTTCAGAAGTTATTTTGGATTCTATTTTGACAGCCATTCTTTGCGAGGTCAGTAAGGTGGTATACATTAGTCCTTAGAGGGGCACGAGTACCCTTACCAATATTTATGTTCCTTATTACCCTGTGGAAGATCCAAACAAAACAAAAGGGGAAGCTAACTATGTAAGTAATAGTAACACAGTATGAAGTAAAATGGATAAACTGAAGAATTTTTACTCTTTTAGTTATAGAAATCAGTCATTTCATGTAACAATTTTTCCAGTAAGTAGGATTTTTAAAAAAGTTACTGATTTTCATTTAAGCTTGAAACTAAAAGTAAACCCAAAGTACTGTGTAGTCAATGAGCTTTCCATTAATAACAATTTGATGTTTTTTAGCTAAAAACAGACAAGCCAAAACAGTCTCTGTGGGGGGAAAAAGGAAAAATGAGGAGAGGAATGCGTGTGAGACCTGTATATATATATTATCCTATCAGTTTGAAAAACACCTGCTTTTCTAATTTTTAAACTGTTCACTGCTTGATTCCAGACAAGTTGCTAGTAAAATTAAGCTAGATTCCCCAATGCTTTCACTGCTACCTGCTCTGAGTACAAGATAGATAGCCACCTACAAAAAGCCTACTACAAACATTAATTGCTATCACTATCATGTAAATGTAAGATCTAGTTCATGCAGTACAGTATTGGAAATACAGAGTGAAAATGTTATGAAGAGTTAATGTCAGCAATGTCACCTTTATCAAGAGATCATCAGTAAATCGAATGTGCTCTTAGCACCAGAGTGGCTTCCTTACTGTTTCGTAAGTTAGGAAAGAAGATTAAAACAGCAGGTAGGAAGTGAGTGAAAAAATTCTTTGCACAAAAACTTTGACGTGTTACATGAAACTTCAATAAGTCCTAAAACCTTAAGTAGGCAAGACTAAAACATGTTGCCACCCTTAACCATGTTAGCATTTTAAAACTACTTAAGATTTGTGAATCAAAATCTACTTCTATGTCCAGACTAGCCATTTATACCTACAATATCTATTTTTCTATATTTCATAAGAACCACCTTACTAAGTCCAGACTGCTTGGAGTTTGTTTCAGCTACATTTCTCTTTAAGTTTAACATTCCCCAATAAATCCAGATATGCAGACTTTCCTTAAAGGATGGGCCAGTGGAGATCTCTTAATATTGACTCATAACATGCAGCATGACAAAATTTTTCTAAGACCTATGTCCAAATTCAGTCCTTGGGTAAGCAACAACTCCACTCAAGTCAATGGGCTTACAGCCATGGTAGCTTTCACCCTTAAACTGCAAGGAAAGAATTTCATATTTTGCTAACTATGAGCCCACTTCTGCCACCTGGTACACACACTGAATATTCCTGGGCTCAAATGGGTGCCCTCATAAATATATTCAGTGAGAGTAAGAATGGCAGAATCAGACCTTGAAAAGCAAAGTTTACCAATAACCTAATAATCATTCATTTACTATTTAATACTTAAGCATCCTAAAGCATTCAAATTTTTTTTTCAGTCTGTATGAAGCAATGAAATGGCGCATAGACTAAAATTAAGCTTCTAGTTCTCACTGAATATTCAGACACAATATACAAATTAGGGAAGCTCAATTCAAATCATTCCTCTTTATGAAATATTGCTAGTTCTTAAGATTCTGCACCAAAGTAGAAGTTACATTTCTCGAGTTTATTTGGATTGAGAAACCCTTTCCTTAAGGATTCATTTTAATAAAGCAGACAGGATTTCCTCTGGGTTTCTAATCAATCTGATGAGCTTGCTGCAGCCAGCAGTTTATGTTTGGTAGAGTACAGCAAGGTAGCATGTACATATTATTTATAGTGTTCTTTAACCTACATAACTCTTGAAGTTCTAAGACTTAAAAAGCTCCACAAATGTTCATTTAGTAAGTTCTATATTGCTGTAAATCACTAACTGTCATAACTTTAAAAAATATTACTTACAGAGAAAAGCATGTTCTTCTTGTCTTGGTTCACAGCACGAGGATCAGGAACAGGATCAGTATGCTTAATGACAGATACAGATTCACCTAAATAAAGGTTATAGTGTTAATGGGAATTTTTATGTATAATTTTAACTTTACTTGTAAACTGATCTAATAGGAAATACAATTTTAAGGAGTGTAAATTTATACCGTATTTATATTGTGTCATGGCACTTGCATATACTTTTCTTATAGCATTTCAATAAAGTTTTAATGGTTTCCATAGCCATACTTCATGTTTCTTTTAAAGTAGATTTAGTCCTTTTTAATAAAGTCTTAGATTTCAAAGGGAAATATTACAATTCATAGAAAAGCTGAAAGGACTTCCAAATATATACAGGTGTTCCATGTATACTAGAACTGGAAGTATATACCACTGCTTTTAGGATCAGACATGCAAGTGATAGTAATGTCAACTGTAGATCCCATCTTGCATTAAGTCATTCCTAGGGCACCAGATATTAATGCACACCTTGGCTAACACCGTGAACAAAGGGGGGGGGGGTGTTTGCTATATGGCATTTCCTGTACAGTAGAATTGTATTTACTTCTGCTGCCTCTACGCTTTTAAAAAGTGATTAGTGACCATCATGTTATTGTTTACAGAATTAGATCTTATCACTGCTTTGTCATTGGACATGAGTCTACCATACTCATTGATGTCTGACAATTGGTAGCAGGTTGCATAACATTCGCTCCCTTAGTTGGAAAAATTAAAAATCAGAGATAGTTTTCTCAAAGCAAAAATACAAATGCTGAAATATGAATATACTGACTTCTATCTACATGTTCACCTAGCAATGGAAAGGTTCCTGTTCTGTAAGCAACAGATGTTAGTGGGATTGTGCCACACTAAAATCAATGGGAGGAAAGCAGTTGATCAAAGGTTTGAAGAACAGAACAAAATAACCTAATCATTGCAGAAATTAAGAGTTTGCCTCCTTAAAATTTAAAAATCATAAGATCCTTATGCTCTCTTGCTCTTAAGCTTTGATAATCAAGTGGTTTGAGTCACTTTTCTTATTACTAAATTAAGTTTAAGAAAACTTTATCAAGGAGATTTAAAATGTGAATTTCAGGTTTCTGTTTGTGGTCCATTATTGGATTATCCTGATATTAACATTTGGTCACTGACAATCAAGAGGCACAGATTTCAGTGTCCTCTATAAAAAGATTCAAAGATATTTCCTGATAATTTGGAGGGCACCAATGACATCAGCTTACTCAACAGCAAGCATTGGATGTGATGTAGTTTTCTTATGCGATGTATGGACAAGACTTGGGATCTTACTCAGAATTGCATAATAATTCTTCCTATGTTATGCAGGACTGTAGCAAGGAATCTTTGGGTCTCACTTATCCTTGTATCTATTCTAAGTTCGTGCTGAATCATGTAATTTATTATTTTACATGTTTTTGGAAAATTCTTAGATCAGCTTATGCTACTAAAACAGATTTGCAGTCTTAGTGTTCTCTCAATTTAAACATTGTAATAGTGTGTTTGCTGAAAACTGAACAAGAAGCATAATTTTCAAATAAGATGTAAACATAGGGTAGAAGCCAGTAATGAAGTAATCTCCCATATTATAGATTGGGTGTGAGAGAGAGAGAGAGCTGGGGTTGGCTGCTACATATCTCACACATACACACACACGTACGTAAGCAGCAAGGATATGCATTTGTTTCTATCTCTAGGACAGTTCAAAAGATAGAGCTGGTTATATTTTCCTTTTGATCTTATTTTTTAAACTTTGTTTTAGAAGTGAAAAGATTTTATACTCAAGTGAGTTCAAGGTTTTCCTTCAGGGGAGCATCCATTTTTAAGATTATAAAACATTCAGACCCCATGCCTGATGTGGGTTTTACACAACAAATACTACCAGAAAAGATTTTTCAGATGGAATCTGGAAATATTGATAAGAAATTAATTCCATTCGAAGGTAGGAGTCCACACAGGATACTGTTAGATTAAGGTCCATTCTCTTTCCTTCAATTCCTCTTCCTAGTCTCCTAGCCCTAAAGGTTCTGTAAGTTCAGTAAAGAATGCACTTTTCTGCTGGTTCTCTTAACAAGAGCAGTTCAGTCTAATCTGACCTTATTCTTGCCTATGTAAAATTTCAAAGAAAAGATCTAAGACACCAACTAGAAAAGGGCATATAAATCTACTGTATTATTCATTACCATCTTTGAAAGGTACATTTTGATCTCCTGCCCAGAAATTCTAGATGGTAAACTAAACTTAGGTACTGAACAGTTTCCTCATGATGAAAGGTTTGTAGTTACATTTAGCATCTTATTTCTAAGATAAATCCTCTACTTATGAAAAGAGCAACAGTTGGTCTCTTTATAAATAAATTCATTTGTTTTTTCCTTAAATCAAAAGTATACACTGAATTTGGACACTGCAAAAGTGATTCAACTAAGATCTACTAACTGAAATTTCTTGCCTGCTGTTCTGATATAAAATTCTGTAAAATTAAGAATAATTCCCTGTAAGGCATCAGGAAACTAACTGGACTGATGAATATAATCAAAAGCCAGACAGATAGAATACTGTATACTTCAGTGACATGAGAATTCACATTAAAAAAGCATACATAACGCAAGCTATTCATATTTTTGGAATAAGTACCTCTAGATTTTAAGTAACATTTAGAGTTTAAGTGAGGCTCTTTAGCTCCCTGCTTTCTCTTAAAATAAACAGATCATTTTAAGTATTGACACTATTAACATTTTGTTTTTAAAAAAAGCTTTCATTTTCTTTCTATATTTATCTTGGGTGGAATATGATAATTAGGGAGAATGAGTTTTCAGAAAACAAGTCATCCAAATTTCAGAGGCCAGTTTAGCATTACAGTAACTTTGTGTTACGCCATATTTCAGACTGGCTAATGTCAATATTTTCAAATTTCTGTATGAAGTTTTATTAGTTGCCTTCAAATTTGAGAAACTGATCAAATAAAATATGTTAGAGATAAGTGGAAGGGCCAATTTATATTCCAGGATGTACCCTTCTCCCCTCCCCCTTAATGGTGTTACAAATCAAAACTATCAGGCTGCCCAATGCTATTCATTATAGCCCAGGACTTTGTCCTTGAGCATAAAGAGCCTATCATCTTTGTTGGGAGTGAGGAGGAAAAGGAACAGCCTAGAGAAAAACATTACAGCCTCAGAGGATGATAGCCACTTCAGAGGCCTAGATAATGAAGCGATGAATATTGAGGAAGGATTAAGAGGGACATTAGGTTTACAACATGGTAAAACTGAAATCCAAAATAAAAACAATGACCGACTATTAATTTGTCTGATCATTAACTGCTATTGAGAGAAGACAACCCAATCAATCATTTTACACATCCTTGAATGGACTATGGACAAGTGGAGCTCATGTCCAGATGTCTAGGCATCTGCCAGAAACACCCTAGCCTCCTTTTCCCCCCTCTATCCACTTAATACTTTTAAATGAATCCACAAAAGCTATAGATTAGAATTTGTATGTTTTCAAGTACTTTAAAGCAGTTTTAAGGGTGCGTAAGAGCGCAGAACGCAATCAGTACTTTCGTGGGGGAGGAGGGAAGGTTTGGATGAGTACAGTGTCCTTAGTTAGACAGTATGTTCTTGAAATCTACACATGGCTGAATGCACTTCTTTGCAAGGTCAATCTCTCTCATAAAAGCCACATGTTGCTGCTGCATTTAGTGAGTTACCTGTGATTTAAAGGTGTTAACTCTGGTTTATCACAAGCCTCAGGTGGTAGAGTGTAATATCTGGATTCCAGGGCCATATTAATAGCAGATTATAGCCTACTATATAAGGTTTGTTCAGTGCACATTTTCAATATGAAAAAACATCTTTACAAGCCACTGTTTGGACTGAGTATCAAAGCAAGTTTTGAAAGAGTTAGTTTACGTAGCTTTCAGCACTTCCAAGCTTACCACTTTCCCTTTCAGTTACAAGGCTGACAGCTGGGACAATGAGGAGGAGCTTCTCACTTTGTGTGAATCCTGAAGAAACACACTACAGTACCACTGAATTAAGACACTCCCCTTCATCTCCCTGACCAGGGTGAAATTTCTTAGTCTGGCTGCTCTGCTAAATTAGAAACCCAGAAAAGAAAACACCACAGTAGTCCGAAATTCACCCAGACAGGAAAAATTCATTTTATTGAAACATAGGGTCTCTTGAAGACAACTTAAGCAAGAGGTTCTACTAAGCCCCAGTTTCTGCTTCTCGTTGTCCTAGGTCAATCTGGCTAATAAAGTCTTAAAAAGTTAATCTATATGTAAAACTCCCCCTACCTCAAACAAAGGGTTTTGACCACAGTGTAGCCATAAAAGGAGAGGTGTAAACAAGTGATAGGATCTTCAGAACTCAGGGTGTTTGATCACATTTTTCTGAATTTTTGCATGTTTGCTTGCTATCATAAGTTCAATAAGACAATTTTGTTAAACCATGCACAAGACAGGCCCCTGAAGTCAAATATAAATTCAAATTTCCTTTTATAAAAGAGGAAAACTGATGTTTGGCAGAGACTCAATATTTAAGAGTACTACAGTGTCACATGTTGCATAATGTACTTCATTTAATATGAGCTTCCTTATCTTTTAAAAAAATTGTTACTTATATCTGGGTAATACACAGAAAATGCTTGATCACTCGGTCTGCACGAACTCCATAAATGGCAAACAATTGCTAGTGAGACAAGGTGGATGAGGGAATATCTTTTATTGGACCAACTACTGTTGGACAGAGACAAAAGCTTTTGAGCTTACACACGGAGCTTTTCTTCAGGTCTGGGAAACCCTTGCATAAAGTATCACTGCTAAATACAAGGTTTGAACAGATTGTTTAGCATAAGTAATTAACAGACCTCAAGGAAACATTCAAGGTGAAGTGACCTATTAACACTCCTCCAGAGGAAAGGGGGGGGGCAGGGTGTTAACAGGTTACAGATTGGATTTATGGCTTATTACAACAGTGTGTCTGTTCAGTTCATGACTTTTACTGTCTAGTAAAGTTATGAATTTAAGATCCCAGGTTTGTCTTTTGAAAGCATTTTGCAGGTTTCCTTTGAGGATAGGTCAGATACAGTGATTGCTTTGTGAGAAATGTTCACCCACAGGTGATAGGGTGTTTTTGTCTTTTATTGTTTTCCTGTGTGAGTTCATTTGAGAATAGAATAATTGTCTGGTTTCATCCACCTAACTGCTACTGGGGCATTTAGTGCACTGGATAAAGTACATCACACGTTGTGATAAGTATGTGTAGGACCCATAGATCTTGAAAGCTGTGTTATGTGTTGCGGGGTGTTGATCATTGTAGCAGTGGAGGTATATCCGCAGATTTTGCATCTGCACAAAGCAATTGCTAGTATAACCCAGTACTTCATATTTTTATAGATAATTGGCCACAAATCAATAGCCCTAATTATGGTACCCTCTCTGATGTAGTTTCATTTTACATAAATGCATCTGTCAGCAATCCCAATAAAACTTCAGAAACCCCATAAAGAAGAAAACTCGTTAATCTCCCACAAATTGAGCCTATATAATCTAGTATTTAGTAGTATATGTTCATCATTGCAATATGAGATTGCAAGATCATATTGTTCAACAGGATCATTAGCCATTGTGATACAGTCACCAAGCAAACCACATTACTTAAGCGACTTGGGCCTAGTTTCCAGTGGACTTTTCAAAGAGACAGTGAATCAAAACCAATTCCAAACATATATGTACATAACTCAAAAATGATACAGCCTACCTGTCAGAATTGATTGGTCTACCCTTAGAGTTGTAGATTTGATAGAAGTAATTCTTATATCAGCAGGAACCTTGTCACCAACTATGGATTCAAAACAAAAGTTAGAAAATTTAGTTATTCAGTGATGATTTATACGCAATCACACTATATCATTAACTTTTTAGATGTTTGCTGGGTAACTGCTGAGTAAGTGTTCAGTTAATGATACTATCAGCATTTCCTATAGCGTTTGTAAGTTGCAATATTCTTTACAAAAGTGTTATAAAATTCACTTTGAGCTGCTAAAATAATTCAGACCTGTATAAGCACTAATAAATAAGTCTGTCTGGTACAAGTTTACAAGTCTCTGAAAAACAGAAATGAAAACATTTTATGTTTCCATGAAGTCACTTCTCAGAACACCTTGAGGTAACATGGACAGAGCATGGCCTACTAGAAGCTGAATGAGTTCTAGAAGCAACTGGAGAATATACATTTCAAATCTTTTCCATGTATCAAAAAATCCACAAACTACTGTGGTTTCCAGGCACCGATATTGGCTACTGGCTTTGAATTTCCCCTCTCTAGAAATTCTTTTACGCAATATCCTGTTTGGCACAAAAAAAATAGCTAAAGTTAGTCCTCAGCTATCCAAAGATGGGAAAAATACAGAGAATTTTCAAAGTTAACTTCAAATATTTTCCTTCAATACAAAGGCTGCAGTACCCACTTGTTAGGGACCAACTGTGAATGTAATGCACTTCTAGAAATGTGCTAGCCATTGCGAAGTTCTAATGCTATATTCTAAACCAGTGGTTCCCAAACTTTAACAGCCTGCGAACCCCTTTTACTAAATTGTGAAATCTTGTGAACCCCCTCCTAAAAAATTAGTATTTCCAGGGATTTAAGTTTAAATTTCCTCTGCACTCTATGGGGTTCCTGCTGCTGGACCCCGCTGACCGCCCCTGTCAACTGAGCTTGGGCTGCAGGTCCCGCTGACCACCAGGGTTTGGACTGCCAGCCCCAACTGCCCGGCCCTGCTCTTCCTGGGGTTGGGGCTGCCAGCCCCACGCGGAGGGCTGGGGTTGGGGCTGCCAGATCCCCCACTGACAGGGGCAGGGCTCGGGCTGCCAGCCCCAACTGCCCAGCCCCACTCTCCCTGGGGCTCAGGCTGCCGGCCCTGCGTGGAGGGCTGGGGTTCAGGTTCGGGCAGCCGGCTCCCCCAGTGATGGGGGCAGGGCTCGGGCTGCCAGCCCAAACTGTCCGGCCCCACTCTCCCTGGTGCTCGGGCTGCCGGCTCCCCCACACACGGGGGCAGGGCTCAGGCTGCCAGCCCCAACCGCCGCACCCCACTCTCCCTGGGGCTCGGGCTGTTTGCCCTGCAACTGGGTCCCACCTGCTGCCTCCAATGCTTGGGGTCCTCTGGCTGCCATTAGTGAAATTTTTCTGGCAAACCCCCTGTAACATTCTATGAACCCCAGTTTGGGAACCACTGTTCTAAACAATGTCATACAGTGCAGAGGTCAATTTTACATTTGAATAGTATATTGGCTTAATTTTTCCATAGCCTCAAAACAATACGATCAGCTAACCATTAAGATACCAAGTTCTGAATCCCCAATTGTGATGACATTCACATTAGATATTTTCTGTCCTGGTATTGACCTTATATATTCTACCTACTAGATATTAATGAAAACATTTGAGAAAATCCTTTTCATCTAATGCCAGGAACAGTTTTCTAAAAATGTAGTTGGAGAGGACAGTAAGTAGAGAAGATGCTCCTGAAGATGCTACAGAGTAATAAGCATGTGCCCAGAGCTATGTAGCTGGCTGTTCTCTAGCACCTTAATTGTTTTTTTTCCTCTCCAGCATCTTCAGTGGGTTTTTTAATCCCAAATTCATTCCCCTTTCTACTCCCTCTTATTCTGCTATTCCTGGTTTTCAAGTCACAGCAAAATGAACTGCTGCTCTGTCACCACCACCATTTGGTGAATCAGCCCAAGAAATTGGTTTGTGGAGGCAAATAAGCTGGTTGAAACTTGTTAATTTGACTCACAGTTCTGTACATCTCTTTATATGCTGCACCTAACAATTTTTAATTGGTTAGTATAATCCCTGTATAAAGTCATTTCTATTCTTAGTGTGGAAAGTCTCTAATTTCAATTATTGTGAAATAAAGCATACAAGTTCTGAAGGAAACAAAGAATCTGAATGCTTTGATCAGTAGCTAGTAAGAACTGATCTTGTCAGTGGATGGATTCATTACAACAGTCCCTCTCTAGTATGTCCCTGCAGTAAAAAAAAAAAGCAAGCTGCAATTCCTGCAGGAACTGCTTATGCAACTAGAAGCAATAGTGAACATAAAGAGAGTAACAGTGTAAATAAGCCAGCAAGAATGTTACAACCTTATTCAGTGTATACCAGTTAATAAGCAGAAAGGCCGTGGTGGAGAGAAGTGGGATCTGAGAAGGAGGATTAAACGAACACTATTTTTAACTGTAAAAAGCCAATTTAAAAAAAAAAAGAATTCTGTGCCATATTCTCCATGATTGCTCACTAGGATAAAAATAACACTAATTGGAAAATTCTCCTTTCAGGTGACAAACATAGAAGAACTACACTAATTTACAAAATGTCCATCACATCTTTGTATGAAAAAGGCCAATAAACAGCTAAATTCATTTTCCATTTTGTACCATTATTGCATGTGAAAACTAATCTAAGCTACAGTGCCCTTGAGCAGTGAGAGAAAATAGCATTAGACAAACAATGACCAAGGCCAAAAATGGGAAAACTATTTGAATATGCTCCCCGGATGTCGTGATGAGGTTTATATGTAGACATATGATAGCAGCTGGTTTTCAGCTATCACAATTCCACAAGAACAGAAGGCTAATACCTCAGTACAATGTGGTACAGGTCTTGTCAATCTGTATGCGCACACTATTGCTGTACTTTCAACAGCTGAGCATCTACTAGTATCTCAAATGTACCAATACATTTGACAAGGCTATATTAGAAGACTGGATCTCTTTACCCAGAACTTTACAGTGACTTTCTGTGTACACGTAACCACCTAAAGCAGCACTTAAAAAACAAACAAAAAACAAAGACCGCACATTTTCTTTTAATTGAAAAGAACATTTAGAAAAATATACTTAAATAAGTGTCTTTATCTACTGCTTTTGAAGTTCTATAAATTGTTCAGCAAACTGGTCATGGAAAGCAGAAAGTTGATGAAATTTAAACTTCAGGATAGAGCTTTTGTCCGCTAGATTAATGATATCCAATGACCTGATAATCCATGAAATTAATATTTACTTCTAGTCACTAACAATTGTTTTAGGCAAAAGATATTGTGACCAAGTTAACATTCATTTTGTTGTTCTATAGTTTGCCAGCCTGTCCAAATAAATTTAAGACAGACAGACACCATATACACAAACATTGAGGTTATACTAGTGCCACAATACAGTACATAGATTTAGAAGAATTTGGTTTCCTCCTCTATAGTCACAACCTAAACCTCCAATTCTTCCTCTTCCTTTAGAGCACAAACTTTTCTATTCTGCAAATAAACTAACAGATTTTAAAAATTACACAGAATTGACATAGCTCTTTGATGACTGATGGTGCAGAACTTGGAATCTGCACACATCCACATGGGATAGGTAAGTATTATTGCCATTTTACAGACAGGAAAATGGAGGCACAAAGACAAGCAACTTGCTCTAGGCCATAGCCCAGTAGTAGCAGAGCCAGCATTAAAACTCAGAGGACTTCAATTCCTAATCCGGTGTCCATTCCTCCATCTATTCGAATCCACCTGTATGGCCAGTAACATAGGAAGTTTGGATTACAAGCAGAAGTGATTCAAAGCTTGTTGCATTTTAAGACCACAGTCACATCTCTAAGTATGTATTGCAGTTTACACAAAATTAGTCCAATGGACAGCCCCATACAAGTTACAAGACTGCATTTCCCACTCACCCATTCTCACTTTCTTTCACTGAAGGCCACAATCAAGGTTCGAACCAGTTTACATAATGACACTAATGCAAAACCTTTTTATGATAAAATTAAGCTTTTAAGGCATTGCCTCTGAGCTGTTCTAGTCAACATGATGGTTAAGACACTGGTAGCCACCTGGAGCACTGATGGAACACTACCACCAGTGCAACTGAAACTCTGGTAGTAATCACAAGAAATTTTTTGGCAAAAAAGTCTAGTATACACAATGTCTCCGTCATTGGTAGCTTCCTTCCTCTATATCATTCAACACTGGAAAGAAACCAAGTTCTAATATTTCAGCTGGTTTCAGATCATCCATAGAAACCATAAAAGTATTTCAGAAGGACCAAGATATATCCCTAGGCCACAAACTAGGGCTGAAGCAAGCCAACAAGAACCTGAACACTAAAACATTTGGAACAGTTTTTGGCTGCTACAGAACTGCCACAAAGTGAGATGCCATAGAAATGGCTAGGCTTAGTGTTTGTGAGAGAGGAATTCCACTATATTTCCTCCAAAAATCTAAAGCCACTATTAAAATTTAACTTGATTATCTCACACCCCACCCCGGGGGGGGGGGGGGGGGGGAAACGGGACAAAACAGAATTACACTTGTGTGTGGTTTTTAGTTCCAAAAGTAGATTGTAGGATTACAATGCCTCACTCTTGAGGACTGAAAGATTACCTAGTCCTAGAGATAGGGGTTTTAGACAGTGCCCTGATTTATGCATCATTTCTTTATAGATATTGGCCCAAATCCTGCTTCTCTGCCTCATACAAGCAGTCCCACTGACTTAAAAATGGGTTCTATAAGTAAAGAAAGTAGGATTTTGCTCAGAAATCTTTATTCCTCTTTGTGCCACCAAAAAAATGAAATATTTTTCAGTAAAGTTTTAATATAAATCCTGATATGTAATAGAGAATCTGTTTTTAAAAACATATCATTAGCCAAAATAATAAGAGGTTTAAGTACTGCTCTAAACTCAATTTGAGTGTGGATGTATTTTGAACTGAAGTGGACAATTTAGGACATTCAGATTTAAATACAAAAAACTTTTGGGCCAACTTTAAAGTTCAAATTCATATTGCAACTAAAAATACTGATTCATCAGATATGCAGATCCTGGAGCTTTAATCAGAATCTGGTTCTAACTTGTAAGTACCTGAAATTACTGAGTATTTCAGTTCATTAAGGTAAGACTGCCTTTTCTAGTGCCATCTATTTTGCTTTAGATGTATTTTATTCCCAAGTTTAAAACTGGTTTTCAGGTTACTTAATTTGCTGTGCTGGAAATGGCCTAACCTGACGATTACTTTAGATAAGCTATTACCAGCAGGACAGTGGGGTGGGAGGAGGTATTGTTTCATATTCTCTGTGTATATAAAAAGTCTGCTGCAGTTTCCACGGTATGCATCTGATGAAGTGAGCTGTAGCTCACGAAAGCTCATGCTCAAATAAATTGGTTAGTCTCTAAGGTGCCACAAGTACTCCTTTTAATTTGCTTTGCATCTCATCCTCATTCCTCCCTTGCTTGGTCTGTGTATAGTCTGATTAACTTTGGGCCTTGTACTGCAAAGATTTACACAAATGTAACTTTAAGCATTATAGTCAATGGGACTACTAATGTTTCAAATTAAACATACACAAGTGTTTGTAGGCTTGGGATCTCTGATTTTGAGACCATAGAGAAGGGACTTTCTATGAGACAGAAGAAAAAGTGTTGACTCTATAAACAGTAACAACTATAATCAATTGCAATATCTAGGTACTTTGGGGATGATTACAGATAAATGATATGGGATTGCAGCCTGTAAGTCAAATGGGAGACATTCCATTAATTTCAGTCAGGCCCATACTGGTTGAAAACTGCAGCATTATTACATTGAGAGACATTTTCAAATCAGGACATAGAATTTTACCATGATACATCCCCAAAGTTTTTTAGCCTTAACCCCAAAGGTCTTGGGTGTTGTTTAACAACAAATTAAAAGATGTACGCAACTAACACAACTTAAAGATGCCAGGTTGGCCATCTTAGAGAGCGAATGTCTCTACGCACAACACAATTGAGTGTACTGACTTCCCCACCAATGTACCTCAACCTGAGGAACCAACCTGTGGGAAGAGAAGGATTTTCCAGTTTCCACAAACATTCAGAATTGGCATTGTTCACAGTCAATGTGACGGCTCCTCTGAGAACTGGACTAAAACCACCAATCAATTAGACATAGGCCAGAAGACTAACTGTAACGTCTGTAGGTCATTATGAATTTGGATTACAGTAAAACCAACACTGAAGAGCTATATATCCCATTAGTCGAGGGTTCCCACTACCACCACACTTTCATGTTCTACCCAGAAAAAACTCTTTTCATTGATGCAATGCTTTGGATAAAAAAAAGTTCCCAATTCCAGTCTATTCAAACCAGAGACTAATAGCATTTTAAGCTAGAATATCACCTAGCAAACCATGTATTTAACAGTTAGTCTGAACAGGTTTAAAGTTCAATATAGATGGGGCCAAAAAAGTAATATTAACACTTTGAACTGTAGTTTGAATTCCAGACCCACATTACACTTTTGGGGTGCACACTGAGTTAGGTGGAGTCAAGCTAATAAACTTTCACTAGACTGTGGGGGAGCCTGCTTAACTCCCAAATCCTGCATATTTTAAACAGACAGACATTCTATTTTTAGTGTTGGTTTACAGTGAAAAGGGATTGGACATTCAGAACACCTTAGGAATAGCCATTTCACCATTACAAAACATAATGGCCCCCAAGAAAGAAGTTGTTTTATGTATTTAGACAATCTACAAACACATTAGTGAATTTTAAGATACATCGTCAGAGCTGTTAATGTGTTCAATTAACCAGATGTCCCTTACCCCTGAAACGAAAGCTTGCCAAGAAGAGAGTCAAGGTTTGCATGCCTCCGTACTTCATACAACATTAAAAAAAAAAATCCCACAAATCCTCAAAGTTGAATGGTCGGTTAGTTTGAGTGCACTAATGACAAAATAGCATACTGAATCCCTGAACTTGCAGCAACACTGATTTCATTATGGAATAAAGACGCCTTTTGAAAAGAACATATCTTATTTACAATGCTAAGTGTAAATAGTTTAGTCATTTCAGTCTCTGCAGAGAAGTTCAAATATGCCAAGTACCATCATAAATATTTCTTTTTTTTAATTTATACTCAGTGTTAACAATTCTAGGTCCATATTAATTCTGACAGTTTAAGTGCCCATGGTATCAATTAAAAAAAAAAATTGGTCCCTCTGACAGGTTTTCATCTAAAACTGCCAATAATAGAATGTATGTGGGGATCTTTAAAGCTTTTAGAAGTAGAAAAATCTTCATGGTCTTTGCTGCATAAAAGCAATTCTATGCCTACATGCTACAGGGAACAGCTTTAGTTTCTCATGTTTGCATATTCTAGCTTTTGCAAAATATTTCCTATACACAGAATAATGAATGCTATTAAAGTGCAGAAACTGTCATAACAAGAAAACTTAAGTTTGCCCACTATTGTACAATAACCTTTCACAAGAGGCTGAACTTAATTCTTCTTCTTAGGAATGAGGGGAAAAGTCATTCATGAATACGCAAGGTCTGAGCAGAGGGAATATCAAGACTTAACCTGGACTATTTATGATCAAGTAATAAGCCCACCAAAAATGTGGTCTTTTGGGGAAGGAGGGAGATGATAAAAATGAACAATGACAGTCCCTTCAGTTCTAACTATGCTAATATTGCTTACAATTACTACCCACGCAGACAAATAAAAAACATCATATGTTTGAGAGATATAGAGGTAGGTGCTCTATTACATTTATGATAAAATCCAATGTACCATCTGTACTGGCTTTGTACCTGTGTTATTTATAAATTATACTACAATTAAACTTATACAATACATAGAGAAGTCTGATTATGATATTTGAGTATGTGTTTTAATATAAAAGGGATGGGATTTTTGGGAAAGGAACAAAGGTAGAACGCACCTATAAGTTACCTGGAACCCCAAAGCAATCAATATAGCCTAGTGACAGAAGAGCAGCTTGTTTGTTCAGGAGCATCAGGCCAGAAGGGACCACGGTGGTCATCTAGTCTGACCTTCTGTATACTGCCCAGAGGGCTTCTCGGAATTAATTCCTGTTTGTAAATCGAGACTGGATTTTTTTTCTAAAAGACATACTCTAGTTCAATTTTCCAGTGAAGGAGAATCCCCTTTCTTCACCATTGGTGAGTTGTTTCAATAGTTACTGACTATTTCAGTGAAAAATTTGAATCTAGATCATTCAGACTGCAAATAAAAAACAGTTTCCAGCTATTGGATCTTGTTATACTTTTGTCTGCTAAAGTGAAGAGCCTTCTATTATCAAATTTCTGTTACCCATGGAGGTAGTTATAGGCTAAACAAGTCACCTCTTAATTTCCTCTAAAGTACAGAGTAAGGAAGGGGAGAACAATTCGGATTCACCTTATGCCAGACCAGATAAATGGAGGACACTGGCACAACTCAGCACTGAAGCAGCAGCAAACAGTAGTTACATCTATTAGCGAAGTACTGTATGTGTTCAGAAAATGAAAGGTAAACAACTGATATTTTATCAGTGTACTCTAGTTTTGAACAGCAAGTTTTCTTCACCCTAATAAAATGTACCAGGGCACTATGGTATTAAGAGTTACCTTGATTTTCAAGAATTTTGTTTAGTATTGTTTGTGCCCTGTTGAAGCTTCAGTTCTATTCAGGGTATACGAGAGCAGGTAAGTTCTGAATCTCATCAGTCAGCCTCATTCTCTCTAGCTCTGCTTAATAGTTCAGTAACTCACAAGGGAAATGCTGCAAGACCGAGAAAATGCATATAAATTCAATATTCCCTTTATAAATTCTTAAAGAATGTGTGTTGGAAGTGACACTAATCTTTCTGGATGGCTTCAATCTCATACAATTCAACTGATTTCAGCGAGAGTGTACGATGAGGTTAGGTTCAAACCCCATGTCTCAAAACAGCCCCATAAATATTAGAACAGCCTTTGACACAGCCAAAATTCCCTGTTGAAGGGTGTGCAGACAACTATAGGTATTCATTGTCTGCAATTTTAGAGATATTTAGCTTCTGAGAATAAGTATTTGACTTAAGATCAGTGCTCTATGGAAGTAAGATAAATGGTTTAAGAAAAACCCCAATGCTGTAACAAACTGCTCTATCACAAAAGCCTAGATTATTTGCACCCCTAATATTAAAAGGTGAACTGCAAATCTTTTCCCAAATACCCTCAACTGTACAAAGATTGGTGGATTCGTTTCATATTACTACAGTTGAATGCATCTGGAAAGCCGGTTAGAGACTGCTTTTAGGAGAACTCATTACAGCAGGCATTTTTACAACACACTTTAAAACATACACTAAATAGTACATACACTACAATCAGTAATCAGTTTTCAAGAGTTAACACACTAATTGAGTATTTGAGATAGCAGAATGTAATTTGATTTGTTCCAGAATAGATATTTTTAGAAATTGCTTTTTAAAATATTGGACTTCTATACAATTCAAGTTTATAGCCATTTCTTATTAATTTAAATATTAAGATTGGTTTAATATGCTGGAACAGATAGATAAGGTATGTTTGTTGCACAGAAATACAATGCATCACGGTAGTATTCTCTGTATAGTCCACTTTATTTTGATAAAAGATTAAGAGAGCTGAATAAGAACATCAACCATTTCACTGATTCTGCTATAAGTTTTGAGGGCTAAAACCTCCTCATCCCCAACAGCAAACACAGAGGGATCTGTTAAGCAAAAAGTGGGGGAAGAAGATGGACAGACTGACTACACCACAAGGACTCCATGCATGAGAGAATGCAGGGGCTTTGACGTGAGTGGATTTGCAACACTGTGGATGTCCACTGGTCATACCGAAAAGAGGTGGCTGGGACTACTGTGCTCCTGCAGTCACGGAGCAGCCTCTGGGAGGATACTGCTCAGATGGACCCCAAACTCTAACAACTGAAGTAGTTGTATCAAAATGCACCTGTTAAACATTAGAATGATCACTTGGCATAGTGAAACCAAACTAATTTTAACATTTTGAATAAAACAAAAAACTTTAGTCTATTAAAATGGACAGCAATTACGCAGTAAGAAGGATGCAATTTCCAGGAAGCTTGACTGTCTTAAAACCGACAAGTTCTATAGCAGAGCAGTAAAGTTAAAAAGCCATTTGAGGATAACATCTGGATATTTGTTCTGTTCGTCAACTTTTGGTTACTAAGCTACACCAAGTTTATTTTCAACACTAGAGTACTGAGAACTGTGCCCACCAGAAGTCAGTGAATAAACCTTAAGGCATATGTCCCAAACACATTAACTCAGTCCTCCAGATATCTGATATACAGTTACTATGATAATAGAGCAAGATAAAAATTGTATTATTTTTAATGAGCTTTTAAAAGGCTCCCATATAAATGCGTCCAGTCTCACAAAATTATTCCTGTTTTCCACTAACTCTGCTTAACCATGTCTGAAAGATGTAGTTTTCATGAAACAGATACTGCTTTAAAAAATTAATGTTTATAGAGGCTTCAACCAGATAAACATGTGGGTCATGGTCTCCACTGTTTCACCTGCCAAGAGCATCTTCACTTAGCCTCTAAGTTTACTTAATCAGCTGCCTTCCTTTTTTTCAGCTCACTTTATTTCACTTTGAAAGGATATTAAACTAGTCTCAGCCCCCTCTCTTCTCATCAGAAAGCAAACATCTATTTCAGCTACCGTAAACTTACACCCAGGTGACTCCAGAAATCCACCAATATGGAAAAAAAATTACAAGAAAAGGTAAGTGACCTCTTCATCCTCCCCAATGATTGTAAAGAAGTTGGCTCCTCGATCATCTATTTCTAGGTGTGTCTATTTCATGTAATCTATCATTCATTGTCTTTAGGGTAACCTTCTAGCCCACAACAAACTTCACTAGAGAACAGTTCATTTAAACACCTCAGTACTACAAAATTCTTTTCAAATCATTCTCACACAGAAAATTAAGTATTTAGCTTTTTTTTTTTAAATGCTATTTTAATCTACAGCTTCCTGACAAGACTTCTAAGTTAGGCCCAAATACAAACTAACTGTCAGAACTCCTCTTGACAGAAAGATATTGTAGGGCTAGTCAAAACCTACAGAAAGTATCTCGAATTTAGATGCCACTGACATAAGAGCGAAACCTACCACCTGGTTATTTACGCCACTCAATGGTGAGAGACACTTGCCTGGACACACAAATGTCATTGGCACGCTGCCTAGAATTTCATGCCCAGATATGTATCCCAGTATGAAGTGCTCGGTCACTTCCCTACATGGTCATCTTTTTGCAAACACCATGTCAAAGGCCATCCAAATACTCTTACACTTGAGACAGAGGCATGCAGACAGTTTCTCTCACCTCCAAGTCTTGACACTAACTATGGTATATTATATTACCCTTCTCTACCCATCCAGGAGCTTTCCCTTGTTTGAAACAATTTAATGCATTGTTTTCTGCCATTTAAAAAGTACAGAATATATAGCTTACATATCTGAATTCATTTATGCTGAAGCATTTATTCTTACAGCTTTTTGTATTAAGCCTGTGTCCTAAGGGGAGAGATCTTGGATGTTCGTTATAACTACTGTAGTCACCTGAATTCAAAATGTATTCAATAATTTTTGCTAATATCCAAGGAAAGCAGCTGAAAGCAGTATTACTCAAAAAAGTCTGTTCACAGAATCTAATGCCTAGACGTTCATTTAGTTTAAAATATGACATGTTGAGAGGCCAACAGAGTACTTAAGTCACAATCTATAAGAGGACTGCTCTGCAAATCAGATGTAAATATAATCATACAACAAGTGACTAAATTTTAAAACGTTTCCTAATATTTGAATATGCTGTTCTGTAAACAACTACCAATAAGCTTAACATGAGTTTTCTACAGTAACGGGGCACAAAAAAAAAAAACTCTTTAAAAAAAAAAAAACACAACAAAACAGTATTCCCGCTGGTACCTGTACATGCATGCTATTCAGTAGCTGCAGTAAGGTATCACATTTGTTGACATTTGCAGCTACTGTACTTGACTCTCCCAGCTCACTTCTTTAAGTTCCTTTTTAATGATCTTCAATGTATAAAAAGCCAAATATCAATATTATGTGCAACCATAAACAATGCGAAATAGTGGTCGAATTATGCCTAGTTAGTGCAATTATGCTCATAAGTGACACACACAAATTGAATAGATTATAATTTTTAAAAAGAGGATCCTACTCCTAAACTCTGAATTATATCATGCCCTTTGCTTTTATTGTTAGGAGGGGGGGAAAAAACGTGCTTCTGAAGTTAAATTATGTTTATTTAGGTATCAAAGGTTGGAATAAAGCTATTATAAGAAACAAAAAAGAACTCAAGTTAACTAGCACCTTAAATCAGTGCTTTAAAAAGTTACTTAGTATCCAATCTGCTATTCTTGATTGGGTAGATTAAATTGTACTATAAGGGACGGCATATGCAAAAACAAAGGAAAAAAAACCAAAACCTAGACCCCACCATCAAACCCTCCCATATAAAAGACAACCTCCTACCCAAACATTCACCACAGTAATCTTGTATCATGAATACATGCAAAAGCCTCAAATAATTTAGTGACCATATTTTCTGATAAACATGTTTACTACAAAAATAGGTCTCTAGAAGTATAACAGTTCAGGCACACAACTGCAATTGCAAGAGTATGTACTTGAGCACTTAGTTTGCACCTGCAATTACAAATTTAGCCAATTATGGCTAGATTTTCAGAAGAGCGCAGCCTCCATAAGTGGGGCTGGATTTTCAAGGGAGCCTAGCACTCAGCAACTCCTATCAAGAGCAGAGTCACTGAGTAGGCATGCTTTTAGACAAGTTGAACCTAACTGCATAGCTGGTTATGCCCACAATACCCAATTTGCACATTTGTGGCAACTGTGTACATGAACTAGGCTTGCAAATGCATGATGTGCAAACACATGTCTTTTGAAAGCAAGGTCTTTAAAAGCTCTAGTCCATCCTCCACTACAGAAGAGATTCAAAAAAGGCTAGTTGTCATACTCCCATTATTTGTGATATTTTGGCTTGAATGAGAGCTTCACTTACAGCCCAGCCTCACATCTCTAGACAGATTTTTGTAATAAACAGAGTATGAGTGCATCAATCATTGCCAAGAAAACAAGCAACATCAAGTTTAGCAAGACTACTTTCACTTCAAGTTTGAAATGCTCAGAGTAGTCAGAGTTGGATGATGCATGCATTTGTTTAAATATATCCTCAACAAACCTCAAAATGTCATGAGAAGAGTGGACAAGTACAAAAGTATTTGCTTTTTTTTTTTTATGTCTAATGCATTCAAAACATTCCCATAACTCTGGTGTCCTGTAATGATGTCTGTTTCCTGTAACTGATGTGAACCTTCCTGCAAACGTTAGATGAATCAGTTAGACCACAATTAGAATAAAACTAATTATTGCACAGTTTAACATTTTGTTTTTAATTCAAGTTGCACATCAGTGTGTCACTTTAACCACCAATATATACTTTCATACTATAACATGTTTATGGCCTTAAGAATTCTCAAGCAGTTAGCATATTCAGAAAAGTTAATTTTGTTCCAACTGCAAAAATCGAGCAACTACTGCCTTCTATTAAGAGAAATCCCCCACTAGAGTCAATGAGGCACAGAAAGGAGATCTTGTAGTGCTGTAGAAAGCCTGCTGGCTCCTCAGGTGTTCCATGTGTAGTTTCAGAGAGTCCCCCCTCACAGGGACAAAAAGAGAGTCAAGTAATACGATCCCTCTGTCTTCTCCGTTTTACAAAAGTTGCTCAGTTGAAAACAAGCAATTCAGTTTCACCTGCACTCCAGTGAATTGGCAATACAGTTAAATCAGTCAGTATTTCCCTATAATTGGATGCGCCAAACTACAATACATACCCTCAGGCTGATTATCCACTTGCAATTCTATTAATAATTCTTTACAGTATAATACCGAAGTAATGTGTCCCCCTGACAAAGCAAATTGCTTTCGGAGATTACTATTCTATTTCTGGCACTTCAAGTCAGGTCCAAAACTGCTGCAGTAAGCTTCTAGCCCCAAAGCCTACATCACTTTTGTGTGCCCCCCCCCGAGACAAAACAATTAAAATCAGCGACCTTTTGCTGTTGAAACAAATACATATAGAAGAACCTTGATTTTACAAATACCCATCTTACGAACGACCAGTTATACAAATCACTTTTCCTAATGAAAGTTAAAAAAACGGGAAAGCAGTGTCAAAGAACAAATCAACATCCTTTCATGTTCCGATGACGTCAATTAAATGGAAGTCAGTTTGCAGTGCACCATATTGCCACTTCTGCACCATACCCACTAATTTTGAGATGTTCAATTTCATGAACTTTTCATTCCCAATTAGTTTGTAAAATAGGAGGTTAACAGCAAAAAAGCCTCTGTTTAAGTCAGAGCGTGACTGTAGAACACCAGAATTACAGAAAGTGACATAAGAGAAGTGTGACACTAACTGAAATGCATAGACAGTATGCCACTTCATAGTTTATTAAAGCAGTTAATACAATCAGCAATTGATGTTTATATCTGCTTTTGGCCAAGTGTCCCTATAGGTACTCCACATCATGGAGGTGCGTGCCTGTGCATTCTAGATTGGAGATATTCTCAGTAGTGTCTGGGGGTCTGTCCCTGCATCCCAGACATCCTTGTGCTCAGATGAGGGTATATAGAGAGCAGGCAGACCTGCCACCAGGTTAATTCTCTCAACCACAAAAGTTCAGTGAAAGACTCCAAGGCAGAAAGGAAGGCAGGCAGGAAGTGGGGCACCCACAGGGACACATCTCAAAGGACTCCAGTTACTGTAGAAGGTACATTTGAACAGTTTTTTGGTTGAGACAGTCTGTCCTTTCATACATTCTGCAAATGAGATGAAAAGCCTGGGTGAAGTCCTAAAGACTCCAAGATCCCCCACCCTCCTGGCAGAGTTGATGGTTATGAGGAATGAGGTCTTAAGGGATATATGAAGGAGGGAACAGTTCCTCATTGGTTCAAATGAGGAATTTCCTCAGCACATTGAGGACTAAGTTTAGGTCCCATGGCAGAACTGGTTCCTTAACATGTGGGAAGAGGTTGACAAGCCTTTGATATCCCTCAGTGGTTGGGGGGGGGGGGGGGGGGTAGTGGTGAAGACCGAAACCTCTCAATGGGGGAGTGAAAAGCTGTGATGGCAGCTAGGTGAAACTCTGCAATAATCCCATGATTTTTAAATTGAACAGGTAATTGAGAACGTGCATTAGACTAGAGGCGGCACAGATCAGGGACTGTACCAAGTCTGGAAGAGTTTCCATTTCTGCAGGTAAGTTTTCCTTGTCAAGGGTTTTCTGCTATGAAGCAATACCGTCTGTACCTCGGGAGCAGTCTTGCTCTATACCAGAGAGCCATATAGTATCTACGCCTTGAGGTGAAGCACTGAAGTTTGGATGGTGATGGATCCTGATTCCTGAGTGAGAAGATTTGCTGTCAGGAGAAGATGGAGAGAGTGGAGTCACAGAGACATGCGAACCTGCCCTGGGAACCATACCTGTCCTGGCCACGATGGTGTTTCAATTTCTTCAGAACTTTGAGCAGGAAGGGAGTTGGGGAGAAGTGTACAGCAATATGCGAGGCCAAGGAATGACCAGGGCATCTCCCATCGAGTTGTGATCATGCCCTCCTCTTGAGCAGAAGCCTCTGTACTCCACATTGGATGATGTCACAAAGAGATCCATCTGTATATGACCCCAGGTAAGACCTCTCTTGGAATACCTCATTATTCAGCTCACACTTATGGTTGATGCTGAAAAACCTGCCAAGGAAGTCCGCCTCTGTGTTCTATACTCCTGGTAGATAAACTACTGAGATCTGTATGCAGCGTGATATGTACTACTTCCATAGTTTTATGGATTTAGTGCAAAAGGACCGGGATCTTGCCCCTCCATGAAGGCTGATCTATTATGTTGCTGCTCTGTCGTCCAGCATTATTCTGATTGGGTGGTCCCTTATGATGGGTCGGAAGTGCTGACAAGTGGTTCGTTACAATAAACCAATATGGAAGATTACCTCCTGAAGGATCTATCTGCCCTGACTTGAAAGGTTTTGGAAGTGTGTCCCCTGGCCTATCAGAGAGATGTCTATAGCAAGTACCTTTGTGGGAGGAGACTCCAAGAACAGAACTCCCACACACACCTTTTGTGGATCCTTCTACCAGTTTAAAGAACCAATGACCCTCAGAAGTACAAATACTCCTTGGATAGACCTTGTCTGTTGGGGGGGTAGGGTGAGGTGTAGAAAGTTCATGCCCATATTCTGGTTTGTGGGCTCTGTAGTATTGTTGAGATGAGGCTGGACATAGTGGCAAATTTGTCGAGGGACAAGTATGCTCTGATGTGGTGGAGGAGTCCTGAGTGACCCCGATAAAAATCTATTAATTGAACTGGAGTGAAAGTAGACTTTTCAGTATTGAGGCAGAGGCCCCACTGAGTAGAACAGCAATAGGTTTATGCAAGTTGCTCTTTATATCTCAAGGAACGAGTAACCTTTCAGGACCCAATTGTCCAGGTAGGGAAAAACTGTACTCTCATCTGCCGAAGATGGGTTGTGACAGCGGAGAGGATTTTGATAAGATCCTTGGCATGGCGGAGAGGCTGAAGGGTAGGACACAATACTGATAATGGTCTCTGCCTACCACAAAATGTAAGAAATGTCTGTATCCCTCAATATTTCGGTGACTAAGACATGGAGGTAGATGGGGTACTGTTTTTATGAGATCTGTTCTTGAAGGAGAAGATGATCTTACACTTGGCTGGTATATGGGTGTCTCCCAAATAGAGGCACCGAAAATGTCAACCATCAACAGTGATAGGGTCTCAGAAAGAAAGACAGCACTTGAAGACTGATGATTCCAACATACCCAAGAAACATCAATTACTGTTAACTAAGGTCACTATAACTGCATGCTACCATGTATAAGACAAGCTCAAGACAGGGCTAAAGAATTTTAAAGTTTCTGAATGAGTAAAACCTGGGCCAAGAGCCAATGCTTACTTCAGTTTGAGAGCATACTTTCCCTGCATATTAAAAAATAGCAGGATAGTCAACTTTAAGGATACATAGTTATCTCCCCTCTGGATGGCTACTCTAATAACTAAATCCAAAGTAGGAGGAAAGATCAGAAGAAAAATTGATGTATAGCTTAAATTATTTTAAAGGATAGCCATCTGACTGCCAGTAAGGCCTACAAAATTGTGAATACAACCATTTGTGACATATTTTCAACAAGATCCACCTATGAATTTTTTGCAGAAACTAAGTAGCAAAATCCTTAAAACAAAGGGGAAAAAAAGAAAGAAACCACCACGGATAGTCCAGTTAGGAGTAGACAACAATGTATTTTCACTTACAAGATGTCAGTCTCTCCAAAGTATAAGAGAATGTTACTTGTATTTTTTAGGAAGTGATGAAAGATTAGAAGTTGAATACCAGTGTTTCAATAGAAGCCATCCTGCTTTATTACAGGCATTTTTTTTAATCATTAAAAAGGATGCTCAATTAAAAAAATTGAAAATTACCAACTATTAAAAATAACATTTAACATGGTGACATTGGGAAGATTAAAGAAAAATTTGGTTTTGTTAAGTTTACTTTGCACATTGTGTTTTTGGTTTTTTCCCTGTCCCCATTGCTGTGTGAAAAATACAAACAAAAAGGAAAAATAACAGATAGTAAAAATCTGTAATCCAGTTAAAGCAAAAGATGTCCTTCCTACTATTGTCTACCAATTTAGAAGGTAATAGTAACTTAAGACAATTCAAAGATAAAAATACTCACTTAATGTAAGGTAATTACAGATGAATGGAGGAGGTCGAATTTTCAATAATGCATAAATGAGGTGCCTAACTTGTATTTTTTAAAAATCCCACCCAGGGCCTCAAACTATTAAAATTAACCAAGGCCTTTTAGACATATGTAACCTGTATTATTAATAAAAGGTATCTCACCAGCTACTTCCACAATATCACCAGGGACAATGTCTCTTGCTTTAATCCTTTGTACACTTTTTCTGTCTTGTCGATATACTTTGCCCATTTCAGGTTCATATTCTTTAAGAGCTTCAATAGCGTTTTCAGCATTTCTTTCCTGGAGGGGTGGGGAAGGAAAAAAGGAAAAATAAGATGTGAGGTTTTAAAAGCTAGAGGTCCTGCCAATTCTGACAGCTAGAATAGTCACCTTCTAGTTTTCTACATATAGCACTACATGAATACTACTTACTCAGTTATTCAGTGTTCATTCACATAGAAGATAATTATTCGACCTACCCCATTATGTGGTTGCAACTTCAAGGTGAAGTTGCAGTCTGGAAAGCACGACAATAGAATTCAGATATTAGTGAGCCTTCAAAGGTCTAGAAGCCATTGCCTTAAAATTTGCAGTTACCTCTCCAGAATGTCCATTATGTTTTGGTAGCTGGAGCTCACACGAACTATAGTTTAAGGGATCATACAGTTATGTTTGATGCAAAGCAACACTCCAGCAGAAACATCTATTAAAACTAAATGGTTGTACCCTAGTTCAGCTGTGCTTTGCTAAATAGAACACCTCCTTTGAGACTCAAATATATCTCCATCCCACATCAGTCTGGTGTTTTCACTAGTTATTGATAGAAATTAAGATAGTGAAAAAGACCCAATCATTAAACTTCCTCCAATACTGTTCTTGTATCCCTCCTTTATGTCTTTATGCCACATTTGAACCATGTCAGATTAAGAGGCATGGACATATCCACTTACAGCAGCTCCTTTGTTATCTAGCTTGGAAATAACTATTGTCCAAAAGCTCTTTTCTTTGCACTTGTAAAGTAAGGATACTACATGACATTTCACACCCATTACTTGCCAACAAAGTACCTACAACTTCCCAGATATAGTGCCAAAGCTAGAGCTCCAGAAAAGGCGGCAACGCACTAAAGAGTACAAACAGAAATTGTAACTATTTTTAGCATCGATACACAAAAACACAAACCTGAATCTTCTTTCCATAATTAAGCTATGAATGAGTTACAGCAGATTGGACCTTAAACTTTATTATTTTCTTAAAGCGTCTATGGGTATGTCTACAATGCAGCTGGGAGGTGCAATTCCCAGCTTCAGTAGATATACATGTCCTGGATTTGACCAAGCTAGTGCACTGAAAATAGCAGTGAGGTAGCAGTAGCACAGATCGATCACTAACACCTTAAACATAGTATTGTCTAGGTTTAGATGACCCAACCAGTAAAACACCAGCAGCTTATCTCCTGCTGTTCCTGACACAACCAGTAAAACACCAGCAGCTTATTTACTGCTGTTACCACCAGTGGAAGTACTGTGATGAGAAATTAAGAACAATATTAGTACAGACATTTTAAGTCTGTCGAGTATAGAAATTTTAAGAGGATGCTTTTTACGTATACAAAACTTTTCCAGACTTACACCAGCTGCCAAAGGTTCTCTAGTCTAGTAGATGTCAAAACTGTATAAAGGCAGACAATTATCTTTGGAAATTCAAACCATGAGCCATTAGAGCCTAATTTTTCAGCAGGTAACACATAACTGATTGCTCAGGGCCAGGTCTCTGTGTAGTACCAGTTCCAGCAGGCAACAAAACATCTTAAACTACACACATTACATCAGCTGATCTGGTGAATGTTGTGAAATAACTGGCAGGGGGAAGAGATGGGGACGCCATAAATACTAGCAGCTACGAGCTACCTTAGGTATAAGGAAGCTGGGGAGTATGGCCTAAACCCATGTCATTTCTCCTCTCCACTGGATGAAGAGCAGAATTTAAGCTCTTGCTCATGAGTATAGGTTACTCTGCATATACAGATAGGTAACTGGAATCTTAATTTCCGTTAGGCCCTGAGGTCTGCTAAATTTCAATGACCTTATTAAATTTGAGGGCCAAAGAAATTAGAATTATCAAATCAAATATAGAAGCTATCTGATAGGAGATGTTAGTTAATGCAGTCTTCAGAGTTAGCAGCTCAATAAATTAATTCCATCTTAGAGAACAAGATCCATGGGTCATCAGACATAAATAAATGCCACATCAGAAAACAAGCCTCCCCCCCAATCTAATATTTGAAATTGCCAAAAAGAAATTTTACTTCACGGTCTAAAGTCAGCCCTTCAAAAGTTTAAATCCATTTCTCCAAACTGGTTCTCTCTGAAATATCCAGAATGTTTTTGTTTGTTTAGTATGTCAACAATTGCATCTCCATCACCCACAAAACAAAAAAGAGAACAAGACAGAGTTTCATGAGAGTCAAGACAGAGCTCCTGCCTGGATTCTCCATTAGTATAATTTAAAAACTTTAAAGGCTGAAAGAGGAAATGTTTTTTAAATTGATTAAAGACAGATTAATTTAAACATGTAAAGTTTCTTCCAAAGAAGAACATAGTGACTTACCCAGTACATCTCTTTATACCCAATACACCCAGGATAGGTTATTCTCTCATATTTCTTTTTTGTGTTGAATTACAATGTTCAAATATTAGATAATGAATTAAAACTATTTAATTACTTTTTTATTCTGCTCTTTTAAAAACTCAATCTTTTTGCAGTTTTTCCTGACTGCACAAGTTCATTTACTTTTTGAATTTTTCACCCTATCACCAAGTAAAAGTTTTGATGTAGGGATTATTGCATTAGGATCGGATACTTTTTATTATATGTGCATGTAAGTGAGTATATTGTAGATTTTAAAACTGTATGAAATGAATGGTTTTGAATAGATGAATCACCTAGAATCAGATACAGGCACTAAAAAGTATAAACATTTTTAATCTTTTAAAATATATTATATAGTATAATCCCTCCATCTTCCAGAGAAAAAGATATCCACCACCAATTAATTTTCTCTGCATTTGAGGAGAATGCTTGTGGGGGAGGGAGACATGGAGAAGCAGGAAGCCAGACTTTAGAGGACACACCCACATATGAAGTTTTTTCCTACACTGACTTTACCTTGGTCTCAAACAGATCCAATGATTTCTGGTTTTGGACTTTTAGCACCTAGAAACCATAGAGACACGCACTGGAAAAAGAAATCTTGAAGTTAAACTGCAAATGTTATTCCTCTAGAGTAAATATTCATATCAATAATACAGTATTATAATCCACCTACCCACAGCAGTAATTTTCCAAAGGGGAAGAAAATATTTATTGAATTTCCAAGAGATATAATGTACACAAAGTTGTTCTTTTTAAAAATTAAGTTGCTGAAAGTCCAGTTACCCCTATAAATGGCATCTAGCAGAAGCAACAAACTACTTTTATGGAGGATAGCAGTCTTCTCTTGCTCCCCACTTGTGACCTTAAGGACAAAAAAAGGCAAGGCAAAAAATGCACCCCGTAACCCTTACCCCACCTAAAGGGTAAGTGAGGATTTTTAGCTTCCCTATAAATTGCCAACAAAAAGCGGAAGCCAAGGCGGAGATTTTCAAAACTACCTAAGAGATCTGGAGACCCTGTTACCATTAAAATTACAAGAATTGGATGTCCAATTTCAATTAGGCACCTTTGAAAGTTTCAGCCCTAAAATATAACAGCTCCCTCTCATCAAAATTCCATTATATCACTCTGAAAGTCTGCTCACTTTCAAAAAGCTCTCCTCTTCAACTCTCCCTTCTGGTTTACTAGGGACAGGGGGCAGTTCAAAGTGGCCTTCTCTTGAGCTTACTGGATAGAAAGTGCCAGTACCACGGCTGGTCAGAAGATATCACTACCTCTCCCCCTCTTACAATTGCATGTGCGTTGATTATTCTGTCACTTGCCTTTTCATGGATGGGGATGAAGATTCTAGTATTTCAGGACCACACTGGGAGGAGAGGTATGGAGATTCTGCACGGAAGAACCACATTAGCCTCACTGGGATTTACTCCAAGACAAAGGAGCTGCTCTGATGAAGCAATTTCCATAGCCCTCCCCATTCTCACTCTTCAGCATACAAGAGTACCTGCAGGACACAAGAGTACCTCCAGGACACAGCTCTTTCCATCCTGACCACTGCCTTACTCACAGGGACTATTTCCTTAGCAGGTATGGGAGGTTGAGGGACTGTCACCTTCTTCCAGTGATGCTGCTGCAAGGAGCTACTGCAGTCAAGAGCGGGGATTGAAGGGGAGGAGGAAGGTGGCACAATGACTGTCATAATGTATCCTACACTTTTTTTTTTTAAATTAAAGTGGGAGGTATGTAGGTGTAAAGATACCAACTGCCAAGAACAAGAACTCAGAGGCTCTGATGAGACATCATATTTTAGTGCGAAAAATATTTTAAAGACAATTTCTTCACATGAAAGAGCGTTTGATTTTATTTTAGAAGGTTTAGATTAGGCAGAGGACGCAGAGTTTGTAGTATTTACTCTGCCACACAGAAGTTAATACATTCATAGTTCTGCTCTAACTGACTAGAAACACTTATATTCTAACTTGGTAACAAAGTAGTCCTATGCACTAGTTCTCATTAAGGACTCCTGTATGAAACAAGAGAAGTTATTTATAAAGTTTTTTGCATTGAGTGAATTAAAAAGTCATCTGTAAATATTAACTGATTTTCCAAAAATGTTATTTTTGGTAGGGATTAGAGGAAAGTAATTTTATAGAGAAAGCAGATCAGAAGGGGTTGTTTTCTTTTTTGTTAGGAGGTTGTGGTGACACAGTCAGGCTGATAATGGGCAGGATCTTACAATCTTAACTTTGAAGGCTTAGTTTTTCAAAGCAGTGCAGTGGATTTACTCACACATTCCATTAATTTCAATGGACATATCTACTGAACTATATATGTAAAAAGACTTGATATTCACAAGAGTCTTCTTTATTTAAAAAAAAAGCCACAGCAAGAAAAGTTTGAATATACCAGCAATGACAAACCATTTATAATTTCCTGGCTGTTTTCCATTAGAGTAAATGCTCTCATGATGGAGAGCTATTTTAAATCTATTATATGAATTTAAGAGAATTTAAATTTTTCTTGGACAATTCTCCAAATGTACAAGTTATTCACAAATCTAAGTCAAAAGGCATTATGTAGGTGCACTGACTTCAGTGCAAGTCTCTTGGGGTTTTAATAGCTTTAAACAAATCAGCACACAAGTGTAACCATTTAAATTTATCTAAATGGTTCAAAGAATGCCTTTGATTCTTTCAGCATGGAAATCAGAAGGTTTCTGATCTACAGCCTTCAGCTGAGTGCCCATTATACACTTTGGATCTTTTTCTTTGAATTAATTTTGTCATACTTGCTTTCCAGGTGAGTAGTTAACAGCAAAGTCTTTGCTGCAATGTATACTAACAGAAAAAAGCTGGTCTATTAGGGAGGCTTCAATAAACAAGGGTATTTTACACATTAGCTTTTTCTCTTGCTAAATTAGACTTGTGCATTCATTCGAGAGTGGGGTAAAACCCAAAGCATAAATATGGTTGCCTTGCTAACCTGCAGTAAACTTTATTCCCCCATCTTCACTAGCTTTAGTTGGGGAGAGTTTTAAACCAACATTAAGTATTAATTTATTCCAATCCAACACCAGAAGAAGAGCTTTTATATTCCTTGCAATTTTTTTTTTTTTTTTTTTTAGGAAAAAAACCTCTTTTAGGACTGTAAGTTCTTTGTGGCACGATGTACAGTGCCTATACAAACCTAATTGGATAACTTAGTTATTAAAGTAGTAAAGACCCTAGATTTTGACAAACTTGAACAAAGCTTCCAAAAACAACAAGTACTATGTCACTAACATCACTTCAGCTTTGAGAGTGAGAGGAAAAGGTGTAAACAACTGCTCTATTGGTATGTTCCACATAAGTATGCCACATCAGATAACTCATGTATTCAACTGAGACACCTGTGATATTAAAATTTTTGAAAAATCTGACATCACAAAAATAGCTACAGTACAACACATGAGACTATGCATTTTCTGAGACATGCTGACTACAGTGTCTCTTCAAAGTTGTAAAATATTTGAACTACGTAGGTTTTATAAAACTTTAGAATTAATTTAGCAGGGAAAAGTTTGAAGGATGAAAGGTAAAATCTGCAGCAGCATTTGCATGTCACCATACAATATTTCCCTTCAACTGTCAAAATCACTGAATTCCTGAACATTTTCAGCTGCAAAGTAATGTGTTGAATATTTTTATATTATTAAGAGCATGCCTCTAAAATAAAAAAGTACCCAATAAAAGTTTACCCATTTGTAATTTAAGATGATAAATTGCTTTGGGCAGCATTTAACCAGAAAATTAGAATTGTGCTGCCAACTGAAATCCCTGGTTAAGAAGTCAAGTTTTTTGCCTCTGTTAAATTTGATTATCTACAACTAAAATTTGGACATTAGTTAAAAACCCTGAAAGTTTAGATTAGTCAGCTATTACCATTAATTTGAAATTGTAACTACTCAAATCTCCACATCAAAGCCTTAAAATCAAAACCAAATAAAAATTAAATAATAAAAAGTAAACTAGTATGGCTATTTGAATCCAAGTAAAACAATACTGCCTACTTAACTTCAGAGAAGCAACACACCAAATTTAGAAATGCATACTGTGTGTAGTGGACCTGTATTTTTTACTAAATACAAATGTGAAGATTCAGGTTTTCATCGTAGTATGGAATACAGATTCACATTACTCTTTATATTTAGAAAGATCACTGAATCAGATAATAAAACTTAATCTTGTATATTTAATAGTATGCAGATAGCAAATATCCATACAATAAGATTCCAGGATTGGCAGTCTAGAATATGAGTCAGTGGGAAGCGATGGAAACTGCTACAATCATGACTGAAAGTTCTTTGTTCAGAATATCAATAGGTTGAATCACTAAGTTTTGCAGTCTGTTAGAGCCCAATTTTTAAGTTCTCAGCCATTTTGACTTCATGAATTATACCTGTGTGGTATACAGCTAAAGTAAGCATGGCACAGATATATGCCTAAGAGTCCCAAACCATTGTGATATCTGAGGTAACCACCAATCCCCAACTTCGCTCTACATCTTGTTTTCATGCAACAATTTCATTGGTTGTATGAGAAAAACTGCTTAGATAATAGTTTACCTAGTCCAAGTCCCAAACCTGTCCAACTGCATGGGCTTTAAGCTACTATATTATGGAAGCACTCTGGTGGTGACTCCATAGATAAGTTCAGTTCTAAAACAGTGGTGGGCAACCTGCGGCCCATCAGGGTAATCTGCTGGCGGGTCACGAGACAGTGTTTACATTGACTGTCTGCAGGCACGGCTGCCCTCAGCTCCCAGTGGCAGTGGTTCACTGTTCCTGGTCAATGGGAGCGGCAGAAAGCGGCGCAGGCTACAGGAACATGCTGGCTGCTGCTTCCTGCAACTCCCATTGGCTGGGAGTTGTGAACCATGGCCACTGGGAACTGCGGGAGGCCATGATGCCGACGGTCAACGTAAACACTGTATCGCAGCCCAGCAATGGATTACCCTGATGGGCCACATGCGGCCCGCAGGCTGCAACTTAGCCACCACTGTTCTAAAATGACCTTGAGGTGGATCATAAACATCTTGTTTTTCCTCTAAAAGCCACTAGCCTTTTAGTATGACATTTCATATAGGGTTAATATTTAGGCCCTTTGTATTGTCTATGTAGTTTTGGTTTTCCTTCATAATATATACTCTTAAATAGAAAAAATTTGAAATGTGGTTCTGGCTGAGTTTTTTCCTTCATAGTATACCATCAATTGTCAACTGATCTCTTCTAACGTTATGTATCTACACAAAATTTGTTAGAGGGATTGGTCCTGAGTAGATCTGGAAGAATGTAGTTTTTCTATGGAAAAAAGTTTGGATTTCAGATACTGCTGGTCAAAATTTTTGCCAGAATATTTGCTGATAAAAAATGTACTTTGCACAAAAATCAGAGTTTTCCCACAAATAAATTGATTTTATAAAGGAAATTGATTTTTTCACTGGGAAAATGGAAGTAACTGTTCCCTGGCTGCCCACTTAGGACAGCAATTGTCAATTTCACTTTCCTGGCAGGCTAGCTCAGAGATGGAGAGGAAGAGCACTACCAGGGCTCCACCTTCCCCCAGCTCCCGTAAGTGAAACTGATAAAAGCTTTCTTGGGGGTGCAGCTGGGAAACCAAAAAAATTGTTTTTCTTTAAATTCCTTTCCATAAAAAAAATGTCAGTTTCAACATTTTGTCCAGATTTGGGAGGACTTAACTCCCCCCCCGAAAGGGATTCCCTTCTTCCAGCCAGTTCTAATTTCAGGTGACTTCTGGCAGTTCATACTAAGCAAATGTTTAAGCACAAACAGTTGCCAACAGAGAATTTATGTATAGCTCCTGGCATGTGAGGATACTGGTGCAGCAGCTATTGGTGCATAAAAATCTGTCAGCAGCTGCATTTTACACCCACCCCATAAAAACCACCTCCCACTTTTGTCCAATACCAAGCCCCCACTAAAACATTAGAGAACTGGGAAGATAATATACAAACAACTGTTGTGAAGTAGTTAGGGTTGTTACACACGTAAACCTCACTCAAACCCATAAAAGAAAGGAAAAATTAAGCCACCTAACAGAACATAGCTTCTTCGTCCACACGCACACATTTTACCATAACTGCAGCTACCATACCCCTCAGCCTTGACTCTGCTATGGATGCCATCGTTCCACCACACTCTTTACTACACTACCCCATGACAATACAACACCACAGCAAACCTCCACAAGTAATACTATTAGGAAAGGGTAGTTTAGGAAAAGGGCATGTGGAGAAGGAAAGGTTGAGGGGGTCAGAGTTAAAGCTGTGATGTGTGGTTAGTGGTATACTGTAGTTTTAGTAAGGCTTTCCTGTGGTAAAGAGGGTATGTCCTGTTTGATGACTTAATTTTTTGTTTCCTTTCTTTTGTGGGTTTGAATCAGGTATGTTGTACATGTAACAATTCTAACTGCTCCACAATTACCAAACTCAGTTAAAACAAAAACAACAACACTTTGTAGCATTTTCTTATTCTGTGTGTTCCAAGTTCTCATAAGGTGCTAATACTATCTTTACAAGTAGAAACTTCAGTCACTTGGTATTTAGATTCCATTTTTAAAGTGACATCACAGCACAAGCTGCTTTAACACCCAAAATACTGGGTGTGGGCAAGTCAAGAAGTACTAAAATACTTAGATCAAATAACTGAAACAAGATATGTTTTATGCTCTGTTTTTTAGATTCTGTTTGCAAACACCCAACATGTTTGATGTTTTCCCATTGTAATATGGATTTTTAAGTAAGCAAGCAGTTTTGTGGGGTTCTCTCTGCTGCTCTGTCAAGGCACATGTATTACAACTAATCTTAGATATACTATGTAGCTGTCTTAAGGTGACTTTCAATTTAAATGAAACCAAGTGTCAGATGAGCTACTGAAACAGATTTGCACAATCAAAAAATCAATCAATCAATACATTTTAAAAAAAAATTGTGGGATTTGTTTGTGGGTTTTTTTAGTCTGGAAGAGTACCACCCTTGGATAAAGATGCAACAAGCATGGAACCAGTTTTCAGGCAAACTGTTGTCCTGATTACCTGGCCTTCCTGAATTTACCTTATTGTACTATACTAGAAATTTGTTCAGTTAGTCTACCAGAACGCACTACACACCATTACATCAGTGACGTACCAAAAGACATACTAAATATTTTAGAGAACTGCATCCATTTTGGTTAGGCAAATAGGCTCAAAGCTGATAAAATAAGGTAAAGCAAGGTATTGCTTGACATAGATGATCTTACTTTGAAAAACAAAGATTAATTACTGCTATTTCTAAGTCTACAGGACAGTAATCATCTTGCTGTAAAAAAAAGTATTTTTGTCACTGGCAATGTGGTAATCAACTGGCAAGACTGAAATCTCTATGCTGTTTTTATGTTGGCTTAATCACAAGTCACTTTAGAGCAAAATATTTAAATACTTTTTAAAAAATACTGCAATTTATGATTAAGCCAATATTGAAGTAGGATGTGATTGTAAAGTCTTCATCATCAAAATGCCAGTAACAAAGTTTATTTTACAGCATGGTTTCTTCTATCATAAGCAGGCTCAGAACTGTCAACAGCAATTAAACTTTATTTTGAAAAAACATCTTATTCCTGGAGAGAAAGGCTTTTTACCTTATCAGGTTTTAGACTGAGCTGCACAAAATGGTAGGTCTTTATTGTAAAAAGACCCTTTGAAGTCTCAAAAAAGTTGTTCATGTCTGTAATTAAAGTTCCGAACCAATTTTAAGTTTCTATTTGAAATTCTAGTATATTTTCAGATGGAACTTCCAGTCAAGTTTCTGCATGGATAACATTCATGTTTTATCATCTGAAAATAGGATTTCATAATAAAATGTAATCCCATTATTTAGCAAGAGTAAACAAACACTTTAAATAAATGTAAAGCTCCTGTTAACTAATTTATCAAACCCTCTGTACTTAATATTTCATTTTAGCTATAACAGTCTCCTCTTTAAAAATATTCTGTCCCTTACTAATTCACTGCCACCTTCAGCCATCAGTATTCGCATACATTCTCCTCCCACTTGCCCCCCCACATTCTCCTTGTCATTAAGGCTTCTTTTCCTAATCCAACCCACCTCCACTGGCAATATCATAAAGCAAACTGTAAAGGATTTTAGGAGTCAGAATTCCAGTCTGAACCACTGTAAGTAACTAATAGAAAGATTTAAAGTAATTTCTTTAGTTTTTAAGCTGTTTTGCCATGAGCAGTGTAAGATGGAAAACATGTTATACTGTAGTCACCCATATGGACTAGCACACACATTACAGGAGCTTCATAGTAAAGCTAACATTTTCTCAATGAAAGACAGCTACAAGAAGCTAGATACACAATTTCCCCATCCTTTATTCAATTGCAACTTTAAAGATTTTAGTTTTGCTATCTGGTTTTGAAGTAATTTTTATTTGCTGTTGAAACAAATATTAAATATTCAAGAACAGAATCAATTATTTAATGAATGGTTTCTACTATGAACAACCTCTTTCCTAAAGTGCTGAAAGATACAGAAAGCAAGACTATGGCCAAACACATCCATAAGGTATTCTGTGTTGGGTGTTTTAGTCTACCCATGTGTTTAACATTTCTGTAGCTTCCATTTTTGCTTTGGGTCAACACTTCAGGACAGAATTCATGTTATGATTTTGGTTCCAAGTAATTTAATGTTAACAATGTATATAGTACTTTTGGTATATGCCTATACTACTTATAAAATCTGTACTGTACAAACATCTACTGCTACTAATCAAGAGCCTAAAGGGTTTCTGAGGTTTGGTATTACAAAAATGTTTGCTTACCTGCCACACACCCACAATTGCATTAGCAACTAATATAAGTAAGATTACAAAAGGTTCTACAAATGCTGTGATTGTTTCTTCACCTTCTTCAAACCAGGCCAAAACCTGCAAGAGAAATCACAGTTAATCTAAATAATACAACAGATACACAAAACATGGAGTGGTAGAATTTTCACAGAAATATCTATGATGTTATCACTAGGGCTGTAGATTAAATTGTAGTCAACTCATATGATTAATGCAAAAAAATTAATTCTGTTTTAAAAAAAATTAATCCCAATTGTGGTTTTAATTGCATGCTAAACAACAGAATACCAATTGAAGTTTATTAAATATTTTGGGATGTTTTTCTACATTTTCAAATACAATGATTTCAATTACAAACACAATACAAAGTATACAGTGCACACTTTATATTATTTTTATTACAAATATTTGCACTGTTAGTGATAAAAGAAAGAGTATTTCAATTCACCTCATACAAGTACTGTAGCGTGATCTCTTTATCGTGAAAGATCAACTTACAAATGCAGATTTTTTTTTAACATAACTACACTCAAAAACAAAATGTAAAACTTTAGAGCCTACAAGTCCACTCAGTCCTACTTTTTGTTCAGCCAATCACTAAGACAAACATTTGTTTACATTTATGGGAGATAGTGCTGCCCGCTTCTTACTTACAATGCCACCTGAAAGTGAGAAAAGGCATCACATGGCACTTTTGTAACAGGCACTGCAAGGTATTTACATATTTAAAAGATTACTGCAACTTTATACTTATAATCTGATTGGACTTTTTTCCTGACTGGCCACTGGTTTGTATTCTGGCACAGAACCATGCCATCGACTGACGATATCAACGAATAGTTGTCCCCCCGTTTGTAAATATCAGTTTGTGGTGGGGATTTTCTACTAATACTTATTCTACAAAAGTGAAATGCCTCTCTTCCCCATTTAAAAAAAGGGACTGCACAAAAGGTGATGAAGATGAATTTAAATAAAAACCTCCAAGTTTAAAATGGGAGAGAATTGGAAAAAGCAACATGGCTGCCAATGTTCCCTCTATTTTTTTAGATCCATGTGCGGAATAAATTTTTTTATGTGCACCAATATGGAGGTGGTGTGTGGTGGGGGTGGGGCTGAGGGGTTTGGAGTGTGGGAGGGGGCTCAGGGCTGGGGCAGAGAGTTGGGGTGTGTGTGTGTGGGAGGGGTGAGGGCTCCAGCTAGGGGTGCAGGCTCTGGGGTGGGGAGAGAGACGACTTCCCCCAGCCCCCTCCCCAGCAGCTCCGAGGCTGGGACCTGGGGAAAGACGCCTCTCCCCTGCTGCGCAGCCCTTGATAGCCTGCTGCACAGCCATGCAGTTTAGAGGGAACTTAGATGCCTGCCTATAGTGCTCCTCTTAAGCTTTCCAGTCAGGGTACCCAACAGTCACATTAAAAATGGCAGATCACGGAAGCAAAAAACTCTTAATTAAAAAGTGGGGGCGGGAGCTAAATCAACTAGGGGAGGTCTATGTAAAGATCTAACAATGTGGCTTTTTCCTCAGCTCACCTTTAATACATTCCCAAGCAGGAGGACAAGGCACCTAATGATTCTATACTTGTAAGGCTTCAGATGAAGTCTGGGGATTCTTTAGACTTTTGTCATTTACTAGTCTCAAGCACTTCAGGCACATATGGAAAAGGCCTATTCACTGAATAAGTTCAGGCAAAATTCTGCAATAACTGAGGAGACAGTCTAATTCTTTAAGCAACATGTTGAGCAACAGGAAGCCCGTTAAATGACAATAAATGGGAATAATGTGTAGAAATAATTAGTGCCACTAGTCAGGCAACACCAGTATGAGTCACTGACCAACTCAGAAGCACCTTACCAAATAGGCCAAAAAGCAAGCAGTTACTAAAGACACCATCATTCTGCTATCATGCTGCACTAGAACTACTGCTCAATTGTGAAACACTCCAGGATGTTAAAAAGGATGAAGGAGCAACAGCACAAGAGCCTTGAACAGAAACAATCTGAACCACCAAGCAAGACCAATATGAGAGCAGATTTTATTAGGATAGAGGAAATGTCCAATATCGTGACAGGCAAGGCAGCATTGTGTTAGGCTCAGTATCAGTACACTGATGCTCAATAGTATCAAGTATCTAAGACAGTGGTTCTCACATTTATTTGATTGTGCCCCCCCTTTTTTGTGTCTGTAGTAGTTTAAGCAGCCCCGCCACACAAGTACATATATTGATTAAAAAAACACCATGCAACTCTCATTCAATATTAACAGTAAGACATTGATTCAAACAAAGCCAACGACCCATTGTAATAAGAGCAAAAGCAAAACTGCGCTTGTGACCGATGCTTACAATTAAATGTGCACACCATGTCGTAGCAAACAGATTAACATACAGATGGCAATGATGTTGTATAATGCTGTGCAAGCTTAACAGAAATCCATCAAAATGCACAGCGCCATCTACAGTCAAATGCACAGTGCCATCAGAGGACCCGGTACATCTGGAGGAATCAGCTTTGCTAGTTATCCATTGCTATGGGTAAAACGTATGCAGTACTTTTTTCACCTCTCTAAAGCTTCTCTTCCTCCTTCCCCTCCCCCCCCCGAACACATTCCGCACCCCCAGGTGGGCCTACCCCAACCTCTGCTCTAAGAGACCAGCCGAAATTCAGACAGAGATCATAAGAGAGCAAATGTGACAGCTTGTTTTAAGTCTTAACCACAGGTGTACTGATACCATAAATCAAGAAGAGAGCCAGATCAAAATCCTTAAGATGTTTTAGAAGCCCAACAACTGCGGTTCCCAAAACATGAACCTTTCAAAAACATTTGACAAGGGTAAAATTTAAGTGTTCCTATTAATTCGAACTACAATTAGCAAGAGACTTGTTAGCAGAATAATTCTTGGGGTCTAAAAATGAGAAAATTTTCCTATACAGTAACTCCTCACTTAATGCTGTAGTTATGTTCCTGAAAAATGCGACTACAAGCAAAACGATGTTAAGCGAATCCAATTTCCCCATAAGAATTATTTTAAATGGGGGGTTACGTTCCAGGGATTTTTTTTTTTGGGCTAAAAATTTTTTTCCTGGAACCTAACCCCCCCTCCATTTATATATATATATATATATACATACATACATATATATATATATATATATATATATACACACACACACACTCTATAAGTTCTAAACAAACAATTTAATACTGTACACAGCGATGATTGTGAAGCTTGGTTGAGGTGGAGGAGTCAGAGGGTGGGATATTGCCCAGGGAATGCCTTACTGCTAAATGATGAACTAGCACTTGGCTGAGCCCTCAAGGGTTAACTCATTGTTGTTAATGTAGCCTCACACTCTACAAGACAGCATGAATGGAGGGAAGGGAGACAGCATGGCAAACAGAAAGAGACACACTGTGTGAGTGTGTGAGAGAGAGATGCGCATTTCCCCTTTAAGTACACTGACACCACTCTTAAGTACAGTACACTACCTTGTTAAGTTAATCAGCAAGCTGAGACACAGCAACTGCTGCCAGGAAGTTCCCTCCCTCCTGAGCCCTGTCATGTGTCCCCCCTGCTCTATGGAGATGGGGTAAGCGGGGTGCAGGGGGACACCCTGACATTATCCCCCCCCTTTCTCTTCTCCCCCCCAGCAAGCAGGAGGCTCTGGAGAGCAACTCCAAGGCAGAGGGCAGGAGCAGCACATTGCAGTGGGGGGAGGGACAGCTGAACTGTGGGCAGATGATAGCCTGCTGGGTGGCTGCTGCACAGGGAACTTAGGGGAACGGGAGCTGATGGGGGGCTGCCGGTCCACCCTGGTTCCAAGCTCCCAGCTAGCTGCAACGGGATACTCTTCCTGCAAGCAGTGGACAAACAGGCAGCTGCCAAGCGACCTTATAAGGCACACTTTAAACAAGCATGTTCCCTAATTGATCAGCAATGTAACAACGAAACAACGTTAACCAGGACGACTTTAAGTGAGGAGTTACTGTATTTCAAGATGACTCTAGTGACTGTACCTGTGCAAAGTTACAACAGGAGTCATTCAATTGCAAGTGTCTGATCTTCTTTTGTCACAACAGGTTGTGGGAGAATGTCAAAATAACTTCATGTACATTTGATACAACAACTGTATAGTAGCCTAGATTTAATAAGCACTAGCAAATGAACAGGGATGAACAGATAAATAGCAACACATTAGTTTTTAAAAAAAGATTACCAACATCTTTTTTGCTTTACTAAATAGAGGAACAACAGAAACCAAAGTTTGGCAAATAATAGAATCCATAATTATTTATTACTTGTTTTATTGTATTGCCTAAGGGTCCTAGTCACAGACCAGGACACCTTTGTGCTAGGCACTATACAAATGCCTTGCTATAGTGGCAAATAGTTCCATCAGCAAACCTCAGAGTCTTACAACACATGGGATATTCAATTTAAAATAAATAAATAAAAAAAGACTGAAGGGTCCACTGATATGATGACCCCTTACTGACAGAAATCTGGTAATCAAATCTTTGTAGCATTCATAACCACGAACATGATTAAGATCAACCACCATGGTATTGTTTTAAGACAATACTGTTGATAAAATTAGAAAATTCAACTAAAAAAAATTCTCTGTATACCTAAGAGGCTAAAAAGCAAAGAAAAGCAAAATGTGCTTTTGCATTTTTTTTGTTTAAGTGGAAAGGAAGTCCAGAGACTAAGGGAAATATCTAATACAAATGCTCCCCTGACACCTAAATGGCGAGAACAAATCTAGAGGGCAACTCTGATTCAACAATATTTCATTTGATTGCTCAAGCTGTATTTAATTGGTTTAACTGTTGGCAGAAGTCTCTTAAGCAAAGTTTAACAAGGATGGGGCCATGCGACTTTTAAAAGTAGAAACATACACAAAGACTAAAAATTACACATGCAACGACAAGCAAGGAGTGCTTGTGGCTCAGGGTCACTAAAAGAAGCAGAGAGGCTGCACCAGTAAGCCAGCCAGCAATAAACAGAATGGTCAAAAGTGTTAGAAAAACCAGAATTAAATTAATAATACTATGCAAGTATTTGTACTCCTAAAAAAGCCTCACTGTTTCAATAATTTTTATACCAGAGCACAGAGATTAGTCATTTGAGACAATCATGTTATTAGGAAAGATGGAGGGAACAGCATTCTGAAGACAACAAAAATAGAATACAGTATACAAAGAGTGGAAGTTCTGGGATGAAATCCATTGCTCGGGAGATTATAACTATGATCCATTAGACAAACTAGATTATGTTGTCAGTGACCAAGAGGCAGGTTTTTTTTACTTAAGAATGGCAGCTTAGAGGCAAAATATGAAAATCAAATGTTATCCTACCAATAAAAGGTTTTAGACCAATTAAAGTGGGTTCTTATACCTGTGCAATCTTCCTGGAATAAAAAGCTTGTTCTCCCAGGCCACTGAGATTTTTAACATTTAGAATATTTTGGACAAACCAACAGTGCCGACTCCCATTATCCTTTTTGTATTTCTCTAGAGTACAGTTTAGACTCTGTTAAAAATGCATGTTTTTATGCAAATGTGTCTATTTTACTGGATAGGACATGTTTAAATTTAAAATTAAACAAATAAAATATCCCTTTTTAAGGGTCTTAACAAGAAATTATTTCAAGCACAAAGGAATTGCCAACCAGAGATTAAGATTCTTTCATTTCTCCCAAATTTAGTTCCATTACTCATGATGAGATCAAAACTCTCCTTGCTAATTGTTACTGAAAAATAAAACTCAGTGATGATTATACAGGGAAATTGAAGTTTTATTGAGTTAACAGACTGCAACTACCTCAAGTATTTCAGTGTTTCTGAATATACAACTGCTTTGCTATATACTTGATGGTAGCAGAACTAAAAACAGAAGCATCTGGCAATTTAAGTTCTTACCTAGCTATAGCACCCTACTACAAGGGAACATTTTTAAAAGCTACATAAATTACTTCTTAAATCTCTGCGATCTTTCCCCATCAGGTGATCTTTTAGGTGACATTGCATAATCTGAATTTTGCTGACAGAATGCCAGTGTAATATACCACCACTATCCCTATCTTATGCAACGTGTAGTCATTACTATTCCAGATCTAAGAGTCAGGTTGTTCCCAGGATGTTTTAGGACAACCCTAAAGTCCTTGCACAGAAAATTCTGATAAGACATTTTAGGAAGGGTTCATGCCTAGAGTCCTTTATAGGATCAAGAGTATAACTTAACTTTTCTTCTCTCCAAGACATGTATTTTAAGTCATTAGAGATATACTGGAGGCATATGACAATGAAAATGGTCTACGAATACAAGAATGAAATGTTACAAAAGTATGTGCATCTAAGGCTGTAGAACAGCAATTCTCTGACTTTGAGATCTAGCATACCACATATACAGCTCAAGTACTTGGCATACCATCTTAGTAATTAACATCATAACCCATTATATCTGTACTGATTTAAATACTGTACAGCACCCTGTGTACTACCTGACTGCAGCACACATACCACCAGTTGATGTACAAACTACAATTTGAAAACCACTAATGTTACTGTACGATATTGAAGAAAAGGTATGTAATGCACCTACATAAAGGTGCAGAGGCAAGGTGTCATAAGCAAGCTTAACTTTCTCAATTCCTTACTTGAGTGCTTACACATGCAACCTTAATATACAGAGTTTTAAAATGGAATGTGTGCATGCACATACATGTGCAATATATAATATACACTCTTCAAAGAAAAAAATATTTCATAAGGAACCCACTATCCCATCTACCTTGCAAGGTCCACCAGGTAAACCTTAGGAGTTGTGCTGTTTTTAACCTTACAAGATGAGCAGTGAATGAACAAATGCTTCTCTGAAGCTCTGCCGCAATTAAAAGTTGCCATCATTAAGGTTTTTACTGCGCAAGTAATTTAGCTATGCACACATGTCCTGCCAGGCCTCATTGAAGGCAGTGTGATTTTCAAAGACCCAACTCAATACCGATTTTCACCAGAACTCAAACACACTTCACAATCAGGACTATTTCCATGCCCAATTCCAACACTCAACTTCTAAGGTGATTCAGCACTAATGCAATTCAAACAAGAATCTTCAGATTTAAAACAACAAAAAAAAGTCTTTACAAAGTATATTCTTCTAATGCCTTTGAGTACATGTGTGAGGGAAGAAGAATTTTGTTACAAAAACTTTCTGAACATTTAATTTTTGGACAAAGACCAGGTCCATAAAATTTCAGCTGAGGTGAAAGTTGCATAAAGTTACAAACTGAAAACAAGGATTAGAACAGCAGATATTATGCAACCTTAACTATACTTATTGCTACTGCTATACAAGGCCTTATGTTATCCAACTACTATAGTCGTAACAGTCTCCCAGATCAACAAGATTACAGAAAATATTTTAGGGTCACTGGGAACACAGAATCCAAGTTTGTGTAATTTGGTTCTGTTCTTACTCCTGCTGAAATCCATTAACTTCAAAAGAAACCCTATAGTGCTGCCAAAGATTCAACTATACATAACCAGGGCTTCTGATTTTCAGTTTTAACCGAAAGACACTGCTAAAGCATCCCCAACACAAGAAACAAATTTGTGTTTACCCACTAATCATTGGAAAAACACCAGAAATGGTTCCTTGCATCTAAGGGCTTGCCTACATGGAGCAGAAATGCAGATAACAAAGGTATGATTCCTAAAGCACATTAATGTGTTGCATATTAATTGGTTCATGTAGACTCTGCTTGTGCGCAATAGAAGTTCCCAAGTGCGTTTTAAAGTAGTGGTGTTTGATACAGTATTATGTTAAAGAGCAATATGGAACATCACAAACAGATTACTCATCCCAGAACTCTATATGCAAAGAGAAAGTGCCCCCCCATCAAATTTTTGGAGATTTATAGATATAGCTCAAAAATTGCTAAAAACAACCCCCCCAATTATATTATTACATCCCAAAAAGCAAAGCCCTACACATTAACTTAAGACCAAAGCAACCCTGATGCACCTCATTTTAAAACTAAACATCAATTAATATGCTCTGTGTACGCTCCTTGTAATCTAAAAAAAATCTGGTGATTTACACATATATTATTGTAGTAGTAGTCTTTGTAGTATTACAAAGCCTCATTAACTTTTCAAGATTTAGCCGATCCAGTTATCAATGATTACATATTATAAATTATGCTAAATCATCCTTATGATACAGCAATCCAATGCTAAAGGTTAATTTTACCTCAGCTGTATACACAATTTATCTTTCCATGTAACATTTAAATTTCTCTGGGTGGCAGTTATGGGCCACAAGCTTCACACTTGCTATATAACTGAAAATGAGTGCTTTCAGAACTAATATCGGAGTTTAAATTATGTCGATCACCTTGAATATTTTATAGAAACAAATATATTTCTATGTTTGTACGAGCTTAGTACAGTTGTTTGAAATTACCAGAACTAAATGAAAGTCTAATATAGCTTTTATAAAGAGTAAATGTCAAGCTGCAAGTGAAAAAACAGAAGAAATTACAAGTTATCTTTGATCCGAATACAAAACCCAAAAGCAAACAAAAACAAGAGTGAACTGCTCATAGAATAACTCCAATAAAAATTATTAGCAGCATTTCTATTTTAGCTAATGATTTTCAAGCCAGGGGCTTAACATGTTTTTCAAGAACGAGGATAAGTATTATCCCCGTTTTTAAAGCTGAGGAAACTTGAGGCATAGAAAACTGAACTGAGTTGCCCAAGGTCCAAACAGGTCAGTGGTAGAACCGAGGAGAGAACCCAGATATCCCAGTAGTGTACCCTGTATTACACTGACTGCCTAATTTAGGCAGAATAATTTCAGTAAACTGGAAAATGGAGGCTAGTCTAATTGTTTAATAAGTTCAGTAAACATACTAGCAAAGTACATTTGGCCATGTACATTATTTGACCTGTCAGTTTAGCACAGTGTTGAATATGGAGTCAACACACTAGACAATTTCCAATTTGCTGAATTTGATCTTTACCTTCACCCATTTGGTTGGAAATTAAGTGGGATGTAAATTTCTAGAAGTAGTAACTCATGCACTATAAAATTCCACTACCCTTTATTACTATCATTCTTTCCCCCTCTACCCTCATGAGGGATGCAACTTTCAGACCCTTTACAAAACGCTAACCCCTGCCGAAAAACTAGATGTTCACCCATTTCTTAAAATTGCTACTGCCAGCCATTTTTCTCCCAGGACATATCAAAGTGACTAGAATGTGTGTCTCCACAGGCAAGCTCAATGCCAATCTCTGGCCAGCTGGCAATTATATACACACACATACCAAAACGGAGGCCCTCTTCTTTGAAACTGAGTGTCAGTTTTGTGATATCAGAAGCCTTCACTGGCCCAGAATCAACAACGCAGTATCCTGCATCAGGCATAACAGATGAGAACCATCCTCTTTTTTTTTTTAAAAATAGTCTTAGTTTAAGATTGATCATTTGCTTGAGTCTATAGTCATGATCAGTTTAACTTTGGTAGACTGAAAGAACACTAGAAAATCAGTACAAAATCCATTTTTTTATTTTTAGCTTATAAAAGACTAATGCCTGTTTTTCTGGACAGAGTTAAGCTACAATTCTTTAGGTGGAAGTAAGTCTGTTTGGTAGACTTCACTAACAATCTCTAATGTTCTGCACTTTTTTTTTTTAAATAAATAGAAAGCAATCATTCTGTTCTCCAACTTGTCAAAAACAGACTTATCACCTTCCTCCTGTACTTAGTCTTCAATTCATTTCTCCAGTTCCTTAGCAACCATATATCCTATACACACTGCATAAAGAAACTATCCAATCAAACATAAATTAAAAACAAAACAAAAACCAGAGTCATTTAGTGTTTCTTGTCCTTTCAATCCTGTATGCAAGACGAGGGGTCCACTTTACAGAAAGACTATCCAAAGGTCAGTTACCAAATTTGGTCAACAATGGTGCCATCACTGCTGTCATCATTCTTGTCACTGTCAAAAGCAACAACTGTCACCTTGCTATTATCAGGGAGGGAAGGCAACTGAAATATTCCTCATGCAAATTCTATTTACAGTTTGCATTGTATCCAAAAACCACTTCCAGTGATCATTCATTTAGCTTGATAAGGATTAACTCAAAAGCAAAAAGAATGACCAGTTAAACTCATAATGGAGGTTGGTTTTAAAAGCCAACGAAAAAAAAGAAGGGTTGGGAAATCCCAACTCAAGTAGGTATACAAAAAAATATGATAGATTATAGGTGTGCTTTTTATAGGTTTGTGTGTGTCTAGTTTAATTGTATTCAAGAAAGAAGAGAATTATATAAACCATACATGAAGTGAACATGGAAAATTAATGCCTAAAACATGCAAAAGTTAACCTTAGCGAGATAACCAATTTAAGATTCTGCATGCAATTTATTTTTTCACATCATAAAAAGAACTAGTGCAAGCAAGAAAATAACTTAAGGAATAACCCTGTCCATACATATAAATAATGTACAGTAGTCTCATTTGGTCAATGTGTGAAAAGTCTGAAAAAAACCAAACATTTTATACTTACAAAAGATATGCAGGCTGCCAACAACAAAATTCTAACTAATAAGTCTTCAAATTGTTCAATCACAAGCTCAAGTAAGGATTTTCCTGCAAGATATAAAAGGCAGATGTATTGCATCTTAAATATCCACAGAAAGATGTGAAGTATGGATAAAAAATATTAGAAGATTGTACAAGCTTGCTTACCTTCTTCAGCTGGTAATTCTGCAGGAAGCATAGGTTTTCCCAAGGAGCATGTCAAAGAGAAAAGACTGTTAGAGAACTACATTAGCCACACTAAAGCATCCGTCATTAAAGATCATTTCTGAGCTAGCTAAAATGCTACAAAATTAAACTCTACCCGATTTTATGTATATATGAAATTCAGATTTTAAGGCAATGCTGAGTAATGCAATTAAAGTGCCTCCTTTCAACAAGAATTGGAACGGGCCTCGCTAATTCCACAATTTATGTCAAATACATTTTAGCAGCAATCTACTAAGGTTACAATTCAGCCAAGTCATCACTCATGCCTGCTCTGTTACTTCTGGTGCTGCTGCATACAAAGGATCACAAGCTTCAAACGTTTTTCAGACTCCAGCAGAACACTGATTTCCCTCTACATCCACTTTACCAAACCATAAGATGTATAGCCAAATACTTCACAATCTCATCTTTCTATTTAGGAATTGCTGTCTCCCCATCTGCTATTTATTACTCCTCTCTGTAAGCCGTTTCTGCAATACAACTGGCACAAAAGAAAGCTATAAAAATAAAGCTCTGCCCCATTGTTTTCTGAACAATTTTTTTAAGCCAAAAAAGCCCACCTTCTTTCAAAAGAAAAAGAACGAGGTTTGCGTGGGAGGGTTGGAAATAGCGAAGAAAATGAAGGTCAAGTACATAATAAAAGGGGCTCTTTAAAAAAAAATCATGTGCTTTCTTTAATGATAGAAGCTTATTTCCCATCAAGGTAAAAGGAAACGGAGGTGGCACCCTCCTTGCTTAAGCAGCCCTGACCGCTTAGGGTATAAAAGAAACCCACGAGGTGGAGTTCAAGTCAGCCATCTTCTCTCTCCCTCGCTCCTATTCCGGGTCCTGAGTCAGATGCCGGCTTTGCACACATAGGTTAGGCCTTGAAACAGGGCCCTAGGGAGGATGAGAGGGAGAAAGAGGATCCCAGCACGCAGCAGCATCCCCCCGGCAGCGGCTGGCGTGGGGGTTGCTTCACCTACCGTTGGCGCCCCATCTCTCCTTGAGCTTCTTGACTTGCTCCAGGCTGAGCCCAGTGCTCTCGTTCACGCCGAAATAAGCCAAAACTTCCTCCACCGTCTTGGTGTGAGCGTTCTCCATGGCCGGGCCGGCAAATGGTGTCTCTCCCCCGCTTCCTTCTTCTCAGCAGCAGCAGGAACAGCAGCAAACCCTCCCCTCAGCCCGCTCGGTGCCTCGCTCTCTCCCCCTATGGGTCCCCAACCGCCCCCGGGTGATTCTCACCATAGACCTAGACAACAATAGGGATCCGAGGAGCGCTCCCCTCCGGTCACGGCACCTGCACGCCCCCCCCTTCGCTGCGTACCGGCGGGGGACTCGCCCCCACCCCCTCCCACCCCCTCGGGAACACGACCGCCCCCCTTCCTCTCACGGAGCTAGAGCAGGGGCTCCGCTGCACCCCCCCTTCTCCGGCAGCCGTTTGGGGGCCACGAGACAGTCACCCCCCCTTCTCTCAGACGTCAGGCCAATGCCTGCCCTCACCCCGCTCCGAGAGGTACTGCGGGGGGTGCTAGGGTAACAACCGCCCCCACCGGCACTGTGGGGCGCGCGTGGAGGGAATTGAGCTGTCCTCTTGTCTCCTCAGCCGGAGAGTAACTGTCCCTTTCGCCGCTACGAGGGGGAATAAGGTAATTTATCACCCCCCGCTCTCCTCTGAGGGGTATGAAATGCCCTGTCTCCTCTAGGGGGCGTAGCTGCCCTGGGGGTCGTGCCCACTCGTCCCTCTAGGGGAGAGCGTGAATTGCCCGGCGGGGTGGGATCCGCTGCCGGCGCTCTCCACCGGGCGGTGTAGCCTAGGCCGCTGTCTCCGGCTAGCCGGTGCCCTGCTTGCCTCCTGCTCCGTTCCCGCCCCAGCGCGAGCTGAGCCAGCGGCGGCTGCTCTAATAGAATTTATCGGAGCCAGCTCGCCGCTGCCCCTCTCGCGGCCGCAGCATGTGGACGCCGCTCATTGGCCGGGAGCAGGGAGCGGGGAGGAGGGAGCAGCCCCGCCCGCACGAACCCGGATCCGAAACGCGACAAGCAAAGGGGCCCGCCCGCGCCGCGACTCTGCGGAGCGCCGTAATCCACGCCGCTGGTACACGTATGCGGGCGGGCGCAGGAGAGAGGTCTGGGTGGAGAAACGTCGTTTGACCACTGCTCTGTGAGGCGGGAGCAGCCTCCAGTGGGCTGGCGGCCTGCCCCGGCGTGACCCCCGGGCAGCTCCCTGCCCTGACGTGAACCTCACTACGGTCGGGGCGGGTGGAAGGCTGTCCTGGCCTCATGTCCTGATAGGACCCGGGACCCGGCACGGGGCGCTTGGCCTGACAGCCCCACAGCACGGTGTGCGGGATGCCCCTGTTCTGACTGGACTCGGACCCCAGCGGGGAGTAGGACGGGGCTGCGGCCCCCTGTCCTGACAGGCCCCTGTGCTGACAGCTCCCCCCAGCACGGCAGGGGTGGGCTGCCCCCTCTTGTGTCAGGCCCTCAGCATGGGGGGGGGCTGCCCCTTGTCTTGACGGGCCCCTGTGTTGACAGCCCCCTGCGTCCTGACAGGCTCCCCCCAGCCCAGTGCAGGGAGCTGCCCCCTGTTCTGTCAGGCCCCCAACCCGGTGCAGGGGCTCTCCCCTGTTCTGGCTGCCCCCCGCCCCAGCACGTTGGGGGTGGGCTGCTCCCATCCTGACAGGATCCCCAGCTTGGGTGGAGGGCAACACAGGTGAGAGAAAGGGGACCAGTGGAGCAAAGAGGGAGGTGTGGTGGAAAAGTGTCTCCCTGCTCCCAACCCATCACCAGTTTGATTCTCCCCAGCCATTATCGCAACATTAACTAGGTCCCCACTGACCCACTCAACACCCCTTTCAGAGCCTCGATTCCCATCCCAACACTAATGCACGCAGTGGCTCACATGTACACACATAACAATGACTGACCTAAAAACTGACACACATGTGCAACGTGTCACCAACTAACACTCACCAACTATCTCATGCACAATATCAATGACCAACACCCACCAACCAACCTCTAACTGGCAACAGTGATACCCACACCACATCATAATTCAGAAACTTCAAGTAACATTTAATACAGGACATTGACTGACGCACACCAACTCCAGCTGATCTGGGGGTATGTCTACAATGCAATCACGGGGTGTGATTGCAGCTTGTGTAGACATACGTGAGCTAGCTTCAGTCTAGCTAGCTCAGGTATCAGGGCAGTGAAGTTGCAGCCGCACAGGCTTCAGCGTGGTCTGGACAGGCTTGCACAGAACCCTGGGTAATTATTCAGCGGCTAACCTCCACTGCCACATGTTCATTGCTCTGGTATCCAAGCTAGCTAGTTAAATCTGGCTCAGATATGTCTACACAAGCTACAATTACAACCGGTGATTGCAGTATAGACATACCATGAATGACGCACAATATTGACAGTGTGAATTTACATGCCGAACAACACACAACCACACACAATGTACACACCCTACAAGTACTCAGCACCAACCAATATAACGTACATATATATTGACTCATACGTGTATACATAAAACTGCTACACACAAGTTGACACCAGCACATTGTACACACATACTCTACACCAATTTAGACAATACGTGCACCATCACTAATACAGTATTATTTATTAATTCTGAAGCACCCAAAGTGCAGAGATGCAACCACATAAGAAAGGTTGTATGGGACCTGCACTGAAAATACCTCAGTCCTGCAGCCACATTGAGGGAGAAGTCAACATGAGAATAAAAAGTTGCAAGGGATATGTCACCCTCATTTCCTCTAGCCATTACATCTATGCTGAAATGTGCCAGATTGTTTGCAGAAGTGTAGCTGTTCCCCAAAAAGCTTTCAATGTAAATAGACAGTGTCCAGGGAGATATAGAATGTGTCAACTTGACAATTTACTTTTTGTCTTGTATTCAGTTCTTTATTACTTGCCTCAATTTTTTTATGCACACATGACACCAGCCAAGACAAATACATAAAACACAATGCACTTGACACTTACCAGCACACACAAAAAAAGCACACAGCACCGGCACCCTACACCAATACACACACACACACACTGACCAACACATGACACAGACCTAACTGATACAAACTCCACCATTCAATATCAATTGATACACACATGCACATACGTGATACAGGCCAACGCACCTGTATTCAACATAGAACCCAAACACACCGCAACATATGCTCCCAATGTTATGTGCATACATGATAAGGAGTGATACAAACAATTAATGATATACACAGCTCATACTGACACACACCAATGAAACCAACCACATGTGTAAACACACTCCAAACTGGCACACACATAACACACTGACCAATTCACCAACACAATACACCTCACACCAACACAGCATGCCAGCATATATCAATCTGACACATGACGCAGACCACAAATACTCTCTCTATATAGTACTATATATATCTGGTGTGTTGAGTGTACCTGTCATATATATACACACGAATGACAGGTACACTCAAAACACTATATACACATAAACATGTAACACTCACCTTCACACATCAGAAACACTTCAAAGCCTCTGACAAGATTGCACTTCATTTTCTTACCTCCCTTTCAAGTGAGCCAATAAAAGATAACATCAGTGACAATGTCCCCAATAAACAAATATTAAAAATAAAATCAGATCATACTTCATAATGATTCCTCCCTGTTAAATAACTCTACACATAGTTATAAGACTACCTTTTGTGTGTTTGTTTCTCCAAAAAGCTCATGTGAGCATCTGTTAATGAACCTGAAACATGGCAAGGGCAGTATAACAGGATAGCAGTGGGCTCCTGAGGACCATACCTGTTAACAGGTGTTAGCCCTGCTAGGTGATGCTGAATCTTGTAGGACTCACTAGTTTCAAGTATAATTTGCTCACCCTAACCTGTCCTGTTGATATCCCTCATTCAACATGACTGCAGGACTTGGTATGTCGTTCCCCCTCGTCCCCTGCCCCCATTTCTTTTGCACCTTTGGGAAACAGATATATGTAAAACTGACAATAAAGCCCAAGTCGCATCACCTCATACTGCCTTCCTTTGATCCAATGGAAGTTCCATGGTGCAAACTGTGTGCTGTTGGGGCTCTGTGAGTTTTGGGAGGCATGAATGGGTTGATGGTGGCTGTGTGTGTCATCCTCTTTCTCTAAAGCTACTGAACTCAATGTGGTTCACTGCAGCTTTAATGACCAAATTTCCAATCTATTCACCCTCTGTCTTCCCCTTTACATGTGTGGGGGATGGGCAAGGTACACATGTGGCAAGGGAACAAATAGCACCGGGGGTTCCAGAGAATAGTACGGAGGGGCTGTCTGTGCAGATCACCCCAAATCCATGGAGATCCTGGGATAGCTGCACATTTGAGGTGCAGCTTCTGAAAGGATGATACTTTGGGACCTCATGAAGTTTCCCAAGAAACGTATCCCCCTCACATGGTAGAAGATGATCTTAGCCCAAGTCGGTGGAGAGGCACCTAAGCGCTCCCTAAGCAATGCAAACGTGAAGATTTCAAGCGGATTAATTCATCCAGCAGGTGCAGAGCAAAACACCATCCATCTAGAAGGTAAAGGGAAACTGATTTATTTCACCATGTACAAAAAGTGAAGTTAAAGTGTGTAGTCAGAGTGATACCTTAAAAAGGAACACAACTAAATGTGCTGTTAACCCTTGTTGAAATTCCATTGATTTAATGGAAGTACACCATGCATGAATTTTTCCCACTATCTTTTTTACGGTTATATATTAGGAGAAGAAGCCTAGGAATAGGGCAGCAACACAAAAACTACTCCTGCAGTCTTTACTAATTGAAGTAAATGGGAATTTGGCCTGAGTGAGGACTGCATGATCTGGCCCTCGAAATTCACTCATCCACATTGCTGCAAGGCAGAGTTGCAGTGATGTTGCTGGTTATATTAAGGATGGTCCTTTCCATACATAAAACCATTGTGCATTGTGGTGCTCAAATGTCAAATAAAGAGACTAATAGCTTTGGCTGGAGCTAAGCGTAAAGTAGGAGGGTACTACACAAATCCCTAGTGAGCTCAGCCAATGCACCTGAATCATGACCTGCAATACCCTTTCTATTTTAGGCTGGGCCTCTCCTAAGCAGACATGGGCAGTGTTTTACCACTGTGTTAAACTATGCCAGTTACGTGATGATTTTTGCAGACTGGCTAATTGCCCACTAGAGCCTCGGTAGAGACCACCAAACTCATCTCACTTGTTTAATGGGTTAGATTCAAAGTCAAGTGAGTGAAAAACAAGGGCATTGACCCCACCCTGTACTACTTTATTCCTCTTAAATTACTGTTATTAAAAATGTTGTACAGTTACAGTCTCTTAAAATCTGCAAAACATATTAAAATGCCACAAAAATGCTTTACCAAAGTGGAATGGTTTGAGAACTGCAGTTCTCTGATAGGATAATGCAGTTTAAATATAGTAACTATTTTTTTCCAGTTAGCTTGCTCTTTGATTTCATGGTAATATGTCAAGGATTTTTTTTCTCTCCCTTTAAGTAGCTTATAGCTTAAACAGCAAAATGCTTAAAATATTAAGATGAAACAGTTATATAAACCCAGTAGAAAAATTATCAGTGATTAAATGTGATTTTGAATTTGAATAATTAAGTTAGTTGACTTCTTTCTTTATAATTTTTATTGGTAGGCAGTGCGTATTCTTGGATCAGCAGCTGGTAGGATTTCACTACCACAGAGACCCAAAGACTGTGAATACAAAGGATAGAGTTGCAGTCAGGAGATTTCTAGAACTGGATCATTGTTCCTACACTTAGCAGCTGTCTCCCTCCTTGACAGTGTAAGTAGAAGAGAGACAGTTGGCCAGATTCCAATATCAGTGAACCTGGGAGTAAGGGATCAGAATCACGCTCAATAGGTTTCTTAATTTATTTTTGTGGCTTGTCACCGAAGACTCCATTGGAATAGCTGCCATAGCCACCTCAGCGTTCCTCTTTGGAAAAATCTTGTTGTCTATTCTAACACTGATGTCAAAGGGAGATCTGCACATATAGGAGCCGAGACCTGTCACACACATCTGAGAGGAGAATTTTGCCCTTGCTTTGCGGTCATGTCATTTCTCTTAAAGGGAAATCAGCTTGATTGCTATCTTTAAAATGTGCAACAGCTCCAGAAACTGGCCCATGGAGGGTAGGATGGTCTTTTGATAAAAACTCAGGACTAAGGAAGGCTCAGGAGATCTGAGTTCTGTTCTTGGCTCTGCCAAGGACTTTCCATGTGAATTGGGGTAAATCACTTATGAGAAGATTATCAAAGGCACAAATGGCAGTTAAGTGCCTAACTCTCATTAGATAGGCATCTAACTCTTATTTGTGCCTTTGAAAAGCTCCCCCTAGCACCTCTGTGCCTTAGTTTAACAATCTATAAAACAGGGGTAGTGATACCTACCTACCTGGTAGGGATGTATGAGGCTTCATTCATGTTTATAAAGTGATTTGAGATCTTGACTGGAAGGCATTATAGAACTGCAAAGTATTATTTTTGTAAAAACTTCGTGGCCATTTAGAATGTCATACTTGTCACGGTGTTGCATACCATAGCCCAATAAAACTTCATGGCAACAAGGGGAATAGAACTTAGATCATCATACTCCAGAAACAGGGGCTACTACCACTTAAGCTGAAAGAGACTATTTTAGCTGTTATCAGTGGGGCCTGTAATACTCAGCTGAACAGTTCTCATTTCCAGTGCGGACACAGACATGCACACAAACCACTTCAGTTTGTTGTTATATTATTAAAACTTTAGATTATATTATTCTGGAGGATTTCTTGTTGTTTGTACCAATGTTATTAATAGAAATGCTATTATATTACATGGTGCAGAATTCCTTACCAGGACAGCAGAATCTCTTAAACAGATAGGGCAAATCTTTTTCTTTGCACAGTCATCCCATTAAGATGAGTTAGTACCATTCCTAGAAGGGTAAGGGCAAATCCTAGAAATGAGCAACTGCAAGACGGGGATATGGTGTGGAGGGCTTAAAAGGCAGCAGAACCAATGCAATTCCACTGTAAGTGAAGGAGGAGCGAACTCATGCAGGGGCTGTGTTCTCTGGGCTATGCTTTGTGCGGCTCCATCCACGATAGCATGGAGAGGGAGTTATGACAAGCCAAGAGAGACTTCACAGATCTATCAGCCAAACTGCTTCTTCATAGGGGTGATTACAGTAGTCCCTGTGTGGCTGTAGCAGCCAGAGAATGGCTCTGGGAAGGCAAGTTTCTGTCTCCTTACCCCCTGTGGAGCAGTTGAGCATACAGCCTGTTTACTCAGACATAAGGACATAAGAATGGCCATACTGGGTCAGACCAAATGTCCATCTAGCTGAGTATCCTGTCTTCCAACAGTGGCCAATGCCAGGTGCCCCAGAGGGAATGAACAGAACAGGTAATCACCAAGTGATCCATCCCGTGTTGCCCATTCCCAGCTTCTGGCAAACAGACTTTGTGTAGTAAGAGAGATTTGAGCCTTTCAAGGGTAGATCCTTGGCTATAAGGAACCACCTAAAATTGCTTACCCTTAAAAAGATTTGTCAAGCAACTGTCTACCCAGTCAGAGGTTACAGTCATAGTCTTATGGTACTACACAACAAGCAAACCCACTCCACAAAGAATGGCCTAATAGGGAAAATCAGATGGGAAACTCAAACTGCTTGTGAGCTTTCCAGGTCAAAAGAAGGACTTGCAGGTACCCTTAATGTAGGCAAACAGCAAAATGCAGGATCTAAAAGCCTTTCTATGCGCTGGAGATTGCATAATTTTCAGTCATTCATTGGGAACTAATGGCACATTATTATTATTATTTATTATTATTTTATATTGTTGTAGCACGACACTAGTTGGAATAATTTTATATGGACTTTGTGGAGTATTTTCTCCAAACTCATACATATTTATTTACCAGCATCATGAAATCCATAATTAAGTGACATTCTTGGGTTTTCACATGTAGACAAAATCCTCCTATGTCATCAAACAGTCTCTTTTATTAGCAACAGAATTTATTAATTAAACCTTCCAGGCTATTTTTAAAATACTTTAATAAAAAATTATGCAAAAGATAAAAATCCTGCTTTATTCCATTCACCCTCCCCTGAAATAAGATAGAATTTGTCAGAGATCACAGCACAAATGTTCTTTTTGGTTTGATAATTAAATTCTAACAATTTGATCCATCAAAGATCCTTGCTAGAATTATTGACGCTTAATGAAACACATGATTTTTGCTCTCAAAAGGGAACATTTCTGTAGTAAGATTAATGGACACACTTACTTCACACCTCCCCTGTCTTTCCAGGGGGCATTGCACCTGTCTCCAAACTATTTTGATTCAGGTCAGAAAATAATAAGGAACTGTTGGGCTGCTATGCCCCTCTAATAATGTAACTTCCTAGGCCGAGCCTAAGGGCATCTTTCTTCAGTGGAAAAACTGCTTCCTTGATCTTCTGTGCTTCCATTTTCTGACTTTTTTTCTACCTTCCACTATAATCTATTATAGGTGCTTCATAACAAGTGGTGGTTGCAGGGGCTTTCATCTTATACGTGACCAGCAGAAGTTTTTGGTCCCCATAAGAACAAAATTCTTAACATGAATCTGTCAGAGCTCAGGGCTTCCAGACTATAGGACATGTTTTTTGCTTTTGCTTGTGCATAGTTCCAATCTATGTCAATGGAAGTTAGGTACTAACTGGAATTCTGACCTTCAGTACCCTTTCTATTTTAGGAATCTATGTTTGCAAAAGACTGTCTTACTCCTGCTTTTTTCAGATCTTTTGAGGAAAACACACTGTTGGGTCATACCTAACCCTTTTTGGAGGCACTTGTAAAACTCTTGAATTTAGCTTTTCCTGGAGCCACTTGTAACTCCTGGGTCAGAAAACATTATTGAAAAGACATCAGTTTTCACCACCTACAGTCACTTAGTCTGAGAACTCTAGGCTTTGTCCACACTGGGGTTGAAACCATGCGAATAACATTCTTGTTACTAGAAGTATTCTAGTATGGTTTTCCTATTGTAGACAGTCTTTTTTTTTAAATTAGACCCACGCTAGTAAGATTGCTATAATATGATAATATAAATACTAAATACTTTGCATTCATAGTGCCTTTTACTCAAGGATCTCAAAGCACTTTACAAACCTTAATTAATTAAGCTACACAACACCCCTGTGAAGGTGATTACTACTATTATCATCCCCATTTTACAGAAGGGAAACTGAGGTACAGAGAGATGAAGTGACTTCTCTAAGGTCACACAATCTATGGCAGAACTGGAAATAGAAACTGGGTCTCTTGGCTTTTCATCCTGTGCCTTCACCATTCACCCTAAATACTCTAAAGCATGGTTTTGTAATACATTCACTGTATGGTTTTCAAAAAAATATTCTTGTCCATGATGGTAAGGCAAACTATGCTAAAAAAACATATTTGAGCAACCACCAATCTACCAAGTTGTTGCTAGAATGCTTTTAGTCTGAATGCAGACAAGGCCAAGAGAACATATATTTCACAAGTTAATCCTGACCCAAGATACATTTAAAATAGATAATCAACAGAGTTAAAGATTTTCTAAATAATTAATGTACAACAGTGTAATGGAAATGAGGTGTTCTGTGATTTCCCTAGACACTCATTCTGGATGTATCATGTATGTCTTTGTATATCTCTGATATCCGTACAAAATTCAGATGGGAAATTTTCAGAGTGCATTTGTACTGTAACTGTACAGCTCTTAGAAAAAGTGAACAAGCTAGATAATGAATTACCTTTAAAATGGGCAAAATAACAAGTCCAAATGCATGGCAGATGCAGACTCCTTCTAGATTATTATGGCTCCTTCTTCAAGTGTTGACAGTTTTTATTAATGAAAGGCGCTGATATGAGTATGTCCACTATAGCCTTCACAGACATTATGTTGATTGGCAGACAGACAGATAAATATGGAGAGATCGTACAGGATGATTAAATTAAAAGCTGAAGGGGATGGAGATATTCAATGATCTCATTCTATTATATGTAGTGGAAGAAGCATGTGAGTAAACTGACAATGCAAAATTCTGCTCCTGGTTACATCTGTGCAACATCACTGACTTCAATGGGATTGCAAAATGCAGGAAGGAGTAGAATTTGCTTCATTGCAGAGAAAATAGGTCTTGTTTTCCTGTATGTGGAAACACAAAGCAAGAGGCCTTAGGAAACATTGTCCTGGTTTATCCTGACTGGAAGTTCAGAGATATGTTTCATATTTCTGGCTGAAATGGAAAGTGCACCAGGCTGTAAGCTACTGATCTATTCAGACAGCCTGTCTTCCCAGGTTTCAGAGTAACAGCCGTGTTAGTCTATATTCGCAAAAAGAAAAGGAGTACTTGTGGCACCTTAGAGACTAACCAATTTATTTGAGCATAAGCTTTCGTGAGCTACAGCTCACTTCATCGGATGCATACTGTGGAAAGTGTAGAAGATCTTTTTATACACACAAAGCATGAAAAAATACCTCCCCCCACCCCACTCTCCTGCCGGTAATAGCTTATCTAAAGTGATCACTCTCCTTACAATGTGTATGATAATCAAGTTGGGCCATTTCCAGCACAAATCCAGGTTTTCTCCCCCCCCCCACACACAAACCCACTCTCCTGTTGGTAATAGCTTATCTAAAGTGACCACTCTCCTTACAATGTGTATGTATGTTAATTGGATACAATTAACTTAGGCTTGAATAGAGACTGGAAATGACTAAGTCATTATGCAAGGTAACCTATTTCCCCTTGTTTTTTCCTACTCCCCCCCCCAGACGTTCTTGTTAAACCCTGGATTTGTGCTGGAAATGGCCCACCTTGATTATCATACACATTGTAAGGAGCGTGGTCACTTTAGATAAGCTGTTACCAACAGGAGAGTGGGTTTGTGGGCGGGGGGGAAGAAAACCTGGATTTGTGCTGGAAATGGCCCAACTTGATTATCATACACATTGTAAGGAGAGTGATCACTTTAGATAAGCTATTACCAGCAGGAGAGTGGGGTGGGGGGAGGTATTTTTTCATGCTTTGTGTGTATAAAAAGATCTTCTACACTTTCCACAGTATGCATCCGATGAAGTGAGCTGTAGCTCACGAAAGCTTATGCTCAAATAAATTGGTTAGTCTCTAAGGTGCCACAAGTACTCCTTTTCTTTTTGTCTTCCTAGGAAAAGCTATTCTGTCTCTCTTGGAAAACAACTCCCAAAAGACAGATCTTGCTACCTGTATGTTCCACTGCACCAGGAAGGCTTACGACGCTTAACTCTTCATCTGTTGAGACGAGCTGCAAAATTAGGGCCAGATTGTAGCTTCATTTGGCCACACAGGGAGTGAAGAAGGAGCACTGGCTACCCCAAGAGGAATTTTGGCCATGTCAGCTAGAATAGACAGGATTTCTCCAGAGCATCTTGGAAGTCCCACCCATTGTCTGGGTGCAGCAGGCTGACTCAGCTGCATTGGCTGTTGCTGTGGGCTTATCCTGCTTTCCACTTGGGGAGTCTAGTGACAGCACTAGACTAGCGCAGTACTCATGTAGTTATTGACATCGGTGAAAAGTGAGTGTAAATCATCACCATTCTGATTTGGTATCATTTTACATCTACATCTACCTCCTAATGCTATTTTTATCAACCTAATAACCCCCATCTATTTTCACATTTAGCCATGTAAACAAGTTCCTCGCATTTCTGACTTCGCTTCTTCATGTTCAGTCATCTATCGGCAAAGTTGACTTTCCTTCAGGCACAAGCCTTAGGGCAATATGTTGAGTTCATATACTATGCCCAAATGTGACTATTTTGCACATCACAGGGTTTTCACATTATGTAAACAGGAAAGAAAAGAACAAAAAGAAAGAAAGAATGAAATTTCCTTCATTATGGATGATAAAGACTTGTCCTACAGCACCTGTTCACAAGAGCTGGAGTATGTGATGCGAGTACGAGCCACTTCATACTTACAGTACAGAACACTCCCAGTATTTTTTGTTGAATGACACCCATGGCTTAGCTTTATCCATCCAGAAACAAGCAGGTTCAGGTACTAGTTTCATCAAACCACGCACAGCCCAAGGTGTAGCAATCACTTATATTTCCTTAAAGAAGTTCTCTTAGAGACTGTGAGGGATACTTATCTTCCACCAGAAAAGTTTTCTCAATGACATACTCACTACTGGTCTCCATCAGATGCTGAGCCAAATCCTGAGATATGCTACTTGGGTCTATAGGCCCCCAAAGTATCTCAAAACTTGAATGCCCCTTGCACAGCTATTCTGTATGACTCACCATGGAGATTAAGATTACAGTGAGATTCATTCCTTAGTCCACTCATATCTTGTAGTACTTCCATAGTAACAACTTCTGCCTGGCACAGACACCCTGGTTAGCGGGAGAGAGGGAAGTTTCCATCCCTCAGCATTGTAACATTTTTATGCAGAACAAAGCCATTTACTCAAGTTGTGCTCCATTTCCAATTCCAAGAATTTGGTCTTTTAAGAGTGACTGGTATCTTAAAAGACACCACATACATGTGTTTACTATTCACCTATCTAGATGCTAGGTGGCAATATACTTCCTAGAAAGGCAGACTCTTCGATGGGATCACTTAGCTGCAAAATGTCGATCATTCTTTGCTTAAGGAGTTGTGATTGTCACCCAAAAGCATGGCCTTCTTCTGTTAAGTCTTTCCTTTATTTCCTTCTGTGTGATTTGTTTCGAATCATGTCTTGTTACTGTTTCTGTCCATTTTAATTCCTTCTGAGCCATCCAAATAACTGGCCTGCAGCTCTTCCTTTGGATACAAGTGCTGGGCAAAGGCAGTGCTGGTAATTTCATTTTCTGCTATTTTGAATTAAGAAAGAATCAATTCAATTATTATAATTATTTAACATTCTTGTTTAAATTCCATCCTCTCTTCAGAGGATTTTCTTCCTGTCTTGATAACAAAGGAATAATACGCAGATATTGAGTTCTGTTGTGGTGAATATCAAAAATAGGTTGCTCCAGGATCCATCATGATGATTATGTTTCTTGGTCCAAGCATCCCTTTGTCCTGGGGATTTCTCAAAGGAAGGATATATTATTTCTGCCTTGTGTGAAGAGGACATAAAAGGCTGATAAACCCCTCAATTACCTTGCGCCCCATCATTTCAGGCATTGGCACCCTGACAGCAGGATTGTCTGGCTATGTAGACTCCCTCCTCAGGCCCTACGCTACCAGCACTCCCAGCTACCTTCGAGACACCACTGACTTCCTGAGGAAACTTCAATCCATCGGTGATCTTCCTGATAACACCATCCTGGCCACTATGGATGTAGAAGCCCTCTACACCAACATTCCACACAAAGATGGACTACAAGCCGTCAGGAACACTATCCCCGATAATGTCACGGCTAACCTGGTGGCTGAACTTTGTGACTTTGTCCATACCCATAACTATTTCACATTTGGGGACAATGTATACCTTCAGATCAGCGGCACTGCTATGGGTACCCGCATGGCCCCACAGTATGCCAACATTTTTATGGCTGATTTAGAACAACGCTTCCTCAGCTCTCGTCCCCTAAAGCCCCTACTCTACTTGCGCTATATTGATGACATCTTCATCATCTGGACCCATGGAAAAGAAGCCCTTGAGGAATTCCACCATGATTTCAACAATTTCCATCCCACCATCAACCTCAGCCTGGTCCAGTCCACACAAGAGATCCACTTCCTGGACACTACAGTGCTAATAAACAATGGTCACATAAACACCACCCTATACCGGAAACCTACTGACCGCTATTCCTACCTGCATGCCTCCAGCTTTCACCCTGACCACACCACACGATCCATCGTCTACAGCCAAGCTCTGCGATACAACCGCATTTGCTCCAACCCCTCAGACAGAGACAAACACCTACAAGATCTCTGTCAAGCTTTCTTACAACTACAATACCCACCTGCGGAAGTAAAGAAACAGATTGATAGAGCCAGAAGAGTTCCCAGAAGTTACCTACTACAGGACAGGCCTAACAAAGAAAATAACAGAACGCCACTAGCCGTCACCTTCAGCCCCCAACTAAAACCCCTCCAACGCATTATTAAGGATCTACAACCTATCCTAAAGGATGACCCAACACTCTCACAAATCTTGGGAGACAGGCCAGTCCTTGCCTACAGACAGCCCCACAACCTGAAGCAAATACTCACCAACAACCACATACCACACAACAGAATCACTAACCCAGGAACTTATCCTTGCAACAAAGCCCGTTGCCAATTGTGCCCACATATCTATTCAGGGGACACCATCACAGGGCCTAATAACATCAGCCACACTATCAGAGGCTCGTTCACCTGCACATCCACCAATGTGATTTATGCCATCATGTGCCAGCAATGCCCCTCTGCCATGTACATTGGTCAAACTGGACAGTCTCTACGTAAAAGAATAAATGGACACAAATCAGATGTCAAGAATTATAACATTCATAAACCAGTCGGAGAACACTTCAATCTCTCTGGTCACGCAATCACAGACATGAAGGTCGCTATCTTAAAACAAAAAAACTTCAAATCCAGACTCCAGCGAGAAACTGCTGAATTGGAATTCATTTGCAAATTGGATACTATTAATTTAGGCTTAAATAGAGACTGGGAGTGGCTAAGTTATTATGCAAGGTAGCCTATTTCCTCTTGTTTTTTCCTACCCCCCCCCCAGATGTTCTGGTTTAACTTGGATTTAAACTTGGCGAGTGGTCAGTTTGGACGAGCTATTACCAGCAGGAGAGTGAGTCTGTGTGTGTATGGGGGTGGGTTTTTGGAGGGGGGTGAGGGAGTGAGAGAACCTGGATTTGTGCAGGAAATGGCCTAACTTCATTATCATGCACATTGTGTAAAGAGTTGTCACTTTGGATGGGCTATCACCAGCAGGAGAGTGAATTTGTGTGGGGGGGTGGAGGGTGAGAAAACCTGGATTTGTGCTGGAAATGGCCTAACCTGACGATTACTTTAGATAAGCTATTACCAGCAGGACAGTGGGGTGGGAGGAGGTATTGTTTCATATTCTCTGTGTATATATAAAGTCTGCTGCAGTTTCCACGGTATGCATCTGATGAAGTGAGCTGTAGCTCACGAAAGCTCATGCTCAAATAAATTGGTTAGTCTCTAAGGTGCCACAAGTACTCCTTTTCTTTTTGCGAATACAGACTAACACGGCTGTTACTCTGAAACCTGTCAATTACCTTGGTGCAACTTCTTTTGACTTATGTGGGAATTGCACCAAAGTCACTGAGAAGACAATTTAGACTGAAATATAACCTACAAAGGATATTAAAAATATTAAGCTTGCTTTTTTTCCTTTGAAATACCAGGAAAGTCAAGTCTGATCTTCCACCTGTTTTGCTGGAGGACCTCTTGATTGTCTTGGTGTTTGTTTATTGTGTGCTCTCACATACAATATTAACAGAAGTTGAGTGAAAAATAGTAAAGACTTCTTTCTGCAGTACACTTGTCATTGAAGTTAAGTAGGTATTAATAAAAACAAACAAGAAACAAAGAGTTTTTAAAAGTCTGACTGATAATTCCTTCCTCTCCTAATTGCTTTATTTTCACTGTCTTTGCTCTTGCAAAGTCATCATTTCACTAGTTCTCCAGTTGTCATAGATTCTTCCAGAGTGGACAAAACTAGAATTGCTAATGTAAAAACAAGCAGAAAAATATATCTTTTAAAATACAACAACAACAAAATCAACTTCCCAACCCTCTTTATACATCATAAAGAACCAAAAAAGGGGGTATGAGTCCAATTATTTTTTCCTTTCCAGGTCACCTTTAAGTGACTTGGCCCAGGTTTGGGGTTCTAGAACCCAGAACTTCAGTTCCTGGAAATGTCATTTTTAATGAGGGCCATGGCACACAATATCTTTTGAGGTTTACACTTTATGGATCTTGGCCTGTGCATCATCACTGCATCTTCAAGGAACTCTGCTTTCTGGGGATACCTGGAGCAGACTCACTGATCTCCTGCTGCAAGAGGCTGGTCTTTCTCTGTATGTTAAGAATATACTAATATCTCACATCAGTGTGGCTATTTCCTGCAGGCCAACTTGAATCTCATTATTATTATTAATTATTATTATTATTATTATTATTGTCATAGCACCTAGGAGCTCTAGCCATGGACCAGGACTCTATTGTTCTAGATGCTGTACAAACATCATGCTGTCTACCAACAGAATCATTGGCTTTTGCTATCCTCACAGCCTGGTTGAATATCATGATGTTGTCCATCTGCATGAACTATGCTAAGCTCTGGTACAAGGGTTCTACACAACCTAGGTCAAAATTGTTTGAATGACAATAACTACTTCGTTAAATACTAAATTAAATAGGGGGTCTGTAGCTGCATTTTTGTAAATGTTTGGATGTTTTCATCAGAAAAATCTGCACATTTTTCCATTATAGTCATGAATTTCAAAAGTATAACATTTATTCTGCTTAAGAAAACATTTTGAATGGGAGATATACTTAGAGATTAAGGGGGAAAACCAGGCCTTATTATTCACCTTTTCGGACATGACTAATAGCTGCAGCCAGTCAGGATATACTCATTGCATATGCAGTCAGATTAGTTGGCATTGCTGTAGATCTCTCTACTATTGACTTCTGAGAAGATAAATTATAGAAATCTAGGTTTCAGAGTAACAGCCGTGTTAGTCTGTATTCGCAAAAAGAAAAGGAGTACTTGTGGCACCTTAGAGACTAACCAATTTATTTGAGCATAAGTGAGCTGTAGCTCACGAAAGCTTATGCTCAAATAAATTGGTTAGTCTCTAAGGTGCCACAAGTACTCCTTTTCTTTTTATAGAAATCTATCATCTTATCATCACCATTTTCAACAAATCATGAGTCAGGATTATTTTTACATATCTGAAACATTTTTTATTTTCTCTGATTTTTTCCTCATTGAATTCACGATAAGCAATAATTACACTTTGCAGTCATAGGGCATGTTTCATCCAAGTATCTCAAAGTTCTTTAAAAAAGGAGGACTTGTGGCACCTTAGAGACTAACAAATTTATTTGAGCATAAGCTTTCGTGAGCTTATGCTCAAATAAATTTGTCAGTCTCTAAGGTGCCACAAGTCCTCCTTTTCTTTTTGCAGATACAGACTAACACGGCTGCTACTCTGAAACGTTTCAAAGTTCTTTAAAAGCAATTATTTTCACAGGTACACTGAGAACAAATAAGTAATATTGTCTGCATTTTACAGTCAGGGAAAACAAGGCACAGAGAATTTAAGGCCCAAATTATCCTCTCAGCCAGACCAGTGCAATTTCCATTGATTCTGATTGAAATGACACTGATGTAATTGGCCATGATCCAGCAAAGTACTTAAGCATGTGCTTAACTTTGCTTGTCTTTTGTTGGATTGGGACCACTGGTTGCATGCGCTATAATAAAATCCAGAATTACTGAATCCCATTCCAGTGCTTTATACAGAGGGGATGTCACAGGGCCAAATCTTGTTATATAAAGGAGTACAGGTGTGGTAAAAAGATTTTAACTGCATCATTCTGGGGTGGTTCCATTATTGCTTCATGGGGAATCTACAAATGATTTATGCAGGTCATCGCATATGTGTACCGATACAATCTATACCATACATAATGTAATAAGTACATACCACACATTTTATAGAAAAAATAGATATTTTAGAGAGATTTAAATTTTTCATTGATAATTTTTTAATCCCTCCAGCTACAGACCAGGTGTTTTTGTTATTATGAGTCCAGCTGCATGAGGTTCAGTGGTAAAGAAAATCTATAACTAATAAAATTTTATAAACTTCTAAAAAAGCTTTTCTATAATAAAAGTGTAATAGATTTAAAGTCTCTGATATCTTAGGACCTTGCAGGGCTAGAAACAAGTCTCATTGGGAAGATAGGAATCTCCCGTTTCAGATGGCATAAAGTTTCCATTTTTAGCTTTACAATGTCATGAGATATTGGGCTTTGCAGCTGTCACTGGTCCAGGACTGAATATTACTCATTCTGGACCTCAGGCCACTTTAATTTTTGAGGTTAAATTCTACATCGGATGGGGAGAAGTAAACATTTGTATGGGAAGTTTATTTATTTTTTAAATAGTGGCAGTTTGAAGAAAACTGAGTGTTAAAAAAACAATGAAGACAATTTAAAATAGGCTGAAACTCCCAACAAACCATTTAGCTTTCTCTTAGCTGGGATCATATAAAAATAGAAAATAATTAACTGGGGCCAAAATACACTTCATACTGAGTGTGCATGAGCGACAGGTTTGGAAATAATTAGGAGCAAAAAAACTGTTAATATTCCATTTAAATGTCTGTTGCCCGTCTGTCCAGTTGTGAAAGCTCAATCTGTTGTATTCAATCAGCTCTCATCTGCTAGTTGCCAGCAGCCTAATTCCCCAGTCTTATCTCTGCGCCATGTTTATACATTCCACTACCCACTAAGTTAAATCCTGGGCCTATACCAGGATTTCCAGTGCTGTGCCAGTTTACATGCCCATTCTGCCTATGGCCCCAGTCATGCAAGCGGCTTTGTGCAAGCTGATCCTTGTAGACATACAGCGCCCCATTGATTTCAGTGGGGCTCCCCATGGCTGTAAGGGTCTACCTGTGGAGAGCAGCTTTCAGGATTGGGGCCTATGTCAGTTTACACTATACCCTGCATGTTTTTATCTGACTTTTTCATGCAGTTTAGGTCTTAATTCTTCCTATCATGCCATTTGCAAGTGATGTAGTGGATCAATACTGAATAGGCTCTTCGTGCAAACCCCTGTGAACTGATGTAACTGAATCTCCCTCTCAAGTTGATGGATGTTATGTCTCAGGTTTCTGGGCACTCCTTACATTAAGGTACTGAGATTTAATAGTGACATACATAAATATGATATTTATTGCTCATATCTATACTGCATGGGTGTTCACACAGCAATAACTAAAATCCCAAAGTCCTGGCCCAGCACACATTGGTCTCAGTGCCAATTGTGAATTAACTCTCTGGGGCAGTCTCTACTTAGTGGTTGTGGTCAGGAACCAGTGGGGGATATCTCCGGGAATTTACAGTGACATATGAAGTTTTCAGGATGAGGGTCAGTGGAAGCCTATAGCTGTAGAACCGGTTCTTTACTGATAAGACTCATTTTAAAAAATAGCAAGACTCGTTGCAAAGGGTTTTGGAAGGTATTAAAGAGTCATTCACTGACCTTCCTGGATTAAATAACCCATTAATATTGTGAGGAAGTGATACTGGAGTAATAAACAGCTAATGTAAACAATTATCTCATTAACCTCTCAACACTGGCAGTCAGGATTTCCTGATACTAAGTACTCATATGTTTTGTCCTAGAATTAAGCATTGGGAAATCCCAGCATCTAGTGCCAAAAGCTTAAATGTTCTCTTGGCATCTTGAAAATGTGTTTTCTGTGACTTGATTGATCTGAGGTGATGATAGATTAGTTCTCTAAAATGTATGTAAGTTAATGTTTAGTGTGCTGTATGCTCTTTTATATGGTTTTCAAAGGAGAGTACATTCATGTCGTGCTAGAAAGAGGGATCAAGGTTTAGTGGTTAATACACAAGACAGAGTTAAGAGATCTCTGTTCTCTTCTCAGCTTTGCCACAGATATTTGACAAATCAGTCACTCTGTGCCTCAGTTTCTCCTTGAGTTAAATTGGGACAATATTTACTTCACAGGGGCATTGTGATGCTTATTCTTTGTTTGCAAACTTCTTTGAGATCCATGGATGGCATGCAGTAGAGAAGGGAAAAGTATCATTATTATTGCAGAACTTTTATATTAAAGAAACAGGAGCAGAAAGTTCAGATTATAACCACATTTGTAACTCAGAATAAGAATAGAGTGGAAATCACACATGTTCTTTCCTCAGTGTATGATGGTTGTTGACAGGAAGGAATTTTGCCCCTGGACATATTGGCAGGGAATTTGGATTTTCCCTCCTTCCTGTGGAGAACTAAATCAAGATAATCTGTTCGGGATCAGATGGATATATCCCATATCCATGTGATCCACAAGTAGAAGGTGAATTAGTGGGTCTCAGCCTTGCCTTCCCCGTCTTCTTTTTCTATGTTAAGAGCATCTTTCAATTCATGGGATTACCCTCTTTCTCTTCTCTGTGGACCCTGTCTATGTTCTGTTGTACTGGAACAAACTGGCTGTGTTCCTGCTAAAAAAAACACTGCTCGATCTACCTCTTTGTCTACAAGAAAAGATTTGGCTCTGCATTACAGTCTTTCTGAAAATATTCTGCATTACAGTCCCTCTGAAAAAATGCCAATTATGAGGAATGAAAATTAATAATAAAATTTTCTTCCATCAACCATAAATCTAGAGCTCCCCGCTTTGTGGCAGATGAAGAAAGAACTATTAGAGCACCTAGATACAAGCCCCATGTGCAGGTAGGAGTGAGTGCATGCCTCCCTTTATCTGAGGACAGTCAGATAGTCCATCTCAGGGACTTGTGAGGTGGTGCTTGAAGAAATAGAGTTGGGCAAGTTTGAAGTTTCTTGATGCATCCAGACTCCATTTAGCTGTGGTTGACTCCTTCTCCCAACCTTTGGATTATCGAGAAACCAAGTAGACCTAAATTACAGATATATTAGTGTTGTAGGTTCTAACAGTAAAACAGATAAAAACCCCAGAAAGTTGCATTTTTGGGGCAAAAATACACTGAAAAAGGACAACCTATTCAAAATGGTGAGGAACATTTTTTTCAGAAATATGTGGCCTATTAAAGTACAAAAGGTCATATAATGGAATGGTCTCTGTTAATGTTAGAATGTAATAAAGTGACCTCTAATTTTGGATGCTTCAGTTTTTGGGTGCCCAACTTCAGACATCTTGGGCCTGATTTCAGAGGTGTTGAGAATGTACCTGTGAGCTCCTAGTGAGATCAGTTGGAGTTTTGGGTGCCCAGATTGTTTTAATGTCATTATCCAAAATTGATACACCCCAAATCAGTGGCTTATTATGAAAATTTTGGTCATAGGTAATAAGATAGAGGAACCAGTTATAGTGACATGAGGAGAAACTAGATATTATGGACCAAATTTATCCCTGGTATAAATCTATTGATTTCACTGGAGTTATATCAGGGTTGAATGTGGCACTATATCTATATTACACACAAAGAAAGATGCAGGAAGTACATTATTAGGGTTGCAAAGTCAAGCAGTAAAAAGTTAGGAAACTTAGGTTAGGTTGCCTATGCAACCTTAATTTGGCTCCCCGTGCATCTGTATTATGATACAGTCTTTATGTACATGATCACATACTGTTTTTTCCAAAGGATCCCAGCCTCAATTCTGGCATTTTCTAACTTTTGAGTGCCTGACTTTGCAACCTTAATAATATTATTTTTACATATTGAAGTAAGTGTTTATAAAAGCTCATCAGTGTATAAGGTTCAATCTGGGGAAACATGGGTTTGTTAAAATAGTAACACTTTGCACATCTATAGCACCTCTCATCAGTGAATCTCAAGGGACTCTACAAACATTAATTAAGCTTCACAAGCTTATGGGGGTAGATAAAGAATAGAGATGGATCCAAATTGCAAAATTTGGCGCAGAATTCAAATGACCCTGGAGTTTAGTGGGTGTGGTTAAATCTAGTGTCTCAGTTCAATTCCAATCCAATTCTGTGTTTGGTTCACCAGGGCATGGGGTCTAGTGTTCCAGTTCAGACTAATCTCTAGTAAGTATTATCTCTGTTACAGATAGGACACAGAAGTTAAGTGACTTATCCATGGTCCTGCATCAAGTCAGTGGGAGCCAGGAATAGAGTCCGGGGGCAGATTCTCCATTGCACTGCACCTTGTGTAGTCATTTACTCCAGTCCAAAGTGGATGTAAATTGTTGCCATTCTGTTTTGATAGCATGATTCTGGTAGGTCCAGCCCAGAGAGTGGAAGTTCTCAAAGGTCCACGCTATATGTACTGAGGCTGGGTCATTTGGATTCTCTTGAGGCGGTTGTCAAGTTTTTATTGACTGGGGAGCACCAGAAGGCATCCCATCTGCTGCAATAACTGTAAAAAAACTTGAAAAGCCACGTTGAAAGGGTGTATTGACCACATTTGCCTCCAGTGAGCTATACGTGTAGCAGGATGAGGGACTGCATTGAAAGGAGCAACTGAGCACAGCTTTAAATATGCTATTTATTGTTACTGCTCCCTTTCCCCTCTCCCAGTTAAGGATCCATGTATTTATACTGTGCAGTTGTTAACATCATAACTGACAAATAGTGGTAGATGAGAAAGCAGTTACATAAATATTGTAAGCCTGATTCCGCACTGCCTTGCACTTTGCATGGTCAGACTTGTGCAAAGTGGGTGTAAAATATTACCATTCTGCACTCACTTTGTGCTGTAGTGAAAGGCAACACAAGGTGTAGGGCTGTGGAGAATCAGGTCCTGTTTGTCTATAAGGATTACACTTTGATTTGGTTATATCTAAGTGTTCACAACAGAGATGCTTTGAGGACCCAGGAGTCTGTGATGAGTTAATAAACTGACCGCCTCTCCAGATTCAAAGACTCAATTACTACAACATAGGCCAAAGAGGAATATGCATTTTGGCTATTTAGTGACCTTTCACAAAGCCTAAGAAAACACACTTCAAATTCTGCACAGCTTAGTTAGGATTCATAGAGGATCTCCATGCAGGAAGTGTTTTATGTTTTGGGTCTCATGCAAGTGAAGCTGTATATGGAGATAGGAGCAGTGGGTTACTTTCTCTGGACCTGATTCTCCGCTGCCTTGCACCTTGATGTAATTCACTATGAAATCTGAATAGTGGCATTTTACACCTAATTGTGCAGGTGTAAATGACTGCCCAAGATGTGAGGCAGTGGTGAACCAGGACCTTTCTGGTTTAATTGCACAGTGATGATATTACACCACATTAAAATAAAAGATTCAATCCTCAGCAGACCTATGGATTAGCTTAGCACAATGGAAGGAAGGAAAGTCTAACCCACCTTTTTGCTCTCTTGATGATGGCCTGGCTGGAGGCTGAAGTTTTCCGCCAGATAGCTTAGAGCCACCTAAAGGAGTTCCAAATTATGCTGGCTGCAGTGGTCTCATATGGACTACTATGCCAGCTGAGGATCAGCTGGAGCACTAACCACTGGGTCCCATCCCCTCTAGTCCTCCATGCAGTAGTGGGTGGTAAGAAAGCATAATTAGCTCTACACTAGCCAAAGATTCCCCTGTATTGGGGGAATCTTCAGTTTCCCCTCTAGGACAAATTTCTGTCTCCTTTGTGCTGTGAGACTTGGGGTGGAGGATCTGGTCCACAGCTCAGTATTTGGTAGGAGAGGGGTAAATACCCATAGCATGTTTTTCCTTTTTAGCTGATTAATTTGAGACAGAGTTTTAAACCAGGTATTGAAACTGTGACATGATTTTTTGTGGTAAGATCTGGAAACAGCAACAGCCTGGCTTCCATAAATAATATTGGAACTTAAACAATGGTTTTAAAAAAGGCCAGAACATAGTATAAATAAAGCAGAAAAATTCAGGAAATCCTTAGGTAACAAATTATTTGTTTTAAGAACTGTATGCTTTCCTCCTCGTATCTGTAGATGCTAAACTGAGGACACTAGATTAATTTTCCTCTGACTTGAGCAAGACATTTTGACAACACTGAAACATGGCTTGTTCCCAGGCTTTTCGGAGTTAATCCAGAAGTTCATAGCCCTGGCAATAGCCAAGAAAACAACGATAAGATCTATTAAGAACGGACCTGGCTCATTTCAAAAATCCATTGGGATGCTCCACGTGCCAGTGCCAAACATCACAACACTTGGCAACTGCAAGTGCTTCCAGTTGCCTAATATTTAGAACTGAACAATCCCGAAGGATGCTTTAGGCATGTTGGGCCAAATTCAGCCAGGAGATAACTCTACTAACTTCACTGGAAATGTACCAGGAGTTTGTCCCATTTTGTTGTGACCAAAAATAAAATGTTCAGGTTTCAATCCAGGTGCAGTTAAAAAGTTACAACCTCCTTCAAAAGAAAATCATGTAATTATTTTCAGCTAAACCAAAGAACCCGTTCAGAAAGTCAGTCATAACTCTTTGTGAGCTGGGGTACACTGGGCAGTCTCACTTGGAAGGAAGATCATGAGCTCAGAAGTAGGAGGAGGGGAAGGGGCTGGCTGGAGAAGTTTGTGCAGGTAGCAGACATGGGGGAATGTTGACATTTTGCTGGATCTGTGCCCTATTTAATTCTTAATCCACCCCCTCTCGATTTAGAGCCTGTTTACGTCACAAGTGTTCTTATTCTGTCTAAAAGCATCATCTCTGTCTGGCACTTGCCAGCTAGTTCAATGTTCTGAACAACTTGTGAGTGGGCACAATACCAGATGAACACATGGTTGGGGCTTGAGGCAGCCAAGAGGCCACCAGAAAGTCTCTGAGCAGCAAGTTGGGTTTTTTTTGAGACCACAAAATCCTAACCAGGAAAATCCACATTCTATTCTATTCTACCCTCAGTCCTTCCAGTAGTGCATTAAGTGCATACACATCTGGCATGTGTGGTTCATTCTTTCATTCAACCATTCCTGAGGGTGAGACTTACATTTGCAGTGCCGTGTTTTGTTTTGGTAGGATTTGGGGTGGGGGTGTATATGCTACTATATGTTTATGTTAGCAAAGGCAGGTTGAAGAAGTGTGCCTTGCAGTTGGAGCAAAAGATGGTGAGATATGTGATGGTCCTTAGTTTCTGTGGGAGTTTGTTCCATGATCTTGCACTGGCCCTGGAGGAAGCTCTGTCTCCTTCACAGATGAGCTTTATCCTAGAATAGTAGAAAGTTCCACTGTGCTGAAGGAATGGAATTGTCAACCCTCATCTTTATCCTGGAGCTTCCCATATGCAGTTTGGGCATCTTCTGCTAAAGAACCAGTTTTACAATGGAAAATTCAGTGTGTGAGATCACATTCATCATTGTGGACCAAAACCTAGTTCTGGCATACAACCTGAATAAAAAGGCTCAGCGTGGGGATACTCCTTTGACAAATCTCAAGGAGCAGCTGCGTAGCCACACTGTGGCCATTATAACAACCTCTGGACCACAGTAGACTCCTCAGCCATTGGGCTTCCCATCTGCCACTTAGGAATTTTGTTGTTGTAGCCATATAATTATAGATCCACTCCCCAACCCGCCCCCTTCCACCTCCACTTCCCTCCCAAATCACTGTGGTGATTTGTAATGCCCTTTGGAATTTGTCCATAGAAAGAAAGATTTGCCCCATGTTCCAAATTTCCAGTCAGGCTCCACTCAACTTCTAAAATTGTACCAATATGTTTTGTGCAAACAAACAAGCCCTAATTTCCCAGTTTTCTCTTGCAGTTGTAGATTCAAACAACTGAGCATGCAAAGCAGAGAGTGCCGTTTTAGAGGCTATTAATCCTTACTTAAATCAATTTAACTGGCATTGGCAAATTACCAAATTAAGCCAAACCAATTTAAATGATGGTTTAACAAATTTAAGTACATCTACATTATGGTTTGCACTGGTTTAGATCTAGGTAAACAACTGGAACTTCTGTAGAATAGATCGGCCTGAGTTCAAACTGAATGAACTGCAGGTGTTAGTGAGAATGATGCCTTTTAATGGGGCTTGGTGTCGCCTCCTTTGGAGAAATATTTTGAACATAATTTGTTTTGGAGTGCCGTCCAAGTCAAACAATCTCTTTATGAGTCAGGGATAAAAATCATGTCTCTAGGAACATAAGAATAGCCTTACTGGGTCAGACCAAAGGTCCATCCAGCCCAGTATCCTGTCTGCCGACAGTGGCCAGTGCCAGGTGCCCCAGAGGGAGTGAACCTAACAGGTAATGATCAAGTGATCTCTCTCCCACCATCCATCTCCACCCTCTGACAAACAGAGGCTAAGGACACCATTCCTTACCCATCCTGGCTAATAGCCATTAATGGACTTAAATGCCATGAATTTATCTAGTTCTCTTTTAAACCCTGTTATAATCCTAGCCTTCACAAGCTCCTCAGGCAAGGAGTTCAGCAGGTTGACTGTGCGCTGTGTGAAGAAGAACTTCCTTTTATTTGTTTTAAACCTGCTGCCCATTAATTTCATTTGGTGGCCCCTAGTTCTTATAATATGGGAACAAGTAAATAACTTTTCCTTATTCACTTCCTCCATACCACTCATGATTTTATATACCTATATCATATCCCCCCTTAGTCTCCTTTTTTCAAAGCTCCTTTTTTCCCTCCTTACTCCAGTAGGAATGCTTTAGGAGAATCATAGATGGGAATGAATACCACCAGAGGCAAGGAAATCCTCCTTACCCAATCTTCCCCTTTATTCCACACACAGTAAAAAGCCTTCTTCGCCTTTTGATTCTGCAAGAAGAATCTGTATGGCTGTGGTCAGTAAGGAGTGCAAATCGGCCCTGAGAGGTTAAGTAATCCCTGTGCAGGGCACAGTAACAACTTCAAGTGATGAAAGCTGATCATGGACTCTATTAGCGGCTGGTTTTCTTCTGAATATTGATGTTCAGTGTGACATTCCACATTCCTCAGGACACAGCCTTAGATCTGTTATTTTTTCTTTGAAATTTAGTTTATACAAAAAGGTGCCCAGGTCTGAGAAATCTGCTCCTAGCTGAGACACAGAGGTTGTGGAAAGGTCAGAGAGAAAGGCATCTCTCTAGCTTAGGTAAATAAACAAGTTACTTCTCTGTGGTGGGGAAGCAATGTTTTATTAATAGCAGTAGATTTGGTTTCGCATTGTGGTGCTCCTCCTGTTTCATCACTGTAGAAGATAAACGAACACAAAATGTTCTGTCTCCCTCCCCATGAAAAATCAAGCCAAAAAGCAGGGACTATTATGTTTAAAGATATTACTGAGGCATTGACTTGGAGAAAGTATACACCCAAGTTTATATTCGGTATCTATTGGCTACTGCAGTTGGTGATATGATAAACTCAACATAGTTTAATGTCTTACATGTGAGAGGTTGCAAGGCAATCTCACTACAATAGAAAATGCCTCAAACTAAAAATAAGATCTGTGTCTTGAACAGATGGAAGATGCATTTTTCCTTTGACATTTTCCCCATTTAGGTTATTTGGTTACAGTATGAAATATCCACTTTTTTTCCCCTGTATCTTAACCCGTTTGCCCATCTGCTGCAAGCTGTTTTCCTTCTGCTCACAGATCTGGCGCTACTCAGAACTGTCACTTCAGGATATTGGGATTGAATAGAGTTCCCCCAACCAATTCCTGATGGGAAAAAAAGAGTTCTGAAATTGTAATGACCTGTACATTGGGAGGGTATGTGATCTGATGGTGAGAGAAGGGAACGGAAAGGCATTACTGCTGGGTTCTGTTCCTCAGTCTGCTACTGACAGTGTCCTCTTGTCAGTAAGTCACTAAAAGCTTGTCTTTGTGGCAAAGTTAACTCAGATTATGACTCGAGTATTGTCCCTTCATACACAGAAACCCTTAACTCCAGTGGGATCGTGCTTTTAACTCAAGTTGGCCTAGCACCACACAGACACACGAGTGCAGCAGCACCAGTGCAGACACAGCAAGTTTGAAGATTACACTGAAACTAGGCGAACTCAAGAGGAGTTACTCACGTGCAGGTAACTTGAGTTACCTCTGCAGTGAAGACATACTCTAGATCTTTCCATAACTGTTTCCCTCTCTCTAACATGGGCATAAAAATGGTAACCTACCCATACCATGGGACTTGTCTACAGATGGAGTTATTCAGGAACAACTATTCAGAAGAAGCTAGTCCTGAACAACTCCATGTGTGGACACTCTTATTCTGGAACAAGAGTTCCTTGTTCATGTAGCTTAACAACTAAACAGGAGCAAGGCACTTTTGTCCTGAAACAAGAGTGTCCACATGTGGAATTATTCAGGACTAGCTTTTCTTGAATAAGTCCATCTGTAAATGAGCTCTTAGAGTGGTGTTGAGATAACAAATGTTTGTAAAGCACCTTGAAATCCATAGATGACAAAAGCTATGGAAGTACAAATATGTGCTTACTTGAACTTTTTATAGCTCTGACAATTTTAGATACTTATTCATAGAATCATAGACTTTAAGGTCAGAGGGGACCATTATGATAGTATAGTCTGACCTCCTGCACAATGCAGGCGACAGAATCTCACCCACCCACTCCTGTAACAAACCTCTAACCTATGTCTGAGCTATTGAAGTCCTCAAATCGTGCTTTAAAGACTTAGAGGTGCAGAGAATCCTCCAGCAAGTGACCCGTGCCCCACACTGCAGAGGAAGGCGAAAAACCCCCAGGGCCTCTGCCAATCTGCCCTGGAGGAAAATTCCTTCCTGACCCCAAATATGGCAATCAGCTAAACCGTGAGCATGTGGGCAAGACTCACCAGCCAGACACCCAGGAAAGAATTCTCTGTAGTAACTCAGATCCCACCCTATCTAACATCCAATCACAAGCCATTGGGCATATCTACCGTTAATAGTTGAAGATCAATTAATTGCCAAAATTAGGCTATCCCATCATATCATCCCTCCCATAAACTTATCAAGCTTAATCTTGAAGCCAGATATGTCTTTTGCCCCCACTGCTTCCCTTGGAAGGCTGTTCCAGAACTTCACTCTGATGGTTAGAAACCTTCATCTAATTTCAAGTCTAAACTTCCTGATGGCCAGTTTATATCCATTTGTTCTTGTGTCCACATTGGTACTGAGCTTAAATAATTCTTCTCCCTCTGTGGTATTTATCCCCCTGATATATTTATAGAGAGCAATCATATCTTCTCTCAGCCTTCTTTTGGTTAGGCTAAACAAGCCAAGCTCACCAGTGCCTTGTATAACGGTACTAACACCTCCTTATCTCTACTGGAAATACCTTGCCTGATGCATCCCAAGACTGTATTAGCTTTTTTCACGGCCATATGACATTAGCGGCTCATAGTCATCCTGTGATCAACCAATACTCCGAGGTCCTTCTCCTCCTCTGTTACTTCCAAATGATGAGTCCCCAGTTTATAACAAAAATTCTTATTAATCCCTAAATGCATGACCTTGCACTTCTCACTATTAAATTTCATCCTATTACTATTACTCCAGTTTACAAGGTCATCATAACCCCACCCTGGTCAATCCTTTGTTTACATAGGGTGGTCGGAAATGGTGGATATGTTAGATGGATAATTTAAGACAGAGAAAAGAAAATGTCTTCCCTGTTTTTTCTTTTCTCTATCTGTCACTAGCAGGAAGTAAAGAGGAGGAGAACTCAAAATTGAAAGAAAAAGAGGAAACAAGAAATCTTTTATCAATAATTTTGATTAGTATCCCAGTTTGGAGTGCCCTTCAGCTATAGTGCTCCTTCAGTTGAACCGTAAACACATTCTAGAATATGCCCTATGAGGAGGTAGGTCTGTATGATGAAATAGGAGGGACCCGCTGAAGGTCTAATTTCTTTAATAAGATCTGTCTTTCAACCATCATTTTTCTAAAGCAAAGGAGCTGGAGCTGGATGTATGAGAGGTCTCAGAGCTACTTTACACAGCTGTGTTAGGTCCAAAACCTGTGGGGTTTAGGACCACGTTGAGGCAATGAGAAATACTTCAGTTCTCTCCCTTTCTATCTTCACACTAGGGCCTTTTCTTCTGTAGAAAAGGGCTTTTTGACATGTTAACTAACACATGTTAAAAACAAAGTATAGACAGGGCAATTTTAATTTTAATATGTGTTAACGGAGAGAGGTCAACCCTGTAAGGGAGACTAGGGTTTATCTTGATCAACCAACAGATGTTAAACCTACAACTTACCTGTCAACAATAGGATTTTAACACATAAACTAATGGTTGTTAAAAACACATCTTTTTTCCCTAGTGAGACACATCTAGGAGAATCTAAAGAAAGATGTGTTAAGTTCCTTGGCCAAATCTCTGATCATGCATCCATGGACATACCTTCATTGGAGAATAAAACATTTAATCTAGTGGCAAATAAATCTTTTCAGTGTACCAAATTAATCTATTCCATGTGCAAGCACTTCCTGGTTGAGATCATACACACATTCCTGTTCTGACTGTGTGTTTTAACTAGCTTTACCTTTTTAATGAGGAATGCTCTTTTTTAAAAAGAAAAGGAGTACTTGTGGCACCTTAGAGACTAACAAATTTATTTGAGCATAAGCTTTTGTGAGCTACAGCTCACTTCATCAGTTGCTGTAGCTCACGAAAGCTTATGCTCAAATAAATTTGTTAGTCTCTAAGGTGCCACAAGTCCTCCTTTTCTTTTTGTGAATACAGACTAACATGGCTGCTACTCTGAAACTTTTTAAAAAAAAGATTGTTCTGTGCTCATGACATGATCATGGATTTCTTGTGACTTTGCTTCTCTAATCATACCACGCTTATCAAGCTGCCTGTCATTATCATGACACATTTGCCTTGCTTTATTTTTGGAAAGCTGCCAAAGTAAGCTTCATTGCTGTAAACTCAACCTCCTCATTCACCCCCCCCACCCCAAATCCTCTTCTTTTCCAACTTCCACTATTTCTTTTGCATCTAGACATCCAGACCAACTAGACAGAGGCATAATCCTGTCCTGATTATCATCCTGGCTGGAATCTGAAGGAGTAATTCTTACATGGACTCTATTCCTCTCCAACCACCATGTCAGAGATGGAATTACATACCATGGTACAGTGCATGAAGCCCGACCTGTCCTGAAGGGAGTATATCACATCATGTCCGCTGAACCCTCTGTGCCAGACAGTACCGAAAACAACAAGCAAGATCACAAAAGCAACTTATTCTGGGTTGGTAAACAGTCAAGAAGTTCAAACAAAATACATAAGAAATCATGGAAAAATATATGGGCTTACTAGCTCCCAAATATTATTGTCTCTCTCACCATAAGTGACATTGCAAGATGGTTTGCAAGTGTTCAGAGAAATTAATGCTGTTTGTAGTTATTGAGTCAAAAAAGATATCAATGCTCCAAGTTGCAACTTCTCTACAATTTAAGAGCAAACCCAACTGTTAACTCTAACATATTTTGGCTGAGTTAGACTTGAGAAAGAACTTCAGTTAGACACTTACATTTGGTTCCCTTTACTATGACATTTGGCAGAACATAAACCATAGAACGGGAGTAAAAAGGCCTAAAATTGGGGCAAGGGCCTTTGGTTCTTAAGGACCCTGCATGGCTCAACAGGTTACTGAGGTACATTAATATAGTAGAACCTCAGAGTTATGAACACCAGACTTACAAATTGAGCAGTCAACCATATACCTTATTTGGAACCAGAAGTACGCAATCAGGCAGCAGAGATCACCAAAAAAAGCAAATACTATACAGCACAGTACTGCATTAAGTGTAAATTACTGAAAAAAATAAAGGGAAGTTAAAAAAAAGATGTGACAAGGTAAGGAAACTGTTTCTGTGCTTGTTTCATTTAAATTAAGATATGCATTTTTCTTCTGCATAGTAAAGTTTCAAAGCTGTTTTAAGTCAATGTCAAACTCTTGAAAGAACAACTATAACATTTTGTTCAGAGTTATGAACATTTCAGAGTTACAGCTTCTATTCCCAAGGTGTTTGTAACTCTGAGGTTATACTGTAAATATAATAGAATTAGAAAGTGTCCATTTAAAGAAAATTAGTATGTCCTTATTTTGTGCCACTAAGATTTTCCGTTTCATCTGTCCTAAAAGTCATCAACACCATCTAGTGAATTAGGCAGATATTCTAAATCAGAGTAGAATTTCTATGCAAACCACTTTAATTTCAAGCGTAAGTTACTAAAAGAAACGTTTTCTTTTACTTTAATAGGCAAGTTGATATGAAATATTAAAGACAGATGTTGTGCATTACATTTATAGGTAGACTAATGGAAAATAAACACTAGAAGCACCCTGCACCACTCTGCATTCTTCCAAAAGCATCAAGACCTTAAAAGGCAAGTAACATTAAAGATAAAAGCTTAATATGTATGGGTATTACAGGGACATGTTATGTATAAACTTCAATACTGATTCAATACAGTCCTTCTAAAAGTAGATAGATGTAAGACATTATTTTGAATCTTGGCTTGTAGGAAGTGATTTCAACAAAGGTCAGCCTGATTGTATAACCTTAAAAACACACTCCTAGAGCACCTGTTTTTTTCTTCAAAACACAATAAAAGACAATAAAATTGTTCTCATGTTATTTAAGCAATAATATCATTGCTCTTCTGTTTGACTAGGTCATAATCAGATTCTTGAGTGGGTAACATATGAGGGAATTAGATTACTGCCAAGGAAAACAGAGGTACAACTGTATTATCGCTTTTCTCCCCCCCCCCCCCCACATTTTTCAGTCACTTTCAAGAATGTGATATATCCTTCTTTTTGTAGCTGGAGAATGGTGGCAGCTCAGGTCATTCTGGAGATTGATGGTGTTACCAGCTGATGATCTGATTATAGATTATTTGGGCCTTCTCTCATTTACATCAGTGTGACCCCACTGACTTCAAAGGCTTTAGTTCTGATTTATATAATTCACCGTAACTGAAAGGAGAATCAGTCCCTTTGATCACAGAACAAAATTATGGCTACTTTACATTCTCATTAAAATATTGTAATATTTCTTATGAATACAAATTCTCATTTGCCCAGGACATTTTGTGGGTTTAAAAGCATTATGCTTTTTATACTTCACATAACACAAGCACTAGGGGTCACCTGATTAAATTAATAGGCAGCAGGTTTAAAACAAACAAAAGGAAGTCCTTCTTCAAACAGAGCACAGTCAACCTGTGGAACTCATTGCCAGGTGATGTGAAGGCCAAAACTATAACGGGGTTCAAAAAAGAATTGGATAAGTTCATGGAGGTTAGGTCCATCAATGGCTATTAGCCAAGATGGTCAGGGACACAGCTCCATGCTCTGGATGTCCCTAAGCCTCTGACTGCCAGATAATTGCCCTGTTCTGTTCATTCCCTCTGAAGCATCTGGCACTGGCCACTGTTGGCAGCATACTGGACTGGATGGACCATTGGTCTGACCAGTATGGCCATTCTTATATTCTAATTATATTATCATCAGTGGCTTGGGGATGTGTATGTGTATTATTAAACTCTAATGATAAACCTGAGGTTGATGAAAATATTTATCAGAGAGAAATAGACCAGTATGCATGAGTCCTTCACCGCAGGGCACTGTAAACACTGAAAAGGTGTATGTCAAAAGCATGTTATTTTTGTGCATAAATCAATCACGTGTTTATACATAAACTTATCAGATGTTTGAGACATAATGAAGCAGGATTTATTTGCATGCCATTTTAAAAAATTATTTCTTGTTTAAAAGAGATTTGCAAAACGTTCTGCATGCTTCAATCCTGAATAATACAACAACCTCGGTGGTGTTCATTTCATTAAGATTATTTGTGGGTAGGTATAATGTCCCAGGTTAGGTGTGTTCACCTCTCTCTTTTCTTTTTCTTTTCCTTTTTTGCATCAGCGTAAAGGTGACTGCACCAGTACATATCACCTCAATTTCAAACCAAGGGTGACTGCACCAGTGCAGTTATGAAGAGAGTTGTCACTTTGGATGGGCTATTACCAGCAGGAGAGTGAGTTTGTGTGTGTGGGGGGTGGAGGGTGAGAAAACCTGGATTTGTGCTGGAAATGGCCCAACTTCATGATCACTTTAGATAAGCTATTACCAGCAGGACAGTGGGGTGGGAGGGGGTATTGTTTCATGGTCTCTGTGTGTATATAATGTCTGCTGCAGTTTCCACGGTATGCATCTGATGAAGTGAGCTGTAGCTCACGAAAGCTCATGCTCAAATAAATTGGTTAGTCTCTAAGGTGCCACAAGTACTCCTTTTCTTTTTGCGAATACAGACTAACACGGCTGTTACTCTGAAACCTGTGCAGAGTGTCTGCATTGGATGGTTGCTCTGCTAAGCCTGTATTGGAGCAAAAATCCCTATTGTAGATAAGCCTTCAGTCTCCATGCCCATTCTGCATAAGGCACAATCCTACAAACACCACGGCCTATTGCTCTGAATTTCACTTGTTTTAGGGGAATTGCTCTCAGTAATAAGCTTTACGCCTTGTAGTGAGGGCTGGTCAAAACATTACCATCAAAACGGATTTTCCACTAAACATACATTTTCAGGGAAAGTATCTGCTTTCAGTGGAAAATGTCAACATTGGGCCAAAAAAAAAAATCAAAAATTTTCAGTTGAAAACCAAAAACTTGGAGTTTGTGGCTAAAAATTGTTATATTTTTTGTTTGTTATAAACTAAAAAAAAATATAGAAATTTTTGTTTGGTTTCATCAAAATTTTCCACAGAGAGAATAGAAAAACCTGACTAGCTCTACCAGTAGCACGTTTGCAGGGTCAGACTCACAGTTCCTAGTTAAGGCCATATTCTGCTCTTAACACCAATGTACATACAAGGTAGCTCCACTGAGTTCAGTGGGGCTAACCTGGATTGTGCCCATATAAATAAGAGCGGAGTATGACCTTTAGTGTCAATTGTGCTGTTGATTTTGTGATAGGGTCTGCCACAGGAAAGGGCGGAACACCACCAAATTAATCACATTTGGCCTACTAAGGAGGCCTTAGAAGATAACAGCTTTTGGTCACTCCAGACTAGGGAAACAAACCAAAAATGGAATTCCATGTCCCTTTACCAGTGCTCTGAACCACCCAATTTCCCTTTTTGTTTTCTCTTTTTCTATTACACTCCTTTAGCATTTGAAAAGACAGTATCAAATAATGCAGGGAATGAAGGGTTTCAGGAAAAGTCAGTTCTGCTGTTGATTTTGCAGTTGATTAGCTACTATTTGCTCTTGCTTATTTAATTAGTGCACTTCAGCTATGGCACCGGTTAGATGTTCACAGAAGAATGGAAATGTACACAGGACAGACACTCCTCTCAAAAATACTGTCTGTCCCATAAAGTTAAATACATCCTTTACAAAAGAGAGGCCTAATTCTACAAACCTTACTCACAGGCATAGTTCCTGTACGAACAGAGAGTGCTTCTGATTAAGGCTTAGCAGTTTAAAGAGGTCTTAAAGTGAGGGAAGTATAATTCATACCCAGCTTTAGGTACCTTTACACTGCTCTGGGAGCATGCATGAGCCTTAGTGACAATGAGAATCAGGCCCATCGTCTGGTTGACGTCAGTGGGATTATTGTCACAAATAAGAATTGCTTAAATTTGTAAGGGCTCCAGGAGGTTGGCCTAAAACTAGCAGGTGTCTTTGCATGCAATTGAATAAATAGCTTTACTATATAAAGCACTGCAGGTAGTTCTGATGTGATATCTTATGCACTGATGTTCCTTCCACAAATGTTACGATTTAGTCTCAATGCCGTTAAAAATTGGCTTAATATTAATATTTGTCTGAGTTTGTAATTGGAGTCAATACAAAGTTTTTACCAAATTAAGTATCATCCTGTTAATCTGCAGATGATGAGTCAGCCTTTAAAATTATTTACCTTTTATGGAGTGGTAGGCGGCCTAAAGGTCAGACCAGGATACTAGAAGTTAGGACTCATTGGTACTGGATTCTATTCCTGGTTATACCTCTGACTCACTGTGTGAAGCTGGATAAATTACTTAATCTCTTTGTGCCTTTATTTACCTATCTACAAATAAAGTTAATGATTTTTACTTACCTATCTCACAGGGTTGTTCATAGGCTTGGTCCTGTATAAGTGCCAAATATTATTGATTTTGAGCTAACTTAGTGAGTAGTACATGCAAGCACACACATGGATACTCATGTATACGCACCTTGATTTAAAAACAGCTGCCATGTTTACAGGTCCAATTAATTGTGGCTAGTGTTCATAGGTGGGAGCCCCGAAGGGACTTAGGCATTGCAATGCTGAGCATCATGACGCCTAGCTTTTAGGTGCCTAGAAAATCACAGGAACAACACTGTTGTCCACAAAGCCTGAGTTAGGCTCCTTGTAGAATGAATGGGGGGAGACAGACTCTGAAAAATGCTATCCACAAAAGCCAGAATGCTAGGCAGGAAGCTGCCTAAACTAGCCAATAGGAGAAGCCAAAGAGAAGGATGTGTGTTAAGCCCTTCCCCTCTCTCTGCTCTAGGTGCCTAAATCCATGCAGTAGGGAGGCACCTAGCTCTGCTTAGTGAATCCAAGTGGCTTAGGTGCCTCTTAGAAGACTTAGGTGCTCCACACAAAATGCTCAGAAGAGGAGGTGCCAATTTTGTTATGTGCTCCATTAGGGAGGTGATGTGTGGTAGAGATGGGGCTGAGGGGTTCAGAGTGTGGGAGAGTGTTCAAGGCTGGGGCAGAGAGTGTTGGAGTGAGGAGGGGTGCGAGGGCTCTGAGTGGGGGTGCTGGGTCTGTGGTGGGGCCAGGGATGAGGGGATTGGGGTGTGGGAGGGGGTCAGGGTTGGGTGCAGGAGGTGAGGGCTCTAGTTAGGGGTGAAGGCTCTGGAGTGGGGCTGGGGATGAAGTGTTTGGGGTGCAGGCAGCCCAGAGCTGCGGCAGGGAGAGAGGACCCCCCCAGCCCTCTCTCACCGCAGCAGGCACTGGATGAGAGAAGCCTCTCCCCAGCCGGAGCAGTTCCAGTGGGGCTGGGCTGGGCTGGGCCAGGCAGGACCGGGGGAGGGGCTCCTCTCCCCGGCTGCAACAATTCTGATGGGCCTGGGCTGGGGGCTCTTCTCCCTGGCAGCTCCGGCAGGCCTGGGCTGGGCCGGGCTGGGAGAGGGGCTCCTCTCCCTGGCAGCTCCGGTGGCCCTGGGCTGGGCCAGGGAAGGGGCACCTCTCCCCACCTGCATGGCCTTTGAGAGCCTGCTGCGTGGCCATGCGGCCACACAGCTTACAGGGAACTTAGTTCACAACAGTAAAACAGTGGATTCTCTGTAACTTGAAATCCTTAAATCATGATTTGAGGACTTCAGTAACTCAGCCAGAGGTTAGGGATCTATTACAGGAGTGGGTGGGTGAGGTTCTGTGGCCTGCAGCCGGCAGGAAGTCAGACTAGATGATCGTGATGGTCTCCTCTGATCTTAAAGTCCATGAACTGCATTATTACTGTAGTAAGCTACTACTTCTTCATAACACACGGTTAGGCTGAAACAACAAACTAACAAACAAATGTAAATGTATTGACTGGATATAAAATTAAGTGCAAAAATGTTTAAATCTCCTAACTGAGTGGATGCAACAAAGATTTACGAATACAACTGTAAGACTGGCCAACTGAGGAAAGAAAAGCAAGTGATCTGTCCCAGACTAGATGTACACAGGCCTTGGCACATAACCTTGCTTTTTAAACTTGAAGCTTGACAAGCAGTATTTCTCCTATGATCTGGACAGGTGGCAATCCCATCACAGAGCATTTGCCAGCATTACCACTGTCCTCATTTAGACTTTACATCAAGTCTGAGTGAGCCCTGGCTTGAAATCAGACTTTTGATGTCAGTAAGCAAAGGCTAATTCCTAGTTCTTATTTTTAAAGAAACTAAAATATTACATAAACAAGCACTGTACAATTAAAATTACACAGAGTTTTTGATGAACAGCAAATGTGCACCAGAGAGTCACTTGTAAATGTATTTGGAAGTAGATTGTTGAATATGAAATATACTGATTTTGTCCTAAATAGATCAGAATGGCTGGCAAAGTACATACTACAGAAAAGCACAATTCTTCAGTACAATATATTACCAAAACTGTTTTGCTGTTTGTGTGTTTAGAAAAACGTTTGCTGCTTATAATTATTCACTTAGATCAACTGAAGTCCTAAATTGGAAAAGCAGCTCTGTCCAAGGTCGCCTCTGTTGTTTCCAAAAATATCTTGAAACAAACGCAAGAGGGGCACTTTGTTGGATGTTATCTAGACATATATAGTTTCAATCAAATTCTTCAAGAAGTGTCAGAATAAAAGTTGAACATTTGTTTGACATTGCCAAGTCACTAGCAAGTGAATCCCTTTAAAGGCTGAAAATAGCTTTGACAACAGTGGTAAGGACTATAGGATGTCCCCCCTGATTTAAAAACATTAAAGTTGACGTTATGCGAAGTGTAAACATTTTTTAAACACGTCATGAAAAAGTACCATATATGTAAGTTGATCTTTTTTAGCCAAAAGCTGGGAAGGGTTACCAAGTTGTGTTAGTGATGTTGGGAAAACTTTTATGATGATTTTTACACTGTAAGAAAGCTTACCATGTACACAGTTAATATTTTATTATTAATCTTTCCGCTCATGCAATTTAATCAGTCTCAAGAAGAACTAGGCATTCTCAGCTCTGTATAGAAAGAGTATAAAGTGATGTGTTCCACATGGACAGACCTAGAATTTGGTGTAGTCAATGTGAAAAAAACCAACAATCCTTAAAGGAATAGGAACTTAACTGTTAACAACACATTATTTAGTGTGCCACGCTCCGGCTTCTTGTCATCTGAGAGGAGTTCAAGTTGCTCTAATTACAAGTTGTGGAAGCTGTCTTCTTGGTGAGCTTTAAGCTTGAGATGGTCATTTGTCATTGTCTGAGTTAATGAATACCTCATTTTCATTAATGTCCTCAAGACAATAAATGGGTCTCTAAAGATTTTCAGGCTGGCTCCTAGAGGTACCAAAACAATCTATTCCTATTTCCTCTAGTGATAAAGCAGAGAAATCCTCAAGGATGAAAGGTGTAATGTTAATATAAAATATTATTGGACCAGGTTCTCAGCTGGTATACACCAGTGTTGTGACCTGGCAGTATTATATTTAGTAGGAAGCAACTCAAATGACACAATTTTAATCTTTAAGGCTTAAAAAATACATTTTTATACAATAAAAATATGGCAGACTAAAGCAAGGTTAATACAACGATTTACAAATAAATTGTCAAACATTAATTGCATTGAAAGTGATAGAAGAAAGTTCAGCATTTGGAGAATGTACAATTTAAAAGTCAGTTGATCACCAATATCCAATATGCATAATTCTCACGCAATTTTTAACTTCTCAAATCTTGGGTCAATCGACTCTTCCTCACTTAATTCTTCATTTAGGGACCTGACATTTCCATTTGCAACAGCCATGTCTAACCATGTTACTGTTCAGATAATGCTCCATTGGAGTAAATCAAATAAGCTTCTGAATTTTTCACTTAACATTTTATAGCCTCAGACTTTCAATCGTTAAATCGATTTTTTAGAAATAATTCAATGGAAAAACTAATGCTTTTAAATTGTATAAAATCTCACTTAGCTCAATATCTTCTCTAGCTATTTATTTATCTTCATGCATCATTTACATAATTTAAAAACAAAACATTACTTGGCCAATTTCTGCATGATTCCCTCATACATCTTTATTATTTGCATAAAATGCATGTGTTTGTGGTTCATTATTTGTAAAATAACGAGGACAGTTTCCTCTCCATTCAAAGGGAGAGAGAAGAATTTATCTTTAAATATTGGTCAAATCCTGTTTGCCCTACTCCTGTAGACCAAACTCTTCTCAAGGATTAGTTTGGCCAAAGTGTGCAGGATCTGGCTTTGTTATATTCCAAAAAGAGACACTGTGATGTTCTTACTGTGTTAATGGGTGCTTTTTAAAAACTCTAATATTTGCAATCAAAAATTTAAACGTGTGATTTTATTCAGTACTGATTGACCTGAATAGGGCTCTGCGCAGACATACGCTCTGCCTTTGTGGATCCAATTGCAAGACCAGAGCCTTAATCCATTTGACAGATACTGATTCTATGTTTTCAGCAGAGTTGCAGCTAACCTGAAGGGTTTTGTTTCATTTTCTTCATGGCTATATTATATGGTATTTGCATTGCTCTGGGAATAGGATTTCATTAAAGGGACATGTTTGGATCAAGTTTCCACACATTTTGTAAAAACTATGTTTTTCTGTAACCTAAGAACAATGGGAAAAAATGGTGAAAATTTTTTTATTTTCTTTTTTTACCATTCATGAAAATAAATATTTCCATGAAATAAAATAAAAAAGCAGTAGTTTAATTTTTTTGAAAGAATAAAGTCATAAACATTGCAGCATTGTGTTACTGCATGAGAACCTGACAGTGAAACTGAGTAGACAGCAACTACAAACTAAAGTCATACCAACTAGCCTCTTTTTATCTTTCATGCTGAGAAAAACTTTAATAAATTAATTAAATAAATAAATAAAAGGTCTTTTAATTAAGGTGTCCCACTTTAGTGGGAGTCTTCAGCAGGATCAAGACCATTATTTTAGGCAAGAATATATATTTTTAAATTTTTTTTTTAAGTTTTACACTGTCCCTTTAACTACTGTTGTTTTGCCAGGAAAAAGAACACAGGGCTAACTCCATCAGACCTTACTGTGGCAAAATTCCAATTAAAGTCAACAAGAATTTTGTCGGAAGGACTGCAGGATTTGACCCACAATTCCTTGCTGATTTTATCTCAATTATGTAGGAAATTTTGCTCTGCTTCTCCTACAATCTTGTGCTTCTAATGGGGCATTAAGTTATCATGGCCCCAACTGCTTACAGTATTTCCTTGTTTGTGTACCAAAATCACTGAAAGCAGCACAGCACAATTATTTGTGAAAAACCGTCCCCTGCCATGTTTTAGTTAAAGATAGGTTAGCGATGGTGTCTGGAAACTGAGGCAGAACGAACATAGGGAGCACAAGAGCAGAAAAATTGGGTTTGTATGGGTCACACATTCAGGATCCAGAGGCCCCTTCCTCTTCATATTAAAACAACTTTAAAATAGCCTAAATTTTGAGACTACTTAACTACCTAATTATTTAGGTGTTGCTTCATGCAGCGGATACCTTGAGAAATAGACACCTCCAAAGCTGATCCATGCAATACTTCCCTATTGGAACATTCACATGTCCAAGAAAATTGTTGCATTCTGCTACCCTTCTGAGGCTGGAACAAAGACCAGAACAGAAAGGGAGCTGAAGTGTTAACACGGTAGGAAACCTGCTGATATAAATAACATTGGACATACAGAGAACAAGTTATTTTCCTTTTTGTTTTTTTTCATTTAAATCTGAGCGAATATAGCGCTAATGAAAGGTGCCAGATTTACAGGCATCAAGTCTGTAGTTTTCTTTATCCACAAAGCAGATACAAGGCAAGCTTCCCACCCTCTGCCATGCCAGTGCGGCGCAACCCTCTTCTGGTGGGGACACCTATGGTGACAGGGTAGCTTGGTCTCCATGGCCCTATCAATCCTGTGCCTACGTTGCTGTTGAGAATGGCTACAGGGTTGCCAAACTTTGCCAGCTGCCACAGTGATTTAGGAACTGGCCTGATACTGCCAACTCATTATGTATACTTAGCTAAGCTGAGGACAGCCTCCAGGTTGTAGTGACTTTCAGCTACTGCTGATCTGGGCCAAATATGGAAGAGTGATCTAAAGGTGAAAGGCTCTGTATCCCATTTCCAGTTCCCTGGGCCATCTGGTCACCCTAAGAACAGATTTTATATTACATACTGAGAATGATACATCCATTTTAATTAATCAGGACACTCTCACAAAGAGGACTTTTTTTAACTCACTGAGCTGTCACTAAATAATACTGTACCTTAAGATACAGATTTTCTTCAGGAGACAGCTTTAATAGATTTTATATTTATTAGGCTAATCTGTGCCAAAACATTTTTGAGTTGCTATTTTTAGAACAAAATGTTAAGGTCTTAATTGAACTAGATTTTTCTTCAGGTCTTTTTTTGTACTTTATATCTACCAAAAATTTCACGTATTTAAACATAATAAAATACAACTATAGAGCTCAAGCCTACAAACACTTAAGCAGGTGGACAGCTTTACATATGTGAATTGCTCAGTTGTACTAATCACGTAAGTAAAGTTATATGTTTATATATATATATATATAAAGTGTTTGCAGATTGAGCCATTTGCGGGATATTCTAATATTTCTCCTCTATTAATGCTCTAATAGAAGCAAAATGGTAACTGCTAATATTGACCAAACAAATGAGCATGAGAAATCCAGATGATAAAAGCATTAACGGATTGGTTATGTAACAAGCCAAAAAAGTTTACTCATGCCCATTTCTGATTTCCCTATTCATAGTGCTTACTCATTTGGGAGTTGCCTGTAACTCTTGAAAAGGAAATCCCTTGAATCAGTGTTACACTTGCATGACAAAACCATGCAATGCTATGGAACACAAACAGCTTTTAAAGTTGGATTATTTCCTGGTTTAACTCTGGGTAAAGATAGGTACTAGTCTCTTGAATCAATGTATGCAGTTGGTATCTTAACAGGAAGAAATTTTTAAGAGTACAGAAACACAGAATTTCACTGACTACATTTTTTTTAATTTGGATCTTCAAAAGTAAAAGGCAGGTGATTTTCCAAGTTGTATTTGTAATCTCATTAGGTAGCCAGCTAGACTATTAATACTAATAGAGCAAAAGATAATGAGATCCTTCTTTGTAAATTACCAGCAGAAGAAATTAACTGTCCGAATCAGTCAAAGATTTTTGAATGCTCCCATCAAATCACTAACTGGCTGGAAAAGCCACTGAACAGAATCCATTATAAACCTGCATTAAATGTCCACTTATCTAAAAGCTAAAAATAACTGTGTAACAGCTTTTTAGTTTTTCCAATTATCTTTTCTTAGAGTAATTCTGATTTTCTGCTTCGCCTCAGCAAGTTGTTCTGATGCTGTAAGAATGATGCTGCACTAATTAAATCAGTGCAACCATCATGTAATCTTAAATCAACTACCAGTAACTTGTTTTTAAAAAGAAAGAGACTCTGCTTACAGGGTAACACTGAACAGAAAAAAAATTACATCCAGTTGGACTGTACATTACTCCTATAGATTTCAAAGCATAACTCCTGCGCAACTGGCAGTGCCATATAAAAAAGAGATGTCTAAATGATTTAGTGAATAATCAATGTGATTTTAGGTTTGGGATTTTGTTAAGAATTAGTTTCATGTGCATGTCCCTCCCTCATCTTCTCCCCTCCCCGCTTTTCTGTGGCTTTGGAGCATGTGTTCTCCTTCACCACTGCACATGACCCCTAAGGAATCCAAATGCCCCTTTTCTGGAGATCATCCCAGGCTCCCCCTAATATATCTCCTGTCTAGATGGCCATGCTATTCCACTGTTGATGACAAGCATTCAACAAGATGCCTATAACCCTTCCTCAAAAGGCCAAGTATGTAACTCCCATAACTTTCTTCAGCTCCATCTGGCACTAGAGCACTGTAAATAAATAAGTAATAATTAATAAATACTGGGCTAGCAAGAGAAGAACCTAAAGATATTCCTGGAACTGGGTTTCCCCATACCACACAGTCTGCTGCCATTTTGTTGAGCTTGCCCCTAGCACATTGTTTGATGTAGTTCCAGTCCAGTGCCTTAACCTTGAGACAATCCTTCTTTTGCCATGTAGGGCACTCACATTGTGGAAGAGGCACATGGTAGTAATGAGACATACTCTCCCAGCTGCCTGTAAATCTACCTAAGGTCCACCCCCTACACAGCAGGCTTCCCTCCAAATCCAGTGAAAACCTGCATAGGAGTTAATGCTGCTTAACCCTTTGCAGCTTCTACCTGTCCTTGGAGAGAAGGTCAGTGTGTAGTTGTGGAGAAAGAGTCCCTTGAGCTATCCTGAAGGGGAAAGAGGAGCCAAGGGGCAGGGCCCCACATGGGGATGAGATGGGACTTACCCCCCGTCTCCAGGCAAATCTTAGGGTTGTGTGGGATTTGAAGGCTTTGTTTTCTTAGCAGGGCTGCAAACACTTTTTGTTGCCAAAGAAATAACTCTGTGAAGTGAATCTGAGTTTTTCAAACACCTTTTTCCTTTAAGGCCCAGCAAGCTGCTTACCTTTATTAATGACTGTTCAATTACTTCCATCAACTAAAGGAATTTTTATAAAGACACTATCACCACCAGATTTTATTTTTCTTCTATTTCTGTTTAATATATTTAACGCAAATGCAGATTAGGGAAGGGGTTCACACAAAAAGCAGCAAGTGGCTGTATAATTAAATATCAGAGAAAGCTAAAATATTTGTTATACCCAAAGTAACACTGAAGGTACTATTAAAAATTAGGTCAATTTTATTTCAAACAGGATAGAATTTTCCAAATGGCTTTTCTATAGGCCAAAAGAAAGGAAGAAAAGCAGTAAGAATGTTGATCTTCATGACATAACTCTATAGCTCTGACCCTTGTCTGTTTGGCCAAAAAGTGCACAGCAAAAATCAGGAGGGGTGAGGGAGTTTCAAGCCATTTTTTGCACTTCTCTGATCCTGGGCCAGCTGTGCACCAGGTGGATCCCCTGATGTCTCTCAGAACAGTCTGAAGGCTGTCAGTGACCTCCAGGGACTATTCTGACAACTAGTCAGGGTGCAGGGAAGTCTTGCCCACAAACACCTTTCCATACCCTAATTTATGTAGGAAGAATTGGGCCAGATCTACATCACTGGAGGACTGCCCCTGCACTGGGATGAAGTGGGCAGCTATCACTTAGAATCACTTTGCATAAATAAAATAGCACAAAGCTGCCTCAGTGCAGGGGAAACCCTAGGCCTGTATTTCTTACTAGGCCCAGTTTAAGTTTTCATGACAACCACAGGGCAAAGTTAGAAGACAGCACATATTTGAAAAGAAAAAAAAATGGGAAAAAAATGGAAAAAGCTCAGAATCCAAGTAATTGTTCTCAAATCCTGCTTCTGTCTTTGTGCCAACGAAGGGTCCTCTGGCAGCACAATCAGTTTACTTCAATTGTGTAAGGAGATAGAGGGATTGGGAGTGGAGTGTGCAGGCTGTGTGCACCTCTAGCGTGGCACGGAGCTCAGTTCTGCAATGGCTCCATGCTTACCAGTGAATGAACTGGGGCAAGACAGGAAGGAGAGGGCCATGGGTGGACCAGAACTTCCTATCCTTCCCTCTGAAAAATGTAGCATTAGGGCTACAGTAGCAGCTGAAGAGCAGCTCTACCAGCTTTCTCTGGCCTTGGGAAAGGACTCCTTCCCCTTGGTTTCTTTGGGAAGATCCACAGACTTTACAGTGAAATTCACCTCAGTGCAGAGGGCTCACACAAGACCCTCCACATGACTTAAGTCATTAACCTGGCACTTGAATAATGTAGAGGGCTCTCTGCTTGGGAGTTAATTTCAACCTTATATTACCCACTGAAAATAAATAATTTAGAAGTAACCTATGTAGAAACAGTGAGAAAACAAAGCAATATTCAATTGAATGATCTGAGGAAATGACGAGGTTAGAAGCAGGAATTCAAAACAAATTCATAATACCAGCCTATCCTCGCCACCTTCCTGAATGACTTGACCAACAGAAGTTTGATTTTGTTGCTTTAGAAAACACTCTCTCTTACACTCCATCAGTTGCTCAAAATCCTGCCACATTTTAGCTTGCTTCATATTTGGTCCATGACTTTCCCGCACAGCTTTTTGTTTCTCTCGTAGTTTCTGTTATAAACAAATAAAGATATTTGGATAGGTTCAACATGACAAACGTTAGCCTACATAGATAGCCTAATGTGAATAAAGAACATTTCCTCTCCCCTTGAAACATTATTAATGTTCAGTTAAGTTAGAAAACATTCCTTGTAAATGGACAAGCAGCATTCTCTGTAGAGTCTTTGATGTGTGCGGCTTGCATGATGTTAGTTTTATTGCAGCTCCTTGAAAAGAACACCCCATTTTTTATATATAGTGCAGCTTTACCCTGCTGTATTCCAGTTTCTCTGTGGGGAGTCCCATTTGTTCTGTAAAAGTTTATTTTAAAAAATCAGTTCACTTCCAGACTGAGATTTTGCATATCAAGTTGCAGCGTGTAATGTATTCTGATCATGAAGTTATATATCCTGAAATTAAACTTTTACATGAGAAACTGCAATTAATTCTCAACTGTAGTGACACAAACTTGTAAAATTCACTCACAAACTGACTCAAAGGGAAAACTAGAGAGGAAAAAGAGGACATTTTGATTGAAATAGTATGGCTAAGCCCTTCACTAGCCTGAATTTCACATGTGAATAAACAATGATTTTGTTAACACAACTACATTGAAGATATCGTTAGCCTTTTATAAAGATAAGACTGACAGCTCTAAAATTTATTGACTTCAACAGGTTGCTTTATATACAACTTCAGATCTGAGCTGGCACAGTTTGTTATATCTGTGTTTCAGTTTCTTATCCAAATGGTTTACAGGGAATGTGCTGTTGTGTTAAGCTGTTTGACTATCTTTTACAAGAAGCTCATACTATGCTCTGTAGGAAATCAAACTCTGAAGGGTAAGTGTGATATCTTTTCAGGGGATTCATTACTGATGCTAACAGGAATAGAGTTTTCTCTGTGTTCTGCAGTATGCTTTTTAAAAGGATTAACACAGTTTTGAACATTGGACCAAATAAAAGTATGAATTGCAACATGTTTGTTCAAGTGAAAAAAGCCAAACTCATCCTTACCTTCCCAAGGTTTTCTTGTTCAAGGATCATTCGTGTATATTGTTCTCTAAAGAAGGTACATAATAATTGAGTTATAATTTTAATTAGTTCTAAGTAATAAGACAGATTAACTCTACAAGAGGGGAAAAAATGGAAAGTGGCAGAAAGTTTACACGTAGCCAGGGTGGGGATAGCATCAAAATCTAAGGGTCCCTAAATAAGAAACTCAAAAGAATGAGATGAAGAAATATCTTTATCATCAGGCTTCAGAAGTTCTTTGACCCCCATAATTGTGCAGCTGGCATAAAATGCTATTCACGAATGGATAAGGTCATTGTTAAGCTTTCAGAGCAGGTTTGATTTCTGGGGTTCCCCACGTGAAGTCTGAGTGCATGGCCCCTCCCGAATAATGCATGGTTGAGAACCTTTTTAATACTGCATTAAAGTTGCCAGTATTCTGAGACTGCTCAGTGTCATACTTCTGTACAAATGCCACACAATGTCCAAATCCAGACTGCTTCGCTTATGGGAATAGTGTCACTGGAGCAAATGGGAAAACTGAGGAGTTTAAGATGAGCAGTATTTGGTCCCATGTTTCACAAAACCTAACACTGGTGGCTTGATTTTCAAAAATGCTGAGCACCCTGCAGCTCCAATGGATTTCAATAGGAACTGCTGGGTGCTCAGCACCTCTGAAAATCAGGCTTCTTATTTAGGTGCCTAAACATAGATGTAGGAGCATAAGTCTTGACATCCAATATTAAAAATCTTTGCCGTTGCTGTCATCAGTGGATGAAGCTATTCCCTTGATGCTGTCAGGTTTCACATACATGATATGATATTCAAATAATAAATTCTGATATGCTGTTATGCCCTTATTTACATATTTTTCCAATTTAGGTGAGATATTAAGAAACAACATGCTCTCTTTTAAGAACGAAGTATGACGGTGTGTAACAAGTACACTTAGCTGCAGAGGGTTTGAGAGTTCATGAAACACAGAGTGGTTCAGATATCTAAAGAACTTTCAAAATTGCTCAGCTTGGGAAATCTTAGTTTCCAAAAGGATAAAACACATCAATAAACCACATCAGGCTGTGCTAGTAGGCTATTATTCGGCAAGGGTGGAGGATATTGGGATGCATTAGGAGAGGTATTGCCAGTAGGGATAAGGAGGTTTTAGTACCGTTATACAAGGCACTGGTGAGACCTCACCTGGAATACTGTGTGCAGTTCTGGTCTCCCATGTTTAAGAAGGATAAATTCAAACTGGAACAGGTACAGAGAAGGGCTACTAGGATGATCCGAGGAATGGAAAACCTGTCTTATGAAAGGAGACTCAAGGAGCTTGGCTTGTTTAGCCTAACCAAAAGAAGGCTGAGGGGAGATATGATTGCTCTCTATAAATATATCAGAGGGATAAATACCGGAGAGGGAGAGGAATTATTTAAGCTCAGTACCAATGTGGACACAAGAACAAATGGATATAAACTGGCCATTGGGAAGTTTAGACTTGAAATTAGACGAAGGTTTCTAACCATCAGAGAACTGAAGTTTTGGAATAGCCTTCCAAGGGAAGCAGTGGGGGAAAAAGATCCATCTGGCTTTAAGATTAAACTCGATAAGTTTATGGAGGAGATGGTATGATAGGATAACATAATTTTGGTAATTAATTGATCTTTAAATATTCATGGTAAATAGGCCTAATGGCCTGTGATGGGATGTTAGATGGGGTGGGATCTGAGTTACCCAGGAAAGAATTTTCTGTAGTATCTGGTTGGTGAATCTTGCCCATATGCTCAGGGTTTAGCTGATCGCCATATTTGGGGTCGGGAAGGAATTTTCCTCCAGGGCAGATTGGAAGAGGCTCTGGAGGTTTTTCGCCTTCCACTGTAGCATGGGGCACGTGTCACTTGCTGGAGGATTCTCTGCTCCTTGAAGTCTTTAAACCACGATTTGAGGACTTCAATAGCTCAGACATAGGTGAGGTTTTTCACAGGAGTGGGTGGGTGAGATTCTGTGGCCTGCGTTGTGCAGGAGGTCGGACTAGATGATCATAATGGTCCCTTCTGACCTTAGTATCTATGAATCTGCTGTGATGCAGATTTTTCTATACATTCCCCATCCCCATTGATTACTGCATCTTTGAGCTACAGTACATTCTTTGAGCTCCATGCCATCTGATCCTGGCTCCTGCTCTCTCAGCAGAGTAGATGTGTTAGTGGCCGGAGAGGGTGTGGCTGGAGCATATTGTGCTCTGGCAACTCAGAACCATTCTAAACAGTGTGCAAGTCAGAGCACCCATGAGGCTGCTCTGAGTTGTGCTAGGAGCCAAATTGGCCCTAGCTAGTCCTACCAGATCAAAAGAGCGAAAAGCCACCTAAAATCTCCTCCTTCCTATTAAGCTCACTGGATGTTACTCAGGCACAATTAAGGACCTGGCCCCAGGATGTGTTTGATTGTTTTAAGTAAAGCTGTTTATTGCAAAGCTGTTTATTGCAAAATAATGATAAAAAATAAGAACTCATTTTCATGGTAGCCTTTTTCTTTACTATTTATAATGATGACTGGAATGAATGAATTTAATTAGAAAAAAACCCCAACTTTTATTTTTAGAGAACAAAATTAACTTTTCACATTCCTTAGTACTGACTGTATGGAACAGAGCGTTTATATCCAATAAAGAATGTCAGAATTAAGACTTTTTTGTTCAATACGTTACTAGGAAAGTGCTGTTCTATTTATGGTTCATTTTAGCTCTGTTTACATTCCAGTGCCCAGTGAAAATACATACACATTCTAAAAGGAGGCCTAGAAACTCATTTTCTCTCCCTATTTTGCATTTTGTAAATATCTGCATATCAAAGCCTTCAGTATACTTATAAATGTGAATGCTTTCTGAACTCACAGAAGATCAAAAGAAAATGTTTCTAATTTCAGAGAAACTGTCACCTTATCTAGCTTCTTTTCTCATGTTTAGCAAAGGTTCAGCAAAACAGTGACAGCAGGAGAAGTGGCAATGCTCCACTCAAGTCTTATTCCCAATGCCCAGAATCCTATAACTCCACTCACCATGTTCCAATTCCCGCATTTCCCTTACTTGCTCCTCTGTTTGCCCAATCACAGCTACTTGATTCCATGAAACCATTATTGACAGACGGCAGTAGTGTTTGCCATGTGCCGTGCGCTTTCCATGCTCAGCGGAAGATGCAGTTTCTGCCCTTAAGAGCATCCAGTCTTATTAAAAAAATAAGGGCAGCTGAGTGGTGGAAAGGGATACACCATACAAAGAGATTAGGAGATGAGACATATTTGGAGGTTTGTTTGTGTTTTTAAGTTACATTCATTAAATTCTCTTCCCCCTCAACTCAGCCCTCTCACTTTTCTCCTGCACCAGTTCCCAGTTTCAGTTCTAGTGTTCTAATAACGGCCCCTCTGTAGAACACTGGAGTTCTTCTCCGCACGTAAGTGACTGGTCATTGTTATTAAATATTTATGTTCCAGTGGCACCCACTTGTGTCTGCTGGGGTGGATGGTGTCAGGAGGGCACAAGGAACAGCACCCAGTTCTCCTACGGAGCACCAGCACTTTGCTTTTCAAGCACCGGTGCAAGTGCTGGCAAGAGCTGGTCAGGATCTGAGGACAACGCATGCTGGACTCCCTTGAAAAAAGGTGGCAGATTTGCTGCTTCAGTGTGCACTTTCAGGAACCCCCGGAGGAAACTTGGCTGACTCTCTCTGTCTGACTCAGCCATATTTTCTCCCTGGGCTTGGCTGCGGCAAGACATCCCTGCATCCATTTCCAATGGGAACCTGGAGTTCAAAGTTACTGTCTGGCCGATAGTCTCCAACGCAAAGGGAAAGATTTTTGGTATGTTTGAGAGAACTACTGGGTATACAACAATATCTTTTAGATGTAGGATATTTATTTTTTGAATATTATAGTATTTTTAAGCTTAGATGGTGAATTCCTTCTTCCACTTCAAATACCAATGAAAACATTTAGGCTCGGTTTATAAAAATCCTCTGAATTAACACACAAGAGACAGACAAGAACATTTACCTAATTGCTTTTCTTCTGTCTTGTGGATCTGGGGAAACATACGTCTTCATCTCATCTTTAGCACGTTGAAGTTGTATTTCTAGATTCTAAAAAGAAATACACAGCATATTTTAGACATATACCATCTTTCCTACTTAAATATTCTCACCTATGCAAGTTTAGGCTTCTCTCTTGTGGACTTACCTTTTTCATGCAGTTAGTACGATGATAGCAGCTTTCTTCCTGAATACACTCCTCACGCAGCCCTTTTACTTCCTGCAGTATGAGAACAATATATTTTATTAGGCAGTATTCTTGAAGTCCCCAGCAGACAGACTGTTATTGTACAAAGTACAATAAGAAGTGTTTAGGGCAACATCCTGCCATCATTTTGAGTGCAGAATTCTGACTGCAGTCAATGGCCCCTACCTTCATGTGAATTAGTAATTGAATTCCCTTTGCTTATTGTGCAAAGCATTGTTCTCTGCTTTGGGCTCAAAATCTTTTGAATTCCATAAAGATTACATCAATTTAAATCTGAGACATTCAGCACTTTTATATTTAAGAGAGTTCTCAACCAAAAGATCTTAAAATTCTGTCGCAGCAAATGAAGGTAATGCACATCACTACGTACTGTTCAGTTCCTTAAATGTTTAAATCATTTGGGTTTTCCAGTATTAAAGCTCCTTTTAAAATGGTAATGAAAGGATTAAAAAAACCCTTTGGCCCCTTAGTGTTTTGTCTAGACTTGAATTTCCAGGCATGTTCTAACACATGTTAATTGATTACCAGTGAACATGTTTAACTAACACGATCATAATTTCTAATACAGACACTTCACAAATGTGTTCCAGGACTCAAATCCTAGTTCTTATTCATGTCATAAGTATTTGTGTCCTGGAACACATTTGTGAAAGGTCTACATCAGAAGGTACAATCATGTTAGCTAACATGTTAATTGACAATCAATTAACATGTTCGAATAGGACTTAAAATTCAAGTCTAGACAAAACCGTTAGGGTTGGTATCCAGAAACTAGATCAATATAAGGATATTTATACTATATATATATACACACATACACACACACACAATAGATTTATACTAGTAACTAGTATATCTGCATACACACTAGGGGATTGCATGGATTTAACTACATCCATTTCTAAATTGATATAGTTAAAGCAGTTCGAAACCTGTGTGTATACAATCCCTGTTTTCGGCCTGGTCTGCACTAGGATTTTACACCAGTAAAGGTACATCTCTCAGGGATGTGAAAAATCCACACCCCCGAGAGAGGTAGCTATACTGATTTAATCCCCCAGGGCAGACAGTGCTAGGCTAACAGAAGAATTCTTCCGTCGACCTAGCTACCGCTTCTTGGTGAGGCGGATTACCTACGCCGATGGGAGAACTCCTCCCATCAACGTAGGCAGTGTCTGCACTGAAGCACTATAGTGGAGCAGCTGTGCTGCTGTAGCATTTTAGGTGTAGACAAGCACTTAGACATACAAGTATATGTTTGTATATTTACAAAAAAGTAATGTCTGTAATCTATCCAATATCCTAAGCAAACGGGGACTTTGTATAAGCATTTTTAAAATTCGCAGGGAAAACAATTACTCTGTATGCCTCTGGATAGCAGCTGATTAACATTTCATTAAATTTATCCATTAACCATTGGTTTTGTTTTGCTAATTTAGTGAAAATGGCATTCTAGTTACATAAACATTTGAAGATGTCTCTTGGTAATAATTCATTAAAATTCCAACAGCCAAATGCTATCCTAGCAGGTGTTACATGAGTGAGCAGGGATTCTGGCAGATGCATCTTTTGCAAAAAGAATTTTGCTGGTCAGGACAAGATTCCATTGGATGGGCCTGGAAGACCCACTCAATGCATTTGTTGTGCTCAAACAAGAGATGTGTACAACTCCAGCTAGCCCTAGGCAGCTCAGGATGCGTGGAGCTGGAAATGCATAGTTGGGGATGTCAAGTCACTCCCAGCCTGTGTGCACTGGGGCCTTCCTTGTCCAGAAAGTGGGGGTGGGGGTGGGGTGGGTATATCCCATGACCGAAACAGTTACAGGGGCATCATTCTGTGACATTTCAATGGGCAGTTTTATCCCTCCAATCCCCATCTCCTCTCTGGGACCCCCATTTTATAGATGAGGAACTGAAGCACTGAGAGGCTCGGTGACTTTCCCAAAGTCACACAAGAAGTCTGTGGCAATGCAGGAAATTGAGCCTCGGTCTCCCACATCCCACCAGTGCCCCACTCACTGGGCCATCCTTCCTCTCCAGAGGCAGGGTCGGGGGAATTTATCCCATAATGAATTATATGCTTCATAGAGTTTGTAAATATACAGTAAGAACAATCTTACCTGTTCAAGTGTGGAGCGATTACTTTCTAAACCTGCTGCACAGCTGTCATACTGGACTTTTTTTTCATCACATTCTTGGGTTAACTCCTGGTGTGAAAAGGGCAAAAGGTCGTGTAAATGAAAACTTGAGTCTAGTAACATAAGACACCTAAGCAATATAAGTTCTTGTCAATCTCACACTTCGACTTCAGCTATTGGCACACTGAGAGCGACTTACATAAACCAAGCAGACATACACGTATCATTACAAGGATATCACTTCTAGCCCTGCATATTGGAGGATCAGTAGTATAAACTACAACATAACATACAAGTTTCCTTTTTATATTTATATCCAAAGTCTTTAACATGGTGGATTCAATTTCTAATTTGTTCACATTGTGTCAAAGGTTTTACTTGCTCTTTAAACATTAAGCTTACAAGATAGTTTAGATGATTAATTATGTTCCATGTAAAAACAGTTTTGTCCACATTTATTTACATTATAAAACAAGAATAGATTGGGCTTTGCAGAAAGAAAAAAATTGATGTTGCATTAAAACTTTTTAGCAAACAATAAAAGTTATCATACTTTCCCCTACAAAGAGTACATATTGCTACTAAATCCCATTTAGTTATCCTGTATTTGCAGACACATGTTTTCAAATGAATTATGAAAAGAATGTGTCCAAATCCTCAGCTGGTAAAAAAGGGGCAGAGCTCCACTGACTTTATTGGGAGTGGGCCAGTTTACACCAGCTAAGGATCTGGATGACTTTTTTTTTCCCCCCATAGCCCTGTAGCTTTCTAAAGCCAATGGATAAAATTGCCATCTTCAAGGATTGGAACATGAGATGGTTCCGGTGTGTTATTGCTTAATTATGATGTTTTGTTTTGTCGTGATGTTGTCGTCACCATAGGAACTACTATTGTGAGGGAAAAAGCCTCAGCCGAAAAATATGGCTATATTGTTGATTTTTAAGAGTTCCAGACCCCTTTGGCCACTTCATGTTGCAAATTGCTTTTCTCAATCAGAGTTTCACCACAGTTTACCTATTCTACATCTTCCAGCTTTCCTCCAAGTTGACTGTGGTCTTGTATTAGGTAGAAGAGGTTTGTAAATCATGTATATTTGTGGGTTTTGCCTTCCATACAGCTGTAAGGAAAGCTCTCATGTAACTAACACGACAGTGTTATTTGTCATTAAAATCATTCTCTTTTCTGGGGGGAAAATCCCCAAGGTTTACAATTAAATTGTTTAAATCCACAAGCAGGGATCCTGGAAAATTTGTATAGTGGGGGAGTTGAGAGCCATTGAACCAAATTGTAAACCCTGTATATAATGGAAGCCACTTCAAGTCAGGGGGTGCTGCAGCACGCCCCCCCCACACCTCTAGTTCCAGCACCTATGTCCACAAGACAATATAGACTTGTACCACCAGAGGATCCAGCTCTTTGGATTCCAACAACTAAGAATAAAACTTAAGTAACATGCATATTGCCTTAAATTTTCATAGGGGCCTCAACTCAGCCTCTAAATCTGCACATGCAAGTTTTGGACACAAACTTCTGAATGGCAGTTTACAGACAGACTTATCTACAGACCTGATTTGCCACTTGTGATACCAGTTTTATGCTGCTGTAACTCTACTGAAACCAAACACAGTTATAGTGGTATAAAACTGGAGTAAAGCAGGTCGCAGATGTGCCCCTGAATTCACGGGCAAAACTGCAAAGCAAAATTTAGAGGTGATTTCTGAAAATTTGTCCCACTGCACAGACAGTTCACTAATGTCTATTACACAATATATTCCTAAACATTTTTACTAACCTGGCAGTTCTGCCGCAACTGTCTCAATTCTTTGATAATTGGAGCTAAACTTGACTTCTTATCTGCCACCATAGCATTCAGTTTTTTTACCTGATATATGAAGAAAAGGCACTACATGAATATGCTATTAGTAAAACAGTGAGAGTATAAAGAATGGGAGGTCAAAGGAAGGGAAAGATATGGGGAAAAAACAGCTATGAGATGTGAAGAAAGGAGACTGAATCATATATTATGTAAAATAAATGATAGGCAAATGATAATTAAGAAACATAGTACATTTTATAATAGGGGTACCATCACAATCTACTGCAGCTCTGCTCCCATGGTTTGAATTGCCTGTTTATTCTGTATATAGATGAATTCTACCCTGCTGATTATGCAACCTAATACCTTGCTTAGACTGGAAGTTACTGTGAATAAAGGTCTCTGAACTTTTTTAGCTCCGGTGTATGGCCTGTCAAACCCTGACAAGAACTGAAAAAATGCAAAAAGTTCTAGTCAGCTTCTAACATTACTTGCATATACTGATCTGTAAGGTGGGCACAAAAAGAATAGCTACAAATAAATATGAGAATAAAATCTTTTACTGATATTTTATAATGTTCTTCATCAGGATAGATACAAAATTACACATATTTACATCAAATTTAGTCCTCTCTCTCTAAGGACAGGTCAACACTACTGTGTAAGTCGATTTAACTTACATTGCTCAGGGGTGTGAGAAAGACACCCCCTTGTGAGCGATGTAAATTACAGCGACCTAAGTGCTGTCCACACTGGCACGAGACGCTCTCCTGCCGACATAGCTTCCGCCTCTCCTAGAGGTGGAGTAATTATGCTGATAGGAGAGTGCTCTTCCATCAACAGAGAGCCTCTTCATGAGACGCACTACAGCGGCACAGCTGCATCCATGCAGCACTTCTAGTGTAGACCTTCCCAAAGGCTGTTTCTGAAAACCAGGTATTTTGTACAGCGTGTAATAAAGAGGGAGCATTTCCATGAACACAGTATCCAATCCAATGCCCACTGAACTTAATGGATGAACTCACTTCAATGGAAGTTGTCTCAGGACCAATACAAATTGTAATCTAGAGTACAAAAGCCTTTTAACGGGGATAGCTTTACAATGAAGTCCTCATAAAGAGGGACCACTGTGTGCAGTAAAGATAGTAGAACCTCAAACATTTATGAGGTTCAAACCTTATTTAACTGATGGTAATCTCTTGCTTCCCAATAAACTTGTGTGATCCTCTTTCTTTCCATCAATCTAATTCCAATCCAATCCCTAGTCCTTCTCCTAATTTTAAACTGGTTAGACACCCAGCAGGTAGTCTGTCTCCTGGATTCTAACGTTATATTTTCTGCAAATGTGTTGACAGGCTGGGGCTTCCCCTGGTAGAAATATATATAAATCTATCTGAGTACTCAATGTTCCTCTGACAGGACTTTCCAGAGCAGGAAATCCCTCTTGCTCCGGGGCTTCCTATTACTGGTTCAGCAACAATTAGGTTTTTGCAAGTATATTTAGAAATGATTGTAAAATACCTTGAAAAATAGAAATATTTTGAAATAATGAAATGATGTTGCCTAACTGTTCAAATCATATTCAGCCTCCTGGCTGAGAAGAATGCTTTTTTATTTTCATTAGTCAGTTTAAAAAAGGACCTGCAAAGTGTTAAAAAAAAGAAAAACAACACTGTGCCCTTTTTTGTTGTTTCTTTACTATATATAAATAAAGAAGGCTTGAGAGGCTTTCAAAAACATTTTTTCTGCATGTTTTTTTCATTAGAAATTCAAGTCCTGTCTTGTCTATGATGAGTTAAATGACGACATCACAAGATTCATGACAGTTGAAAATGGAGAAGGGGAAGGGATTAGTCAGGCTGTTTAAAACTCATTATGTTTCGGTTTTGTTAACAACCATAACTTCCAGTGATTAAATCACATTTTGGAAAAGGGAGTCTTTGTTAAGTTTCAATCCCATTCCATGTTTTCAATTAAGGTGCCAATACTAACAATAGACAATGCCTGAAATCACAAAAATGTTGAACCAAGGAAGCCCAGATTTGATACCCCTGATATTTCTAAAGGGAAAACGATCAGGAAACATTGCCCACGCATGCAAATGTACTTTTTAAAAAGGCATTCTTTGTACATCAAAAACAGACACATGCCCGATTTTACTAAAACTCTTCCAGGTCACCTTTGTAGCTGTACATTGCCCAAAAGTATATTACAAAATGTATTTCTACAAACATACATTGCATTTTATTTTAAAACCTGTGCCAGAAATGTTAATCCTGATTTTATTTTTTCTAAAATTAAACATCCAGCTTGCAGAAATACAATAGTTAAATTAGGCAAAATCACCATTTCAGACATGTTATCTAATGTTCGTCCCTTCATTTCATCCATCTCGCTCTTTGCCGCAGATACTCTCTCCAACTCCTCCTGTGTGTAACTGTATCCAGAGATACCCTTCTTGTCCTCAATAGCTTGCTGTGGACATAGAAAACAAATACAAAATGTGAGGACAGGTGCTGGCAGACCATGGAGCAAGTTCTTTAATGTAAGTGAAATATTGCAAGAATGCTGAAAGTGAAGTTAAGTGCTAGAATCAGTTTATTTTAAGAGTGATGAAACTCTATGACTGCCGTAAGAACTAACTAAAGTATCTGCCATTCTGTTCAACTGGTAGGTTATTAACTATTTTCTGCAAGACCTCTATCTGGGGGTAATTCTAAGCTAACTGAGGTCAAAAGAAAGTTTCCCATTGACTTCAGTGGGTTTTGGATCAGATCTTCTCTACAGCAATTAAATATATAAAAAGAGGGATGTCTATTTTGGAGGATGTAATCTGTAGTAAATATAGCTAATTCTATAAAAAAACCTACTTTGTAAACGAGAACAGAATACAGTATTTCTGAACTGTTTTGCCAACTGTATTCTCCAATGCTGTTTTTTTACAGAAGAAAATAGTTTACGGTAATGCCTCAATATATAAAGCTATTTTTCCCATATATTTCTTCAAATTATTTGGGATGTAATATAGTAGAGAAATTATTCTCTTAACTATTTTTATTCCTTTCACAGTTTAACAAAACTTTACCTGTTCATTCACACAGTGGTTACAGTAGCTAATCATTAAATATGCAAAGAAATGCAAGTTTGTAATACAGAATGTTGAGCAACGACTCAAGCAGTCATGGTAGACTAGTATGCAGGGCATTAAATCTCTAAAAGTGACACACACATACCAACTCCAAGTGGATCAGTCTTACAAAAACCCATTCAACTCTAGTGATTTTAAAAACATTAATCTTAGAATATCTACAGCCACTATGGTGTGGAGCATTTTATGGGGTTTAATAGCTGTATGGAGTTAGATATAGGCTTTGTCTTCATTGCCAAAAAGGGTGTGTTTTTTACTGCAGGATAACTAATGTACATTATCTACCTTGCTGTAAAATTCTATTGCAATTAGAATGGATGTATATTCTCTGGAGACTTGTACTCTGTACTCATGCATATTCAGTTGCCCTTGATTGGTGTGGGAAATCCACACCCACACCCACATCCGATGAAGTGAGCTGTAGCTCACGAAAGATTATGCTCAAATAAATTGCTTAGTCTCTAAGGTGCCACAAGTACTCCTTTCCTTTTCTTGTTGTTTAGTGGTAGAAGCTGAGTTTGGCTAGTTTTCAATTTCTGAGTAATACATATTTTCTAACTTACTTCAAGAACCACTGTGAAGTACCTTTGCTTCTTAATGCTTGGATTTTGTTGTTGCTATTTTTAAATACTATTCCAGTATCTCTGACAGCTTGTATCTGTACCTTATTGTTGATAAAGTAATTTTGAAGCCCTCAAAATATACCAAAGCTTACCTTCAACTAATTAAGGACCTAGTCCCACTTCTGTTGAAGTCAATAACATTTTTGCCCATGACTTCACTTGAGTGCAGGATTAGGCCCGTCAGACTCAAGAAAAAAAAAATGTAGAGCTTGTACTACTGTCTATAAGAAACTATTTCTAGTCATGAAATACGATAGCGGAGTATAACTGGCAGATTAAAACAATTCCTATACCAAGCATGCTTTATCAGTGTTTAGCTAATAATAGTAAGAGAGGTTTAAAGATTAAAACACATTAAAAAATTCCAAACCAATTATGTCCATATCATTGTATTGATGGTTATCACTGTGGCTGTGGCTAGAATGTATGGAGTGGGAGAATTTTGCCTTACCAATTGTTGCTGAATAGCCTCATGACGTTGTTTTAGGAGTTCTTCTGTTCTCTGTAGGATACCATACTCGGCTGTAATTTCTGCTATTTCTACACGCTTCTTTTTATAAAATGTGTTCTTGCTTCGAAGCTTATTAACATATCGTTTAAACTGAAATGAGACATAACAGGGATATTTGTAGTTTAATTTGAATGAAAAAAAAAAGGCCTTATCACGCTTTCTAACTAGCCTATTCAGATAGCATTTAAACTACAATAAACTAGCCTGTTCAGATAGCATTTAGCAGAGAACTGGAAGTCAGGGCTCCCAGGTTCTATTTTCAGTTCTGCCAATCACTCACCATGAGCCATCAGAAAATTCAGTTCTATCTCTCTATACCTCTGTTTAGCCATTTGGAACATGGAAATCATTCATTTCTACTTACCTGCTGCACTGAGGGGCTAGAAAGGCTAACTGATGTTTGCAAATTTTTGTAGACCCTTGGATAATAATAAAGTTAACATAATAGTACTTTGCACGTATATGAGAATGCCTTCCATCCAAGAACATCAAAGAGCTTTACAGAACTGAACTGCACAACATCCTTGTGAAGTAGATAATCATTATTATTCCCACTTTACAGATGGAAACTGAGACACAGAGATGACTTGCTCAAAGTGACAAGACATTTGTAGCAGAGTTGGGTCTAGAACTCAGGTTTCCCACTATCTATTCATGGGCTTGAGCCACAAGATTGTCCTTCCTCTCCTAAGATGAAAGGCAGCGGATAAGTATTATCATTAATGTTCCAATTACCTCTGATCCATGTCACTGTGGCAATTTAAATTTTTTTAAAATTAAGAGTTTATTTTTTTTTCTCAAATTTAACCAATGAACACAGGAATTACAGAGTCCTATGTTCCTAAAGCTCACGCTTCAGGGTTTCAGCGAGTCACCTGCAGGGGTCAGGAACTGATTCCCCCACCCCCATGTATTCTAGGGAGTATTTAAAAAAAACCCTCCTTTCTCTGAAGTATCAAGGATGGCCACATCTGGAGATGGACGGGGTTAACCAGAGCTCTGAGGTGGCACCAACTTAGCATTCTCTCTCAGGTGCTTGGCTGGCTGGTTCTTGCTCACATGCTCAAGGTCTAACTGATCACCATATGTGGCGTTGGGAAGGAATTTCCCCTAGGTCAGTTTGGCAGTGATCTTGGGGGGTTTTCATCTTCCTCGGCACCAGGTGGTGCAGGTCACTTGCCACAATTGTCTGGGTATATCTCATTTAATTATTTCCCTGCCATTGCAGGGGCCTCGAGCACTGGTGCACTTCGGTTGGTTTCTCCTATTCTCTGCCAGTGGCACATAATAGTCTAGTCTCCTGAAGGTTGTAATACTTTGGTCTAATTTTGGTTGTTGGGTTAATGTGCAGTGTTGGTGGCTTGTGACATACAGGAGGTCTGACTGGTGATCCCTTCTGACCTTAAACTCTATGAGTTCTCAAGTATGATGGGAAAGGGCAGAAAAACGCTAAGAGAAAATTGAAAAGGGCCATAGGGAAAAGATTCTTGATTTTAAGTACTGGTTGTAAGTAGTTAAAATACTGATCTCTTTTAATGTCTCTTGCTGAATTGAAAGATATTATTGACTAATCATTTTTAACAAAAGGACAGGGTAGAGTAGAGTCAACTCTTCACTCTGTGTACCCAGCTGAAGGACTGTCATACACAGAACTAGCATAAAAGGCGCACAGCTAGAATTAGTGAACAGGAGTTCAATTTTTGCTTATTAAAAAGTAAAGTATAATAATCCAGAGTTTTACAGATCATCACATTTACTTAATCTGTTTCTCAGTTCTTACGTGTTCAACTTGATATACCCCTGAAAAATCAGGCCCTAGGTGTCTCTTAAGTTAAACGCAGAAGAACTGAGGCTCTTTGAATTACTAACTTTTTTTTTTTTTAATGTAGGACCTAAACTTTCTCTTATCTCTTAGTTTTCCCATTTATAAAATGAGGTTAGCTCTTATTGATACACTTCACAGGGATGTTATGAGGCAAAAATCACTGACATTTGTAAAGTGCTTTTAGAACCACAAATGGAGAGCAAGGAATTCAAAACAAATAAAATACGCTATGATAATTTAGTGTAAAGCAGGTTTCAAAATGTTGAGCTGGGATAAAGTCATTATTGTAGAATTAGTGCATTCTACTAACAAAGAATCACAAGAAAATATCAGCAGTCCTATTACCACAGATACAATTTTAAACTTTAAAAATTAAGATGCATGAAAGTACCTAGCTTGTGAGTGAATTTCCCTGTTGAAGAATAATGCATAAAACTGATGTGACTACAGCCTAAGAAACCTTAGAGTAACTGTGTTCTATAAAAAGTGTCCTGGGCAAAATGCCCAAAATGAAATCCACCCTGTTCATCTGCCATCCTGTGCAATATCTAGGCCAAAGCTTTTTCTATCTTGCTATGCTCCAGAACTATTTTTAAAGCCAAAAGCTATAAGCGTTTTTCGTGAAAGAACAAACCCACAAATTACTCAATGTGCTCTATGCAGATTGGAGTATGTGTGGCTTTAGGAGACCATTTTACATTGTGCGTATTACCTAGGACAAGGATAGACAAGGTCACAAAAGTCATAGCACTAACAGTAAAGCAGTAGTTTTGTTACAATAAAGACCTCAGTGCAATTGTAATATTATTGTTGGAAATTTATCCCGTTAATTAGCAAAAGAAACGTTTTATAACAGTCAATTCAAACACATCCTCTGAGTTCATACAGACTAGAAAAAAAGTTTTATCACTTGTGCAAACACTGAATTTTCGGTGGTTTTCAAGCTATTACAGAAGATACTTTGTTACAAAATAATCAGACATGATACCAACTAACACAAACCCATACAAGAAAAACATGGATTGCCTTCTTCTCTCTTGATGGAGGAGTTCCAGTGATATTTCATTTGGACAGCAGAATATAGTAAAGAATTATGTAAGAGAAGAAACTTTTTTCACATGTGACTATAGACAGCTGTCAGATCTGAATGATTTTCTGTCAGTTTACCCCAGGGTTGAAAGCAAGCTGTTATTCTCCTCACTTCCATAACTACTTTTAAGGTCTTGAAAATAGCCTGAGTGGGAGACACAGTATTTGCACATTCAGTATTTTGCCAAGCATAATCTACTTAATAATGGAAACCAAAGGACCCTGTTGAATAAAGAACTGATTTCACAGATGTTCAATTATTAGCGACTGAGTCTGGGCCATATAATAAGCAACCCATCCAAAACCAAAAAAATTGACGAAACCTTCAGATACGGATATGTGGACAGGGTTGCAACCCCATCCATTTTAGGACATGAAAATCTGGCTCTAATATAGTGCAATCTCCTGGTTTATAAATGCATATCTTGAATTTTACATTATTCTAGTTACATGAAACTATAAAACAAGATATAAGCCGTAGTAGCAAGATGACAGTGTTCTGTAGATAATGAATCAAATAACCTGGCAGAATTTCTACAGACTTAGTCTTTTCCAAATGTAACACAGATTTAAACACCCTCCTAAATGCAGGGCCAAATTCAGTGCTAGGTCAGCAGGTGAAACTTCAGTTAAATCTAACTGGACATGAGCTCATGGCAGATTTATCAGATCTATGGCAGCCCAGGTGCTCCCTAGCCCAGCAGCCAAGAATCAAACCAAGAGATCCCTCAAATCAGGGAATTTATAACTAGTCTAATTGCAAATTACCAATCCTTTCAAATGTGTGAAAGCATACTAGGGCATTTCAACTATGTAAAAGGTTGTTACAAGGAGGAGGAAGAAGTTTTTTCTTAACCTCCGAGGATAGGACAAGAAGCAATGGGTTTAAATTTCAGCAAGGGAGATGTAGGTTGGACATTACGAAAAACTTCCTGTCAGGGTGGTTAAGCACTGAAATAAATTTCCCTAAGGAGGTGGTGGACTCTCCATCATTGGAGATTTTTAAGAGCAGGTTAGACAAACACCTGTCAGGAATGGTCGAGATAATTAGTCCTGCCACGAGTGCAGGGGACTGGACTAGATGACCCCTCGAGGTCACTTCCGGTTCCATGATTCTATGATTATTTGCAGATATGCTTAGCATCTGCAGTGCCCTGCAACTCATCTTGAGCTGTGGGGGGAAAAATCAGGCCCTTAAAGCTTTTAATAAAATATTACATTTTACTCTGGTAAGAAGCCTTTAAGTAGCTATGTTTAGCCAAATTGCTTTCAAATTATCCGCCTCGCTCTTATATAGCACATTTCATTGGTAGATCTCAAAGCACTTTACAAAGGAGGTCAGTATAATTATCCCCATTTTACAGATGGGGAAACTGAGACACACAGAGGTGAAGTGGCTTGCCAAGATCATTCAGCCAGCCAGTAGGAATAGAAAGGAGTCCATTTTCCAGCAATTATCTACTCATAGATCAGGTCATCTCTTCCCTGCATAGAAGCTAAGCAGAATTCATTTAGAGCATTCCTATGGATCTGTTGGTTCCCAAAGTAAAGTATCATTTCAAAGACATTTGTCCACTAGTGAGCTTTCTGTTTTCAAGCAACTTAATATTAATAGGTTTCAGAGTAGCAGCCGTGTTAGTCTGTATTCGCAAAAAGAAAAGGAGTACTTGTGGCACCTTAGAGACTAAGCAATTTATCTAAGCTTAAGTTTTCGTGAGCTACAGCTCACTTCATCGGATAATGCATTCGATGAAATGAGCTGTAGCTCACGAAAGCTTATGCTCAGATAAATTGGTTAGTCTGTAAGGTGCCACAAGTACTCCTTTTCTTTTAACATTAATAGTTATTTAAACTTCAAAGATCAAATGACTGGACAAGAACCATTTGCTGGTGCTGAGGCAACATTTAAAGTAAACATACCAGCCCTCTGACTGCTGCTTGCTAGCCAAGTCAGAGGCCCCCTGAGATACAGAATCTCTGAATGTAAGCAAAGAAAAATTATGCTTTTCCACTTGATTATTTATATGGGTGGATGTAAGATGAAAGCCTGCTAGTTATGCTATAAAATGGATTGAATAAAAGTCGGACTTTGACCAGAACTTATAGTTCTGAGGCACGTGGGTACCTAGAATCCCAGGACAGATTAGCTATATAACCCTCACTTTTTATTTAAAGATCCACCAACACTATCACTTACCCTGCTCTACTGACTTCCATCTTAGTATCTAAAGGCACTTTAGAAATATTAATGTATTAAGTCTCACAACACCCTTGTGAGATGGATAAGTATTATCATTTTACAGATGGGGAAACTGAGTCAGAGCTATTAAATTGACTTTCACAAGAGCACACAGGAAATCTGTGGGACAGCTGTAAATTTATCCCCTCATTCAGCAAAGCACGTAAGCATGTTAAGCACATGCTTACGTGCTTTCCTGAATTGGAGCCAAAACCTAGATTTCCTAACTCTCAGCCTACGCTTTAACCACAAGATCATCTTTCCTTTCCTTAAAAGTAACACTTAAGTAACATATTCCCTTCATATGGTTACGTCACCTGGCTTTTGACCTAGCACCTCTTACAATTCTCAGTGTATCTGGGATATTTGACACAATCAAAGCAATCCTGGAAAGGGCAGTGTATCATAAACAAACAGGCAACATTTCTAAGTCTTTGTTTTTAAAGAACTATATTCTTAGGAACATAAATGGTTATCTTTGTTCCCTCCTATTTCTTTCCTTCCTGTGTTTTCGTAATCCTTTCCCAAATGAAAGAACACTGGCATACAATATACTCTAATCCTCTATAAACTATGTCCATTATATGTACTATACACAGTTTAGGGCTTGATCCTGCAAAGTGCTCAGCATTCTGGCCCCAATCTTGCAAACACAAGTACATTCTTAACTTTAAGCACAAGTAGTTCCATTGACTTCAAACGGCAGTACTAACATACTTAAATCTAAGAATATGCTCAAGTGCTCTGCAAGATTGAGCCCTTTGCAAGCAGCATAATTCTGATTTATGTTAGTTCAGGTTTTCTTCTAGATTTCTTTCAATAACCAAAAGTGTCAATCAGAAGTTTAAACAACTCACAATATTTGGTGTTTTTCTTTAAGATCCTGCTTGTGGAGTCATGTTGTAAGTTTCTAGCCCTCATAGTTGCAGAGAAAAGCTTGAGAACCCTAAAGGCCCAAAAACCAGCAGGAAAAAACAACAACAAAAGACAATCCAAAATATTTATTTTTAAAATCTAATTATTTTTAAGCCAATCCCATTATTTTTGAGTGCTTGGGATTATGCGTTTATAAACATGATGGGCCATATTCTGTACTGATTCACCCTGGGCAGTTCCAGTGAAGTAGGAAATGGTGTAAATCTCAGCAGAACTTGCTCCACTATAAGGGTTAAGAATTTTATTTTCTACTTTATCATTAATACTGCCATTGACTTCTTAGTTATTAATTTTTAAAGATTTAGTAGAGAAAAATCTTTCAGATGTAGCCAGGCACTAGTTTATTTGGGTATCCTATATCATATAAACAGGAAAAAGAACAAAAGAATGGAGATTTCACAAACTCCTTACTACAGGATTAACAGCAGCAAACATTCAAAAGATGAAAGGAGAGGCTGGGTTTTTGGGGGGTGAGAGGATGGGGTGAAACAAATCCACAAATTAATCCCTTACTTTTGTGGCAATCATTGAATGTGGTAGCATTTGGGGATATCATTTTGGATGCATAATATTAAAAATACTTCTTTTTGCAGAAAGTCAATGTCGAAAACAAGGTATTAAATGTGAAGAAAAGATTTTAGCAGCAATTGTGTCAAGGTATCGAAAACCATCTAAATTATTAATAATTAAGAACACCTGGATAATATTAGGTCAGTCTAAATCCCCAAAAGGGATCTTTTATTTCTAAAATTAAGAATTGAATGCAGATTCTGAACAAGCAGTTTTGTTAACATTGGGACACTATCATTGTCTCAGTACGCCAGCCATAAAAAAATCTTAGTCAAATCGGTGTACTGAGAATCAAGGAGCAGATGGTTAATTTTCTAGCCAGTCCAATTAACATGATAAAGGCCTTGCAAGCAATTAAAATTCAGTCAGAGAAAGTTCCTGGGCATGACAGGTTTTCAATAATCTCAGATCTCTGTGTTTGAGCCAGTATAGATATTTTTACATATGACTAATGACTCATATACTAAGGACAAACTTTTAGAGAGAAGCCAATTATTTTGGTATATTAAAAGGAAAGTTATCCTACAACCTGCTCATCAGACAGACCAATCACGGAAGTTCTTCATTAATGTTAACTAGCAAGTTTCTTCTAAGATGCTTGCTGCTGGGCAGGAAGGGATATTACAACAGCCATTAGTAATAATTTGTACCAATCCAAATATATTTAATGAAAGAGTGCTTCCAGTTATCACTGAAAACATGGAGATCAATAAGATTAATGCTTTATTCATGCCTGTCAGTGCTGAGAGAGCATTCAGTTGTGTGAAGCCATATTTTAAGTCGGACTTACAACATACATTTGGTTTCAGTGATGGTTAATGTCTTACAGCAAGAGCTTTTGGCTTCAGTAGCAATTCTATAGACTTGCCATCTTTGTACTCAGAGTGGGATTGACCGTAACATTCTTTCCCCCTGTTTAATTTATTTATAGAACCTTTGGCAGAAAGGATTAAAACCTTTCTCCAATATTTCACTTGGTAGTTAAGAGAAAGAGATGGTTGCATAATGGTGGGGAAAATATATCCCAAGTCCCTGCTCAAACCCATTAACGCCTAAACTGCCAGCTCCTTGATGACCATATTTTTAAAGTTATCTATCTAGTATTGCTAACAGAAGTTTGTTTTTTTGATGGACTCACACTGACTAGGACACTTTGGGGGCTGAATGATCTACAGTCAAAGGCCTCTTTTCTTCTCCTGATATTTGCAAACAAAATATTTCTGCTTGAGAGAGAGAGATTTGTATGTAAAAATAATTCACCAAGCAAGCAAGTTGCTTAACTCAATTACATGTTTAAAAATCCATGGGATGCCATAGGCTACATTCTCAACAAATGTTCTTTTTAACTTCATCTACTATGGGTGAACCCAGCTTTGATCCTATTTAATTCTGATACCCTGGGAAAGTCTAGGCTCCAGGGGTCCTACGTTGAACTCTGAAAAGTATGATGTGCTATGAAAAGAGCTAAAAATATCACAGGTTTACCTAGGATCACTTGTAATTGAACCATCTACCCTTCTAAGTGTCAAAATTTGATTCCCTAATTTTCAGGATCTGACAGCTGCAGCCAACAGCTTGCCAGCTTTGCCCCTATGTTCATTGTACTTCTGTTTGAAGTACTTAAAAGATTTCACAATCCCTGCAGCAGACAGACAATTTAGCTCTAGCGTTTTGTAGTTTGGTATCCAGTGAATTGGTCCCTCCCTGCTGTTGCCTGTAAATTCCATCCGGCTCTGTAACTTCTTGAACTAGTTGCCACTGGAAAGCTGTATGTTCCTTTTCATGATTAGAGGAGAAGGCAAAACACTGGCTCCCAAAAACATAAGCCAGGATTGACCTTTCAGTGGATGAAGAGCTAAGAAGACCTCAACTGAAGATACAATTGCTGGTCTGAGAATCCAGGCAAAGAAGGTATTCATTTGAATGCCAAATCCAGCGAGTGCCATGCCATAAGGGGATACAGCAGCACTAGAGAGAGCAATTTGATAATAAATAATTAAAGATGTAAGATCACAGACATTAATGCCTAAGTATAAGAGAAAAAGAACATGTTGATTTTACTACAGGACTTGGGAAGAAGATAGTTGTGTTAATAGCTAGTATTATCATTAAGACTCCATTTAATCCCTTTAAAAATCATGTACAAATACAAAAAGGAGAGGTGGAGGTGTATGTCCCCGTGGGCACTCCACTTCAGATGCACATGCATCATGTGCCTTTGATAGGAGATTTTTCATACCAGTGCCCATTTAGCCCATGGATGTGCCCTATATATCCTTGTGCCCCATATGGAGACTATATAGGGCTGTGCGAGCGAACCACCCTCAGTTCCCTCTTTACCGCAAAGTCCCACAGAGGAAACGCCGAAGGGGAGCCGGGGAGGGGTAATGAAGCACCCATAGAGACACACGTCTCAAAGAACTCCAGTTATTGCACAAGGTAAGTAATCTCTCCTTCTTCTTCTAGTCTCCCTGTGGATGCTGCACTTCAGGTGACTCCCCAGCAATAACCCCTTAAGGAGGTTGGAGTTTTGGAAGAGTCCATCAGAGAATAACTACATCGGCTACTGCAGCATCTGATCTTGCAGCATGAACCAAGCATAATGGGTGGAAAACATATGCACCAACAATCATGTTGCAGCATTGCAGATTTCAGCAACTAGAATGTCCTTGAGTATGGCTACAGATGCAGATTGTGATATAGTAGAATGTCCAGTCATTTGTTGGGGAGGTAGAACTTCAGGGGAACCATAAACAGGCAATAATGCATCCAGAGATCCATTTAGAAAGTCTCTGAGTGAAGATAAAGACTCCACTAGACTTATCTGCAATAGAAACAAAGAGTTTAGGAGTCTTCCCGAATGGCCTAGTTCTGTCCAAGTAAAAGGCTGATGGGCTCTTAACATCTAGCATGTGCAAAGTAGATTCCTGTGTAGATTGATGTAGCTTAGGAAAGAAAACTGGAAGGTGAATAGTTTGTTTAATGCAAAACTCAGAAGAAACCTTAGGTAAAAATTTTGGATGGGGTCGTAATGATACCTTCTCCTTGGAGAACACAATAAATTGAGAGCCTGCCATTAGAGTCCCCATTTCCCCAACTCTTTGAGCAGAAGTGATGGCCATCAAAAAGGCCATCTTCACAGGCAGATGTAGCAGTGAGCACAAGAATGTGTGGCTGAAAGGGCTGTTTGGTTGAAAGGGCTGCTCGGTGAGGTGGTTAAGAACAAAGTTGAGATCCCGACGTGTCATAGGGGCTCTAATCTGCAGACAAAGATTATACGGCTTTTCAGGAATCTCGTTGTGATTGGATGAGTGAACATCAAGAAACCGTATACTGGCATGTGGAAAGCTGTTATTGCCACTAAATGAACCTCGAGGGAACTCAGAAAGCCCTGACATTTCCAACTCCAAGAAGTAATCCAGGACTGTGGAAAACAATGATGGGGCAGGTGTAAGATGGTGCCAGTTACACCAGAAATGATATCTTCTCCATTTCTGAAAATAAGTGTATCTTGTAGATTCCTTTCTGCTAGTTAAAAGTACATTTTGTACTACCGATGAACACAGGCCGCCTCTTAATCCCGAGAACCATTGAGAAACCATGATTGTAGTTGCAGAACATTCAGAGTGGTGTGAAGTGTTTGACTTGCATCCTGAGATAACAGTCGAGGATTGCTCAGGAGCCACCATGGAAGGCAAGAGTTGTGTTTGATGAGGTAAGGAAACCAAACCTGTCTTGGCAAAGCTGGCGCAATCAATCAAAATGAGCTTGGCTTGGTCCCGCTTGATCTTAGTGAGGACATTTAAAGCAGTGGAGCTAGAGGATATGCATGCAATGAAGAAAAAGCAACTTCTAGAGATTGAGGATCGAGTCCCCGTTTAGAACAGAATTTCCTGCCCTTTGTGTTGGCTGCCATGGCTGAAAGGTTAACCTCTGGAAATTCCCAAGCTAGGAATATTTAGGAATAAAATTCCCAAGCTGAGGTTTCAAGAGGCCAACTCCCATTCATAATTTAGGGAGAAATGTCTGCTGAGGTTGTCTGTCCATGGTTTTGTAAACCCATCAGGTAAGAAGCTGAGATGACTATTTGGCTGGCTATGAATAAATTCCAACACTTTAACGCTTCAGTGCAGAGCAAGGGGGGAACGTGCTCCACCCTGATGATTGATATAATACATGCAAGTTATGTTGTCTGTCATGATCTTAATGGACTTGTTTTTGAGTAGGGGAAGAAAGAGCAGACAAGCATTTCTGACCGCTCTTAACTCCAACAGATTAATATGCATGTGTTGTCCTGTTGTGAGCATTTGCCTTGGACTGTGTGAGGACTCAAATGTGCTCCCCATCCCAAGAGGGAAGTGTCTGATGTTAACATGACCATAGGGGGATTGTGGTTGAATGGGACTCCTGCACAAACATTGGAAGGATTCTTCTACCAAGTGAGTCTCTAAGGTGCCACAAGTACTCCTTTTCTTTTTGCGAATACAGACTAACATGGCTGCTACTCTGAAATCTACCAGGTGAGTGCCTGAAGGACGCAGCTGGGTACAGACACCTGTTTGTTCAGACTGTGTTTGTTGGGTACACAACTGTCGTGAGCCACTCCTGGAGACATCAAAGATGTAACCTAGCATTTTCTGTCACAAAAACGCAAGCTGCCATGTGTCCCAGCAGTTGCAAACATGTCCTTGGCTGGCCTGAGCTGCATTCTTTGGATAAAGTTCTTTAGAACAAGGAACCTGTCAGGAGGGAGGTAAACTCTGCCCTTTATTGAATCCAGAAACACTCCTATAAACAGTATTCGCTGTGTAGGAATCAAGATTGATTTCAAGATTTATCTATAGGCCTAGACTTTGAAATAGTGAAGTTGCTGTTTGAACTCACCTTCTGATAAGACCAACCTTTGAGGAGCCAGTTATTGAGGTAGAGAAAGACGGTTATTCCTAGATGACGGAGGTACGCAGCTACAACAGCCATGGTTTTTGAGAACTCCCTTGGGGTGGAAGACAGGATGAAGGGTAGGACCCGGTACTAGCAATAGTTGTGATCAGTGTGAAATGAAGAAATCTTTGTGAGAGGGATGAATAGCTACATGGAAGTAGTCATCTTTGAGGTCAAGGATCTCAAACCAGTCCCCGGATTCCAGGGAGGGAATTATACCTGGTAGGAACACCATCCTGAATTTCAAATGTCTTAAGATGCTTATTCAATTGTCTGAGATCTAGTATTGGCCTCCAGAAAATATCTTGAGTAGAACCCTTTCCCCCTGGTTGAAATAGAACTGGTACTATGGTCCCTAGTCTTAGGATTGATGAGATCTCCTGTGTCAGTAGATGATTGTGAGAGGTATGGGTACTTGAAGAGGGATGGGAAAGGGGGGTGGGACAGTGGGATGGAGGTAAATCAGATATTATAACCTGATGTAATGGGCTCTAGTACCCATCTGTCCGATGTTACATCCTCCCACGTTTGATGGAATAGAGAGAGATGATGCCCAAATTGAGCAAGGAGGGGCTGTGCCATGCAGCTGAGAAACTATGGTTATTGTGTGGTTTGGACTCTTGACCAAACCATCAAAACTGGTGTTTGGATGATGTTGATGGCTTGGATGATGCAGTCAAGGTACTTGCAGGCTTCTTTTTAGAAAATCTTAACCTCTTAGCTGGTGGTTCTGGTGGCCTATGTAAGGCTGAAAATTGAGCAAGACAGGATCTTGGCACCAACTGGGACCTGCTAAATTTTCTCTTACTTATAGGTGTTTATATCCCTAAAGACCTAAGTGTTGCCCTGGAATCCTTTAGTGTATGAAGCGAGTTGTCTGTGTTGTCTACAAAGAACTTGTGGCCCGCTACATGTAAATTTTTCATAGTCGATTGTACTTCCTGGAGAAACCAGGCAACTGAAGCCAGGAAGCTCATTTCATTACTACTGTGGTGGAAATAGACCTAGCTCCAGTGTTCGCTGCACCAAGTGAATCCTGTGGAGATGTCTTTGCCAAGAGCTGACCTTCCTTTATTATGCTGTTAAACTGTTCTCAGTGTTCCTGTGACAAATACTCAATGAAAGCATTAAACTTCTCATAGTTCGGTAGTCATATTTTGACATTAATGCCTGGTGATTGACTCTTCTGAACTGTAACATTGCCAAAGAGTAGCTTTTACATCCCAAAAGATGCAGACATTTCTGGTCCTTATACGGGGTAGCTTTTGGGGCGTGTTGCCTGCTCCTTTCATTCACTGCATCCACGACCAGAGTATTTGGTTCTAGATGAGAAAATAATAATTCAGAATCCCTGTCCAGGATGTAGTATTTTTTATTGTCCTGCTTGCAAGTGGGGGCACTGCTGGAGTTTGCCAGATGGTCTTGGCTGGCTCAAGGAGGCCTTCATTAATTGGCAATCTGTCCAGGAGCTTGTGATGGGAATCTTGGACTTTTTGCAGGGGAATTTGCAGGGTGTCAGCAACCGACTTCATCAGGTTCTGGAATTGCCAAAAGTCATTGTTTAATGACAGCAGTGGTGGCATTACTGCCTCATCAGATGATGATGAAGATATACTTGTAAGCAAAAGGTAACCTCCGTGTCTGCTCTTGCTCCTCAAAGGTCTCCTCTGCTGACTGAGAGTGAAGGGGAGGGATGGGGACTGAATCGGGCCCCCTCAAAATTGGTGGTGGTGGTATACTGCACATTAATCCCAGTAAAACCAATGAGGAGCACTATAAGGCATGTGGGGAGGTATCCTTTGCTGGTTGTCCCAAGTGTTAATAGGCAGGCGTCTGGTATCCTGCCTTTCTTGCAAGTGCATCGGGGAACATCTCCTGGAGTATATTGGAGAGCCTTCAATGGAAAGTTCCAAATCTGAGTCAGAATGCTCCTCCACATATTGTACAGGAGGTGACAATCCTGCTTCATGGATAGTATAAGTTGGGGAGGAGGTAGGTCTTTCAAAAACATGAGCAGTCGGTGACCAGGCAGATCTTGGCACTGAGAGGTGTCTGGAGGTTACAAGGAGGGGTGACTCAGACTCATTCGGTACCAAGAGGTCTTTAGTATAGTGGAACTCCTGAGGTACCAAGAGCACAACAGAACTTGGTAAGGGCACTGTTGATGTTCCCGATGCTGTTGTCCGAAGCGCTGTACTCAGGGTATCATGGATTCCACTAAAGCTGTTCTCTTGGCAACAGAAGTCTTTGGTACCGAGCCATGAGGAATGGGACTTAGATGAAGTTTTAGAGTGCTTTATGGTACCCGAAGTGCTCGGAGCCTCACTTGCACCTCTCTTGGGGTCTGAGGTCTCTGGTGATGGAATCTTCTTTGAGGAGTAACTCTCTGTCCTGCTCCTCTGATCCTCTCCTTAGTCTGAGTGGGAAGCTCTTGGTACTGCCAGCACAGTTATTGGTACCTCACTCATGGAGAGTATTGGAAACCAGGTTCTCAACGCCGCCATCACTTTGGAAGCTTTCAGTGATCATGATCTTTACATCAATGGGGCATTAAGAGAACAGGAGGGACTCTGTACAACAGGGGGCTCTCTGCACCTGGGTCTACAGCTGATCTTAAGGCCTGCTCCATCACTAAGAGACTATACTTTATTTCCTTGTTTTTACAGGATCTTCCCTTAGAAGAAGTGCAGATCTTGCACTTGCTGGGGATATAAGAGTCTCCAAAACAATGTATGTACTGGGAATGCCCATCGGCCATCAACAAGGGGGACGGCTTCTTGAAACAAGAGGCATCCCAGACAGAAGAAAAATTTGTTTGGACCCCTCAATAGGGGAAAAATTAAAACATAATTATACACACACATTTTTAAGAAAAGAAAAGCACGAACAACCATTCCAACAACTATAAGGTTATTAACTAAATATACTACTACTAAAGAACTAACTACTAATGCAAAGCACACATAGGCACACACTAAACTCCAACTCTGGTTGAAGATGGTTGAGAAGGAACTGAGGTCAGTTTGCCCATGCAGCCCTATATAGCCTCAATATGGGGCACGAGAATAGGTAGGGCGCATGTGCAGGTCAAACTGGCACTGCTTCCACAAAGTTGCAGGGTGCATGCTCACCTGAAGTGGAGCACCACAGGGACACTACTCAAAGAAGAATCTATGTTATTGAAACATTAAGCTTGCACAAGTAAGCATTCAGTTGCTAGAAAGTGCAAAAGTTAAGGTTGATTGTGAAACCTAACTCTGTCCCCACTGAACATACACATTACAGTACAGTCTACAAGCCTGATTCACCACTACACTTACTCAAGTTTAGCCTTAGATTCACACTGGCGTAAAGATGGAGTTACACACTGGTGAATCAGGCATTATAAATTTATGAGCACTTCATCTTAGATCCCAAGGTGTATTTAAGGTTGGCTGGATAAGTGGTGGGCCGAGATCTCTGCTTAACGTACAATAACTTTTGCCTAATCGTCTCCTTCCCCCACATTTGTTTGCCTTGTCCACTGGTCCTGTCTTAGCATAATTTAGACTGCAAGTTCCTTGGGGTCAGGATCATCTTTTCAATGGGTGTTTGTACAGTGCTAACACAATGGGACCCCAGTTCCGGATCAGCGTTCTTAGGCACTACTGCAATACTAATAAAAAAATAAAAAGAATAAGATTGTAGAAAAATTGTATTATATTGTGATTCATTATTGAGAAATAGTGTGTGTTCCCTTGGCTCTGCACCAAAACCTGTTTTCTGTAAAACAGGAAGTATATTTAAAAAAAAAAAAAAAAAAAAAGGCGGCAGGCACTTTTTCCAAAATAGCGGTGGCTCCTAAAATGAAGACTTAAGAAGATGTGAAAAGCAAAATAAAAGAGCATATCTGAACACAGGCAACATATCTTACGTACAAATATTCTCTTCAGCTTTTCCATCTTGGGCCATATCCCTTGCTCCATGCTATGACCCAGCCATGCAACCTGAATATTTTGTCACCGAATGTCTTTCTGGTACCTGAAACAAAGCACCCTGATTTACTGTATTACCTGACTGTCTAACAATTCCTGGATAAAAACAAATTGTTCCTGTCAGATGTTGCCACAACGTGAAGTTTCTTTCATTTACTGTAAAGTACATAGATATGCAGTATTTTCCTGGAGATAAGACAGAGTGTTTGTGGATATCTCTCTTGTAAAAAATTGCTGCTGAGTAATTAATCATTTCTTTCTGAATACTGGGGATGTCATGAAGCACAGATTGCCTGCTTCCAAATTTTATTTAAAAAGCTGTCTGACTTTGACAAGCTGGACCCTGGGGCTAAAGAGCTGATGGTGGTGAGAAATCCAATCCTGTGGTTTTGTTATTACTGTTACTCATATAGCCCCATAGATATGCCTAGTGCTTTACAAGACAGGAAAGAGCTGACAGCCTAAAGCCTTGATCCTGCAGATTTACTTGGGTCTTGCTAACATGAGTAGTCTACTGGAGTCAACCGAACCATTCACTATACTAAACACTACCCTGGATAGGAAGTTCCTGTTGTTGCCTCCATCTGTTTTCAGCATGATTTAGGGAGGAGGTGGGAAAAGATCAAGTGGGAAGGCAGTACGAACAAGCAAGGTGCACTAGAGTAACATGTCCCTCTTGAGGAGTAAACAGTTATTTTATGACTTATGGAAGAGAATAAACATGCACAGATGCACACTCGCACATGCACATACTTTTAGCGTGTAAGGCTCCTTTGAAGGAAAAGTGATATTTGAGGAGGGAGTTAATGGAGGAGCCGTGGCTGATGGGATCCAGACGAGAGTTCCCCACACAGAGTAGTACATAGGGCTTGTCTACACTGGCACTTTACAGCGCTGCAACTTTCTCACTCAGGGGTGTGAAAAAACACCCCCCCGAGCGCAGCAAGTTTCAGCGCTGTAAAGCGCCAGTGTAGACAGTGCCCCAGCGCTGGGAGCCGCACTCCGAGCGCGGGTAGCTACGCCCCTCGTGGAGGTGGGTTTTTTAGAGCACTGGGAGAACTCTCTCCCAGCACCCTGCTGCGACTACACAAGCCACGTTAAATCACTGCTGCGGCAGCGCTTTAGCGTTGCCCAATGTTCCCTCTAATTTTTGGCAGGCCGTGTGTGCAAAAAATTTCTTCTGTGCAAATTGTTGTGCGCGCGGTGTTTCGCTGTGTGCGCAGGGTTTAGGATCTGTGTGCGTGCGCACATGTGCACAGCTTAGAGGGAACACTGGTTGCTAGTGTAGACTAGCCCTTTCTTAAGAAGGCAAGATGTGGGCATGGGAAAAGATCACTAAGGATCACTCCAGTATGGGCTAAGCAAAGAACATATGCAGGAGGGTGAAAAGAAACAAGAGGTAAGAAGGTGGATTCAGCTAAGGCAGGCTTTGTCTTACTGATTCTGCCTGCCTCTGCTCCCTCAATATGGGTGACAGTTTTTTCCACATGAGAGGAAGTGTAAAATCGGGAAAGTAAATTTGGCATGGCAACAAGCTGTTGCCCAGCTACAGCAGCCTGACACTTCACAAATCTCCTAAGAAGAAAAAGCTTCTTTGATGTGTGCAGCTTCAAATAAAGCTTTTCCTGCGCCAAACTGAATGTAGAGTCAAAATCTGTGTTACAAATAAACTTCAAGTGGGTCTGGGAGAACAGAAAGGAAAAAAAAAAGAAAAAGTAAAATGTATCTGGATAATGAACAAATGGTATTAAATCAGGTTTCATGTCATTGCTGATCATTTCACTCTATGATGATGTGTCCTAAAGAGAATAAAATGTAAATTTGTGGATTTTTTTATTGTACATCCCTTAGCAAAGTGAACTACCTGACTTATCTCTGAATCCTGATTACTTGTGACTGAACCATGATTATTAGCAAGACCAAACACCATTATTTATTATCATTCCAACAATGAGATGGACTCTGACATTATTTTGACATGTGACACTAAAAGGCTAAGAGATACCAACAACTCCAGTTCACATTATATATGAATATTTATACACGATTTGGGTAAAACATTAACAACCTGAAAATAGCCGCAAATCAAATGTTTTAAAAGCTGTGTTGTAGTATAAACTATGGAAAATATTGTTATTTATCTGATTGCGTGAATTTAAAAGAACAGTCTTAGAACAGTCTTTGGTATCAAATTCTAAATTATACTTCGCAAGAAAGTAGATACCTAATTTAGTTACAACATTGTCATTTTCTTTGATGTGAACATTCCATAAAATGTTGGTAAGCTACTCTAGTAACTGTTACCAAATTGTAAAGTTCAACTGGAAATGCTCCATCTTTTACCTTCTCTCATCCTCCCCAATCCCATTGCTACCTCAGCTCACCTCATCACCTTTCAAAACTTCTGTGCCATCCAACTCACGGGCCTGGTTTGCTTTCTGTAACATTTGCCTCTCCATGTTTGACATCTCCTCCTTGGCAGCCTGAAGCTCTTCTGCCTTGACTTCTTTCTTCCGAGAAATTATGGATGCCTGTGGGATTATCAGATGTCAATTTGGATGAGCAAAGTAAAAAGTGCACTTGGTCACCCATGGTTAACCATCAATAAAATCTAACCGTTAAATTTTAAAATTCAGGTGGGGTAAAATTGAGACTGTAAAGAAAACAGTAGGGAGGAAATTGACTATTAAGGAGAAAATTTCATTGTTAACATTCCCCTTTGTAGGTATACTGGAAGTAAATAATAACAACAGTAGAAGTGGATTAAATCCTGAATCCATTTTGGTCAATTGCAAAATTCTGATTGACTTCACTGGAACCAGGATTTCACCCAGAGCACTTATGTTCCAGATTCACGTTAAACATTTATATTTCAGATTAATGTTCATATTTTTACATTTAGCTTTAATTTCTGTAACTTAATTTTTAATTTGCATTAAAGAAAAAGAGGTGTAGACTACTGTTGCTCAGTTTAATTTGTTTAGTCTTTTTTGTGCATACGTAAAATGCACTAAGCAGGCTAACTGGAAAGGTATCCAAGATTTTGCAAGATTTCAAAATGTCATAATATGGATTTTTATAAAAGCTACATATTTCTGTAGGTTGGAGTTAACTAGCAACAGAACAGAGCCATTAAATCTGTGCAACCTAGAAAAAGACAACGAGGAAAGGAATAAAGGATTACAGGTTATTTCACCCTTTTGAGCCTCACAGAGATAGATTGGTTTTTAAATGAAAGTTTCACACCATGTATACTATATAGTATTTTTAGTGTTGCCTAACATTTCATGGAAAAATTAATGTGTTTAAGAACATAGGTGTAAAACAGATTAGAAAAATAAAGCATTTTTATATCAGAATTTTTTTTCCCAAGAATCAAACACTAAAGTTATAACATGCAACCTAGTGTTTTTGGCATATTAAAATAAAATATAGCCACAAAGGTATCTTCAATGCTAGCTTCTCCTCACTGGACTAAAGGAACATCTTTTTTTCTAAATATATATCAGAGGTGATTCTGCCTACATGATAGCTCAGCTCTTAGCTTCTTAAGATTATCCACAGAGACAAACTGTGGTGAATACATATGATGATTTTGTAAAGTTGACTATACTAATTGTGGAACTGAGCAGAGAATTTCACTCAAGCTGAATTCCTGGAATGTTTCCCCCACAGAACATCAGAGCTTTATATTAGTAGCCAGATGTTTTTTTGTACAAAACATTATGTAGCATGCTTATCTTGGGCAACAAAACACATCTTGACGCAACAAAGACGAAATACTTCAGATCACATTTGCAACTAAAAATAATATACATTCTACCATTAAATTACAATTTTTACCCAATAAATTTGAAAAATATTTTTCCATAACTGTAGAAATGGTCATGAACAATGCCAGTAAAATACAAAGTCACACAGGTTATTGGGAAATAAATCTAGTATTTTACTATATAAGCCCTAGAAATGGTCAAATTTCATAAATTTTGGTCTATAATGTGTGGATTTATCATGTCTTGACCAAGAGCATTTGTTTTTTGCTTTCTTTTCACTTTAAGTCTGTAACATACGTTCTGAAATAGAGACAATTGGGAAAATGCTATGATACATGATCACACACAAGAAATGGGATATGACTGGTAGTAAGAACTGCAGTGATTACTGAATCAGGATCTAGGCTTTTCTCTTTTAGGAATTGTCTACACCTGGAAGTTGACCAATATAGCTGTTCCGGAATAAGCCCTAGTGTGAATGCTCTTATTCCTGAGGAACTATTTCAGTAAATTTCCAAGTGTAGATTAGCAACTCAGTAATGAGCATGCAATATATATAGGCCAATCCTGGAACGTGCCCCAACTACCACTAACTTCTATAGGAGCTGAGGGCACCTTTCAGATGTTAGGCCTAGAATACAGACGCTCTACTGTGTCTAACACACAAAGCCTACGGGCCTGATCCTGTAACTGCTTATCATCAGGCTTAGTCCCACTGCAGTCAATAGGACTATGCCCAGCAGAAAGCAGTTGAAGGATATATAATGTAAATATACTGGTGTTCAACTGTTATTTATTTATTTTTCATGTCTTTCTGTTTAATTTAGTTTTTCAGAAACAAGAAAAAAGACAACACAAGACTGTAGATTACAGTCAGTCAATTTGACAGGATTTTGCTGCCTACAAAAAAGCTTTTGTTCCTTCTCACCTGTTGTCGATACATGGAAAATTTACTATCAATTGGCTCATACTTCATCATTCTCTTTTCAATCAATTGATTAATTTGAGCATTGACTTCATTTATCTGAAATAAAGAGTGGAAGATGGAGAAAATGCCGTATTTCTTACTAAATAAACATTAGCAGAGTTAGAGAAAACAGAATATTAATACTTTGTCCTCTCTCTAAGGATATCAAAATGCTTTGCAAACTAATGAATTTAGCCTCACAACACACTTGTAAGGAAGTATTATCAGACTCATTTTAAAGATGGAGAAACAGACACAAAAAGGTTAAGTGACTTGCCAAGGTTGCACAGGAAGTCTGATGCAAAGCTAGAAATACAGCCCATGTCTTCAAACTCCCAGTCCTATGCCTTAACAACATTCTGTGTTAGGGAGTCCCTCCAAACTAAGGCCTTGATCCTGCAAAAGGAATTGGGTTGATGGACTCTTACAGAGAAAAGGGATGATGTTACAAGTGCTTTGTGTACCCTGATTAGATCAATGACCAGCTATAATTCTTCTTTAATAAGCCATTTATCACTAGTCTGAAGAAGAGATAGATTCAAACTAAATGGCATCCAGTTCCACTATAATTCTGAAGATCCCAGGACCCACTTGCCCCAACAGTACAGTATGTTCCTTCTACTCCTCCAAGACAGGCTCGTTTTTCTTCTTCTCCCAAAACCTTGATTTTCCTCCTCTGTGAGCCCACCTTAGCTGGCAGCCAGTCAACAGGAGCCAAGATAATATACCGATCCCTGATACTCTTAACTCTGACTCACTGCTACATTGGGTGTTCCCTGTAACCATAGAGCCCAGAGCCCAAGCATCCTGCCTTAATTCTCTGCTGCCTAGAAAGATATGTGCTAATAAGCAAATCCTGTAAAAGTGTGCTGCAATCAGAGGGAACTCTAAAAGTAACACAGGCATGGCACTGGGCACTACCCTAGCAATTCTGCAGGCAACAGATGTGTGTACTTTGAAGACCAAATATGTCAAGACTATTACTTAATAATGGCGTACAGAGACTTCCAAATACTGAGACTCCTGAACTCTTCCTCCTCTATGTGGGATTCTCTTTTATTATTTCTAAAGGTATTAACTCTCTGTGGGAATGGGTGTGAATTCAAAGAAGGTATGAATTCCCTTATATCAGTGATTCCCAAACTTTTTAATGCCATGACCCCCTTTGGGCTAATCTCAGTTAATGTAATCCCCAGACTGGGCCCAGGGGTTGAGAATGAGTCTACCCCATGAGGGATGCCCTCAGAAATTCCTCTCATGGTATGCTGGGCTAGGGGGAAGAGGGCCAGGTCCTGCCCTGGGGGGTGAGGTGTTGGAACGTCTGGCTGGGCTGAAAGAGGTGTTAAGTGTGGGAAAGGGACTTTTTGGGGTGGGAGAGAGAGGGGATGGGGATGAAGAGGGCTTCTTGGTGAGGTGAAGGGAGTGAAGATGGGGTTTTGGGGGGTCTAATGGGAGTAAGTCAGGTTGCTGTCCACCAGTTGCAGGTGGCACTGAAGTGGGTGGAGGGTATGAACTCATGCTGCAGACCTGGATGCACACATCTGGCTTGGACAGCACCTGGTACCAGCAGCCTCTGTTATGATCAAAGTAAAGCCAATGACAGTACCATGTCCTCCCATACTCTAATTGGTATAGTCTTTAAGAATGACTCCATTATTAAAACTACAGATTAGATCTGAAACCTTAAAATAGCAGTGTGATTCACCTTTGGAACCTCTGCCATCCACCGCAGTGTGATTATGTTTGGGAATTAAAAACATTTATTTAAGGATTTAGGGCAGAAATAAGACAGTCGATGCTTATATAAGTCCAGAAGACAAACTAGTTGGATTTTTAGTCAACATACCTTAGTTTCAAGTTCACTGAGATCCGATTGACCCATAGCCGGCTCTGAAACCACTTTTTGTAGGAAATACAATGATTGCTTCTTAGTTTCTAGTTCTCTAGGAAATTTTTCAGAGGACAGATATGAATTGAACTTTATCTCCTCTTCCAGTCTCTTCATTAAGCCTTGAAAAAAATATTAAAGCAACATGTGTCTAAACAAAGGAATGTAGAGGGTAATTAGGTTTCATTCCAACATAACTGTAATTTAACCAACACATCAAGCTATTTAGCAACAGATTACAATAATTAGAGCATAATGCTTGAGCCCGCTACTCAAAACTGAAAGGAATACCAAGTTGTTTCATTTATACTTTAAATTCTGGTTCTCTCTTTAAATAAAAGTAACATATAATACAGCAAACTACATGTGTTTCCCTTCCAAAATTTCCTTCTTCAGGATTTAACTACAATAAAACCCCCTCTTCTGTGAAACTCCATTAACCTGAATTTGGATACAATCTCCAATTTGCAGCACTCAAATGAAAAGTCTCACCATCCTCATTCAAACAAACACCATGTGCTCCATTTCATTCAGAAAACTGGGTTGTGTAGTACTTTTTTGTTATACTAAAATTGATGTGGTTTTGGACTACATTTATACAAAGTTCTAGAAGAGGGTGACCAAATATAGGCAGCTTATGTGTATCCATATTCTTATGTGTATTCAGAAAAAGGGGTGACCAAGCACAGCACAAGTCTGGTGGCTTGCTCAGGGCTTTTCTAAAACTCTCACGCCTCAGGACCTCCAGGGTTGAAGCATCAAAGTAAGCATCATGACACAGATGTGCACACAGACAATCCCAGTCACATGTGGATTACTTCAGCCCCAGATGGTAATTACATGGAGGTGAGGAAAGGAATCTCTGTCTGTCTGCTCTTAGCACCGCTTCTGCATCATTACTATACCTGACCCTGCCCTCTATCTGTGACTCAAAATAGAACAGGTCTAGAATTTGACCCATTATCTTTAATAAGCATTTGTAAGTGTTCTAATATGGGTCTTAGTGAGAGTTTGTCCTGTCTGATGTGCAGATTTCTGATAGTCTCTGACCCTGTTCAGCCTGATTCTCATTTACAATAAGACCCCTTTACACTGCTCTGATAGGGTACAGGAGCCTAAAAGTGAATGATTTGCAATTTATGCTCACTTTAAGACTCCTTCAAACTGCCAGAGTTCTCTTAAAAAAAAAAAAACTCACACAACTGTACATTGATTAAGAATACTGAAAATGAAAATGAAATAGAAAAAGACAAGAAGAAATTGCTGAGGTTTCTGTCCATGGATGCAACAGGAGAGAGCATTGTTTGCTCTGTAGAAGCCTGATGTGCACTGCCTGTTACCAAGCTTATGACCACTTTGCTCTTGCTAGGTATAGTAAGTTAGCCTATTTTCCTGCTAATTCAGAAAGGAACATTAATACATCCAGATAAGTAAAATTCACAACCAGTGGGAAATTAGTTTACTCTGTCAAGTAGCTGTGAGATTTTTAAAATTACATTGTACAGTCTTCTGATGACAGTAGGTGGTAATAGCTCAATTAGTTCTCTAAGATACTAGTGCCAAGGACTATGATTTGGAAAGCACACACAAGATAATATGACAGTGGGGAGAGTATTTTAGAATATTTTCATCGGTTTGATGGACACAAAAAAGACTAGTGGTGCTGTAGCTATCCAAAGTGCTTTAGAAGCATGGCTGTTATTTTCATGGTTGTCACAGATATTACAGAAAACGTTAAATTAGCTATGCCAAGAAAAACATGAAATTCAAACTCTGCCAGTTTTTCACTTATTGCACACATGCAGGGAAAAACCTGAGACACATGGATATGATTGATCCTGCTGAGACAGGGATGGAAATGCAGGAGGCAGGTGGGAATGGGACCAGGGCTCGAGTCTGCTGGCCTGCCCTTTGGTTCTCTCAGGCTGAGGGTCTGGAGGTCTTGCCATTGAGAACAACAGAGGGAGAAGGTCAAAACAACTTGAGAAACAGGCCTATGAAAAAGGGGTCATGACTCTCCTGCAGCTATTTACATCTGGAAAGTGGGGAGGGCCAGATCCTCTTTGCCCTTCTGTTTTCAATAGCTTTTTTAGACAGAAGCGGGGAGGGTCCTCATTTCAGCTGCCGTAAGAGAATTAAACCAGATGGAAGAGAGGAAAAGGTCTTAAAAACACAGAAGAAAAAAAGCCACCCCCAGAGAAAGCAGTACTATTAATGAAGTAAAACTGACACAATCCAAAAGTGAGTGAATTCTTCACTTCCATTCCAGCAGTTTATAAGGATAATTTGTTTATACTGACCATTTAAACATGTGCTTAGAAAATAGCTATTGCCCTACAAAATGTACTGTTTTACTCCACGGAATATGTCAAGTGTTTCCATTAAAAAATACAATTAATAAAAATGCAGCCTTAATGGTGACTTCAGAACTGGGATAGAACGTGTAGGTTCATGCAGTAGCCATTATGCGCTCAGCAATACTCACCTGCCACCTTGCCCATTAGAATCTGATTTATCCAAAGGAAATGCAGGCCAGCACAGCAGGGTTATGATTCACCTTTTTCCAAAAATGCTGTGATTTTAAACTTTCACCAAGCCTTTCATCAGAGCTGAGTCCCTTCTGCCCATGGTTAGTGTTTCAGCAGAAACACAGCACCTCTACAACTCCAGCAACCTCTCCCACATACACAGTGTAATAAACTTCAGCATCAGCACTGAATAGGAACACAAGCCCTGGTTTGGAATATATAACCATGGCCCTTGGCATGGAAACAAAAGTGATGCCAATTGATTTACCCTGACACTAACTGCTAGTTTTTTACTTTAGGCTGATTTCTAGCTTTTCAACTTCCTTTTAAATAAGAAAGGGAGATTACAATATATGTAACCTTATATATTAATAGAATCCAAGGCTAGAAGGGACCATTAGATCTAGTCTGACCCCCTATATAACAAAGGCCATAGAACTTCTCCAAAATAATTCCTAGAGCAGATCTTTTAGAAAAAACATCCAGTCTTGATTTAAAAGTTACCAGTGATTGGGAAACCACCACGAACCTTGGTAAATTGTTCCAATGGTTAATTACCCTCACTTAAAATGTATGCCTTATTTCCAGTCTGAATTTGTTTAGCTTCAACTTCCAACCAGTGGATAATAACTTTCTATGATATGCTAGATTGAAGAACCCCTTATTAAATATTTGTTCCCCTTGTAGGTACTTATAGACTGTAATCAAGTGATCATAGAATCATAGAATATCAGGGTTGGAAGGGACCCCTGAAGGTCATCTAGTCCAACCCCCTGCTCGAAGCAGGACCAATTCCCAGTTAAATCATCCCAGCCAGGGCTTTGTCAAGCCTGACCTTAAAAACTTCCAAGGAAGGAGATTCCACCACCCCCCTAGGGCTGATCTTAACCTTCTGTTTGTTAAGGTAAATAGATTGAGCTCTTTAAGTCCTATAAGGCATGTTTTCTAATCTTTTAATCATCCTCATGACTCTTCTCTGAGTCCTCTCCAATTTATTAACATCCTTCTTGAATTGTGGGCTCCAGAACTGGACACAGTATTCCAGTAGTGGTCGCACCAGTGCCAAATATGGAGGTAAAATACCTTCTCTACACCTACTCGATATTCCCCTTTTTATGCATCCCAGGTTTGCACTAGCTCTTTGGCCAAAGAGTCATATTGGGACCTCATGTTCAGCTGATTATCCACCATGACCCTCAAATATTATTCTTTATATCTAATGCTACTAACATTTCTAAATATCCCACTGTACGTATTGTAATCAAGCTAAAAATTCTAATCAAGTATTTCCAGAGGAGCAGGGACCAACTGGCTTCAAGGGGCTTGAACCTGCTGGTATTTGGGTTTATTTCTCCAACAAGCTGATAGCCAGTACCAAGCTATTAAATTTTGATTGCTCCTTATACCTCGAATGCTCCTGAAGGTACAGTAAAGCAGTGAAACAAGTCAAAACTTGACAACTTGATAGGAAAGTGCAAACACTGATGACTAACCTACTCAGTTTCCTTCACAAATAATTTTGGAATATTTTACTCTCTGTGGGATTAGACATATGGGGAAGTAGCTACCTAAATGCTATTTCTGCAGTTTAACTGTAACTTTTTAAAACAGTGTTTGACAATGAATCATGCTTTTTTCAAATTCCCAGGCTAGAAGGCAGAGAAGCAAGTGTACTTTAAATCTTTCCATTACATACATCAAAATCTCATTTTTAATTTTTTCGACTCTGACTTTCTCTCTCTCTAAACAAGCTGTACAGTAAGTTTGGCTCAGTGCCCAAAGGTTATTTTAGCTGAGATTTCTGCCAACCACATATTTACATGTGAAAAGCTATTAACAGCAATTCCTAATGTTTTCCATTCAGATTATTTTATTACAGAAAAGGGGTGGGCAAAGAGTTACTTAGTGCTTGCTCCATTATGCAGGAATTAGGCAACTTTCTTGCCCTGATTCTATTAATGAACATAAATTCAGACTTGCCTCAGCTCTCAGGCTCTTAGTTCTTTCCAAGCTGCTAATTGTGCAAATCTGTACCATAAACATTTGCAACATTAACCGATCTGATAAAAAAAAATGAGGAACATACAGTTAGTGGCCTCCTGACAAAATGTTGGTTTAAGTGACTTGCTCAACATCACATAGGAAGACCATGACGTAAGCAGATCTAGAACTGACTTCTCCTGTGTAGAATTCACATGCCTTAACCATAAGATCATCCCTTCTCTTCCTGCAGTCACCATCTTTTTCTCTTCACCACTTCCAATTTCTATCGCACGTCAGGTATGGATGCTATAGACACTTCCATTACACAGCCCTAATTCATTTCCTGACCACCACCCATACTAGGCATTGAATGAAGCAGGCATCCCGTGGAAGAAAACAGTATATATCTATGTAATGAAAGACTATCATAATGAATGCGCGCAAAAGGGCCAAATTAAGGTTGTGACATTTCCTAATTTTTGAGTGCTTAAGTTAGCAAAATAACACAGTAATATCTTTTTAACATAGGTTTTTGGTTTGTAATGTTCTGTTTCTTTGAGGGTTTTTTAAAAGGAAAAAGGTAAAACCAAATTTTACTATGTGCAATGGTAATGTTGCCCCTCAGCATGCATCAGTGGAAGATTTGTACTCTGAACCTTCATCACTGCAGCACAGCTTCAGCTTCAGAACTAACTGTATTAGCTGGCAGCAGGAAACAACTGTTATCCCCAAAGGGAGGATGGCCTACTGGGGCCATGCGCTAGGTCCAAGAGGGTTATCGGGGAGCTGCTCTGGCTCTCTTTCCTCATCCTTGAGAGGTTGTCTCCCTAAGCGTTCTCAGTACAGTGCATACGACTGTTGCTTTGGCAGTGGTATGGGCCTGAGTTATTTGCTGCATGCTGCAAAAAATTTCCTGAGCAATGCAAATGACAATTTCAAGAGCTTGTATCTCATAGATTATAAGGCCAAAAGGAACCATTGTGATCATATAGTATGACCTCCTACACAAAACTGGCCATAAGACTTCTCTGCCTTAATTCCTGTTTGAACTAGAACATACCTTTTAGAAAAACATTCAATCTTGATTTTAAAATTTCCAGTGATGGAGAATCCACCACAGCACTTGGTAAATTGTTCTAATGGTTAATTACCCTCACAGTTAAAAATTTACTCCGTATTTCCAGTATGAATTTGTCTAGCTTCAGCTTCCAGACATTGGAAATTGTTATACCTTTGTCTGCTAGATTGAAGAGCCATCAATTATCAAAACTTCTGTTCCCATTTAGGTACCTATAGACTGTGATCAAGTCACCCCTTAACCTTCTCTTTGATAAGCCAAACAGATTGAACCCCTAGAGCCTCTCACTATAAGGCATGTTTACCAATCATTCTCATGACTCTTCTCTGAACACTCTCCATTTTTTCAACATCTTTCTTGACTTCTGGACATCAGAACTGGACATAATAATCCAGTAGTAATCATACCAGTGCTAAATACAGATGTAATATAACCTCTCTACTCCCACACAATAATCCTGTGTTTAAACATCCAAGGATCTTGTTAACGCTTTTGGCCACAGTATTGCATTGGGAGCTCATGTTTAGCTCATGGATTATCCATTATGGCCCCCCAAGACTTTGTACCAGTCACTGTTTCCCAGGATGGAGATTCCCATCCTGTATGTATGGCTTACATTCGTTGTTCCTAGATGTATGACTTTACATTTGGTTGTATTGAAACTCATACTGGTTGCTTGGCCCAGCTTGCTGTGTGATCCAGACAGCTCTGTATCAGTGACCTGTCCTCTTTCTTTTTTACCACTGCCCCCAAGCTTTGTGTCATCTGCAAACTTTATCAGTGATGATTTGATGTTTTCCTCTAGGTCGTTGATAAAAATGGTACAAGCCATAGGGCCAGGACCCAACTCCTGTCGGACATCACTACAAACACACCTGCTCAATGATTAATCTCTTTTTATAATTACACGTTGAGAGCTAAAATTTATCCAGTTTTTAAATCCATTTAAATGTGCCATGTAGAATTTATAACATTCCAGTTTCTTAAAATGTTGTGTGCTAGCAAGTCAAACAACTTACAGAAGTCTTAGTATATTACTCAAATGTTATTACTTTTATCAACTAAACTTGTAATATCATAAAAAAAATTAAGTTAGTTTTACAAGATCCACTTTCATATACACATGTTGATTAGCACTAGTTATATTACTTTACTTCTATACTAATCGAGTCCTGTATTTGTTTTGCTTGGGATCCACATCAGGCTGACAGGCCTATTGTTACTTGGGTCATCTTGTTTACTTACTTTAAATATTGGTACAATTTTACCTTCGTCCAGCCCTTGGGAACTTGTCCAATATTTCAAAACTTAATGACAATCAACATTAACAGTCCAAAGAGCTACTCAACCAGTTCTTTTAAAACACTTGGGTGCAAGTTATTTGGAACTGCTATTTAAAAATATTTAACTTTAGTGGCTGCTGTTTAACATCCTTCTGAGTTGCTCTTGGAATGGAAAGTATTTAATCATCATATGACATGATGACACCATCTGGCTTTTTCTCAAATATAGAACAGAAATATTTATTGAACACATCTGCCTTTTCTGAATTATTGACAATTTTACCATTTCCATCTGGTATTGGACAAATATCGTTGTTCAGATTCCTTTTGTTTCTAATATACTTTAAAAACTCCTTACTGTCCTTAATTCTGTTGACCACTGATGTCTTCTTCTGTTCCTTTACTTCCTATATCAATTTTCTACAATTCCTATCTTATAAATTGATATTCATTGCTAACAACTGCCCCTTTTTTCTATTTGATATATATATTTAATTTTTTTATAGCTTCTTTCACTTCCCTTTTCACCCAGATTGTTTTTCTAACTAGTGTAGTGTTCTTTCCCCATTGTAGGATTGTAAACTTTGGCCCATTAAATTCTATTCAGGTTTGCTAAAGAAAAGGCTCTTCTCGGGCTCAAGGGCTTTCTACTCACTGAAAGGCCTGCTGCCAACAAGAGCTTCTCAAAAAAGTATGCTAGAATCTTTCATTACAGAAAGTGGTAAGCAACCTAAATATAAGCTACCAGCTCCTCTATAATAAATAATAAAAATACACAAAGGACATACTTTAATTTTAAGGGCTATTTTTCAATCAGTCTCAGTCTTTTTTCTGGTTTCTGCACTCTCTTTTGCATATGCAAAAGTCAATCAATAATCTGTACCTGCAAAAATGGGCACAAAGAAACAGGCCAAGGCTGAAAATCTGGCCCAAACGTTCTTAATTAAAACCCAAAAACAAAGCAGTGAAAAATTAAGGATTAAGCTATTGTAATCTTATTATGCCTCTGTATTGCAACACATACTGTATATGTGCTAGATCACATCACTGTCAGAGACATCTATGAACTGTCTAAGCACAATGGGTCACATTAAGGACAGGAGTTTCAGCTTTTAACTAATAATTTCTTTAATTGATGGTCCAATCTTACCTCAGCTGAAGTCAATGGGAATTTTGTCATTGAGTTCAACAGGAGAAGAATCAGATTCCAATGAGTTTAAGGTATCAGGAGCAAATCCTCCATCTGCCTCCACAGCCACATATCACATGAAATGCAGCAGGACTGGTACGGCTCTACTACATGCGGAGAGTTGGGTGCTCCATGCCCACTACAGAGCTGTGTTCTGTGGTTGTGATCTAACGCCCACTGAAGTCAACAAAAGACTTTCCACCAATTTCACTAGGCTTTTTGAATCAGGTCCTACAAAAGCTGTGGTGCTGTTCTGCTATTAGAGTAAACCCTGGGAGAGGACTGTCTTTATCCCACATCCCAACTGCCAGAGAAACCACTGACTCAGGATTGAAGCAGAGACCTGGATAAGAACCTGAATCTATCTTTATTGTCACCTTTCCTCTTTAATTTCACTTTTTATTTAAAAGTAATGTGAAAAAAAAATATCCCTCATCCAAATGTTAGGGATTTGGGGACACCAACCTGATTTCAATGCAAGTGTATGAGAAACCCATTAAAATATGGCTTATTTGTCAACACCAGATCAATGAGCTCTTTCATGAAACCTCTGAGAAACAAACTCCAATATGCAACAGTGATCTGATTTCTTTTTTAAAATTAACTCTTCTTTTTTAATTATGAGCAAGAGTCTACCCTACGATACACAACTTTGACTTCAGTGGGAGTTGAACATGAGGATCTGTGGGAAGAATTCGTCCCTAAGAATTTAAAGGAAGAAACTTCAGTGAACCAAATACAGTGCATTTATAATGACATAGGTTACAAATAATTTTTTAATTATCTTTTTAAATTAAATGTAATGTATTTTAATAAGGGCATCTTATGCTTCTCTTTCATCATATGTACAGAGTAAGGTTAAATATCAGATACAGTTTATATGAAGTAATTCCTCTTTTACTGGTATTTTAAAGTGGCTATCCCTCTGATCCTATTACTATTTATTAATTTGACCAAGTGTACCAATTTTACCGCTTATCAACGATAGTCATCTTAATATATTATTTTAATCAATATTTTACAGCTAGTCATCCACATCCCGGTATCCGTGCCAATGAAATGAACAATAGTGTTCTCTATAGTGGACAAGAACCAAGAATTTATGTAATTCAGTTCCCTTCTTGGCATTAACAATTTGTGTTTGTGCCAGCAGAGATATTCAAAGCAAATTGAGGGCAATCTTGCTGAGAAAGCATGAGTTAGATTTTCCAAACCCTCTGCTACTGACCACTGTCAACAAAAATACTATGTCATATCCTGGGCAAAAAATTAGAAACTGCAAATTCATGCCACCTACTTTAGTACTAACAGCAGCAACAACTGCCTCCACAGTTAAGCAAACTATTAAGAAATGCTGAACTTAATGAAACCGGGATGGGGTGCCATAGTGAAACCAAGGAGAACAGTCACTTCAAAACACTTAACAGAAAACCTATATAGACTAGTACAATGGTCAACCATTTTTCATGGTACAATACATCTTTTAAATCACTTACCTGAGCTACACTTCTAGAAGAATAAAACCTCTAGTAACAATTAGTTGTAATATTTTCCTGGCAAGGCTAAAGCACACCGATACTAATTGCACATTGACACAATAAGAAATAGTGACCTAGTTCCATGTTCATAAGCTTTTCTTAAAATTAACTTAATTTTAGTTCATAACATGAGGTATGTGTACCCTTCAAGCTGGGGGGTATAATTTCCAGTTGGAGGGGACATACTGGTGTAACTCTCATTGAGCTAATTCACTAAAAATAGAGTGTAGCCATGGTAATGCACGTGGTGGGACAGGCTAGCTGCCCACCTGAGACCCTACACATGTTCTCAGGGCAGCTAGCCCATCCCACTGCTCATGCTGCCATGGTGAAACACACTATTTTCAGCACACTATCTTGATGAGAGCTAGCGTAAGTATGTCTCCTCCAGCTGGGAATTACAGCCCCAGCTCGAAGTGTTGATGTAACCATGGAGAAAAAGAATTCAAAATCAGATCACAGTAATATGTATTAGAAAGACAGACAGAATGCTCCCAATTAAGCACTCACTGAAGAGCAATACACTCACTAAACAGATTTTCCTTCTTGTGTCAGAAGTGAAAGAATCTGATACAGATTGAAAACTGAGGAGAATGATTTTAGGGGAGAAAATACCAAACCTTCAGTGAGTCTCCATTGCTTTCAGACAGCCTCTACACTAACATAGATTTGAAGTGGTAGGAATAGACATCCTGACTAAAAGAGCTGCAGCAAAACATTTAAGAGATATAATAGCTCCAACTACAGACCAACAAAGCAATAAACTGAACCCTACTTAATACACTTATGTCATCTAACTTAATTTTTGTAAACCATATTGGCAATGTTATAATTGCTCTGGAGAGCAGTACCTTTGCTTCTCCCCAATGCTAGTTACAATCAGAAAGCCAAATCCTGGAGCCTTTACTCAGTCAAAACTTCAACAGGGTCTTTACTTAAGTAAGGATGCCAGGATTTAGCCCAGGATCTCTAAACACTTGGTTCTCTTTTGCAAGCAAGGCAGAAGATGAGATATCTCAATATATTAATCTCATCTGTGTTTTTATCTCAGTGACAAAATGACAAGTTTACTGACTTTTTTTTTACTATCCTGCCTTTGCTTCTGTAAGCGAAGATAAAACTAACCCATAAAGTTTCCATTGGACTAAAAATAATAATAATAAAAAAAACTTGGAACTGGTGCAGAAATGCTGACTTAGCTTTGGTATGGCTACATCTCTGGCAGCTGAGTACCACTACTGAGAAAATGGAATGGTTACAAAAGCCCTACATATTTCTTTTGAGAAAAGCATGCAATTCAGATCCCTGTTTGGTTCCATTTGAAGTTGACATGCTGATGCTGCATCCCCATTTTTCTTTTTTCAGCCATACAGAATTAAATTCTTCAATTTCTTCATAATTTTGTATATCACCATTTTAAGACCTGATTCCTACCCCATTTGTGCAGTTTTCTTGCAGCCATCAACCAGGTTAAAAAAAAAAGAAAAGAAAAGAAAGAAGTTTGCAAATCGCTGCTTCATCAGCCCTCATGCCATAAGTGTGCAAATATTATCTTCTCCACTGTGTATTTCTAGGAGGAATTTTTTTAAAAGAGTTAAAAGTTAGAAATGAGGGCATTAGTCTTCTCATTCGGTTCATTACACAACATAAAAACTGAACCTGTATTCATTTATTTTAACAGTATGTGAATTAGACCTCCTTCATACATCCTGTTTTGTAAATTCTGTGATCAATCTGAGATTTCTATCACCTTGGCAGCTGACTGGGCAACTATGAACAATTACAATTAGTAAGAACACTTGGTAAAGGAGACTGTACATTTTAAGATAAACAATGCGATCTGCTGAAAACTAGATGCCCTACTTTTTGAGAGCGGATTTGGTGTCCTAGAATTTGAACCAGCTGATTCATCTATGTGCTGCTATTAGACCATTTAAAGTACCAGAAGGGGAAGGCCAACACTTTATTTGGCAACACACAAATCTAAACACACACAAACACAGCCCCGATTCTGTTACGTGGGTGGAACTCTGAGTGTCTGCAGATCTCCAATAATCTAATAGGGCTTTACAGGAAGCAGAAGTCCGGGAACAGTGGCACGATCCAGGCCATACCTTTTCATGGCTAATATCATTATAATAGTAATTTGCACTAATACAGCACCTTCCATCCTAACTACCCAGGATGAAACTCATCCTGGGAAAAGGGTCAACTCAAGGTTTATGATCCACTTAAGTCTTGTGCTAACCCTCTATACAGCAGTGAATTTCACCCTCAGTGATTGTATAAACATTAATATATTAAGCCTCTAACGAATCCTATGAACATCATCTGCATACTATAGAAGAGGAAACCAAGACACTGAGAAGTGTTTTGCCCAAGATCACATGTCAGACACATAGATGAGAAGAGAACCTTGATTTGAACCTCACTTTTGTGCTCCAACCACTGGACACTGGTACTTACTTTTTCCTTAAAATGACTTAGTAGTTAGAAACTTAAGTATCATACGATTGCTTTAGGAGACAGAATTAGCCATGCATATATCTTGCCTCTACATGGTTTTACAATGGGAGGAGTTTTATAATCTTACTCACATTGGAGTAAAACCTTAGTCTGTGACTAATCCCACGGATTTCAGTGGGGCTATTCATAGATTCAGACATACTCCATGTGATGAGTAAGGGTGACAGAATCTAGTCCTATAAAACTATATGGGCAACAGTTACATAGAAAGAACAGAGCACCCCATGCAATTTGTGCACTGGGACGTAAGTATAACTGGGAATTGACTTTATTTCAAGTTTCATAGAAACTGCAGTGCTAATCTGCTCTACCAGCTATAAAAATGTTTCAAAGGTTTTTTTCAGCCAACTATTTTGCCAAATGAAGGGAATTATGGAAAAGAAGTCTGTACTTATCACAATGTTACATGTACATGCTCATTTCTGAAAAAGTCAGTATTTTATATATTCTCTTCCCCAGTCACAGACATGATATACATAAAATCTTCCTGCTTAAAAAACCCAGTATTAAATCCATCTACTTTTACAACACTGGTCATTTTTAATTCCAGTCATCTCTCCTTCTAGTATATAATCATTAATATTGAATATTTTATTCTTTAAACATTAAAAAAAATTAATTAAGCCACAAAAGCATGTACACGCCTAAACTCAGACACTTGCGTTGCTATCACTCTAACCCCTCCCTCCTCACTCTCTACTATTTGTCTCCCTCATTCCTTCTTGTGCCAGGGCTGACCAAATTTCAGATTGTAAGCTCTTCACTGTACAGACTGTTTCTTTCTTTGTCTTTTCTGAAGTTCCTTTCTGGCACTTTAAGATAATAAATCATTACCATGCAACTTTGATTCTGCCTGCTTCTAACACCACGGGAAATAAAAAGCAACATTTATGGATTATTACTCACTTTCAGGCTTTGAATCCACAACTGCATGTTGCATATCTTTCAGCTGGAGCTGTACTCTTTGCAGCCTCTGCTCTGCATGGAACAGCTTAAAAAAGACAATTGACTCTGTTAATATATGTATTCTTTTGGAATGCAACAATGAAACATGATATCAACAAGATGCTCAAAATACAAAAAATGGTAACAGTTTGCACCTGGAGAACATCTGTTCCACAAGACAAAAGTAGTATGTTCTTACAATGCAAAAACAAATGCTTCAACAATTAGTTTAGTTTTATTTGTTGCATTTTAGAATTAAAGAATATATACTTCTTGAGCTACATCTGAGTGATTTTTTCTTTATGGCACAAACTCATTTAATAATTTTTTAAAAATAAAAAATGCTAGTATTCATGAAGGTAAGGACAAAAAGCAGTAACTAGGATCAGGGAGCGCTAAGGGAGGTACTGGAGAAGTATCCTTACAGTACTTCGGCAATGCGGATGAGTTCTCGCAGCAACCTGCTATAATATTGAGCCAAGTTTGAGAAGACACTGCCAAGTTTGATGCTAAACAGCACCTGCTTGAATAGTATTTTTGTGATTTGGACAAATATCCACTAAGAAGTGAAACTAGTTGAACATCAAGTTCATTTCACTTGTGGTCTAACCCAGATGTCAAGCTAGGACTCAGCAGCTGAAAAGGAGTCCAACAACTTCTGCACAAGCGCCAAACACAAATGAAGCCTGCAATACTAAAATCTTTGACTTTTTCTTTCAGTACATTTTGCCAGTTCACACTAGTCGTCAAAAGTTGGCTAGCTGGTATAACAAACAATGCCATCAGACAGCACTGGGCTTCTGTTTAAAAAGTCTTGTTTTGTCAGTGTGACCTGGAAGCAAAGTCCAGCCATTCTGATACCAACCACTTCCAATCAAGCAAGTTATATCTATGACACACATGATTTTCAATTTGGAAAGACAAAATCGTAAGGTTACTCTTAAATCCACATCCCACAAAACAGGGTAGTGCAATGTCATTGTGTTTGTTTCTGCTATTTCCCATCTTAAATCTTAATGGAAACACATATATGTACAAACCACATCAAATCAATATTTGCTCACTACAATAATTTCAATCCTCTGTCTCTCAGAAATACAGTAATATGCCACAGAGCACAGAGTTCTTAAGTGGCTTTGATGTCAGCGGCAGTTAAGACTGCCAAACACTTGAAAGGTGCTCAGCACCCTGCTGAATCAAACCCCTAGTATAGAAATTTACTAAAATATTCCTGTTAAAAATAGGTTTTAATTTCCTGGGGGAGGATATACACACGGTCACCTAATATCATCTTCAGTGTTACTCTTTTAAAAAACTACCGAGGGCTCATCCCCAAATAAAGCCAAACATCTATTTCCTTATGTTTAACAGATTTGCTTTTACATGGATACCTGATTCTTTTGTTCTTGTTTCTGCTGGGCTAAAGATTCTTCTCTCTCTTTCTCTACTCGAAGCTGTCTTGCTATTTCAAGCATTCGTTGATGGTTTTGCACCGTCTCCACCTACAGCACATGGATAAATAGTGCACATTACTGTCAGATAGTTGAGAAATAAATTAGTGTGATCATATGTCTCACAAAGCCACTTAGCACTTCCTTTCCATATATATTGCTACTTAGAGATGACAGTAAGGCACTGGATTCAAGGTCCTTAAAAACTTTGGACTATCGCCGAGGGAGATTCCCTTTCTGTCAATTAGTTATTCAATTCCTTCCTCAGACATACAGCATGTTCATCTTAATCCTTGTTTGCATTCCTAAATCAGAGTTGCAAGCCAAGGACTGTGACACTGAAATGTTACAATGTTACTTCTCTCATTACCCTCTTCTTAAGACGCTCCACTCTCTTGATGAGCTGATCTTTCTCCTCTTCCATTGCAGTGATATCCTACAAAGCAGCAAAAATAAACAAAATTCTAATGTACTTACAATATTATATTATAATATAGGAGTTGGGCCAGATTCTGTTACAGTCATGTAAACGTGGAGTAAGCAAAATCGGAATCTGTCCTTTTACATACTGATACACTTGCATCTTCATTGATTCATGGTCTGATCATCCAAGGCTCTAGTCCCGCTCTCTCTTTCGTCTTATCACTCCAACCCTCACAATCTTTATGTAGAACAGGCTAGATGACTGCATAGCATTCACCATGTAATTACTGTGCCCATTTAAAATGTGAGCACATGGATTTCTTTGATGATTAGGAAAAAACAAAACCATTAAGACAATTCCAAATTTGATCCTGTAACATGTACGCCCTTAAAAGCTGCTGTCATGTCCACTTCTATGCAGATAGATGTTTGAATTCCAGTTTTGCATTCAGTTACATAAGAGAGCTGCATTCTGCCATTTTTCCAGTGAAATTACATTTAAAGAGATACTCTGTTTATAAACCATGGGTCTGATTACTGTTCTCACTTACCCTTCTTTACAGTGATGTCTCTCCATTGTTTTACAATGATGTGAGAGGAGAAACAGGCACTATATATTTAGGCCACAATCCAGCATAGCACTTAAACATATGCTTAATTTTAAGCATGTGAGCAGTCCCTCTGAAAAGTTAGGTGTGTGCTTACATGCTTTGCTCCATTAGGGTCTTTATGAAAATACCCTTATTTAATAACAACACCACCTAGGTTCTCATAACTGAAATAACTTCTATAATTGAGTTTACTTTTCAACATTTCTGTTGCTTTCAATTGACTCCTAAGTCACCGTCTGAAAATGTTACCCTACATTACTAAAGAAAGAGGTTTTATGGACAATGTGTGTTCAGAGGGAAATGCAGTATTAATATTGGAAAATCTTATTATTGAGGCCAGTCCTGTGTCTTGGCAGCACTGCTTCACAATGCGCTCCAGAAGACACAGTTCTGAGCGTGACCTTAGGTCTCGTTCTTCCTTTGTCAGCAGAGAACTAGTCCAGCTAAGCAGAACAAAGTTGCAGTATCTATTAGCGCTGACCTGTATACACTAAGCACTGCAGGGGGCCCATGGAACTGATGAAAATGAAACAAACAGATTTAAGATAAAATCTGGACTAAAATGTTGCAGATCTATGGTTTCTTTTGGGTTTTGCTTTGTTTTTACCCGTCTTATTTCTGCAGTGGAGAAGCCAGAAGTCTTGAGCTGCTCACATTCCTTATGCAGGTTTTTAAAGGCTTCTATCAGATCTTCATACTACAAAACACAAGGGAAAGAAAAACTTCAAAGCCAGCACTGTATCTAATAGGTTGCAAATAACTACATTGCTTTTTATTAATACCATATGTGCACAAAGATCAGCACTGTGAACACATGGTCATTTAGCTGTTTTCTCATCTGAAAAATAGTCAACATATAAAGTAGACATTCACGTTTATTACACCATTGCAGTGAACCTTTTATTTGAGGGTGCCCTCATGAACCCCACAATTTCTCCCCTGCTTTAATGCTTTTCTCAGTGACACATATTGCAGCCAGCATAGTTCTAAGGAAGACTTGCTTGGCTCCACTGGGAGTTAATCCATGTATGTCCCCAGTAAGAGTCATTGGTTGGTTGGTATATGGCTCTCCCTAGGTCTGAGTACACTTCCTGTGTAACCCTAACAGCCCAGAGAGGAAAATCTTGATCTGAGAATGCAAATACAAGTTTCACAAGTTTCTTGAGCATGCAAGGTACTGACCACTCCGGCGTCACTCCAACAAAGCACTTAAGCATGTGAGTAGTCCCATAGACTGTAATTGGGGCCAGAGTGCTTAGCCCTTGCAGAATTGAGTCCAATGTGCTAGATGCTATGGTGAGTGGGGCAGTTTAAATACTACAATAGATTTGATAGAAGATAGTATACCGCATGCTACTTCTAAGCCATTGTGTTCCCACCAGTGATCCTAAACTGAGAGTCAATGTTCAAGTAAGCGCAGGTAGAGAAATAATACCAGAAGACCTAGAGAGTTTAGAAATATAGGTAGGAAATAAAATTACATTAAATTTGGAAAAATGCAAACTAACATCCAAGGAAAGATAATGCCCACAGAAACACAGACATTAAATAAAATGGAGAAATCTAAAAACTGACCTGCAAGTGCTCTCTTATTCCCTTGCAAGAGCAAATTAGATATGAATGTTCAACACAATATGGGAAAAGTATCATTTCACAAAGCAGTGAAGTGATTTTTCTTTTCAAAATAACTCTGCTGAGATAGCAACTGGAATACTACTTTGTGTTCTGGGCACTTCAATATCAGACACATACTGACAAAGTGGAAGGAATTCAGAGAACAACAACAAAACGATTAAGGGCTTGAGGGACTGATTTACAAGAAAACAGTAAAAGATGAAATACATATAGCGTGGCTAAGTGACATATAGAGAGGGAGACACGATAAGATGTATGCATCAATGATGACAAGGAATAATTTATAAAGAGGTGGGAGTAGAAACATGACTAAGGGCTTGTCTATATGGGACATTAATACATGGCTTATCATGAAGTAATCTACAGTGGACACTACTACTGCACACTAAAAGTTCCATAGTGTGCTTTGATGTAGTGCTGACTGAAACGGGATTATTTCAAAGTGCACTACAGAACTTTTAGTACACTGTGGCACTGTCCATCTAAGACATTACTGTGTGGCCAACTGCTGCGCTATAGATTCACACCCTGGCTTACTATGCAGTTACATCCTGTGTAGACAAGCTGTGGAGAAGTGGGGTGAAATTGTGGCCTTTAGGCACTACAGCAGTATAAATGATAAAAAATAATAATAAAAGAAAAATGGATGATGATGATAATGAAAGCTTTTATACACAAAGATCAGTTAGCTTGTGGAACAGTTTCCCAAGGGAAGTGCTGGAAGTCCAGAGCTTGGGACATTTAAAACAAAACTGGCCAAAGCCCTAGAAAAGTATACTGTAAACAACAATCTTGCATTGGCATCTGTGGATGATCAGATTATCTGGAAGGGCTTTTCCATTTCTATTTTCTATTATCCTTCTTCATTTGGGATCCAGAGACACTGTATAGTTACGTACTCATGGAGAAGTGTGCATAGCTGGTATTTTCTTTGGCTTTCTTCTGTGGCTTGACATATTCCTCTTTCCACAATCCAGGGAAGAGGCTGCACTCAGATGATCCATCTTCCAGTAGCTTATGGGTTGGGAGGCTTAAAGCCAATAGTATCCACATGGGAAAGACTCAGTATTTCATGAATGGGGGATACACTTGAGTGAAGGCCCAGTATAGTATGTTGGACCATAACAAGAGTATGGTTGGCCAGTTTGACTGGATGGATCTGTCAGTGGCAGCTGGAGAAGGAGTACACACAGCACATGCAACAGGAGAAACACACAAGCAACCCAAGAAAGCTTATAGGTTCAGTGATGCCATGACTATCAATGCCATGGGGGAAAGTTCATCAAAGATTGGCCACAGAGATTTAGGTCTATGTTTTCTTGGTTATTTAATATAAACTACAGCCAATTTGATTCCCAGATGACAGCATGGCCTGGAAACTGGTAATTTCTTCAAGTCATCTGCTTAAGTAATTGGAAAAATACAAGTAATCAAAGTACCCCATGTACCAAAGAAACCTGCATTAGCTATGCTACTTCCAAGAAGTCATATGTGAATTGTTGATGTCTACCCCTAAAATACGTTGTACATTTGCATAGCCAGATACAGTCAGTGAAACTTGATTAACTTCATCAGCATTTAAATACTCTCACATGGTAATGTCAAATTGCATAAAAGCTGGTATATTATTCCAGCTTCTATTTTGAACTAGTCAGTACAGCAGTGGTTCCCAAACTTGTTCCACCGCCTGTGCAGGAAAAGCCCCTGGCGGGCCGGGCCGATTCGTTTACCTGCCGCATCCGCACATTCGGCCGATCACGGCTCCCAGTGGCCGCGGTTCGCTGCTCCAGGCCAATGGGAGCTGCTGGAAGCGGCGGCAAAAGAAGTAGCTCCCCGCCGCTTCCAGCAGCTCCCATTGGCCTGGAGCAGCGAACCATGGCCACTGGGAGCCGCGATCAACCAAACCTACAAACGCGGCAGGTAAACAAACCGGCCCGGCCTGCCAGGGGCTTTCCCTGCACAAACGGCGGAACAAGTTTGGGAACCACTGCTGTACAGTATTAGTTTAATAATATAGTTATATTATTCTAATCCCAAAAAGGCACACTATTTACGTAATGGGAATAAGAGAGTTGGATATTTATACAAATTAGGACTTCCACATACTGAACAAATATACAATCTACATTCCTTTTTCTAACTGCTGCTTCTGTTTAGTTATTTTTAAGTTATTAAATCAGAGATTGACAATGGTTACAAAAAAAAAGAGCGGGGGGAGGTTGTCCAAACCTCCATGCAGCTATACAGCTTTCGTGATGCATAACAAGTATTTAGTGCTACTTGTTACAAACATTCCATAATATTGATTTTATGAATGACTAATGAAATGCACTAAAAATACTGCATAGAAATTAACTAACCATGTAGCTCAGAATATTTAAATCTGAACACACATCTTAATTACATTTCATTGGCTTTAAATTTCAGACCCACCCAGTTTAATTACTTAAGATCCACATTTAAGGTTCACAAAAAAATGCTGGAATGTCAGCATTGGCAACGGAAGTCCTTTGTTTATCCAAAGGACATAGATATCTGTCTGCTAGAAATTGAATAGACCACCAATGAATTTTACTTGAGTAATCAAAAAGCAATCAGAAGACAATGGCATGCAGTCACTAATGTCTGGGGACAGATTACAATGAGTTACCTACAGTGAAAAACTCCATGGCCTTGTCTAGAATAGGAAAAATGTATGTTAGCTCAGATATTAAACACTTGGTGGTGGTTTTTTAAAAGCGTTAAACCCTGTCTACATTAGGTGTTAACATGGTTTTGAACACCACTTACTTAAAAGGTGTAGCTAACACACTTTTAAAAACACATTTTTTCTTAGTCTGCCCAAGCAATAATCCCCTAAACCATCCCTTTGCCCTTCCTTTTACCTATTTTATTAATTTAAAATAATAGCTGGGTAGCAAATTCATCTGAAACACTACCTGTTTGTTGGTGTCAGCCATAGTATCATCCTGAAGAAACTCAGCTGGCACTTCAAGTTTAATTAAGAAACGTGCCAGATAGGCTCTTTTCTTGAGTTCATTAGTCCGTTGAAGGAGCCAGTGTAAGACAGGATGAATCACAGGTTTGCTTCCAATAACTAAACCCTGGCGGAATGTACTCCTAAATAATAATAAAAAACAGTAAGTCTCCAAATAAAGAACACTGCTTTGGAACAAACACTATTAGCAATTTTTATGATTCCCTCCCCCACCTGCTAATGCTTTTCCCTAATGTTGCTGCCAGTTTGCTGACCACGGGCCTGATTCTGCCGCCCTTATGCAGTCAGAATTCCCACAGAAGTCAGTGAACAAAGACTGCAGCAATGGATCTTGTGTTTCTGAGGTATCCTCCAGAAAACTAGAAGATCTCAAAATGGCCTGGATTACCAGCCTACAAAGTGGTACAGGATGAGTGCAGTACAGACCAATGTGCCTGGTCTCTAAGGGAAGGTGATGACCCTACTAGTCATACAGCACCCTCTACTGGCTAACCTATTGAATATCACAAGATACAAAAGCGAAGGTAGCACAACAGTGGAGCAAACCAACAAGGACAGGATTGAGACGCAACTCCCAAACCCTTGAATTTTTTATTACCACAAGCTAAGTGTGCCATACACTGTACATCTCCTAGGGGTTAATGGAAGAAATATTTTCAGAACATCTGCATATTAAGTGGAACAATCAGTTTCTACATACTATTTAAACAGTAGAACAAAACAATAACTTATAAATAGAGATATATTGATGAATGAGTCTGAAAATGAAAGAATTTGGTACAAATGTATCATTTTCTCTTTGAACGAGGAAAAGGATATTGGCAATGGCAGAACAATTAATAAGACAGACTTACGGGTAACAAATTATAAAATCTGAAGACAAACAATATTTTTACATAGAGTAGATCATTTCAATATTGGTCTGCAATTAAAAGACTTATTTTGCCATTATCTATAAACAAGTTGATACTTACAGGTCAGTAATACTTCCTGGAGGTTTGTATTTAAGGATACCAAGAAGGCTCAACATTCGTTTAGCTGTTTGCTCTGGCATCTCCTCTCTAATGTCAACAACATGCTGAAAAGCAAAAAAACAAATACTGTATTACCATGCATAGGTCAAATTGTTAGCCTCGCAGATCTAAAGGAAGGGACTTGATCCACCCATTATATGATATATTATAACATGTGACTGACATAAGTGAGGTGTCACATACAGAACACCACTCTAAGAGCCAAATTCTGATTCCCTTTGGACTCTTTCCCCATGTGTGTGCTTAGGCAACTTTATTTCAGACCCGTATTCTGGCTGGCCATGGGCCCACAGTCTGCCAGTCATACAGATTACTTCTGCCAAGAGTAGCAGTAATCCTGATAAGACAGGGTGCATAGCGGCCACGATTACATTGTGGGCAAGATCATTACTCAGATATATGGCCCACACCTTCTGATCTAAAAACCTATTCCCCTCCATAGGTCAGCACTCATAGAACCCGAGGATGGATTGTGGACTGTCAGCTCCTTTGCTTTGTGGGGCACAAGGGTAAAAGTTGCATCCCAGAGTTCACTTTCTGATCACTTCCCACCCTGTACATGTGACCAATGGCCAGCCAGAATTTTGTCCTTTAGATGAAAGAAATGTAAGAATAAGATCAAGATTCACATTCTGATTCCTAATCAGCAATTTAAGATGGCTGGTCTCCAGCATTTTCTAGTTTGCCAAAAAATAACTAGATAGAAAGGATTCTCTTCTGGACGTGCACATTTAACTCTCGAAGACTAGAACAATCTACATATGTAAAGCAAACATATGCCATAAAATATACAAAATTAGCTGCAAATGGAGATTTTCTGCATGATTTCTGCTTCCACCACTCTTGAGAGCAAGCCTTCTAATGCCCATGTTTAAACTCCATCCTTACCTTTGGGTCAATCTCCCCCAGAACATCATTGAGAAGCTGCAATAGCTGCATTGACTCCAGTGAGTCAAATGTGATTAAATTATAGTTCTTCTTAAAAGGCTCCTTATTGAGCTTCTCAACAATTGATTTGATTTGATCACTCATAATTGGGTCCTGAAAACAAAAGAGAGAGCGGGAGGGGGAAAAATCCACTCAGTAGAACAGATGTAATGAAATCTGTGAACCTCTGTATGCCATAAAACTCTTGTGACGGATGCATAGAGCTGGGGGGAGAGGGGGATGCTGCAAGACAGGAAGCCTGCAAACCCTGCCTAGTGCATTGCCTTTTACCATGAGGGCTTGTCTACATTTGAAACTGTAGCACTTCAGTGTAGACCAGTGTTTTCTAAACTGTGTTCCGCGGAACACTGGTGTTCCACACGATGTGAATAGGTGTTCCACAAAAGAATCTAGAATTTAATTTTGACTCTTGCACTTGATTTTTGTACTACTTTATAAATGCTTTCCAGTTAGAAATTGTTAGTTCAAGTTATTTTAAATTTGTATTTTTGCTTTGTTTTATAAAATAAAATATATTTGAGCATAAATCATGCAATTTTTTATTTGAAAACCAAATGACTACAAAATAATATTATAAGTGTTCCGTAACAGGCTAAAAAGTGTTCCGTGGCCAAAAAAGTTTGGGAAACACTGGTGTAGACATTACCTACACCAGTAGGAGGAGTTCTCCCATGGGGATAGCTAATCCACCTCACCGAGAGGGGGTAACTGTTGATGGTAGAATTTTTCAATCCACCTACAACTGTCTACGTGGGGGGTTATGTTGATTTAACTAGTCATTCAGCAGTGTGGATTTTTCACACTCCTGAATGACCTAGCTGGGTTGACCTAACGTTTTAGTTTAGACCACAGAAAGAAATGTACATTGAAACATTTGTATTTACTAGCAAAAAGTAGTTCATGGGCTCAAGAAGCCCTTGTGGGTCATTTCAGCCTGGCTGCAATTACTGCATAGGGTATCACTCCCTGTAGCAGAGACCTCTATAGGTATCAGGGGACCCCATAGCCTCCCCCACAGCAGGGACTGACCCCTACGGGTGCCAAGGGAATCCCAGATCCTCCCCGCACAGCAAGGAACAAGCCCGATACATTCCAGAGGACCCCACAGAATAGAATCATAGAATATCAGGGTTGGAAGGGACCTCAGGAGGTCATCTAGTCCAACGCCCTGCTCAAAGCAGGGCCCAATCCCCAATTTTTGCCCCAGATCCCTAAATGGCCCCCTCAAGGATTGAACTCACAACCCTGGGTTTAGCAGGCCAATGCTCAAACCACTGAGCTATCCCTCCCCCCATATCCTCCCCAAAGCAGGGACGGATCCCTATGGGTGACAGAGGACCCCATATCCTCCCCAAAGCAGGGACCCTCCCCTCTGAGTGCCGAGGGGGGGTGTCTCATCACTCTGTACAGTGAGACTGATGGGGACCCTCAGCAGGGACCGATTCCTTTGGGGACCTGGGGGACCCCATATCAATTCTCACAGAGGGACCTGATCCCACTGGCTGCCGGGAACCTCTGTATTCTTCCTTGCAACAGAGACCGACCTCCGGGATGCCAGGGGGCCCCTAGATCCTTCTCCAGAGCAGGACACGCCCCCATGGCTGCCCGGGCCTCCCCGTGTTACTCCCTACAACCGGGACGGCTGGGACCGCTGCATCTATCCCAAAGCCCCCGGAGCCGGCCGCTAGGGACCTCGGCGCTGCTCCCCGCAAGGCCCCACCCCCTCACCCCGGCTCCCGTTACCTGACCTCCTGCCCCAGCTACCCGTTGTCGTTCCCCCCTCCTCCTTCTCCTTCTCCCCAAGAGTTTTTCTCCTAGTTACCAAGCCCTTGGTAACGGTTGCTAGGGCAGAGTGGAACCCTTACTTCCGGTCACGTGGCGTATATGACGGCTGGCGCACAGGAACGGGCCATTGCCCTCCAAGCTGGGCAGGAGAGGCGCATGCGCAGCTTGAGGCAGTGATCTCTCTGCTTCCCCCGCAGGGGCAGGGGGAGGCGCGAATTGCAGCTGATGTGGCAGCCGGTGTAAAGGTGGAGCCGGAGTGGGCCCCCCCATTGGTAACCCTGCCTGGGCGCTCCCCTAGCTGTGACTCCACCTGGCACACGGGCGTGAGCTGCCCACTTTGTAGTGTGTATCACCAGCTGGGCTGCCTCTGACCTGGCCAGAAGTGGGCTTCATCCAGGGGAGCTCTAGGGTTGCTTCCAGCACCTTTCCTTTCACCACAGTCAGTCCTCATTTCTGCTGGGGCTTATTAGTAACTCGGTCTCCCATTGAGCCCTTTTCATCAGGAGGTAACAAATTGCTTTAGGAGAATTATTGAATTAAGCCTGTAGGCCCAAGAAATTCTCTCATTTGACAAAGGAGTAAAATGAGGAAATGAGAACATTTGTTTTGGTTTTCTTTTTAATTTGGACCTGATTACCCAAGTATCTGACTGTCCATAATTGCTAACAAATAGATATGAATCACGTTGGAGAAAATAACCGTGTAACCCATTTCAGGCAAGTGGGTGCATATACCAGTCTTTGCAATTTTATCATCTCTGGAATTCCAAAATGATTCCAGTTGTATTCAAAAATAAATAGCTTGCAATCTGTTAATCATCCCCTTCTAATGTTTATTCTTTTTCAGAATCAGGGTGTGTAAATTGATTTGCAAATGTAAAGAATTTAACTTTGTATGTCTTATTTTATTTTCTGATATGCTGTATGTGAGCTGTGTTTTCTGTTTCCAAGATGGAGAGCTTAATTCTTATCTCATTCTAGTGTGACTCTATTAACAGAAAAGGAGATACTCTTGATTTATACCTGTATAATATCTCAATCCTGAAAAGACTAGTGCATAGATTTCATAAGAATAGCCAGATTGGGTCAGACCAATGGTCCATCTAGCCCAGTATCCTGTCTTCTGATAGTGACCAATGCCAGGTGCTTCAGAGGGAATGAACAGAACAGGTAATCATCAAGTGATCCATCCCCTCTCACCCATTCCCAGCTTCTGGCAAACAGAGGCTAGGGACACCATCCCTGGCTAATAGCTATTGATGGACCTATCCTCCATGAACTTATCTAGTTCTTTTTTGAATGCTGTTATAGTCTTGGCCTTCACAACATCCTCTGGCAAAGAGTTCCACAGCTTGACTGTGCATTGTGTGAAAAAATACTTCCTTTTGTTTTGCCCTTTTAAAAACTAGATCATGTTCCTTTCCTACTAGTAGTCTTTATACTGAGTTTAGTAATCCTGTTTATTTACTAGTTACTGGAAGAGATTCACTTTCCTTTCACATGTTTTCCTAAAATTTTTTAAGCTCTCTTTTCCTCAACTGAGTGTTTAGAGTATTTGTACTACACAGGGGGAGAGTGTCTTCCTATGGAGCTATTAGTGCCAATTCTGGCCCCTACGAGCTGTTCTGGGGGTATATAGGGGCCACAAAGGACCAGGGGAGAATTCCCCATGCTGGAGCAGCATAGAGGCGACATAAGTCCCCCTTTGCCAGTCCCAATGAGGGGATGTGCCTGTTGCATTCAGAGCTATGAGGATTCTGGGATGTGGTACAGCCACAAGGAGGCTGCTGCTGAGGTTCTTTTACCTTACAGCACAGACTATTTCAGCCCCCCACAGTGGCCCAAAATCAAGGCAACACAAAGGTGGCTTAAAGCCAGGTTTGCCATCACCCCTTGGGCTGTGTCTGTCAGGAGGCCCAGCACAGAATCAGTCCCATTCATTTTTATCAAGAGGATGAAGAGTATTCAGGTAAAGAAGGAGTTGGTTTGAGTGCCATATAAAGTGTCACAGCCCTACTCTCCCTTACAGACACTACTGCATGTATGACTGCCTTGTGAATCTGTGAGGGGAGCTCAACCATGAAAGCCAGCAAATCAGAGTGGAAAGGAACCTGAGCAAATAGAAATCATGCTCAACAGCAAAAGAGAGATCACCTTATATGGAAGCATCCGTGGGCAAGGAAATGAATGTATCTGGCCTGGCTGCTAAGGTCAGATCCCAACTGGATGGAAGAAGTTAATGTGAGTGTGCTTAGGAAGAAAAGAAGACACTCTGAAGAGCAAGTCTTTGTCCCAGATGGAATCCAAGTCCTGTTGTTTTTCCTTTTTGTTATAAATCAGGGAATGGGCACTTAAATCTGACTGGGTTATATTAAAATCCATTTCTACAGTATGGCTTTTCAAGTACCTAGATGTATCACAGGTCTTGCTTTGATCCATCCCAATCTGTGTTATTTTGTGCTATTATTTTGTATCACACTTTTCAAAGTTTGTTGATATGCTGCTGATTTTCTCAGCATAGTATACTATAAACCACAGCACCCCAGGACAAAATCAGTGCTGGCACAGGCAATGTCCACTGTGATTCTATGATTTTATGAACAAGTACCTGCTTACCCCAGGTGCTAATTTGTCCCTGTGTGGTAGGGAATTGTAAATCAATTTTCAAGAAACTCTGCCAACTTAAAATCGCACTTTGAGGATTTCTTGTGCCTGCTGCTGTCACATGTAACCTGAGGTGACTATAAACTGAAAAAGATTAGAGAAAACAATGCCTCTGTCTATCTTAATGAGTTTGTTTATTTTGTGTACTTGTGTCTTTGGTTCTGATGTGGGTCTTTCACACAGCAACAGGGAGAGAGGGAAATTGGCCCTCTGAGCCTTACTTATGAGTCTGATCTGGTGTAATCACATACTGAGGGCCTGTTTGACCACTGCCCTGCACTTTACATGGTCATTCACACCAGTGCAGAGTGGGCATACAGCATTAACATTCTAATTTGGTAGCGTATCACACCCACTTTACACTGGTACAAATGACTATGCAAGGTTCAAGGCAACAAAGAATCAAGTCCTTAATGGAGCCAGAACAAGGTGTACGCTTCACTAGCATAGTCTCCTTTAGACTCATTTTTGCATTTAGCCCAATGTTTTCAAACCTCTGGGGTATACTCAGGTGTGTCCTACTAGCCTTTGTAGGTAGATCAGAGCAATGCAAAGTTGCTTCAGTGAATTTGGACTGTTGTACAGTGAATCCCTGACTGGGACGCTGTCCTATGGTGATATTTTGGCCTGTGTTGAGGTAGCACTGCCCTCTCTTGGAGAATAAGGGTGTCACCCTGCAAAGCACAGTCATCAGCCTCTGCTGGCTCTGGAACTTCTTAATTTATTTCTAAAAATGTCCTGTGAATTTGGTGTTGATGAGAGGGGCTGGGTTGAGAACTATAAACAGCCCAGGCAGAAACAGCTTAAGTAGCCTACTTCTACTGTTCCTCTCCTGTGCCTGTCTAACTGTACCTGCAGGGAACAGAGAGAGATCAGTCTTCAGTGATTAATCCTGGTCATGTGCCACCTGAGGCACATTGTACATATGCAAAGAAGAGTCTTTATGATGCCTACAATCTTTGGCCTCTGCTGAGAATACTAACAATGGAGCCAGCTAGTGTATTTTGTGGGCCCCCTGATGTGGATACCTGTCCCCTGGGAACTGGACTGATATCAAGCAACCCATTTCATAACCGTTAACGATGAATCCCTGGCAGGTGCATATGTATCATAACCCCCATTTTACAGAGGAGGAACAGGAAGCACTGAGAGGGAAAGTGAGTTGACCAAGATTCTACAAGGGTGCATTCTTCAACATTGACAATTTTTATATCAAGAGTGGATGTTTTGCTAAAAGGTCTACTCTGGGAATTATTTTGGGGAAGTTCTATGGCCTATGTTATACAGGAGGTCAGACTAGATGATCACAATGATCCCTTCTGGCCTTGGAATCTATTAATAAGACCATACAACAAGCCAGTGACAAACCCTGGTTAGATAGCAGATCCTTCTTCTCCTTCCTGTTCTCATGTCTTTACCCCATGCAATCTTCTGCCAGTGGGATCATAAAGAAACAGAACAGATGAACTGTAGTGGCATTTGGAGATGGTGCTGTTGAGCACAGACTGTGAGCTGCACTGGGCAGTTCTAGGTGCTCTGGAGGCCTGAAGGAGAAACAGGTGGATAATACAGCTCACTCTCCCATCTTCTTTCTCTCAGGCCCAATGCATTCTTTAAGGCTTCCTAGCTTGGGCTAGAGTAAATGAGAGGCTGTTGCTGGATTTCAACTCTGCTCCTGCTTCCATAGAAGTTTACTGAAAAACTCTATTGACTTCAGGCTGTGGGACCAGGCCCCTAATGCACATTTGAAACTAATGAAGTCTGAACCTGTGAGATGCCAAGTGAAATCAGTAGGACTTGAGGGCATTCACCAGCCCTCGAGAGCCACTCTACAGCTCATGAGCCTTCAATAAGTGTCTGGCACATCCCCATTTGTTCAGTGAGAATCAAGGTTTCCAGTGACAAACTGGGTGAGGTGATATCTTCTATTGGACCAACTTCTTGTCTCTCTAACATCCTGGGACCAACATGGCTACAACAACACTGTGAACAAGATTTCCAGTGGATGTTCAGAAAGATAAGAATTTGCCAACAGAAGGATCATGGCTGAGAATTTAGCAGGAAATTAGATCTTGGATCCCAGGACATTGATATGAATAGCCAGGCTATTTTGGAGGACATCATAGGAGTATTAATGCATTTGACACTTTAGGCTTTTGCTTTTTAAAAATCCTGAATATTCAAAATGTTAAAGCATATTTGCAATGTCCAAATAAAAGGAATTCCAGAAATATTCCTCCGCTGAAAACTGTCTTTGTCCAACATAGTGTGGGTGGCTGTGGACCATTGTATTTTAGTCAACAAACAGTCCAAATTCATCTCTTGCATAATTGCTTTGATTTTAATGAAGATGCAACAGGGATTAATATGGTTCTTTGTATTTTATTTGTCCATAGGTAAAGCAGTTGGCATACTTTAACCCATTTTCTTGCTACTGATTAACAATAAATAATGATCTTTCTTTAAAGAGCATAATATACTCAGTTTATTCAGCTTCCATGCTAGTAATGCAAATGGTTTTCTTACTGTGCCTTTAAGTGGTGTGGCCTGCCTAAGGGAGTTGTGGGGGTGGAAGTAGACAGAATCAAGTGGCTACAGTTCTTGAGAGCGTAGATTCCAAAGGAAGTGATAATAATGGCTGCATTTTGCAGTTTGAACAATTTATGTGAATATGAAACTTCTAAAGTTGTCCGTTTTCAGAGCGTTTCCTATGGGAGTTTGAAATGGACCTTCCATATGATTGTCTTCCTGTATGTTTGGTAAGTTAAAAGTAACTAGATGAGCAAATGTGTTTCTTATGTGGGTGATTGTCTGAATGTTTAGGACTCAGCCTTCAACAAGTACAGAGAACTTTTTCACTCTGTACTAGAGGACCAACATAAATCAGTTGTTTAGTTGCTTTTTAAAGGCAGAACAGTATTGTGTGGTAACAGGAAGGATCCTATAGAGTGGCTGTTTAGAACAGGGAGTTGGCTGCTGGAGGTGTGGTCCTGCATATTCTTCTCTCATCCTCCTAATAAAAAGTGCCTGAATGTAGTTTCTTTTCCAACAGGGCTGTCTGGTTTCATTTACACAGTCAGTAGACTTACCTCAGATTTACACTGATGTAACTGAAATCAGAACCTGGCCTTGAGAATCCAGGGGTAGATCTGCCATTCAAGTTACCCAAGGGGTCACCCAGGGCATCAATTCTTAGAAAGAGGGTTTCATGACTATTAAGTGCATAGGTCTGGGACCATAAAGGGCAGATGTTTTCCTGTTTGCCTCAAAACTGGGGCTGCTTTCAGCAATAATATTTGCTGACCAATGTCTTTAGTTAATAAAAGATGGTTAATTATTACGGATGGGTGCTTTTACACATTGAGCAGCTGATACCAATTGCACTGGCAATAAACTTGTAAGAAGTGCTATTGTCTAATTAAGGCACCATTTCCGAATTGTTGCTGAGATCTGCTGCAGCAGCATGACTGTCCCAAATCACTCTTCTCAAGAGGGGAAAGACTGACTGTAGAAAACACCTCAGAGGCAGAAAAAATAGTAAATTAGGAGTGATTTTAAAACTGACAATTGATTTAGTCAGTTGCTTCACAGTTACACATTCTAGACACAGTTTTTCACCCCTGAAATTTTTATTTGTTAACTGAAATAGTGCTGACTCAGTCAACTAAATCACAGACTTGTCTGTGAAAGGAAACCCTTTTTAGATGCCATTATTTAATGTGGACAGTGTCTTCTGAACTTACACAAAAGTTTTGGAAGGGGGGGGAGTGAGAAAACCTGGATTTGTGCTGGAAATGGCCCACCTTGATTATCATACACATTGTAAAGAGAGTGGTCACTTTGGATGGGCTATTACCAGCAGGAGAGTGAGTTTGTGGGGGGGGAGGGGGGCGGAGGGTGAGAAAACCTGGATTTGTGCTGGAAATGGCCCAACTTGATTATCATACACATTGTAAGGAGAGTGATCACTTTAGATAAGCTATTACCAGCAGGAGAGTGGGGTGGGAGGAGGTATTGTTCCATGGTCTCTGTGTATATAATGTCTTCTGCAGTTTCCACAGTATGCATCCGATGAAGTGAGCTGTAGCTCACGAAAGCTTATGCTCAGATAAATTGGTTAGTCTCTAAGGTGCCACAAGTACTCCTTTTCTTTTTACAAAAGTTTTAGAAATGGTCAGTTTCATGAGTTTGACCCATCACGTTTGCACACCTCATGCTGCAGAAGCAATGGATGCTAGTGACTCTTAAAAGGTCACTGTCAACTTTTAAAAAACAATTGTAAACAAATATATTTCCTTCCTTATGTTGTTGGTAATGCATTAGATTATTAACAGAGGGAAAATGTTCAGGCCTACGTTTTCCAAAACGGTAGTGATTTTGGGCGTTTAACCTGAAACTCCTGAAAGGGCTTGATTTTCAAAGGGCAGAGGGCTCAGCACTTTCTAGAAGTCAGGTCCCTTTAATATTCTTTATTTAGGGACCCAAAATGGAGACATCCAAAAGCCTTAATAACTTTTTAAACTCTCGTTCTAGAATCCAGTTTAGGAGGCACTTATTTATGCCCTTTTTTTACTTTTTGCATTTCTCTCATTTTGGACAGTGAAAATGCATCAAGAGTAAAATTTTGAAAAGCGCCTAAATAACTTAGGAGTCTGTCTCATTGAAAGTCAGTGGAACTTAGACTCCAAAGTCACTTAGGCATTTTTGAAAATGTTACCCCAAGACAATAACTAGGGACACTTTCAGGTACTTGGTGCTGCAGTGTTTTGGTGCCAGAGGCTGCAGCGGTGGGGTGAGTGGCTATTTATTTATTTCCAAACAACTATTTAACTGGAATAGGATAGCATTTATATTGGCCTTAGGTTTTATAAAAACTTGTTTTTACAGAATGCAAATATTAGGCTAAGTTTAGGTTGGTGGTGACCTTTTAAAAATAACAGTAGTGTATGGAAAGCCCGATTTTATTTTAAAGAGAAGCCTTTCAGATTGACCTCTTAGCACATGAAGATGACATTAAGCAATCTGAAGAGACTTATGAGCTGCGATTGGTACTGCTTTTAATGGGTCCCTTGTCATATGGCCTTTGCACGAGATGAAATGCAAAGGGAGCTGTTTCAAGCCCCCTTGAAATTAGTGGGGAACTTTGCCATTGATTTCAGTGGGGCCAGGATTTCACCCTAATAGTACACAATTACACTATACAATGTCCCTTACATGCATCAGTGCAATCCCATCAGGGTCAATGGGATTGCAATGGTATCACTGTGGCAATTGGCCTGAAAAATGCATTCAACGCATGACAAGATCCCAAATTTCTTGAAAAAATTTAATATGGCTTTTAATTTACAGTACACTTTTTCAAATAATCATGCCAAGAAATGACTGTCATTTCAACCCATTTCAGTGGGTTCATTTGTGCTTTCCATTTTGTTTGGTTAGTTATGTGCTTGTCACCGACAAACGGTATCAGAAAAAGGACTCTGTGATCAGCTCAGTTCACACTAAAGTGAAAGGAGTAGTTCAGACTGACTCAAGAATCTGGGACACAGCCGAATACACTATTCCCATGCAGGTGAGTCTCCGTTTAAGGTCAGGACAGCATCTGACTTCCATTGATACATGCCGTTGCTTTCCTGGCATGTGTCTTTGTCCTGCTGCTCAGTGATTTTAACATATCAACAAGAGAGGCAGTTGTATTTGTGAGCGTGAATTAAGAAGGCTGTAAATTGGGAGCAGTAACTTTTAAGCATGGGAAAAAAATTTAAAAATGTCTTTTTATGGGATTTTTAAGAAACTTGATGTTTCTACAACAAGTAATTTTTTATTTTAGTAACAGAAAATGTAGGAAGAAATTCAGTCCTGGTGTAATTCCTCTGAAGTTAATAGAATTATTCCTGATTTACACTAGCATCACTGAGATCCAAATATGGATCCTCCACCAGTTTTACAGTGGAAGAACTTTATTGAGTTCAATGGAGTTACTCCTGATTTACGCTGGTGTGAGTGAGATTAGAACCAGGCCCATTTGTCTTTAGTGGTGTCCCTGTGGATTAACACAGGGGTGACTGAGATGAGAATGTGGCACATAGTATTTTATTGAGACTTACTGTTTTCTTTTCTCTCTGTATAGGGAATAGACTCTTTTTTTGTGATAACCAACATAATCATGACAGAAAACCAGTTTCAAAGTGTTTGCCCTGAGGTAACTGCATTTTGTAAGTGATTTCCCACCTGTATAACATAGCATTCTTTGGCAGAAGTAATCCATAGCGGCCTCAAACATTAATTAGTGGCTCATGATTATGGCAATTTTGCACAAGTGAACATTGCTTTGTCTTCCTCTGCTTCTTTATTTCATTCAGCAACATGCAAAAACTAGTCTAGTTATTCCTTTTTTTCCCCTCCGCCCTTTTGCTTTTCTCAGAGAATCAACTGGCATTGGTGTGATGTACCACACCAAAGACCCTGCAGCCAAACCTTCACCTGGATCACACTCTCCCCATGCATTTGTTCTTCTTGTTCAACACATCTGGATTCAACCCTGGTATAAAGTGCAACTAGGAGGAACAGTGGGGTTAGAGAATTGTTGCCAGCTTCTCTGTAGTAATCTGCTGTGCTGTAATTCCAAGCTTGATCATGCTTGGGTCTTTTTCTTTTATTTCTGGTCAAAATTTGTAGCCAATTGCAGTTCTCCTATGCGTTCATTCATATAGTTATTAGAAGAGACCTGAGTTTGCAGAAATGAGTTGACTGTTATTGGCTACAGCGTATATGTGCTCTTAACAAATAAGGAACTAAACAATCCACTGTCAGACTGGCTTGCGCTCCATAGGCTAGGTGAGACTCACTATTCGCCAAATGGAAAAGGATACAAATGATAGGGAATGAAATGTTACTGCAAACCAAGGAAAGTTAAAAAAACAAAAGCTACCAGAGGCTCTTTATCTGATCTGTTCGGTTTTACAGTTTTGATGTATAAGACAAACACAGCAGTTAGTTAATAAATAAGGACCAAATTTGTGTGGATAGAGACCTGAGGCACAGAGACACAAAAATGCATGCAGATTTAATAACTTTTGTCACAACATAGAGACCACACTTGTTTTTGCAAATCAGGTATTTGCACATGCAACTGGGTATTTAGACAGGCAGTTGTGATCATTGGGTGTGAAACTGTGGGCACACACATGCATGCATATTTTTGAATGTGCAAACTGGCCTCAACTATTCAATTTTTAAAAAAAAAACAAGCATACATAACACATATTAATCTACTCTTGATGAGTGTGAAACAGAGAAGTAAATTCCGTGCTACTGATAGACAAAACAATATCTTACAGTACATGTCCAAGCTTGTCAAAAGATTGTATTCTATTCTGTGCCTGTACTCTAAATCACTGGTGCCAAAGCATCAGAGTGATACCAGAGAACTGCAGAGAGAGAGAGAAATGATAAAAAAACAGCCTATTTACTAATTGTGCATTGAGGGGGATTTGATGAGGAGAACTCAGCAAATCTGCTTGTGCTCTGCAGGGCTATATGGAACAGGACCATGAATATTTTCTTTAATTCTTCTGTGGATGCAACTTGAATCCCTCAGAAGCCTTTGGTTTATTCTGATACTCAGTTTTTAAAAATATTTGATATGTAAAGTAATTAAATTGGTTAATCAAAATTCTCCCTTCATTGCCAATAGGATTCCAGCTGAGGAAGTGGCATGGGTGTAACCAGAACTGAATTTGATGTATTGTCCCAGAAACTCAGGGCACTAAGGAACAACTTCCTTGCATTTCCTATATCATTGGCGTGTTTTTTTTTAAATCACATTCACCGGACAAATAAATCCCTGGGCTAACTCCAGTGAAGACAAGAGATTACACTTGAGATGAATTTGTCCCATTCAGTCTTTGCTTGTACTGACCTTCTCAAAAACTGAGGTCACATTAAGCACCATGCTGAGTGAATGGTTACAGAAGAGGGCTGTACTTCCTCTGTTCTGCCTCTCGCTCTGTGATTTCATCTTACTGTTTGCCATTTCTGTGCAGAACATTTTACAATAGCAACAGAGAGGTAGATATTTATAATGATATTTTATATTTGTCTTTTTCAGTACCCCATTGCCAAAGCTGTCTGCTCTTCAGATGTGAGCTGTAAAAAAGGACACATGAACCCCCAGAGTAATGGTACATGGATTCCACATTCAGATTTTAAAACTCATAGCAGGTGGTGAAATGCAACTGTCTTTTAGTTAATAATTATTAGATGGTTAAAGAAATTATGGGGTACCAGCCTTGAAGAATTTGCAACTGTAGAGCCAAATTCTGCTCTGAAATATACTGGTGCAACACCCACTGGCAATTGTGTATGCAGATCTATCTGACTAGGGAGATGAACTACCAAGCACAGTGGGTGGTGAGGAGGGAGGCATAAAGACAAGAGTGGGAGACGGAAACAAAAGGAGCAGCAAGGAGAATGACATGAAATTTGTATTCACTCACCTGGATTTTTTCCACCCTGTGGAGAATTTTAACAAAAAGTGGGACTGGGCAGGGGCAGTGGCAGAGAGGGTGGATGTAGGAGGGGGGATGCAAATCGGATACCACAGCACACATACAGCCCACTCCTGCAGTGCTTTCTACAGGTGTAATTCACATTGCAGGCAGGGGACAGTTCTGCATGTAGAGTGACTGCAAGATCAAGCCCTATGTAAAGGCTATGTTGTCTTTGATACCCTTGGAAAGGTTAATTAGTTCTAAAAATTTATTAGATATCTGTGTCCTACCTTCTAGGATACTGACAGCCAATAGGAGTTGTTTCAGATGGTGTAATAGTCTGTGTTTCATTGCCTGAATGGTCATTCAGTATCCTGCTGACAGTGTTGGGGGGTGAAGTTCTGCACTTAGCAGAACATTCTTGCTTTAATTTGCTCATATTGTTTAATTAAGCCCTAAGAACTCTTGAATATTGTTACTCCGGCACAACTATGGAGAAAATCCTTCACCCACATCTAATGTGCAGTATTGACAGGGGCAGCGGGAGGAGTTAAGCACTATGCATGTGTAGTGGAAGCATGGATCTGATAACCCCTCCTACAGTTAGTTCAGCCCACAAAGAACTGCGAAAATCAAAACCTTGACTCTGATTTTAAAGTCTCTGTCCTACCTGTGTGTAGAGATCCACCAGTACTTTGAGACTGTGTTATCCAAAGGACTGAGTCAAACTGTGTGTGTGAGAGAACTCAGTAATAGCTAACTCTTCTTCTGTTCAGGAATTCAGACAGGAAGATGTGTGAACTATAATGCAACAATTAAAACCTGTGAAGTCTCTGCCTGGTGCCCTGTGGAATCAATGAAAGGTGCCCCAGTGTAAGTAAAAGTGTTCACATTTTTATGTAATCAATAAAGGCCGGATCCTGCAAGACAATAGGATCTGAGGGTGCTCAGCACCTGGCACAGGGCCCTTGGTACCTTTGTTTGTAAAACATTTGTTTCCAACCCAACTTTTATTATTATTAACTCTGATTTTTATAAATTAAGTACCATCAATTTGCTTGTAGCGGCTTCTCTTTCTCTCTGATCTTGTGGTGAAGTAATAAATCCAAACTTGTGACATCACAGTCTGTTGCCATGTGAACAATTCTAGATGTCACAAATTTGTCATGGATTCACTACAGGCATTTTGATAATTAATGAGGATGACAAGGAAAAATGTGGCAAACCTGATAAGTCTCATGGGAAACATTTGCTAATTCTGACTGTGGATCAGTCCAAGGGAAGTGGTGAAAGGCCTAGTGCTGGTAACATGTAAAATTGGACTGAACTAAGCTCTATAAAATATACTGGAGTAGACTATAAGACCTAGTAGCTCTCTTCCACATCTAATTTGTATGATCCCATGATTGTAAAGTGTTCTGTGATGTAAGGGTTCCACTTTAACATGTAGTTACTCATTTGTATCAGGCAAAAAAATGTAAAAATGGTTATAATAAAACATTTGATTTCATTCACATGTGCAATGCAAAAGTATTCTCCCCTTGAAGCCCCAGGATATAACATTGCTTCTACCAAACCCTGATATGTAGCAGCTTTTGAACTATGTGCACAAGAAACTGGGTCTCTTGTATTAAACCAGACCTTGCTGCTTAGAAAAGATATACAGGGCAAATTCTCCGCTAGAGTAAATTGGTGCAGCTCCTTTGACTTAAATGGAGCCGTGCCATTTTATACCAGCAGTGTATTTAGACCGTGATATGGTTTTGCTTTCTTCTCCCCTCACTACCACTGCATGTGGTTTGCTAGGCTTACCCACAGAGAATAGGGTAGTGTTTAATAGGCCACCTGCTAAACTGATGTGTCCACACCACAAAACCCAGCAGTCCTATTAATATTGATTTGCCCTCTTGTTGCCAGTTCCAACAGAGATACCAAGGACTAAATAGGCCAGGGAAACTAAACTCTCCTCATATCCCAAGGGGTAGGCCCTCGAGGTTGCGAGGCAGGCATAGGGGAAGCTGCCAGTGCTGTCTTTGCTCCATTGATAGAGGACCCCATGATTGGCTTAACTCTTCTTTCCTTCATGTCAGTGGTAAAAGTCTTACTGGGGGCTGAGACCTGAGCCCTTTTGAAAATCCCACTTTAGGGCTCCAACCCCGCATGCTGCTGAGTACTCTCAATTCCTATTGGCTTCAATGGAATTCAAGGCTGGTTAACACCTTGCAAGGTCGAGTCCTAAATTCACATAAAAAAATCAAGAGAATGGGAGTTCTCCCACTTTTGTGACGTTCATGCAGGGCAGCTTAATGAACACCCATGTTGTTAAAACTCTTGGTTTTGTTTCAGTGTAACTTCAGTGAATATTAAATATTTTCAAACATCGCACTGCGCAAGCTGGTAGCTGCACGCAGCAGGAAAGAGATCTGGCCTATATTTACATTGCATAATTGGCAGAGTGCCCATATTGTTGTCCAATTTTCCTCTAATGTATCAGTGATTGGTTTTGGTCTCCTGGCAGTGACAAATGAACCAATAAATGCTTCCAGGGTGGCAAATCACATGTATGAGAATTCTTCACAAAATCCACTGGCAAGAGTTCATGGCAGTCACTAAATGGGTAATATGAGTGTTTCTCTGCAACTTGAATGAATAACTGAAACAACCGTATGGAAGTCTGTAGCCTGGTGCCTTCAAATATTGACTTCTGGCAGAGCAATGTTGGTTCTCAGCTGTACCCACAGTTGGCTTTTCTGTGCAAGTTCTGTGCATTATAAAGAGCACTTCCCTTTCCTTCCCTTTTGGGATGGTTGAAACTGAACAAAACTATAACTTTTTGCAAGAAGGTTCCCTTTCTTTTGTTTTGACTGGTCTCCAGCTCCATGCAATGCCAGGCAAAGTGACCAGGATAAACTTACTTAAGGACAAGTGTTTACAGCACCTTCATAGAAGAGATCTGGAAAGATTCCCAGGTGTCTGTCCTGAATGCATAAGCAGTTTAAAACTTTTTGATTAATCTATTTTTAGTGTTTTAAAGTTCAACATACATTAATCATTTCTTGATCATTATAAACTGAAGACTGGTTAGAAATTCTAATTGTTCAGATGATGTCCCAAAATGTTTAAGTTTCAGTTGCAGCCAACACCTGCTTTTTCAATTTGCTTAGGAGACATGCTGAAAAGTCTGTAATTGACACTATGTGTCAACTAGGTAAAGTATTTCCTGTCTTTGCAGGTCTTTGGCTCAGAGACTCTGCTGCTAATACAATGATGTACTAAGAAGAACACTCCGAAGTACTGTTCTTTGGATGGGTTGCTGCTTCAGGGACCATTTGTGTCCACCTTTGGGGACTTTCTAGGTGAAAATCAAAGCGCTCCTGGCTCATTTTGAAAAGAGAATGGGAGAAGCCAGTATCTTGGTTGACATCCTCTTGCAAAAAGTTATTTTTCAAAGCTAATTTTGTGCTGGTGCCAGGTTGACAATGCTGGAAGTTGAATTCCTCTATTTTTCCACCAAACAGGGATGGCCTGGGTAGTAGCAGAGCAAGCTTCCTTCACATGGTCCAGCTGATGTGACTGAACTCTGACTTGGAGGGACCACCTCCATGGAGGAGAGTGTAGTTCAACATCTCATTTTTATAATCTGGGCCAACTGTGGTTTAAGTGTCTGTGACAAAGCCATCTGTCTACTGGGAACTGCAATGAACACACCAACTAATTTCACATAAGCCACAGCGATCACATGATAACATCAGTCACTACTGATCAATGCCCAGATTTCAAATTAGCAGTCCCCTATTATTATTTATTTGTATTACAATAGCATCTGGGGACCCCAGTCAGAATCAGGCCCCATTGTGTAGCTACTATACAAACAAGTGTAAAAGACAGTCCCCACCCCCAGAGAACTGACAGTTTAAGTTTATAAGTAAAACCAAGAAAACTGTGTATTCTATTCTCAACCCCCTGAGCCATCTAACTCGTTATTCTCAGTATCATGTTCTCCTACTGACAATTTCCCAGGTAATAGCAAAATAGTGTACCATTAATTGATGTATTTAACTAAAGGAAGATAGTTGGTTTAATAGCTTTCATTGTACTTGATATGTTCCTCTTTTAGACCTGCCATTCTGAAGAGTGCTGAAAACTTCACAGTGCTAATAAAGAACAATATCCACTTCCCAAAATTTAATCACACTGCGTAAGTGCAAACATTCATCCATCTCCTCTTAAATAGCTGTTCTACTCCAAAAATGAATGTGTAAATAAAACACCTTCAGTCTGCACTTCTCTGTGTATTTAGGGCTGTATCTGCTATGCTGAGTGACAAAAATCAGGTCTGATTGCTCTTTGTTCTTCTTAACCTTGCATGACCAAATACAGCTATAGGACAGTGAGATGGACTCTATTCCTTCTCATGCATTAGTAACAAAATGACTAAGTTGTAATTGGCTACACCAGGGTAAAACCACTGAAGGTGTAGGATAACATAAGTGTCACTGAGGGCATAATTTGAAGGGAATTGGGTTGCACGGGTGTCACTGAGGGAATAATTTGATCTGCAAAGCCTTTGTTACTGGTGGTGATGCCCGAGAATTAAAGTACCCAGCTTGATTCTTAGATCCCACGTGGAATTTGCAGAGCTGGTAGTTACAAAGTCCCCCCCCATATTCTACTAATAAACTGAGCACATTTGATCATAGGCTCTGACTTCTACTGGCACCAGTGGGTGCTCGACCCCTCTCTGCTCCCGGCCCCACCCCAACTCCACCCCTGTCCCACCCATTCCAATCCCTTCCCCAAAGTCCCTGCCCCAACTCCGCCCCCTCCCTGCCCCTATTCCGACTCGTTCCCCAAATCCCCACCCTGGCGCCACCTCTTCCCTGCCTCTTCCCCTGAGTGAGCCACGTTCCCTCCCGCTCCTCCCCCTTCCCTCCCGGAGCTTGCTACAGCTGTTTGGCGGTGGCAAGCGCTGGGAGGTAGGTGGAGGAGCGGGAATGTGGCACGCTCAGGGAAGGAGGTGGAGGAGGAGGTGAGGCGGGGGGAGCTTGGCTGTTGATGGGTGCAGAGCACCCACTAATTTTTCCCTGTGGGTGCTCCAGCCGCGGAGCACCCATGGAGTTGGCGCCTATGCATTTGATACAGGTTCGGGAAGGAGCAATGAGCAGGGAGCCCCTCAATGGCATTTGTAGATGCTTTTTCAGGGAAGAGCTCACATGTATGTTTTCAAATAATTTGTGGTTCTTTGCAGAAGAAACTTTTTACCAAAATTGAATATTTCATGCACATTCAACAAGATAACTGCACCAGGCTGCCCAATTTTCCAGCTGGGAGATATTCTCCAAGCAACAGGAGAAAATTTTTCAGAGATGGCAATTCAGGTCTGTGGCATGACTCCTGTCTTCCATTCAGAACACCTCCATGGTATTTCTCTTTCATTTTCGTTGTTAAACAATGGAATTGTTCCAGTTTTAAGGGCTGATCCTGGGGGGTGCTGGGCATCCTCAACTCTGCAGGTTTTCATGAGAATTGAAGGTGCGCAACATCTTCTAGGATTGTGCCCATATTGATTTAATACACATTGGATTTTGTTGTCAGTAATTAAACAGTCTTCTCAGGCCAGTCAACATGGACTCTTCCTCTCCTCAGGATTCTTTTAAAGGGCACCTTGAGCCATGTATTCAGGGGAAAGATTCCCCACCACCTCCCCAAAAGCTAGGCTGGCACAAGAATTGCTCTGACGACCTAACTCTGTCTATGCTGGGGATTAGGTTGGGTTAATGACATCTCTCACCGGTATGGATTTTTCACACCCCTGAGAGAGGTAGCTATGGTGATGGAACTTTTCAGTGTAGACCAGCTCTGAGGTCTTCGCTGCCATGAGAGGCGTGACTGCAGTGAAGTCCTGGCAGCACAGGGTTAGCTACTCAAGCACATACCCAGGCTCTCACTGTGTAGCCTGGGGCTGCTGCAGCTTCGCTGTTGTGGTTAGTCAAACTAGCTAGATCAAAGTTAGCTCGGGTGTATCTACAGTCCCACCTCTCATGGCAGTGTAGATGTACTAAGGCCATGTCGACACTACAAACTTTTACTGCTGCAAGTTATGTCAGCATACAGCCGGGGCAGTTAGCATGTGCGCATGCAAAAACCGTTCTGTGCAAGTTAAAAGCAAGTAAATAAATTAATGGAACAGAAGTTAAGAGGAAGGAACATTCATGTCTGTTTTTGCTAAACATATAGCTACCATGCCTCTCACAGGTTAGTATACGTGAAGCTGTGGTGGGCCTTACAGTCCCCTGGTGTGGAGTGGTAGGGGTGATGCCATGTGGAATGTTGATGGGGGTCTAGGAAGCTGCTGTAATTGAGTTCTCCACGCACTGCAAAGGGAAGCGAGCCTGCAGTTGTTGACACTGTAGGTCCACAAGAGTCTGCAGCATCCATGTTTGCTGCTGGAGAAGCCCCATTATTTCCTGGTGCACCTTCCTCTCCTTTTCCTGCTGGGACTTCTTGTCCTTTCTCCAGTCCACTCTTTCCTTCTCCATATAGTCAGCTCCCTGCAGGTGCTCTGCTAGTGGTCTGATGCAGCTCTGGCTTTCCCCATCCTCTTCTTTTTCCTCCTTATCTGGCTCAGGCACTCCACGGGTGTGGAGGGGGAACCCCTCAAGGCCACTACAGCAGCAGCTAGAGATAAAACACCCAGAGGTAGCATTTTTAATATCGTCACAACAGCAAGTGAAAGTTCAGGTTCAGAACTCCTTTCCCTTGCTCTCTTAAAGCTTTAAACAAGACACACTAAACACTTCACTTCTGCTTCGGCGAGTTTGTGCATGGCTCCACTCACAGCACCAGCCAGGGTGAGTGTGGCCTGCCAGGAGGAGGGGGAGGGGGAGGGAAGTATTCGGTTGTATGAAACTAGGAGTATAGTGCAATAGAGTGAATGCTAGCCCCATTTTCACAGACAGTGGTGATTTTAGCTGATATCTGTTGCCTGGGGTTAACAAAGGTACAGAGAGCACTGCTGCTGCTGGTGTCCCAAAATTGTCGGGGCCCGTGTGCTGTTAGTCTCTTTATTGCAATGGTGCCTGCTGAAATTATGGCCGACTGGTGTGGGAAACCATCCTACCGGGGGGCAAGAAATCAGGCTGCCGTCCCTTATTTGTATTTCCTCACCCTACTATAGGAGAAGGACACCCCAACTTTAGTAGGGTGAAGAAATACAAATAAGGAAGAGGGGAGAAACCCCTACAGGATATGCATTATACATAGTGGTATCAGTGTAACAATACAATAAAAGTTGTATTCCAGCCTGTGGGCAGTAGGAGAGAAAGATGTCGCCCCGGGAGGTGCCAGAATGATGGCCACTGGTGACGATGGGGAAGGTGATGGCGATGAGGACGATAATGGCTAACATTTCAGGTTGTTCTGCAAGGGATGGTGTGACTATATGGATTTTCAGGTGTACATTCTGTATTATCTCTCTCTACCTGACTGAGCTGGAGCATCAGTGACTTAGCTAAATGTATTAATAAATTATTGTAAATATAGAACAGTTCCTATAATGTGAGTGTTGCAACTGTGCACATCAGGGCTCCCAGCTAACCAGTAATTTTAATAACACTAGGCCTGATTCTGGGACAAGAACCTGTCAATCCTCAAAGTGATAACTGGGAATTCTTAAGTAATCAAAATAATTAATATATTATCTATAGATCAGGCTACAATTGTCACTAGAGTGGTCAGTGTCTGACTTTTTGGGACAGCTGCTGGAGGACTGCTAGGGTCAGCTGACATAATTGACACAGTTCTACACCTGTGCTGCACTGACCTCAGGACACTTACCATGGCTCAACGCCACTCTGGGAAGTGGTGATACTGCGTTGCCATAACAGGGCACTTACATCTGTGAGAGACAAATTTAAGTGTAGACATGTGCGCAACTTGGTCAATGCAAGGTACCTTACGTCGACCTAACTTTGTAGCGTAGACAAGGCTTCTGCCTCACAATGCCTCTGTAAGATTGATAATTACAGGTGGGTGAAATGGAGATACATAAATATGAAGTGATTTCTCAGAGCCAGAAACCGAACCCAGTTCTGCTGAGGTCCGGGTCCGCAGTACCATCGAAGCTGCAACATTCAGCTCTGGATCCCAGGTCCCCTGCAAAATTAATGGGAGTTTGCATTTGGGATTTTAGTTTGAGCCCATCTTTGCCATTTCATTCAATTAAACTAATCAGAAAGTGGCAATGAAGTTGGAATTTTTGTTGGTAGGATGAGAAATTGGCCAAAAAACAAGAGATGCTTTCAGAATCTGAATGAATTCTAGCTTGTAGCTAGTTTGATCTGTGCAGTTCATTAGGTCACTTTAGAAGGAAGTCTTTGCTAGAGATAGAAATGTACCATAAGTACAAGTGTATTTATAGGTGTGATCCTGCCATTGGACCTCATTCAAATCTCCTCTGATTTCAGGGGGAGTTTGGTGCACAGAGCAATTTCAGAACCAGGCCTGGCACAGTCTTTTTTCTTTTTCATGCTCCTGAATGCATTTAAAGTGTGTTTTCCCTTTCTGTGTCAAGGGCGGAATCATGGGCATTGAGATCAACTGGGACTGTAACCTGGACAAATGGTTCCACCGCTGCAGTCCACAATACAGTTTTCGTCGCCTTGATGACAAAACGACGACTGAATACCCTGGATACAACTTCAGGTAAAAGGTATTTTAAAAATCATACATCGCAAAGCAGTGTATTATCTGTATTGCTTGAGTGATAGGGATGTGCAGGTGGAATCAGGTAGGTGGAAACCGAGGGGTTTGTAGCTAGAGTGCTGGAGCCCTGGCTGTTGTTCTTGACTATGCCACATATTTCTGCTGTAATCTTTCTTTTGTATAATAGCCACTGTTGTACTTATGAACCTAACTTGCATGCACAGTTACTACAGTTGCCTGTGCATTATCAGTCAGACTCGTCACGTACACAAACAACCACTCATGCATGCAGCTGGTCATTTGTGCTTGCGTTTACCAAGGCTACGTGCACAGGTCTCCTGAATGTACGTGCAAATTAAGATCCGAATCCTGCAAACTCTTCCATGCAGATGGATCTTTGCTCCCGCATGGAGCTCCACTGAGTGAGGCTATGTATAGCACAGGAGTCTGCCTGCCTGAAACAGCTCATATGATTGGGGACCTAGCTGTGCACACACTGTTCTGAGCCTGACCCCTAAAATCCCTTCTCTTTCCCCTGGGTCGTAGTCTTCCTTTATTTGACTTGTGTGTGATTTTTATTACGTTATGGGTTTGAATGGAATTACCATAGTGCTTAGGAGCCCCAGCCATGGGCCAGCACCCCATTGTGCTGGGCGCTGTACGAACACAGAACAAAAAGAGCTTACGATCTAAGACAAAAGGCAACAAGTAGATACTGACAGACAGACAGGCAGATGGCGGACCACAAGGAAATAATGAGACAGTGTGGATCAGCATGGTGGGCAAGTGGTTTCAGTGTGATGGAATGCTAAAAGTGTCTTATAAAATTCAATCACTAGATGGTACAGTGTGTAACATACTGTACTTGAGCAGGTAACAGCTATACCTGGCAGTGCATTAAAATATCTTAAAGAGAATACATCTTGTAATAAGTCATAGAATCATAGTGTATCACTCTCCATGATGGGCCCTCTGTGCCAGTCCAGATCTAGTACAGAACCCTAGTAGCAGCTTTCCAAATTACCGTGTGCAAGAAAGACGTGACATGACATGAGTAAATGACACCAACGCCCTAAGTGTTGTCAAGATTTTTGTAGACATCGCAGAAGGGTTTTGAAGGAGGACAGCAAGGTCGCTTTGTGAATGTTTAGGTTTGTTATAAAACAAATGGGCAGTGTCAGGGCACCTAGGCAGGAGGGCACATTGTAAAGAACATTATTTGAATATATAAAAACATAGATCTGTAGCGAGATCCTTTCGCTACAGTTCAGCACAGTTAGCTCTGCTCAAGGGAAGCCCAGCCCTGGCATTGTGGAAGTGTGGCCAATCAGGGCTTAAGAACCATAGAATGGCACGCCTGTTTGGGGAAGTCTGCGCATTGCCAGCTCACGCCATGACTGGCTAGCGCTACTGCTGTTCATCTGTGGCTTCGATGAGCGTGGAAAATCCCGCACCCAACCCCTGCCACTTTCTCAAAGAACAAAAGCAAAGGAAGAAGAGTGTTTGTGTGCAGCAGTTTAACATCAACGATGAGTAATTTAAAATAACAAAACAGGGCAGTGAAGATTAATGGGCAGTGAGTCGTTGGATTGGTTAGATCCTAATAGAAAATTGGCCTGACAAGTCTGACAAGGCTAATTAAAACAAGAAGAAAAAGAAACCCTGCACAAAATCCACTTCTTTTTGGAGCATGCTGTTTTTCCAAGCACATTTACAGTTTTGAAGGAAAAAGCTCCATTGTTCTTCTGAGAATAACTCAGCCCGGGATTAATTTTTTCCTGGTGATGGGGCTAAATTCTGCTCTCAATTACACTGGTGTAAATCAGGAATAATTCCACTGACTCTACTGGAACTCCTCCAGATTTTGCACTGGCGTAATAAGGGAGACCAGAGTCTGCCCCACAGACACTCTTTTCCTGTGCACATTTCAGGAGAGTTTTTTCTGTAAAGATCCTGAAAAACTATTGCTCATGTGAGTAAGATTTACTGATAAAGTGTAGCTGCATTGACTTCAGTATCACTACTTGGGTGAGTAAGAGTTGCAGGATTGGGCCCTGCCCTCAACTGATTGTGACTGAATCAAACTAATTTTATATGTGGTAGAATGTCACATGGCAATATGCAAAATAAAGGGTATTAAATATCTCATGCATTCTTGGGTAGGTCTGGGGAGCAATAGGTCCCTGTAGGATGTCCAGGGAGCCTTTGTCACAGGAGAGTGAAGCTACATAAGGGTTATCCTAGAGGGAATACATTTCAGGGACCTTTTTATCATCTGAGTGAGCATAAAGTTCTGGAAGTCAAGTTATTGTCCAAGGCCCGAACCATGCAAACTGTTCTGTGTGGGTGAACATCAGTGCCTGCGTGCAGCTCTGTTGACTTCAGCTGAGTTTCAAAGGGAGTTTTGCCATAGACTTAAATGGCATCAGGATTAGGCTACAAATGTGAGGTGCAAATCTGAGGTGCAATGGGCCACTGCCCAGCTGGTCATCAATGATGCTCTTAATATATCAAATCAGAGCACTAAGCTGTTGCAAAGGAGAAAGTTTCTGTGACATCCTAAGTAAACGTAAAGTGACTTCTCTTTTTGGGGATAGAAAACCTGTGTGTGGGGAATACTATCTGATCCTGAATACGTAGGTAAAACCTGAAAATAGAACGTCACAGAGCTGCAGGCATCAACGCAGGCTCAGCCAAGTGCTGGCCAGCAAAACATGCCTCAGCTAGAGATCACAGAAACATTGAAAGCAAGATAAAAGAGTGTTTCGTGTCTGTGCAGCGAGGAAAAGCAGAACCATTACATTGTGTATTGCTGAGTAACTCACTGCCTTAAGAACAGATCTCCGCAAAGGGGAAGTTAATGAACACAAGACATGCAATGCAGATTAAAAGCACTTCAGAGTTCTGCAGAACTGAGATGGGAGAGGGCTGTGCTGCAGCAGGTGGGAGTGAGTGAGAGCTGGCTGATGGCTGAGTTGCTGGTATCAAGGCGATGACAGACACACTTGCTGCCCGCCTTGTACAGCTTTAGGAAACATTGTCATTTTGGGTCCTACCCCAAATAGGAGCAGGTGCTCTCGACTCTCAGCAGGAAGTGGGCGGCACTCAGCACCTCTCAGGAAACTCTCAGTACCTTGCAGGAGTGGGCCCAGCAGTTGCAGGAAGTCCTGAGATTTCTGACGAGAAACTGCTATGCTGGGTAAAATGCCCCTTGAAGTGTGGGGCTTGAATGCTCAGGAGTGTTGGGCCAAATCCACTGGTCCTGCCTCAGTTTTTGTTCAGGCCTTAAACGCATCCTGACAGCCATTTGCCTGACTAAGGATTGTGTAAAAACTGAGCCCAGGGGCCAGATGCCTCCCTCTGAGGGAAGACCCATGGGAGGGGCTAAGGGAGGAAATTTGCACAGGATTCCTCCCATGAACAGACCACGGGGCCCACACATCGATTCCAGGGCATTAGCAGCAGGCCAGGGGCACCTGTGCAAAGACCCTTTGCCTCTGTGTCCACCTAGCAGCCCTGTGTCCCCTCACCCCAACTCTCTGGCACTGGGGGTGTACTAGAGCCATGCTGACAAGGCTTCCTGAGCCAGCAGCTGCCCTTGGGTCCTGCCTTTCAAGGGGGATCCCCCACATAAAGTGGGAAGCAGGAATGACAGGAAGATAATACAGGCTGGGTGGGGTTGTACTACTTCTCTCTCGGGAACTCTTCCTGCCACAGGTGGTTCTTCTTGCTTGGATCCACAGGGTCTAGGATGAAGGGGAAACAATGCTGCTCCACCATCCTGCTGTGTCCTTGGCAGCATAGTCACTGCAGTGCAGCATGAGCTACAGAGCAGAGTCTCCTGATTGGATACGTGCAAGGAATTGAGGGAAGCATACTGCAGAGTGCAGCGACTCCCTGGCTTTGTTGCCAAATCCAGCTAGAGCCCCACCTCAGCAGTGAACCCACAGAGGGGCTTCTATGAGATTGGGCACCAAACCATGGAGACAGCACCCCTGCCCCCCTCTTTTACCATCCGTTTTTGGGTTCCAGTGAGTTTGCTTCCTCTCAGGTAGTGGATGTGGAGGGAGAATATGGCCCATGGAGAGCAGCTCCAAACTGGATTGTCGGGTTGTTTTCAGTGGTTCTGGCAGACGTGGCTCTGGATATTGATGATGGGCAAGATGAACTGAAACCCGGGAAGGAGGGGAAACTGTGTTTCCCTCGATGCTTTCATGCCATCTGTGAGATGAGTAATTAGAGAGCAGAGAGCTGAGCTGATGGCCTGGCATCTGGGGCCATTTCCCATTGAACCCCACCTGCTTTTACCAGAGATTTTGGTTACTACCCAAGAGACTAACCACTAAATGAAATCGGCATCTGCAGTGACAGTGAGTCCTTGAATTACTTTCCACAGCGCTGACACCTGTTTACCCCACTAAAAAAATTACCGTTGGAATTACTAGGCTAAATGAATCCAAAGAGAACACACATTAGAAAATACTGAAGTAAACCTATCAAGAACAGGACAGTGCTTTCAGCCTGGAGCACTGACATGAGTGATACAAATGTTGGTACTGGAGTTAAGATGTTAATGTCATTGAACATTTCTCAGTAAGTCTCTCAGTTTGGAGTTTTTTTTAATGACTCTGCCTGATTTCCCAACTTTTCAGCATCAGGTGGGAGCGTTCCCTTAGTTCAAAGTTCACAGTGTCCCTGTTTGCTGATCCTTATGCTGGCGTTATCAGTGGAATTTCTCATGGTAATTGACTTTGGTGATGAGGAGAAGGAGTGTTGTGTAGTGGGTAGAATAAGGGGCCGGTTTTCAGGAGTTGTGGGGTCAATTTTCTCCCTTCTGCAACTGAGGTGGTGTGTGTGACCCTATCCCAGGCAGCTGCATGAGTTATAAAGCTGCCCTTTATCCCTGCAGCTAATACTCTCATTAGTTTTGAAACAGAGCAGCAGAGCTGAGCAGAAAGTGACTATAAAAACCAGTGGAAGAAAGGGACCCCAAGAGTAGGTGCAGACAACACGGTGGTAAAAGTACTGGTGCCTGGGAGACACTAGTGTTCCCACCATTGCCAGCAGCTAAAATCTTCCTGGGTTTTTCTTTCTGCTTTTCCTGTAGCTGACTGCCCCTCTAGAGCCTCTAAAAGTGACCCTTTGATTCAGGTTACATCCCTTCCTGGGCATTGCTCTGATTTTTCTAAGCTTCTGTGATGGGAGCTGGGGGAAATGCTGTTCATCAAAGTGACCCACAATCTGCGGCAGCTCTCATGGGTCCTGGGAGAGGAAGAGCTTTGACTTCGCAACTGAGGGTAGCATACTAAATGGGCAGAAATGGGAGGAGGCAGTAGAAACAAAACCCCATTTTATTCTCTAGCCCAGAGGCACTGAATTCCCCTGACATGCTGTATGGATCCTTGTTTGGTTTTGACAGATTCGCAAAGTACTACAAACAGCCCAGTGGGAAGGAGGAGCGGACGCTGATCAAAGCCTATGGGATACGATTCGACATCCTTGTCTTCGGCACAGTAAGTGCAACCCTGTTTTCTCATCACCGCTGCAAACCTGTCTGCTTCCAAAAAGACATGAGAATTTCTTGCCCTTTGGCAAAAATAACTCCAGTGATAACAACAGTGTAGCCCTTATGGGAGGAAGCGCTGCCTAGTGATTACAGCATAGGACTGTGGCAGGGACCTGGGTACAATCTTGGTCCTGAGAGTGACTTTCTGTGTGACCTTGGACAAGTCTCTTCCCCTCTTTGTGACTCAGTTCCCCCGTCTGTAAAACGGAGGTCGTGCACGGTACCTATGGCAGGGCGGGACTTGTGACACTTGCTGTTCGTAAAATGCACTGAGGTCGTTGGAGGGAAGGTGCTATAGAAGGGCATGGTATTATGGTTACGTACTGTCCCTGTTAGACAGTGTTTGACATCTACAAAGGACTACAGAAATGAAGGGCCTGATTTTGCCAGTGAGGCCCCAGTGGGAGGGGAGGATCCTGGGTACTTTGCAGGATGGAGTCCTATCAAATCAATCTTCAGACGAATGGCAGGACTTGGCCTTGCCATGCTGTGGGATCAGAGATCAAAGCTTGGTCCCTCATTCCTGGGCTGGTAGGTACCACTCATAGCTCCGAAGATGTGGGTGGAGGGGGATAATGCCCTGGGGCCCTTGTTAACGTAGAATGATGTACCCAGAAGGGAGCACTGCTTCTTTCCTGCTGTCGAAGGCGGAGGGGAAGGACGCTCCTGCTGAAGGGGGAGAATAGGTGAAGTGGAAGCCTTTGTGTCATTGCTTAATGTTGTACAGATGAGGACTCCCTCTCTGTCTCTGGTTCCCCTTCCAGCTGGGAAGGGGACCTTGGGGAAAGCGACTGGCTCTGATTGAAAGAAGATAAGGGATCCTTCCAGCAAGAGATAGCAGGGCTAAAAGGGAACCCTTAGTTCCCAGCTGGATGTAGCAAAACTACCCTTTAATTTAAACACATTCCACCCGGTTAGGTGCTTTAAGTCCGATCATGTCAGAAGAAAGCTAGATATCTTGCACATGACAGCAATTTGGCTGGGCCCGATCATGCAGCAATCCTTGCTGTTCTTCTGAAAACTGAAGGACATTATCTGAATTCTGACTTCAAATGATTGTCTTCTCCTTTGCCTAAGGCCGGACGGTTTAACATCTTTGAGCTGCTGGTGTACACTGGGTCTGTGCTGTCCTACTTTGGCTTGGTAAGAGATTTATTTCCTGTCCTGACAGAGCTGCTTCTGGAGACGCAGTCTCATTAAGAAAATGGAATCACTGCTCACTTTTGTTTTGCATGCAGGCTCAGTTCATTATTGATTTTCTTATTACTTCATACACTTATCCCTGCTGCAAAACATCAATCAAAGAATATTACTTCAGGAAGAAGTGCGAGTCTGCTCTGGGACCAAAATGGGTAAGGAATGCAATTAGCTGCTTAAGTAGTAGGAAAATCCAGTGTATTGGGCCCTTCATTGGGTCCTTCGTCAGCTCTCTGTGGATTTGTTCCCAATACACCGCTGCTCTGAGTTCTCCTGCCCCCAGTGCACACCTTGCAGGAATGGGTTGCATGCTGGGGAGTGGTGTGAGTGCAGGAGCGGATCTTAGCATTGCAGGACTCCTTGCAGTTACACAGAAAAGTGACCAGTGGGTCCCTATAGTTATGGGTCACACCTCCTCCCCCAGCCAGCCATTACTCAAAATCCTTCAGGCACAGGGCCTCTGGGAAACCCCACAGAGCTATGCTCTGCAGTGCGTAGAGGTTGTGGACCCAGGGCCTGAGCCCCCTGAATTCTGCTCCTCTGCACTTGTCTTCTACAGCCAGGACTTTTGACAGCTGCAGGGGGTGAGGCAGGTTTCACCCTTTAGAGAGCAGTGGAAAGATGCTGTAGAACAGTGGTTCTCTACCTGTTTACCCGCGTGGGCCACACATGCAGCTGTCTCTGTGTTATGTGGGCACATGCACACAATATATATGCAATACCTGTATGGGCCTGAGGATGTCACATGGGCTGCAGCTGTGTAACGATTGGGTCGCAGGTTGAAAACCACTGCTGTAGAGAGAGGGTTGTCTCTAATTAGAGCATTCCTCAGAGCTTCTCCCCCCCCCCCCCCCCCGTAACGGTTAAGGGCATTTGCATGAAAATAGTTTTGTTTCTCTCAAGTCCATCAGCTCCAGTCCACATTCAGCTCCAGCGTCTCCTCTCTAGAAATTCATGCTGCACACATCACTGTGGCATCCTGAACAGCTGAGCTTCTAGGCTGGGATTTCAAAGGAGTCTAAGGGAGTGAGGTGCCCAAATCTGAGCTCAAAAGCTCCCTCTAAAGCCATGTACAATCCAACTCCCACCAACAGCTCCTCTCTTCCTGCTCCCTGGGCTCCACCCCAGGCTAACACCTGACTGTTCCTTTTGTCTCCCTCACCTGGTCCTATGCCTGGCCTTCCTCCATGCTGCTCCCTATGCCAGGAACAGCCTCTCCCAATGAACATGCGCCTTCAGAGAGATTTTTATCTGAGTAAGGAATGCAGGATCTGGGCCTCAAGGACCCTAGTTATGGGTCAAATCAATACAGTGTAAATCCCGAGTATTCTAAATAAATACTCCAGCTGAGGATGTTAATATCTTTTGTTGCACAGACCCTGATGTATGTGTCATATGTTGATGACCCGCACATTATTCTGGTAGACAAACCGTTGAGGACGAGTCTGCAGAACGTTAAAGGCGAGATTGTTCAGGTAAGTTCAAGCTTTTACTGTTATGACTTTTTGTGGATTTATTTCCTGAGTGACTTGAGTTTTTTCTCCCTGAGTTTCTAGCTAGGTTTTGGAAGGGCCACACTTGTGATCCTGGGAAATGCCTGAAGCTGACTGTTCGGAACTCGAGACTGTTTTTTCTAGATTAAAACTAGAAGATCTCATTACTGCCCTATGGGTGTCCTTAGGCCTGCATGAAACAACTTGGGGTACATCTACACTGCAATAACAAACCCGTAGCACAGAGTCTCAGAGCCTGGATCAATTGGCTCGGGGTTGTGGGGATAAAAATAGCAATGTCGACTTTCAGGCTCAGGCTGGAGCCCAGGCTTCGAGACTCTCCCCCCTTGGGGGGTTTCAGAGCCTGGGCTCCAGCCTGAACATCTACACAGCAGGTTTTAGCCTCGCAGCCTGAGTCCTGTGAGCCTGAGTCAGCTGACCCAAACCAGCCCCGGCCATGCCACAGATCTTTGATTGCAGTGTTCAGATACCCTTGGTAGTTCTCAGTCCAGCTCCCGTTGGATGGGTGTTCCCATCACAAAAAGACAACCACTCTAATTGGCACTCATTGGGTCCCTTCTTGGCTGTCCCTGGGGACAAGCCAAGGACCATGAAATTGACTTACCCATGCAGTGCTAAAGGTACATAATACAAGGATTAAGGAACGTGGACGGGGAAGCATAGGGGAAGTTTCTATTGCAATTGCCTGTGCTGTGACCCCTATGTCGATAAAGGACTCCTGTCACCCACTGTCTCTCTCTCATATCCTGGGACCGACACAGCTACAACTACACTGCGTAGAATCCTGTCACTAACACAGTCGATCACTGGGTATAAACTTACAAAACAGATTTAAAAGAATATTCTGATCCTGACTCATACAGAGTGGGAATGAACCAACAGCTCCCTGGGTTTGTTCCGCATTAGAAGTCAAAGCCAGTAACCATTTATTTTCCTGATCTGCCTCTTTACTGTTATATTATACTGTCCTGCTGCATTAAATGTGAAGCTTGAGCAGTTAGAATACAGAGGGATTCTCTAATGGCAGGTAAGTGCAGATGTAGACACAGAGTAAAGAAAATGCTACATTTTCTCATTTTCACTCTGACTCCTCTGATTATGTGTTTGGGAATTTTAGTTGCAGAAAGACACTGGGGCTTTTACTGACACGACCAAGCTCACAGCACACTATCCCATTCGGGTCCCTGCCTTAGCAAAAGCCCATGAGATGCAACCCCTTAAAAGCGAAGGACAAACTTCTCCATCCCATGACCGCCCGGCTTGGTGCTGCTGTGGGAAATGCTACCAAACAGAGTCTTTCCGGGAGCAGCTCTGCTGCCGAAGAAAAGAAGGGTCATGCATTACAACCTCGGCTTTGTTCGAGCAGCTCGTTCTTTCCAGATCGGCACTGGAGTTTATCCTGCTTTACAAAGAGCCCTTGTTGGACTTGAATACTGAGACCCTCAATAACCAGCTTCGTCACTGTGCTTACAGACAGTATATTCACTGGCGTTTTGGCTCTGCTGAGGTGGAGAGCTATGCCCTGATACCAAGTTGCTGCAGGTGGAAGATCAGAGAAACTTATCCCAGTGAGGATGGCAAGTATACTGGTTTAGAGAGGAAGAATTAACCTTTATTAAGCCTCTATTATATAGCTCCAGAACCACAATTAAGCTTATTTCTCAGTTAAACCTCCTTAATTTCTCTTTGGAGACATTTTAAAAAGAAAAGCATGCGATTTCTCAGAATCCACTGCTGTATGACTAAAAGAAAAGGAGTACTTGTGGCATATCAAAGCTTACAGAGGGAGGTATAAGCAGTCAGTGGAGATGGTGTAAATTAAAGCTGGACTTCCTAGCTGTAAACCTAGCACGAAGTGGGCTCCACAACATTGACCACTCAAAGAAAAGGAGTACTTGTGGCACCTTAGAGACTAACCAATTTATTTGAGCATGAGCTTTCGTGAGCTACAGCTCACTTCATCGGATGCATACTGTGGAAACTGCACGGTATGCATCCGATGAAGTGAGCTGTAGCTCACGAAAGCTCATGCTCAAATAAATTGGTTAGTCTCTAAGGTGCCACAAGTCCTCCTTTTCTTTTTGCGAATACAGACTAACACGGCTGTTACTCTGAAACCTGAATGCTGTATGACTGAATTCCATATTCTGTGTTGTTAATGAGGCAGTATTAGCTAATGATTAGTGCAGGAGACTGGGAGTCAGGAGTCTTGGGTTCTGTTCCTCACTCTACCGCTGACTCTCTCTGTGACCTTGGAAAGGGCACATAGCCCATAGCTTTCAAATGTTGCCCCAATTTTTGCATGCCCAGTATTGGACACTTTGGCCCTGATGTTCAGAGGTGCTGAGTACTCAACACTCCAGCTGAAAACTAGACTGCACCAACAGCTACCTCAAGGTGGGAACCCAAACATTCAGGGAATCAAAATTAGAGGACTTTTGAATATTTGACTCTTAACCTCTTGGTGTCTCAGTTTCTCCATCTGTCAAATGTTGATAATACCTACCTACCTTAGTAAAAGGCTTTTGAGCCTTGGATGACAGATGCTTTAGAACTGCAGAGTATTATTGTTTGCGCGGGCTTGGTCCTGCAAATCGTTATTCATGTGAGTAGTCTGTAGTCACACAAGCAGTCCTAAGGTCCAGAGAACGGGCTTGCAGGATTGAGCCCCTTGAGGGTGTTTTTCATGGACAAAGTCATGCACAAACTGTGTAGCATTTCAGATTCTTTCAGCTTTGTGGTTGAACAAATCTGTTACCAGAAGAAACCAGCTCATTTTGGGTGATGTTAGTAACACAGGAAGAGCATTTTTAAGTGTACGGTTATTATGTAGATAGTGCCCCTTTAAGCATAAACTCAGGAATTGAAACGGACAACATTTTTACTGCCTTTCTACTTTATTTTCAGAAGCCTTGGATCAAATTCTGCCGTCATTTACTCTGGTGCTAATTCATGATGTCATCATGATGGTATCTGTGTAACTGAGAGCAGGCTTTAGCCTCATGTTTGCTCTGAGTTTATGTAGGGCCACATACCATCCAGGATGCTCAATTAGCTTCCCAGTGAGTTGCATAGCAGTATGCAGTCTCAGGGCAGTATCTATAGCCCCGAGACTGCAAATAAATGATGGATTAACCTGTGCATTGATTCCTATTTTTTCTCGTGCTTCTACTTTATCTCACTAGCTATTTTTGCAGCAATGCGGCAAGATGGATATTAATTAGTATATACTGGGCCACTTTCATCTCCGCATAATTGTAAATCTGCACAACTGCATAGTTTGTGGTTTTAATTTTGTACATATTTTTAAAACTGGGGTCTGGAAAAATATTCCAGCTCTAGTTGCATTTCCAATGGTAGTATGTATTAATTGCACTGACATTCATGTGACAGCATCTCATTGTAGCTATGGATTGGGACTGTAATTTTTGTAATGTTGGCACTGCACTAATATATATTGGTTAGTACACTTTCTTTGCTTTTAGAAATACTGCACTGATGTTGGAACCTGGAGTGTTTGTTTAGGACTCTCTTTTTAAGGACCTGTTAAATACCTTCTTATGCTCATTTTGCAAGCCTTCTTATCTTGCAGTGAGTTTTGACTGAATTTTTCCATTAATAAATACAGTGTTTAATCAATCCATAGCAGAGTGGAAGACTCTCCTTTAGTGATTTTGCAGTAGCATATACATTAAATCGCCAGCCAATCCCCTTCCCCTCTAATGATTTGTTGGACTATTATGAAAATCATTATTATTGCTACCCATATTTCTAAAACCCCATTGCCATAGTATCTGGGCAGCCAAGTGTCAGCAGGCATGTGAGCTCTTTGTTGCTGTCCTTAGGAAATTGTGGCCATTTTTAAAGTTCATAGAAGATTAGGGTTGGAAGAGACCTCAGGTCATCTGGTCATCATAGCTTGGTATCACACAGCAGTTCAATTGTTTGAAACATCTGATCAATTTTGTAAGAGAGAAAAAATACAGTAAAGGATTTGATCTAAGGGAAGAGATAATTGGTTAGCCTAAGACATCTAGGGACCAGTTCTGTCCTCACTGTAAATGGGAGCGGTATTGGGGCCTTGCTAGATGTATGTAACTATTGGGCCAGATTCTGCTCTCACTTTCCTCCCAGCAACCCTCTGACTTCAGTGTGCTGGCACAGGGTAACTGTAGGGAAAATCTGACCCCGGGGGTGGGTGGGAGGAGCGCGGTGGTGGTGGTGGTGGTAGGGGATGTATACCAGAGGCCATTATGTCTTGGCTGTTTAAAACTCCATCAGCAGTAGTTGAAAACTGAAGACATGGCTCCATGAATCTTCTGGCCTGATTTTCTACAACCACCTCGTCCCCCACTTACTCTTTCAACCTTTGATACTGCCCTGGCCATCTGACCCTAGTGTGTAGTGGGGTCCCTTTTGCCTTCATTGTGAGCTTCCCTTTTGCATTTATTTCCATGCTTGTGGTTGCTAAACATCTCAGGGGCTTCTAGTTGAGTCTTTTCTTGGGGTAGGAGGTGGCCATAACATGATACAAATTCCTCAGAAAAATTACCTGCGCTAAAATACTGATAGTACGCCTAGCATCTGCCTGGCACAAGGGGAGGGCTAGTCCTGATTGAGATCTTTGAGTTAAATAATAATAATTAGAAATTAAGGTCGTAGCCACCATGTTGTCCAGGGTAGGCTCTATGGATTACAGAACGATGATATCAGTCATCCCACAAGTGAAACCCAATTCAACTGAAAAGGAAATGATTTTTGTTCAGAGGGATGAGAACTCTTTGTTTTTGTTTGTTAATACAGCTACTTAACTCAAATGCTTGGGATTAAAGTTGTCTGTGTTAAATCAGCGTTGCCACGTTTCGTCATTTTGACGTGAGTCTCACTGTATTCAGTGTTTATCTTAACGTCCCAGCTGCTGGAATCCGAGACCGCCTGGAAAGATCAGTTTTCATGTTTTTTAAAAGTGCATTTCTAGCCTTTGTGCTTGTCGAGAAAAGCTTGAAAACACGTAGTGCCCCCTAAAGGCTCCCAAGCCAGGTGGCAAATTAAGAGGACCCAAAATTTATTATTTTTTTAAAAAATCTTATGATTTTTGAACATGCGGTTGGCAATCCATATCTCCCCCTCCCTTCATTTAAAGGGCTGTGGACAGCAGTGCCGAGACAATTTGTATGGGGGGGGGGGTGCTGAGCGCCATTGAGCCAACCATAAACCCTGTCTATCATGGGGAAACCGCTTCCAGCCAGGGGGTGCAGCAGCCCCCCTGCCCCGGAGAGCCCCGGGCTAAACGCCCAACCACCAGAGCAGGATCCTGCCGCAGGGCAGCCGCGAACCGGTGGCGGGGTCAGCACCGGGCCCAGAAACGCCCGCCGGGGGTGGGGCTGGCCCGTGGCGGAGCCGCTCCAATAGCGGGTGCCCGCTCCCTGTCAATCCGGGGCTGGAGGGCCGGGCCGGGCCGGGGTGGGGGCGGCGGAGCGGGGCAGTTCCCGAGCCAGGGCTCCGCGGGCAGCGCTGGCCGCGGCGTGTGCAGCAGCTGCCCCGTGCGCCCAGCCTGAGCCCGCGGCCCCCCAGCCGGAGCCATGGCCTCCGGGGCGTGCTGCGGGGCGCTCCGCGGCTTCCTCTTCGAGTACGACACCCCCCGCATCGTGCTGATCAAGAGCCGCAAAGTGGGGCTGGTGAACCGGGCGGTGCAGCTGGCCATCCTGGCCTACGTGATCGGGTGAGCGGGGCCGGCGGGTCCCCCTGCGGAGCCCCTGCCCCGGGGCTGGCACGAGGAGCAGCCCCCGGTGCGGTCCGCTCCCCACTTCGCAGGGATTTTCACTTTCACTTGTGATGACGCCGTTGGGAAAACAGGAAACCGCCCCCCCCCCCATCCCAGCTGTGTTTTGCAAAGGGGGGATTCCGGGAGAGAGATTTTCCCTCCGCCCCCCCCCCCCCGCCTGTTGGGGGGCTGCTGACTTGGGCAGGAGGAGGGGGTGGTGCGCAGTGTTCTGGGTCCCCCTGGCCAGCGGTCAAGCAGTGGCTAGAGGCAGTGGGGCATGGGACAGGTGAGGTTGATACATAGTTGTTTAGCTACGTTTCTACCTTGCTGTCTTCCAGGCCTTTGCACTGGTAGCTGCCTGGGGCAGGGGGCAAGCTTGGCCTCTGCTTGTAACTGCTGCTGATCAGGGTCTCTGGGCGGTAGTGTAATAACACAGTAGCACCCCAGCGCTGCCTCCAAAATATTTGGACTCAATGCTTTGGGTGCCAGGATGCCCAGCTGTCATCTCTCCTTTTTCTTACAAAAACTTGGAAGTCATTTCTTACCTTGCTTCTTCCTGTCTGGTTTCTCACTGTGCTTTTCTACTCTGAGATTTTTTGGCTTGTTATCAGCTCTTGATTTACCACAGCTCAGTGGTTTTCTCCACAGTCATCTTCCCTGAAGTCCTTTCCCATCTGCCCACTAAATGTAAAGTAGAAGGAAACTTGGCCAATCTGGTTCCTTTTTCAGCTGAACAAATCTCCAAAAATAGAATGGAGAACCTAAGGCAATTAACTTATGGGCCTGATCCAGTCCCATTAAAGCAAATGGAAATACTCCCCTTGACTGTACTGGGAGTTCAATTGGACCCTAAGCTTGTTTGGCTATTGCTAGTGTTTCTGACTTCTGAGATAAGGTAGTTCCTCTTCATGGATCCGATGAAGTGAGCTGTAGCTCACGAAAGCTCATGCTCAAATAAATTGGTTAGTCTCTAAGGTGCCACAAGTCCTCCTTTTCTTTTTGCGAATACAGACTAACACGGCTGTTACTCTGAAACTCTTCATGGATAGTGTCACTTCTAGTGCCGGCTCTATTAATGGGGCTGTCCTTAGTTGTCAAGGCTCAGACAGCCAGGGAAGCCATCAGGCCTTTGAAAGGATCTTAAACTGGATTTCCCTAAATAAGTGGCTCAGCCCCATAAGACTGCTTCCAAGTGACAGAGCAGAAACTCTCTAGAGAGAATGGCCTTGTGGCTGTTCTACATTGTGGGATTTCTGAAGTGTTGTGAATGGAATGCCCCAGGCTCCTCTCAGGGGCTTGAATTTTCAATACGTGACTCATAGGTTAAACTGTTGTGCCTTGTACAAGGACGGAAGCATATCGGGCTGAGGGATAGTCGTCTGCCTTTTACAGTTTGAGAGTCTTGGGAATTGGTACTAGAGGCTGGACCAGGACATCACTATACAGGATGATCTTGTGTGTTTGTCTTCAGTGTGACTTGTTATATGGCTTTTTCTAGCCGAGAACTTCTTGGTCACTTCCTCCTCTCACATGTTTGAGACACTTCCTGTCCCCGAACTAGTCTTCATACTAATCAGTAACAGTACTGCCAACCTCCAGTGCTCAAAAATCATGGGTGAATTCCCACAGATCATAAGATTGGTTTGGAAATAGCGAAGTTTTTAAAACAACAAAATGTGGGCTCTTCATTTGGTTTCTGGTTTTTTTTTTTTAAGCTCTTAGAGTTTATGGTTTCAAACTTTTCTCTATAACCATAAGGGCTAGACTTTTTTCTAAAATTCTGAGATTCTCAGGTAATCACACAAGTCCAGGAGCTGGGGTTTTAAGAAACACCAAATATCCTGTGGCTCATGACAAAAGTTGGCAACATTAAAGTTCTCAAAAACAGCAAGAGAGATCAAATATCCTGTTACCGTGATATACTAAGGTAATGTCAACATTACTTTAAATGGCCTCCCTTAAGGAAAATCAATGGGCCTGACTTTTCCATTGACTCGTGCATTCACTTACCCTGTGAGAGCATCCATGCGTGTGTGAGCGATCTACCACTGGTGTAACTGGGTGGAGAACTCTCAGTTGGTAGCAGTCCCTTTTTATACCACCTTTCATGATTGGAAACACAGCAAGGCCCAATACAGGGAGAACAGGCCCCTACATTGTTGAATGGAGCTAATGGACTGGTCAAACCAGGTAGTGACATCTGTAGATGGGAATGTGGTGGCGGAGCTATAAAAGGTAAATGCAAGCTGTTCACTGTGGCTCTCCTAAAATAGATGATCCTGTCAGATGACAAAAGCCCACGGGACCTTTGTGTATTGTCAGCCTGATTCTGCTCCCATCCTTACTGGTGAAAGCAAGAGTAACCCACTGATGTCATGATAGCAGTGTTAGTAAGAGCTGAATTGGGGATGGGGCTTGTGTAGATCCAAAATCCCACAAGTGTCTGCTGTTCTCTGCTTCAGTCTTTGCAGCTCTATTGTAGCTGATTCTCATTTGATGTTGAGTGTATCTGTCATTTCCACCTCAAATAATGTCTGGTGTCTGCCAGATCACCCTTCTCATTTCAGATCCTAGCCCTAAAACTTACCTGTGAAAACTTCCAGTGCAAACCCAATGCTGAAGGATCCAGTAATTATATAATACCCCACAAAGCAGGTGACCGGAGGGGAGGGGAATTAGTGTTTACAGTGTCTTCCAGGTGTTTGAGAAGTATTAATTAAGGCTGTCCTCCCATGCAAAGTGGGTCCCTATTAGCCCCATTTTACAGATGGGGGTGGGAGGGAAATGAGTCAGATCTTAAGAGACTCTCCCAAAGTCACCTAAGGAGCTAGAAATAGAACCCAGGCCTCCCAGCTCCCAGTCACACTGCTGGGATCTCTAAAGGTGTCTCAGTGCAGAAGCCATGATGAACTTTCCTTCTTTTGCAGCTGGGTCTTTGTGTGGGAAAAGGGCTACCAGGAAACAGACTCTGTGGTCAGTTCTGTTACCGCCAAAGTGAAGGGAATAACCATGACGAACACGTCGGAATTGGGACTCCGGGTCTGGGATGTGGCTGATTATGTTATTCCACCTCAGGTATGGGTTTTTCTGGCACAGTTTGGTAGGGCTTTGCCAGCCAACAGAAGCCTCTCAGACAGGTGTTCCTCAACTCTGGAACGCCTATTCTGTGTGGCTGCAGGAAGACTACTGGGCTGAAAAAGGCATCTGGCTATTAGCCTGGTTTCCAGAGGCACTAAACATCTGCAACTCCCACTGACTTCATCAGGGTTTAAGAATGCTGAGCATTCTTGTGTCTGGAATATGAAGCTTGTCTGTTTGTATGGTGGTAGGGAGGGGAATACCACAGCCTCTAGATAAAGCTGCAGTAATGGCCCAGGTATTGTCTCTCCTACTTCTGTATTGCTTTGTTTGTTTAAAAGCCAATAGACCAAAGTCAAACACTGTATTCTCTCAGGCTCACTGGGTCCTAACGATTCTCAAATAACCTGATCTGGAACTAAACAAGAACTGTTGGAAGTTACTGATTGGCAGAGGAGAGCCTGGTGCCATTTTGATACTTATATGTCCTGAGTGGGCAGTACTTGGCCTTCAACCCTCACTGGACACCTACAGCCTGCCAGCCTTTGAATGACTCTGTCCACAGCAAACCTGGTGGAGAAGTGCCAGAGCCTTCTTAGTGGGAACTTGCCAATTAAGGAATTAAGACTAGTTTGCTGGTGCATGAACAAGGAAAAGAATCTGAGCCCTTTGGGCTTGTGCCCTAAAGAAATACAGGTGGGAGATCAATACCTGCAGGTGGAAAAGTACAAAAGCACTAAGTCTGGAAAAGTCTCCACGCTGAGATTAAAAACACAAGATCTAATCATGCCAGCTAATCCATGCAGTTGGGTGCTTTCTGTCTGCCCCAGGACCCATTGAAGTCAATGGTGCTCCATTCAGGAGCATTGTGCCTGTGGGGATCAGCTTGCAGGACTGGGATCTCACTTGGCAGTGGCCAGCGGTCCTCTTTGCACACTCGTATGAAAATCCCAGCATGTTCTAGCAGTAGCTGCCTCTGGCTTTGTCACAGATCTACTTACTAATGCTAACTTCCCTCGAGGTGTTCAGCCTGGTGCTAAACTAATATCTAGGGCAGTGGTTCTCAACCTATTTACCATTGCTGGCTGCTTATGCAGCTCTCTCTGTGTTTTGTGGGCCGCATCCACATAATATATATACAACCTGTATGGCTCTGAGGATGTCACAAGGGCCGCAGCTGTGTACTGAATGGGCTGCAAGCGGCCCATGGGCCACAGGTTGAGAAGCACAGGTCTAGGGTGACATGTCATCTCCTTGTTTTATTACACCTGATTTGAGCTGTTGCTTCAACTGCTGGGAGCTTTGTCTGTGCCCCACTAGAGCTGCCCCATTGGAGAGTTATGGAGGGGGTCCTTTAATTTTCATAGTGTGGATTCAGTGAACCTCTGGACAGAGTACCATAGAAAGGGTTATACTCCTTCAGGACTGCTCTGTCCTAAGGAATGAGGATTCCTCGAGAGACCCTAGTACAATAGCAGTGCGCCTGCTCTCTCCAAACACTAGCTTTCTATGGTGCCACCTGAGAACCTGTCACTGCAGATCAAGTGAGGCTCTAGCTTTCCAGAGCGTCGCTGCTTAGAACTAACCCATACATCTCATTGATTGTCTTGCCTATTCAGGGGGAGAATATGTTGTTCATCATGACAAACCTGATAATCACACTGAATCAGACACAAGGCTATTGTCCTGAGGTAGGTATGGTAACTGGCCGTCTCCTTTATACTTTATCTCCGGAAGAGTCTAATCCTTAACTGGGAGGAGTAACTCCCATCTCGTGGCAGGGAGGGAAGGGGGTGTGTGGCAAGTCATCTTTGTGGCTTATGGTAACAATTCTTCCCTTTAGCTTCCAGATAAGACAACTGTGTGTAATTCCAGTGAGGACTGTTCTGCAGGATACATAGGCACCCACAGCAATGGTATGAAACCAATGTAGACTGTTTTGGGACGCCTAAGAGGTTGTGTTGCCACTAGTACAGGAGGGGAAGCAGTGATTAGTCCGGTTACCTTGGCTTTTACTCTGGAAGCAAAGTGTAACACAGCTTTAGAAGAGGGGCATCACGGAAGGGAGCACAAAGGGTTAAACGCTCTAGTACTACATGAAAATAGAAACGTTACTGATCTGAACTCCGTGTAGTTTATCGGCAGCTGTAAACCTCTGCTGTCCTAGTCATTTGCCTCTGGTCAAGTTAGATTTCCTCATGCACAGCCTTTCCTTTCAGAAGTCAGCAGCCACTTACTGGGTTAACAAGGCGCCATTTAAATGGAGGGAGGTTCTAATGCTCCATGTCCCATTTAAACAGTAAAATACCGTGGAATTTTCTTCTAGCCGTTCAATTGCAGTGTATCAGACTGATGATCTAAAATGACACCATAACTAGTCAGATGCTTGCCATTATGGGCTGGGATGGAGACATGGATGGTGGTTTGGGGTTGGCTCTTTCACGATTTTGGCAGAGTTTCTCAAGGACAGTATTGAGGTTTCCAGGTTAGACATACCATAGGAACAAGCTGTTACCAGATTCTCACCGAGTGGCAAAGAAGCCAGTTTTCTTGCTGACTCTCGTTTGAGGCCGCCCACTGCTAAGGTTAACTTTGCTGCGGTGGGCGGTAGCCCTCCCCTAACAGGCAGGTTTACACTGGTGCTACCTCTAACTAGTGTAGTTATCAGGGAATTCTGTTGCTGAACTTTCCCCGTGATGTGGGGCTCAACCAAGCGGCCTGTTAACCCTCATCACCCTGTCAGGCGCTATGTGTCAGAGCCTGTGTGAATGTTGCCATGCTGCTCTCGATGCCCCGGTATTAACTCTGTTCCCATGTCCTTCCAGGAGTCCAGACTGGGAAGTGTAGGAAATACTCCACCTCTGTCAAAACCTGTGAGATCTATGCGTGGTGTCCTGTGGAGAATGACACACGTTTACCTAAGTGAGTGCTTCTGTTGCCACAGGCTACTTACCACTGATGGGCGGGCTGGCGGCCCGTGCGGTCCTGAACCGGAGGGGTGGTCTCTGGGCGGTGGCTCTTGCTGTGTGGTCCAGTCGAGGAAGTTTGAAAACCACGGCTGAAGGAGGCTTTGGTGCACGTGTAGCCATGGCAGTAAGCAGGAATGGGGGAGGGCTGAGAGCAGTCACTGCCTACCGAAAAGAACTGTCAAATAAGCCTTGCGGCATCTCAGAACTGCATGGCACAGGGTGTCACCTGCCGGCACAGTGGGATGCTTCCTCAAGTTGGATGACTAACATGGAAAGCAATGGCTGACACTAACTTCCAGCTGGGTGGCAATGCAAGCCAGAGGGGAGAGTCCCGGCTGGCATCTGAGAGCGTGCACCAAAGAGAATAGCGTAGCATGGGAAGCAATGGGACCGTTGTAGCTGTCCTGAGTACAAACCCACTGATACCTCGGAGGTACATGTTTGGGGGCTGCTAGCACATGCTACTGTGGCTACTCTACCGTTCTAGCGTGCTGGGTCGATGAGAGCTAGCACAAGTACGTCCGCTCCCGTGGGGAGTCACGCTCCTAGCTCCTAAGTGTGGACGTAGCCTTAGTTGTCTCCTGGCCACTTCCCACTTTTAGATTGCAGGAACTGTCCAGTGCACTGTACCGGAACATAAATCTAATACTCATACATCCCCCTGTGGGGACTAAGGAGGCTAATTCAGGGCTGCTAGAAAAGTAAACCAGGAGTTAAACCCCTGACCCCTATAATCCCCTATTTCACACTCACTCCCTCTGTCTAGCTTTATAACATGCACGCTGCTATAGGAGCTTTGGGCAAGTGCCTCAACTCCTCGGTCTCAGTTTACCTGCCAGTAAGGTGGGTGTAATTTACCTGCCTTACAAGGGTGTTGGATAACTGGCTTCACAAAACGCTCTGAGATGCAAAGGTGAATGTTTTTAATCTTCCAATTGTTTCATAGGCCAGCTTTCCTAAAGGATGCTGAGAACTTCACCATTTTGGTGAAGAACAATATCTGGTATCCCAAGTTCAACTTCACCAGGTAAGTATCCCATAGAGGTGCTAGTGTGATCACTTGGGCTAGTACTTCTCTGCTGAACAGGGTGTTGAGCAGCTCAGTGAGCTGCTGCCTGGGGTGGAGGAGGATGTGCAGGTGCAAAGGGCTTCTGTAACACGTCCCTTGTCTCTTCCGTGCCGCTTCAGGCGAAACATTCTGCCCTCTATCAGTACCACTTACCTCAAGACCTGCATTTACCACCCTAAAACGGATCCCTTCTGCCCAATCTTCCGAGTCCGTCAAATAGTTGAAGCTGCAGGGCAGAATTTTCAAGAGATGGCTGTTGAGGTATGTGGAAATTCTATCCTCACTTAGGCCAGATTCACATTATAAACTTACATGGGTATGTCACTCTGTTATCCACCCCCCTGAGTGACGCAGTTATACCGACCTGACCCCCGGGGGCGACAGCGCTCTGTCGACAGCAGGGCTTCTCCCCCTGCCATAGCTACACCCCTCAGAGGTGGATTAACTATGCCAGCGGGAGAAGCTCTCCTGTCAGGGGAGTAGCGTCTTCACTGAAGGGCTACAGGGCACAGCTGCAGCGTTTGAAGTGTAGACCTGCCCTTTCGTGTTTGTTCAATGAAAGGATGCAGCAAAGGAACAGGAGCCATTGTTACACAGCCTCTTCAACTGCCTCAGAACATAAAACTTGCTTATCTGCTGGCAGCCATCTAATCCGTAGCAAAACGGCTGCTGGCTGGAAGGCTTTTTTTTCCAGGGCCATAGGGAATATTTTAACTTTACTGTAGAGTAAATATTTAACTTCCCTTCTGTTTGTCTTGCGTGGCACTCATGAAAATGCTTATGCAGTATTATGAACAAGGTCTCATTCAGCATAGGTGAAGTAAAGCTGGTAAACAATTCAGCTGGCCTGTGGGACTGTGCACCACTTACAGTGGAAAGGGTTTGTGTGCCTGAGACCGAGTTCTAAAGTCTTGCGTTTTCAGTGAAAGACACCATGTAGAAGTAGTTTTTGGTTGGTTGGTTTTAATAAACTGGATCCTGGTTTCTCTTGCTGATGACTTTTATAAGCTGGAAGGTAGCTGCTTATCCTAGGGGTAGGAAGTTGGGGACACGCAATTCAGGGGTGATGTGCAAGTTTCACATGGGCAAATGTGTGAGCTTAAGTCTCCTGGGGTAACTGCAGTGGGATAAGAAGCAAATCTTGTTGTGTACCTAGAAATCAGATATGCTCTTCCCTGAACTAGTGTGTGCTGGTCAACCTGAAGAAATCCCTTTGACAGGTTGGCCAGCAATTTTAAGCTACCCCCGCTGATACATTCTCTCTGTGTGCGCCTTTTTGTTTGTTTGCGCTGTGCAGGGTGGAGTAATGGGAGTGCAGATCAACTGGAACTGTGACCTTGACAAACCTGCTTATTACTGTGTGCCAAAATACACCTTCCGTCGCCTTGACAACAAGGATGCCAACCACAGGGTCTCACCTGGATATAATTTCAGGTACACGGTTGAGTAACGGAGTCTGTGGTGTCATTATGGCTCACTCCACGTTATTAGTACAACTACATGGGTTCTTGGGAATCAGGTTGTGATGCTTATTCTACCCCAGTTAACATCATGATCTAGCTACCAAAAACCAATTTGTCTTATGGCCACCCAAGAGTCCCCCTTACCGTGGACCAGATCCTCAGCTGCTCTAACTCAGTGTAGCAATGCTGAGGTCAGTGGAGATATGGTGACTTAAGTGGCTGGGTCAGAGCCTCAGCTTAACATACCCTGAATCATGTCTATAGCAGCACAGCCTATGAAAATCTGGGCAGCCATCCCATCGTGTTTCATGGGAGGTTAGAGTGCCCAGAGGATCTGCACATGGGGTAATGAACTCTGGCGTCCCCTATTTAGAGTTTGGGTGAAGGGAGAACTAGCCCACCGGACTGTGTAGGTACAGCTAGATGATGTTGTTTCACTCTGGTTACAAGATGACAACTAAGACTAGGTCTACACTAGGAGCACTTAGCCGATATAGCTATACCACTATACCGGCAAAGCACTCATGGTGTGGATGCAACTGGGAGAGCTCATGATTTTAAAAAACAAACAAACTGTGGCTTGTTTCAGCTGCATCTCCCTTCCCTCTGTCCATTTTGCCAGTAGAGCTGCATCTACACCAGGGATGTTTAGCGGTACAGCTATAGCAGTGAGATATCACCCCTAGACCTGGCTGGAGGGCCAGCTTAAACCACTGGCAAGAGTGATGTCTGGCTGCCTGCCGTGGTTACAGCACTAACTATAATGTGTGTTGGCTCAAGTTGTGTCCACTGTGTCACTAAGGTGACACAACACTCCAGCTAGCGTAGAGGGCATATCTGGTAGAACCTGAAAATTTGTGAATCTTAAATTCTGGCATAAGGTCGACTGCCTAAAGACTATGATGTGACGGCCCGAAGGCTAGTGAAGGCTAAGATTTTTATGCAGAGCTTCTCATGTAAACAGAAGACAGAGTGGTTCATCCAAAGTTTGTCACAGGAGGCTGCTTTGCTGTGGAAAGGTGATAGGATAAGTATGAACAAACACTAAGAAGCCTGCAGGCCTCTACATCCAGCAAACCCCAAAGGCTGTCAAGACCGATTACGCTAGCCTATTTGATTAGAACAGGCTGGTCCAACTATGCAAAGTGTAAACTGCTTCTAGACTTGGCCATTGACACTTATCATTGTACGTGCTTATTATGGAGAAAACGTGTAGCCAAGTAGCAGTCATTCCTCTTCTCTTTCCACTTGAAGCAGCAAATCACATGGCACAGTAAGTCTGATCTCCCTCTTTCTCCCCTATTTAATGTCTGCATGCAAATAGTATTGCATGAACTGAGAAAATGACTTCTGTGGGTGTAACCTTGTAGCTAGCTCCAAGTACTGTCGCGAAGCAAGTCTCATTCAAGTTTGAGTATTCTCTGTTCCCTTCGGCAAATCACATACCTGCAAAAATCCTCTGTCCCTCCCACATCAGACTGTATGTAGCTTGGTGGATCCTTTGGGTGGCTCTGCTATAAACTAAAACCCTCTTGATACTTTCACTCCCACTTTGTCCTGTTGGAAACTAAATTACTCATCTGAAATGGTCTGACTGCAGCAAGAGGTATCCAAGGTTGGTTATAAAGAGCCGCAGCCACCAAAAGAAATCCAGGAAAGTGACTAGTGGGAACTTAGTTTTTACTGTCTTGCTTAACTTCACCATCTCACATGGATTTCCCCTCTTCCACTCCTCCCCTGCCTGTGCTTCAGAACTCTTCTAATCCAGCCACTAACTGCTTCTGTCTAAGGCTCTCTCTCGACTTTTCCTAGATGAATATTGCATGATGTGTGTAATTGTGAACCGTGCATTTTCTGTACTTGTAATAATACAAGCTCATCTGTTCATGGGCCAGTATGAGTAAAATAATGGCAACTGTGGGATCAGGGGTGGAAGAGAAAGCAACCCCTACATTTTTTTTTTTATGCCTCTAAAACACTTGTTCTTCAGGTTTGCAAAATACTACAAGGATGCAAGTGGCACTGACTCGCGGACACTAATTAAGGCTTACGGCATCCGGTTTGATATCATGGTGTTCGGAAAGGTAGCTCTTTGTTTCTTGAATCTCATGGTGTTCGTAAAGGTAGCTCCTTGTTTCTTGAATCTCATGGCTGACTCCTTTATTAGCTTCTAAATGTTTTCAGAGTCTGCAAAAATGCTTATGACTGTCACTTTTTGTCTCTGTTAGGCAGGAAAATTTGATATAATTCCTACAATGATTAACATTGGCTCTGGACTAGCACTGTTTGGAGTGGTAAGTTACACTGTCTTCCCACTGTATGTATCCGATGAAGTGAGCTATAGCTCATGAAAGCTTATGCTCAAAATAAATTTGTTAGTCTCTAAGGTGCCAAACGTCCTCCTTTTATTGAGAGAGACTTTTAAACTAATATCTGTTTGCCTTGAAGTAAGAACAGTTACAAGAGCTCTTTGATCTCAACTAGGCAACAGTCCTGTGTGACATCGTGGTTCTGTACTTCATGAAGAAGAGATATTACTACAGAGAGAAGAAATACAAATACGTAGAAGATTATGAACTGGTAAGCAGCATGGCTGTGTGTGGTGAGAGTCTTAGTTGCAGTCAAGTTACCTCCCTCTCCCCACCCCAACGTTGTGGCTTGTCCATGGATACGTGGAAATGATTATCTGCAGCCAGATGACCACTAAGTTAGCTCTATCCAGATACCAAATGCAGAGCCTCATAGATGAGGGGGTGGAGAAGGACAAGGCCTCTCAAAGTCTCCAATTTTATTTGTTGGTGGAACGTAAGCCCCTAGGAACCAGTGTCTGTCCTCCATGAAACAGGATCTTGTTCCTGCTGCAGGGGTGGGAGAAATTTTAACCTGCTCTCGCTGTATTTCAGTCCTGACGGTAACCCCAGGCACCTACCTCTTGTGAGCAGAAGATGTTGGGGTAAAGACTAATGCTCATCTTCCCCAAACCTTTCCATGGGTGACCTAAGTGTGAGCCTGCTCTGAAAACTGACTTTAAAAAAAGCTATTCCTGTTTATCTGAACCTCACAGGTCAAAGTGTCTGTTTGCAACTGACATTAGCTTCCTACCTACCAGCACCACAAACAATGCTGGGATCTAGATGTGGGGCTGGGCTGTTCCTAGAATCTCTATTCTCCAAGAGTACGTCTGCTCTCTGCTGCCGTGTTGTCTTCAACAGGGCTTCACACGAGCTGCTCAGGGCAGGATTTTTGCCTTGCAGCTTAAATTTGGTTGGAAATGCTTATGCATCAGCTGGACTCACCTGTCAAAAGCCCCAAATTATTTATCCTTTATCTAATACACACAGGGAGCAGATTTCTTGTGCGAAGATTCCTTTTTTGGCTGACTAGATCAAGGCAGGATTCCAGTGCTGGTCTCCAGAAGTGAGATGCTAGTGTACTACCCTAACCTAGGGTCTGCCCCTTTTGCCCTCGCTGTAAGTGTAATGGCTGTCTACCTTCTGTCAAGGGAGCCAGTGAGACCTATGGAACACAATCATGACCATGGTGGTGCTGCAGCGAATGTTGTTCTGCTTCACGGAAAGACAGTAAGACGAGGCTGCAGCCTTCCCTTCCTGGAACAGGGTTAATCGAGCTGCATTCTCCCTGTGGAAAGAGAAACTTCCCTCATTACTTTACGGCTGACAAACATTGACCACATAAAACAGTGCATTCTTGTTCCGTGTCACTGACCAACGAGGGAAAGTTCTGAAGTTGTTACTAGTTGGTTGAATTCTGGCTACGGTAAACAAACGTACAGATCAGGACTTGTATGCCAAACTTTCATGGAAAGTGTCTCAACAGCTGAGTAAGTTTCCCCTTCCCCCTTACTTCTCGAGACTAACTTCTTATATCCCTATGTCCTCTAGAAAGCCCCCTGGAGGGGCCAGTCACCCAGAGCTACCTCTTTGCTAGGGGCATAGGCAGTTGGGCCAGGATGAGAGGATTGAGATGAGTGACATTAAGTGGGGGAAGGGTAGCTGCCCTCCCTTGAGGTTACTTGTTGGGGGGAGAGCCAGGCCCCTCTTTGCTGTGGTGAACCTGGTCCCTAATCTTCCCCTCAGGCCTGGAGAGCATCTAGCTACAGCGTGATGGCAATAAAATGCATTTCCTTCCTGTGAGGGCAAGTCAACAGGTTACCCCTCGTCTATCTGAGCTTCAGGAGCCTAGAGTAGGAGAATGAAGCTCTCTCTGGGTCTCCTGCATTCGAGAAAGTGGCTGATGCATTTATAAAGAGGCTTCTTCTTTTCTGGTCCTCTTAAAATTCAGTGTTTGTAAGGAAGGAAAAGGATGACAATGCTGACAGCACTTTGGAATATTGGCATCTCCACTCATTGTGAACACACATTATATTGAATAAACTTTCTTCTAAGTGATTTGGTATGAGGAGAATCCATTCTGTTGTGAACTAAAAGGTAAGCGTGGTCCCTTTTCTTTGAAATGCTGTAGCTGGTGAGGCCAGGGCAGAGCTGAAGCATTCGCACCAGCTAGTGCCACTGTTGGAAAAGCCCTTTTCCTGGCTTGGTGCTAGGGCAGAGCTGTACACAGCCTAGAGGAGGAAGCAGACTCTGACCTCTCCAGCTGTGAACCAAAGGGGGTGGGGGAGGGGAATGGGTGGAGTTATATAACTCACCCTTCCACAGCAGGATTTGTACTTTGTCCTATTAGTAGCTATGATCTATCCAGTGGAAAGATGTAAGGACTAGTGTCATTGCATCCTTGTCCATGCCCCAGGAGCTGCAGCCTACCCCTGTTCTCCTTCCCTGCCACACTCCTAAATGTCAACACTTAACAGCATAGCCACTGTACATAGCTTAGAGTGGCCTGTCTTAAATGCCAGGAGAACAGGTTTGGGGGGGGTTGAAAATCAGGCTTTCACAGGAAACCAGCTGTATTTAAGTACAGCAGGTAGCCCCTCCTAAACCTCATCTGAAAGTCACTGGAGAAACAGGGCCACCTTGCAGACAGGGCCAAGCTCTGTTATTGGGCTTTTTGCAGCGTGCTGTCCTCAGAAAGGGAAGTAGTAGACTGAATATTTTTCCAGCAGTGGAAAAGTTTTCCCAAAAGAAGTGTCAGAAGCTGCCCTCCATTAGCACACAGTCAACCAAAACAGGAGCAGTAGGAACAATCTGGCTTGGGGAGGGCTGCTCTAATTTCGTCCACTTAATTTGCACACTCAAGCCGAAGCCCAGTCCACCCTGAAGATCTTTCCCTAGCCTCCCATGCAACTACGCTGAGACAGTTGCATCCAACAAATGGCAGTTGGTCTGCAGTAATACTCCCCCCACGGCTAACACAGTCATCATGGTCTCTTCCCCTTGCCCCTATTAAGAACTCTCCATCTCATGTAGCAGAATGAATGATTAAGATCTTGACCGTGCTAGCAGGTTCCTGCTGTTTCACCATTTCTCTAATGCAGGATAAAGATCTGTGGGTCAAGCAGAATAAAAGTTCTCCAATCAACGAGCTCACTGGGGGTTGACGGTTGCAGGCTATTTATTTCAATTTGTACAGAGAAGTGTGAACATCTGTGAAAAAACACCTACATTTCTTTTATTAGTTAATATAATTTAAGTGATAAATACATAGTATTTAAACTTTATACACTTGATGAAGTAAAATGCATAGTAAGTAGGGATAGGAGTAAAACAAGCCGTAGGCATTAAACAACAGTATAAAAGTCAGCAATATCACAGGACTTTGAAACACCAGATTCCTTATCCAGTAGATAATTGGAAACCACCAACCAAGAGCAGCTTTACTACTGCAATTTCAGAGCCACGTGGCTCCTCAGTCAGCAACAATTTATGGCCAGTGTTGGGGTTTTTTTTTGTTTTTTGTTTTTGTTTTTAAAAGGAGTTTCAAGGGGAAAACTAGCCACAGCCCAGTTCGAAGGCACAGGTAAAAGGCTTACTTCACTACAAAAAAAGGTAGCTTGACTAGTAAAGGACAGTAGGTACAAAACTGAACAGGTTTGTATATATAGTTTCTCTAATGGCTCATGCATTTAGATAACAGATCTTCCGCACACTTTGTACACTTTATATTTTGACAAGAAAGCCCACATAAAACAAAGAGCTTAATTCAGAGAAGTATATTGGGCAGAGAGGTCAGGCTGGAGACTGTTACTCAGACATGGAGCTGGGTGTAGCAGGAAAATAAATTCCTTGGGGAGTTTGCTTGAGGAAGCTCTTAGGTTTTGGATGCTTAAGAGTCAAAGGTCAATGTCCATAAACTGTTCTACAGCTAATCTCTGGTGCCTAGATACTATACGGATAGGTACCGAAGACCTGCGCTTGTTTTAGAAGATGCATTGCACCTCTCAGGCCCCTGATCGCTCCTGTTTTGTAAATTAAGCTTTAATGATATCAAATGGCATGTACCAAATCTTTAATGTAAATGGAAAAATTCCACACTATATCTCCATGCCGCTCACAGACCTTAAACAAAAACACGATACGCAAACTACTCAGCAAGAACAATGAAAGAATTTTCTTTTAAGCATTTAGATGCATTTTTTGCAAAACAACAAACCCATTTACAAGCGCAGGAAACCAACTGGCAACTCTTTATCAGATCTGTATTTCCACAAAGGAAATAAAATTGGGGAAAAGAGGAAGGAGAAATTTTGAAGCTTGAGTTTACTTTGGTATTCCTCTTGGTATTAAGAAGCAAAGACACAGAGCAATCAATAGCAGTTCACAGCTTCAAATTAAGCAATAGGAAGAACTGAGTGTCCTTTTCTCTGCTGCGGATTCATTGTTTCTGCTCCTAAAACATTTACTGAAGTTGTGGTTCTTATATGAAACATGTCATCAGCTTTGGAAAGAAGATGACTGTACCATTCCAGTACCAATTTGGGAATACAGGGAATCTTGGATTATTGGGACCCAGAAGGCTTTGCCAACTATACAGGCTATTATGCGAAAGGGAACTTGCATAAGTGGACTTTTCTTGCTAATTACCAAATTAACTTCCTAACTCTTAAATAAAGGTCTGTCATTTCTAGGGTGATGGGATTTGCTGTACCAGGTCAGAATGTAGCACCAACACATCCTGCCTCTTGCAGTGTCCACTAACTGATGCTTCAGAGGAAGGCAAGAACACAACCACCTCATAATGGCTCTGGCCCAATAAGCCAGCTGTAGGGTAGAGGTTGGGGAAATCAAAATAATACTTGACACTTCTATAGTGCCTTCCATGCAGGATAAAGAATTCAGCCTCATAAGCCCCTTACATGGTAGGGAAGTTTCATTCTCCCAGTTGCACAGGCAGATTAAGTGATTTGCCCAAGGTCCCACACCAAGTCAGTGGGAGGGCTGAGAAAAGAATCAGCTCTCCCACCTTTCAGTGCCATGCTTTATCCACAGGACTATCCCTCCTATTTTGACCCTTCCCAATCACAAGGAGAATCTCATCCCCACTCATCTACATTCATGATTACCTCAGTTATTCTGCTCAAGATACTAACAGAGCATGCATTATCTGAAAATCTAATGTAGAAGCCAGAATCCCACCACTTGCTGTTTAGATTCTAACGGCACCGCAAAATCATTCCGAAGCAATCTCAGGGATGATGAACATGCTCTTAGTACGGAGTAATCCGTAAACTAGATGTGCATTTAAATTACTGTAGTCTGCTAACTAGCCTCTGATCCACAGGGATTTACAAACTATTGGCTACTAGTTTGCAGAAATATCTAGCCCCAAAATCCAAATTAAGAGTTTGAAAAAAAAATGCTTCTTTGAAAAGTTACCAGCTAATCTAAATATTTCAATAAGATCTTAAATCCTAAATGAGCCTTAAGTCTATTTAGATACTTACAAATAGCATAAATTGTTTTTTTAAATTGTATTAAACCATGTAATGTACATGGAAGTGAAGGATTTTACCCTGAATTTAACATGTAACTATATATCTACCGAGCTCAAGTAAAAGATTTAGAAACATTAGTGCTTCTTTTGCCATTCAAAATAGGAGTTCAGCTTACCCCAGCAATACAGGATTTAACTCCTAACACAAAACGCCCATTGCTGTAAGAGTTCAGACCAAACTTCAAGCCCTTAGATACATTTTCCATCTGTACCCTGAATACTTGGCCCAGCTAGTGCACATCTATCCATGCTAATGTCAAGATTTTAGGAAAAGTGGTGTCTTCAAAACACAGTAATTAACATTAGTTTATGAACTACCTGAAGATGCTATTTATTCAAACTGTTCAAACTTTGCTCAAAAAGACAGGCATTGTTGAAAAAAGGTGATGTGGTGGTTTTTACTTCGCTTCCGTGCAATTAAAATGTGTCAATTAGAAAAAACAATAAAAAATAGATGCAACAACATTTCCGGTAGGTTGTGAGCTCTCAAAGTACATCATTCTGGTTTTTACAGCTGTGTATGAAGCTTCACACGCCTGCCTACCTCCCTTGTACAATACCTTGTGGCATCAGTCTCTCTGAAATATTTGGCATGAAAACCACTTAAAAGCCATTTCCAACTGCATCTTTCTTTGTTTGCTTTTTGCAAACCACCACCACTGCCCCTCACATCATCTCACCTTCTGATCTCTGCCAACATGTTTCCAGCAATAAATCAAGCAGTCCATTTATGTATTTAGCAATCAGAGATGTTCAATATTTAGGACAAGTGCTGTAATCTGGTTTCTTACAACATGCTGCTGTGTAAGCGTTGCATGCAGCGTATAATGCTGTACTAGGGCCATGTCATGCTGTGTGTATTTGGCTTAGGCTCTGTGACATCTCTTCTCCCCAGATGCATGTTGTAGAAAAGGAGCCATAGACCAAGTTGCCCGTCATAACCATAATGTTGGATTTCATGAAAGAAATTCATCTCCTCCCACATTTGGCAGGTCATTGCACTTCAGGTTATCTTCGCTGCCTTGCTTCCTGCTTTAAAATGAAATACAACACATTAGTGCCCTTAAAAAGGAAACATTTTATATGAGGGTGGGTGGGGAACCCTGTATATGCTTTCAACATATCATACAGTAAACAATTTCCACATCACCAACCACAACATCATGGTTTATTTTTCTAAGCACAAGAAACCTAAATAGGTAAAGACAGAGCAGACTGGGTAAGAATTAGCATTCTAATAGCCATAACAATATCCCAAACCACTTGAAAGCAGCAGTACTAGCTATCAAAGATTAAACCATACCACACATGGAAGCAGCCTCACATGAAAGACTGCAGAAGAGTGGAGGCTGGGGGGAGATTAAAGAAATATGGGAAGATTCTGGGCCACATAAAATCAAATGGTATAACGCATATATGGTAATAGAGAAAACAGATCACCTCCTTACCCCCTCTGTCTAGCCCTCAGACACTTAGTTCACTTCACATGATTGTTTTAACCCGTGTTTGTGGGGGGGTGTTTGGCAAAAATAAAACAAGTTACTTTCATCTACTGTGTTTGACAACCGCTTCCGTAGCTGATCGGTGATGGAGGAGACAGGAGCTTGTTAACCACAGCATGTAAAATATTACAGCTCTGTTGTAGAACAACAATCAAATAAATCACCAATATAAATAGGATTTGAGTGTCAGACTGTCAACTACAATTCAGAATATAAGAAAAAGACTCAGAAAATACGCAGATACATTCTTTTAGCTCACAGTTAACAACATACAAACGAGAAGATGTCTTCCATGCACAACTCCATCTGAAGTCAACAAGAGTTACATGCATAAGGTGAAATTCATCCCTCTGCAGGCCAGTCTGAGGTCTAGATACAATTTAAATCCTACTTAATCTCTCAAAATAGGATTCAGTTGGCTGGTGCATAGGCCTTGTTCTGTCCCTCTGCACAGGGTGAATTTTACTGATTGAACACATCTCAGGACAAGATCTTATATAAACCTACTCCCAAATGGATAACTGGGGGATTTACTTGCTTAAGTTCCAGGCATGCCCAGAAAGGAATCGAGCATTGGCTATGGAAAAGATTCACACACATCTGTCAGCTGAGCCTCTTGTAATCAACATAATACAGGGTCTTTGGGGAAAATTTAAGTAAATTACCATGCCCTTTAGATACTGCTCGAGAGAGGAGCGTGAACGGTGAAAGCAAGTGTCCAGCAACAGCACTTTCAGTGGTTTGTCAACCCTTCCATTCAGAAAGCTCAATCCCCCACGATGCATCTGTCTTAAGATTCTCAGTAGAAAAACCAAGCAAATGCCTGGGGTACTTTGGGAAATTAAAACAGGATGCAAGTGTCAAGAAACTGCAGCTCTACCTTTGTTAGACACTGGTAGAGCAGCAGAATCCAATAATGTATTCTTTGTATTGCAACCTTAAACTGACACAGACTGAATCTGCCAGGATGTGTTTCAACTTCAGTAACTTGAAACTGACAATATGATCTCTGTTAGTCTGTGATGATATTTCACTAGATTGATCTTCCAGTTTATTCAGACGGAAAATGCCTTATACAGCCAGAATTACAAATGCAACACACCAAAATCACAGGCATTAGTGGTCTTTTGGGTTCATATACAAGGGCTCTGGTTCAAATGAAAATCAATTTTCTGCACCAGGCAGTTAGGTGCTGAATAGACACAGGACTGACCCAGACAGGAGCGTTCTGCGTAAGAGATGTCGTCACTTGAACTCCCATGCAGACGCAGCCCATTCTAAGCATTAGCAGGCAGGACACCAAGCCCTCATCCATCTGGGAACTAGTGGAGCTGGACGTACTGTGTGCTGGTAGGAAATGGGAACTTCACAGTAAGCATCTACAAGCTCAGCAAGGCCGTTAGAAAGCCCATACGGGCGCCTGAGCTGGAAGACACTTGGGGTGAAATCCTGGCTCCACTGAAGTCAGTGGGTGTTTTGCAAGTGATTACAGCGCTGGCCCACATATAAGCCCTTGGGAGCTTATCATCAATGGAATGAGCCCCAGTGAAAAAATCTGCGTCAAATGAGGGGGAAAAGGTGATGGCAAACAAGAAGTCCAACGTTTGTTTTTATTTATTAATTTGCATTTAGTACAAAATAGATCCCAACACAGTGGATCAGTTTATTAAAGTGAAACCTTTATTCTAAAAGGTAACTTATTAACGTTTCACAGCTGCAATGCAAACAGAAAGAAAAACAATGCATCTTTAAGCTGCCTGATTAATTTACTGGCAAAATTCAGTTCTGTGTCCTCCAGGTTAATATAAGTGACCATGCTAGCAAGGAAAATTTTAGCAAGGAAATCCAGACAAGAGTATTCCTGTTATCAGAACAGCAATTCATGCATGTCTGTCATCCACTGCATGCAGTCAGAAGAGCTTTTGTCATTTACCAGTTATTTACTAGTAATGTTTGATCCACTTTCTGAGAAAGCTCCATTCATGGTTTTAAGGACTATCCTATTTTAAATGTAATTTTCCTACAGCTTATGGGCTTCATTGGTTGAAATAATGGCAATCGGTTACTGGGCTCATGGTGAACAGACAGCCCCCGATTCTGAAGCCTTCCTACGAGAGCCACGGCTTGTAGCACTAACACCGCTTCCTGGTGTACATGTGTCCCCAAACTGTGATCCCTCTCCTAGTACCTAGATCTCTGTAGAGAGACAATTTTGGAGGGAACACAACCCAAAGAGATAAACGCTCCTCTGGAGTTGCATCACACGTTATCTGGGAATGTCCCAGAGCTCCCTGGCGTATACGTTGCCTACATGAACGGACAGGCAGAAGGCACTGCCGGGTAAGTCTGACTGATGTCATACTTCACATTTACCGATTTGTTTTTTCTAGCATTGTGGGGAGTGGGAAAGTGAAGCGAGAACGAGCACAAATCAGGTAAGATGACCACAGTGTCCGACGCCTTTTTCCCATCTCCCCATAATGAGCTGAAAGGAACCAACGTGGACTAGATTCCAGCTCGCGCTCTCTTAGCGGTGTTGGTTTTCCAGGAGCAGATGAGAAGAGTAAGAAGGTGCCAGGTTTACAATCACTCTGACACTCCTCCGATAGGAAGGCCCCATTCACATGCAGGAAGTGAACAGTAGAGCTAACACTTTAATGTTTTTCCTCTTATCATAAGGCTTTCTGAGCTCCAGGACTCAGATCATAATCTGCATTTCACTACTTACAGTGGGTCCAATCCTGTCTGGTGGCGAGTGCCATCTGCAGGATGGAGAGCGCCCATAGTTCCTATTGGTTTCAACAGCAGTGGAGGAAGCTCAGCACCGTATAGGCTCAGGCTCCAAATTCGTAGACCCTAAAACACTGGCTTGGAGGAGGAGCCTCTGTCTCTCTAATCCGCACAGAAATGGCAACGGTAAGGACAAATCCTGAGGGATGTCGAACACTTTTCCTGCACCTACAGCTCTGTCTCCTGGGGGGAGTTTAGGAGCTCAGAACCTCTGAAAATTTGGTCCTAAATCACTAACTAAATCAGCATTTCCACTCATATGTGCGTAGGGAGCCATGTTCCTTGAACTGGCTCAGGCTATAGTAGATCTATAAAACAGAGGCTGAGCATTCTTTAGGGACAAGGATCTGATTTCATTCGGATTTGGTACAGGACACCATTTGTGAAGTATCATAGCACGGTGTGCCTCCGTTATAAGTAACTTACAAGAACCACTTCCCTTATCACTGAAATGCTGTCTTCTATGGGTACAAATAGAGTTGAGATTAGATTCAGTACGTACATTGTATCAACTAAAACCCCGGTTGTAGTACAGGTTTTAAATAAAAATTCTCAGGCTCTGCTGGTGTTTTGCACTGTGACTATTCACTCCCTGGAAATCACTCTGGAAGCATGCATTGCACCTGAGCGAGATGAGGACACTTACGTCAGTAGGTTCCCTGGGGCGCACAGCGATCGTTCTTCTCTCCTGCTCCCCTCAAATGGATTCCCGAAAGATCGTTTCCGGATCATCGTTTTAACCAAGATCTGCAGGACAAGATTGATTTCAGTCAGGGACAACCCTTTCCAATAGCAGTGCATTTCCACTCAAGAGTAACGGAAATGTTTGAAGTTTATACCAAATCGATAGAGTTTGTGCTTTAGCAAACTATTAAAAACAAGCCTAGACTGGGCAAAGTTTTCATTTAACAATAATGACGACTGCCAGGTCTCCAACTGCTTAGTACAGAAGCTCATTTCTTTATCTGAAACTCCTCAGAGCTACATATGCACACTTCAAACCACAGGAGACTGGATATGAAACCTGAGTGAAGAATGCAACATTTTCTTCTCCAATAATCTTTCTAATTCAAAAGTGAATTTTGATTTGCATGTATCTGTCACCCTGCTGGGTTCACTTTCTGTGAACTTCCAGCTGCTTGGTCTTTAATGGCAGGAATACTCATTAAAAACACAATTTGATTGGGGGATTGGGGTGGGGGGGTGGAATTTGCTTTAATACTTGCCAAAACTGAATTGTGATTGGAAACTCTATAGTTTGTACTGAGCTAACTTTAACTGCGAAGCACAAAAGTTACAGAAAAAAAGACTTTGAAATTCATGTTACCACTTAGTTTCGTAACTTACATGTTATTGCATCAGTTCCCTGATTGAATTAAGGATGCAGCTAACCATGATAGTGCAAACTGTGAGTATTACAATCGGGTGTATAGTTTGAATGTACTGTCAGTGGGTTACAAAGTCACTCAATGTGATTAATGTAAAAAGCCAAGAGTGTGTGAATCTTATACCTCAGTGTAACATTTGCAGCTTGACAGGCAGACTAAGAATTATTCCCTGGAGAAATTTGTGAATAATTTTGAAGTACAAATCAAAGTTGAGAATTCTGCAACCTGTCAGTGGCCAACTCATGAATAGAAAAAAAGAAAGAGGCAAAACAAGTTGAATAAATCATTCATTTTGCACTCAACTGTGCTAGACACACATTGATTTCAAATGGGGCTGTGGGTACTCAGCACTTCTGGGGGAAAAAAGGTCGAAACTTTTTCCAACGTTCTCCTTCGATTGTAAACTCTTCAGGATGGGGATGGTATTTGCATCTCGCACAGGGCAACACACAATGTTTGCATTTAAAAACCAGTCTATTACAGGGACGTTAAAGCAGGTGAGCTATTCACAAACAAAGGCAGAAATAAAAATGGAGGCAGTTTTTTTTCCCTTTCTTCTAAATAATGACTTAAATCAAAAACGTGACAGCAGGACAGGAAGGAGGTTGCTGCTAATGAATTCCAGGCGTAGGAGATTTGGGGTTGGGAACACAGAGATTGTCTGATGTGAAGCTGAGCCCAGGGAGGAGCAGATGCAGAGACTATCCTTGCCGGGCCTGATCCTGCAAAGCTCTGAGCACCCGCAATTCTCACAGAACTCAGGGTGCGCTAAGCTGGGCAGAATTTGGTTCTCTAAAAGGAAAGAGGCCATGGAGCACAGATTGCTCCATTGTCTGCTCACCAGAACACAGGCAGACACGGTTGCCAAAAATCATTGTTCTTCCTCCCAGATTTGTTCCCTTTCAGTAAAGTGAGAGTCTGGGGCACAGCGGCAGGAAGGGGAAGGCAGCACAGCACCTCCCAAGACACCTTGCGGCACACAGTCAAAAAGCGGAAGGTACAAACTAAAACAATGACAATGCCACTGAGCAGCCATGGCTCCAGTGGTGGTCAAAAGAACATCTCAATAGGCCCAGGGATACCTGCTTGAAGTCCTGGTCTCTGTTTAGCGCAGCCCTCCTCTCCATATCGTCCAGAATTTTAAATATGGTTCTGCTGTGGAGCTGGGCTTTGCAATCATCGAGAGGCAACGTATGAGAGCTTTGAAATCTGAGAGCGAACCACAAGCTGGCAAGATGGGAAAAACCAACTTGTTTCCCTTTTTTCCTCCACAGCACCATATTACAAACAGCCACATGAAAACCCTGAGGCAAGTTAAGAGTAGTCTTCTGCTAACTCCCACTACTATACACCGAGATTTCCCTTCAGTGCAGGACACAGGACAGGCGTGACCAAAGGCCCAGAGCTGCCAGGTTAAAAGCAAGTCGCTAATGTGGAGTTACAAGCTGGAGTTTAGAAGGTCCAATAGAAGCACCAAACTCCCACTAAACAGCAGTTGCAAGATGGCAGCCACAGATGCTCCAATCAGATGGTTTTTAGAAAGGGGTTAAAAATGACGGGGGATGGGGAAGCCTCAGCACTAGGAGATAAGAGACTCAGATCTGCAGACCAGGGGAAGTGCGACAAGAGAGCAACTTAGACAACATCCCGTCTTAATGGACTGCTCTGAATGATCTCCAGACACACACAGTTCAGTTCCACGCCAGCTTGAGGGGAAGGCTATCTCCACCAAGCAACTGACTTTGTGATCTCTTTAGCAGCTGCTTAGAAGGGCAGTGCTGTCCTAGATCTATTTCAGGAAAGGTTTCTGACCCAGAGATGCCACATGCTGCTGCATGGTGCCCATATGCCACCCCATGGATGGGTGCATTAGAAACAGAGAATACAGGAGTCCTGGCACCTAGTCCTCAACTCTAATCATTCATCAGCACAGCTAGGTCTGAGCAGCGACGCTGGGGCAGTAAGATCAGACCATTTTCCATGCACACACTGAGTGAACGGTTGGCCTATGTTACTCACCACTGTGGCCAGGCTCGGGATGTGTTTGACCGAGTTCTCGACTTCTTCTTCGGTCACCTCGATGAGCGTGCAGTTCTCATCCTCCGTTGGCAGTGGTTCCGCTCCGTTCTTAGTGACCCACGGGTGCAACTTCAATTAATAACACAGCCTGTCAGAAACTATTTCCTCTTTTGGAAAAAATGAGAACAACCCAGACCTGGCAAGCGCACCGCATCTCTCCAGCTACAGTACTCATAGGTCTGTGAGTTATTAAGGAATCAGGGATGCTCTGCCCTTTAATCTAGTGAGCTAGAGGAATGAACAATCCCAGATCATTAGGACTAGAGATGAGCTCAAACCAGAACTCCAGATGTACACACCCTCAAACTTTGGGGAAGTGCAACTGTAGATCCAAACTCTGTGGACCAGGCCTGTAGTCACGTAGGAAGGGAAAGTATAAATAATGGGTGGCACTTACAATGCACTTTGCATCCATGGATCTGCACATGCTTTACAAAGATAGGGAGCCATCATTACTCTTATTTTACAGATGGGAAAATGGAGGCACAAAGAGGTGAAATGATGTGCCCAAGGTCATGCACAGAGACAGTGGCAGAGCTTGGAGTAGAATCCATGGAACTCCTAGTCCCAGATTTTCAACAGACCGCAGCAGAAATGGGAGAATAGGTTCAAAAGAAAAGAAGAAAACTTTTGCCTGCTCTCCAAACACCATCAACCATTGTCCAGTTCTTGAACCCTTTCTGAAGGTTCAGAAATAGCTTATTAGCTCTCCCTGGTTCCTGCCTTTCCCCAACCTTATTTGCCATTTTCACAGCTGCTCAACCGTTCTGGGCTCCAGCAGGGAGAAAGGGACAGAAGTCTCCTGGGAAGGCTGTTTTGCAATATTATCCTAGTAGCCCAGAAAATTGGACGCAGACAATTTCTTTATGTGGCCTAGTCTTGTAGGCACAAGAGGTTCCGGGATGGAGAAGGCTCAGGAGGGCCTGAAAAGGAGGCATTGGCAGATAGGGGAGGGAGCAATGAATGATAAACTGACCAGACAAGACTGAGCAAAGAAAATGCAACAAAATAAAAACAGCCCGGACAGTAGCGAGGTCGCAACTCACCAACAAAGCTTCATTTCCAGCTGGCAAATACCTTGATTTCCGGAACTGAAATCCTGGATTCAGGGTTTTTATCCAGCATCTGCATGATCAGATCCTTGAAATCCTCGGTAATGTCTGGCCTTGGGAAATTAAAGTGAGCCATGGGTTAATTTGAAAGCGTTCACAGCCACTTCTCATTGCCAGGTTTCATCATATCAGCTCATTTCCAAAGCGGTGTTTGGGGGGAGGGACAGGTCTGGACATAGCACCCGGGGCTTAAATACCTGTGCTTCTGCAGAGTGCTCAGACTAGTGCTAGAGAACGAGCATGCAGCGTGCACACTCATTTCTGCTCCATCGCAGAGCTGAATCCCGAGGCCCACGTTGCCCAGCACTCACTTTGGTAAAGCTCTGAGCGGAGGTGACTGGTGTTTGGGAATGGGATTAAATGAAGGAGAACCAAGGAATAAGGAGTAGTAGAACATTTAGGAATCCAGGGTATTACTCAGATCAGTTACTTCTTCATTTAGTCACTGCCTCCGGAAGGAGGGACCCACCCCCATGTAACTGTCCCCAAGAGAGTTTCCATAGGAGAAGCAAATACACACTGAGATGACGAGGAGTCAAATAAATCACCACGCTCAGAGCGGTCAGGGATGTGCAGGGTATAAAAAAAAGAAGATGGACAGATTGGACAGAAATCCACCGTGTGGCAATGGAAGAGTTTAATTCCCTTTGGAGACTCCGGAACTTAAAGATCACAAACATTTTTTCAACAGCTGTAGATCAACAAATTTTGACCCCATGCCAAGTTTGAAGGGAGTTTTCCAGGGATGAGTGCAGCAGAGAAAGGGACGTATCGGTGGTCTGGGTTATAGTTTTGTAAAATCTCATTGGATAAGATCCAGTTCCACCTACTCTGTGCTTTCTGGGAGCCTGGGGAAATGGTGTTCACTTTCCAATTTGCATAAATAATAAAAAGCCTTCTATGTACTCACTGATCTGGGAATTCCAGGGGTTGGGTCTTGATTTTACTGTGTAAACTTAGAATCCTCTCATCCATAAAAGGGCACTAGTCACAAATAAACAAAAACAAACAGGATTTGTTAAGCAATAAGGCAATTTGGTGGAGTCAGCAGAACACATCACTTGCCTTGGGAAGAATTTTGCAGGTTTCAAAGGAGAGGGAGAAAGAATTAGGAGGAAAATACAACATATGGCCAATTTTCTCACCACATTATTTTGTTCAGCTTCATTTAAAAACAACAACAAAAATGACACCTTTACATAGCATGGACCCAAAGGACAGACTAGAACAGGTCCTGGTTGAACAATCTGGACAGGCCCACCCTGCACTCCTTGAGCATTCTGAAAACAGAGGAGCGTCTCATGTGCAAGCACTACTGGATCGACCCTGGGGTTTGGAAGGGAGCCCGACAGGGTCATCCATTCTTCAGCATCATTTATTAAGCCATCTCTCCCTCTACGTCCCATTGCACCAGTTAAAATCTCTGTTGGATGAGCTCTTGCTCGCCCAGGACTGGCACAAAGATGTTCTCAGCAGAGGTGCCCTCTGCTGGTCAAATGGATCTACTGTTTGGTCACGTGCAGGGTACGGGAAAAGCTCGCCCATTTACTTGGGCTTTCAACTAATGAATCTGTTAGCATCACAGCAGGCATGGGCCATGTGCAATTTCACTGAGTCACCCAAGCTTGCGGTTATTGATTTTAAACTGAATGTGAAATGCCCAGATGCCATGACAATATAAATGAATCAGGGCAGGAATTACTTCATTATCACTAACCATCCCCACACCCAGTGAGAAAAACCGCTGCAGTAATGTCCAGACACCCTACGAGTGAATGATTAGACATTCATAAAAAACCACTTACGGAGCTGTGGGTTGCACAAGACACTCTCTAGCAGAGCCCTGTGCGGGACTAGGGTAGAGCCCTGCAGCAAGACTGGGATCCTGTGGCCATAATAGTGGGAGCAGGATTTTAAGAAGTCCCCACGCAGGTCTCTACTCTACAGCAATGAAGCCCTGCAGATGGACTACGCAAGGGGCTGGGCCTTAGGAGCAGCAGCTTCATTGTAAGGCAGGCCTCTGCCTTACAATGAAGGAGGGAATGTTGGCCCGTCCCCAGTGCAGCACAGGGATAGGTTATGGGAGAAGAAGCCATGACGGATCAGGCTTGGGGGGGGGGGGGAAGAGATATAAATTTCACTCTATGAAACACCACCCAGAGCCTTGTGTAGAGAGACATCTTGACTCACTGACCAGGCACAAAACAAGAAACTCATTACCTGTCCAAACACAAAACAGAAGAGCGTGATTCCCATGGCCCATACATCCAAAGCCTTGGAAGAAAAAGAGAATACAATATTATAGCTAGTTCTTGCACATGGAGCCCGAAAAGCATGTATATATTAAAGAGACAGTTATAAAGAAACCTCACTACAAAATACCTTGCCAGAAAAGATTTTTCTTGTTTCTGAGAGGGTTTCCGGGGCCATGAATGCAGGGGTGCCCACAGTGTTGGTCAGGAGGGCATCGGTTCCTTTGAACTCATTGCTCACTCCAAAGTCAGCGATTTTGATGTGACCATCTTCCCCAACTAGAAGGTTGGAAGGTTTAATATCCCGGTGGATAATCTTTTGATAGTGCACTGTGTGTTAAAGAAATAGCAGGACATTTAATGACAGTGCATGCCTGTAACACAACTAGGGGATGGTAGCTAAGAGCAAATGACCAAACACACAGGGACTGCAAATCTCAATTAACAAGGACGTCGAAACTAAGGGCTAGATCCTGAGTTGGGGTCAGTCAGGGTAGCTTTGCTGAAGCCAGCTGAATTACACCAGCTGTGGATCTGCCCCCAAGTTGTTAAGACCGCCAGTGGTTTCTGTTTACAAGCTTACAGTATTCGATGCCTTTGATCAGATCCTGAAAGTAGAACCGAGCCTGATCTTCAGTGAGAGGTTTCATGGCAGGGACTTCCATCACAGGCCTGGAAAGGCAACAAAGCAGGGCTCATGAGGAAGAGGAGTACAGTTTAGAACCCACAAGATGTCAGAGGCTTCTTTTTCTGACTGATGTTTAAGAGAACAGGTAGCAAAGCTCTGACCCAGCAAGAGATAATGGATTCTTTAGCTCATTGCCCTGGCTATCCCACAACTCTCCTTCATGGCTTCAGCAAATGCTGTGAATTAACTCACTATAGTAAACCAGAACGTCAGCATATTAGGCCCTGTCTACACTATAAAAATAATCATGTTGCATTGTTGTGGCTCAGCATGTTGACACATGGTTTTTAGTTATCTCTAGGTCTGTCTACACTGCAATGAACACCCGGGGCTGGCCCATGTCAGCTGATTTGGGCTCGTGCTACAGGGCTGTTTAACTGCGGTGTAGATGTTTGAGCGTGTGCTGGAGCCCAGGCTCTGGGACACCCCACAGACCAGCTCCAGATGTTTAATTGCAGTGTAGACATATCCTATGTCACCAGAAAAAACAAGCTAGGGAACTCAATTTTAATATGGTAGATACAGTGGCACCTTTACACTTACTCTGCCTAGGAAAGGCAGTGCCAGACATTCAGCTGCCCCTGCTACTCCAAGGGAGAGATTTTATGTCCCCGATCTTTGGCTGCATTAGAGCCCCTTTGCTGCACTACGCTGTTGCAAAGCGGCCCTAACGCCACCGGAGCCAGCCACAATCTCAGCCGAGTGGGATCCTCTGCTGGTGCAGAACTGGAAAATAGCTCCTACACTAGCCCTCCTCTTGGTGGGTGGCTTAGGGCTCCCCTAAAACCCAGCAATTCCCAGCTACTGTAACTGCCCCCGAGCTTGACAGCTTGCCTAAGTTACAGCAGCCCCCAAGCTACCCCAAACTACCCTGGGGAGGGGGGTCAGTTCAGAACACAATGGCCCAGGACGAGGACCAGGGAAGTAGAAAAGTGGCTTAAAGTCACCTTTGCGGCCTTGTGAGTTATGCTGCATGTCCTTTGGCTGTAGCCAAAGATGGAGGCCTACATCTTACCTATTCCTCTATATAACAGGTTCCATGATTTCCCCTCTTGCGTGGGCACCTGGATGGATGGCACCGTTTCTGTCACCCCAGAACATGCCACGGGTTGTGATCCACACAAGAGCCCGAGCAGCAGGACTCTGCTCCCCTCGGTGGCATCACGTTCATGCACAAATGCTAACTTGGCAGTGGCAGTTCCTCCCTTTATTATTAGATGGCCAAATCCTGAAGGATTCAGTCAGCTTTGAGTCAGGCAAAACTCTTACTGAAGTCAGTCGGAGCGTTGCTTGAATGAGGGTGGAATGAAGAAATTAGGGTCTGGTCCATTAGGATCCAGGTCATTAACATACACAGTAAGGTACGTGCATACAGCACTGGATAAATTATTGGATTTTGGCTCCATAGATAAAGTTTCCCCGTCCCAAAGAGCTTGCAATCTAGAGACATTGCCTAAGGCAAACATTACAGGAAGGCAGAATGTACACAGGATAGGAAGCAGCCATCACAGTAGAAATGCTTCCTGGACTAAGTGGTGTTTTAGAAGCAGCCTGAAAGTGGAGATCTATACAATTCAAAGATTGAGAGAACTAAGAGCCATTTCAGTGAAAGACGCCTCTTACAGACACGAAAGTGCTGAGCTGCCCTCTCTTAGGTCTGATTCTCACTGAGGTTTGGGCTCTTGGGAAGAGAAGTTTCCAAGGATTTCCAATGTGGTTTCCTCCTGGCACCCAATCGTGTTTCAAGTGTCTTCAAACCCACTTCCTCAGCACACGCTGGGAAAGCGGCTCTAGTGGGCTCCACGCCAATCTCCCTCTACACAGTCACACAGCACAAAAACTAAAGTGGTGTACCGAGGCGCTCTCCCATTAATAGCTGTGTCCCCGCTTGACCCCAGAATCCGGTTCGTATCACTCTAAAAAGTCAAAGTGGGACAGGGGAAGGGATTAACTGAGTCATGTTAGAAAGAAACAGAGTACAGAACTTGGAACAGCACCTTGGCAGCTGTTTGGCTTGCACATCTGGACCTTACATAGCTCTTCCATAGGTCACAATGGATGGCTGTACTGGTTCATCAGTTCATCCTTTCAGAACTGTATCCTTTCTATCTGAGGGACAGATGGAATTTTCTTCAACCCCAGGAATGTCGGTCTCCTCTTTTTACTCATTATTTCCTTCAAACTAAGAGATTTAGGGACAGATCCCAACCTCTATTTCACCCATGCCAATCTGCAGTTGCTCCCTTAAAGTCTATGCAGTTGCTTTGGATTTACTGGGACTGAGAGCAGAATGTGACCCTTAACGTGGCCATTGCAAGGAAAATCTCCCTTCTCCCCTATAGCCTTATTTCCCCAGTTTTGCACCCTCTCCTGTGGTATCTCAGAGAAATGTTGAAGCACAGGATCTGGTGCCACGCCCCCGTCTATTTAGGATCCATCGAGGTTTCTAGTGTCCCAGGGCTAACTGCAAAGTTCAGATCATTCTTTTGCCATCAGCACTGCAGGGGTGTTTCTTTGGAAGGCGGGTGGGACTCACAGAGGAAAGTTAAACTAATTAGCTCCACCTTGACATGTGTCTCTTTGCCAGAGTCTGCACATTTTCCCAAAAGCTGTGGGAGATGCTGCTGCCCGTCTTGAATCTCTGAAGGATCCAGCATCTAATGAAGTAGACAGAGCTGAAGAGATGCTAGAGTGCCTTGCTCTGTCCAAGAGTCCCCTTTTGTTCTTCACATTGGTGGAGGATGCCCATATATTTATCATCGGTATTATAATAGCAGCTAGAGGTCCCATCCAAAACCAGGGACCCACTGTACTGAGCACTGCACTAATGCATAGGAAGAGACAGTCCCTGCCCTGAAGAGCTTGAAATCTAACCAGAGAAGACAGATCAATGGTGGAAGGGGGCAGAGAGATGAATGTGACTCGACCAAGGTCCCACAGCATGTCAATGACATAGCCAGGAATAGAATCCAGGTCTCGTGAGTCCCCATCCAGTGCCCTACTCACTGAACCATGCTGCTTGCACTGCCCACCCCTTTACTGTTCCCGTAAATGATCGTCTATATCCTCCTAAATCCCATCTCACGCTAGCACTGCAGACACTCAGCAGGCTGAGTGCCAAAGAAGATTGATGGATAACACAGGAAATGGCCTCACAAGTAGAGAGGATCAGAAGACGACCCATTAGCATCTATTATCTATTGCACAGGATTACCCTCCACTAGCACTAATGGAAGTTGCCTACGCCTGTCAAGGACAGAGGAGACTACAGTACACAATTACTTTTCAGCTGGATACATGGACTTCCCCACTGTAAGATGGGGGGAGAGAGAAAGAGGTGAGGAGCACTCAGCATTTCATTCTCTCTCCAAGAGGACCCAAGCTAATTCTCAGTACTGAGGGAGAAGATACATATCAACATAACCTCAATGGGTGTTTAAATTCTCATGCCGGAAAACTGTATCATCAATCCACAAAGAAACACATTGGCTTACTGTGTTTTCAGCTTCTTGCCCATGATAATAAGGGAAATCTTCAGCTCTAACAGTTTTATTATTTGAATTATTATAGCACCTAGGAGCCATAGCCATTGTGCTAGGGGCTGTACAAACATAGAACCTACCCCAAAGAGCTAACAATCTAGTTTTAGTTACAATTACATTGCTAATGCTGCTTTCATGAGAACTGCAAACAGCCTTTACTAAATTCAAAGATACTTTCTCCTAAACTTCTCATGCCATTTAAACCCTATTTTATTTTTCCTAGAATTTTTCATCTGTAAATCTCAAAACAAAGTTCAGTGAGCATTATTATCCCCATATTAAAGATGAGGAAACTAAGGCTCAAAAAGGTTACATGATTTGCCCAAGGTCACACAGTGATCAGCAGAGTCAGAACCTCAGATTTCTTAACTCCCAGTTTGAAGTCCTGTCCACTAGGACATGCTGCCTCTGTCCTCTGCTGATGTAGCAGGATGAAAGGAATAAAACTCAGACAAGCTGCTGACATCCTAGACCAGAACTGAGACCGTCTGACTGTAGCATACTGCACACACATGCACAAGCCGACACAGGTATCTGCAGTTGTAGATCATGGCCTTGTGCCATTTTCCCAAGACATGCAATAAAGTGCTGGACTGGACACAGAATTCCACATCTCACAATCATTTGGGCTCATTCTACACTCTCATGGATAAACTCAGAGCACGTCAGAGAGCCTCAGTCAGTGTAACTCACATACACAAAAGCCAGAAGAGAGATTGCGGCAAGAAAAGCAGCTAACAGGGGCTACAGCAGCACAGCTGCAATGCCATAGTGTAGACACTTCCTACATCGCCTGAAAGGTTTTTTCTGTCAATGTAGGTAATACACCACCAGGAGCAGTGGTACTTAGAGCCATGGAAGACTTATTCTGTCAACCTAACCACATCTACAATGGGGGGGGGAGGGAGGGAGGGGTAAAGGTTGGCTTAACTACAGTGTTCAGGGGGTGAGAATTTTTCACACCCCAAGTAACATAGCTAGGATGATCTAAATTGTAAGTTGCAGACCACAACATAGGGAGACCTACTTTAACACCTTCCGCATCACCACTGTGTAAGGAATTTGGCCCACTGTATGCACTATTTCAACCAAACTACACTCTCACACACTGCTTATGAAATACATTTGCTTCAACAGTCACTAAGTTTGGAGACGTAATATCAAGGTTCAATACTTACCCTTGTTTTACCAGTTCAAACACTGAAACACAAAAGAGGAGGTGATTAATGACAGGCTGAAAGCTCTGCAAACAAGATCCCAGCAGAAAAGCACTTATTTCTATGACCAATTATGGAAATAATAATAAAAAACAACATGAAACTGGCTGGGTGAAGTGAGTTCAGAGTGTGGAAGAATCTCTTGTGGTATTTTGTTTTTTAAAAATGTACATTTTTGCATGACGTTGTCACTGTATTTATCACACAGATCTGGAGTTCAGGCAGAAATTAGACTGACAATTCACGCCCGCTACTTCAAAGAGCACATTACTATCTTCCTTGTTAATAATCTATGAACTAACATATTTGTTCAGTACTTCAGAATCATTATAGTTTATCAGGCTAAGACTCTTCTCACTATGACCCTGATTCTGCATTTCTTACATACCCAAGTTTTGAGTGTGCAGAGAATGCAGAACTAGGGTCTAAGGACACTTCAGCTCTTTGACCCGAATACAGTGCTCCATCATCAGTTAAGTAAGGTACAGTGCAAAATACACACCATCAGAAAGGTTTCACCAGGAACCAGGTAAAAAGTTTCCCCCACACACAAAATGTTTATGGATTTAGCTTAAACAAACTACTTATTTCTTCAAGAAAAGCTGGGAAGGAGCCAGCAAGGGTCTATCTATATCGCAGCTGAGATGAGCCTCCCAGCCTGGGGAGACTTATTTGTCCTAGCAGGATTCACCCTAGCACACTAAAAATAGCAGTGTGGATATTGCAGCACCAGCATGGGCTCAGACTAGCCACCCACGCTTGGAACCGGTGGCTCACCCAAACCTTCACCGGGGCTGGAACATCCAAACAGCTATTTTTAACACACTAGCACAAGTGTGTCGACCTGTTTGCTCCCAGCTGCAGCATAGAGAAACCCTTAGTTCCTCTGTTAACTAATGCACAACTTACACCTTCTGTGATGTTATATTTTTAAACCAAGTAAATAACATTTTTGCACCTAAGCTGAATGTGGAACACACACATGACTTGTACAAAACGGAGAAGTGAATATAGTCACTTATTTGCACGTTCACAGATACACATTCAGGCCCTGAGCATAGCATGAGAAAGGATGGCAAACGTGCCCCTTCGTTAACATGTGTTTTTCAGGCACAACAGCTGTTAGCACTGGGAAACTTGGCCCTCAGGGGGTAGATTAAATTAATAGAAATAAGGCAGATTCACAAGGAGACCAATATGCTAATGAACTCTGATGATGATTTTAAAAAGGCATATTGGCAAGAGCAATGATTGGAACATTGGTCTTAATTGGTCATTGTCTTGGCCTTTGGCAGTTCATCCCCTTTGGTATTGCAGATGGGTATTTGTATTGAAATTCTCAATTGTTAAGTGTAGTTTTGAGCAATATTAAGCAACGTGTATTCAGGGAACATTCTCAAGGCTGATTAGTTCCCTTAAACTGGTCTATTTTAGGGAACAAACTGCTAAACAATTCTAGGGAGACACGGACAAAAGGTAGAGGGTGTGCAAATCAGTGAGCTCTTAAAGGCTTTGCTGACATGAATCTCCAGATCCCTGCGAGTAGTTTGCTCTTTACAGCCACTACTGCCTAAAAAAAAAAAAAAAAAAAAAAATCTACAACTCCCACCAGGAGCCAACTTCAACAGCTCTGGAAGGAGCTAAAGTTAGGGTATGAGGAGGAAACTCCCCCTCCCTGCCCATCTGACAACAAGGAAATGTTGCATTTCCATAGTATTTTCAACCCAGAGTCTCAGCATGGTGTGCAAACATTTATTGTTTAGGTAGGTAAGTTCTACCCCATTTTATAGCTGGGATAACTGAGGCACAGAAAAGTTAAGTGACTGGCCCAAAGTCACACAGTGAGTTAGTGGCAGAGCCCTGTATTAAATCCAGGTCAGACTGTTGACACCCTGCTATAACTAACAGATAACACCACTCTTCAGTTTAATCCCAGATAGGATTACGGTAGAATGAAGCTGCAGGAAGAGGTGTCCATAATGAATACCTAGTTTACATCACATTTTAATTTACTTCTATTGCACCTTTGATTCAAATCAATAGATGTCCAGCTAGTGCAGGGAGAGTCTGAATCTGGAAAGATATGGAATACATTAGTATGTGAGTCTGGTACTGGCCACTTTCAGAGACAGGGTACCAAACAAATGGGATCATTGGTCTGAGCAAATATGGCAAGCCCTACATTGCTATTCCTTGCACGACCCGGACTTGTATGCTCTTGGGTAAGTCACTTTAAGAAAAAGGATGATGTTGGCACAAGACCAAAGGGGCATAAATTGGCACAAGACCAAAGGAACAAATTCAGGCTGGAAATTAGAAGGTTTCTAACCATCAGAAGAGTGAGGTTCTGGAACAGCCTCCCAATAGGAGTTGTGGGATCAAATAACTTAGCTAGATTTAAGAGAGCTGGACAAGCTTATGAGTGGGATTGTATGACAGGATTGCTTGTGACGGTAGGGAGCAGGGCTTGGATCCAGTTTGTGTCTTATGTTCCTAATATCTCATGTTTCAGGGCTTCAGCCAGTCACCTGCAGGGATCAGAAAGGGATTTTTATCCCCCATTTATTTCCTATTTCCCCCCTCCCCCCTTTGTCTCTTCCCTCTGAAGCATCTGAGATGGCTAAAGCTGGAGATGGGAGAGGGTGGGTGAGTGCTCTGAGGGGGTATCAAGCATTCTCTCTCTCGGGTGCTTGGCCGGCTGGTTCTTGTTCACACGCGCAGGTCTAACTGATCGCCGTATGTGTGGTTGAGAGGCAGTTGTCCCTCAGGTCAGATAGGCAAAACACCCCCAAAGTCACTGCCATTCTCTGCAGCATGGGGGTGCAGGTCATGTGCCAGGATCATCTGGGGATCTCTCACTTAATCAATTCCCTGCCACTGCAGGGAGCTCATACAACTCAGTTCCTCCTATTCTTTTCCTGTGACATGTGATAATTTAGTTTCCTGTAGGCTGTAATATTTTGGTCATTGGGTTTAGAGTGTGCGTGCTGGGAGGTGTTGGTGGCCTCTGACGTGCAGGAGGTCTGATTAGATGATCTCATGGTCCCTTCTGGCCTTAAACTCTATGATTTACTCCTCCCCTGTGCCTCAGTTTCTCTAGCTGTAAAATGGGGTTGGGAGAGGTAAGACAATGTAAGGACAACACTTTGCAAACCTCACTTGGCAGGATAGCTATGGAAATAAAGTTATTATTGGACTCTGCTCCTCTTTAACCTCAGTGGGAAGGGCAGGGTTTTCAACATTTGGGGAGAGAATGCAGATAAGACAGTCCCTCTTTCAAAAGGACAGCTTAAGCAGCACTCGGGTGAGGTGACAGGAGGATAGCAGTTAAGAGCATTACAGGTTACAGCTGGGCACCTGGCTCTGCAAAGTGCTCCCAGATATCTAATTATAACCTAGTGCACTGCTAAGTATAGGCTGACCGGGTAAGCTACAGTATAGGCTGTTTTATCTCTTTCTGAGCCCAGACGTTGGATCCCGCATGTCTCCTTAATTAAAGGGGTCCTGTTCCTCTGATATACCCGTGCCATGAAAATTCTCACTGCTGTAAGCCCTATTCTATTACTTTAAGCAGCATAAAAGGAATCTCCATAGTGATCAGCTACTTTGCTGGCATAACTCACTGCCTCAGTCCCTCCGCGCAGACCATGGGAAATATTTTATACAGTCATCCAAAAGTTTGATCCACGCAAACAGAGATTGCATCCAAATACTGTTGCTGTCATGTGGCATGCACAGTGGGCAGAAGGGAAGAGTGACTTGTTTACCCATGTACAGATGGTCCTCGCTGGGGTCATCTAGCACCTGTCAACACAAGTTAGAAGGATAATAAAGTGATTGCACATGGATAAAAAGCATTCTATATTTCCACAGGTCCATATCACCCATCAGAAAATAGTAAGAATAAATATAATTTAGTATCAGATAATTTAGGCGCAAAATGTATAGCTAAGGTTTTATTTACACACACACACACGCGTGCAAACACACAAAATAAATCTACGTCCACCTAGGGTTTCATGGTTGTCCCAATAGTGCACACCCTGGTCACTCAGAACTTCTTGACAACATCAGGGACAGAACTCAGACACTCTTGCTCTAAAAGCGCAGGCCTCTAACATTTGATGTCAGGGAGAATTACTCCATCAGTTGTAAGCAGTACATGGCATATGACTCAGAAGAGAACTATGGTATGGACATCAGCCAGTTCATCCCTCTGTATGTGTATGTTTGTCGGATAGATAGATTTTAAGTTTTTACACACACACACAAGCACGCACGCACAAGTTAAATACTTAAGTTGTATATGTGGATTCATGGAGAAATAAAGCAAAATGTGTTTTGTCTGGTTGATACCAGTTTAATTATGTTTTAAACCTACACCCCTGATGCGCCCATATCAGGTCAGCAGCTCCAGTTTGAGAACTGGCACTTTTCTCAAAGCCATTTCCCTTTAGGAATTCCAGTTCCCAACATCTTAATTTAAAACAGACATTTTTGCTTTGCTAATCTCACTAGTTCCTTCCCTCAAGGGAAAAGATAAGAGTGGGGGAAAAAATGTAGCTGTAACACAAAGGAAATAATATTTCTGGTATGTTTAAACATTTTATCTCACTTGTAAACCATCAAATTTGAATATGCATATTCATAGATCTTGATACTTTTTGCATGGTCAGTTTCATTAAAGCCAATATGTTTCCTAGGAGACGAATGAGGAATCTATCATTGGCATTACTCAAACTTTTCATAATTAATCTTTAAAGGATAAAGCATTAAAAGAACCAGAAGGGGAATTAGAAAACATCCAAGGGGATAGTGCATACTGTGATTCCACAGTAGATGCTGAAAGAGCAAATTGGAGCGGATGGATTACTCCTCAACTCAGAATGAAAAACCCCAGAGACATAATTGGGCATATGGCTTTAGAGCACCATTTACACTCCCTCAGCATTACAATCAAATTGTGCTATCTGCAGGTTCTGTACACAGAGCCTGCAGATTTCCTTCCACTGCTGAGTGCAGGGACCAAATCAAACAGACTCCTTTGCTGAAATAGATATAGGTATGAATAAAAATGATTCTCTCTTTGAGCCCCATCCTGAAAGATCCTCAGCACACTCAGCTCCCCCTGAAGTTAATGAGTTCAGGATGCTCAGCACTACACAGGAGGTATGCAGCACCTTGAAGCTTCAGGGCCTTTGTACAGGGGCTGATCCAGGATTATAGAATGGGGCTGGGATTTAAGGCACTTGATGCAGACGAGGAGAAATTACACTTTTTACTGCCTTCCTACAGCAACAACAAAACAATCACTTAGAGCGTACGTGGTCTCTCGCACAGAATCCCTGGAAACACCACTCCCCTCATCCCCAAAATGGACTTGAGCTTTTACATTTCCCCCCAAAATCCAATTGTTTTTGCAGTCAGTCACAAAAACCAACATTCTTCCAAAAATCACCATTTTAAAATGGAGGAAAACAAGCATCTGATTCTGAGATATAGGAACCAGACCCACGATTTCATCTTGACTGGTAAATAGAGATGCTCCTAGGTTACCATTTCTCTTTCAGACTGATGCATACGGAGTGCCTTGCAACACAGAGATCCTTTTATTCCCAGTGTCCAAGCATGACTGGATTGCAAATCCAGCGTGAATGTCCACAAAACAGGTTACTGAAGCCCACAGAAAACTAATTGCACATGCATCCCTCCATGTAAATTCACAGATATTAAGGTCAGAAGGGACCATTATGATCATCTAGTCCGACCTCCTGCACAACGCAGGCCACAGAATCTCACCCACCCACTCCTGCGAAAAACCGCACCTATGTCTGAGCTATTGAAGTCCTCAAATCGTGGTTTAAAGACTTCAAGGAGCAGAGAATCCTCCAGCAAGTGACCCGTGCCCCATGCTACAGAGGAAGGCGAAAAACCTCCAGGGCCTCTTCCAATCTTCCCTGGAGGAAAATTCCTTCCCGACTCCAAATATGGTGATCAGCTAAACCCTAAGCATGTGGGCAAGATTCACCAGCCAGATACTCAGGAAAGAATTTTCTGTAGTAACTCAGATCCCACCCCATCTACAAACAGGCATTGCTTGAGTCAAGCTAAACGCCTGAATGCCCTGAAGATTTTAGTTATTATTTACTACTTATTTATTTTAAAGATGGCCCTTCAACCACACTGGACAGATCAATATAGGAATGGCTTTCCGGATGACAAACGTCCTGCCAGCAAGGAACACCCGTATTCTGCACTGAACGCCTCCAGGCCCCTGCACACCCTAATATTGTAATTGCAAGTTAACATTTCAGCCACTCTCACCTCCACCAGTTTCACTACATTAGGATGGTCCAGCTTTTTCAAGATGGCGATCTCTTGGTGCACCTGCTCAATAGGCCCTTTTGGTTCCAAACAGCCTTCAGATGTGGCTTTGGCACCTCGAGGAGGTGGGCGGCCTGTTTAAAATGGTAAAGATACAGGAGGCAGGTAGCACAAGACAAGTAATAGAAACTGACAGCTGATACATGTGGCTGAGCCAAGGTTGCACCTCACCAACAGTCACAGGATAAAAGGCCTGATCTTCAGGGGTGCAAAGTTTTCCCCTCTCCCCCTGACTTCTCTGGGCATTGCAGGTGTTGGGCACCTCTCAGGAGCATGCCATGATGCATGTATTTGAATAAACCGAGTGCACCGCAAAATACACTAACAGAGATCATTTGAAAGAGAGAAAAGCCAAATCATTGCTTAATACGCATGGTCACTGATGACCTTACCAAGACAAATATCTTCATTTAATTTCAATAGTGTCTGAGATACTATCTGAAGAATAGCACAAAATGCAGATGATCAAAATTCCCAACTCCCCAATTTTTGCAGGCAAGAATTTATTTATTTTGTCTGTTGAGTCTTTACATTTATGCCATCAGAGTGGAATTTCGCCCAGAGACTGACACTTCTTCTTAGCGTGTGTGCAACATGGCTCAGGTGACGTGTGACCAGCATACATCACCAAATTTGGTCTACTGGTTGGATCATTAGCTAGACACAGCACAACTAAGTGACTTGTCCAAAGTCACACAGGAGGTCTGTCTGAGCCAGGAACAGAGCCGAGATCTTCTGGTTCCCAGTCCAGTGCCCTAACCCTCAAATCAACCTTCCCTCCATCTCTCCAGCCCTCGCCCCAAACCTCCAACATCAATATACACAAAATTCAGCACTGCCACAAAGCACTTTCCAACCAGGATATCTGCCTCATACATATATGATAATTCTGCTGTCAGAGACCGTGGGGCTGTATGTTTCCCCCACCCCACCATCTCTGCTGCTCAGCCGTAGATCTCATTAGTTCTCCACACACCAGACAGCCATTTGTCACTTACGTGGAAACCCTGCTTGTCTCATGAGCTTCTTTTTGGAAAGAACTTTCATTGCCTGCAATACAATTAATATGTAAATAGATTCTGTCACTGCTATTGCAAAGAACTCACATGTCTAGGTTGAAACCTCGCTTTTGGGGGCAGACGCTGGATCTTTGTGCAAAGCCAAATGGGCCTGGTGTAGGGGATGAGAAGAGAGCGCAAACCTCATAGGACAAAGAAGTGTTTTTGATCCATCTTCAGAAGCACTGGGGAGACATTGTTCTGCTCACATACAGCATCTTCAGGGGCAGCTCCCCCATGATACCCCTAAATACCTGAGGGGCATATCTTTCCCTCTCTTGTGTCTCCCAGTCTCTTCTCTCCCCACATCCCAGAACCTTCTCTCCCCCTTCCCCCAGGTTCTCAGCCCCCTTCTGGTCTCGCCACCAGGTTCACCCACCTAAGATCTTGACTCTACCAGGGCAGCATGACCTTCAGGCAGGTCTTGCTCCTGCTTGGTGCCCCTGGGCCAGCTGAGAAACGCTCCTCCCACACCTCATCAGCTAGCTAAGCAACACATTCTCTCCCCTCCAAGGCAAGCTGATGCATCTTCTTCCACATCCCTGGCTTCTGCAGCTGGGTGAGGAGAGCAGGGAGAGTCTCTAAGCTGCAGGATTTCTGCCTGCCAAACAAGGGAGGCAGCAGCCTCTGGCCTTGCTGTTTGGTTGGTGCATGCTATTAGATCTGGTGCGCAGCGCAGAAAAGCTAAAAAGGTGGGTGTCAGATCAGGGAGCTAGAGAGCAGGCTGGAACGCTCACGACTCCATCCAGAAGCTGGAGGTGAGGCAGGTCCGCCCCTGCACCCAGCACTAGACTATACTCCACCAGAGAACCTCTACTAATAATACTCACATAGTAGGTGTTGTCATCTTCATTGTACGCGAGCTTCACAACCCCATAGGAGCCCTAGAAAAATACACCAGCAGCCACAGGTTACTGACTGGGGACCGTCAGAGAAACACATTAGCCACCATGGCTCCCACTATCGGTGAAAATGAGGTCACTCTCTGGACTCCTTTGTAGGCCCCACAGATTCACAATGACTGTGGGGCTCCTCCCTCTGCTCCAGCACAGCCAAAAGGTAACCCCCAAGTTTGAACTCAGCATGGCACAGAACATTTCCACGCCACCTGCCCACTAGCAATAAAAACACAGCAGGTTTCAAGTGCTGTAGCCCCTCAGGCTCCAATGCAGGGAGGTCACCTGAGAGTCCTGACACACCAGCAGCCATCTTGGGGACATTCCTGAGCAGGGAATCACCACAGGTGCCGACCAACCTATTAAAAAGCTCTGTTAGAGAGGTTAAAAGCATAGGGCCAGATCACCCTTTTGCATGGGAAATTATACCTGCTGTGTTTCACTGGACTAGAAATTAACCTTTTAGCACAACTGAAAACAGGTGTAATTGCATAAAGTAGCAGGAGTGAAGACATTTAATGGAGTATACTTATGAAGGTGTGAGCTGGCTTAGGATAAAATAAATTAAATAGTCCGCCCTGAAACTCCCAGCCTAATGCTCGTATGCCAAAACTGTAAAGTATTCACCTTTCCGATTTCATCTTTCAATTTATATTGATTAAGCTGCACACAGTCCTATGAAAGGAGGAAAAAAAAGTTTGACATGAACCAGTGGCATAACAAAAACAATCATGTATTTATTTGCATTTTTTTTTTTTTTTTGCACAGGAAAAAGAAATGCATTATTCATAAACAGAGCTCCAAAAAAGCTCGAGACATCAAAAGCACCATTAGAGTCAATTAACCTAGAGAGGTAAAAATACAATCCTGAAAGAGGAACAGCCTCTTAAATCACAGATGTAATGTTCTTTAGACAATAAATGTCATCTTTTACTCTGCAGATTACTGTATTTGTTAGGTAATGTAAATCCATTCAGATTGTAACTATAATGTTTGATTTCATTAGCAATAAATGACAGCCATTTGCCAAGATTGGGAATTTCTACACATGGCTAATTACTGACGTTCAAGTGATCATTCTCAATAAGAACCACTCACATGAAATAGGCATATAAAGATCAGTAGCTGAAATGAACAGGTTATAAACCTATCTGAGTGCACCAGGCCTTGTAAGCTGTGGAAAGTTTACTCCTTAACTAACAGCTCGTGACTAACTTCCAGATCCCTTTATTACGTCTAACACACTGTCCAGCAGACTTTCACTACCTGTTCTGTGTTAGAGACGACAGGTTCTGGGCATGCAATGCAGTATATCTGCTCACTGTTTCAGACTGTGTTTTTTTACATTCACATTTCCCATGCACTGGGCTGAAGATCAAATCCACCCACCTCTGAACATTGTTTCCAGCACCAATAAGCCCCTCATTTTGCTGTCTTTTTACCATAATTAACAACGAGTTAATTATCCATGAAGAACTCAAACCAGTTACTGAGACCATGTCCTCACTACCACTTTTGTCAATATAACTTATATCGCTCAGGGGGGTGAAAAAACCCCCCCACCCTCCTGAGCGACGTAAGTTACACCAACAGAAACACCAGTGTGGACGGCATTATGTTGGCGGTAGCTATGCTGGTGGGAGAGCTTCTGCCACTCACTGGAGGTGGTGTTATTATGTCAATAAGAGAACTCTCTCCAATCAGCATAATGCAGCTACAGCTGTAAGCTCGCTAGTGTAGACATGGTCTTTGTAATGACCAATTCCTCAAGGGTTAACACTCCAATCTGAACCCTCCTATGAAATGCCTTTTTTTGGAAAAGCACACGAGGCACAACCATGCAAAGCGCTGACTCATTTATTTAGGCCCAAGCCTCTGCTCCCATGAGCATCAATGGCAAAACTCCCATTAACTGCAGTGTGGTTGGAGGAGGCCTTTATTGACCTCACTAGGAGCGTCAGGGTGATCAGCACCTTGCAACATAACATGTTATCTTGTATAGTGAGCATTTGATTATTCTGCGTTATTGCTTTTCAGAACTGATAACTACACTTTGCTATTTCAGGTACAAGGGATAGGGCCCCGTGCCAGCCTTGAATGAGATATTGCTTAGGAAGATGTCTCTTTTTAAGCTAACTGACCACATGCCTCCCACCCATTGTATAAAACATGCACAGATTTATTGCCAGAAGATGAGCGTTAATAGCATAACTGCATTTTCCTTTCAAATATATAATTAAGCAAGAATGGGCAGGAGGTATTAATTCCGCCCACCTCTCTTTTTAATCAGCTGCTGTTGTCAGAGATCACAGAACTCCTTATACAGATTCCTAAAGAGTCTCTCATTCCCCTCCGCCCCCCTTCATCACATGCCCCAATCTGTGGTACTGTCGGCTGTGATAAATACTGCACGAGTTTCATGAATATAACCACACACACACACACACACAGAGACTGTGAAGAATCTTTGTTTGGGGGAGTTAGGGCAGGTACACAGGATTCTCCCAACGTTCAAGTTGCATAGAGAAACTCATGATGCATAAATGAGTTGCAATCCCCATACTAGCTGCTACATTCACAGAAGAGAAGCCAGCGTGTCCTGGTTCAGAGTGGTATGGTCTAGTGGTCCAAGCACAGGATTGGAAGCCAGGAACTCAGGAGTTCTACTCAGAGCTGGGATCAGACTGCCCCAGAAGAGCCCTTGGACAAGTCACAACCACAAGGCAGTCTGGCTTGCTGGGGACAGTGCAGGCAGGGAACTGTACAGCCTGGAGCAACTCCAGTCAGGAGGGAAAGAGAGGGACATCTGATTATACAATAAATTCAGGAGTCCCAAAGACCTCTGGCTGCACCCTATTCTGAATTTCCTTTAAAGTTAGCAAAATACTCTATTGAAAGAGGACCCCTCCATGAATTAGAGATTGTGTCAAAAGCAACAGGCTAAAAGCATCCTTAATCAACAAGACTGCAGAAGTAGTAACTGGTTTATACTCAGGAAAGCCACATATCACAGAAATGCAGAGTCTGTGCTAAATGTTAAATTACATAGGATATATGTTTCCTTACCTGAAAACCTGTAATAGAAACTTTATTTGATTCCACTGTCGGCCTCCGGGGCAACCGAGGAGAAGAATGTGGAGATGTAACTGGAGAATAAGGGAGAGATAGGTAAATGTAACGTTCATTCACATCTGCATTGCTATTAGGTGACTGAAATCTTTCCTGTTGAGATAGTTTTTGACCTCAAAGATTCAGCTTGGCTTCCTTGGCTTCCTTGTTACCTCTGGGGGCCCCCTAGAGTGCCAGGAACACCCTCCCCTGCAAGACCCTGGCTATCAGACACCATCATCTCTTCACCACAGCGTTCCACATGCTCATCTTTCTCCTGCCTGTCCTGTCCCCACTCCTCACCTGGGGCACCAGTCGAATCATACTCTGTCACCACAACAACAGACTCCATGCCCAAGTACTCAATGGTCAGTGACAACAAGCTACACAGATAGTCAGGTGCCTTCCTGCACTCGCTGGGCGGTTCATCGTAACAAATGGGTCTCTCGGTGGAAGGTCTGCTGGGAACACATGATGGCATGATCCACTGGCCAGCTTCATCCCAACTGATGGCGTAGCTCCATCAGAGATAGTAATCTAAAAGCATAAGAAATAGTTAGCAGCAACTTTGTAATGCCATACCTATTGGCCATGCATCACTCATAGGCTTGTTTAAAGACAAGGGTTACTGTTAGCTGGATGTTTAACTGATCTAACAATTTGTTTGAAAGTCAATAATTCTTCTGGCATTTGTCACTCTATAGAATTATTCACTAATCATCCAAGGAGCACCACGGAGTTGGCAATTTGACAGGTGGCAGTTTTCCATCCGAGGCAGTAGCGATCCAGTTCATTCCTATTAACGTTAGCAGAGATGGGGCCAAGACAAACCTCAAGGTTTGGGTTCGGATCAGAATTTGAAGCTAGACCCAATCTCTGTAATGTGCTAAATACTAACACCCATGAAATCTGGGAAGGTTTGGATTCAGATCTGGATTTCAAACCCAAGTTCTGGAGCATCTGGATCTGGGGTACAGAGAGCATGAATTTCAGATTCAAGGTTTGGGGCCCTTCCCTAATTATTGATGTAGTGCCCTGAGCATATCTGATGCTTTACAGAAATAAAGGAAACGGTTCATGCCCCCAAAAGCTTACAATCCAAATCAGACAAGAAAAGAAAAGGACCAAGACAAAGATGTGGTGGGACGGACAAGGGTTAGAAGTAAGAATTATGTCATTTGTTTTGTACTTCTGCATAGGCAGCTTGTTAGGTCTGTTTCTTGTTTAATAAGGTCAGGCTCCAGAAGAGGAGAAGACAGCCTTGGAGTGAGGTCACTTGGGGCCATTAAAGGTCCCGTGGCACTTTTTGTAACAGCAGACGTTAGCATCTAATTGTAACTTGAATTAGAACTGGGCAAGGACACTAGGACTGTCTCCCTAAATGCCCCTTGCGTTTTCAGTTAGACATGCTGGTCTTCCTTACTTTCTGAGGGACTGCTGGATGGTGTTGCTGTGAGTTCTTAAATAGCTACTGCATCCAACCAATGGCTGCATTTCAGTGGCAAGCGAAGTAAATGCTATACATTCCTTACTTATGTCACAGAGACATGGTGAGACTTAATATCTGCAATGTGCTTTGAGATCCTTGAATGAGAACTGCTCAGTATTGTTGCTGTTTGAATTATTATTATGAGGCTTTTATTTAATGTTGATGATCCACTATTAGCACAACAGGGTAAAAGCTAAGACAAGGTATAAACATTTGGCTAGGACTCTCACATAACTGATTCCCAGAATGCAGAAAGAAACGTTTAGACAGTAATATTCCTTTTACTCTAACCTATATAAACAACCCTGAGCATCAGCATCAAGATCTTTAAGAAAAGCCAGACACCATAGCCTGATCCTATTGACAGTCAGGGGAGTTGTTCACCAACTTCAGTAGGGTCAGAATCAGGCCCTCTGCTCTCAGATGCATAGATGCAACTACAATGAATATCAATGGGCGTTACCGTATTTTTTTTTGTATTCCACTAGCATCCAATGGTCCAATCAGGATCATGCCCTCTTGTGCTAGGCAACGGGGAAAAGACAGTCCCTTTCCAGAAGGTTTTTTATGGTCCTGAGACTAGTACTCAGTATCTTCAAAGACCAGGTCCTTATTTGGACTAGGGCCCTGACTCCGAAATCTGGTCTGGGTGGGCAGAACTCTGCACCTGTCCAGGACACCATTGAAGCCAATGGGACAACACATGGGCACAAAGATCCGATTGGTTATTTTTTTAGGTCCAAATCCCGCAATCAACCACATTGTTTTAGCTTATCCTCTATCCATTCTTTGCTTTCTATATTTTCACATTTTAGTTTTTTTTTTTTAATTAGATTTATGAACCATGGAAATGACTGCGAAATTAACTTTGTTAAAAATAATAATAAATAATAAATAATAATAATAATAGTCAAGTCTCTATGGCTCTGATGCATTAGAGACAATTCAATAGAGTTATTTCTTTGAAAACCATCAAGGTGAAATTAAGCAGTGGAGTCTTTGCTTGTCCAAGGTGGATTGCTGTAGAAACCCTGTGAATGACCCCCGTGTCATCTGGATGAGACAGCATTTCCCAGGTGCCAGAAACAACTTGGCTGAGATAACAGGCTAGGAGTTTTATTTGAGCAAGGCTGGAATACACAGGCAGAAAGAGGACTGCTTTTCCCACTGCAACACAATTTTAGTTTTAATTTCTAGGTTGACAAGTTGCCACCAGTAAAAAAAAAAACAAAAAAACCCACCTCAAACAATGATTTATTTATTTATTTTTGCCGTGTTGTTCCAACACCTCAGTAAGGAGGCTGCTTAAAATTAGATCCACTTGTCTAAAATTAAAATTTCCAGTATGTTGTGCCCTCTGGCATAGCTGCTCTGAATCAATATAGTAGAAATTAAGTCAAATACAAAAAACAAGCAGTCTCTTTCCCTCTTAAAAAGTCTTTATAATTGCATAATTGCCATTTCAGACACAGAATCGTCTGTATAAAGGAGACCATTTGCTCTGAAGCTGGAATGGCCCACTGACAAAACTATGCTGCTTTCTTTGACACGTCACAGTTTACTGCTTGCAGATTAAGAGACAAAGAAGAAAAAGAAATTAGAATACAGTGAAAGACACAAATAAAACCAGTTCTTAGCAGAAAGGGTAAATTATTTATTTAAGAAGTGATAGATTCAGCTGTCCCTTGCTGTTCAAAAAAGATGGGATGCCTAATACTCCACTAGATAGGAATTTTTTCTATCCGGCAGGAAGTCTGTTATTGATGTGTGCTAGCTAGGACGCTGTGCTATTTGGCTTGGAGCAAAGCTGCTTGTATCTATCTATTTTGCAGATGTGTTCCTGGACCTCTGTTCTCAGCCAAGAAGCCTCCAGGTTTAGCAGCTGCTACATTAAGTTCAGGTTGTTGATGTGTATTGGAGGCCCATGGTGCCCCCATGGTATGGCGTCAGGAGTGCAAAGATGCCACCGAAATTAAAGATTTAAACGTTAACTGTTTGTGAGGAAGATTGTAGTGGACCCAGCACAGCAGCAAGCTGGTCCTTTCCACTGCACATAGAGCCTGACTTCGATGGAGCAGGATCAATGGATACTTCATGGGATCTTTTCCACTGAGCCCTCATTTTTGTTGTTGCTAGGGAAAGGCATAAATAAAGCACACCCCCACATCTGCATGTGCAAAATTAAAGGCAAGGTTTGAAAAAGCAGGCTCTGGCAGCTCAGTCCTGCCATGTGCGAAGAGCCTCCAAACTACATAAAACTTCCTTAGAAATTCAGGGTGCTCAGCATCTGGAGAGTCCAATCCTGCTGCCAGCCACTGCAGTCATGGTCCAAATAAATTCTCATCAAGTTCAGGGGGAGCTGGCCCAGGCCTTATATGTTGAGTGTGAGCATTCCTGCTGCTGCCAGCAAATCCATGGAACAAAACTGATTAGGAGCAGAGCCGCTGCACTAGTAAATGACACAGGACTTGTGAATCCATTAGAACTGCACAGCACAAGTGCATTTTAATGCACTCCCTCGAGTGGTGCATTAAGAAAACTGAAAAGCAAACAAGCAAAGAGAGCAGATGGCTCTTAAAGGCTGGTTTCCATTTGCTGTAGGTTCTTTTAGGAGCCACGCCAGTTTGCAGAGATAAATAGCTTTCCCATTAGCCAGGAACCATTGCCAAAGCGCTGCGCCCTGCCCGCCCACCATTCACCGCCACCGCACTTCAGAAACCACACCAAACAAGGAAGAACCTGGGCGTTTCTCATTCATGGGGCATAGCGAGATGAACCTGAAAGAAGTGGAAAGCTGGCTTGCCCTTGATGTGGTGTATTGCAAAGGCCCGAGCTAAGGAGGATCACAGATAAGCATACACACCCCAGAATGCTATCAGCTGGCCATCACATTCTGCCCATATCACCACAATTATCCAAACCTAGACTTGTCATTGTATGCCGTGGGCCCACGCAGGGCTTGGGCTACTTATCAGAAATGTTAGATTTTGCAGCTAGTCTTTACCCAACAGAAAATAGTTTCCAGCCCTTCAGAAAGGGGATGAAATGAAGTCAGAGCAATATCCATCGAGGTGGTGAACATTTGTACATTTAAGCCCCACACTGGGCCTCCACAAACAGAAGAGGGTGTGTGGGTGGTTGCAGCATTGGCAAGCCTATATACCAATACATGACCTCTGCCCTTGTGGAGGCAAGTGGGACCCTGAGAAGGAGTACCAGAACGGAAGGGCTGCACAGCCGCTCTGCACCCAGCTCCCTCATTGAGAGATGGATTTTACCACTCACACTCCACCTGCAGAAAACATGGCTTTCTTTGGGTCTTACGTAGGTGACATGAATTTTCACTGGTAGTGGTTTAAACTACCGTGCTGCTTTGCATTTGTTTCTGGTACCTGCCAGGGTTTTATAGCAATAAGAAAGTAGAGATTTCCGAAAGTGCTCAGTGCACCAATTTACGCCTCCTACATTACGGGAGATGGCAACGTTCACCTGCTTTGTAAGGTTAATACAGACACAGCCATAACTAGCCACTTGCTTGTCACATTAGAATCTTTTTTCATTCATAGGGCAGCTGCTTGAAGACTAGCTGGCATTAGAAGGCTCATGGTGAACAGTTCTGGGCTAATACCGTGTAAAAGTAAATTTAAAGTCACAAAGTATCAGCAACACTTTAGAGCAGAGAGAGTGCACTGGACTTGGGGAGTTAATTGGCTTGACAAGGCTAAACATATCAAGGCTGATTAATTCAAGTAGGCTTCCTGTGCTCTGTAAGCAGGCTAAAGATGATCAGACCCTCAACACAAAGCTTTATGTTTAAGAATCGTGGCACTTTACTCAGGCAGGAGCAAGAAAGAAAATCCACAGACTTCCTTACCTATGTTGTTCTGGGCAGGGGGAACTGGGCCTGAGAATTGGGAGGGAAACGTGTCATCTTAGATGACACAATGACCAAATTAGACCCCCCACACAAATATTCCACAAACCCGTTGCCTTTCAAGAACAGCCAGTTCATGGGAATGTGCAGAATCTAATGATAATGCAGTCTGTTTTTCTTTTTAATAAGCATATGGGGAATCTGAGGAGGAGGACATAAATTTAATCAGCTGGAGAAAAAAAAAGGCAAAGCTGGACTGGAAACGAATTACTTTGAGAAGGAAAATGCATTTGCTTGTCTCTCCATTGTTGCAAACACCCCGTAATCCCATCAACGGCACACATGTGGAACACAGGCACATTCTGGTGTTGGATCAAAGCATGCTCCAAATATGCAAATGGAATAGGTACCTTGTTTCAGAGCCACACACGTGGAAAATCCTCAAGAAGCAGAACAGTCTGGTGTGTATAATTTTTTATTGGCACGTTTTGCCTGTTGGCTGCTTTCTATACATAAGCCATACCCACTGCAGTAAGACTATTAAGGACAAACAATTGCACATCTAATTCACAAATAAGTGAAGTAATAAAATGAAAGAGTTCCATGTAATGCTGGTATCACTCAAAGTCCACATGGCTTAACAAAATGGTATGGGCGTGAGGTTGACCTTAGTGAGGAGGAGGAGGAGGAGAAGCAGTCTGACATTTATAGAATGCCTTTCCCCATCCGAAGGATGCAGAGTATATATTGGAATTATATAAACCCTCACTTTGCACACCACTGAAATGCAGCCACCTACGGAGTGGAACATGGCAACTGCTTAACAGCACAAAATAAAACTACACAATATTTGATGGCAGGGAGCAAAAACAACTCCTTTGCAAGTTATTTGTTCATTGATACTATGCCTGTCAAAACTGTAGTTGAGTGCTTCCTAGTAACGTTACATGCAAAATGAAATCTGTAGCATCAGAGGATGACTTATCAATTCATCAAACACACTGAATGCAGAAGAACGCAGAGAGGAAAAGCAGCTAAGGGTAAAAGTTTTAATGGATAAAGAACATGCTTAGAGTTTACAGGCAGTGAACATCTTGCAAAGCTAAGAAAGGCTGGGAACAGGAAGCTGATGCAAGGGAAGAGAAACTTTCTGGACACGTTTATAGACGCTTGGTGCCAAATTCACAGCTGGCCAGAGAGGATGCATTTCCATAACTCAGTGGAGTTACCCTCACTTAAGCCAGTGGTGAATAAAGCATTTGATCCTCCACAAGGGCTTGCGTTTTGTTCATTTTTAGCTCAAAAGATTCCAGCTTCTCCAGTTTGATAGCTGAAGAGTTTCAGGGGAACAGAAAGTGGGCAGGGCCGGGGGGAGGAGGGGAAAGCATACATTCCTTGTTTACACTTGACTCCCCTGAGATGGCTTTCTGACTCAGACAGAATTCCCTTACAGGTTTTAGTTTATTTTAGTTTCATATATTTTTTAAAGGTGGTACCAATGAACATGAGGGACTGGCAGTACTGTGTAGAGCCAGTCATCTCCTTCCCAATGTCCTTCAGTCCTGATCTGCAGTTCTCTCAGCAATCCTAACTCTAGACTCTAATACAACCCTGCCAATGCTCTTATTGTTAAGTGATAGGCACGGTGCAGAGGTCATCGTCTCTACCATTACAGACAAGATCAGCTCACACATATAATATACAGGAAGAAGATCCAATTCAGAGCAGCAGCATCATCCCTGCTGCTCATGACTTGAGCCTTTTTAGGGTCCTTAAAATGAGAATACCCAGTGATCTCAGCCCGGATTTAAATCCAGACCCCAGAGATTAAAGCCAAGCACAGTTACTCATCACCCCACTTAGCTCTTGCTTCTCTGAATCTTCAGTATCTAGGCAGTTTCATTTCTCGACATATGTGGATGGAGCAAGTGATAAAAAGATAGCAACAGACACATTGCTATGTGCTTTCATTCCCACCACTCACCGACCCCTTTTGACAGTCTCATCAGCAAAGCCAAGTACTGAATAAGGACTCTGATCTGTCCTAGCAAACAAGAAGACTGGGGAGGGGGTGCGTGTTATGGAAACCTGGACTGCCACTGTCAGTGCTGTTCCTGGCCCGTGGGTCGACAGACAAATATAGGCTCCAGAGCTGTTAATCTAGCATCTTTTAACAGCAATAAATTGACTTAAAGAAAACCAAAAAACTGAGTCAGACTAACTCCAGTTCATAGTAACGCAAATAGTATCATATCTCATCATCTGGGAGCCAGAATTAAGAAAGTCAGTCATTAGCATATCCCCTGGGGCCAGCTCATTGGAGTCATTTCTGAAAATGGTATGAGCTAGCATACTATGTGTGCTGCAATGGCTAATACTTCCCCAGTTTGGGGGGGAGGGGGAGGGAAATGGATGATCTTGGGGCTAAACCTAAGGACTGGGTCTAAGGAGAGCTGGGTTCCACTGCTAACACTGCCAAGGACTTCCTGTGTGACCTTGGGCAAGTCACTTCACTTCTCTGTGCCCCAATTCCCCATCTGTTAAATAAGGATAATCTATTATTTGCATTGTGTTAAACACCTCAGAGCCTAGGAATTGACCAGGATACCATTGTGCTAGGGACTGTACAAACACCAAAAAGATGCAAAGAATGACTGAAGACAGATCCAAGCTCACTTTTGGACTCCCTGGTTCCCTCCCTCCCCCCACCTGAATAGGCGTTTGCCTTGTTATGTCTTGACTAATCTAATAGCAAACAATGTACTATTTTTTTCTGCATCCTGGTTAAAAGTTAACCAGAGAACAATGGAGATCAGTTGCCACATTTTCGCTAGACAAAGAACAGTCATCATTTCACTTTTTGTGATCAAAGGGGCTCTCATTACTTCCAAGAACAAGATGACAAAAATACGATTTGTAATAATGGTGGCACTGATCACATGCCACCTCTTCCTACAGGCTAACGAAAACCTTGATGGAAACACGCTGTAGTACACAAAGACTATATCTACATTAGATTTTTTGATAGAAATCTCTCACCATTGCACTTACATTTGTGCAACTCAGAACAGTTTGATAACACGGCGATAAAAATGCCAGAGGCCAACTGAGTCCTGCCTAGGGTAGCCAGGTGTCTGGTTTTCGACCAGAATGCCTGGTTGAAAAGGGACCCTGGCAGCTCCAGAGAGCACTGCTAACCGGGCCGTTAAAAGTGGTCAGCGGTGCAGCGGGGCTAAGACAGGCTCCCTACCTGCTCAGCTCTGCATGGCTCCTGGAAGCAGCAGCATGTCCCCTCTCTGGCTCCTACGCGTAGGGGCAGCCAGGGGGTTCTATACGCTATCCCCGCCCCAAGTGCCAGTTCTGCAGCTCCCATTGGCCGGGAACTGCCGCCAATGGAAGCTGCGAGGGTGGTGCCTGCAGATGATACAGTGCACACCACACACAGCCACCTGGCTATAGCTCCATGTAGGAGCTGGAGGGGGGAACATGCCACTGCTTCCAGGAGCTGCCTGGAGTCTGCACCCCAACTCCCTGCCCCAGCCCTGATCCTCCTCCTGCCCTCCAACCCACTCGATCCCTGCCTGGAGCAACCTCCTGCACCCAAAACATCTCATCCTCAGACCCACCTCAGAGCCTGCACCCCCAGCTGGAGCCCTCATCCCCTCCTGCACCCCAACCCCCTGAGCCAGCCCAGTGAAAATGAGCAAGTGAGTGAGGATGGGGAGAGTGAGTGACAGAGGGAAGAGGGACAGAGTGAGCGGGAGTGGGGCCTCAGAGGAGGGGGCAGGGCAAGGGTGTTCAGTTTTGTTCTAGTCCTGCCTCCACTTCTGAGCCCATCGTTGGGACCAGTGGGCCCCCATGAGGCTCGATCCACCAGTGAGGGGTGAACGCTAATAATCTTTGTTAACTGTTTGGTGAGTTATAGGGCTACTTCCCTCTGCCTTGCCCATCCAACAGAAAATGACAAGAGCGTGAAAATTAATGCAGGGGCTCAGCTGGGAGTTTGCATAACTCTGGGGGATTCCCAGAGGAGTCAAAAATGACATTTTACAAGAACTTCAAGAATCTTGATAAGAAACGTAAGAGCCACTGCTGGGAGAAAAACCACAGCCCTTATCTTGGTGAAGGTACGAATGCAGTACTGTGAAGCATTTGCAGATTGGAGGATACAGCTATTTCCTGCAGGCACGAAGACCTCAGATCAGCAAAGCACTTAAGCGCGTACTTAACTTTAAGCATATCAACAGTCCCATTGACTTCAATGAGACTACTCACAAGCTTAAAATTAGGCCCATGCTTAAGCGCTTTGCTAAATTAGGGCCTGGGTGGTGTTACGTGAGGTACTCAGCCTCCTTAGCTCCCATTCGCATTAGCTCCAGTGTCTTGGTCAAATTCCAACAATGGAGTTCACAGCAGCAAGGTATATGAGAAATAGATCAAGCCTCCCACCTCCCAGTGAGCTGACTTGATGAATGTACCGAAAGAATTTTGAAATCTGATAGTTATTTAATTTTTTAAAATGCATGGTTAATAGAGCAGCAGCCAGCTCGAGTTTAGCAATTGCAGCACTTTGCCACCATAAAACAGAAAGGGTCTGGAAAACAAACAAAACACAAAACCCCAAAACCGATCCCCACCTCCCCAAAATAACTCCTCTGCATTGGTCTGATCGCCTGTCAGGTGAAGGAGAAAAGATGCCAGGGAACTTTGTGTCGGCAGCATCTGACGACTAAAAGCACCAATTATTGGGACTTTCCAGACGAGAATGCTGCTTGAATGCATGTGTACATGTATCACTCAATAATATGTTAGCTCCCTCCACTCACACCTAGCCAAGAGGAATCCTCCCAGGTTTCATTTTTAATAAGCTCTCCCTGCTAGTTAGATAATGGGAGATGCACTGAACTGCTTTGTGAACTCCACTTAAAAGTCATTATGCAGAATTGAGCTGAAAGCAAAGCCCCGATCCCCCAAAATGCTTTAACCATCTAATGAAAGTTGCGTTCCCTTGGATTGATATTGCTTGGCAAGATACTTAAGTTATTTGGTTACAAATGGGCTTTATTTTTAAACCTACATACCATATTCCTTTCAGGCATTTATGGCGAGGGGAATGGAAACCTAGAAGGACAGGCAGCCTTTTCACTTCTAGGACACTGACTGACTAACTGCAGGCCAGGTTGGGAGGAAAAGTAAGTATATTATGGTAGTGCTCAAAGACCTCAAATCCGTATTGGGGCCCCATTGTGCAAGGCACTGTACAAGCAAAGAAGAGACAATCTCTGCCCTCAGAGCTGAAGTGGTCCAATATTAAATGAGTTTGGTGGGTCTCTGTTCAGCTCCTGGTAGACTGGAGGCATCACCACCAGAACTACCAGAAAAAATTGTACTAATTGGCCCCCTTGCTGGTAGCCCCAGCAGAGAAGCCTAGGGTCCAGTAAGTCCTTGAGAATGACCTGCCTTCTCTCCCATTTCCCCCCTTGAAAGAGATCTCTCCAGGTCACAGACAGTGCTGCTCTCCCACCACGCTCTGTGGCTAGAGAAAACCACTCTCCAAAGCAGTTAATTAGCACCTTTGACCAGCACTCAATTTACTATTCACACATCCATGGAGACTATTGCTTTACTTAAGCTTTCTTGGATGCCTTAAATCCCAAGCCTAATCACAGCCATAGGATAGGGCTCCGGCTTCTATATCAGTTCATGAGTCTCAGCTAAGTATTTGCTGAACGGCTTTCAGCGGTTATTGCAAATCCCTGCCAGAGAGATCCCAAGGAAACGGAACCAGTTTGCTTGCTCACTGCTCTCCTGAGCTGTGAAATTGACCGGACCTTGTACTGTACTGAGCAGCATTTGTACAATACTGCAGATGAAATGCAGTAAAGGTAAATCCAGCAAGAACTGTGAAATAAATGAAATCCAAAGACAGGTGTTTTCAAGCCTCTGGGAGTGTATTACAGTACAAACCATTGAACAGGGGCTTGGCAAAGCCTCCAAGTTACTGATCTCATCAAACTCCACTGAACTTAAGTCTGGTTTTGTTCTAGTCGTAGCACAGAAGCTCCTCTCTGTGGACTTAGCTCAATATCGGTCTTAATTCTCTTTGAACTCAGTGCAGCCCCAAATCCAGCTAGCCACTCCATCCCTTAGGATCATCTCTGGCTCCCTCGGATCATAAAGCTCCTCCTTTCTAACCACTCATGGCACCAGATTTTGATCTCTGTTACACTAGCATAAACCCAGAAGGATTCTGCTGAAGCCAGTGGAATTACTCTGGATGTATACCTATGCAGCTCAGATTAGGCCCCGTCTCTGGTGATGGCTCATGCTCTGCTTAGACCCCTCTTCTAAGGAGGGCCACGCAGTCAGAGGCTCAGCTGTTTACTTTGTTCTTTTGCTGCCATTTTTATGATGGTGATGCTCAATACCATGTATACGTTTACAGCATTACTGGTACCTTCCTGACCTCTCTCTGGGTGTCTTAAGCAAGTAAGATTGTGGTTTTGCCTCTGTTTCCTTCAGATAACTCTCTCACTTTCAGTAAACGTGTAACTCCTCCATCTTCCCCCTCCTCAATTCACATTTCCCCTTTGCCTTTAACTGTAGTCATCCATGACCCTAAACTCTCTTCTTCCTCCTCCCACATCAGCAAGTTGCCTATCATCCCCTCAATGCTGCCTGTGTATCACTTCTGAACGAATCCTCATCTATGCCTTCATCTCCTCTTGCCTTCACTATGAGAAGTCTCACGTCTCTAGCCAGTTTCCAGCTCTCCAAACTGTGTGCACGGTCTGCAGTTGCCAGCCTCCTTGCATGCAACGCCTCCATAACTCCCCACTGGCCTCAGGATTTGCTTCAATTGCTTCCTCTTTAAAACTTTCTAAGGATTTTGCTCTCTCTCTTCTCCTGTCACTGCTTCTACTACTCTTGAGTATCAGCACGCAGCAAGTCCCTTTACTATTGGCCACTGATAGCGTGAAAGCCTTCTCCTCTGCAGCTCATGTCGTTCTGAATCTCTCAACCTCACTGACTCCATTTCTTTTCAGATTTAATCTGAAATGGTCTTTCCTTCTGATCCAAACAATCTAAGTCTTTTAAGTACTTACATAGCGCCCACATGACCATAGCTTAGTGCCTCACAGTCTTTCATGTATTTCTCCTCATAGCACCCTTGTGAGGCGAGGCAGTGCTATTTCCCCCCACTTTACAGATGGGGAACTGAGGCACTGAGAGACTAAAGACAGGAAGTCTGTGGTGGAACAGGAAGCTGAACCCTGGCGCCCCACACCCCAGACTAGAGATCTAATCACTGGACCATTCTTCTCAACTCTGCTCATACTTATTAACGATCAAATTATTTTGAGATAAACAATAAAAATGATGCTGTGATTCTACACAGTGCTTTCCAGAGGATTTTCGAAGGCTGTACAAAGGATAAGCTGCATTAGAGAGAGAAATATTCTGAAAATTACAGAATGAGAGAATTAAAATAGATCCTCATGCTAAAACGCAAACATGCTCAAGACAGCATTTATCAAGAAATCTCGACAGTCTCTGAGTATTACTAAAGGGAAAATGAGAAGCACACTCTATGCAGTTCCCTCAGATAGTGCTTTATAGAAAGGGTAACTTAAACCGTGTGGCTAGAGTCCTGGACTGAGACTCAGTGGACGGAGATCTGTGCCTCAGTTTCCCCATCTGTAAAATGGGAATAATGATACTAACCTCCAAGCTTTGAGATCTATGGATAAATATCATTATACAAGAACTAGGTATTGTTATTTTAGGTTCAGGTCATAACATTATAGAAAAGGGCATTTTGTTTGGTGGAGAGTGAAATCACTTAGGTAAACTAGGAAGACTTGGCCATTGATAGCCACAAGTGATCTGAACTTGCAGTAAGGGGAGAATAGGCCCATTAATTTAATCAAAACAAATATAGATAAGTACACACTCTGCTACACAGCAGACACGCACAGAGCAGACAGAAGGAGGAGGAAGTACACGTAATGTCATCTCAGCTGAGATAAATACCAACCACTCTCCTCATTCTGGACCGAGAACGTCCAATGGTATCCTGAGGGAGAGTAAATGTGCTGGCTGCTCTACGTGCAGAAGGAAAAAAAAAAAAAACTATTGGGAAAAAGAATCAGAGCAACCGCTTGAAGGCACAAGAAGTTTTCAATCCTCCCCCAGCTCCACCACCAGAGTGAAACTGTGGGAGATGCGGAGACATTCTCATGCCCCGGGAGAGTACAGAGAGTTGCGTCAGTAGTAGACTATAGGACAGAGGTGGGCAAACTGCGGCCCATGGGACCCTCCTGCCTGGCCCGGGAGGCTAGTCCCCGGCCCCTTCCCTGCTGTTCACCCTCCCCCGCAGCCTCAGCACGCTGCACTGGGCGGCCTGGCAGCCCAATTGCAGAGCCTGGCCTGACCCGTGCTCTGGGCAGCGCAGCTGTATCACCGCCAGCCACCAGTGCTCCAGGCAGCGTGGTAAGGGGGGGTTGGATAGAGGGCAGGGGAGTTTGGGGGCGATGGTCAGGGCGGTCAGAGGGCGGGGGTGGGAGGGTGGAGGGTGTCAGATAGGACTAGGAGGCGAGGGCTGGGCCATGCCTGGCTGCTTGGGGAGACACAGCCTCCCCTAACCGGCCCTCCATACAATTTTGGAAACCTGATGTGGCCCTCAGGCCAAAAAATTTGCCCGCCCCTGCCATAGGAGATACAAGTCAGATCAACAAGAAGGCCCCAGTGGCCGTAAAAGTGGCCAGAGCTAGAAATCAGGATGCAATGCAAAATGAAACAAATAGGAGCTAGGGTGGGAGGCTAGAGGGAAACCTGACTGTTAAAGGGTTTACTAAACACGGCTGCTTCAGACACATATGGAGCTGCAGGGAAACCTAGAACAAGGAAGGGGGCGGTTGCTACTAACATTAAAACATTAGCATATTGCACCTGTTTGTTAAACTCATGACAAAATCTGGAACAATCCTAAAAAAAGGGTGAACACAGGCCTACAGCAGTGGGTCTATTTTTAAAAGAAAGCTATAGGGGAGACTAATTTAATGGTGGCCACTTCGGCTCTGGAATTATTTGTATCGTTCCTATTCCCAGAACATACAAACACAAATAATCAGTTTATAAACTGATTGCTACTGCCCAGAGAGTTAGACTGATGTTCTTGCAGCTCCCACATCTCCATTTAGAGAGACACCACACCAGGTCAAAACTGGCCCCAACTTTACATTTTCTTAGGATGAAAATGGTTATTTAAAAAAAAAAAGTCTTTGTCAAACCTAGATCCAATGGGAAGAATGCGGGGAGGGGGGGGGTTTACTCCAACAGAAGCATTTTCTTAACTAACCCTCCCTCATCAGAGTTTGCCACCCGAACATTGGCACGTTAGGCTAGTGCATAAAAACCCAGACACCCGAGTAGAAACAGAAGTGAAAACTAGTTTCCTTTTTCCCCAACCCGAGAAAAATTCAAAAATGGTTGTGTGCGTGCTGGGGATGGGAACAGGTGCTGCAAGTTCCTTAGCCCCTAGGGTCTGAAGAGCCTGTCAGTCTGGCTGCTGTGGGGTTGTGTGTTGCTGTTTAGTTGGTTTGGGTTTTTTGGCAGGGTGGGGAAGAGGCCACTCGACTTTCAGCTAATGAAGTGGGGGGCCGGGGATTTGATTTCTTCCCAGCCATCACTATCATGGGTGTTTGAGAGGACAGGGCTTGACGGGGGGGAGGATAAGGAATGAGCCCCCACCCACACACAGATTTGAAAGAGGGCAGATCCAAGCTAGGCTCCCCCTAAGGGCATGCGGACTAAGCTAATTCAGGGGTGCATATTCCTATATGGCAACAGCTGCTGGGTTCTGCACGTGGGCGCCCCATCCGCGCAGCATTCCCAGGCCCAGGGAGCTGGAGAGGATCCCAGCTCACCTCTCAGCCCCCAGCCCCAGCTGAGTGACAAGCACCGGCCACTAGAGCCAAACAAAGCCAGGCCAGTTACAGAGGCAGTGCTGAGTCTCTCTCACCAGGTTTCCATCCCATGTCCTTTGTGGGTGTCCCCCCTCCGCCGCCCCCAGTATCTTATTCGTTTCCCTCCCAGCATGGTCCCTGCATCACATCACTACAGGGAACCGCCTTACCACACAACACAGAGCCATCAGCTCAGCCACCCTTCACAGCCCCATCCCCTCCACCGAGCTGCAGCTCCCCTTCCACCCAGCATCGCCCCGCCAGCCAATCCCAGGCCTCGCTTTGTCCCTCTCCGGTACTTTGGGGTCCACCCTCTGCACTAGCCAAGGATGCAGCACCATCCAGCCCGGAGATAGCGGGGAATACCGCCCGCCCGGGCGGCGTGCCCCTCCCTTCCCCAGGGCAAAGCGACTCCCCTTCTCTGGGCTGGCCCAGGCCTCCCCTGCCAGCCAGACACTGGATGCAAAACCCGCTCACTCCCTCCATCCCCTCCCTGCGCCCGCACCCCGCCCGGAGCGCACTCCCAATTGCAGGGCAGAGCAAGAATTAAGCCCCTCCACCCACCGACCAGCGGAAAACGCTGCCGCCGGTCTCCGGTGTCTGGCTCCCTTCACGGGAACAGGAGCGAGCTGCATGCCCGCCTCGCCCCGGAGCCCCTGCTTACCTAGCAAGCGCTCCCGGGCGCAGCCCCAGCTCGCTTCTTCTGGGTCTCCATTGCGCTGCGATCCCCACCTTCCCCCGGCGCAGCAGCTCTTCCCCCAGCTGCTGCCAGCGACACCTCGATTGGCTGCGACTGGGAGATTTTCCGGCCCAGAAGGAGAGAGTCAGATTTCACCAGCACCCTCGTTATTGGCCGCTGCAAAGCCAGAGCTTCGCTGACTGGCCCAGATGTGCAGCCTGCAGGCTGGTCTCTCCCAGCGCCTTTTTGCTTTCAATTTTGCTCTCAAGCTGTAGAGACAGCGGCAGATGCCAGCAGGGAATGGAAAACAGGGGCGGCACTCAAGACACGCGCTCTCTGTTATATCCTCGTGTGCTTGAGTGTGCCTGTCTCCCTCGGTTTCTTTACAGATCCCTCATTGTTCACCATTTAGAAAAGCCATTTCCGGGGAATAACTTCTTCCCTGGCCTTCTGGCTAAGGATAAATTTTGTTCAGCCTGTTTGATCAGTTTAACAATCAAAATGATACTTAGAAATTAGTCCAGCTTTTCCTCCACGGAGCCCACACAACTTTACAAAGGAAAATATAATAATCTTCATTTTGATGATGAGGAAACACAGAAGTAGCTTCCCCCAAAGGCACACAGTAAACCAGGGGCAGAATGGAGACCAGAACCCAAGTCTCTGGAATTCTCAGCCCTAGCCTCAGGGCCAATGTAATGTCCCCTTTAAAAGGGGGTGCAAGTCCATCCCATGCAAGCAGATAAAGTTCATCCAGGATTCTGTATGCACAGGCTAATCAATTTAAAAAAAAAAAAAAAGTGGGTGAAAGCCTGGCCTACTGAAGTGCATGGGAGTTTTGCCATTCACTCAGTAAAGCCAGGATTTCAACCTGTACTTATGTTTTGGCCAAACCAGGTTCTAACAAGAGTAGGCAGCCAAAGACAAGACCAAGCCATGTTTAAACAATGAAGCTCTAGACTATATACAGAGCTAGGGTACAGTATGGTTTCTGAACACTGCTTAGGTCTGGCCACAGTGACCCATCAGGCTATGAGAGAATTCCTATTTGAGGTCAACAAAGCAAAAACTGTGTTTAAGGAGTCTTCTTTAAAACTTTGCGTGAGTAGGTGTGTAAGAGAGAGGGGAGGAGAGGTTCACTAGTTGCTGATGTGACCCCAGTAGCGTAAGTCTTTTCTATCTCCACTTCTTGATCCTAAACAACTTTAAGCACAAGCAAAAAAGTGGCCATTTTCAGCCTTTATTCTCTAGCTGCAGATTATACAGCTCATGAGTCAACCTCATTCCCCCCTGCAGCAGCAAGATTGCCACAGATAGTTCACATCCAGATTTCCGCCCCCTACACGAGTACAGTACGAAGCAACTTGGGGCCCTACACATTGTAAAACTAGTCCTGGAAGTGTAACAGTGAAATCTTCAGCAAATGTACACACACTTACAGCCACTACTTTATGGGACAGACTCTCAGTGTTTGGCAGCAACTAGCACTGTCCATATGAGAAGATAAAGATCGCAAACTACTTCAAAGCATATTACACCATACTGTACATCACAAAATATAAACACAGAAAATGTGAGGGACAAATGCATTACCATCCTGCCCATTACTGAAATAGGTTTTAAATGCCCCACTGCACTCCAGCTCCCATCCAGGATTACAACTACTTTCCAAACAGAGTGTGTCAACTTTTGGCCCTACCAATATCTTGCCTACCTCTCTTGAAAGGTGTTCTGAGGAAAATTGATTAAAATGATTGTGAAGCACTTCAAGATTGGATCCAAGGAGCTATAAAATGCAGCAGGAATGTTAAAGCAACCATCCTCTCTTTAAATTATGAGAAAAAGAGAGCATAGCAGTTCATAAACTTAATTCCTCTCCTTGCCTACATCTGCATGTCATTGCCAAATCTAGTACCAACCTTTGCAGTGAGATCCCCTGCTTTGTTAGTTCTAACAATGACGTCTTTCTTGCCAAACCCACTCCTATTTCACACCATGGTAACTTTGTTTTCAAACTGTAGAGATCAGATTAACTGGACCATCTCACAAAGTGAGAAAAGCAGGCAAGCTTCAGAGACACATCCCCCACACGGAGCGAACACAGCATCGCCTCACACCTTGTGTTTTGCTTTCAGACCTCTTCAAAGGCATCACTTCAAGGTTCTACACTTCAACATCAGTCCATTTTCCAGATCAATATTAACTATATGACTGAGATTTATTATTTTGACAAGAAACCTTTATCATTATAGAAGCTGGACAGACCTACAACTGTAATGTAAGTGCTAGGAGGTGTTCTAGAGTCGACTATTTCACAGGATTATGGATTGAAGTTCAAGTGCTTTCCCATCAGAGGGGTTGAATAATGGCCAAAACACTGGTTTTATTTAAAATGGTGTCCTTATAAAGCTTCCTGCGTGGAACCAGAGTCACTTTTCACTGAGGTCTCAAATGCAGCTACTGTTTTAGAGTTGAAACACTGAGTTATCTGCCAACATCCACAGCGTGATGTAAACTAAAGAAAGGTTTAAAGCAATACTAAGCTACACTTATTCAGCCTCCCTTAAAATCTCATCTATACCAAATAAATCACAGTAACTCCGCTGAAGTCAGTAGATTTAGTTTTCATCTTATTTGCACCAGTTAACAATAAACTACCTCTTAATTTAGCACTTTTCATCTGTAGATCTCAAAGTGCTTTACAGGAGCAAAAAGTATCCTACGGAGGCACAGTGATGTGAAACTACTTACCCCACAGGCCAAGAACAGGACTCAGATTTCCTGAATCTCTATCCCCTGGACTCAGACTGCCCCCCAATATTTTATATGTGTGTGTGTGTGTGTAAACACAACCCCACCCACACACACTAGCTAAGCGTATGAAATCCCACAATATAGTAACATTTAAAATTAAAAAGTTTTCTTCTAAGGATGGATCCAACGATAGGTGAATTAAGCCTTAAGTTAGCTGTTGTCCTCATTTATCGATACAGAAATTGGAGTGAGTAAAGTGCACATACACCAGTGCCCATGAAACACATTCATTAATGCATCTGCAATAAAAACTCTTGTTTAAGTGGATATAGGTTCCCTCACTGCACCAAAATGAATCTACTATGTTTTACTTTTTCCTACTATTCTTTGCACATATATGTCTGTCTAGCACAACAGAAAGGGCAAGCAGTGGGACAAAGGTCCTGCATCAATAGGATTCCATTTCTTTCCCTTCTGCTAATATCTCTAGAAATAGTGCCTGCAGACAGATTAAACTCAAAGACACATTTTAAATGTAATTCTACATTCAAAGAAATGTCAGTTATTTTAAGTTAGCAGAAAGAACCTTTGTCTGTAATTTCTATTCTAATATCTCCATACTGTTTGCATTTACCAGCGTGTAAATCTCATTTGTTACAACAGGAATTTCTTGCATCACTACCCCTCCCCCCTCCACACCCTTTCCTGCCAATACCTCTTAGTTTTGGTCCTAGCGTTAAATCTGTGAACAACACAGGCATTTTCTTTAAAAATCTGATTCCTATTTTGTGACTACAATAGAGGACTACTTATTTAAAGAATAAAATGAGAAGTGTGCAAACTTCTACTTTCCACAAATCATTACAAGCAAAAAACAAAGTTTTCTAAACAGAAGAACATAGTTTATTTGTAATTATTTCCAAGCAGTGATGATTGAACATAATGAAGACATTTAAAAAAGGGGGCTGGGGGGTCAGCAGGAAAACGCAGAGGGAAGCTTCAGCTTTAAAACACTTCACTTAAAGGCATTAATTAACGGAACACCGTGAGCAGGCAGCTCCTGGTGCACTTGACGGAATAGCATGGCACATTTGTTTCTTTCTTGGGTCTTGCCCAGGGTGTGGAAGAGTCTGGCCTGAAAGTAAAGAACGTCTCTGAGCTGCTCTTTGCAGTCCACTTTTGCAAAATAAGTCTTGGCTTCATTTAGGTTCAGGATAGCTAATTCCAGAGCTGTCAAAATGGTGAGGAAATTCAATATTTAAAACTGTGTTCGTATAAACAGTACAATCCCACTCTAGGGAGGCCCATTATGGATTAATTTTTCAAATTAAAAGCACAGATTTTAGCAATTTATAAAATACTTGCTGATGTGGGAGAAATATTTTATTGCATCTTTTGTAAAAATAATGGTCTTGGCAACATGGGCATACAACTACAGCCTTTGCTATTCAAGCTTTGCTGCAAGGTATGGATGATAAAGTGTGCAGATTAACAATAACTATTGTAAATATTGAGCATTTTCAAGATGGACATTGTTCTTTTGGCCCCAGTGACATTGTGAGTCCAGATTCAGACCCTCCCCCCCGATCTTCCCATTCGGTAACACTACCTCCCTTGTTTTTGTTTTTATTTTATTACCGATGATGATATATCTTTGTACTATTAAAATTCAAATATCTAAATTGGATTGAGCTCAAAAGTCGAGAAGTATAAATGTGCATAATTATTCTTCACTCTACCTTCTGTCTTCTTTTGTGGAGAGTACGAAGCTGCAGAAGCAACCTGACATTTGGCCACCAAGAACATGGCACAGCCTTTATCCAGTACTGCCCCGTGAGCCAAGATAGGTTCTATCGCCGTATGCAGAATATTCAGTGCTTGTTCAGGAATACCAAGAATTAGCTGAAAGAGAAACATACTTTGCTGGTCTGAAATTGGTGCCCACAGGAAATAGCAGCCACTTCTGGTGAGGCCAACTAAGCCATTTGAACGCCACATCTGTTTTAAAAGGAACTGATAGTCCAGACAAGATTTTTAGCTTCTCTCCATAATCTTCTAAACTGTTCGCATTAGCAGAGATGAGGCACGGTGGTGGGGAATGCCAGTAGGAATCTGAATTGACTGGCAGACACTGCACAGTGTTGACAACCAGGATCCCCATCTGCCCAGAATAAGCAATATGAATGAACTCCATTAACCTGTGTTCCTTTTAAACCCAGCTCATGTCAACAAGTTCTGCTACTGCAAAGCCAACAAGATGGCATAAGAAATACCAATTGGAAAAGTGAAGGCAGTGCCAACTTATAACTGCATATTTTATAACATACTGAACCTAAAAGCCTCAATGACATTCAATTGTTTTTATAGACTTCCTTGAAAGATTTCACATTTTGAAATACATTTCGTTCTTTAAAAGCAATAACTGAACCCTGACAGGGTTATGTTCTTAAATCTAACAACAATAGCAATGATATCCAGATTGACAACATAAATGTTTGATTTGCAGCCTGTGAAAACATGTATCAAACTTACCTGGGAAAAAGCCAAGTTCAGAACAGTTTCAGAGGCCAAGTACTGTAGACGGTATTCTCTAGAAAGAGCGAGAGCCTGAAGCAGGACAGGCAGTGCTATTGTATGACATGAAGATCTCCAGTAAAGCTCTGCTATTGACAGAAGTACACTAAACAAAAAGAAGGGAAAAAAAAAAAAAGTAAAGTGACTCAGTTTTGCTGAAAATTTTGAAGTGTTTCCCCACCACACTAACCTCCAGAGAACAAGTAAGTGGAAGTCAATTATTTATCCCTAATAGTACTCTCTCATTTATTCTTAATAAGTTACAATACCACATGCACAATACATTTGAATTTCATCCTTAAAATGGATTCCACCAATTACCATGAATAAAATACTATTGTGAAAAGTAACACTGAAAATTATGATGACACAGAGTAGAGAGAAACAATCTCTCTAAGTCTATTTTAGGCACAGTTGGTTTGTGTGGCTCTTTCACTCAACAGGGGAATTAACCCCCCCCCCCCTTTTTCTTTTATTAAAGGAAATTGTGGTTGCAAAACACCCACCCTTGACAGATTTAGTACTTGAAACTACTTTGAATTTAGTTTGAAAAGACTACTACATTTCAGCTTCAAAATATCCTTTATATCAATTTTTTAATTTTGTTATAACCCCTCCGCCCCGCAAACAAACCACTCATACCCCACACATGCCATAGGTAAACCCCCCCCGCCCCAACCTGAAAGTTGAATGTTCACACTGTCCATGAAGAATTCAATTCATACGTCCACTTTGATGATGGAAGTTTACCTATCATACTTCATTTCGGAGCTAAAACTCAGCTTGCTGAGTGCAAGCATGTGTACTTAGGGGCCATTCCAAATGACTTTTAAAAGTGTTGGTACCAGCAAGTTCATTTAGCTCAGCAAATGAAAGCACATTTGTATTGCCACGGTAATGCTTCATTTTATCACCACCCAAAGTTTTACATTTAATAATTCTTCTATACTACATTTAATAAATCAGAATAGTCTCTTATCCAAACGGTGGATAAACTACAAATTAGTGAAGAAGTACAGAACAGATTGTGACTATTGATGTTAATTAGTGTAAAGTAGCTTTAATATTCAAGGAAGTCTCTAGAAATTAACTGTTCTTACCTAATCACCATCTCAGTGTTTTTTATATTTTGGCAGTGGATCAACAGTTTCTGCAAAAGTTTGTGCGCCTCTGACATTTGATTCTGAGCTTTCAATACAATGGCTTTTCTACAATAAAAAGAATTCCATTACCAGATGTTAATATTTTAGACTCAATCCTTCACTTGGATGCAATGGAAAAGCACGCTAGTGTTTTGTGTACTCAGCTTCTACACCTGTAAAAGTGCTTTCTACCCCTGTAAAAGTGCTTTCTACCCAAGTGTGTAAAAATATAACCAAGGCCTGGGTGGGGATGTTCTGTTAATAACATGTAACTTTTAGATAGCCCTTTTCATCCACAGATCTCAAAGCACTTTATAAAGGGAAGGGAAGTATTCCCTCTATTTTACAGATGGGGTAACAGGCAGAAATGAAGTAACTTGCCCATGGTCACACTGTAGGTCAATGGCAAAACCAGGAATAGACCCCAAGTCTCCTAATTTTTTATACAAATTAGGTATTGCACCCAACTCTTGGGATAGCCACAGTGAACAGATTTCAAAATAAATATATTAATGCAATCATAGAATAAATTTATTAACAATTAGGGCGTAAATGCTTTGTAGCCATTAAAATAACCCCAGGGAGGTGGGTTATTTATTTCAGTGGGATATTATTGCAAGATTTTTCTGTAGGTTGATGGTTTCTTACCTGTACACTCCTTCTATGCTATTAAGTGCTGTAATTCCTGCCACAAAAGAATCGGCGACATGGTATTTGCCATCATTCATAGCTCTATCAAACTGTATTTTCTGATCAAACAGCATCCACAGCTAAACCAAGAGTGTACAGAAATAAGTTTTAAGGAGAAATGCTGAATGTTCATTTTGCGATCCAAAGTTAAATCAACAGATATTAAATAGGGCTGCCAATTGCAGTTAGCTCATGAGATTAACTCAAACAAATTAATTGCGATCAAAAAATTTAATCGCAATTAATCGCAGTTTTAATCACACTGTTAAACAATAGAATACCAATTGAAATTTATTAAATAGTTTGGCCATTTTTCTACATTTTCATATATATATTGTATTCTGTGTTGTAATTGAAATCGAAGTGTATATTATTTTTTATTACAAATATTTGCACTGTAAAAATGATAAAAGAAATAGTATTTTTCAATTCACCTCTTACAAGTACTGTAGTGCAAACTCTGTCATGAAAGTGCAACTTACAAATGTAGATTTTTTTTGGTTACATAACTGCATTAAAGAACAAAACTATGTAAACCTTTTAGCGCCTACAAGTCTACTCAGTCCTACTTCTCGTTCAGCCAATCACTCAGACAAAGTTTGTTTACATTTACAGGCAATAATGCTGCCTGCTTCTTATTTACAATGTCACCAGAAAGCGAGAACAGACATTTGCATGGCACTTTTGTAGCTGGCATTGCAAGGTATTTATGTGCCAGGTATGCTAAACATTCATATGCCCCTTCATGCTTTGGCCACCATTCCAGAGAACATGCTCCCATGCTGATGATGCTTGTTAAAAAATAATGCAGTAATTAAATTTGTGACTGAACTCCTTGGGGGAGAATTCTAGTCCCCTGCTGTTTTATCTGCATTCTGCCATATATTTCATATTATAGCAGTCTCGGATGATGACCCAGCGCATGTTCATTTTAAGAACACTTTCACTGAAGATTTCACAAAATGCAAAGAAGGTACCAATGTGAGATTTGTAAAAATAGCTATAGCACTCAACCCAAGGTTTTAGAACCTTCCAAAAATCTGAGAGGGACGAGGTGTGGAGCATGTTTTTCAGAAGTCACACTCCGATGTGGAAACTACAGAAGCCGAACCACCAAAAAAAGAAAATCAACCTTCTGCCGGTGACATCTGATTCAGATAATGAAAACAAACATGCATCAGTCCGCACTACTTTGGATTATCATTGAGCAGAACCCGTCATCAGCATGAACGCATGACCCCTGGAATGGTGGTTGAAGCATGAAGGGACATATGAATCTTTAGCGCACCTGGCACGTAAATATCATGCAATGCCAGCTACAACAGTGCCATGTGAATGCCTCATCTCATTTTCAGATGACATTGTAAACAAGAAGCAGGCAGCATTATCTCCTGCAAATGTAAACAAACTTGTTTGTCCGAGCAAATAGGTGAACAATAAGTAGGACTGAGTGGACTTGTAGGCTCTGAAGTTTTACATTATTTTGTTTTTGAATGCAGTTTTTTGTACATAATTCTACATTTGTAAGTTCAACTTTCATGATAAAGAGATTGCACTACTGTACTTGTATTAGGTGAATTGAAAAATATTTCTTTTGTTTTACACAGTGCAAATACTTGTAATAAAAATAAATATAAAGTGAACACTACACTCTGTATTGTGTTGTAATTGAAATCAATATATTTCAAGATGTAGAAACATCCACAAGTATTGAAATAAATGATATTCTATTATTGTTTAAATCGCACAAATATTTTAATCACCTGACAGCCCTAATATTAAAGCACGCTATTTACAGACATAACTGACTATATTCCTGTTTATTAAAGAAGTTGTCCAAGTTTGTTGGATGTAACACATTGTATCAATAAACACCTTCATTGTATCAATAAACACCTTCAGCAGAAATGCGTAGGTCTACTAAAGAAATATGCAAAAGAACCGCAACAGAGCTTACAGGATCACATTTAAAATAAAACTCTTTCCTCTAATTATGTCCTGAATACTTGTTTTGCGGCAGTTTGACTCCCTTTGTAACGCAGAAAAAGAAAGATTGGAAAAAATAAGTTTGTTGGATCTAGAAAGCCTTAAAATGATGTAGATGCTGTCCTACAGATTTACCCCATTAGGGTGTTTCCCAGTTCCACACAGATCACAGCCTCTTCTCTTAGCTCAGAGTACTTGTATAGCACTTTGAACTTCAAGGCACTTTACAAATATTTAATCCTGATAATCCCCTGTGAGGGAGGTAAATATGATGTAGCTAGCATTACAGCTAAGCTGCACAGAAGGAACAGAGGGCATGGAAGGAAAATACAAATAGCTCTTCACTCTGAGGCACTAGTGAGATAACTTTCTCAAGTTTCAAACTGTGGTACATAATGTTTTCATGGCTTGCGTCTTTGTGCAAAATTTTTTAGGTTTCCCACTAGTGACAAGATTTACATGAAGCCAATTCAGATTATCTAATGAAAACACATTTTATACAGATACAGTGGAATTAAGATGCACTGAAAATCAGATCTTATCCCCAACATATAACTCTGGTTAAAATGTCATGTGAATGTGTATTTTCTCTATGCAATAAAAGCCACACGTTACCTGTGCATGCTGACTACTGGGAGGGAATCTCTCTTTTAAATGTTTCAGTATTTCTGAAGCAGCGGCAAAACATCCCTACCACACAAGAACAGGAGTATGATGAGCAAGTAATAGTGTAAGCACTATTTTCCTTTCCTTAATTTCATCCCTGTACTCTTAGACATAAACAGCTGTTAAGAAGAAAAGCTAAATTTCCCTCACCTGCCAAAAATGTTGATCAGAACCACACATGCACACAGTTCATCAATAAAAGCCACTTTTTAATCACAGATCTTTGATTCTTCCCCACTCACGTGATTTTTTGTGCAACTCAATGTAAGCCTCACCTGTTCTGCATGTAGCTCAGCCAGGTGACACAATACTACAGCAAAAGATTCTGTGTTATTCTGCTGAACACCCACATTTACAGCTTCTAGACTGTTCATGCTCAGCAACATCTGGGCTTGCTGAAGTGCCATGGTGCTACAGTGAGAAGAGCTTCATTTACTTTCAGGCAACAAACATCAGAGATTTTTAATCTACACTCCAAAGTCATGATAAATTGACACAGACTGCTTCTCTGGGCTTCTAGCTTTACAGTTTCCCCTTTTTGTTGTAAGTAACTGCTACCAGGACCTCCCCACTGGGCCAGCATATCGAGTGCTCACGAACAAGGCATCAACCCAGCTAAGACCTGAACATAGTTTCTATAAGGTGATGTTGAGGATGGGTAAATAGAGACATTAAAACTTTGTTCTATTTACAGATATAACATTGAGACTAAAATATCTCCTCCAGACTGTACCAGAGAGGTAGCCGTATTAGTCTGCATCCACAAAAACAACGAGGAGCCGGTGGCACCTTAAAGACTAAGGGATTTATTTGGGCATAAGCTTTCGTGGGTAAAAAACCCACTTCTTCTGTGCAAATAAATCTGTTAGTCTTTAAGGTGCCACCAGACTCCTCGTTGTTCCTCCAGACTGTGTTTTAAACGAGCTGAACTAGGAAAACAAAACAATTCCCCCAACCTCGCCTGAGTAATAGCCTATATACTTGGTTTCAGCACATTAAACAGATGCAGTCGCTTGTGCACTTGTATGACTGATGGTAAAGGCATTGCTTGAAACATTTAAAACATATATAAGAAACAAATCTGAGTTTGATGAGAGAAAATACCTGCGACCATATAGTCTCCAAATGGCAGTTTTCTGTGCTATACTAATATCAATAAGCTCTGACAAGCTATGTTTCCAGTGCAACAGATCAGAGTCCTTTAAGGCATCCATTAGCTTATTAGCGGTCTTTCCTGCAAAAGCTCTTTGCTGAACCAAGGACTGTATTCCCAGGGAAGCTAGATACTATGGAGAGGAAAATCAAAACAAACATATTAAACATATACATGCTACAACTAAGTAGGAAGCACAAACTATCAAAATTCCCACCTAAAAAAGCAAGTTATTATTCAATATAGATAACAAAATGCCATTACAGAGATTTCTTCATATACGCAGTTAACACCACCTTGTAAAGGGACGGAAAGGGAATCTGTAGTTTCCCACCCCACAGACCTGCAGCTGGTTATATTCGAGTCACTCCAGTGAAAAGTACTCACATGCACACTTGTGTGCGTGCGTGCATGCATGCGCACACACACAGGTTTCTGCTTTTCCCTCGCCACTCCCTCAAAAAAAAAAAAAAATACAATTTCCACCTTCCATGGCTGATACACCGTCTACACAATTAGTTCCCACTCCTTTGTCATATGCACCCCACCTGACTCCTCACTGCAACCCAGTTTCCCCCATGACTTCTACTTCCTCATCCCCAGCAATCTAGTGGCTGGGTTCTCTATTGGTTCTTGGGCGTCACAAAGTAGCCCTCTCTCTAAATAATCTAACGTCTGCTCTCAGTCTCCCCCATGTGAGCTACACTATTCCTTCTACTGCAGCTCGTTCTTTTATCTCAAACAGAAAAACGAGAGAGAGAGAGAGAGAGAGAGATAAACACATTCTAACAGCCAGGAGACGTGGAGGAAGCTGGCATAAGAATTGCTGAGAGAGGGCTGCCCTGCAAGACCCAGCAGCTGGGACAGGGTGAAAGCCGAAGATCCCTATGGAAGCAAATCCATTGTGGTTTTTAATTTAATTATGTTAAGAAGAAAGAAAGACAGATAGAACGAAAGAGGCAGATTTTGAAATCTAAAATAGATTGGGTTAAATCTCAGCTATATAGATTCCTAAGATCAGCAAAAAGAAAAGCTACAGATCATACACTATATGTGAGTGCACACCCCCCCTTCTCCTTGAATAGAGTTAAGGGATGAGAGACTTACTGGCAATCCAAAATGTACAGCTTTTTTCACAGAGTGTTCTAACAGGACACAGCTATCTGATCTCTTCTGCTCCAAAATGTACAGCCAACTCTGGTTTGGGAACAAGATAAAAACATCATTGCAAAGGCATGATGTAACATATGTTTGTGCAACGAGAGAGAGACACACACACACAAAAACTTGTGTGGTAACTTAAAACAAAACAAAACACAATTGACTTTTGAATCAAAGTCCCTCCTACAGAAGGCAGCAGCCCAGGAGGCTTCCATCTCAAGTCTGGAATGGTATAGAAAGTTATGCAAGGCACCCATATGGCTACCTTACACAGGACTTCTGGGATAATATCCTCTCTCAGCCCAAGAGACAGACTCACTCTCATGGAATGAGCCTTGCTAGAAAGTGGTGTTTTTCACCCTGGACGTACAAGTTTCCTCAATACAGTCTCAAAACCAACAAGACACTGAAGCCTTAGAACCTGCTCTGCTTCCCCAAGGAGAAACAGGTGACCTGTGTCACTTCGAGAGCTCCCTTCAGATAGATATGTTAACCCTTCTTCATATCAAGTGGACAACAGGAGCTCTTCTTTCTCCTCCCATGGATTGAATACAACAAAGTGCTTGAAACTTTCTGAGCCAAAAAGCCGAGCTTAAAACTGTGCCATAATGCTGCAGTGTGTTTGGGAGGCAAAGAAACTGCCATAGACTAGGCATCTTCATCAGGTGGATCACCCCTCTTAGCAAGAGCACTATTTACACTGCATAGATTTAGACAGGGACCTCTGCTGAGTGCTCTCTAGGTTGTAAATAAAAAAAATCACTATAACACTCTATTAGTCTATTATGGACAGGAAAGAACTGAAAAAGAAGCTGCCAGAAAGGAGAGCGAGACTAAAATCTTTGCCCTTTTCCTCTTTCCATTGGCTGAGAGCCTTTTATGCTCACTCTCAGGAGAGCAGAGGGATACTGGAAAAAGGGTTTTTAAAAATTATCTTGAACAAAGTTCTTAAAAGTGCAAAGACTAAAATATTCAAAGCATTGTGTATGGGTTTAAATGCATGACCCCCCACTAAAATCAAGCAGAGTTGCACAACTAAAAAAACCCCCAAACCTCAGGACAGCTCCTTGATATTTACTGAAGAAATAAAGTACCAAAAAAAAGTCATCCTGAGGCAGGGAAATAATATTTAAACTACTACCAAACACTTGACATAGCTACAGCAAATGCAACAAAAGTCTAATTGAGTCGAGAGACAGATGGTTAAGACAAAGGCAATGTATTCCTCTCCCCCCACCCCAAGCATGGCTGCCTTACCAAGCAATGCTGCAAGCAAACGTGATCATTGGACTCCTGTGCAATTCTGATGGCTTCCTGGAGAGCAAGCTCAGCTTGCCGACTATCAACAAATCAAAGATAGAGCACATTAATAGTCTGTTAACAATGACAAGTAGTATTATGAAGTCTCAAACATATGCTGATCTAAAGGATACATATCCCACTTAGAAGCGAACTCCAATTAAACAGTTCAGATGAGAGTATTTCCTCATATCCACTTTTTTGTTAGCCTCTACAGTTCATGAGAAATTAATTGTAACCCATTACTGGGCCTTAAAGCACATGTATATGTTCAAATATGCTCTGATATTATTCTGATGAGTGCCATATAAAATACCTGCCTAGGTAGAAAGTGTTTATACTCATAATCTTCCAGACCCACCTCCCATCACTACCAACTGTGATTTGTCCAGTCAGGTGGCAATGTATGCAGGCCTAAATTACAAGTTTCTTTGTGGGGAGGGACCTCTCTCATGTGTATGTGGAACACCATGCACATTTACAGCACTGAAAACAATAATACCCCCCTCTACCAAGAGGTTATTAAACAACAACAAAAAAAACCAACACCTGCAAAGTATACTCTCCAACTCATCTGATCATTATCACTGTGAGAGTAATAGGTTGGCAGCTACAGTTGCTCCTGAACATGTATCAGTTATAAGCAAGCACTCACACCTTCTGACCCCATGTGGTCGTGGGAGTGCAGCAGGTAAAGATCTAATTCCCTGGGAAACTGTTATAATTGGACATAAAAAGAACCTCAAAGCTTAGTATATTCCAAATGGTTCAGCCAACAGGAGGACCAAAAGGATGTTAAAATCAAATCAAGATTCAAGGACGGGTATAATCACAGCCCATCTGTGCTTGCTCCCCAACTACACAGAGTCCTCCTCCTCCTCCTCTCCTTATGTAACTTTCAGAAAACAATAGCAGCACAAGGTCTATCTGTTCAGTATAAGAGATGTAGCAACTTGTGTTTCTTAACTATGCAGCAAGATGTATTAACTTACTAATGGCCAAACCGACAATGCAGTGCAGCTAGATTAAGAGCAGCGTATCTCAGACTTCGGCCATAACCTTCATCTCCATTGCTTTTGCTTTCTGCTCCAGTGAGAATCAAACGGTCAAAATAGTGAAGGAGGCTGTGCGTTGAACTGAAGACATCTTGTACTCTAAGACTATTTAAGTAGCTTAAATAATGCTAAAATTTAAAGCAGAATCAGCTTTAATTAAAACAGAATTGGTAACACAATTTTTAGATTTTGTATCTTCTTACTGAGAAAGGTGGCAGTAGGATCGTCTATGAATGAGTGTGTGTTTAGCAGGAAACATCAATGCAAACTACACGATTTATACAGTTCAGAACTACTGGAATAAAGCTGACCATGTTTCCTTTATATCAAATGGCCCTGCTCCAAAATGGAACAAGGAAAGGCTTGCTCATCACAGCTAATATTTTCAACATCTCCCCACCAGTCAGTGGTCCTGAGGCAAGATGTCTATCTACAAGGTATGAACCTACAGCTCTTACTCATGTGAGACTGCTCACATGGGTAAGGGCTACAGGATCAGGCCCAAAACATGTAGTACAGGCCCATGACTGACATTATTCTGTCAAACATTTCGCTTTCAGAATTCAGACTTTTTAATAACCAGACCTGAAATTAATAGCCAGTGTACACTCCATCTAGTACTGATCACTGGTACATTTCTTATATTCACAGCGTTTAGGAGTGTAAACTGTTTCATGTTACGCACGACAACTTAATGTCAGAAAGACAAGTAAGTCTCAGGCCCCATTTCAAAAAGGAACTTAAACACATGCCTAACTTTTTGCACTAGAGTAGCACCACTCAAGTCAATGGAACTTGTGCTTGAAGTTGGACACGTGTAAGTTCCTAACTGAATTATGCTCTCTGTGTCTGTAGAAGGAGTCCCATCCTAAAATACTATATTAACATACACAGAGATAATACAGATACCTACAAATGTTTTGTATTTCAGTGTACACTACAAATTATACAAAATAAATTGTATTTTAGAAATAGGAAGAACTGCCCCATGAGCATGTTGGGTTGAGGCGGAAAGACACTTACTGCCTCAGCAAAGTCTGGATTAAACTTCAGCAAATTGTTCAATTCCTTTTGTAAAAATGCTGGAGTAAGAGCTTTTGTCTCGTCATTCTTTAATAAAGAAGCCTAGAATAAAAGGGCAAATAGTTGTTAAGTAACTAGGAATGGAGTGGTAGAACATTATATAAATAGATGCTAGTCAATTTATTATCTGTATAGCTTCAATTACATAAAATTTCATAAGGGTTGTGTCTGCTATCATGTTTAAATATTGCAAATGGCGATTTTACTCTCAATTAAATTGTAGTACTCACATTTAGAGACCACAATCGCTTTGACTAACATGGAAAAAACAGTTTAAGATAGAGATTTCTTCAAGTCTCTCTCTTTGGAGATTCATTATATTGGACTTCTGACTTAAATTTATACCTGACTGCTCACAAAAAAATTCAGGTAGCTATACAAAAACGATTCGTTTATTTGCTTTGGGAAGAATACTGATAAATGGGAAACTCAAAAAAAATTCCAGTTACTATAGCAATCATATGTGATCACAAGACTCCAAATCTCAGGAAAAATCACTGAACATTCCGATTTCTCTTGCTCCATAATATTGTCATTTTATTTGAAGAGGTGACTTCTATATACATGCATGATTACTATATAATGAATTAGTTAAAAATCTAGAATGAAGTGAAAATATACCACTGTAGTTAAATTCATAAATTTATATAACAGCACAGCAGCAAGAGTGTACACAAAAATTGTACACTAGATGTAGAATTAAAGAGACCAGTAGCATTTAACAATTACTTAGAGACTTTCAAATGTATAAGAAGTACTTTATGCTATTGTATATATTTAATATTGCTACCATGCTCCAGAGGTCTGATTGTGCTCTGTGTGTGTTTAGTTTCTCTGCATATATTTACTTGCAGGAATGATCAATGAAACAGGAAATTTTAAACATATTTTGGAGAAACCAATTGGAAAGTATAAACTACAAATATTTCCATTGGAAACCTGATTCTGAAACACTCATTCCACGACTTATGTGTCTAGTTAAAACAGTTTGAATATCAAGTACTCACAATGAATTATTCACACACGAGATACAAACCGAGAATTATTCAACAAAATAATTTCTAATTTATCCAAGAAAGTGTGACGTTTGTGGATCATTCATAAAACACAGAGGTGACATTTACATTATGAATTATTGCCCAGCGCTATTCAGAATTAACATACCTGCTGAGAAAGAAAATATTCTGCTTGCTTCTGGGAGAGAGGCCCACTACAAGATATTTCTTCTTCCCTGTTAAACAAACAATGGTTAGAAAATAAAAGCAGTGAAAAAGAATCAGAAGGCTACTGCTGTGTAGCTTATACTGTAGCTATAATAAAATAGGAACATTGGAGGGAGATACAAAAATAATTACATTTTATCAGAGGCCACACACACACACAATTTTAGTTTATAAAGTATTATGGTACATCATCAGTGCTCAACTGCAAGTGTGAAAAGTAACCAGGAGTACAGAGATTAAACTTTAATAAAAGAATAAAACCTGGCACATGGAAGCCACAATACAGTAGTCAGACACACAATTATTAGGTTTTAATAGACAAAAACTAAATACAGTATACAAATATGTCTGAAGAAAAACAGACATACCACCTTGATGTCTCAACTGGTAAAGAGACCATGTCTGAATTTTAATCTTCAGTCAGCAGAGACTATGAGCAACGTGAGCAGTGTTCATGATCATCTCAAGAAAGCTGATCACAAATAGGATCATGGCACTGTGCATAGCAAGATTAGCTCCAAAAAGCAACTGCTTTGCTAGAAACAGAACTTTGTTCAATGGGAAAACAGAAAAAAACAACAAAAAGTAAAACTCTGAGAACAATTAGATAGATTCCCTGCCTTCAGGAAAGCACAGAAAAGCTCAAGGACACAGAAAAGTCCAACTGCTGAAAACACAATGTGTATATGAAAACTACTTTTATTTAAAGATTATGTTGAAAAAAGTCACTTTTACTACATCAAAATCTTCATTGTTAGCGTTAATAATAGTATTAAGAGGGGACATACAAAATCAGAAGTGCTAAGAGAAGGGAGAGAAAGTGGCACCGCCATCTTATACAGTGGTACTATACTTAATTGAAAATAGAATTATTGCAGATTTTAGAGTTGCAGTTCAGAAACGCTGCCACATGGTGGCACCAAAGAAACTGAGTGGCCATCTCAGCACAAAAATATATATAAAAAAAAAGTTTATCTTGCTCTCTGCAAAAACTGACCATGACCCATCCTCTTCATATGAATTTGAATTCACCATTAATGAACGGTGCCATTGTAGAAAGATGAGAGTGCAGTATCGAATTCCCATCCACCTCCTTTTGTGCCATAATATAAAGCAAGCCACCTTACAATAAAAATAGTTGGAGCATTGTAGGATTCATACAAGGTTCAGGCACTCGGCAACATTTAGGGCACACCCGGAGTGTTGTGCAGGAGCTGTGCACACACAGCTCCTCTCAAGGGCATGAACCTTGGAATCTTGCCCAGATGACATGAACCGTGGGACGCCTCCCAGGACTGGGCTCAAGGGCCGAGAGCAAGGAATGCGGTAGATAGAAATTGGTAAATAAGAATGTTAAACAAAGCCAGTGTATTCCTTTTATCTGTTGGAGAATGTAAGGCGCAGGGGGAGAGAAAAAGAATAAAGGAGAGGGTGGAAAGCTGACAGGCAGAAGTCCGTTGGCAGACCAGCTTGCTTAAAGCTTTGTGTTGTCTTGTCATTGAACCACAACAACTGGCGCCCAAACGTGGGGCCCTCAGCACTCACCTCGCCTGGCAAGGGTTTCAGACGTGTCACTCATCCGCTTTGCGGATCCCGGTGAGTATTTTTCGTCGTGGTAAGTATGGGAAGCTCCCTCTCTGCTTTGCAAGTGCAACACCGCAATGAGCTACAGTATTTGCTGCGTAAGGCTCAGCATGATTGCCCCACTCGAGAACTCACTCTCCTGCTACAGGAGGTGAATGCCCAGTGCCCGTGGTACCCTGAAGCCAGAACCCTTAAACTAGCGGACTGGGAGCGGTTGGGCCAGACATTGCACAAAGAGCCTCGGGTGCCCGTGCAGGCTTTACATGCCTGGCACCTCTGCCGCGACGCGATACAGCGTGTCGCCTCAGACAGGCCCACCCTCGCGAGGCTGGTGATCTCGCCATTCCCGTCCGCTCCTGCAGCCATCCCCCCTCCTGGCGATGCAACACAGCGTGTCGCCTCGGAAAGGCCCTCTCCCACGCCAACAGAGGGGCTGCCGATCCCGCCAGCCCCGTCCGCTCCTGCAACCATCCCTCCCCCTGCTTCGCCCCCAGTGCCTCGATTACCACCGCCTCCCTTGCCTTCCCCACCGGAGCCGGTGTGTGATTACCATCCCCCCATGGGGCCCCATGCTCCGGGGCCCCCTGGGGGGTCGTCTGCATCTGCTCAGGGGCTTTCGCTGGTGCAACAAATGGTTCACGCAGCAAAGACTCGCTCAGATATTACAGCAGAGGAGCTGGCTGATCTGGTCTCAGTTTGTCCGGTGACCTGGCAGGATGATGGCCAGGGCAACCAGGTTGCAAACTGGGTCAGTTTGCCTTACTCGGTGATCAGAGAGGTAAAGAAAGCGATTCGTGACTTCAGTGAGACCGCGTACATACGTGGTAGTCAGGCCGAAGGGCTAGCTACTGGGTACACCCTGATCCCTGAAGATTGGAAGGCGCTGTTGCGCATGATGCTGACGCCCAGTCAGTATGTTATTTGGATTAGTGAGTATCGGCAGATGGCGGAACGCTAAGCCCGGGTATATAGAGAGCAAGGTATCATTTATGAGCACTTGGCAAGGGAGGGCCAGTTTGCTACCGTTCAGATGCAGTCTCAACTCCCTCAGGCCATCTTCCCCATTATTTCCACCTGCGCCCAGCATGCTTTCCGGAAGGTCCCGGATTCAGGCAAGCCTACCAAAAGCTTTGCCAGTATCCGTCAGGGTGCATCAGAGTCCTTTATGGATTTTACCAACAGATTGCAGGAGGCTATCCTCCGACAGGTGGATAGCCCTGCAGCAGCTCAGGAGATCCTGTTAAAAATGGCGGTTGAAAATGCGAATGAGGATTGCTGCCGTGCTCTCCAGGCGGCACAAGCCTCTGGAATTCTAGAGCTGTCAGACATGCTGCAGGCGTGTCAAATCATCGGCACACAAAGCTGGGATTCTGGCCGCCACCTTGCAGAAAAAGCGGTAAGGAGGGGAAGCGTTGTTACTGCTGCGGTAAGGAGGGTCACTTTCAGCGGGAGAGCCGCTCATCGATGGCGCCCGCCCGCCCCTCAAAGAAGTGCCCCAAGTGTCGGAAGGGCTATCACTGGGCTAATCAGTGTCGTAGCGGGTCGGGAAACTGCACGACGGGTCTCCCCCGAACCCAGGGCCAAACGGGGGTGTTTCCCACTCAGACAAGTGTTCCTCTGCCTTAAAATCCATAGATTCCATGAGGACGGCGACTGCTGGAAGTGCAGGGCTTGATTTGATTATGCAGGAGGACGCTGATTTTCAGTTGCCGGGGGAGGTTTGCGCCATACCTACACAAGTGACGGCACCTCTCCCTGCCGGATTTGTGGGTCTGGTTCTCCCTCGCTCACACGCTGGGAAACAGGGTTTTTTTGTCATCCCAGGGGTCACTGACGCCGATTACACCGACGTTATTAAGGTTCAGGTGTGAACCCATCTTCCGCAGTCACTCCCGCATGGACGGTCAATTGCGCAATTGATTTTAGTCCCCTATCAGGTGCCAGCCGCAGAGGATTGAGCCCGGGGCAGGAACGGCTTTGGATCGACGCTGTCTCAGTTGCCGTCTCACAACATGTCCTCTCCACTTGTTGCTCTAACAATGTCGGTCCACAACTGAGGTTTCGAGGGAACACTTCTCTTAAATAATGTTCCTTTTACAGGGCTGGTGGACACTGGAGCTGACGTTACGGTGACTCGCGATCCGGAGTGGCCGGTCAGTTGGCCAACAGTTCCTTCCAAAGAGTTGTGGGGAATCGGGGGTAGCAAACCCGGGCGCCAAAGTTTGTCTTGGGTCACGGTCTCTAAACCAGGAGGCCGTGCCCTTGCTACAGTTCGCCCTTTTGTACTCCCTATCCACCTCAATATTTGGGGCCGTGACTTACTTGTAAAGCTGGACACCACCCTCGATATTAATATATAATGGCCCAAAATCCTCCCTCACCCACCTTGCTATCCGCATTACCATTAGTATGGCAATCCTTAGAGCCCGTATGGATTGATCAGTGGCCCCTCCCCCTCGAAAAGCTGAAAGCGCTTCATTCACTTGTACAATAACATATACATGCATAGCGCTTGGAGAGCTTCACTAGTCCTTGGAACTAGCTGCTGCTATTTTGGCCTTTCAACTTTTTGCTGATTGTCCCTTTAATTTGATCGTGGACACACATTATGTTTATCAGGTAACTGATCATTTACCCCTTGCCCTCATCACCCCTCAGGTCGATGCGGACCTTCTTCGCCTGTTTTTGTCCTTACAGTATCTCCTCACCACTCGTAATTTCCCTTATTTTGTTGCTCATATTCGCAGTCATACCCCTCTGCCTGGGCTACTCACTGAAGGCAATGCGTGCGCTGATCGCGCGTTACATGGTCAGGTAAATTCCCTTTTTTCTGACCCCATCGAAAGCCATTTCTTTTTTCATCAGTCTGCCTCTGTTTTGGCCTGGCAGTTTTACATTCCTGCTGATCATGCACGTTCTATTGTTTGTTCCTGCCCCCACTGTGCCACTGCTGCCCCTACCTTTTCTTATGCCGTTAACCCCAGAGGTACCGCAGCGAATCAGCTGTGGCAAATGGTTGTCACTCACGTGCCACAATTCCGCCCCTATTCGTTTTTACATGTTTCCATTGATACCTATTCGGGATTCCTCTGGGTGACCCCACAGCGTGGGGAAGCCACTCCCAAAGTTATTCACCATTTGCTGGCCTGTTTCGCTGTTATGGGTCGCCCGAGCCAGATAAAAACGGATAATGCCCCAGCCTATTGCTCCACAGCCCTCTCCACCTTTTGTGCCCAATGGGACGTCCGTCTCAAACACGGGATCCCTTATAATTCCACAGGCCAAGCTATTGTTGAACGTGCAAATCGCACGCTAAAAACCTTGCTCAACAAACAATTAAAACAAGGGGAGCTGCGTCTCCGAACCTTAGGAGACATTCAGCAACAAATGCATATCCTTTTGTTTACTTTAAATAATTTAACGCTGAACGCAGCTCAGCAGACCCCCACGGATTGGCATTTTCATAAGTCCGAGGTACTGGAAAGACCGCGTGTCTATTACCGTCAGCTGCCCGATCCGCAATGGTTGGGCCCAGTACCTTTAATCACTTGGGGTCGGGGACATGCTGCTGTGTCTCTCCCTGCAGGACCGTTGTGGGTTCCGGCCTGGTCTGTGTGACTGGCACTGAAACAGCATGGCGTGGCACCAGGGGCTATCGAACCCCATACCGGAGTTTCAGCTGACCTTGGAGGAGAATGCGGTGCCTCCCGGGTCGACAACGGCGGGACGGAAACGGAGGAGGCGTAGCGTCCGAAGCCAGCCCGTGACTTGGGGAGCAGTAAAAGCATTGGTTGCCGCGGCTCAACGAAGACTGGCAGCAAACCAACAGCCAGAGACTCCTGAGACTTTGCTTGTGGCAATTCTCGCCCAAAATTACTGCTAATTCTGTATTGATTGTATGCCTTTTGTGCCTGCTATTTCCTGTAGGGGTTGGCTTGGGAGCGCTTCCTCCGTTACGGGCCCGAATGACATATAACCTATGGGAAAGGTTGGCTTCAATAGCAAATGTTACCCACTTTTGTTTATCTGATTTTGTAGCAGCTGAAAAATTGTTAGGTACGTGCCTTATTCCAGTATGTCATCACCCTGAGGAAATTGGGAATGAGATGATGCTCGCTGCTTACGCGAACCTCTCTTCCCAGTACTCTAGCATGGCTAATTGGGGCCCGGCCAATTACACTTTACCTTCTTAAGCTTATTTTTTGCTGTTGCTGTGTGCAATGTATTTCCTTTTTGTTAAGGCTTTGTCGAGACCCGCCCTGGCAGGCTCCACGAGTTATGACCTCGTCTGTCCGGGAGTTAATTGGCTTGCAAAAGCAAATTGATGGCTATCATGAGATGGCCGAGCACAAATAAACAAAAAAGGAGGGGATGTAGGATTCATACAAGGTTCAGGCACTCGGCAACATTCAGGGCACACCCAGAGTGTTGTGCAGGAGCTGTGCACACACAGCTCCTCTCAAGGGCATGAACCTTGGAATCTCGCCCAGATGACATGAACCGTGAGAAGCCTCCCAGGACTGGGCTCAAGGCCCAAGAGCAAGGAATGCGGTAGATAGAAATTGGTAAATAAGAATATTAAACAAAGCCAGTGTATTCCTTTTATCTGTTGGAGAATGTAATGCGCGGGGGGAGAGAAAAAGAATAAAGGAGAGGGTGGAAAGCTGACAGGCAGAAGTCCGTTGGCAGACCAGCTTGCTTGCTTGCTTAGAGCTTTGTGCTGTCTTGTCATTGAACCGCAAAAGGAGCATGAGATGTTCCATCCAGGTTAACTATTCCATAGGGTTTTTGGAGATGGCTGAGGTTAGCTTCTAAGAATGATGAAGGGGGGTTGGTTTTTCTAGTTTTGTTTTTTTAAGGTGGCTGGCTGAGTTCCTATTTGATCTATCATTTTAATGCTGCTGGGAGTTATGTTGTACTACTAATTATATGTTAGAGCACCTAGAACCTTGTATAAGTGGTTTTTTATTATTTTAATCTAAATAAATACATAGTTATTGAAAATTGCTTTCTGGAACCTGTAGTCTATATAGGCTACGCCTCCACACTGAAGATCAAAGCAGTTACAATCTGCTCTACTACCCGAGTTAGAATCCCAAAGGCTGTGCCTGCTTAGTTACCTGTGATAAACACACACATAAGGTTTATCGTGACATTAACAAAAGGTAGGATACTTCTTTAATGCGAGTGTGGCCTTCGGTTGGACAAAGTTTTGAATCCCTGTTTTGACATGTAAAGAGGAATTTTTAATACAATTAGTGTGGAAGACTCTCTAGAAAGTGGAAAGACTTTACGGAAATCATTAAAAATTACCTTAGAGGTACATCGAGTTCTTCTTTTTCCATTTTCCCTTCGAGTTCTTCAGTATTTGTCAGCTCCATATCGGTCTCATCAATTCCAGCTTTTTTCTCATCATTCTGATAGTACTGTTGAAGTGCAGTGTAAAGTTTATAGACCTGACTGAAAGAAAGCTTGTTGTATGCCAAGATCATGTGGCGCAGAAATAAACCTATACAAGGAAAATATGTTACATTTGAACACAGAGAAAGATAGCTAGTTGTGATGCCTAGTAGTTTTAGATCAGAGACTGAAAGTCAGTATTCCTGGTTCCAGCACTAACTGGGAGTGTCAACTTGCATTTCACTTCACCTCAGTATACTAATCTATAAAAGTGGCCCAATAATTCTCACTGCCTCTCAGGTGCATTGTCAAGCTTACCGTAGGGCCCAATTCCACAGGTAATCTGATCACAGAACTCCTATTAAGACCAATAAGAACCGCTAATGGTGTTGCAATGTGAAACATTTTTGAACAGATGCATTCTTTGTATACAGTTTTATTAAAAGCCTGAGTATTTGTCCTAAGTGGTGTGCTTGTAATTGTTTTTCAAATATAAAAAGAAAATCTGTATTATGAATGGATTTCCAGGACAAAAGTGAAAGAATATAAAATACTCACCTACTACACTTGTTTTGTGAACTTCTGGTTCTGTCCCAGTAAATGAATCTGAAAGGTCATCAAAAAATTGTTCCATGTCTTTCAACTCCCCTTCTGCCATCAGTTTTATCCTAAACAGGAAAAGAAGTTTATAGAAATGTTCCCTTCCAATCCTGACCACCAAAATAAATCTCACATGAAAAAAAACTTCCTTATTTCAGGTGTTGGAAGAATGAGACACAAACCTAAATGGAACCAAATGGTTATTAGTTCACTTATACCGAAAATGTTTCTAAATTTTTGAACATCTGGAAAAATGATCACCGATCACTTTAAAAAAAGAAATTGCATGTGATTTCTTTTTTATGTGGAAAGGAGAACTGTACAATGCACCAAATCACAACATATTAAATCATCAAAAGCATAGGTTGAGTGGTAGTTACTGTAAGGAAAAAATACGCTGTATGCTACACTTCCTTTCTGTCTTTTTTTTCCTTTCTAGTTTCCAAGGAAATACATTCTCTAAAAATCAACTAAGTTTAAAATATCTGTTACGTTTCTGTTACCAAAGTTTAAAGAAAGTGATTAAATCAATCATATAAAATCACAGATGCTAATAAAAAGGAAAAGCAATTAGATGACATGGCCCCATCTCTTTGGGGAAACAGGATACAGTCCCCAGCCAAAGGATAAATCAAATAAATTACCTTATTTGCACAGAATTTGCTAAATTAGGACAGGATTCTTCAATAGCCTTATGCAATCGTGACAATGTCATATCAGGACCCTATACAAAATAATAAATCAACTTTAGAAATCCAAACAGTCAATTTGGACCCAGAAAAAACAGCAGCTTTGCATCACTATACGTGTTAATGGCCGTTATAAAAAGGGCTGTGATCAATTTTCTCCATGTCTACTGGAGACAGGACAAGTAGTAATGGCTTAATCTACAGCAAGAGAGATAAAGATTAGGAAAAGCTTTCTACCTATAAGAACATCTGGAAAATAGTTAAGCTCTAGAATAGACTTCCAAGGGAGGCTGTGGAATACCAGGTTTCAGAGTAACAGCCATGTTAGTCTGTATTCGCAAAAAGAAAAGGAGGACTTGTGGCACCTTAGAGACAAACCAATTTATTTGAGCGTAAGCTTTCGTGAGTTACAGCTCACTTCATCGGATGCATACTGTGGAAACTGCAGAGACATTATATACACAAAGACCATGAAACAATACCTCCTCCCATCCCACTCTCCTGCTGGTAATAGCCCATCCAAAGTGACCACTCTCTTTACAGTGCGTATGATAATCAAGTTGGGCCATTTCCAGCACAAATCCCGGTTTTCTCACCCCCCACCCCTCTCCAAAAACCACACACACAAACTCACATCCGATGAAGTGAGCTGTAGCTCACGAAAGCTTATGCTTAAATAAATTGGTTAGTCTCTAAGGTGCCACAAGTACTCCTTTTCTTTTTACCATTATAATGCTGGAGGGAAAGCGGGGTTTAGAGTGGAGGCTGACAACTCGCAAACCCGCCACGTAATAACCTTGTGACCCCCGAGGGGTCCCAACTGCCAGTTTGAGAAACCCTGGTCTAGGTTTACTTGGTCCAGCCTCAGCACAGGGGGCTGGACTTGATAACTTCTATGATTCCATAATATCACAAAAACATAACAGCCCAGGCACAAAAATTCTTAGCGACCCTTATTACAGTAGCAGCATTCCTCTTGCCCAGTACCAAACGCACGCTTGCCCAGGTGAGGCGCAGGGAGAACTCTCTTCTGCAGCAGAATCCCCAACCCCAGCCCTTATTGGGGGACAGCCCCTCTCCACCCTCCCTTGTCTGGGGGCACCCACCTTCCCTTAGATCCGTGAGGAAGGTCCATGCTCTAGAAGCACTTGCTGCCTCTTTCTCCCGCGGCCCCCGCACTGGGGATGTCCAAACGCTCCCCAGGCAGCCCCTATTAACTGGGGGCAGCCCAACCCTTTCCACCTGGGGAAGACCCCGTCCCAGCCCTACAGCGCCTTCCCCACCCAGCGCCTGCCCCCTCCTCAGGCGGCCCATTGCCCCCCCGACCTGCAGCAGCGGCAGCAGCAGCCGGTTGAGGCGCCGCCTCTCCAGCAGGCTGAGCTGGACCCCGGCCCGGCCCAGCTCGCTGAGCAGCACCAGCAGCGCCATCTTGTAGGGGGTGACGCAGTCCTTGATGCCGAACACGTTGGCGTGCACCACCCCGTTGGTCATCATAGGGTTGAAGTAGAGACTCTCGTGCACGCTGGCCATGGCCGAGCCGGGCGAGGGGGACCCAGGCGGCCGCTGCTACCACAGCCCGAGGCTTCAAGAGCCTCCACCAACTCGCCAGGCCGCCATCCCCATCTCCCGGGCAACCACCGTCCCCCAAAACAGCCAATCGTAGGAGCCGCTCGCAGTCACGTGAGCTCGCAAACAGCCAACCAGAGCCAGGGAGCGAAGCGGCGGTGGCAGGGTGCAGGGCGGCGCAGGGCCGGCGGGAAACCTGAGCCCGGCCCTGGCGAGAGACTTAATGCGGGGGCGGGAGTATGGCGGGAGCGGCGCTGAGGGGGAGACACAGATAGCGGGGGGGGCTGTCGGTGAGATCGGGGGGCCCGGGAGAGAGATTGGGGCGGGGCATTGGAAGGGGGGAACACGAGTGGGGACCTGATGGAGGGAGACACTTGGGGGCGCGCTGGGCGGAGTGGGGGGACACTTGCAGGAGGGGGGGCACTTGGGGGAGCCCTGAGTGGAGAGGGGAATATCTGCGTGAGGGGAGTGTCGGGCAGAGGGGGGCACTCTGGGAGGGGAGACACTTGGGAGGAGTGCTGGGGGGTCTGGGCAGGTGGAGGGATTGGGGACCTTTTCTCCACATACATCGTTCTCTTTTTTGTGTCTCCTAAGAAACCAGACTGCCTGGTCGAGGGAGCTTCTTTGTGACAAAAAAGCCAATGAAATATATATATGCGTGTGTTGGGGGGAATTATACCACTTCAAGGCTGCCTTCCAGAGGTGTAGAGGCAATGTACCACTTTTCCTCATTATGGCTAGTGTACCAGGATAAGGGACTGAGGAAAAACCGGGCTTACTCTGTGCTTTGCCTCTTCTTGGTTGTAGTTTTGGACCTTTGGGGCTCTGCCTATCCAAAGTATGTTAGGACAACTGCCCTTGAACAGAGCTAGCTGTTCACAAGCATCCTGATCTCCACTGTAGATCAGCTGCACAACAGGATCTGGCTCAACAGTATGTGGACAATTGAGTATTTTAGCCTACACAGTAGAATCTCAATGTTTATTATCATCAGTTATATGAACTGTTATATGCCACCAGTTATATGAACCATTTTTCCCAAAGGAAAAAGAAAATCACATGACAAAGGTGATGTCAATGACAAATAAGTCCACATTCCTTCACATTCTCTTGCCTTCAGTGCACTGGAAATAGCTTTGCAGTGGTTTGAAGGACAAGAATGCAGTACACCATACTGACAGGTTTTAGAGTAACAGCCGTGTTAGTCTGTATTCGCAAAAAGAAAAGGAGTACTTGTGGCACCTTAGAGACTAACCAATCATGCTCAAATAAATTGGTTAGTCTCTAAGGTGCCACAAGTACTCCTTTTCTTTTTGCGTACACCATACTGTAACATATACACCATGCCTACTGTAATTCTGAGATGTTAAATTTTATGAACTTTTTGATTTTATGTACTCGATTAATTCTTAAAATAGAGGTTCTACTGTATTGAAGTTTTTCATTGTTTGGTACAACTTGAGAATTATTTTGTTTTAACCTTGTTAAATATGAAACTATCTGTATTTCTGAAAAAGAAAAAAGGTAAAATATAAACTAGGTCTGTCCATTAATCACAGTTAACTCACACAATTAACTCAAAAAATTAACTGCGATTAAAAAAATTAATCATGATTAATCGCACTGTTAAACAATAGAATACCAATTGAAATTTATTTAATATTTTAATATTAATACATTTTCAAATATATTGATTTCTATTACAACACAGAATCCAAAGTATACAGTGCTCACTTTATATTATTTTTATTAAAAATATTTGTACTGTAAAAATAATAAAAGAAATAGTATTTTTCAATTCACCTCGTACAACGACTGTAGTGCAATGTCTATCGTGAAAGTGTAACTTACAAATGTAGATTTTTGTTGTTGTTACATAACTGCACTCAAAAACAAAACAATGTAAAACTTTAGAGCTACAGGTCCACTCAGTCCTACTTCAGCCCGTCGGTCAAACAAGTTTGGTTACATTTGCAGGAGATAATGCTGCCCGCTTCTTGTTTACAATGTCACCTGAATGTGAGAACAGGCGTTCACATGGCACTTTTATAGCTGGCATTGCAAGGTATTTACATGCCAGATATGCTAAACATTTGTATGCCCCTTCTTGCTTCAGCCACCATTCCGGAGGGCATGCTTCCATGCTGATTACGCTTGTTAAAAAAATAGTGTTAATTAAATTTGTGACTGAACTCCTTGGAGGAGAATTGTATGTCCCCTGCTCCGTTTTACCCGCATTCTGCCATATATTTCATGTTACAGCAGTCTTGGATGATGACGCAGCACATGTTGTTTGAATTATGAACTTTCACTGCAGATTTCACAAAATGCAAAGAAGGTACCAATGTGAGATTTCTAAAGATAGGTACAGCACTCGGGCCAAGGTTTAAGAATCTGAAGTGCCGTCCAGAATCCAAGGTGTGGAGCTTGCTTTCAGAAGTCTGAAAAGAGCAACACTCCGATGCGGAAACTACAGAATCTGACCCACCAAAAAAGAAAATCAACCTTCTGCTGGTGGCATCTGACTCAGATGATGAAAATGAACATGCATTGGTCCACTCCTCTTTAGATCGTTATCAAGCAGAACTCATCATCAACATGGATGCATGTCTTCTGGAATTGTGGTTGAAGCATGAAGGGACATATGAATCTTTAGTGCATCTGGCACATAAATATCTTGCGATGCTGGTTACAACAGTGCCATGAGAACGCCTGTTCTCACTTTCAGGTGACATTGTAAACAAGAAGCGGGCAGCATTATCTCCTGCAAATGTAACCAAACTTGTTTGAGCGACGGGCTGAAGTAAGACTGAGTGGACCTGTAGGCTCTAAAGTTTTACATTGTTTTATTTTTGAATGCAGTTATTTTTTTGTACATAATTCGACATTTGTAAGTTCAACTTTCATGATAAAGAGATTGCACAACAGTACTTATATTACATGAATTCAAAATACTATTTATTTTGTTTTTTACAGAGCAAATATTTGTAATAAAAATAAATGTAAACTGAGCACTGTACGCTTTATTCTGTGTTGTAATTGAAATCAATATATTTGGAAATGTAGAAAACTTCCAAAAATATTTAAATAAATGATATTCTATTATTGTTTAACAGTGCGATTTATTGCAATTTTTTTTAATCGCTTGACAGCCCTAATATAAATCCCAAGAGCATTTAAAATGTAACACAGTAATTCTGCACTTGACCCCCATGTGGTATATATAGTACATTCTCTTTCAAATAGTTTAATACTTTCTGAATATGTCATTATGAATTAATTATGACATCATTATGACATTAGGAACAGGGTGAGTAGATCAGTGATCTTGCATATGCCACTGCACATACTGTGCATACTAAATATAGAGTTTTATCATTACTAAAGCTTATAATATATTATTATACAATGGTTCACCAACAGCCAAATATTTACAGTGATTATTCCGCTCCCTCAACAGATGGGAAGGCAGCAGTGTTACAGAATTTATGCATTACCTGCTGTCTCTGTCAGCATCATACTATCTAATTCTTGGAAAATTACAAACTATAACTCTACTTGTTTTGCCATTGTAGGTAACATGTTAGGGAAAACAGATGATTGCTTTGATAGCTTTAAAGCTATCATGAATAACTCATCAAAGAATGAGAACTAGGATTACTAACTATGCATAAACAAAGAAAGCAGTCTTTCTTGGCACTAGATGTGTATTGACTTTGAGAGGATCAGTGGAGTCTCAGTACCCAATCGATAAAGAAAATGAGAGTTAATTGAGCTGCTTGAAGAGCTTGATCTGTGTTCTGACCAGCATTTCTGAATATTCCAGACACAAACTAGGACTCCAGTCTTCAAAGGCACATGAAATGAACCTAGCCCCTCCATTGCAAGGAAATTAGTATGTTAACTAATGGTGTGATTATATATATTTATTTGGAATGCGTGCATAGAGTCTGTAAAGATTTCTTAAAATGTGCTAGTTACTATATGATTGTATACAGTGTGTATTGTTTCCAAAGAGAAGACCACCATTGGCAGATCTCTTTACAGATCTGTACTGTGCTTCATTTCTTTCAGGAATGTGTATTGATGAAAAATTAGGGATTAAACCTTCCAAAAGACTTAAGTAATGGGTTTATGGGCTAAATTTAATGTTCTTACTCTTAGCACCCTCTTCCCTAGTTGTTTTACCTGTCCTGGAGGTAAAGCTGGTAGTTTGAATCCTCTGCCTCTGGATATAGCAGTAAATTGTCACTGAAAATAGTCTTGTCAGAACTGAGCCTTGTGATATTTTTGACAGCCAAACAAACTGAAAACATATCATGGCTTTTGCTATAAGGATGTTCAAATTCTGTAATGAATTTTTATGCATTTACAACGGATGTTTGATCTAATGCATGAATGTTTTTGGATGGACTGGACAGAGACTGTTAAACAGCAGGATTGGAATTGTCAGAGGAACCTAAAGAGAGAGAGGAACCCAGCTCCCATTGGAATTTAATGGGATTTGTGTACTTGATGTTAGGCATCTTTGTAGCCTAATTTTTAAAGATCAGCATGTTAACAGAATGCATAGGTTCTGCATTTGGCCATCAGATTGGCACTTAAGCACATAAAGTGGTATTTATATATTGAAACATCAGTCACAGGATTTGGACTGTAGGGGTAAAACAAATATTTTGAAGATGTTCACATTTGAACATTAGTTACAGGAGAAAACAATTATCAACTGTATGAGAAGACTGAAAACAAAATTTAACAGTTCCTTAGGTCAGCGGTTCTCAAACTGTGGGTCGCGACCCTGTTTTAATAGGGTTGCCAGAGCTGGTGTTAGACTTGCTGGGGCCGAAGCAGAAGCCTGAGCCCTACCGCCCAGGGCTGAAGCAGAAGCCCGAGGGCTTCAGCCCTACGTGGCGGGGCTCAGGTTACAGGCCCCTGGCCTGGGGCTGAAGTCCTTGGGCTTCGTCTTTGGGGCCCCTCGTGGTGGGCTTTGGTTTTGGTCCCCTCACCTGGGGTTGTGGGGCTCAGGTGGGCTCAGGCTTTGGTCCCCCCTCCTGGGGTCATGTAGTAATTTTTGTTGTCAGAAGGGGTCGCAGTGCAATGACGTTTGGGAACTCCTGTCTTGGATGAACTGATGTGGGTAAAATTCCATGTAAGAAAGTGTCGGGCTTTTCAGCATTAAAGAGCTGATCATCTCAACAAATCACTTTTTAGAAATAATGTAGCAACTATAAATGGCCTTGTACCAAATAAGCAATTAGATTGGAGAAAGTCTGTAATCTCCTGTCTTATTTTATGTTCTCATAATAATATGACCAGTGCACTTAATTTAGCAGATGTTCTAGCAGATTTGACGTATCATTTGTGACACCTAAAATACCCTGCATGAACATTTGAAAGGATATAAAGAAGGTTTTATAGATTCTTTTATTCGTTCTGGCCATTCAGCTTTGGAAGAGCTATTGTACTTTGGGGAAGGTACTTCTCAAGTCAAAGAGGGATATGAGATTCAAGTGAGTGGCATATTTCCTCAGTGATGGTATAATATATATTTAATGTTTCTTTTTAGCTTGAATTCACTTCAGCACTGTTGACTGGATTCTAATCTAACACCAATTTTACATCAGTGTAATTCTGTTGATGTAAATGGAGTTACTCCTGATTTACACAATTGTAAAAGAGAGCAGAACCAGTATTTTATTTAGTCTGTCTCGTGTTCAGCAAATTGTCTCATATTTTGTATGGAGCTCAGAGATTTTACTGATGGGTGCTTATAGTGGGTCAGATTTTGGATTTACACTGATGCAAACTAATATAAAAGTATCTCCATTGGCTACAATGGACTATCTTTAGATTTATGGCAGTGTAACTATGGTAAGAATATGGGCCATAAACTGAAAAATAAATTGTTAAGAAATTGCACAGGTATAAGGAGGGCGCATAAGGAAAACTGATCATAGCCCTTATTTTAAATGTATACATTAATTGCCTAAAATGCTGCAGCATCTCTACTGTAAGATTTCTGAACTATATTGGTTTTGCATTAGTATGTCTCTGTTAACTCCAGTTGAGTTATTCCTGAATTAAGCCTGTAGAGTTTTTTAGAATTATCGTAGAATACTCAAACTATTTTTATAAGGCAATTTAGTGTTTCATAGTTGGTCATCATTAGAAAAATTAACAAGAGTTGACTAACACTGATGAAGTTAGAGGTTTATATAAATATAATGGTCAGTTGAACTGTGGATATAAAAGCTAAAACTTTGAAAGGATTGGTTGAAAATAAAATACATTGCCTTGGCTAGAAAGTATGGGAACAGTGAGGGGGTGTTCCAGACAGGGGTCAGGGATTAGAGAATGGGGTCAGGAAGTAACTAGGAGATGGGTTGCACAAACCAAGATGGGGGAAAAAGGAAACTACATAGATTTGGTCAAAGTTTGCATAGGCTGCGAAGTTTGCATTGGATGCTTATCCAAATCAAATCTCCCAATTATATTGATGACATTTCAGCATGTTTTGTGGAGAGCTCTCAAAATTCACTATTAGTTAAATGTAGATCTAGGGCAGATTTCCTCATTTTCTCTTCTCCTACCTTTCCTATTATCCCATCCTTAAAAGATTTTAAATGATTGTTCTTTTTTTTTCTTTTGTGTTTACTATTACCAACCAGCTGGTGTCTTAGTCTGCTGAGTCAGCCCTTTCTGAAGTTGCCCCTTTCTCTCAGTGATTGTTTGGATATGCTGCTTTTGCTGGCATTGGCTCAGGAAATCGGAGAATCAATGGAACAGAGGTAGTGTCATCAACCGAAATAAGAGAATTTTGGGGAAAAAATGGTAAGTTCCAAACTTCCACCCGTATATGGAGTCAGAAAATCAACTCTAATGATAAACCAGATAGGCATTAATTTCCACTCTGTGTTCTACAAAAATCAAATGGAGGGACATTAAGTACAATTGTGGATGAGGATTGTACTTGCAGATCTTAGCGTCCAACTGCCAGTATTAAATATTAGCAGAATCTAAAAATTTATCAAAGATGAAACTGCTAGCTTTAAATAGGAAAAAGTTTTAGGACACCCTGGGAAATGCCTAAGAATTATTTATATGCTCATTAAAGGAATCACCTTTTGTTTACTAGAATAAACTGTAAGAATTTAGTCAGCTAGTATATAATGAAGTTTCAGTTAATAAGACATTTCTAAGGTTCCTGGCGCATACCTTAAAAGAAGTAAAAGGCAGCGAAAATGTAGGTCTTGCGGTCATCTTTGCCAGCATGAACTGTTAAATGAAATAAAAGGAAATACTGTATTATGATTACTTAGGAGTCATTAGGATTTATAAAGCAATCACCAAGACCCTATGAACTATCATTAATGCTAAATGATTCTTGTTATCCAACTATGTGTCCTAGATCCTCGTTATTTTGTCTGTTCCACATACATCTAATAATTTTCAGAAAGATGTGCACTGTACAAATTTAATTAACCTTTGGACATTGAAGTAACACCAGTGTGTCTATTTTTTTTTATCAGGTCTCTTGGAAGAGGTTTTAAGCCAACCTTTTCTTGTCATTTATAGATTATGGTACTTTTATCAAGAGTGGACGTTAACCCCAGTGTCCTGGCGAAATTCCAATTTCGTTAATTACATTTTGCTAATAATAATAATTCCTTGTTCAGTTAAATTGGATATCACAAGAATTTTAAACTGGGTATTCAAAAACTGAGGCATGCAAAATCATTGGCCACTTTTGAAAATTTGGTTTTTGGCCTGTGGGCCAAATTTAGTTCTTTCATGGACTTCAATGGAGGTGCAGTCACATCCATTTACACTGGTGCTGAATTTCCCCTCTGGAAAATGGATGTGTTTTACAAATAGGAATAAATCAGGGCACAACCCTCTTCCCATTGAAATAATTGGCAAAACACAGCAGCTTCAATGGGAGCAGTCTTGGGCCCTTAAACCTCACAAGGATGGTGGGAGTTTTAATGAATGTTGTAAAATGCCATATCATTGTGTGGTATTGTTATTTATCTATGGTTAAAAGAAATACAGGTCTGAGCTGTTTCATATGAATGTCCTTTACTTAACATACTCACATTTTCCCTCAAATCTTTAACTTTTGAAGCTGAAGAGCTATCACAAAGTCTCTGTTCTTTGAAGTTGTTTCTTTTCAAGTCATCTTTGCAGAGAGTATCTTCAGTGCTGAGTGTTGGTAGAAAAAAATGTATTTCTTGATAGTTTTCATTCTTTTATTTGGTTTCCTATGCTTGGCATCCTGAGCACCTTAATATAATTTTAAAAGGATTTTGAATGAACAAAAATAGCATCTTCCAGGCTAGGGAGCATGATACAGTAATCTTGTTAGCTCTTACAGTGCAGGAGAGCAGGAAATAGAAACCCTCAGTGGAAATGCTCTCTAGAGGGAGCAACTCCACTAAGAACATAAAAGTTAAAAATAAGATCTGGGTCTGAAGAGCAATTCTGCATTTGATATACAGTTGATAAAATAATTAAATGGGCAAAGGTCTCTTAACTTGAATAATTATCCATTTGCTTTTCAGTTTATAAAGGGGATTGATTCATGAGTTATGTTAATTAAGAGTTTTAATTATTTTTACTTCCACAAAAAGTACGTCATACTAAACATGCACGGACCTTTGTTTCACTGTTTGTTACAGTCAGAGCTCCAAATATCAGCAAGATCTAGTCCCAGTTTTTAAGGGCTGCCTCTTAATTTTCTCAGCTATAACGTATGCCGTCCTGGTACATCTGCTGAGATCCTATAATGCAAAGAGAGCAACATACAAATAATTCCTTCAAATAGACCTTGGACATCATATAGATTTTTCAGGATTCGAGGACAGGCAACCTCTCCTGAAGCAGCAGTGCTGTTCTACAATGAATAACTAGGGTACTAAAGCTTAACGCATTATGCACTCTTCTCTAGATGATCAGAATATCGTACGTATCAAAGAGAATGCCTCTCTCGTGTTTCTTTCTCTCCCTCTAACTGACCTAAGTTATATCTAATGTGTCCATTAATGTGATATTTAGGTAGTATCTGTTACATGGCAATTGAAATCAATTTAGACCCTAGTATATATTTGTCTCAGTGCTGGGGATGGAATATTCCCAATAAAAGGCCCTTGACTGTGGAACTAAGGTCCAGATCCTCAAATCCTAACATCAGTGGGAGTTAGATGCCTAAATACCTTTGAGGATCTGGGCCTAACTCCCTTCCTCAGTCAGACAGAGCCAAAGTTTGCTCTCTCTTCTTACGTCTCCATCACCATAGAATCTGAGCACTTCACAAACATTAATGGATGTGTTGACCAGACTTTCAGGGCACTCTGCAAGACCTATTTTCCCAAGTTTGTTTTGAGGGAGTAGGTTGAGCAGGATAAGCCTTGTCTAAGTTTGGATAGACACTTTTTATAAATAAGCAAATACCTGAGCCACTGACAGCACCCTCAAACTGAAAAAGACAAAGGTTTCCTTGAAATGCTGCAGGTTCTTCCAAATTGAAACTTCTTCAATTTTGCACATAGTTTACGGATGTAAATATTAAGGGACAGGAAATAAAGTCAGAAATAGAATGCATGAGTAAGATGTATACAGAGTATTCAGTCATTTACCATTTCCTCTTTTAATAGTGGAGCCATTTCAAAATGTAAATTCTCATCTTTTTTCCAGACTCTATTCCAGACACTTGAGTTTATTACAGAAACACTGCAATGAGGTTGTGAATCTGGTCTTAATTTTCCAGCCCAAATTACCTTGAGAACATAAATTACATGTTTTACTAATTTTATTTTTCTTCAGAAAAAGTGTTAAGTAGGAAATTAAGTAGGAAAGCATCTTGCCAATGGTATTACACAAGTGAATAGCAGTGATTAAATAAGTGATGAAAATAGCTTAACCAAGAAGAGCTTTCAGCTACAAGCAATGCGTATGTGTCATTGGAGCCAGGAGCACCAAAATTTACTAACACAGTCTGCAGGGAGAAGGGTGGGGTTTTTTTTACTGTTACTTATCCATTCTCCTGTAATATTATGAATGCAACCACAATAATATTGGCCTAATGCATGAGAACTGGTCTGTTTTCATTATCTTATCTGTATTTAAAAAAAAAAAAAAAAAAAAGTCCTCAATCAGCATAAATAGTAAAAAGTTGAATTAGTGTTTTAAAATTCTTTTGTTATTTTTAATAATTTAAGATGATTTTAGGAACGGGGTGACTTTTTAAAACAATGGGTGAATTTTATGTCTAAGGTGATTGGCTTCACCTTCTAGGCTCCACGTAATTGTGTCCCCTTTGCTGTTTGACTCTCACTTCCTTCCTACTGTTGTTCTTGCTTCCTATACTTCTCCCAGTATACTTCTATACTTCCTATACTCTTTCTCCTACTCCTACTTTTTCATGCTTTCCCACCTTTCTCTTCTTGGGCTTTTATATGCACAGAAAATGTACCTTTTTTTACAGTCCTACTAGTATAGGTGGAGTTATTTTGTTAAAGGTGGCCGTAAGAGGCATAAGCTGTACCTATATAAACAACCTTCATAGTGATAAAACTGTGTCCATGGTAGGGGTTATACCAATTTAACTATTTTAGTAAAAAAGACCACACCTCTAATCAAAATAGTTAAATTGATACAAAAGCTGGGTGTAGATCGGCCCTAGGCCACGTCTACACTATAGCGCACGGCTGTGATGCTGCAACTGTGCCCCTGGAGCACCACAGTGTCAATGCTTCCTAAATTGACGGAAAGGGTTTTTCCATTGATGTAGTTAATCTACCTCTCCAGGAGGCGGTAAAATAATTATGTTGAGCTACCTGTGTCTACAGCAGCGGCTAGGCTGACTTAACTATGGTGCTCAGGGTATGAAATTTTCACAGCCCTGAGCAATGTAGCTAGGATGATGTAATTTTTAAGTGTAGCCCAGGCCTTACTAGATTAGAGAAGGCCTTAGTGAGCATTAAGAGAGGACTTTTCAATAGTGTTAAGCCAACTCAATTCAGATTACACAATTAAAAACCACACCCATTAAGACTGAGCCAGAGACGTTAAGTAACTTGCTCAAGGTCACAGAGCAAGCACATGTCATAGTTGGCATTTCAACTCAGGAATTTCTGACTTCTAATCCAATGCTTAATTCACTGGATTATGTATCAGTGATTTAAAAACCTGCTCAAAAGTTAATTTAAGAATACCTGGTTTGAAGCATAAAGTTCTGAACACCAAGGGTATGTCTACACTGCAGTGTAAGCCCAGGGTTTGAACTCAGGCTCAAGCCTTCCATCTTCACATAAATTGTGCTAACCAAGGGCTCAGACCCAGGGTCTCAAGATCTCATGAGGGTGGAGGGTCCAAACCTGAGTCAAGCCAGGACCCAGGGTTCAAGCCCTATTGCTTTGCAGTGTAGATGCAGCCCCACCAAAAGAATCCCACGGACTGACTTTCTTTGTCCTCTGGACAGTCAAGTTTGGTGAACAGTCAAGTGTTCCCACACTGCACCAGGAACAAAGGGTTAAAGCAGCCAGATTTTGGGAGTGCACTAGGAAGTCTGAGATATGGATTGTTGGATTTGGGCTTGCATAATGAAGAGCCCCAGGTTGGGACCCAGGGTTCAACAATTCCTAACCTGGGGTTATAAATGAGCCTAGATGCTCACGCCCTCGGTTAACAAACCAAGGATCTGGTAACTCAAGTTCTACTAACCCTGGGCTTACCTTGCAGTGTAAACATATCCCAAAAGCGAGGTCATGTGCATGGGAAGTAGTAGCTGAACTGCAATTCCCAGCTAAAGACCCACAAGAATTTCAATTCAAGGTTCAAGTATCAGCGGGGTAGCCGTGTTAGTCTTTAAGGTGCCACCAGACTCATCATTGTTTTTGTGGATACAAACTAACAGATTTATTTGGGCATAAGCTTTTGTGGGTAAAAAGCCCACTTCTTCAGATGTGTCATTTAAGGTTCAGTAAATTTGTAAAAAGGAAACCAAAAATTAAGTGATTCCCATCAGTAATTTGTTCTCAGGATTGCTGTCTGGAATTGTGCAAAACCTCTGAGGATTAAGAGATTGTCACACGTCATTGTTACTTCCGGTATCCTGGCAGAGGTAAATAAAACATTTAAATCTTTTAATGCTGCTTTGGCAAAGCCAGAGGGTCCAGTGAGGGCAAGTCTCTTATTAATAGAACCTTGACATACATCACTTTTCAACTGTATAATGGCTCCCAGGTGGAGCTCAAGTCTCCTGCATAAAAATAATCTATACAAATGCAATTTAGGTATTTTACTACATGAGAAGTAATACCAAATGGTGTATTACAATTCTAATCTGTTCATCAAAATCACTTCACATTAGGGTTAGAATGGCAATTAAATAGTTGTCACAATGGCCTCGAGTTTTCTGAGTCACTTTAGGCTCAAATACACAACATTCAACATTTGGAGATTTTTGCATTAAGTCCACACCTAAAGCTCCATTGCTAAGGGCAGAATTCCAGGAGCTCTGGCGTTTGCTAGGAAGAATCTGTGGGTCAGATTCTGATATCAGGTAGGCCAGTGTAAATCAAGAGTAGTTCCCATTACTTCAGGGGTGTAGCTGAGATCAGAATTAGGTTCAGCATTTTAGCATAATACTATTTATTAATTTGAAATATTAATGAATAACCTCATCTTTTATGGATCAGTTTTCTCTGATTATATTTTGCCTGAGTTTGGTGGAAGGACAAAAAATGACACCAATATTAATTAAAATGGGCTTAAGCAATTTCTTAAGTGAGAAAGAGATTGATAGTTGTCAGATGGAAAAAAATAGGAGAAAAGACTGCTGCGTTTTACTCGTGGCTCTGTCACTGGCTTGCTACTTAGCCATAGGTGGGTCAGTTAATTTATCTGCCTCAGTTTACCCACTGAAATAATATATATACCTAGCTCCCAGGGCTAAAGTACATAAGCATTGGATGTGTCCCAGATAAGTGTCCTATACTGAAAAGTAATTTTTCACACCACATCCATATACTGTCCATGCTGATTTGGTCTGTGTGTGTAGAGAGGGGCAAAACTTTTTAATAGGCTTTTAAAATGTTGCACAACAATTAAAAGGTATTCCAAAGCCATTGAACAAGGAGCTCCTAATTCCTTTCTCTTGGGCGTGGACTGTTTTTCAGGGAACAGTTACCACTTTTCTGATTCTCAGAAATTCCTGCACCATAGATCTTCAAGGATTAGTCCTATTGTGCACGCATCAAAGGTAGTCATGGTTAGTAAAGTAAAAGTCACAACTAGGAAAATTAAATTAGAGTTCTTTCTTTCTTTCTTTCTTTCTTTCCAGACGCTATCACTGATCTCTGAAGCTGCTGACCTCACAGCCTCTTTGCTCACTCTGATGCTATAACCTACTGTGTGCAGTGACCCTATGGTTCCTGGAGCAGCGCAGATTAAACAGATATCATGAATAACTGGAGTCAATAAAAAGAGTTTCAAATAACCTTTCAGACAGGCAGATGGGGAGAGGACAACAGAGAGCAAAAAAATTAATTCACAGCAAAAACAAATAGTCACTCCTGACAAGAATTCAGCACACCAGAAGAATAAATTAAACATCTCAGAATAAAGGGTGTATGGAAAAGCACCATCAAACAGCAATGCACATGCCATTATTTGTTCCTGCATTACACCCATTAGGCTTTTTAATCAAAATTCTGCTTTTGGAGTGTGTTAACCAGCTGTGCAAGATACTTACAGCAAAATTTGACATTATGCAAAACTTGATTGTTTTATTTACAACATATAAAAAGCCCTGGATATGTTCACTGAAAGTTTGGTGAGAAGCATGAACCTTTCCAGTGAGCCTGGGCCCAGTTTGTAGTGAAAATGTTCATCGGTTTCTGGTTTTGCATCAATATGGTATGAGACCTGTGGTCTTGATGCCAAAGCAGGTGAGACTGTAATTCTGATGGGAGTTTCACATTGTGATTTTGGGTTAATTCCTGAGTGAGATCTGAATGTTCAAGGTCCTGTCTGCTCTGTACAAACGTTAAAGATCCCATAACACTTTATAGCAGAGTAGGGGTTTGCCTGGGTATTCTTGGCCAAAATTTCACTTCCTGTCACTCTTGGTTATCCCTTTATGGCTGGAATTTCCTTCCTTACCTTGTGTGCCATGCTCTCCTTTAAAACTCTTGAGAACTCACTTTTTGGTTCAGGGCAAAATTGCTGTTAAAAACTGAAAGACTGGGCTCCATGTATCCAGTTTCAACAGATGATTTTATGTATTCAAAGCACAAGGCAGGAAAGATTAATTAACAGAGGGAATCTAGGAGTTAGTTGAAACTGGATGCCAAATAGTAAACCTTCTTTTCTGCTACTTAAAGATTATGACCAGAAAGCTTGGTGGAACAGCGAATGCCTTGGCCTTTTGCCCTTAGAGTTTTGATTTCTAATTCTGTTTTGGTAACAAAACTACCTTAACATTATCTCTGGACTAGAACTGTCGGTGAGTGGTGGTTGTAAATCAGAACTGAGGTGCTTGTCAGAGCCATGTGGGGAAATTCTGATAGGCCTTGCCTGCACTCTGCCTTCAAAGTAGGACATACAGCCTCACTGTCTCTCAGATGAGCCTCTGGGCTTGAGCACTCCTGCTTCACACCATGAGCTCTGCCCAGCAAGTCCAACTGAGATAGACTCCTGGTCAGATTTGTATACTCTTCAGGGACTCAAGCACCTCAGCAAGTATATGCAGTGACACCCAGCAACCTTTTCAAAACATAGGGAGATTAGTCAACTGGAACACGGCATCCCGGTTAGGTTAGGTTAGGTTAGCATACGGAATGAAGGTTACAACATAGGCCATTTAGCCAAGCCAGTGCCATCAGCCAGCCAAGCTGCTATGAACTCCATTTCAGGCTCTGTCTCCTGTGTCAGTTCAAGGTGAACCACTCTGAGTTCACATACCACCTGCTGGAAATTCCAGATGTTAAGTGTTGATTGTTCAGTCCTTGGGGCTTCCACTGTCTCCTGTTCTGCCCCAAGAGGACACACAACCCTTTCCCCCCTACTAAGTAGCCATACAAAGCACAGTAACAAGGAATGTGTAGGATTCATAAACATATTAAAAAAATCCTACTTCATCACAGGGGGCACCTTAATTCTCCAGAAGATTATAAATGTTCCTCCTCAGATGATGCCTTGCTGCTGATGTACTTTCACTTTCTCTTTGTGACAGACAAGACCTCTGAGCTTGTCTGAACAGATAATTCCCCACCATTCTTTCATCAATATCCTTTTATGGAAGCATTCTTGACTTGCCAAAACGTGTTTAAACACTAGATTGATTGTACTATGAGAATTTAAATAACTAGGGATGCTTGATTACCTCCAAGTTGGCTTCAGAGAGCTGTTTGCATTCCTGCATTTATGAGAGAAAATTTGAGTGCATGCCTTTTATTAACTTTTTTTCTTATTGCCCTCTATTTCCTCTACGTTGACTTTTTCATCTTGAGTTACACTTTGTTACAGCATAGCTGGGATACTGAGGATGGTTTTTCCTGCCTCTCTTACTGGCTCCAGATGTTGATATTCTCTTGTTTTCACTTTCCTGTTCTTGCTTTTTAATCTGGGGGTTTTTTTTACTCTCTCTTTAATCACTTTGCATTTTGCTGCACATCTGTTCCAAAATAAAAAACAATTGATTGGCTCAACAGAGCCAAAAATTCAGAGAACACTGCATTATTTTATGCATGCGCTGCAAATAAAACAATGTGTTAGTGGAGAATTTGTTGTTCAAAGGTCAGAAGAATAAATTATAGTTACACAGCAATTATACTCTGTCCCCTTCAGTTTATGTAATATTCTGTATTGCTGTATCAGCTATTAACTTTATGCTTTATGTGCATTTGCTGTGAAAACATTTGTTGTGGATTTCCAGATTTCTGAGCATATAAATTCTTAACCAATATGTTCCATTAACATGGGATGAGGGGGCTGTATAGAATTTTCCTTGCTATAGTAGAGTCAAGCTTACGTGTCAAGGGGCACCTTAGAAATACTATAGGTAGATAGATGATGAAAGGCAGATTAGGTCAAGATGGAGCATGATATGCTGTGATCCATTGCCTCTATCGGTCGTTTGTTAAAAGTGGTGCGTGGCATGCTGTGATCTGGTGTTTTCATGGAGGTTGTTGTCATCAGGATGGAGCAGGGATCTCACTTCTCAGGAGGCTGCTCACAGACCTATAACTCTTTATAGTTTATCCGGGGGGGGGGGGAGGGGGAAATCATATGTCAAGATTAGAAATGGGCCAGGTTGGTTCATGTCCTTTATACAGATGAGGACAGGCATAATATTCCAGATATTGGGATCAAGAGAAGGCTGGTTAAGGTCCATTGTGGAGATGGAGCCAGGCTTGGCACCTGGAGCAGGGATAAGGTTGGTTCTGGTCTATTACTGAGATAGTGCCAGACATGACTTCTGGGGCATTGGAAGTAGGTGAGGTCGGTTCTGGTCCATTACAGAGATGGATCCAGGCCTGAAGTCTACGCCATTGGGAGTGGGGGAAGTGGGTTCCAATCTGTTATAGAGATGGGGCAGGTGTGGCGTCGAGGGTGTTGGGAGGTTGGTTCCAGTCTTTTTTTATAGAGACAGGTCTAAGTGTGGTGTCTGGGGCATTGCAAGGTCCATTATAGAGATGGGGCCAGGCATGGCATCTGGGGTGGTGGGCATGGTTGATTCTGGTCCGTTATCAAGATGGGGCCAGGCTTTTCATCCGGGGCATTGGGAGGTAGGCTCTGGCTCATTATAGAGATGGGGCCAGGCATGATGTCTAGGGCGGCAGGGAAGGTTGGTTTCAGTCCATAATAGAGATGAGACCATGTCGGGGACTGGGAGGTTGATTCCTGTTTGTAATGGAGATGGGCCGAGGGGGGGTGTCTGGGGTGTTGAGAGGTCAGTTTCGATCTGTTTTAGAGACATTCCCAGGGCTCTGCGAAGTCTGTTGCAGTCCATTATAGAGATGGGCCCATGCAGGTTGTCCGGGGCGTTGGAGGTCTGTTTCGGTCCGTTATAGCAATGGGCCTACATGGGGTGCCCGGGGTGGTGGGAGGTTGGTTCAGGTGCGTTCCAGAGACGGACGGGCCCATGCAGGGTGTCTGTGGCGCTGGGAGGTCAGTTCTGGTTCCGTACGGAGACGAGCCCGTGCTCGGAGGTCGGTTCTGGTCTGGTCCAGTCCAGAGACGGGCCCACGTTGGGTGTCCGGGACGGTGGGAGGTCGGTTCGGGTCCGGTCCAGACACGGGCCCACGTGGGCTGTCCGGGGCGGTGGGAGGTCGGTTCCGGTCCGGTCCAGACACGGGCCCACGTCGGCTGTCCGGGGCGGTGGGAGGTCGGTTCGGGTCCGGTCCAGACACGGGCCCACGTGGGCTGTCCGGGGCGGTGGGAGGTCGGTTCCGGTCCGGTCCAGACACGGGCCCACGTGGGCTGTCCGGGGCGGTGGGAGGTCGGTTCGGGTCCGGTCCAGACACGGGCCCACGTGGGCTGTCCGGGGCGGTGGGAGGTCGGTTCCGGTCCGGTCCAGAGAGGGGCCCACGGTGGGACGTCGGTTCGGGTCCGGTCCGGAGCCGGGCGGTGCGGCGATCTCCCCCACTCATGCAGGTGCAGCGCCGTTGCACTGTCCCGTCAGGTGCTGCAGTGATGGGGGTGCCCCCGAGGCTTGGCCCCTCAGCAGGGATCGCCCTGGGCCGAGCCCCTCTCCGCCCCACCCGGCCCAGCTTCTCCCTGAGGGGACGGACTGGGGCTAACATCCACACTCACAACCCCCCATTGAATGGACTCGTCCCCCTCCCCGTGGAATGGATCCTCCCTCTCCTCGGATTGGTGAGTCCGCTGGACATTCTCGCTCTCATTGGCTGAGGGGCGACCAATGGGGGTGGAAGGAGGAGGCATGTCCCGCCCTCCGTGAGGCGGCCCTTCTGGAGGCCGCGCAGGGCGGGGCCCTGTGGGGTGTTAAGGTGCTGGGCTCGCCGCACCCCGTAGAGGAGGAGAGGCGGGAGCGGCCATGAAGGTGAGGGGCGGGGGTCGCCGGCGGGGTTAGTCCCCGGGCCCGAGGAAGCGCTGCGGGGAGCCGCCAGGGTTGTGTCCCCCTGGCCGGGAGTGGCGGGCTTTTGTGCCGGTGCTCGGCCCGCGGTCCTGCCCTCCCCCCCACGCCTTGGGCCCGAGCCCCCGTGACTTGGCAGCCCGTGAGCGAAGCCCAGAGGCCCCTCCCCCCGCCCGGGGGGCTGGTAGTGGGGAGACTCTGCCCCGGCTCCGGCGCCCGGCTCCCGCTCGGGCTGAGCCCCAGCCTCCTTTCCGGCCACGCGCCGCTCCGCCCGGCCCGGCCCGGCCCGGCCCGGCCCGCCTCGCCTCAGCGGTGCGGACCCTCGGGGTCCGGCCGCTGGGATCTTGCCAGGGAGCTGGGTCAGGCCCGGGTCGTGGTGTGACTCGGGCCGGAGCCCGGCCGTTTTGCAGTTTGGCTGCCGCTGAAGCAGCCCGCCCAGGGTGGGGCGGGGGTGGGGGCTGTCGCGCTGTGTGGACGCGTTAGTGCGGCTGGGAGACCCAGTTCCAGCAATTGTTGGCAGCGCAGCGTGGCTGCTCAAGCATGTGCTTGGAAACAGCCCATAAGAGCGGACACGAGTTTGCAGTGCAGCATTGACATACCCTGAAGGGCTAGCTTGATCTGACCTCTTCACTGCTGTACAGGGCCTGGAGGAGAGGTAAGCGGCTCTGCCAGATACCATCCACTAGCTGTGAAGGGCTCAGAGATTGTAAATGGACCTGCTTTTGATGATGAACTTGAGACTCTGTCTTGCTGTAGAGCTCTTTAGTACTAGCTGCTTGCCTCCTGAATTTGGTGAATGTTCACAGATCTTGGGTTGCACCAGATCCTGGTGTCATGATCTGGCATATGCTCCAAGATTTAGTAGAACTTCTTTATGAGTCAGAGCATTCACATGTATTTGTGTGAGGTAGAGGTGGTGGTGTGCATTAGGGCATAGTATAGAATCTGCAGTTCATTAAATTTGAACTGTAGAGGATTTGGTGGGGGGAATGAAAAAAGTTAGGCTTGTCCTTTTTGGTATGTGTCTAATAGATAAAGAAGCCTTGAAACAGTCTTTCAAACTTTCCCTCCCCCCAAATAAATGTGTGTGTATATAATATATAATTTCGAAATCCCAGCGATCCTCTAGCTAGGGATGACCAGACTAAATATTTCTGGAAGTCCTGAGAATCTGTTTTGTGAAATTTTAATGCCTTGAGTGCACAAAGGTGCTGAATCCTTAGCAAAGGCTTCTGTTGTTTGCAAAGTTAGCTATTTAAGTTATATTGATAACAAAAACAAAAGTTTTAAACCAGAACTAATAATCCCTTCTTCTCACCCTGCTTCACTGTCACTTCTTGACTCTTATGATGTCATATTTTATAAACTTCTAATTAGGACGGAACTTATAGAAAAAACAAGCTGAAAGCTGTCTTTAGGCCTCCTATATACATAATAATAATAATATAAGGGGATCACAAGTCCTGTAAAGAAAAGTATTGGGCATGGAGGAGATAGTTAAGGGCTCTTGTTGAAAGGAGGATAAGGAGATGCTATCTAGCAAAGTTAATAAGTTATTTTTGTATACATCTTTCTTACTTTTGGCATGGTCTCATTCTTAAACAGGTTTCAGAGTAACAGCCGTGTTAGTCTGTATTCGCAAAAAGAAAAGGAGTACTTGTGGCACCTTAGAGACTAACCAATTTATCTGAGCATGAGCTTTCGTGAGCTACAGCTCACTTCATCGGATGCATTCCATGGAAACTGCAGCAGACTTTATGTACACACAGAGATCATGAAACAATACCTCCTCCCACCCCACTGTCCTGCTGGTAATAGCTTATCTAAAGTGATCATCAAGTTGGGCCATTTCCAGCACAAATCCAGGTTTTCTCACCCTTCACCCGCATACACACACAAACTCACTCTCCTGCTGGTAATAGCTCATCCAAAGTGACCACTCTCCCTACAATGATGATGAGCTATTACCAGCAGGAGAGAGAGTTTGTGTGGGGGGGGGGGGTGAGAGAACCTGGATTTGTGCTGGAAATGGCCCAACTTGATGATCACTTTAGATAAGCTATTACCAGCAGGACAGTGGGGTGGGAGGAGGTATTGTTTCATGATCTCTGTGTGTATATAAAGTCTGCTGCAGTTTCCATGGTATGCATCCGATGAAGTGAGCTGTAGCTCACGAAAGCTCATGCTCAAATAAATTGGTTAGTCTCTAAGGTGCCACAAGTACTCCTTTTCTTTATTCTTAAACAGGGTGGCCAAAACTTTCAGGCATTCTCTACAGTGTGTGTGGTTTAGTTACCTTTTCACAGCATTGATTCTGTACAAAGAATAAGCTGTTGATTAGACGGGTTGTAGAAAGACCTCATGCAATATATATTTTGGATTTTCAATTAAAATTGGCCAAACAAGCATACAACATAAAATCTAATCAACACTTCTTTTTTATCAGTTCTTATTTTAAAGTAATCCATGATTGGTACATACGAGAAACAAAATATATTTTTCCTAAATATATACCCAGTATTGATAATGGTGTGTCGAGAGCTGCTACAGCTTATTGGATAGATAAACATAGAAAAACAGATGTTTAACTAGCTGGTAGCCTGATTGTTGCGACTCTTCATCCTTGCCATCCTTATCTTTCCTTGGGCTTCGGAGTAGCAGCCGTGTTAGTCTGTATTTGCAAAAAGAAAAGGAGGACTTGTGGCACCTTAGAGACTAACCAATTTATTTGAGCATAAGCTTTCGTGAGCTACAGCTCACTTCATTGGATGCATCCGATGAAGTGAGCTGTAGCTCACGAAAGCTTATGCTCAAATAAATTGGTTAGTCTCTAAGGTGCCACAAGTCCTCCTTTTCTTTTTCCTAAGGCTGTTGCTACCCAACAAAAAAGATGATCAACCAACCAACTGCCCTCTCTGTTCTTCCTTATCTTTTATGCATAATTCATTCTTAAATATTGATTAAAAAACCAAAACTTTGATCAATTTTATACCATATTTACAGAAACATGCTGGTAGTTCCTTATTAGCAGGTAGTTCCTTATTAAAGGTAAGCAGTCAAGAAAATTCTATCTGCTTTTTTTAACCCAAGTTTTAAATACTGGTCAAATTAAATTTGATTTTTGTTTGTTTGTTTTTTTACTCTTATTTGGTTAGGGCTTGCATATAACTCCACTTGGACATTAAAACTTACCAAGGCCTGTGGTGGGTTCCCCATCACTGGAAATCTTAAAATCAAGACTGAAGGTTTTTTCTAAGAGATGCTTTAAGTTCAGGGGTTCCCAAATTGTTCATGCTCTGTTAGTATTTGAGCTTGATTGTTCCATCCATTCATTTCTCTAAGAATCAGTAAAGTTTAGGAGCTGCTGTACCTAGTTCAAACAGGAAATAATTGAAATAAATCCTGTGGCCTATGTTATGCAGGAGGTCAGACTAGAATGGATGATCAGAAGACCCTTCTGGCCTTATCTGCTGGGGTTGGAGGAGGGGAGAACCTACTCTAGGCCAGCTTCACTGAAGGTACAACCAGAACTAAATGAATAGTTTCACTATCATGTTGCTATTTGCTAACACAAACTGCAGTGTTCAAATTCTCTACAGGAGGATGTTTTATTCCTCCCTCCCTCTCCTCCTTCTCCAATAATTTCATATATTTAAAAAAAAAAATCCAACACTCTTCCTTCCATCCCCCTAATTATTTGGCTGTAACTACTTAAGTATCCTTTTAATTATGTTGACATAAGTGTTTTGAACCATGGCTTTCATACATGTTGGAATTATAAGATACTACTAGACATTAATTATAAATTCCTTCATTAGATCCTCAGGCTGAATGGTATTTATACAATTGCTCTAAACATGCCTAAAACACTAAATAATTAGCAATATACTACATTCAAATAGTAACAAAACATTTATAATCCTTTGATCAAAATACTTACAAAAGAGCTAAACCTAGGGGTGCTTAGACCAATGTTGGTTGGTTCTAACTTGGTGTGGCAAGTATTAGCAGTGATCAGCTCAAGAGTTTATCCTTTAACAAACAAGTGATGTCATTGCCAATTGCTAACTTTGGCCAAAACCTGGTTTTTAGCTCATTTGGAGTCACTGCTGGTTCAACATGCAGAAACAAGTCTTTCTTATTATTAACGATCTCTGATAATTGGGGCATCTTCTTCCTTCAATCTTATCAGTTACCTTTCAGGTCTGTTTTTCCAGTTAAGCCACCTTCTTTCAAGGGCTTCTGATGACTGCTAATAAATCTGCACTTTACAAGATCTACAAAGATTCTTTTAAAATTAATCCTTTATATCCTACAATATTCCCGGAGGCCCAGGTTCTGATACTGGTAGTTGGCTAATCCTTACTTCAGTACTATCCCCACTGAACCATGCAAGTGCCCTTTAGTGGAATTGCAGTTACTTTAATGTACTTAACTGTCTTACGAGCTATAAACTATTACTCATGAATGCTGGACTGGCAGTTGTGGTTTTTAAGTTTCAATTTGTTTAATGTTATCTTTGTCAGAGTCTCACATGTCTATTACAGAAATAATTAAAAGTGCTTGTAACACGTGTTTTAGTCCTCATAGATTAAAAGGTGTATGTCTTGTGGGTTGCTTTTAAAAAATAAATAAATAAATTTCTCAGCATTACTCCATTCCTGTCTAGTAAAACTAGGATGGTCAGAGAGCACTTGAAATTTGCACAGGAAAATGAGTATTGGTTAATCTACATTCTTTTTGGTATTAAATGAGGAAAATTTGAGGTTTGGGTTAATAAGAACTTAAGTTCCTTAACTGTCAGTTTCTAAAGTGCTGACTATATATTGGTAAATCTTTGAAGACTGGCTTAACATGTGTAAACAAGCATGAATGTCTGATTACATACCTCAGTGGGAACATTTTCCATAATGTACGTTAAAGGGATTTTTATATGGTAGTTAAATCATTACTGCCCAGCACTTTGGCAATAAATCCCCTCTAAATTGAGCCTTTTCACTTCAAATAAGCTTCTTGAAAATATACTGACAGTGACGGACTTAATCCACACAGGGATGAACATAAGGTTTTAATAGACACACATGTGATAGCTGCTTAGGGGCAAAAAGATGGAGTTCTTAGATTCATGGATCTCATTGCTAAAGGAAACACTGACTAAGAATTTTAAGATGGGTTGAAAAATCCAGTATTCTCAGGTATTTCTGTAGTAGGGTGAAAATTTTTAACTCCTTTTCAGAAGGGTGTGGGGGAAGCTTTAAATTATGGTAGTGTTCTGGGAGCACTCTATATACAGTTCTCCTATTACGTCTAGTGTAAATTCTGCACATGGTGTGCTTGCAAGATCGGGCTCATTAGATTTGTCTATGAATATTTGGTTCTGGGAGTGCCTATAATGTGCTGATTGCAGTACAGCTGTAAAGGAACACAAGGTCCTAACCCTGACAATGTTTAGCACCTTAGTGACACATTTAACCAGAGATGTTGAAAACTTCCTACAGGAAAAGTGAAGGCACATGGTTTGTGTGGGCTGGAGATGTACAGAATCACTGAGGGGCATTTCTCATTGAATTTCAAGTTTACCTGAAACTTTCTCTTGGAAAGATTTAGATAAAATATCTTTAATTTGTGACAGGGTTTCTTATAGCTTCCCATTGACTCTTATAAACTGGAATCTCAAAATTAGAGGAATATTTCCTATCATATTGAAGGGTACAAAATTCCTGGGTGATATATATATTTAATTCTGCATTAAATTACCACAAATGTCAGGTTGTTTTCAGTTCATTTTAGAATAAATTTATAAATTCACTTTAAAATGAGTCTAGCTGGTGGCTAAAATGTGAGTTGTGAGTTAGAAACCCTTCAGTCTTCAGATAAAATGTCTGTGCACTTCCATGCATACCTCACTGATAAAGGCTCCTGCACTAGCATTTAATCTTGAAATCACAAACACGTGTATTCCATTTTCTTTCTCTTTAGCTGTAAGAGCATCTTCTCCCTTTTTAGTGTCTTCCAGTGTGGTAAAGGCTTGAAAGACAAAACCGCTTTAAACATAACAATTTAAAATTCGTTGCTTGGTGCTTTCCTTCAGTCCTATCACTCTGATTTCCTTCAAGAAGGAAGGAACTCTGGTGCTGGCCTGATCAAGGAACACATCTTTCTTTGTGTAATCATTTTTGAGTCTAACTAAAAACTGTAATTGGATTTGCACAGTCTGTCTGAATCTTAAAGTACCTGCCTCCTGTGAGTGTAGATTTTAAGTAGAATATGTATTACAGTGGATTGCCCTCCCCCATGCAAGGGACTCCAATATAAAATATTTCCAAGGATAACAAAATGTGCGTATTTCAAAAATGAATGCTTTTTGGGTGCTCCAGTTTGATTTTAAAATTAAAACATGGTCAGTATGTATTCAGATCTGTTCATAATAGCCATTTTATTGTAATGGCTAAATAGAGATGCCTAATGCAAGTAAAACAATGTTGCACCTACTGAAAGGGCTTGGAGAAACGTACTTGCTGCTGGGAGAAGCTAGGCTATCCCTTTCAACAGAATTTCAGTTGTCCCTTTAAAATAAGATTCTAACCCCTTTTGGCTGTAAATATATTTCAGATGTGAACCAAATATAAACTAATGTGGTTTTGTCGCCTGGAGGCTACAGGCAGCTCCAGTGCCTCTGCTCTCAAATACAGAAACCCCATGTGTCGGGTATTCTTGTTTGGGTGTAATCTGCTTCCACAAAATCACCTTTCTCCATTTCCAGCAGCAGATTCTTTGCTCAGCCTGTGCTGTTCGCTGTGACCTGATTTACTGGTGTCTTATTCTCATCCTTTGAGTGTTTCTGCTCATTAACTGCTAGTCTTCCTTGTGGGTTCCTGTGTCTTTGCTGACTGATTCTTAGTCTGCTTCTTTCACGGATCCACTCTCCTGAAACATGACCGTCTCAAGTTCTCTACCTTGCCTGCTTGTGCAGTGCCCCCCACCAACTGCTCTCAAAAGAGGCCCTTTGCTTATTTTAACTGCCCAGACCCCAGTTGGGAAGCACAGGACTGAGACCATTCTAAGCGTTATTACTGTGTTAAGTTACTGTACTCTGGGAATTCATACACAGTACTAGTGGGATGATGATGTAATAGAATGAAGCATCTCTCTGGCTTTAAGATTAAACTCGATAAGTTTATGGAGGAGATGGTATGATGGGATAACATGATTTTGGTAATTAATTGATCTTTAAATATTCATGGTAAATAGGCCTAATGGCCTGTGATGGGATGTTAGATGGGGTGGGATCTGAGGTACCCAGGAAAGAATTTTCTGTAGTATCTGGCTGGTGAATCTTGCCCATATGTTCAGGGTTTAGCGGTCACCATATTTGGGGTCGGGAAGGAATTTTCTTCCAGGGCAGATTGGAAGAGGCCCTGGAGGTTTTTCGCCTTCCTCTGTAGCATGGGGCACGGGTCACTTGCTGGAGGATTCTCTGCTCCTTGAAGTCTTTAAACCACGGTTTGAGGACTTCAATAGCTCAGACATAGGTGAGGTTTTTCGCAGGAGTGGGTGGGTGAGATTCTGTGGGCTGCGTTGTGCAGGAGGTCAGACTAGATGATCATAATGGTCCCTTCTGACCTTAGTATCTATGAATCTATCTATGAAACAAGTTATGCACAGGTAAGACTCTTGAAATGGAGTTAAAACTTTTTGCCTTTACTGTTTTCAGGCGGGAGCCACATCCATGTGGGCTTCCTGCTGTGGGTTGCTGAATGAAGTCATGGGTACCGGAGCTGTCCGTGGCCAACAGCCAGGATTTGGGGGAGGTACTGGCCCTTTCAGATTTGCACCAAATACAGACTTCTCAGCATATCCATCTTCAGGAGCCAGTATAGTCTGCAAAGCCTGTGGGCTTTCATTTTCAGTTTTTAGGAAAAAGGTGAGTATAATTTATTAAATAATGCTTTACTAACACCAGCTAATCTGTAGACATGTCAGGAGAGAAATATTTTCCCCTTTTACAGATGGGAAAACTGAGGCACCAGGAGGAGGGGTTTTAATGATTTGCTCAAGGTCACAGAGGAAGTTGATGTCAGACAGGATTAGAAATTTTCCTATATTGCTTGTTCAAAATAATAACTAACGAAGTTGCTGAACAACTGAGTGATGGAGAAGCTGAGCAACAGAAAAGTCTCAAATTGACAACTAGTATTGTAGCATTTTCCTTAGAAACAAAGTGAACTTAATTGTGGTCTTAGACCTGCGTCAGAGGAATAAGGTTGGCTAGGAAGTTGAAAACCTAATCCACTGCAGTAGCCTATCAGTTCACTTAGTCAAACAGGTGAGTTAATGAAAAATTTACCAAATAAAATTGATTGGAATTTAAACTATGGATGTATTTCAAAACCCAATGTATAGATGACTGACTGTTCTATGTATTTATAGAACTATAGTGTAATCTCTAAATTTAGAGTCAATTTGGCAGGCCAGCATTATCTGGACCACTCAGTGACCCAGTTCTCTGCAGCTAACTTAGAATAAACTGAAGCCCAGCTGTGTCTGATTTACAGAAAATCTAATATTCAGAGATTCTTACAACAGATCAATCTCTTGGCAGAGATTTCCCCATTTTAGTAATCTACTGTGCTCTGCATTCCTTCTGTGGCAATGTGCCTGAGCAGCAGTTAAGGGTCCATAATGTCTCAATCTAAGCTTTCCTAGAGCTAATTTATTAAAATTCCAAAGAATGTGAGGAGAGAAATATCTAGGCTAATCGTGGTAGTTGAGGTAGTCGTGTTAAGGGTCTCATGTGACTCTTGGATATACCAATTCCCCCTGCCTGTATGCAACTAGATCTCTTGAATTAGAACCTCTGTTTACCTTGGGTTCTCTAAACTAAACACTGTCTAGAACTTAAGCCTGATTCAGGGTCCTCTGAAATCACTGGGAGCCCTCCCATTAACTTTAATGGGATTCAGGTGAGGCCTGTTCTGACTGGAGAATCAGGAATCTGAGGCTAATTGCTAGAGCTCCCATGATCCCTGTCCTCCAAGTTGTTTCTTAAATGCAGGACCATTTCACTTGTGTCTGAAGTGACCATCAGAGTTGCCCTTAGACCATCCTTGCCCTCAGTCTACTCCCCACCCCTCCCCCTTTCTTGTTGGAAAAATTTGCCATTCAAATTTGTCAGCCTGAAGATTCAGGAAAAGTAAACTTCTGATTTTTTAAGTCTAACTTCTGCATCTTCTATTTGCTACTGTGGATGTCCCTTACAATTTATTCTCCTGTAGGGTTGACCTGTAATATCTGGAAAGAGAATTTTTCCTATCTTTTTCCCTCCAGATTTTTCCTTTGGAGATATTATTCCCTGTGGTGTCTAGTTTCTTGTGGTAGGAGAGATGAGTTTAGATGCCAATTTAAGACCTTAGCATGTCTCCAGGAAGGGTTGAGTATATAACATTGACTTTTCCGTTTTCATATTAGAAATAAGAAAAGGAGTACTTGTGGCACTTTAGAGACTAACCAGTTTCTAAAGTGCCACAAGTACTCCTTTTCTTTTTGCGAATACAGACTAACACGGCTGTTACTCTGAAACCTGATATTAGAAATAGTAAATCTAAATCAGAGCTTTATGTAAAAGTGTTTGGTGTCTGTAGTTTCGTGTGTTTTTTGTATACAGAGATTATCCTACATGGCTTTGAGTGAAATGGACATGTAGGTAGTGCTTTGTAGCTCAATTATAGTGTTTACAATGTTTGGCTCTACTTCGAGCGTAGGGGACATAAGAGTCTAATTAGAAAATTACCTTGTCCTTTACAGTTCATCTCTTCCCTTAAATATTCTTATCACATTCTTGCTTGAGAGGCTTTTGCAAGCTGGAAAAAAATACAGGGTATATCTACATGGCAAAAACAAACAAATCCCCAGCTGTAAGTCTCAGAGCCCAGGTCTACAGACTTAGGCTTGTGTTATGATGCTACAAATAGCCACGTAGCTGCTTGGGCTCTGGTGCCCTGGGATGGGATGGGAGGCTTCAGAGCCCACACTTCAGCCTGAGCCAAAACGTCTACACAACTATCTTTAGTGCTGTAGCATGAGCCTGAGTCTGTAGACTTGGGATATGAGACTTGTTGCTAATACCCATAGTGACATTCTTTTATTATTCTGATGTATAACTGCTTTTAAGAGTGGGGTTTTTTTTTGTTTTTTTTGAGGTCAAGATTAAAGCTTACACTTTATTTAGCCATTGAACTGTCTTCCCAAAACATCTGGGTCCTCGTCAGTATCTTTATAGAGGAGCTCTATGGAGACTTTATTTAGGAAGTGCAACTTATACTTCTAGCCACTGCTTCAGAGGAAGCCATAATTGTCTCCCATGACTTAATTTCCTAATAGCAGTGTAGAAAGTGCTATCTTCATGATTCCAGCTTAGAAACTGGTTAGTATCTTGAATCATCAGAACTGAGTCTCAGTAATTTTAAGTATCTTAATGTAGTTCTCTGGGAATGGAAGCAGAACAATACATCAAGGCTTCAATAATGTTTCTAATGGTGCTGGATGACTGTTACACTGCAATCATTATACATTGTCTTCTGTGACATTGCCCCTGTAGTCTCCATTGTCTAGTCAGGGAAAAATGTTTAAAATATGTTGGCTAACATTTTCAGAAACATCTCTTCTAGTCAAGATGAGGCCTGTGGGAATTGTGTACACTGTCATGTCATCACAGAAAGAGGATGCCTTGTATGCAGTCTCTTAATCAGAATTTGCAGTTGCAGTATCATGAAGGACAGAGGTTTCCAATCACAGAGTTGCTATTCTCCAAATTGTTTGCTTTGTGACCCTGCCACTTTCTAGTATATGCAGCTGTTGGTGTATACCTTGGATCTGTATTCTGGAAGTAAAAAGGTACCCCCAACAGCTTTCTGGTTCCTCTAACTTCGGCTACATCAGCTAAAATCGATAAAGTAGAGGGGATGGAAGGTCTGCATGGCTTTGCACAGTTAGTACTTGGGGAGGACAATAGTTCTTTCGTATATCTTTCTTCTGCTGGGAAAGCATTTTAAAAGGCCACTCACTTTATATCAAACTTGTCTGAAATTGCTCTTATTACTGTAAGAATTAATGACTAACATCACTAAACCTGAAAGATCAACTTTTTTCATTTTTACATTGTGCATTTGCACGCACCTTGTGTATAATCATACTTTCTCTTGTAGTTATATTTTGTGTGTGTGAAAGAGAAAAGAAACTAAAACATTCCCCAGAAAATAGAAACAGACTTGGTGGCAGGTATAGAACTTTGAAATTGATTAGATTTCAAGTGGGTGTCCTTTTGACTTAACTAAAAGTGTGTATTTAAGTTAGCGTTGTCTTGTTAAAATTGATTAACTGTCTTGATGAATGTACTAGCCCTACAAATGCTCTGGAGAGTACCTGCAAAACTGTTTGACAGGCCAGTTTCATAGACCACTCAGAAAACATTAAAAAGAAAAGGAGTACTTGTGGCACCTTAGAACACGAAAAAAACATGTGTATATAAATCTCCTCACTGTATTTTCCACTGAATGCATCCGATGAAGTGAGCTGTAGCTCATGAAAGCTTATGCTCAAATAAATTGGTCAGTCTCTACGGTGCCACAAGTCCTCCTTTTCTTTTTGCGAATACAGACTAACACGGCTGCTACTCTGAAACCTGTCAGAAAACATACTAAGATTGTCAGTTGAAAGCATAAGAATAGCAGTGGGTGATTGGGGGGGGGGGGGGGGGAGGGAAGGAAATAGCAAATACAGATTTATTTTCTATTCCTGTGAATATCTGGCATACAGTTTAATGGCTTTTTCGTCTTCCTGTTTAGCACGTGTGTTGTGACTGCAAGAAGGATTTTTGCTCAGTTTGTTCAGTCTTACAAGAAAATCTCAGAAGATGTTCTACTTGTCACTTGTTACAAGGGACAGCATTTCAGCGGCCTCAGTTAATGCGACTGAAAGTCAAGGATCTGCGTCAGTATCTGATCCTTAGAAACATACCAACAGATACTTGTCGAGAAAAAGATGACTTGGTGGATCTTGTACTCTGCCATCATGGATTAGGTTCTGAGGATACAGACACTAGTAGCTTGCATTCTTCAAGGTCACAGACTTCTAGTTTTTTTACACATCCATTTTCTCTGTCTGTATCAGTGTCATCCTCTCAAGGAGAACTTACAAATAGAAGAGGAAGCACAGAAAATGGACCACCTGTACAGGTACAGTACCAGTAGTTGTGGTCTTACAATGAACTTATAAAAGTGCTGTCTGCTACTTTTTTTTTTTTTAAATATACCAATGGGCAGGTGTAGGGTCTTCAGGAAATACTTTTTTTACATCCTGCACTTGAAAATGGAAGAACATGGGTAATTGGGACAAGACTGTGATCACTTTAAACTGTAACAGCTAACGTTAGCATAAGCTTTCCAATTTGAGTGTCATCTGTTACCTGTTTTAAAGCATTTTCCTTACTGTACCAGAGGGGGTTGTTTATCCTGATCTGATTCATTGTATATGCAGGGACAAGGTGGAATGCCTTCAGCAAATAACGAAGAAGAGGAGGAAGAAGAAAATGCAGAAGAGCAGGTGAGAAATATGAACCACCTAAAGAGTAAACTAGACCTATTTGGCATCTGACATAGAAAACCATGCAGAGCCTTAACACTGTTAATTTAGTTTGAGTGAACTAGGCTGTGGTGATGCGTGTTAACATCAATATTTGAAAATATTGTTTAAAAAAAAGTATTCTTTAAACTATAGCAGGGATTAGCTAAAATTAAAAATAAGAAATAATTGGTGTGTTTCAGACCCCTAGCGTGTCCAGAAAGCGAGCAAGAGCATCACTGTCTGATATTTCAAGTCTAGAAGATATTGAAAGGTTGAGTGTTCGACAGCTGAAGGAAATACTTGCTCGTAATTTTGTCAACTATTCAGGATGCTGTGAAAAATGGGAACTTGTGGAGAAAGTGAGCAGGCTCTACAGAGAGAGTGAGGAAAATCACAGGACACGTAGGTGTTCGTTTTTTTTCTCCTTAAAATTAACTCTTGTTCTCTCGTGACTGGCTTTGACAATGGGTGTTGTGAGTGCTTTTGTCAGCTGCAACAACTGAAAAGCTATTTTAACTGTACTAGCTGTGTCCAGAATAGCTGAAGCTATGCTAGATCTGGCATGTGAGTTACACTGTTGATCAGTATGTGTTATTAGTTCCCAAGATTGTACTGTTTTGATGACTTTTGCTGAAGCTAAATAAACTTGATCATTCTCACTTCAGCTTTCCTCAGAGTAGTTAAATTGGTAACAACTGCACTATTGAAAACCAACCCATTAGAGAAAATGAAATAGTTTTGCACCCCCATACCTTTCACTGTGGTTTCACAAAGTGTTAGTGGGATTTTTTTGGCATAGAAAAAACTATTTCAGAAGAGAACTCCTAATTTTTAGTGATATTACTTCTCAGTGATAAAAGCTACACTGGCAAAAATCCCTCTGCCAGGGGACCAGTCTCTCTCTGTGGCATAGCTGTGAAGCCATTGCTAGGACAAGTGATGGTTTTCTGATCAAGTTTCTGGTGTTTTTCCTAAAGCTAGCATTTTAACAAATATGGTTGCACTGTGTTTATAAACTAAGCACAACTGAGTTAAATTGTCACAATTCTGCCACTCAAACAGTTACAGTATCATTTTGGGACAGTTTAAACGTGAACTTCAAGATTTTTTTTCCTGTTTCTCTAACATCTTACAAAATGTGAAAGATTAACACCCAATCTACTTTTCATCATACACCATGACTGCCCTTTCATTTAATTCTACATCTTTACTAAATGCTTCATAAATCTTATGTCCCAATAGCAATTTTTGTAAGGTTGTATTTAGCCCTGTTAATAATATTGCATACATATCTGTAGTGATCAAAGTCCTTTACAAAGAGGGAGTAAGTATTGTTCTCCATGTTTAACAAATGATATAACTAAGGCCCAGTGGTGGGATGACTTTGACCCTGCTATGACAGTGGGTGTGACAGAGCTGGATTGATACCTGTATTTGAATCCTAGTCCAGTACACTTTTTTCACTGGACCATGTGACATCACAGAGGTTATTTGATCCTAAATAAAGGACAAAACCATACTCTGCATCACTTAGCTTAATCTTACTCAGTTTATAATGGTTGTAAACTAAATCTTTATTTTACCAGTAGCTTTACTGTAAATGCAGATGAAAATGACATGATGCTGAAATGAGTTAACTTAGTTTCCTACATGTCTGGGATAGAATTTAGCTGCTTTTGCCGTGGCCTGAATTTCTCTAAATCTTAACCCTGTCTGTTGATTTGCAGAGGGAGAGAAGATACAACTGCATGAGAACGATGATAATCTGTGTAGGATCTGCATGGATGCAGTAATTGACTGTGTTCTTCTGGAATGTGGTCACATGGTCACTTGCACAAAGTGTGGCAAAAGAATGAGTGAGTGTCCGATCTGTAGACAGTATGTTGTACGAGCAGTGCATGTATTTAAATCTTAAGACCAAAATACATTTTATAGCCATCTAGAGTTCCTGTATTTCTGGGGGCAGGACTGATGAAGCTTGTTATGATGAACATTAGTTTCAATATGAATCAAACATTTTGAACAGCAGGCTATAGAAGCATTTGAAACACTTTCCTGTATTGTAATTAAAATTGCAGTTTGGTGATATGTACTGCAGGAGCTGCCTGAGTTACCTTATAAAGCCATGAAGTGTTTACAGCAGATCTAGCATCACTTAGTGCTCTCTTCTGAAGAACACCGTAATCATTAGTTTGCTGAAGGGTCCAGTATAGTCAACAGAAAACTGCTTTACCATGACCATATTGTTGGATGACTGTAGCCTGGTTCATTTGGTGCATATGCATTGCTCCTGGCAAATAGACTTGCGTAGTATTTAATAGGCATTAAATAGAATGTAACTGTTCTGACACTAGTGCTACAAAGGTGTTAAAACAGTCGATAAACCAAGATTGTAGAAAGCATTGCCGTTGCATAAAGGTAAAACTAATCTAATCTATTTTCCTGCTTATTACTTTGTTCTGAATGTCAGTCTGATTACACGTGTACTGTCCACTAACAGTCTTTGTCAAAGTGAACTGTGTAGTCCTACAGAGCTCTGTTTAATTGCATCCAAATGCTAATTACTCCATGTTCAGTTTAAGAATAAAATGTAGTCAAAGGGAACAGGGGTTAACTTCAGTAGTCCCAAATTCATTCAAACCTATTCTATGAATTTTGCAAGGACTGAATTCTACATACTAGGAACTTAATGTGAATACAGATCAATTATAGTGAAACTAGTAGATGCTAACTTTTAGGAGTTATAGTATTACAAACCTTAACCATTAGCTTTTCCGGTGTGGGGATGGGTTGAGAGTAAGGAAGAGGGGAGGGGAGAATTTAAGAGGAATCATAGCTTTTTTTTTAATATGCTGCTTGCTCACAGGTGTTTGAATCAAAACTAGGGTAGTGAACAAAACTGCCAATTACATGTTTGGCCCCTGTGAAATAGGTTATTCAGTCCAGCTCCTAGATAGTATCAAACCACCATCAGTGGCAATAATTTCTTTAGAATACAAGAATTTCCCTTAAAGGGTCCTGCAGCTCAGTGGGAATAGATTCTGAGGTAAATGTGTAGTAGGCAGCCAGTATTGCCCACTACCTTTTGTAGGCTAGATACTTAATAGTATAACTACTTTTTTTTTTTAAGGGGGAGAGCTAATGGCAGTTATTGAAATGCCTGTGTTATCCAGTGACAACTTTAAGCTGAGTTGAATTTTCACCCCCAAGTCTTACTGGGCAAATGCAGTGTTGCCATATTGTATAGTTTGGGTTTTTTTATATGTGGGTGTCTTTCAACTTTCTCTACACCCCACTATTCAATTCCCAGTGTTCATCTAGTTTGGGAAGGCAGGTGTTTTGGCAACTGCAGCCATTAGTACATTAAAAATACTTCTGGTTTTCTGTACTGTAGATCATGGGAGGTACACTGCCTCCCATGCCTACTCAGGACTCAAATGCTCTACAGCCAGGACTCCATAGGGGGGATTTCTGTAGCCTTTTGCCAAAGCTGCTGCAGGGAGGGAGTAGGTGCAGGAGGCTTAGCTCTAGCACTGCTGCTCAGTTTCCATTAAATTGTGCTGCAATTCAAAGTGGTAAGTGGTTTTCCATTTTCAGCTCTTAGGTGCCTAACTTATCATATTCTCTTTAAAATAACCAACCAAAAAACAATCCTGAAATCTTTACTGCACAACAGCCTGATAATCATTCTTGAAGAAAACTACTCAGACTTTATGCACAAGCTGGATATTGGCTAAACTAGCAAATCTGTCAATACTTTCAGAAGTAACAGGAAGTATAAACAACTGCTGCTGTTTGGTACAACTCAATATGCAGTTTACAGAGAATCTTTAACTGACATTACTGCTTATTTTTCAGAAGAGAACAAAACTCTAGCCTTTTTTTTAAAAAACTTTCTGAAAAGGTACTACTTGTTCTTGTTCAGTTGGTAAGTTAATGTAGGGGAATGTAGCATATACATTACTTCCATTCTGAACAATGGCTGAGAGTTTAATAAAGGTTTGTAACTGGTCTGGGATCAGTCTTATGTCTTTTTTTTTTTAAACTATTCACTATCCTCAAGTGTCATTTGACTAAGTCTCCAGTGGAGGTTAGAAGGGCCAGACTGCATGCTTTTGAGCAGCTGTATAAAGGAATCTCTTGCACCCCCTTAGATTTAGCCAGGTGTGCACAATACTCACACCACAGCTCACCTTGAACTGGACTCTTCAGTAATGTAACAAGATCAAGTACCACCTTGTGAATGACTGAAGGAGTCTGCTTACTTACATTAATAAGCTTCAATGCTATCCTGATGTAGCCAGCCCCCTTCAAAAATCACTTCAGTTGAAACAGGGGCCTTGCCTGAAGCATATCCTGCTGGTGTTTACAACAAGTATAGAGTGATGGCAGCTACTTAAAATGTATAACAAGTGAAAAAAGGGGAAGTTGACCATAATATAAATCAGATAGCTAGGAAAATCTTGCTTCTTGGAGCACTGGTACAGGAACCCACAAGGGGAAAGGCAACTCCTTAATCTAGTCTTGAGTGGAGCACAGGATGTGGTCTAAGAGGTAACTATAATAGGACCACTTGGAAATAGTGACCATAATATAACAACAATTAACATTCCGGGGGGGAGAGAAATACCTCAATAGCCCAACACTGTGGCATTTAATTTCAGAAAGGGGAACTATACAAAAATGAGGTTTAGTTAAAACAAAAGGTACAGTGACTAGAGTGAAATCCCTGCAAGCTGCATGGACACTTTTCAAAGACACCATAATAGAGGCTCAACTTAAATGTATACTCCAAATTAAACACAGTAAAAACTAAAAACCCCACCATTCTGGCTTAACCATGTAAAAGAAGCAATGATCTTTTAAAAAGTAGAAGTCAAATCCTAGTGAGGTAAATAAAAAGGAGCATAAACACAGCCATACAAATTTAAATGTAAAAATGTATTAAGAAAAACCAAAAACTCAAAAGGTAACAACAAAATGTTTAATACTTCAGAAGCAGGAAGCCGGCTAAACAACCAGTGGGGCCCCTGGACGATCAAGATACAAAAGGAGCACTTAAAGACGATAGTAATTGTAGAGAAACTAAATGAATTCTTTGCTTCAGTCTTCATAGCTGAGGATGTTAGGGAGATTCCCAAACCTGAGGAATTGTCACAGATTGAAGTGTCACTAGAGGACACATTGAGAAACTTATCAGTAACAAGTCTCCAGGACCAGATGGCATTCACTCAAGAGTTCTGAAAGAATTCAAATGTGAAATTGTGGAACTATTAACTGTCCTTTAAAGCAGCTACTGTACCCAATGACTGGAAGATAGCTAATGTAACACCAATATTTAAGAAGGGCTCTAGAGGTGATTTTGGCAATTACAGACCGGTAAGTCTAACATCAGTACCAGGCAAATTAGTTGAAACAATAGTAAAGAATAAAATTGTCAGACACCTAGAAGAACATAAATTGTTACGCAAAAGTCAACATTGTTTCTGTAAAGGGAGATCATGTCTTACTAAGCTATTAGAGTTCTTTGAGGGGGTCAACAAACATGGAAAAGGGGGCTCCAGTGGACATAGTGTACTTAAGACTTCCAGAAAGCCTTTGACAAGGTCCCTCACCAAAGGCTCTTACGTAAATTAAATTGTCATGGGATAACAGGGAAGATCCTTTCATGGATTGGGAACTGGTTAAAAGACAGGGAACAAAGGGTAGGAATAAATGGTAAATTTTCAGAATGGAGAGGGGTAACTAGTGGTGTTCCCCAAGGGTCAGTCCTAGGACCAATCCTATTCAATTTATTCATAAATGATCTGGAGAAAGGGGTAAACAGGGAGGTGGCGAAGTTTGCAGACAATACTAAACTGCTCAAGATAGTTAAGACCAAAGCAGACTGTGAAGAACTTCAAAAAGATCTCACAAAACTAAGTGACTGGGCAACAAAATGGCAAATGAAATTGAATGTGGATAAATGTAAAGTAATGCACATTGGAAAAAATAACACCACCTATACATATGATACGATGGGGGCTAATTTAGCTACAACTAATCAGGAGAAAGATCTTGGAGTCATTGTGGATAGTTCTCTGAAGATGTCCACGCAGTGGCAGTCAAAAAAGCAAACAGGATGTTAGGAATCATTAAAAAAGGGATAGAGAATAAGACTGAGAATATCTTATTGCCCTTATATAAATCCATGGTACACCCACATCTTGAATACTGCGTACAGATGTGGTCCCCTCATCTCAAATAAAGATATACTGGCATTAGAAAAGGTTCAGAAAAGGGCAATTAAAACAATTAGGGGTTTGGCTAGGACTTTTCAGCTTTGAAAAGAAGGGACTAAGGTGGGACATGATAGAGATATAAAATCATGAGTGGTGTGGAGAAAGTGAATAATAAGAACTAGGGGCCACCAAATGAAATTAATGGGTAGCAGGTTTAAAACAAAAGGAAGTTCACTCAGTGCACAGTCAACTTGTGGAACTCCCTGCCTGAGGAGGTTGTGAAGGCTAGGACTATGACAGGGTTTAAAAGAGAACTAGATAAATTCATGGAGGTTAAGTCCATTAATGGCTATTAGCTAGGATGGGTAAGGAATGGTGGCCCTAGCCTCTGTTTGTCAGAGGGTGGAGATGAATGGTGGGAGAGAGATCATTTGATCATTGCCTGTTAGGTTCACTCCCTCTGGGGCACCTGGCATTGGCCACTGTCAGTAGACAGGATACTGGGCTGGATGGACCTTTGGTCTGACCCAGTATGGCCATTCTTATGTTATTGTAGAAAATTGATAAGGAAACCAATGGGCTACAGCAAGAAACTTAGGGCCAACATCCTTAAGGAATTTAAGTCTATTAAGAATAAAAAATCCTAACAATGGTACTGGTCCATTACTAGAAGGAAGTGTTACAAGTATTCAGTAAAAATATTTTTGTATTTAGGAAAAAGAACAAGTACGTGATATGATACTAATGGAGTGGAAAGAGTTTCTCAGGAGGATGTTAAACAGCAACTGCTGAAGTCAGACACTTCAAAATCAGTTGGTCCAGATAACTTGCATTCAAGAGTTTTAAAAGAACTGATGGAGAAGATTGCTGCACCACTAATACTGACTTTTTCAATAAGTCTTCAACCAGTGGGGAAGTTCCAGAAGTCTGGAACAAAACTAAGGTTGTTCCCATTACTTAAAAAGAGGGAAAACAGGATGACGCAGGTAATTATAGTCCTGTCAGTTTAACATCAATCCCAGGGAAGGCCACGGAGCAGCTGACACAGGGCTTAATAACTGATTGGCATTTTTATATTACATTTAACATGGGTTTATGGAAAATAGACAGGATCTGTCTCTTTTAGAGGAACCAAAGGTAACTGTAAACGTAACTGATGTAATATATTTAGACTTCTCTAAGGCAGTTGACTTAGTACCATGAGACATTTTGATTAAACTACCATGATATAACATTAACATGGCACATATTAAAACTGGCATCAGTGTAACTGTCAATGGGGAATCATCACTGAACAGCCCTGGTTCTAGTGAGGTTCCAAAGGGATCAGTTTTTGGCCCTATGTTATTTGATAAAAAATGTGGATCACCTATAAAAAAAAATCCCTGAAAATTTGCAAATGACACAAAAGTTGTAAATAATGAAGAGTACAGATCACAGACATAGCAATCTCAATTACTCAGTAAGATGGGTACACTTACATGTTTTAATATGACTAAATCTAAATATACATCTCCAAAGAATGAATGCTATACTTACAGGCTGGGGGACTCTAGCCTGGGAAGTAATGTCTCTGAAAAAGATTTGGGGGTTGTGGTGGATAATCAGCTGAAAATGAGATTCCAGTATGACACTGGCCACCAGACTAATGCCACCCCATGGCACATAAACAGAGGAATCTCAAGAGCTGAAAGGTTATTTTATCTCTAGTTGGCACTGGGGCAACTGCTGTTGGAGTACTGTGTCCAGGTCTGGTGTCCACTATTCAAGAAGAATTTGGAAAATTGAAGATGTTTCAGAGAAGAGCTACAAGAATGATGAAATGATTAGAAAACATGCCTTATAGTGAAACTCAGAGCAGTAGTTTAAAGAGAACGTTAAAGGATGACGGTCTGGGTTACAGTAGTTGCAGTTGAACAGCAAAATCCTTTATCAACTCCGATTGCAGGCTTAATCGCCATGGAACTGGAGGCTGATAAGCCTCTTTTAGAATCACTCAGTACAGTCTGCCTGACAGCTGGAAAGAAGTGAATTAGCAAACTGATTGCAAAGCTTTATTTTAAGACAAAGTATCTGCCCTCCAGAAGCTCCGAGTTCCCACAATGGGGACAAGTAGCAGCACGTAAATGAAAAATCTAGCTCTACCTCTCCTATAAATTAAGTATAGAAAATGAAACTTAAGCAAGAACTATAAACATGCTAGTACCATTTCCCCATAACTCTCAGGCAAGTCCAAAGTTTTCTAAAGAGGCAGGCCCCAATTGGTGCCCCATTCTCCAACTCCCCTCTTCCCCCAAGGGGATTGCTTCTTCGGCCACCTGTCAGGATTAAGTCAGTCATTTGCCTCTATTTTAGCTACTACATAGGCACTAGACAGGAAAAATGTAAAAAGGAAATGGACAGGAGCACAGTAACTTCTTTTTCAAATTGATTATCCCCTACATATAAATACCTAGATCTCATAGTTCTTATCAGTAGATCTTACAGCATCTTACAAAAGAAATACTATTACACCCACTCTACAGATGGTGAAACTGAGTGAGCTTGCCTGATGTCAGTTTTTTATGCAGGGCATCTACCAGTTGTTTAAAAACAAAACACTTCTATAAAGCTCAACATTAATCCAGCAACTAATGTAGCAGTTACAAAATCCATGCTGCTTGGCTACCTCCGTTGTTTAGTCACTTGCTGCATTACACCGAGTTGTACTGTTTACTTACCTGAAGGTTCTTAGAGCAGAGATTATGTCTTGTACATTCTGCAATGGTCAGGCGCACTGTTGGTTCTCAAAATGTTCATAGCACAGGACAGATATTCCATTAAAGCTGAATTTTGAAGTAGCAGAATTAGTCATTCTTCAGAATAAAATCATTTCAAATAAAAGCAATTAAGAATGGCAGTAGGGGGTTCCACATCAAGATGTATTCACTTTATAAGTAAAGATGTTTTTTCTAACTACCAGCACTGCAAACATAACAGGAGAGATGAGTCATGCTGGGATGAAAATACAAGCTTAGATGAACCACATCTCACAAGTCCAACAGTGAAGGTGCTTCAGTCTATTCTGACATTTTCCAGGTCTTCTTATCCATCCTACCATTTTCATTTTTGGACTGCCAGTGCACATGGTTTCACTGAACTGGCCACAGGAGTACATCCAGGTCTTCTCATAATAAATTGAGTGCCCTGCAATATACAGGTAGTTGTGTGCTCATCCTTCCAACATTCATTACCTTGCACTTGTCAAAGAATTTCATCTAGCAGTTTTGCTTCCCAGCTAGTGAGACGTTAGGTCCTTCTGAAATTGCTCATGAGCTTTAGTCTCGTCTCATCTAAATAATTGTGTTACCTGGAATTTATGCCATTTTACTGTTTATTATTTTCTCAGGTTATATGTGTATTAAACACCACAGGTTCTGGTCCAGAACCTTGGAGCTTTGTCAGACTTTTTGGAAATAAAATGATCAACTCTCTCTCCTTTATCAGCATGCTTAGAGAATTCTGATATATTAGAGAGACATGACTTTATGTATCACAACTAGTGAAAGATGCTTCAGGCCAGAGTAGGTCACTTTACACTTGTGCAACCCTGGAGTGTTTTGTGTCCACTGTGCCATCTTCTGCTCAATGGTTTTGCTTATGCATAACTGAAACCTCACGACTGATCACACACAAAAAGAAATAAAATCCAGCTCACCTCAGTCTTAGTTGGTGGCTTTGCATGGCTAAGAGCAAAACACAGTGAACAATCTAGTTTTGTTCCTAAAGGCAGAAAGTCATGACTGAGTACACACAGGGAACAGAGCTGTTGCGTAAGAAAGCGGTATGCAGTTTTGTTTTTAATAAAGTTACTCTTCAGATGAGAACTGCACTGTAAATACTTTTGACTCTGCATCAAACAGAACAATTTTTATCAATTCAAGTTTGAATAGAAACCCTCTTAGGCTTTTTGTCTTGTTTTTGTACAATTGTTTATACAAATTCAACAAAGGTAAAACTGCATCAGGAAATTCTACGAAAACAACACCTTACAACAATGGCACTTATCAATGCAGAATTTTACAATCAGGAAATAACCATGTTATAAACCTTAAATGAGAACTCAACTCACACTTCAAAGAAAGAGGAAAAAAAGACTATGCTTGACCATTTATTCTACTGCTTGACTCACTGTATAAATTAATTTAATATTGAGTACAAGAGCTCATGCTACAGAGTGAAACCCTCCTATGTGCAAAAGCTGAAACTGGAATTTTTAAAATTTTGAGAAAAAGGTGATTTCTATACAGATAAAACTTGGCATAGTGTCTTACTTCAACTATCATTTACACCTTATTTCCACAACATGCTTATGTCACTTCTGAAGTATACAAAGCAGGATATAAACTTCCATTAAAACATGCTTTAAATTGAAAGTATTAACCTACTTTTCCTGACCTGGGCACGTTTGCGGATGGATACCTTGTCTACGAAGTATAGGTTAAGTTCTCGCCTACTGTAAAGATAAAAATTGGCAATCCAAAACCAAAACACTGGTAATGCATTCAAACATTGCATAAATAACTTTTAAACAATTTTGTACAAAAATAGTTCTGCATAATGTAAGATGTAAAACCAAACGTGGTAAGGAGGCAGAAATGCAGCGTGTGGTCCACTTTAATGACACCGACTTTTTTTTGTTGTTTTAAGAAATGAAGAGCAGAAATTAAATTTACACTACCCAAGCACATGCTGTGGTACTTGAAACAACAGGTCAGTTGTCTTCTTCCAGGTGTGAACATTTATCATCAATAACAGTCACCTTATGAATTTGCATAAGAGCCAGTGCAGGACATCCCAGGTAGACTGAATTAAATGGCACAGGTTGAAATTCTTAACATGGGTAGTTTTAATGATGTTCTCTCCTTGACAGGACTGTAAAATCCAATCTTTGATATTTTCTGGTTTCCCAATTGAAAATAAAATCCCTACATGTTCTTAGCCCCTTCCCCACCCCTTGCCCCAATATTTACACACTTGTCCTTTAACTAACTCAGTTTTTGAAGAAGTTTCTCTTCCACCTGACCAAACTGAACACTCACAGACATCTCTGCTATGAACTGCTCACAGCCTTCCTTTGTCACTTGCTTGCAGTACCTCAAGTCAATTTGACATATGTTTCCACAACGTTTAAAGTAGGACAGGCACTGGTCAGTAACCTTATTGCAATCTGTCAGGAAAACAACAAAGGGGAGAGAAATTAATCAATTTGTCTTAATTTGTCAATACAACAACAACTTATACAGACTGGTGACATGCCCCCATTTGCTCTTGTATCATTGCACTGGTCAATACAATCAATGGGTTAAAGCCCACCAGCTTGATGACAATTCTCTGGTCTTTGCAGCCAGTTGTGTAACATTGGATAAAAATGCAAAACAAGCCAGTTTCATGAGTGGTGGCAGAGGGGGCTTACAATCACACGGGGAGGATGGATAAAGTAAAGTGTGGTGGTTTCTAGCCTGGAGACAGAAGAGAGTGAATTTTCCAGCATAAAAGAAAGCTAAGTGGACAAAAGGAGAATTGCTAGTTGGTTTTCCCCAGGAAGGTCAGGTGAGCTAGCGGGGGGGTATGTGGCTAATAGAGTGTATGAAGCTCTTTCAGGGGGAATTAGGGAGATAGTTGAGTCAACTCTCTCCCCTGCAATTTGTACTCTTATATTTCATACAAATCCAGCATCTCTCATGCCACTACAAGCTCTAGTTCAATTAGGCAGAGCCTCATTCATACCTCCAACCACATACCTGATAAGTTAATTTCAGTTAAGGAATCACGCGTGGTGGTTCCTACTGCAGTCAGCAGGTTAATAGACTGATCGGACACATGGTTACAGTAACTAAGATTGAGCTTGGAAAGCAGAGGCATGTGCCTAATGATCAATCGCAAAGAAGCATCTGTAATATCCAGACCAGCCAAACGCAGCTCAACTACGTTCCGTAGTTTACTTCGGTTGTCAATTTGACCTGTAAGACAGAAGTTTTTGTTTGTTTTTTTAAACTTCTTTCGTTTTGCAATCAGCAGCAGACTGAAAACCAACCCCACACAAAATGCACTGTATCTTATGGTGCCAATGCCCCCAATTTACTTAAATGGACAGTTACACATACACAGAAGTGATTTAAGTTACCTACTGTTTCAAGAAGCCCTCAAGGTAACCATCAGTGAGAGTACATTTTCCTCCTGTTTTTTTCACTTTTAGCTTGTGCATTTGACAGCACTTTATCTAAAGTCCTTTTCACTGTTTCCCCTGGCAGTCAATCACTTTCCCCTTTTGCATAGGTTCCACACAATAATGGGAACAAAAGAACAAAAACTGAGGTCTGACAAACCCAAGCCCAACTCAACAGTGAGTCAAAATGGAAGACTGAGACTTATTTCAGCTCCAGTCGTGCAGTCTGTGAGATGTGAAATGCATTTTGGTTCAATATTTTTGATGATAGCTTTGTTAATGATTTTGATAGAACTATTTGTAGCCATCAGCATGCAAGAGTCTAGAATAAATTTCCTGTTTGCACGGGCATATGAACAAATCCAAACCCTGATGGGGGAAAAGTGTGGTCCCAGTAAAATAATTAAGGGTCCAAAGACTTTAATGGAATTATTCATAGGAACAAGCACTATGCATTTGCAAGTTCAGATCCAGCATGTTTGGTAGATCACACAATATTGCTCTGAGCTGATATGAGGCCTTGATAAGGCCAAAAAAAAAGCTACTGCTCCTCTGAACTGAAAGAAAAGATTTCCACACTTTTAAAGTATACACGTTTGCAGCCCGAATGGAGGAAAGCCATTTGTTGGGAAAGCTGGCACAGCAGATGAAGTGAGTGGCCAGAGGCCATAGCTTGTTATCGAGGAACTTAGCACAGGATGTCCAGCACTGTAGCTGTACTGGCCCACACATCTCACATACGTCCGCATTCTACAGAACAGGGCCCAGACGGTCAGCTAATGTAAACTGTAGTAGCAACACTGAGGTCAAGGAGCTTCGCTGATTTATTACAGCTGAGGATATGGCCCCAAGAAGTGTCGTGTCCCACAAGCCAGCTACCTCCTATTGGCACATGAAAGATACTTACCAAGCTACATTTATTAATAAATCCATCTGTTACCTGGCCTGTTATCTGTTGGTGGTGACAAGAGGTCTCTCATTTGTGCATCTTTTAATCCTTCCACCCACTGAACATCCAGGGTTCGGAGTAAAGGACAACTGGAACTACAGAGTGCTGAGACAGCTATCCATGAACACCCTGATAACAGCAGGTCTCGTAGACCTGGAGATACAAACAAAGGAAAGGTTTCAGAGTAACAGCCGTGTTAGTCTGTATTCGCAAAAAGAAAAGGAGTACTTGTGGCACCTTAGAGACTAACCAATTTATTTGAGCATGAGCTTTCGTGAGCTACAGCTCACTTCATCAGATGCATACCGTGGAAACTGCAGCAGACTTTATATATACACAGAGAATATGAAACAATACCTCCTCCCACCCCACTGTCCTGCTGGTAATAGCTTATCTAAAGTAATCGTCAGGTTAGGCCATTTCCAGCACAAATCCAGGTTTTCTCACCCTCCACCCCCCCACACAAATTCACTCTCCTGCTGGTGATAGCCCATCCAAAGTGACAACTCTTTACACAATGTGCAGCCATAGTTGATCCTAGTGTAGAGTCCAATTTAGGTTAATTTTAAGGATAAATGTAGCACTGGTGACAGATCCTGACACTCAAAGAGTCTGCAATCTTCTGACCACAGAACAGAGCTAACACAGGCAGCGACAGGGCAAATGTCCCCGCAATACCCTGTCACTGTACTTCACCCCTGATCTGGAATATCCACCACTATGGGTGACTGTCTCCCTGGAGACAGAGTTCTCCATCACCCATTTGATCCTAAACTTCTCTTAAGAGGCTGGCTAACAAGGCTGCTTATACTAATGATTTGGACATTTTTCCACTAGGACCTATCCCACTCGTTTCACATAGGACTCTGAACAATCACCACAAAATTTCCAGTCATACTATTGCTGTAGGATTCTGTGTCCTAATACTTCTCTCTGAGGCCACTTAGATCCCTTTTGTATCATTTTAAATTTTGTTTCATTACACATTTCACAGAGATTTCTCCCTAGAGACCCCATAATATCTAAACTGGGATCAATACACCAGTCACAATGTCACTTACCTGGGAGTCTGTTGATGAGCCAGCTCAGCTGTTTTTTAGATATGTTTGTCCAGCTAAGATCAAGGGTTACAGGCTGTCTCCTGATAATGCCACTGAGCATAAGTGGAGTGATGGATTTACAATGGTTTAGATCTATTTTGGTCCACAATCTTTTATCACAGCACCTACAATAACACCACAATTGTTAATTTGGTATTTGGTTTGAATTTTGTAATGTCTTAAGAGTTAAAAATAGCTGAGAAACCAGTGTATGTATTTGTAATGGCAGCAGCAGGGAGATCTGTTTGAAGAGGCTAGGGAGAGCTCATGAATACATTCAAGCAGAGTCTGTTACACAAGTTGAAAGCTTCTTCAAGTGTTTTCATCAAAGCCAAAATGTAAGGATTTCTTCCCAACAGATGAAACCCTGTTATGGGAGGGATTTTCAAAAGCACAGTCCCATTGACTTTCAGTGAGACTGTGCTCTTAAGTCACTGAGGAGCTTTTGAAAATCCCATCGTATAGCTTCAACAAACCAGAACAATTTCTTATTTTTCTTAGCCTTTGGACCTGAAGGTCAGTTTTGACCAAGGAGGTGCTACTGACTGTTCCGATTTCCCCAGTTTTCCTTTTAGCTAAACTCGTGAGTCTTGTAAGATTGAAATCTCCATCTCTTACTCTGCATCTCTATTTTAATCCTACACACGCCGCTTCTGTGTCTCTGCCCCTTCCATGTTGCTATAGTTTGCTATGTGCAACAGAGCCATGCAAAAATCCTAACGAACTTGCGAGAATTATCTAGCATTAGGAAACACTGTACTTAGCTGGAGAAAATCGGTTTACAAGCTTCTTGTAAAATCACAAAGGAATCCACAGTGGAAGCAATTCCATGGACCTTATTCTCCACGGAGTTATCAGTTTGTCAATTATCCTATTCATTACTGGGTAGTGCCATGAAAGAGTCTGTTATCTGCCTGTCTGGGTAAATATTAGAGTTTTGATACAACTGAGCAGCCAGCCAAGAGGATGCTTTATTGGAAGTTCAGCCAAGTGTATAAACATGGCTATGAGATTCATAATATACATTATAGCTTATTGTTGGGTTACGGTCATTGACCTATTGAGTCAATTTATATAAGAGGCCCAAAGAGACACACCATAAATGACAATAAAACAATTAGCATGGAAAATATACTCAGATACTCTACCAATGAAACTGCTGTTAAAAAGCAGAGGGTTGAGAATACAACAAACAAGTTCTTTCCAACATGTGCCCTGTATATGCAAAAATGATCTTAGAACAGCTTGAAGCACCTCTTAAATCAGTGATCAGGGGGCAAAGGGATATCTTGTCTGAATCTCAGGAGGCATTTAATAACTGGATGGAGGAAAGACTCAAGTTAATGGCAGGCAGGCAAGCACCTAATGATGTCCAGATTCAGGAACCTCTACTTCCTATACTAGTACACTGCTCTCTCTGCTGTTGTCTAACTAGAGGATTTTGGAATACAGTTGGCATGAGAGATGTTATGTGGTTGTGTGTTTATCAGCCTTGTAGGTGATCTAGAGTTCTCAAGAAAAAGCAGAACAGCTCCTGCACATACACACCTCACCTAGAAATATTTAAACTATTTTTGATTGAACTGCATTTTGTTAAAGGCCAGCATTTGTGGTCATACCCTCACTCCATGTGAACTGAGGAGAGCATCATCTTCCCCTAAAACTTCATACATGCTTAAATCCCCTTCAGGAAGAAGAGAAATTAGCAAGTGCTGATTATCCTATACCTCCATGCATCACATCATGAAGTAAGATAAAACCAGCATCATCCCCCTCAGCTCCTTACCATCTGTTCCAGGTCTTACAAACTCTCATACAGATGCACAAGTCGCTATGACTGAGGTAGCTAAAGACAGCCATCCAGACTTCCCTTTGCATCACATGGGCTGCCCCATCATCTAGGGGGAGTGAGTCCGGAGGAGGGCTGATGGGGGGTGGCCTGATTACATGGCGTTCCATCTGAATGCATTTGGGAGGAGAGAGTGAAGGTGGTGGCCGAGTAATCACCCTAGGTGTGCTTCGCAGGCTTGGCACAAGCTGGTGCCTCAGCTCCCTGGGAGTCCCATTTAACCCTTTGCTGAACCTGTGGAGTCTCTCACTATTGCACAGAGCACGTTTGGGCTCCTCATTCTCGCTCTCTGGCTCAGATTTGATGGGTTGGTGGTTCTCGTTGGCAAGGCTGTTCTCGGTTTTTTGGATCTCCTGATTGAGCTCCTTGCTGAGCTCTTTGCTCAGTTCTTTATTTGGAAGCCGCCTTTTCCGCCTCATCTTTATCTTCTTCTTGTCCCTGGGCTCAGCACTTTCGGTGCTGGGGCCCGCAGTGGGAGAGCTCGACCGCGACTGGTCACTCTCCTTGGATTTTGGAGGTGCTTCTGGCAGATCCTCCTCAGGTTCCTGTTTAAAACGCCGCAGGGGTTTGGCCATGGCAGGTCGGTCATCTGTAGCCTTCCATGATCGCCTCTGAAAAGGAAGAGTTTGAGGCTAAGTAGAGCTGATAATTAACGAGTTCGTGTCACAGGGCCTGCAAACAACACCTTGTGCAAGAGGACATGCTTCCCAGCTGCCTGCATAGAGGGCAATAGGGTAAAGGACCACATCCAAACATTCTCCCGACTACAGTGGAACGTTAATAACTGGTGGCACCACACCTAAGACGGTATTTTAAAGAGGCATTGTATATTAAAAATCGTAAGTTCACGAGCAACCCTAAGGACTCCCGGGGACTGTTTTATATTTAACATGGATATTCCTAAAACATCAGGACAATCTAATTTTTAAGGATCTGCTGGTAGCACAGAAAGTGAGCGCCAGTTAAACAATTAATATATGCAGCAGGTAACACCACAATGTAAACAAATGCTCTCTTCCTCAGGAGATCTCTGTTGGGTAGGAGAAAACTGTCTCAGGACACTGTGGTTCAGAAAGTAAATTTCCCATTTTAAAAAACAGCCACTGTATTTCCTGAGATGCACTCAAGACCAATGGTTTTACTCACCCAAGCAGCAACGCAGGCTAAGAACACTGGGTTCATTTGATTTAGCAAGTTTTGGAACATTCTGTATTGCAATTACTAAGCCATATTCCTGGCATACTGCTATTCTGCCACTTGCTGCTGGATCCTTGAGTGATAGCTACCCCTTTATGTCCCAAGGAGTGCACTTCATTGTCTCAGTCTCTCTCCAGCATAGTGTGTATATATACAAATGGGTGATCCTACCGACAGCCTTGATACACTGCTAGTCTGAGGAGACCTGAAGTTCACAGAAACTTTGACTGAAAGTGGGCTGTGGAGGCGTCAGCTGGAACCTTCCTCCCTGATCCAGTCACTTTTCGTAAGCAGGAATCAAACATGACTTGTCTACTTTAATCAAATCCCACACTGATGTATGTGGGACACAGTTGCAAGAGATGTGCAATACCATGCCAAAAAAGGGGAAGATTTCGGGTCTAATCTGATCACTACAAGCAAGACAGAAGTCAACAGTTGTTAAAACTAAAATGAAACGGCACTGTAGTAAACAGGGATGGGGTTGGCAAAAGGAGGTGTGACACTATCAACACACTAATTTCTATGCTGCTGCAATAAACTGTATGGATCTAATAAAAGGACATGCTCCTAGCTTTTAAATGGGGATGGATCATTAATGCACAGTTTGGGTTTTTTTTGGAGCTTTAACCAAAGCTACAAGGGACTGGACTAAGGGATTTAAGATTACAGAGGGATTAGCGAAAGATGATCAACTCCTCCTTTTTTACATTTATTACAGGAGAACGAGAAGTTACTGAAAGTTAGTGACAGGTAATTTAGATTAATTAAATGGAAACTTCTTCACACGATAGTCACCTTATGTCATTCTCCATCCTAGGATATCAGAGAGTCAGAAACTAGGAGCTGGATAATTTAATGACCTACAACATTTCTAATCATATGCTAGTGTATAAAAGGCGAACAGATCATCCCTCAAGCCATCAAGGTCACCATCAAGGTCAGGACAGATTTTACCTCATGCACCATTACACAAATTAATTATGTTATTGGGTCTGGCAAGATTGGTGCATGTAGAGAGAGTAGAACACCAGTACAGAAAAGAATTTTACCCACTAGTCTTTGAAAATGACATAGCCTACGTGTCACAGGGCAGAAGTATAAAACCTTTGGATGCCCTGCTAAAGAGCCGACTTCCCCCTGCTTCTTTGTAGGGTGGCCGCGTATATGGGCCAAGACCTTTAGCCGGGAGCCCAGCCGCAGGCCCTAACGAGGGCAGGCTCAGCATAATCTGCTGAGACAAGCGGAACCAGCTGGGTTGCTGACTGGGAAGACATATAAACCCAGGGAAGAGCTCAGTGGGGGGAGGCTAGCCAGGCAGGAGGATAGGAGGGTCATGGCTCTGTCTCTGCTCGCTGGCACAAGCCTCAAAGGCCAGAGGACCCAGTGAGGGGTCGGAGCAGGGACTGGTGTTGGGGGAATTGGGACTGTACAGCCACTGTAAATAAAAGAACACGGGTGAAGCACCTGCAAGAGGCGTCTGAGACCCTTTCTTTTGCCAGCCTAAGCACAGGGCGCAGGGACAAGGGGAAGGAAACTTGTGCCGCCCTGTGACACTGTTTTAACAGCATTTTAGTAGAGGATTGTACAATAGGAAATATTTAAAAAAAAAAAAAATCAACTAATCTCAGGTGGAAACCTCTGTGTGAATCCAGAAAGAGGATGTTTTCTGATTCTGAGATGCAAATATGCAGTAAAAATGGTAGCAAAGACACTGCAATGGGATTGCTAAAGAAACTGAACCACAATGCAGCTCACAGAACACAAGAGGGGAAAAAAGTGGAAGCACACAAATTAAAGAGGTGTCAAAGTACCTTTTTCCTGAAGAGTTTCTCTTCTTTACCAAGTTTTAGCTGTTTCAGGAAAGAAAAGAAAACAAATAGTTTATTTTTTGTGTAGGTATCTAGTAAAAATTCATATTATACCAATTTTCTTCAATTAATAGCTGGTTCGGTGAATGGTTACAGCAAAGCATAATGAAGCAGGCAAATTAACCCACTATACAATAATCAAGCCACACTTTGTTTCTTGCCTTTCTGAATACTAATGGTTTGTGGTTTTCAATGGCTGAAGTCCATCAATGAACATTTAACATCTCCCCATAATCTCCTCCCCAGTGTACTGTGGTGTCACTCTACAGAACCATCAAAGTGTCCCACATTCTGGAGGCATGTAGGAAACACATACCAGCATCCTCTACTAAGTCAAATAGTTTTTAGTGCCCATAAAGGCAAGCAGATAACAGCACTGGCTAGAGACCAAACACATGCGGACTGCCACTGTGCATGCAGCCCCCCTACTCTGCCTCTGCAACTTCAATCACTACCTGTATCACCTCTATTTCAAATCTTGGGCTGTTTACCGTAGTGAATTTATGTGTACTACAAAACTAGCACAAAAACTCCCACTAAACACAACTGAAATCACCACACATTTACTCATGACCGAAGTTAAAGCCAGGTCCCCCTTTTCACTTCCATAGACAAGCTACTCTGCAATCCCTAGACGTTAAATTAAACTAATGCATTTGAATGCTTTCTGGCCCAAATAAACTGTGCAAGTCAGATTTTAAAAAGTTACCTAAATTGCAGCTGAAAGCAATAGATAGATTCCTCCTGCTCTCTGTAAGTTGTTGAGAATATTATCTCAGAGATGCTGTAAGGATCAGTTACTTAGTGAAGTATGACTACTGCTTATGTAGTTATGGCTAGTTAGAGAAAGCTATCGAGTGCCACCCAGTGGCTAGAGATGAAAAGGGTTGATTGAAACTATTTTTGACCACTCCCCATTAAAAAAAAAAAAAAAAAAATCCTACAGTGCGGCTCACTTAGTTCAGAATTTCTTTTTTAAAGTAAATAGCCAGTTCTTTGCCCTGTGTTCTCTGTCCCTGAATAAAAAAAGTAAAGTAAAGTAAAGTTCAGGTGGATAAACTTTACTGTTCTGCTTGATGGATAATTTTCAAAAAGAAATGTAAAGTACTATGTAATTTCCTTTGTAACTATCACTTGCTGGAATTCAAGAGACTCAAAGGAAAGCTCAAAGCAGAAGTGCAAGAGACATCAGCCCCTGACCCACAACAAGTGCCCGTGTGTGTGCGCACATTAAGGAAATGAGGTTCTATCCTCTCATACCCGTTTTCTCATAGCAGGTTCTTGGGGTTTCTCAAATTTTCTTTTCCTTCGCATATGCGCATCATCTGACTTTCTCCTCAAAATAGAATCAACAGGGGTTTTTTTGGAATGTTCATCAGATTTCCGCCTGGGGGTTTCTTCACATTCCCCTTTCCGTTTTGCTACATCTGTTACTTCCTTATTATCTCTGTTCATCTTCTGTTCCTTAAGCAGTGAGCCTGGGAGATTCGACGCATATTTGAATCCTGGTCCACGCTTTTGCTTGTACGCCAAAGAGAGAGAAAACACAAACAAACTTTATATCTTATGTCTTTTTTTTGCTGTTTACAATGCATTTCATCTGAAGCTTGTCTGGTTACAAGCAGTTGATTAAACACTAAGTGGCTATTCACAAGCAGTCAGTGTGGTAAAGAATTTTAACCACTAAGGAGTTTTTCCTATTTGTAACATACCTTCTACCTCCATCTCAGATAATAAAGAATATAATATTTCACTAGTTGTAAGGGACATTTCAGATTTTGTTTAATACAGATTTACAAAATTTAAAAAAACAACAGCTTTTAGTTTGGATTTAAACATCCCTCCTCTGCAGGATTTCCTACAATGTTTTGGTTACAGTCTGTCAGTGCATAGAATCCTAAAGTGAAAATGACTGCAAACAAGAAGAGTGCTGACTAATTTCTTTTCTCTGTCTCAGCTGAATGACGTACAATAAGGAAAAGCAGAGAAGATTTTTAAATAGTCTCAAGTTATTTGACAATGTGTCTCTTTGTTTACTACATGGATTTTTAGACTAACAGTGCTTTTGTTTCATAGCCATAACAAGACAGCAAAAATAGATCTGGATGTTAGAGAGAATACACCAGATTTAGTGTCTCATGCTTATGTCATATATTCCAGTGAAACTCACTTTCCCAGTTTTCCCTGCATGGTTGCACTTTGGACATTCCCAGCAGTTCGGTAGTTCATCGTTAACCACACCATCTGATTCCTTCACCTAGAGGGAAAGAGGCATAACCCGTTTGCAATTAATAGTGTTAAGTGGCAGTGCAAGTCCACATACAGATTATCGTCATCTCAAAGTAGTCATTACAATAGCAGGGGACAGACTTTTTGCACTGCTATCCTGTATCGCAGATCAGTTGTTTCTCTTCCAGTGGCTCTAGGGTAGATGCACTAAAGGAACAGCACTACCTTGTTGGCACCATGACATGCATACTCCCAACCCTGTAAGTTTACTCACCAACCACCACCAACAAAACAAAAACCAAAATCAAAAACAGACTGGCCACTTGAGATGGATTTTAAATTTTGGCTTGTTGGCTGAGATCAGGAGTAGTCCCTGTTTAATAGTTGACGCATTCTCTATTAAGATACCATATCCTGTACTTGTAGAGAAATGGGCTGTCCAATTGCCTAATCTAAGACTGTCCCCTCCTTCATCTCCAATTTATAATACACTCTTTCACTCATTTCCCTCCAGTGGGCTGGCAAGAAGATCAGCCTTTTAATAATAAAATAAATAAATAATCACCCAGCTCTTATACAGCGCTTTTTAATTGGAAGATCCCAAAGCACTTCACTAAGTAAGTCAATATCATTATCCTCATTTTACAGACACAAAGGTCTCCTTCCCATCCTCATTAACATGGAAAAGTGTTTTTAAAAGTGAGGATTTTTGTAATGTACTTAAGAGTGCTCCTTAAAATGTTAACCTCGACTCCATGCAGGAAAATAACCCCATGCCAGGCTGCAGCCCAAATACCAACAAAATGGAACTCGCCAGGTCAGTTACAGGGGACAGGCTGAAACTTTCATTCAAAGATATGGTGTGCCTAGCAATTTTATTTTATAGCCCCCTTGCCTTCAAAGTTAGCCATTTCTTCTTCATCAATTCAATAGGTAGTATACAGAGAAGAAAAGCTCATTCTATCCAGTTTATTAGTATTGTGTTTGTTTTTTAAAAAAGACAGTCTCCAAAACTGCATTAAGGGCTATATGGTATAATTATCAACATGGTCGTGCCCTGAAGAGCTAATGGGATAAAATTTTCATAAGCCCTTAATTCACTTTTGAAAGTGGGACTTAGGTGCTTTTGAAAATTGCACCTTTAGTCTTATTTTAGATATGGCACAGTGGAATTAAACAGTAGGGTCGGGATGGGGTGAGGAAAGACAAGGATTATGGTAGTAAGAGCACATGGCTACTCATTTATGGCATGTTCATACCTTGAGTCAATTACAAACTTAAAAAAAACTGTTAAAAATTAGATTCACTTGTTGACATTGTGGAAGAAATGCATCTGAAGATTTATATTTATATGGAAAGCAAAGTAGCTTGTGAGGAGGACATTCAATACATTATGGCAGGTTGGAAGCAAGGCCAATAAGACATCAAGGCTAGAATTACCAGCAGGGTAAAGGACATGAGGGGGCTAAGTCTGAAATAGAGGCAAGGACAGTGCTATAAAGGGCCTGAAAGACTCATGCAGTCCAAAGAAAAGCTCCAAAAAAGAATTTATTGTAAGTCAGTGAAAAAGCTCATTCTTATTTGCATATTCTCCTGCAGTACTAAGAGGGCTACAGTGTGGAGCCTCTGAACCAGACAGACAGCAACTGCTCTAGTTTCCCTATCCAGTGAGAGTGATAAGTCAGTTGTTTTGTTTTTGAAGAGCCCTTTCAGTTTTAATAATCTCAAGCATTGTAAGCAAACAGGGGAGGAATTTTAAACGTTTTTATCTTGACTATCACTTAAACCTCCCTTCCCCCTTCACAGGTGTGGGACTGTGCCACAATGAGTTATATAGATCCTCCATCTTTAGGAAACAGCCCCTGGGGCAGTCCCAAGTCAGAAACAAGTTATTTCTTGGGCTGAATAGATCAAATTCTACCTAAAAAGGAGACAAAGGCCATTAGGCCCCTTTGCGTGAAGTTTAAAGCACTGAATAGATGTGGGTAGTTGTAGGCAAACTAATGAGACACACAAAAACCTGCCACTGAATCCGTCAAAAACCAAGCAGCAGGTAGATGTCTAAACCACAGCTTGTAGCTCCTTCAGCACTGAATGTCCAGCAGGACGACAGCAATTCAAGGTATCTAAATGTGGAACTACACAACTATGCAGCTGTCCTATTAAAGGCTGTGGGAATCACAGTGTTATCTGACCACATTAAGCAAAAGCCATGTGCCATGGCAGTGCTAGAATAAGAAGGGGGTGACACAAGTGGGGAATGAAGTGTACTGGCACAGCAGTGTTTGTATAGAGAAGGTCTTAGACTCCATGCATGCTTCTCTACCAGTGCACCTAATGCCATTCATCCTCTTGCACTCATTAGCAATAAATTCATTCACAAGGTTTGGAAAAAATAAGCTGCCCCAAGAACACATCTTGATGACGAAGAGACTAAAAGGAAAGAGGGAACACTCTTCTATTGAGGAAAAACTAAATGTGGTTCCTTAGAAATCTGAAAACACTGGAGGCTCCCAAATCCCTGGTGGGATAGTGTCCTTTTCGTCCTGTAAATAAATGTCACTAAGGCAGCCACCCTGAGCGGATCACCTACAGAAAAGGCATTGGAGGATACCACATTGCTACAGGTCACCAGGAATTCTGGGAGCTCCAGAGAAGCTGAGGAGATACACAAGGCTCCCAGCCCACACAACACTTTCTTAGGACAAGCTGTAAGGGGCCCCCCAAAAGCTCAGTTTGACATGGTGTTTCCGGCCAGGGATAGGGAAGGGAATCCTAGGGTGTGTTATCTGTTTTTACTTTCTAAAAACAAAACAAAAAACCTACACCTATTTTCCTAGGGCAGAACTGCAAATATCTCAAACTTTTCCATTTTCACAGACACTGGAAGTGATTCTTCTATGTTACCAAACCAGCACTTGGCTGGTTAGTCTCTGGTCATGAATATGCAGGACAGCAGTAGTACTTGCTTGAATTTCACAGGTCTGACCCACATCCTGCATAGCTAGCTTGCATGTCAGCAAGCCCCAAATTTGGTTTGGGGAAGTCAGTGCTTCAACTGTCACTAAACAGTGATTCTGTCCTGCAGGCCAAATCCTGAATAATGTTACTCTGTGGTGCTGGAGGGAAGGACAGAGGAAAATTTGGAGTAGTTTGGGCATGTGAGTTTGGTGTACTGCAATAGTGAAGCAGTGCTGCAGGTCAGGACTGACGTGCCCTGCAGGACAGACTACACAGCTCCTTCCCCTGCTAACCACTAGCTCCACTCTTTCGCTAACACACTAAAGGCCTCATTTTCAGAAGTGCTGAGCAACTGCAGCCTGCCCTCCCCCACCCTCCTGTCTACAACAGGAGCTGTGGGTGCTGAGCACCTCTGAAAATTGTGCCATTCCTCACCCAGAGATTAAGAAGCTGAGAGATAATACAGACAGCATTATTCAGAGCATGGGGCTCTGGCCTTTTGGAACAGAAGTATTTTTCCCGTCACAGTGCGTCCCACAGGCACCAACTGTTGCCTTCTGGGAGTAGGGGATGTTGGAATACATTTTACTGTGGCAATACCAAAACAATTTTAACCATAAATTGAGATGATGATGATGAAGAGAATGGTTGAGTGACTCAAGCTGGAGAAATCGCTCCCAGGATCAGTTCTGGAATGGAGTGACTCAGAAGTCTCCCAGTCAAGTGGCTGCAAAAGCCCACACAGAGGGTGGGATTTTCAGATGTGCTCAGTATTGACCTAACTCTGCTCCCATTGAAGGGTATGGCCATTGATGTCAATGGGAGCAGAGTTCGGCTAACGCTGAGTACTTCGGAAGTATAAAACATACCTGCTGTGTTCCCTAGAGACTACCGGGACACAGACACTGCTGGGAAATCTCAATGAGCTCGGAGCTAGCCTCTGCTGAACACAAGGTTTATGTCTGGACAAACACATGAACTGAGCTACCCATTTGTCCTTTCTGAGGCGTAGAAAGGTTGGTAGTAAGTGTGGGCATTGTGGTCTTAACTCATGTGAAACAGACTTTTTAATTTACAAATGTCAGAGTCTAGAAATACTTAGCTGAGATTTCATTGCCAGCTTCAACTCTGCTCTTGAATCACTGAACGCTCCAGCCATACACCCTCCACTGTCCTAAAGAAGCCATCTTTCTCTCCTTCTCACACACATACAGTCTTACATACTGCAAGAACACTCTAGTTAAAGGTGGGAGACAAACCTTCTCTGTACAGGCAAAGGACCACAACATCTCTCATACAGTCTCCTGACTTCATCCAAGTGGAAGATCGTGCCTCTACCCCAGTCACAGTGGGTATGTCTACACTGCAATAAAAGACCTGTGGCACAATCAAGGCTGGCCCAGGTCAGCTGGCTCAGAATCATGGGGCTTAAGCTATAAAATTGCAGTTTAGATGTTTGGGCTCAGGCTAGAGCCTGGGCTCTGAGACCCTGCAAGAGGAGAGATCTCAGAGCCTGAGCTCCAGCCCAGGCCCAAACATCTACATCACTATTTTTAGCCTTGCAGCATAAGCTCCACAAGCCTGAGTCAGCTGACCCAGACGCTGAGACTTTATGCCACAAGTTTTTTTTAATCACAGTGCAGACATGCGTAGTTTGCCCCGAGTCCCCATGCTCAACTCTAGGCCAGAGATCAACTTTGCCCACACTTACCTGCAACATATGGAACAGACAACTAAACCTTTACCCTACTCACCCTCACAAGTTGGGCCTAAGACCACCCTACACCCAATAAGGGCCAGGCGGGAACAGCATGCAGGCTGTACTATTTTACAACCAGACCATGTTATTGTAATCCATCTAAACAGACAAATTCAGTTTCTTTCCTATAGTAGCTAGGTTGGCTGGGTGGGAGGCACACATTTACTACCATTTGTAAGGGGAGGAAGAGCTAGATGTTGGGTCAGCACTGGAATTTTCACTGTGTCTTTCCAGACTGACATTTAGGTTTATTTGAATCACAACGTTCTAATCTCCTAACTTCCAAATTGTTTTGTTTAAATAACTCCGAAGCTCTAAGAAAGTTGACAGGTTCATCTCCTCACCTCAGAGTTATTTACCTGGAAATAGCTAAGGAGAGGAATCTTTACTTATGTCAAATACTAAGGAGGTGGAAGGAATCTGAAAGCTCTTTTGGGAAAGCAGTGGTTTCCCTGTTCATTGGGGTTACTAGCTACTAAATGTCAAAGAGGATCCTCTTGAGTAATGCTCCTTATTTAGAGAGGGTTTTGGGCTCCCGAGCGGCCAACCTGCACCTTGCACCAGCTCTACATTCTCATACAGTTTTCACAAAAAAGCTTTCAAGCAGTTAGTTTTACTTTATTGATAACTGAAGGAAGTGACTGTCTCTATTTATTGCTACTGTCAGTGTCATTTCTCTGGACTCACCTTAAGGCATCCTGGGTGTATTATTTCATTACAAATGGAACATTCCATTAGCATGAGATTAAACTTGCCCTCCTCCTCTTCCACAGTGTCCTCCTTCCCAGCTTCTCCGCACACTAGACACACAGCGGTGTGAGGCAGCACTGGCTGTTTGCACAGATGAGAGAGAGAGATTAGGGCATAGGTAACATAATGGAGCAGACGATCAAGACATTTAATTTTACATTTGGCTAATCTCAAATCAGTTTGTGGTATGGGGTCCTTGATTCTATAAAGTGCTGAGAGCCACCAACTCTAACTAATGAATGTAAGAAGCACTGAACGTCAATGGCAGGATGAGTGCTCCAGAGCAACAAATAGTGAATGATATACATTAGGGATGATCCTGGCCCGCTGTAATACCACTAAAGTCAATGGACAACCCGAGGGATGAATCCTGCCCACTTAACTACATCAGCACATAGGCCTTGGTCTTAGAAATTTACAGTAAACAGATACAGAACGCTGCTTTTGAGTTAGTTTACGGTAACAGAGTGACATAGAAGAAAGAAGAGAAATTAGAACATCAAAAACACTGGTCTATTATACCTCATAACCTCCCTTGGCAGGTAGGCAGCAACGCTATTTTAGAGAAAGAGCAGAGGAAGGTTATGGGAATCAACCAAGGTCACAAAGCAAGTCCACAGCAAAACCAGGAACAGAACCCAAATCTCTCAACTCCCAGATCTAACCATGATTAATATCTATATCATAGTATCACCTACAGGCCACTATCAGGATTAGGATACCATTTTGTAGGCACTGTATAAGAACACAGGAGGTAAAGGGGTGAATTTCTAGCAATGGAGATATTCTTCCTTCCAGGCCAGATCTCAGTTAAGATGCTGCAATTCTCCACCTACTTTAGTTATTTCTCTTATCTTGGTATCAAAGTGCCAGAATGTCAGTCTAATTAGGAAACTGTCTTTGCACTAAAACACACACAAGCGTAACGCTGACCACCTTGGATGTCATCAGCAAGGAACAAACCTGGGACCTCTTGAGTTAAATGCATGAGCCTTTACTGCATGAGCTAAAAGACACCTCTCTCTTAGTCCAGGCTGTAGCAGACTCCATCTCTACAGCTGAGGAGGACAGAGGAGGACAGAGTGCCACACCGAGCAGGTGGGAGTTACACAAGTACTTGGTTTGCTGCAATATGGTACAAGTCTTGTGACAAGGAGAGGAACAAAGACATTCAAAAGAAGCTGGTTATAATTATGTATCCATCCATTATATATCACTACTTATGTATTAACCACTCAAGAGCTGAGAACTGGCTTTCATGGCAAAGGATTCATTTTAGAAGTATATACAAATCCCAACAAACCATCATTGGATAACTACATTGACTGAAATCTGCAGATAGTCTGAAATCTCAGGCAGGATAAAATAAAATGAGTGACACTGAAGATACTACTGTTCAGCCTGCCCAATACATCAACTGTTAATATCTAAACTTTGGTAACCCTTCTAAACCTTACCATGTCAATAAATACTTAACTCTTATGCAGCACACTTCATCTTTAGAGAACTTTTCTAAAACATTAACTAACTAATCCTCAGACACACTGAGAGATTATCTCCAGTCTGCAGTTGGGGAAAACTGACAGAAGTTAAGTTCAAAGACACAGAAGTTCTGCCTACTAGAAATTTTTTGTATTGCAAGCAGCTGCCATGCTTGTAACACACTATGTCTATGCACAAAAGTGTTTGCAAAAGCACAGACATTGTCAGCATTATTGTAATTGTTCTTGCTTGGGGCAAGGGTCTCCAGTTCTATATCCTGCCACACGTCACCCCACACCACTGAAATGCCCATGTTGACAAACTGCTAGTATTGCAGCTAAACCATTACAATTGGTCCTCCCAGCACAATGCCCCTGCATCACCTTGAAGAACCACTCTGTGCAACACACAACATCTCACATACTCATCTCCTCTCTTGTTCTGAGCTACTGCAGCTTCAGTCATTTCATGCAGATTAGTTTCCTGTTTTATGAAGTGCAGTACAGGTTCTCTTAAGGCTTGTAATGTTACCAAATACCTATGTTCTTTATACAATTGATATTTTTAAACTGGAAAGCAAAAATCTATTGAACAGCACTAGAACAAACTGTGGATTATTACTTCCACAAAACCTCGCCTTGAGGACTTGTGCTGGAAACTGTGGGATATGTACCCACAATGTACTGCTATTGCAACAACCGAAGGACACACTGACCAAGTTTATATAAGGCAGGATGGCTAGTGGGAACACGAGGCACGGTTACAAACTACAACGGTTCAAAATGAACCATTTTAAACTGTAACCAGACAATTCTACAGGCCTTCTTTGCAAGGGAGAAGTGGAAATAGGATTCCCACTGGTACTAGCACCAATGGGCATCCTGACTCCCAATCATGTGATCAGACTATAGCTCTCTGACATAAAGTTGCTGAAATAGAACTGATCTAGGAAAAAATATTTTCCCATAGAATATAGGGAAAGATGCCCAGAACAGAATCCAGTTCCATGAAGGTCTGTGATCATTCTGGACACACACCTGAACTGGTCAGAGAGAGGGAAAATGGTTTTAGCATTGTTTTCCCCCCAAAGCAGGAGTGGCCCTGCTTTGTTTAGGACTACTCAGAAGAAATGGAGCATCCCTCAAGCAACTATTGGCTGACAGAACAGTGCAACTTTGCTAACCGTCTCCTTCACAGGGATCAGGACTATACACCATGATTGAAACTGGTTGCTGATAGCAGTTTCCCTGACCGATTGAGACCGTGAAGCCATGTTATAAACCTCCGGTAGACCCTCAACAAGAAGAGGGAGCAAGATTTGACTAGCATGACTAAAAAATTTCTCCATCCAAACTGGTCAATAAATTCATGTCACAGCTCAGTTAATAATCATTGAAAGTACTCGGATGAAAAGCACGCTAGAGCTGCAAAAGTACTTTACAGAGAGGGAGGTATTCCCTCCAATTTACAGATCAGGAAACTGAGGCACTGAGAGGCTAAAAACCTTGGTCAAGGTCATGGAGCAAGTCTGATGGAGCCAGGAACATACCCAGAAGAAGTGAATCCACGTCCCCTGTTCTAAAAGGGATGACCACGTCCCCTGTTCTAAAAGGGATGAATGGCCTAGCACAGGACTGGGAGCCAGAGGGCCAGATTTTCAGAACAGCTCAGCACCCAGCAGGTCCTATGGAGAACAGTGTGAGCTGCTGAGTGCTGAACACTCTTGAAAATCAGGCCCAGGAGATCTGGGTTCTATGCAGGGCTCTTCTACTCACTTGCTGTGTGACCCTGGACAAAGCACAATTTCTCTCTGCCTCAGTTTCCTCAAATAAAAAAATAAAGTTAATAAATGTACGTAACTCATAGGTGTGCTGGGAGACTAAACTAAGATCAGATGGAAGCCACTACAGAAGTATTACCACCACCAGCAGACAATGTGCTTCTCCTTCAAAAAAAAAAAAAAAGCAAATAGTAATAATAGCCAGCACAGTTTGATCCCAGCACAGATAAGGCCTTTGAATCCATCAGGGGAAACTCTCAAACTTACAAATACAGCTAACCACAACTAAAATGGGACAGAAAAGCTGGAGTTTCCTCCCTTCAGAGAGTGGATGTATACCCACTGGAACAACACAGCAACTCAGTGTGAAAGGAACAGCTGAGGAGGTGGCAAATTCAAATCTGGATCTGGTTTAGTCTGAGATCCAGGTTCCAACAGTGTCAACATTGTGGGAGATTTTAGCCCAAGATTTCCACCTTCTTTAGTTGAGGTGGTATGGTTGGTTGGATTCTGACAAGATCCAAAGCAGAAGACAGCCCCCCGCCCCCATCCTTTGTTTTGAATCGGACTTGAATTTTCCACCATCCTGAAATTCAAAGAGGTTCATATTCAAGATGCAAGTTTTGGCACATTTTTAATATCCTCTCTTCATGCTGACCCCCACACCAAACCTACTGAGAATCCAAAATTACATTTTTAAATAAGGTTGGAGAGAAGGGAGAGGAAAGAGGTCTGAGAAGCATCTCTCAAATGGGATCCAGGCTTGCTTTGCCGACTGCTTTTAAAATAGGAGAGATGAACTTTGAGGATTGAGTTCTATAGCCCATGTCTAGTCACCAGGGACAGTAGGACCTCTGAAAGATGCGTAGGTACACTCTGACACAAGCCACCAGAACAAGGCTTGTCAAGGTGTCTCAAGAGAGCCATAGCTACAACTGGACACTTACTGCGATGCACTGCCTCATAATGCAGGACTGCTTCATCCTTCCAGGCCCACCAAACTTCTTCATGTCTTTGCAGAAGTGACACTCGCCGCACTCTGTACGTAGACAAGCCTCGCACTTGCGGCATCGCGTCCTTCTCCGGCGCGCTCCTGCAGTCGTCCGATTAGCAGCTAGCTTCACTGCAGAGGCAGTGCCCAGTTTCCCTTTGGGTCGTCCAACTGTTCTGTTCTGGAAATGCCAGAGACACAGGATGAATATCTCATTATATTTATTGCTTAAGACACAGAATCTCCTTTTACTTGGGGGGGGGGGGGGATATTTTATTGATGCCAACGTCTCCTATCTACATATATTTCTAATGCACATCTCATCTTTATAGCTAGAATATACTTAGCACATACACACTATCGCTTTTAGAGTCACCAACCCTCTCGACATCCTTTGAGATAGTACCACATTTTATACAAATGGGGAAACTGAAGCAGAGAGATTAAGATCACTATCCTGCAATGAGCTCTGCACAGATGGAGTCCCACTGAACTCAATACAAGCGAACTCATACGCAGCTCATCGCAGTCCTGGGGCCCAAGTGATTTACTCAAGGCTACAGAGGGAATATGTGTCAGAGCTGAGCAGTTCCTAGGTCCCAGGCTGATGTTTCGATAATGCTATTGGTCCTATTTTCCTCCATCTGAAAAGGAGGAGGTGAAAGTAAATTTAGAGGCTAGGTGGTACACTGTAAACTTTGAAATCATGGTAGGGAAGAGGAATTTGAATTCACATAAGTGATAAAGTAGGATATGAGCCCTAGGCACCATAGAATACTTTCCAGCAATCCCTCTTCCAACACCACCAAACAGGTATTCAAAAATGAAACACTAGAATTCTACATTACGGGCAATAAACTTTCTCACCAGAGATGCCTGGAAAGGCTGTACAAAGCACATTTTTTCCCTGTTTCCAGAAGCTTGAGAAGTACTGAGAAATTTTTAACTTAAAAGATTCTTTGTGAAATTGCAACATATTCACTTATCCACTATTGGGCATCTGGATCAAGAAATCCAGCCATATGCTTCCACATTCAAGGGAAAGTGACAGAGGCCAAATTCTCTTCTTGATTTAAAAGATCTGCACTAGTGACTTCTACAGGATCATAAAGGTTAACTGAGCAAGATATGGCCCCATATCTAACCACTCTCCCCAATTCCTTCTTGCATTACTGATCATGTTCTAGCTCTCACAAAAAAATGCTGCAAACTCCATTTACTTTATTACTTTTGAGATTTGCCTACCTTATGCATTTCTCAGCATGTCGAAAGAGAGCAGAATAGTTTCACTTTCTCTTCCCGCTGTACAAGTGCAAGTCTAACTTTGGGTAGCTAGTACTGCAGGGGAAGGTTTGGTAAAAAACACAAACCAAAATCTGAAAAAATCCCACCCCAAAACTATCCACTGGAATTAAAAAAAGGAAGGCTCACAGAAACATTTTAATTTGGTTTTGTAAACTTTCCCCATTCTTTCTTAAAACACACACACACCACAATTGAAACCACACAGAGCCATATTTAATCTCCCTATATGATTTGACCTAACAAGCTCTGTATCTAATTTCTATAGTTACCTGTGATAGGCTGCCATTATTTTAACACACATTTTCTCCTTTCACCTGCGAGAAACCCATGTCCCAGGGGTTCTGCTGGGAGAAGGGAGGGAACTGGGCATCTATTAACTTATTTTTCCATTCAAACAGACACATCATCATAACTGAGGAGGGAGAAAACACCAAGTAGATCACACACTTATTATTAAGCAAACTGTAAAAGGTTCATGTTTTGCTCCTGAAAAATACATGGCATGGAACAAAAGCAAAGCAGCAAACAATGTGTGCAATTTGCATTGAGAAGAGGCATCATCCCACCAGAAAATGAACCAAAAGCAGGTATTTTAAAAACCATTTCAGACATTCTAAAGACTGAATACTTGCTTTCCAGAAGTGTTTATATGAACTGCAGAGATAAAGTCAGCTCTGGCAGGGATGGGTTAGTAGTACCCAAATAAGGGATGAGTTCCTTACCCCAACAGAGGCATATTCTCCCTATACTCACCTCAATCTTCCCTTTAGTTTTGACACTATGGTCTAGCACTTCCTTTAAGCAAAAACCCAATCCTCCCACAGGTAATGTGCAAAATCCAGAGCACAAAGCAGGGCCTTAAAGAGTGAGCGTACCATGTAATAAAATACATATAAATAACAAACAAGGTTCATATTTGTCATCACTGACCAGAAAAAGCCTACTTTCTTCCCACCAAGCCTGACTATGACCAGCTAATCTTTTTTAAAAGGCATTAAACACCATCTACATTAGTGTTAATTAAAACATGTTAAGTTGTATTTAAAAACTATTTTTCTAGGCTAAACGTACTCACTGTAGCAAAGCGAGGAAGAGGACCCAGGCTCCCTGACTTCCAGGCCTGTGCCCCAACCACTGGCAGCTAGCTGGGGCACAACATCTAACAAATGGGATTTAACATGGTCAGAAACTGCAGCTAACAAAGCAGGAGGGGTGAGAGGACAGAGACTGAATCTGAAGCCAGACAGAATCACACAACCTGGATTTCCTTATAAATCCCTAATACTCAAAAGAAAAATAAAGAGATGCAAACCTTTGATCTTTCAGACTATAATACACAATAGCACCAGCCCGCCCAGTTGACTATTCGCATTTCCTTATTTGTACTGATTGACCAAAACCAATCCATAGTCTAAACAAACGATAGCCTGGTTAGTGAGGCTAGAGTGGCCTTTCAGAGTAACAGCCGTGTTAGTCTGTATTCGCAAAAAGAAAAGGAGTCCTTGTGGCACCTTAGAGACTAACCAATTTATTTGAGCATGAGCTTTCGTGAGCTACAGCTCACTTCATCAGATGCATACCGTGGAAACTGCAGCAGACTTTATATATACACAGAGAATATGAAACAATACCTCCTCTCACCCCACTGTCCTGCTGGTAATAGCTTATCTAAAGTGAGCAACAGGTTAGGCCATTTCCAGCACAAATCCAGGTTTTCTCACCCTCCACCCCCCACACAAATTCAGTGAATTTGTGTGGGGGGTGAAGGGTGAGAAAACCTGGATTTGTGCTGGAAATGGCCTAACCTGTTGCTCACTTTAGATAAGCTATTACCAGCAGGACAGTGGGGTGAGAGGAGGTATTGTTTCATATTCTCTGTGTATATATAAAGTCTGCTGCAGTTTCCACGGTATGCATCTGATGAAGTGAGCTGTAGCTCACGAAAGCTCATGCTCAAATAAATTGGTTAGTCTCTAAGGTGCCACAAGGACTCCTTTTCTTTTTAGAGTGGCCTTGTATACAGTTTCTTGGGGCTGTAACTTGGTAGTTTAAATACACCACTAGTATGAAATCTAGCCTGTGGATTGCTTTCCTAGAAAGGGGCTCAGATTCAAACTGAAGGAGGACACTCCTACATGATTTGGGGCTTTTTGTGTTTTATTTAGTGTGTGGCAAAAAGCCAGACATTAAATTCCAGCCTGATGTTAGCCAAGAGACTCAGACCTTCCATCTTCAAATAAGCAGTAGGCAGCAAGCTCAGTCTTGGATTGGCTTTAGGATATAAGGGGTCCCTTATCTCCCACCTCAGAGCCCCCATCCTTCCCTGACAAGATAATATTCGCACCCTGTGCCCATTGATTTTCCAGTCCCCAAAAGTCAGCTCTGGCTCAGTCCCAGGGCTGTGAAGGAAGGAATAAGAAATTAGACTGAAAAGATCTCTTTCAGCTCATGAAGTCCATCCCAAGGGGGCCAGTCCAAATCTATCCCAATGACTACCTCAAGCAATTCTGTTACTTACCCTCCAACTTCCAAGGGTCTTCAAAGGAAGCTGTGCCCATGCCTCTTCTGCCAGAGTGAGGGGCCACTGACCCATTGGGCTGTTGTAGGGGAAGGAGCAGAGGATCCTGGAGGAGTGACCATTCCTTCCCCAATCCCTCACAATTAAACATTTTGATAAAGGAATATACCCTTTCCCAGCTTACCCCCTAAAGGCCTTGCAGATTTCCTTAACATCAATGCTCTACTGGTCTTGTGTTGAGGTCCAAAGCCTATGAACTTGCCATGACCTCAAGAGAACAGTTTATCCCTCCCAAACCTTGTGAGATTGGAGGGTCATGGATCCCGGACTCCAGCCCGACCCTGAATGTCTAGACTGCAATTAAACAGCCCCTTAGCCTGAGCCCCACAGCCTGAGTCAAGTGGCACAGGCATCCGTGGGTGTCTAATTGCAGTGTAGACATACCCTGATACACACATGTGGTTTGGGTATCTGAGGCACATTTGGGCTATAACACTAACACTTATCTGTGAATTGCAAAGTCCGTCCCTTACAAAAACTAAATTTAGTTTCATCTTCCTATCACTGTGACATAAGTAGTAAATATCCCCATCGTGCAGACAGGAAAACTGGGGCAGCACTGAGGGTACGTCTACACTGCAAAAAAAACAAAAAAAACAAACACCCAACCACCACCACGGCAGCAAATCTCAGAGCCTGGGCCTACAGGCACGAATTACAGTGCTAAAAATACCAGTGTAGACATTCCTGCTCAGCTGGAACGCAGGCTCTGAAACCCAGCGAAGGAGGTGGCTCTGTATGCCTGGCTCTGAGGCTCACTGCTGTGGGGTTGTTGTTTTTTTCCAGTGTAGATATACCGAGAGATTAGTAACCCGATTTTTAAAAGTGCTGAGCACCCACAAACCTCACTGAAGTCAATGAGAGCTGCAAGTGCTCAGTGCCTCTTAAAAATCAGGTCATCAGTGATTTAAACCAAGTTATCCTAGGTATGACATGTGCTTGATCATTTGGTGAGTTGGGAAACCTTTACTCATCAGCCTGGTTACGTATACCTTGGTGCAGTTTCAGCACATCGATCTTATAAGCACTAAGGACTGAAAAAGACTACTAGTTTGAACAGCAAGATGTGGTCTTGCCTATGAATGGAGACCCTGAATTTTAACTTTTGGGAGGGCAGTGGTGGTAGTGGGAGATGTTAGAGGAGGAGAACAAAAGGGAGAAAGCTTGTCAAGTTTATCAGACCCCCAGTTTTCCTACTTCCCCAAAAGTCAAAATGTTTCCCTGCTGTTTGCTGTAATGAAAAATTAGGTTAATTAGCAGCCCTACAACAAACCAGAACATGCTCTAGTGACTGACATGAAGAGAGTGAAGAAACAAACAGAATTTAGGTTCATACTTTTAAGGCTTTCTAGATAGTCATTTAAAATGAAAAGCACCTAGCAGAAACAGTATTCAGAACTCATTAAGCCAGTGTCTAATGTATGTACACATATTTTAAACGTATGTGATTAGGGTTATGTAACTTGAAAAGTCAGCATCCTCCCAAAGCTTGTTCAGAGTCATTAATGGACTACGAGATCATGGCTGGAGAACCATTTTCCTAAGGCAGTGAAGATGCCAAAGAGATTGTTCCCATTCTGAGTAGGTTTTAGACCAGAGCTAAACTAAAGCACAGGCACTATCAGGCCATGCCTGAAGCCCCAGCTTTGATCAGAATCTCAGCATTTTTACCAAAAAAGGTTCTAAACTTCATGGTCACGAAGAGAGGCTAAAAAAATATGATCTGAGGTTAATCAATGCACTGAAACCAGCCTGACTCTGGAGAGGGCCTGACATAATAGTTCCAAGAGGTGTAAACTGCCCCAAGCATCGTAAGTGGGTGGACTTCCTCCCACTCCACCAAGCAGAGAACTCTGTGTGGGGGCCCTCATTGCTATCACTACTCCATCAGGGCTATGGTGGCATTATGTCAGCACAGGCACCCACATACAGCATCCTCTACTTGGGAGGGTGGGGTCCAAGGACAAGGTGTGCTGGTCTGGGGAAAAAGGAGGACCCAGCTTGCCCCTAAGAGGAGGGATATTGGTGCCCAGAAGACAGCTTTTGTGCGAGTGGCTTCTGCACTTATCACTCCAAGCAGGGATGTGCAAACCCCCTCCACACAACTCTGCCAATGCACCTCAACCCTGACTTGCAACACCTTCTACTATCATTCCAGTCTGATTTCCTTCCTGAAAGAGTCAGGATTGTTCCAAACTGTGTGGTGGTTTTGAGATTTACAAAAGCAGGTAATGGGATGAGACCCAACTAATTCCACTTGTGATCCATGTGGAATTTGAATTTAATTACACAAAAACCTGTGCATGCATTGTACAAATCACTCATAGCAAAAACACTTTTCACATATCTACGGTCTGACATCTTCAAAGTGCTGTATAGACATTAACCAATTTTCACAGCCTTCTTGCACAGCTGGTACGTTACCCATCATTTTATAGATGGGCAAACATTGAAGTCAAGTCATTTAACCAAGGCCACAACTGATGGCAGTGACTGAACTAGGACTAGAATTTACGAGTTCCTGGCTCCCAGTCCTGTGCTCATACTACTAGATCATGCTGCCTCTCAATAAGACAGGTTTTAAAGAACCTCAACATAGAGGAATTTTAAATACAAATATTTTTGTTATATCATCAGGTAAATAAGGAGCCAAGAAGTTAGCCAGAAGCAGCCACATCTTAATTCTGACCACAGCACATAGCAGCCATCAGCTCTTACAATGTTACTCGGTGCAACAGAAACCTACTGACTACCAAACAGAGTAGAGCAGACCTCTGACTCAGTTAATTCCTTATCATTTATTGAGTGTCAAGGTTTTAGTGGGAGCTTAAGTTCATTTAAAAAAAAACAAAAAAAACCCACAAATGTAGTGCTGGTGAAAACTCTGGTAAAATTAACCTCCTTGTTGATCCACAGAACAGGAAGTGACAGCAGAAGCTTCCTAGAATATCCCACTGACATGCTTCTGCCCCAAACTCCAAAGACCACCTCTACGGATGAGAGGGGAGTTGGGTCTCCAGAGTACCCATGAGTTCCTGATCTCTGCTAAGAACACCAGCCAGGTTACCAAACATCATCAGCTGTGGTCGTGGGCTCAGAGATGTGTACACTTGTCCACTGGGAACTGGAATAGTAAGCTCGCTTTATGTAGGCTACTAGAGAACCATTAGATAGAAACAGACACTTGTTGTCTTACAAGTATTCCACACCTAGGCCATGTCTACACTACGGGCACTGCAGTGGCATAGCTACGGTGCTGTAGCTTTGCCACTGTCGTGCAGATGCATCCTACAACGATGAAAGGGATTTTTCTGTTGCTGCAGGAACTCCACTCCCTGAGTGATGGTAGCTAGACTGACTGAAACATTCTTCTGTTGACCTAGTTGCATCTACACTGGGGGTTAGGTCAGCATTGTTACCATACCCATGAGTACTGTAGTTACGCCAATTTAACTTCTGAGTCTAGATCAGGCCCTAGCCAAGTATACAGCGAGCAATAAAAGCACTAGCCTGAACCAAAACAGGCCCTTATTAACTGCCTAAAAGACTGTGGCTCCATTACACATACCCAACCTTGAATTCGACAAACGCAGAGAAGTCAACAGTTCTTGAGCATTAAACTCTTTCCCCTCCATTATTTAAAGTAGGAAACCTCACACTAGATAGAAACTCTTGATTTGGTGAAGGAGGGGGGGCACTGCAGCAATTCTCGGTAAGATGACACTAATGAGGAAGGAACTAGTTTAAGGCAGCAGACACCAAGACTATCAATATATTATGTTTAACTCTAACGGTTAAGTTAAAACAATACAACCCTCCTAGAGTAGAGGCAGTTATATCATGATAAAGGTGCTTTATACTCGTCTACCTATTTCCATATGGGAAGGTCGATAACTATTTAGTATAAAGGTGCCTTATACCTGTCAATATAATTGCACCCACAGTACGGATTTTACTGGTATAACTATTTCAGTTTAAAAAAAAAAAATCACATGCCTAATCATAATAGTTATTCTGGTAAAACTTAAGTATAGACCAGGCCTCATAGAGCTTCATGGTGCAGAAAGAATCTCTATTTTAGGGGGTGTGTTTTTTTTAAAATTAGTAATATTTAAAATGTTAACAGGCTTTCAGATTTTATCAGAAGTGAAAATCTGAGGGAGATAACCACGTTTAAAAATCAATTAAGCACCATCATTTTCAGTAGTGACTTTACCTCCATATTACATCTAGCATAGTGCCACTGACACGAATCTTGCCCTCTTGCTTATAGCTAAGCTACTTTAAAAGTATATAACAGTCACATCAAAATCAAGCAAACCAATGGAAGCAGCCAGGTGGGTATATGCAGGACATAGTTTAAAAAAAAAAAAAAGGGCAGGTGGAAACTTTAACACCTTGTCTAGTTTAGCAGTGAATCAAGCAGCAATACTGGTCTGTAAACTCTCTCTGTCCTCAGAATGTATAAGTTAGTCACCCAAGACCATTCTTGGACAACACTACTCCACAAGCCAGAGCCTTAGTGCACAAACATCTATCACCACTGCACACTGGTAATACAACAAATCTAACTATTTTGGGCAACATACAATACAGCAGTGCCAGGGAAACTGTAGCAAGGAATTGTTAAATCTAAATTCTTTTTTATTTAGCCTTGCTTCTTTTAGCGCAATAACTAATGGTTAAACAAGTAGCAAAATTACTAAGGATGAAACAGGCTACGTTTTGAGTCTATCTTCTTATGGCAGAGTATGTCAAATTCTTGAATAATCATTTTTCAAATTTATTTTAAAATGCAGAACACCTTAGGTTATGAAAAAGTTTATCTGTTTTAATTGCGTACATATGTTTAATTCTACTCAGAGCATATTTTTAATTACTTAGGCTGTTCTGCAAGAGAGTACAATATGCAATCTAGAACATATGTTCTGGATTATTTTACAGATTACTTCATAAATTTAAAGTTTATTCTCCTCCCCCAAGAGGGAAAAAAAACCTTCAGAAGAATAAACCTTGCAGAGAGACTGGCAAAGTTCTCTTTTTTAACACATCCTTTGTTTTATTTTATTCCACCTCTGGAAGTGGAGATGAGTATACATCAAAGTATGGTGAAGAAACTAGTTCAGTATTAGGCTATTGAAGTCACAGATCTCTCAAATATTTGAGGAGTCTTATTAAAATAATTCTAGACATGATAAAAACTTAACAAGGAGACCCCTCCCACATATACTGTAACTGTACTTGCCTATCAACTCAGCATACAGGGTCTGATCTTGCAAGGTGCTGAATATCATGTAGGGGTTGCTTAGCACACCCACTGAAATCAATACCAGTTGATGATTCTCAGTACCTCCTGGGATCCGGCCGACAGCAAAAAAATCTACAGTCACAAACAGCAGAACAGCATAGACCATAATCCCACCCACCTCACTTTCCCTAATATGCATGGGTATTTATAAAGCAGCTCAGCTCAGCCATGTACCAAAAACAGCTTTAAATGAAACAATTTGTACAGTGTGCACAAGGGTCCATTTTAATGCTCAGCAGTGTGCTGCTAGGGTGGGGGAAAGCTGTGTGTCTCGGAGAAAAAAAACTGCATCTGATTTTTAAAAACCCATTAAGTTCAAAGGCCTGCCCTTAAAACACAGAACGTAAGGTGCCTTAGGTGTTTACCCTTTAACATGAGTAGCTCCCACTCTTCTTTTCTTGGCAAGGCAGGGAAACCCTAGGATGATACATTCATTGATCTCACATTGTTTCTTCCCCCTCCCCCCCAGCTTTCTAGTGAAAGCAGATCACATAGTAACTCTGCATTCTCACAACCTCCTCCCCACCACAACCCCTCCTTCCTAGTGCAAACTTTGCCTTAGATCCCCCTCCCGTCTACACCCTCCAAGATCCTAACCTGATCCTGTTCCGATTCATAATCTTCCTCGTCTGCACTCACAGACATGGCCATTTCTCATGGTGGGCCCAGGCTGAAACAATCTGACATGGCTGGAGCAAGGCTGCTGCTGCTGCTAGAAGCAGAGCTTCGCTCTCTCGCACACACACATACACACACGCGCAGGAGGGGGGAGGGAGAGCGAAGGGAAGGGAATCATGCATATTCATAAAGCCCATCCAGGAAGGGGCCGGCCTTGACTGACTGACCAATTGCCATCCAGCAGCTATTTGGTTACACAAAGAAGGCCTGCCAGTGGTTGTGATGACATAGATAAAGGAGGGGAGGGCGTAAGGAGTGTATGGTAAGAACAGGTTTCTTTCCGAGACGTCTCTCTGCTCAGTCAGTTTCATGGCTGGAGAGAACACATCTGGGGTTGCTGCCTACTTCAATTAGTTCTTGGGGGAGGGTATTATTTTTAACAGCCTTCTGTTAATTAAACTAATAGATGCACATATAGTGCGAAGGGGCTGATGTTGCTGAAGCAAATGTAAACGGAGACTGGGATTTTTTTTAGGTGAGGGCGGAGTGGTCTTTTGCAAAAGATTATTTTTAGAAAAGGAAATACCTACAATGCACAGCAGCGGGTAGCTGTTAAGGATAGTGGAAAGAGCTATTTAGAGCCCCCGAGTTAAAATGCAAAGCTGTGGGTTTTTGTAGTTGCAACATTCTGGTGCACGTGGAAGCAGCAGCTAAAACGGCAATCAAACAACAAATCCCTTCCCAGGCCAGGGAACACTGTGAAGTGTTCTGATGTAATTAGAGGGCGATAGTGAACACGTGTTAGCTTTACACAGTATCAGTATTCAGCAGAATATTCTTCACAGCTGCATAAGAGTTGACAGTAAAAGAAGGCATTTGTTTATTACTGCTTCCATTTTGTTTTACACATCTCCTTAAACAGATCACCTTTTCAAGGGACACTGAAAACTTTACATGTAAAAGTCAGGTTTTTAAAATGTGAGTTAGGTGCAGTTTCCACTACTATCTCTGCATCTGGGTCTCCCTGCCAGTTTTTGTGTTTCTACAATCACATTCCTATTTTTAAAGGGTTAAATATTTATACAAAAGTATATAAAGCCCCAGTCATGATCAGGGCCACACAGTGCTAGTAGCATCTTAATGAGGACCCCATTTGTGCCTTGAAGGTTCCAGTCCTGCAAAGATTTATGTCCTTAATTTATGCACTTATAGAGCGAGCAGTCCCATTGAAATTAATGGGCCTAACTCACAGGGTGAAATCCTGGTCCCACTGAAGTCAGTGGGAATTTTGCAATTGATTTCAGTGAGACCAGGATTTCACCCAGTGTATAAAGTTAAGCAGATGCTTAAATCTTCAGAATTGGGCCTATAGAAGACTCACATAACAGGCTAACTTTACAGCGGAAACAATAATGACATCGTATTAGAGAGGTAGCCATGTTAGTCTGTATCCACAAAAACAACGAGGAATCCTGTGGCGCCTTAAGGACTAACAGATTTATTTGGGTGTAAACTTTCGTGGATTAAAAAAACCATTTCTTCAGATGTATGGAGTTTACCCACGAAAGCTTATGCCAGATAAGTCTTTAAGGTGCCACCGGACTCCTCATTATAATAATGGCTATACACAAATTGCAATCAAAGGTATCAGGTAAACAAATGTCAGAGAAGTGTGTATTTTTTCTCTCATCTCCATCAGTTATAAATCATCTCAGCTGTTATATGTGACAAAATTAAGTAAAATATTTGTCAGGGAGAAGTTGATTATGCCCCTTCAAGAAGAAAAAAAGAGGTGAGGAAAATGTTTAGTGCTGAAACCATCTCATCCACTTGACAACTACTTCTGAACCTCAAAAGAAATAGAATCCAGAAGGACAGGTTTCAGAGTAACAGCCGTGTTAGTCTGTATTCGCAAAAAGAAAAGGAGTACTTGTGGCACCTTAGAGACTAACCAATTTATTTGAGCATGAGCTTTCGTGAGCTACAGCTCACTTACGAAAGCTCATGCTCAAATAAATTGGTTAGTCTCTAAGGTGCCACAAGTACTCCTTTTCTTTTTGCGAATCCAGAAGGACAAATTCAAAGTGCTGGGTGGAACTCTAGGTGGAGACACTGGCATTTAAAAAAATTGTTTAGATAGCAACACCAGATCAGATCTACACTCTGCATGTGGTTGTATTTGTGGATCCAAGGAGCTGCTAAGATCAGAAAAGTAATTATATAAATATGATTTATTCTTACTCTGTGTACTTTAAAATGATATCTGCTCCTTGGCTTTACTTCTGTTGGTAATACCCTGCAGATTTCAAATTGGAGTTGCAGTACTCTCCCAAGCTCTGCCCACTTGAAATGAGACATCACTCACAGCAGATTGTGCAAATGTTCAAAATATAATCTGAGAGACTCTGCTTGACTTCTCAGGCTTGGCTCCCCCACAGGGGGGTTCAAATACACCTACAAGCAGGGCCAGATTAAGGCATAGGCACAACAGACAGGTGTTTTGGGTTCCAGAATCCAAGTTTGCGTGAAAAAAAATTGTTTGTAGCCCTAATGGCTACAAAGAAAACTTGAAAACACGAAGTAAGTGTAAACAATATAGAGAAGTCTGCCTGAGTCTGCAGACAGCCTCCAACAGAGGGAGTAGCAGCAGCTACTAGAGTCAGGAAAGATGATGCTTGGTCCCACACCAACTGCAACAAGGGCAGACCAGGCTTCCATTGTTCTGTGGGAATGCTTGGGCTAGTTGAGGAGAGAGGTTTAGATGCCCATCCTTGGGCTCTGTTACTCCCCTGGAGCCTTTTGACTCCATGAGCCATATTAGGAGGGAAATAAATTGCAGCATCTCCCAAGAATCACCACAGGTGACACCAAAATGAAATGTCAGATTGTGCAAATCATAATATAAATCACCTACCTCCGTAAATCAGCAATGAAAGTTAACACTGTTGACATTTAAATTATTTTAACTGGAAATCTGAGTTAATACCCCATTAATATGAATGGTGCACTTCACAGCTCTCAGAGCTGTTGCTTCAGGCTCTGCAAACTGAGGCATACATCCCTGCATCAATTATACTTGGTTCACATTTTCAAGGCGTTCTCCCCAACTACAAAGGCTAGAGACATAATTAAGAAAATGGTGATTCTGGAGGACAAGATGTAAGCCTTAAAAATGACCCAGACCATTTCAAGCCATGCTGCCCAGCCATCACAACTATGGTAGAAAGGATTCTAGTTGGCCTTATTCATAATTGACAAAGCTGATAAACGAGTTTTAATGGCAGAATCTGTATTTCTAGTGAAGATGCATCTCCTTGAAAGAACCCACCTTGCTTCTCAGATCCCAAGGACAATTTGCAAGGCTTGCAGATAGAAAAAATATGCTTTTGACTTATAAATGGAGCGGAAGTGATCTGAAATGACTGAAAAGACAAAATCTACCCCATCATTTTATAGCCACTTTCAGATTATAACTGTACCCCCAAAATCTGACCATTATGGAGCAGCTAACTGTTAAAAGAAACCTTTGACAAACATCTTTAGAAACAACTCTACCATACAGAATATTTTCTGGTTTAGTTCTTCCCTCCTTTCATATAACTATGGCTTGTCTACACTAGATAGTTTTACTGCTTTAACTATGCTGGTATAGTCACAATGACAACTCCTCCTCCCCCCATGTGGATGTAGTCCATATAAAAAGTGCTTATACTGGGTACAGCTTATTTGGATTCAGGAAGCAGAAGAAGATATACTGGAATAAATCACCTTTATAGTGATATAACTACATCCTACTAAGGCTTTTATTAGCATAACTATTTCAGTTGAAAAAGAAATCACACCTTTGACAGTTATACTAATAAAACTTAAGTGTAGAGCAGGTCATAGCGAGAACCACTTGAAAGCAGGGCCTTTCTTCTATTAAGAATCATTTGCTCTGACTGCATCTCATGTGGAGTCATATATAAGCCTCATCAATATCATAATCTCCACGAAAACTATGTTGTCACAAACTGAGATAATAACTTGAAGTGAGGCACAAACAGCAGAAGCACATGAGTGCCAACATCTTATTCTCATGCAGATATCCTTTAGCAATAAAATCAAAATGGGGGAAAGACAAACCCCTCTGCTCCATGGACTTGATCCTGAGAGATGCTGAACATCTGCAATGCCAACTGACTTCAGTGGCAGCTGTGAATGCTCAGCAAGATCAGTGTTTCTCTGTCCAAAACCAGTTTTTCTTTGTCAAATGCTTCTCCGAGTGAAGTGAAATCTGGTTTTTAAAATGACCCAAACCAAGCATTTTTGTGGTTAACTTTTCTTTGCCTTCTTTTACTGATCTTTGTTAAATCTTCTATTTAGCTGATATCAGGTAAAATATCTAATTATCAGGGGCTGAAGTCAGTAAAAGTCTCAGTCTGGTTTCCATACAAACCTTGGAATAATGACTGTGTTCTGAGCTTCTGCAGTCGTGCATAATATGGAAGCCGGAACAAGTGTTTTTTGGAGAGTAAACTTTAAAAATGCATTATTCATCAGATAAAATCAATAACTAATAGTGATATTTATGAATTAAGATTCTTGACCTGTCATAGGACTAAATTATTATCCAAGCATCTTGCTATGGGGCTTGGTTATGCTACAAATGCCCTTTTTCAGATGAGACATTAAATCTAGGTCCTAACCCTTGTGGTGATGTTACAGTTCCTAACACTCTTCTCAGGAGAAGAGGCATTAGTCCCAATGCCCTAATTCTAACACCAGGGATGATATTCTGCCCACCAAACTTCCCTTACAGTTTCAGTTGGACAGGTTATCTTCACTGCCTGTCCTAGACCACTGTGTATTTACTCAAATTTTTACTGAACTATAATGAAAGAGAGTCCATCCGATGCTCTGGACACCCTTAACTATCTTTACTAAAATAAACAAACAAACCTGATAATTATCCCAGCTCAAATAACACAGTGGCAATAGAAATATAACACAAATCAATTGCCTCCCCACACAATCCCCACCAACATCTCACATCACCACTAGCCAATCCTACTGAAACACTCTCTCCCCTTGACAAAGGCAGAAAAAGTGGGCTTTGCAGTAATATCCTAAGGCTAACAAACTTGGGCTATTACAGATCTGGGAAGGAAACAAATACCAAAGGTCCAGGGCTTTAATGGAGGAAACATTGCTAGCTGCCCCAACTCTTTTATATTAAAGGGGCTTCAGCTCACGTGCCTCCACTGACCACAGCTGTAGCACTGTGTCATGGAGAAAGAGATGATCTCATAGATAGGTGGGTCCCAGGCCATTCGGAGGTTCATAGCTCAAAACCAACATCTTAAAAATTATCCCAGAAACCAATCAGTAGCCAGAGCAGGTCACAGAGTGCAGGGTTAACATGCTCACAAAAAAGAAATGCTGCTTACTAAGCAGGACACTAAATTCTGCACTAACTACTCTTTTCCAACAGATTTAAGATACAGCTCCATGCAGAGTGTAATGTTCCTGTGTGTTGATACACAGTTGTTACATTTCAGTGGTGGATGAACTGGTCTACTGCATAATTCAAAGGGCTGGTGTTAGTCTTAGCAGTTAGGGTTCCTTTAGTTTTGGGGCTTTTTTTTTTTCCAGTTCATTTTTTTCTGGATTTTCAGTCAGTATAAAGTTACATAGTAATCCAAAGATACAGGAATGCAGCTTCCCGGAAAGGACAGCCAGTGGAAAAGAAGAGAAGAAAGCATGAAGTGAAGGAGAAGAGGAGTAGTTCATAGGACGGCTGGAGAATGTAAAATGGAAGCGTGATGCAGATGTTTACAGTGCATATCAATGGACCACTTATCTTGGCTATCAAGCAACAGTGGCTTTCCAAGGCTGCAAAAATCACATTTTCAAATCCATTTTTCCATGTGCTAGACAACTGCAATCTTCTAGCTCTGCAGCATTAGAATTTTGGAGACAGAGTGATGCCAAAGTACTTGGTAATTTGTGAGAGCCACAGCCCATGAAACTGCTCCCTATATCAGCAACAGTGGGAGTATCGCTGGAGGGTGAGAGAAATCCTGCCTCACAGCTCCTCCCCAAATCCTTTAACTCTGGAGCCTCCCCACAGCATATTTAGCTGTATGTCTCCAAGAACCCTAGAGCATTAACAGGCAGCAGGGTCTTTTATCCCAGTCTTATTTTATACATTCCAGATAGAGACCAATGGAGGCAGAACAGAGTGCATTTTTGGTGGATGTCCACGGAGGATCCTTTAATATGAAGACCATTCTTAGAATGAAGGTAATATTTCTAGTACACTTTGAGACCATAGAATCATAGGACTGGAAGGGACCTCGAAGGGTCATCGAGACCAGTCCCCTGCACTCATGGCAGGACTATATTATCTAGACCATTCCTGACAGGTGTTTGTCTAACCTGCTCTTAAAAATCTCCAATGATGGAGATTCCACCAACTCCCTAGGCAATTTATTCCAGTGCTTAACCGCCCTGACAGGAAATTTTTCCTAATGTCCAACCTAAACCTCCCCTCCTGCAATGTAAGCCCTTTGCTTCTTGTCAGAGGTTAAGAAGAACAATTTTTCTCCATCCTCCTTGTAACAACTGTTTACACACTTGAAAACTGTTCTGTCCCCTCTCAGTCTTCTCTTTTCCAAACTAAAAAAAAAAAAAAAAAAAAAAAATTTTTTTCAATCTTCCCTCATAGGTCATGTTTTCTTGACCTTTAATCATTTTTGTTGCTCTTCTCTGGACTTTCTCCAATTTGTCCACATCTTTCCTGAAATGTGGTCTCCAGAGCTGGACACAATACTCCAGTTGCGGCCTTATTAATGCAAGAATTACTTCTTGTGTCTTACTTATAACACTCCTGCTAATACAGTACATCCCAGAATGATGTTTGCTTTTTTTTGCAACAGTGTTACACTGTTGACTCTTATTTAGTTTATGATCCACTATGACTCCCAGAACCCTTTCTGCAGTACTCCTTCCTAGGCAGTCATTTCCCATTTTGTATGTGTGCAAATGATTGTTCCTTCCTAAATGCAGTACTTTGCTTTGTCCTTATTGAATTTCATTCTATTTATTTCAGACCATTTCTCCAGTTTGTCCAGATCATTCTGAATTTTAATCCTATCCTCCAAAGCACTTGCAACCCCTCCAAGTTTGGTATCGTCCACAAACTTTATAAGTGTACTCTCCATACCATTATCTAAATCAATGATGAAGATACTGAACAGAACCGGACCCAGAACTGATCCCTATGGGATCCCACTCATTATGCCATGGGCTTGAAAGGTAAAGGAAATGTCTCACTATTTCCCAAATCGGACTACTTGTATTTCTGAATTCAAAAGGAGCATGAAGGTTATGATGCTGGCTGGTAAACAACATTCCCCTGTTCAACTAAGCTGAAGGGAAGTTCTCTCTTTATTATAGAGATATTTTGCCATTAATCGGAGACCTACTATTATTATTTGTATTAATACAGTGCCTAGACATAGTGGGGTTGGCTTAGCAGAAGACATCCCCCATGCAGCACAAGTTTGTAAGGGGGGAGGGGGACTGCAATGTGTGCAGGGTGTTTCCTGATACCCAGCTATGCTAACATGCCTGTGTATCCACTAGTTCACTCATTGTGAATCATGAGTTTGGGGGGGAGGGTTAGCAAGAGACCCCAGAATTTTAGATTCTGCAAGGACTAGCTTTATTTTGCATCTTGTACAGAGCTGAGCATGCTGGTGGCTCTTCATACATGCTGATAATGCATAATACTAACTATGACTCAATTTTAAATATGAAAATATTATTTGCAGATTATTCGAATGCAATTCAGATTATTAAATGAATTTTCTTTCAATAGCAATTCAATATCATAATTAAACAAGCCCTTATACTACTGGATTATTTACCCAGTATAAATTATTCACTTTCTTTCTCCACAGGGGTCTTCTGCTTTGCCTGTGGTTCTCTTCTTCTGCTCTTTGTTTGCTCTGGTCTTTCATTTTCTGCATCTCTCCTCAAACTTTTCCTACTTCCCTTCTCTGCTTTCTCACTTCCGTCCTTCTTCCCTTCATTTCTGGGCTTTTCCCATCCTTTCTTTACAATCATTTCCCTTTTCTTTTGTAAGTTTTGGCATTCAGCATTGGCTTTATTCTTTCTTCTTCACCTGTTGCTCTGTCTTTCTAAATCTCTTCTGGCGACTTCTCCCTGAAGACAGCAGGAACCATGTAATCTGCTCACTGCCTCTTCTTCCTGACCTTCACTTCATTTCTCTAGTTTTTCTTCATGAACTTAGAATGAGATGACACTCCTCACCCTTGTAGCCAGCATCCCAGCTCCAATGCTCTCTTCTTGCCATTCTCTCTCTGTGTGGTACTGTGCTGTAGGATACTTGCTGTCTCATTAGACTCTAAGGCTCTTGAGAAGGGAACTGTTACATATTTGGTATGCTTCATATACCATGCACTACAAAAACAAAAATTCCCATGTGGCTTCAGCTGTCCTGTCTTGTGTTCAACAGTCATGGAACCCTTAAGGCCTTCAAGACTCAACATTCTATTGACCAGTTTTACCACTAGGAAGGATTTTTCCTCTGTTTCAAATCTTCTCCCTCATTAAAGGGGCTCTGAGATGGAAAAGAGGGGATGGGGATAGCATAACCAAGCCCCATAGCAAGCCCCCACTTTCTCCTTACATAAGCTTCCCCCCACATTGCCTAGCCAATGTGCTTCAACCCTGGCCTCAAAGAACCAACTTTAAGACAAGTCTCCCTATCACATTCAATCATTGGCTTCTCTGTTACGATATAAGAGGACTATTACCAATTGTGGAGATGGTTTGTATGACATGAATACTTATCCATTCAGAACTTCACTGAGAAAATACCAACTCACAATTATTTGTCCATTATCCACCCAAAATGCATTTTTGTGTTTTATCTCAAGAAATGATTCATGCTAATTACAGATTAAGAAAAACATATTTTAAAGAGAACAATAAAAGGGATTTTTCATATTTTTTAAATCTTTGTTCTTGTTTGGAAATTTGAAACCGATGTCTGATTCTTTATAGATTTCCCCCCCATGTTTGTTCATGCTTGCTAGCGTGTATTCATTTGTTATTGCAGGGTTGTTCTTCAGCACTGTGATGCTTGCACTGACTTTTAAAATAGTTAAAAGTATCAAAAACATTAAAACACACATAGCCAATGGGTTTTCAAAGGAGATGTAAGATTAAAACACAAATATGTTGCATTTCTCATCCTCAACAATGTTACTGTAAATAAACATCAAGGGTTCCAATTTAAAGGTGAACAGGAAGCCTAACAAACTTTGAAACCTACAAAACTCACACATCAGTATTAAGATCCTAGTTGTTACCGTAAGCCACAATCCCAAGGGATGCAGCACAAAAGCTCTTTGATCACATTTTTTGTTAGCTTTATTTTATAAATCCCACACATTGTTTGTCCTCCGGTCACAGAAGTCTTGCTCCACTTAATGCTTCTCAACAGGTGATAAAATAAGCAGCTATTAACAGTGGTAGAGCGGAGAGTATGCTGCCTATCTATATCCTAAGGTTTTCTATTGCTAACCATTACTGTAGTATCTAAGCACCTTCCATCTGCCCATCGTGGTTGGGTAAACTTTTCAAAAATGTTTACGTGACTTAGCAGCCTAACTCACATTTTCAAAAGTGAAGTCAAAATAAGTCACATAGGCACTAAAATGTTACCAGTAAAGATTTGTCCATTTATATTCAAACAGAGAGTCTATAACAATATTTTACTGTTCTTATTTACTGCAGTAGGGGCTAGTGGCAACACAAGCACATTGCATGCAGTGGCATCCAGAGTACGACTTGCACTACCATAGACCAATTGATTTGTGGAATCTGTGAAACAACAACAAACAATAACCAAGGAAAAGAAAAGAATTAAAAAAAGATTTGTGCCAACTGCCCTGTAGGATGTGGTTTAATCAGCAGCTTTTAATAGCAACAGCTTTTGGGTGACAGATAAATCCTGTATCCTGACCAACTGTGCTCAGTACAGCCAATTTAATTTCAGCTAACAGTTTTGGTTAAGTGGACTTTGACTGAATAAAGGTACTAATAAAAATAATCTTTCAAAAATATCTATTCAACTTTAAACCCCCAAAGCCAGGAAATGTACAAATAAAACTAACACTCCATTAAAGACTCGCTGAGGAGCCGAGGATAGTGTTGACTCTCATTTTAAATTTCCCAGCTCTGATGGGTTTGTCAACTCCTAAATATTAGTTAATTATAATGGGCCACATTTTCTAAAGCAGCCTCTTAAACAATACCATCACTTACACACCTACAAGTTTCTGATCAGATATTTTGTGTATGGGTGGGCACATAAATGAATGCAGAAAGAAATATCTGAGCAAAAAGTTGCAAGTACAAAATTCCTTGTAGAACTTCAGAGGTCCCCCCTCCCCCATCCAGGACCCCTTTGAAAATTAGGCTAACAGTTTTTTTACTCCATATAATTTCATAATTTATTTAGAAATGAAACTTCCATAGCCCTGGTCTACACTACAAGTTTAAGTCGAATTTAACACGGTTAGACAGATTTAATCCTACACCCGTCCACATGATGAAGCCATTTTTGTTGACTTAAAGGGCTCCTAAAATCGATTTCTGTATTCCTCCCCGACGAGGAGATTAGTGCTGAAATCGACATCGCCGGGTCGAATTTGGGGTAGCGTGACTGCTCTGGACAGCACTTTCAACTCAGATGCACTAGACAGGTACACCGGAAAAGCCCCGGAACTTTTGAATTTCATTTCCTGTTTGGCCAGCGTGGCAAGCTCATCAGCACAGATGACCATGCAGTCCCAGAATCGCAAAAGAGCTCCAGCATGGACCAAACGGGAGGTAGTGGATCTGATCGCTTGTATGGAAAGACGAATCCGTGCTATCAGAACTCTGTTCCAAAAGACAAAATGCCAAAATACTTGCAAAAAATCTCTAAGGACATGATGGACAGATGCTACAACAGGGACCCGCAGCAGTGCCGCATGAAAATTAAGGAGCTCAGGCAAGCCTACCAAAAAACCAAAGAGGCAAACAATTTTGGGGGGGAGGGGGCTACCACTACCCCACCCCTGTCCATGGACACCTGCAATGGGGGAGTCTCATGCAACAGGGATAAGGATTTTGGGCATGAGGAAGATGAGGAGGAGGAGGATGAGAATAGTGCACAGCAGGCAAGCAGAGAAACCATTCTCCCTGACAGCCAGGAACTGTTTATCACCCTGGAGCCAATACCCTCCCAAGGCGGGCTCGCAGACCATGAAGCCGGAGAAGGCACCTCTGGTGAGCGTACCTTTGTAAATATAATACATGGTTTAAAAGCAAGCGTGTTTAATGATTAATTTGCCCTGAAGACTTGGGATGCATTCGCGGCCAGTACAGTACAGTACAGCTACAGGAAAAGTCTGTTAACGTGTCTGGGGATGGAGCAGAAATCCTCCAGAGACATCTCCATGAAGCTCTCCTGGAGGTACTCCCAAAGCCTTTGCAAAAACTTTCTGGGGAGGGCAGCCTTATTCCGTCCTCCATGGTAGGACACTTCACCATGCCAGGCCAGTAGCACGTAGTCTGGAATCATTGCATAACAAAGCATGGCAGCGTATGGTCCCGGTATTTGCTGGCATTCAAGCAACATCTATTCTTTATCTCTCTGTGTTATCCTCAGGAGAGTGATTATCCCAGAGAATTGGGGGGGGGGAGTTAGTTGGGTTTGTGCTGCATGTTAACCCGAAAACCACAGCCCCTCCTTTTAAATGGCCAACCCACCAGGTGCTTGGTATGGGAAAGGAGGGTGCTGCTGTTTGAAACCATTCCCAAGTTATGAAGGTTGAAGAAGCCGAAAGACTGTGGCTTACCATGGCTGCCTACAAGCCGAATTCTGTTGCCCGGCCCTGCAAGTGTTCTCTCTCACACCAAACCAGCAGGCCCTCAATATAAAAGGCAAAATGCGACCCTGTACCAAAAGCACATGTGCTATGTAATGTTAACAGCTTGGTTCACTGTGAGTCTACCCGTTGTTCTCTAAAATGTGTCTTTTAAAATACTACTCTCCCTTTTTTTCCTCCCCCAGCGGCAAATGTTTCAACACTTCCCCTATCATCTCCATCCCAGAGGTTAGCACAGATAAGATGACGAAAAAAAAGCACTCGTGATGAAATGTTCTCTGAGCTCATGCAGTCCTCCCGCACTGAAAGAGCTCAGCAGAATGCATGGAGGCAAACAATGTCAGAGTCCAGGAAAGCAGAAAATGAATGAGAGGACAGGAGGGACGAGCGAGATGAGAGGTGGCAGGAGCAAGATGAGAGAAGGCAGGATGCAATGCTGAGGCTACTGGGGGACCAAACTGATATGTTCCGGCATCTGGTGGAGCTGCAGAAAAGGCAGCAGGACCACAGACTGCTGCTGCAGACCCTGTGTAACCGCCTGCCTTCCTCCCCAAGTTCCATAGCCTCCTCACCCAGAGGCCCAAGAACCGGGGGGGGGGGGGGGGGGGGTGGCACAGCTCCGGGCACCCAACCAACAGAAGGCTGGCATTCAATAAGTTTTGAAGTGCAGTGTGGCCTTGTCCTTCCCTCCTCCCCTCATCCACCACCCCACCCAGTGCTTCCCTCCTCCCCTCCCCCCCACCCCGGGGCTACCTTGGCAGTTATCCCCCTATTTGTGTGATGAATTAATAAAGAATGCATGATTTAGAATCAACAATGACTTTATTGCCTCTGCAAGCGGTGATCGAAGGGGGGAGGATGGTTGGCTTACAGGGAAGTAGAGTGAACCAAGGGGGCAGGTTTTCATCAAGGAGAAACAAACAGAACTGTCACACCGTAGCCTGGCCAGTCATGAAAATGGTTTTCAAAGCTTCTCTGATGCGCAGCACGCCCTGGTGTCTGGCTGCGCGTAATCAGTGGCCAGCCAATTTGCCTCAACCTCCCACCCCACCATAAATGTCTCCCCCTTACTCTCACAGATATTGTGGAGCACACAGCAAGCAGCAATAACAATGGGAATATTGGTTTTGCTGAGGTCTAATCAACTCAGTAAACTGCGCCAGCGCGCTTTTAAACGTCCAAATGCACATTCTACCACCATTCTGCACTTGCTCAGCCTATAGTTCAACAGCTCCTTACTACTGTCCGGGTGCCTGCCTATGGCTTCCTGAGCCATGGCATTAAGGGGTAGGCTGGGTCCCCAAGGATAACTATAGGCATTTCAACATCCCCAACAGTTATTTTCTGGTCTGGGAAGTAAGTCCCTTCCTGCAGCTGTTCAAACAGACCAAAGTTCCTGAAGATGCAAGTGTCATGTACCTTTCCCGGCCATCCCACACTGATAAGGGTGAAACGTCCCTTGTGATTCACCAGTGCTTGCAGCACCACTGAAAAGTACCGCTTGCGCTTTATGTACTGGCTGCCAAGGTGGTCCGGTCCCAAGATAGGGATATGCGTTCCATCTATCGCCCCACCACAGTTAGGGAGTCCCATTGCAGCAAAGCCATCCACTATGACCTGCACATTTCCCAGAGTCACTACCCTTTATAGCAGCAGCTCAGTGATTGCACTGGCTACTTGGATCACAGCAGCCCCCACAATAGATTTGCCCACTCCAAATTGATTCCCGACTGACAGGTAGCTGTCTGGCATTGCAAACTTCCAGAGGGCTATCGCCACTCACTTGTGAACTGTGAGGGCTTCTCTCATCTTGGTATTCTTGCACTTCACAGCAGGGGAAAGCAAGTCACAAAGTTCCATGAAAGTGCCCTTACGCATGCAAAAGTTTCACAGCCACTGGGAATTATCCCAGACCTGCAACACTATGCAGTCCCACCAGTCTGTGCTTATTTACTGGGCCCAGAATCGGTGTTCCATGGCATGAGCCTGCCCCATTGCCACCAGGATGTCCAAATTGCCAGGACCCGTGCTTTGAGAGAAGTCTGCGTCCATGTCCTCATCACTCTTGCCACCGCACTGCCATCACCTCCTCGCCTGCTTTTGCAGGTTCTGGTTCTGCACATACTGCAGGATAATGCGCAAGGTGTTTACAATGCTCATAACTGCCACGGTGATCTGAGCGGGCTCCATGCTTGCCGTGGTATGGCGTCTGCAGGAGAGCAGAGTTGCAACGGAAGCGGTGGAGGACGACCGTTAGCACCATGCACATTTCCCGAGGAAGAACACACGTAGCCGGGAGCCCATGACAGACAACATGTAGAAATTCACTATCGAAACAATGGCAGCAGAGCAGAGTTGCAGCAGAAGCGGTGTATGACGATGGTTAGCAGCCCTACCGCACTGTCTGCTGCCAGCAGCACCCAGGACACGACAGCAGCGGTGTCGGTGAGCTAAGCTGAGCGGGTTGCGTGCTTGCCGGGGTATAGCGTCTGCATGGAAAAAAGGCGCGAAATGATTGTCTGCTGTTGCTTTCACCGGGGGGGTGGGGAGGGGCGCGGTGGCGCGACTTACGACATATACCCAAAACCACCCGCGACAATGTTTTTGCCCCGTCAGGCATTGGGAGCTTAACCCAGAATTCCAATGGGCGGCGGAGACTGCGGGAACTGTGGGATAGCTACCCACAGTGCACCGCTCCATAAGTTGATGCTAGCCACAGTAGTGAGGACGCACTCCACCGACTTAATGCGCTTACTATGGACATAAGCAATCGACTGTATAAAACTGATTTCTAAAAATCTACTTCTATAATATCAACCTAATTTTGTAGTGTAAACATACCTATAGAAGGCTTCTAAAACATAGAGATTTCTCTGCGAGCCCTCATGGCAGGGCATCCCTATCTCTCAGGTAGCTACCCAGGTTGTTAAAACATGTTATTTCCATTAAGCAGGTACTTGAAGGTCATTCCACTCTCCCAAGTCAGGATGAAATTACACAGTTTTTTTTAAGACCTATGTCATTTACTAATTTGGCTCCTTTGGTGCCACCTAATTTCTGTGGTAATTATTTAACTAGAAAGGTTTTAAAATATATATATTATACACTATAAACACTGCTGGTGCCACAAGTACTCCTCGTTCTTTTTGCATCTAGAACATAAATGTGTATTTAATGAGAGATCAATCTGAAATCTAAAAAATAAAAAGTTAAAAAAAATAACTGAAAAGTATTTCAGGTCTTACATCTGCCTCAGTCCTCCCTGACATTTTTTGAGGTTTACAATCTCAACAATTTTTTTTAAGTTTCACTCTTCCTTGTTGCTATGTGAAAGAGCCACGTAAACTGGGATAATTGGTTGACCAAAGAAGGGAAGGGCTGAAAGAGATTATACAAAGAGTAGACAAACTGGAAAAAAGAGAAAAATAATTTTATTCTCTAGTCTCTTTCTAGTGATTTTAGGAGTTACTTGTAGCAATAGTAAGTAACACATTTTCAGAAAGAAACGTGATCTTTGTTGACAGTGATATTTTGGAGAAACTATGTATTATGAAGCTAATAGAATACAAAAGGACAATAAAAGTATAGCTATAAAACATTTTCTAATGTAACAAAGCTGCTGCTAGGGTTGTGTAACTGTGGAATTTAGTAAATATGCCACTATTTAAATACACTGTCCTTTTTCATCATTGTCCAGCTAATGAGATCAAATGAATTATAAACATTAATTAAGCTTCACAATACCCCTGTGAAAGAAGAAGAGTATTATTCACAATATACAGATGGGGAAACTGAGGCACCGAGAACATAAGTGATTTGTCACAGTCTACACACCTGGGACTAGAACACAGGAGTCAAACACCCTCTCTCCTGTCAAAAACATTTACTACATGTATAAGCAATTCTCAGTTTTTGAACAGGCACCACCATTAACAAGAACAGAAGAACAGCCATCCTGGGTCAGACCAAAGGCCCACCTAGCCTCGCATCCTGTCTTCCGAAAGTGGCCAATGCCAGGTCCCCAGACACAATCCCTGCTCATCCTGGCTAACAGCCATTGATGGACCTATCCTCCATGAACTTACCTAGTTCTTTTTTGAACCCTGTTATAGTCTTCGCCTTTACGACATCCTTTGGCAAAGAGTTCCATAGGTTGACTGTGTGTTGTGTGAAAAAATACTTCCTTTTGTTTGTTTTAAACCTGCTGCCTATTAATTTCATTTGGTGACCCCTAGTTCTTGTGTTATGAGAAAGAATAAATAACACTTCCTTATTTACTCTCTCCATACCAGTCATGATTTTATAGATCTCTATCATATCACCCCTTAGTCGTCTTTTTTCCAAGGTGAGAAGTCCCAATCTTATTAATCTCTGCTCACACGGCAGCCGTTCCATACCCCTAATCATTTTTGTTGCCCTTTTCTGAACCTTTTCCAATTCAAATATATCTTTTTTGAGATCGGACGACCACATTGCACACAGTATTCACGGTATGGGAGTACCACATCTATGGATTTATATAGAGGCAATATGATACTTTCTGTCTTATTATGGATCCCTTTCTTAATGATTTCCAACATTCTGTTTGCTTTTTTGACTGCCAATGCACATTGAGTGGATGTTTTCAGAGAACTATTCACAATGACTCCAAGATCTCTTTCTTGAGTGGTAACAGCTAATTTAGACCCCATCATTTTATATGTATAGTTGGGATTATGTTTTCAGTGTGCATTACTTTGCATTTATCAACACTGAATTTCATCTGCCATTTTGTTTCCCAGTCACCTAGTTTTGTGAGATCCTTTTATAGCTCTTCACAGTCTGCCTGGGACTTAACCATCTTGAGTAGTTTTATATCAGCTGCTTATTTTGCCACTTCACTGTTTACCCCTTTTTCCAGATCATTTATGAATATGTTGAATAGGACTGGTCCCAGTACAGACCCCTGGGGGACACCACTATTTACCTCTCTCCATTCTGAAAACTGACCTTTTATTCCAACCCTTTGTTTCCTATCTTTAACAGTTATCAACCATGAGAGAACCTTCCCTCTTATATCATGACAGTTTATTTTGCTTAAGAGCCTTTGGTAAGGGACATTGTCAAAGGCTTTCTGAAAATCTAAGTACACTATATCCACTGGATCCCCTTTGTCAACATGCTTATTGACCCCCACAAAGAATTCTAGTAGATTGGTGAGGCATGATTTCCCTTTACAACAAGCATGTTGACTTTTCCCCAACAAATTATGTTCATCTATGTGTCTGACAATTTTGTTCTTTACTATAGTTTCAACCAGTTTGCCTAGTACTGAAGTCAGGCTTACTGGCCTGTAATTGCCGGGATCACCTCTGGAGCCCTTTTTAAAAACTGGCATCATATTAGCTATCCTCCAGTCATGTGGTACAGAAGCTGATTTAAATGATAGGTTACAGACTACAGTTAGTAGTTCTGCAATTTCACATTTGAGTTCCTTTAGAACTCTTGGGTGACTACCATCTGGTCCTGGTGATTTTTTACTGTTTAGTTTATCAATTTGTTCCAAAACCGTCTCTAATGACACCTAAATCTGATTTGTCACCTAAAAAGAATGGCTCAGGTTTGTAAATCTCCCTCACATCCTCAGCCGTGAAGACTGATGCAAAGAATTCATTTAGTTTCTCCGCAGTGGCCTTATTGTCCTTGAGTGCTGCTTTAGCATCTCGATCGTCCAGTGGCCCCAATGGTTGTTTAGCAGGCTTCCTGCTTCTGATTTACTTTAAAAAAATTTTGCTATTACTTTTTGAGTCACTGGCTAGTTGTTCTGCAAATTCTTTTTTGGCCTTCCTAATTATATTTTTACACTTCATTTGCCAGAGTTTATGCTCCTTTCTATTTTCCTCACTAGGATTTAACTTCCACTTTTTAAAGGACGCCTTTTTGTCTCTCACTGCTTCTTTTACTTTGTTGTTTAGCCACAGTGGCACTTTTTTGGTTCTCTTATTATGTTTTTTAATTTGGGGTATACATTTAAGTTGAGACTCTATTTAAAGTTTCCATGCAGCTTGCAGGGATTTTACTTTTGGTGCTGTATCATTTAATTTTTGTTTAACTAACTTCCTAATTTTTGTGTAGTCCCCCTTTCTGAAATTAAATGCTACAGTGTTGGGCTGCTGTGGTGTTTTCCCCACCACAGGGATGTTAATTTTAATTATATTATGGTCACTATTACCAAGCGGTCCAGCTATAATCACTTCTTGAACCAGATCCTGTGCTCCATTTAGAACTAAATCTAGAATTGCCTCTCCTCTTGTGGGTTCCAGGACTAGCTATACCGAGTAGCAGTCATTTAAGGTGTCAAGAAACTTTATCTCTGCATCCTGTCCTGAGATGACATGTACCCAGTCAACATGGGGGCAGTTGAAATCCCTCATTATTATTGAGTTTTTCATTTTTATAGCCTCTGTAATCTCCCTGAGCATTTCACAGTCACTATCACCATCCTGGTCAAGTGGTTGGTAATATATCCCTATTGCTATATTTTTATTAGAGCATGGAATTACTATCTATAAAGATTCTATGGTACAGTTTGGTTCATTTAAGATTTTTACTTCTCATTTTCTCATCATATCCTACCTGTATTTTATCGTTTTCCATCCTCTCCTTCTTACTAGGACATAGGGGAGGATCTATTAATGGAGATTCTCTAAGAGATGTCTCTCTCTGGTCCATGTGCTCCTCCACACCTGTCAGCTTTCCCCAGAGCCCTTAGTTTAAAAACTGACTACAATCTTTTTAATGTTAAGCACCAGCCATCTGGTTCCACTCTGGTTTAGGTGGAGCCCATCCTTCCTGTATAGGCTCCCCCTTTCCCAAAAGTTTCCCCAGTTCCTAATAAATCTAAACCCCTCCTCCCTACACCATCGTCTCATCCACACATTGAGACCCTACAGTTCTGCCTGTCTGTCTGGTCCTGCGCATGGAATCTCACTGGCCCTGCAAGTGGAACATTCTCAGACTTTATCATGGTTTAATAACTGGCTGTCAAATTTCAAATTTTTACATTAATGCTCTTGTTGCATGAATGTGAAAAGTGTCTGAAAACAGTACAATTTCTAGTTGTTTTTAAAAGATTCAAATGCGTAAATAAGGATTAAACAGATTTTTTTTTAAAACTGGAAGTGAAACAGTTTCTCCCTATGGAAGCATCTGAATGCTGTGTTTCACCATCTGATTGACTTATAAGCCAATTAAAATATGGGATCAATCATAAGAAAGCTAACAGCCCCTAAATATCTTATCAAACTATAGCAGAATGAATACTGAAACCTTGAATTGAAATGATTAGCAAGCAAAGATAGCAAATGTGACTTATTACCTTTGTGGTCTTCTTAGGCCAGGCTACCACAGGGACCCCCGAAATGGCAAGATTCTGGTCGTCATCAGTATGTTCCTTCAGAATGTTCTGTTTCAAATGAAAGCAGCTTAATTAGTCAGAGAGCTATTTTTGAAACTTAAAAGATGAATAGTAGGAAGAGTGTTACTTCTGTCTATCTAGGTTAACTTTGTGGTTGTAAATGACTTGATAATTTCCAAACCTCCAAACATTCAATCCACTATAAACCTCTCTATCCAGCTGCTAAAATTCATGGTTCACTTAAAGTGAAATCTTCTGCACAGAGTGCAAAGGAATTACAAATCTCATCATGTACTATTAATGGAAAATTAGGTTCCTAAAGCACCCTTAAAAAAAAATACACAACATACCATGCATGTGTGCTTGTAGCCAATGTTCAAAAGCACATGAAAAACACTGACCAAAAGCAATGAAGCCATATGAAGACAATGGAAAGACCCAAGTCCACCAATACTACCTCCTGCAGTCATAAGACATCTTTTTGTTTTCTGTTTAAACAACACCTAGCACAATGGGGTCCTGATCCATGACAAGGATGGAAGCACTATGGAAATACAAATAATTAATAATTACCATCAGCTGTGTGGGACACAGCTATCATCAGGGTATCTCAGTACTTCAGATACCAGGCGCTTAAGCCAAGATGGAGCATTGCAAATTGTAATAGGTCAGCTCCATCAGCATTCAGATGAAGAGCACTGTCATCTCCACTGGCAACCCTACACCTATTCTTACCTTTCCTGTGGAAATCTGCTCAATTTTTTGTGAATCAGGTAAGGCCCTCAGGTTTCTGAACAGTTACTAACAAAGCTTCAGGCTATGGATAATTTGAGGCCAGGGTATTAAGCAAAGAAATTGGCTTTTTTCTGAATGCTTTTGTTCTGATGCTCTGTACTGGATGTCTTGCGGGTGGGTTACACTGGCTCATACTGCTTCTGCCATGGGAAACAGAGGAAGTTACTCACCTTGAGCAGTAACGATGGTTCTTCGAGATGTGTGTCCCTATGGGTGCTCCACTTTAGGTGTCTGTGTGCCCCTGCACCTCTAATTGGAGATTTTTGGTAGCAGTGTCCCGTTGAGCCCACGCAAGTGCTGTCCCTCCCTCATGGTCTGCCTCGAGGCTATTTAGCACTGCACGGGCGAACCCCCCTCACTTCCTTCTCTACCACAGAGCCCTATAGAGAACTCCGAAGTAGAGGGGAGGAGGGCAGGTTGTGGAGCACCCATAGGGACACACATCTCGACAACCATTGTTACTGCACAAGGTGAGTAACTTCCTCTTCTTCAAGTAGTGTCCCTGTGGGTGCTCCACTTTAGGAGATTCCGGAGCAGTACCCACCACTGGAGGCTGGGACTTCGGAGCAGAGTCTTTTACTATAGAGAGTACTATGGAGTTGAAGATGGTGTCAGCGGCCAAATCTTCAGCGATCGCATAATGTTCTGTCCATACTTTCGCAGAGGCCCCAATCATTGCTCTATAGATTGGGGAGATAGGGGTATCCTATGGCATGTGACTGAGGTAGGAATGTGATCTCATGGAGTGCGTATGAACAGAAGCAAGTTGCGCCCTTGCTAAGTGATTAATGCAACTAGAGACCCATTTGGATAGTCTTTGAGGAGATATCACAGAGCTTTTGGATCTTTCTGTGGATGAAAGGAAAAGTTTAGGGGATTTCCTGAAGTCCTTAGTCCTGTCCAAGGAGAATGCTAATGTCCTTCTAATATCTAGTATATGCACAATTGTCTCCCAGTTGTCACAATGTGGTTTTGGGAAAAAACAGGGAGATGGATCTGTTGATTCATATGGAAAGTGCAGAAAAAGTAGGGAAAACTTGGGATATGGCCTTAGAGTTTTTATTTTTTATTTATTTATTTTTTAAAGACAAAGGCCATGAATGATGGGTGTGCCATCAGGGCCGCTATATCTCCTATGTGCCTAGCTGAGGTGATGGCAATTAGAAATGCTGTCGTCATGGACAGGTGTAAGAAAGAACAAGTTGCCCTGGACTCGGAGGGCGGTGTAGTCCAAGTTCTGACAACTAGATTAAAGTCCCAGGCTGGAGCGGGTGGTGTCACATGGTGGAAGAGAGTCCCAGTGCCCTTAAAAAGTCTACGCATTAGTGGTTGAGCAAACTCCAAGTGGGAAGCCATGTTCGCCATGAGATGTACCTTAAGGGAGCTGAGTGAGAGTTTAAAATGTAGTGCAAAATCAGAGGGAGGAAAGATGAGGTTGGGTCTGTGCGTTTGGAATGGTACAAATGTGGAGTCATTTCCATTCTGTAGGTAGGTATGTGAAGTGGTCAACTTGTGGCTGTGTTGCAACATGTGTTTCAGCTTGTCAGAGCATTCTGCTTCTAAGCCTTGGAACAAAGAAAGATCCAAGCCTGGAGGCAGAGGACCCCTGGGTTGGGGTGAAGGGTCAGCCCATTGTTTTGAGAGAGCGGGTGAGGAATGGGCTGACGTCAGAGAAACAGGAGGGCATATTGCCATCTGCATCAGGTAAGGGAGCCAGACTTGTCATGGTCAAGAGGGGCAATCACAATAACTCTCGCTTTGTTTAGTTGAATTTTCAACAGAATCTTGGATAGGGTAGAAAAACTGGGAAAAGACATACAAGTGGGCCCTGTCCACTGGGAATATGAGGGCAATTGCCAGTGAATGTTTCCTCAAAGGGTGGCTGTATCTTGAAGCACCTGTGAATTCAGTATACACTCATTGTTGTGAGAAAATTCCAACTGAGACTGTTGGTTATCCCGTTCTATATCCCTTGTAGACAGCTGAGATGAGCACATTGTGATGGGTACATCAATTCCAAAGTTTGAATGCTGTCTTGCAGAGGGAGGGAGATCTGGCAGCTCCTTGGCAGTTTATACAAAACATAAAGGTCACATTAAGTCCATCATAACCTTTGCGTGTTGTTTTTGATGAAAGGCAGAGTTTGTGCACAGGCATTCCTGACACCCCTAACCCCAAAAGAGTGATATGGAAGGTCATTTCTGTGGAAGACCATTTGTCCTGAACCTTGTTTTTGTGTAGGTGAGCTCCCCAGCATATTAGGGAGACATGTGTCCCAGGGTGGTGAATGCGGGTAGTGAGGAGCGCTCTCATTTGTACTGCATCAGGTGGGTGCTGATAAAGTCCAGTCACTGTACTGGGGTTAGTATGCCACTACAATGAAGTGAATCTTGGAGACTACGCTGTGCGGAGCAGTCTGTACCTATAATGATCCTGCCCCAAAGGTAAGCAGTAGGAAATCTCCTGTAAGATGGTTGTATTGAGATATGGAAGTAGGCAGTCTGTAAGTTCAGGGCTAGAAATCAACCTCTTTGCTCTAGAGCTGGTCCTAACTACTGTGAAGTAAGGTAAGGTGACTTCTGAGTGGTGTGACAGGTGTATAGACGGCAGCTGATGTTCATTGTTCAGGCCCCCGACCAGCTCATCAAAGTGCTTATAAGAGGCAGTTTGAGAGGTCATGGACTGGGGTGCAGACTGTTCTCACTTTTGACCCCTGGGCCTCTTACACTGTGGCTCATAAGAGCACAGAGATGGTAAGTATTGAGAAGATTGTGATCTGTGGTGTGGCTGAGAGGAAAATCTTCTCTTCTGTTCCACAGTGTAGATTCCTAAGGAGTGTAGTGCGGTCCGAGAATCCTTCAGGATGTGGAAAGAAAATCTGTCTTCTCCGCAAAGAGTTTGGAAAATACAGTGGGGAGATTTATATATATAGAGAACATGAAACAATGAGAGTTACCATACACACTGTAACAAGAGTGATAAGGTAAGGTGAGCTATTACTAGCAGCAGAGCAGGGGGACAGGAACGGGGACGGGGGAACGACACCTTTTGTAGTGATAATCAAGGTGGGCCATTTTCAGCAGTTGACAAGAATGTGTGAGGAACGCGGGGTGGTGGTGGGGGGGATAAACATGGGGAAATAGTTTTACTGTGTGTAATGACCCATCCACTCCCAGTCTTTATTCAAGCCTAAGTTAATTGTATCCAGTTTGCAAATTAATTCCAATTCAGCAGTCTCTTGTTGGTGTCTGTTTTTGAAGGTTTTCTGTCGAAGAATTGCAACTTTTAGGTCTGTAATCGAGTGACCAAAGAGATTGAAGTGTTCTCCGACTGGTTTTTGAATGTTATAATTCTTGACGTCTGATGTGTGTCCATTTATTCTTTTACGTAGAGACTGTCCAGTTTACCAATGTACATGGCAGAGGGGCATTGCTGGCACATGAAGGCATATATCACATTGGTAGATGTGCAGGTGAATGAGCCTCTGATAGTGTGGCTGATGTGATTAGGCCCTATGATGGTGTCCCCTGAATAGATATGTGGACACAGTTGGCAATGGGCTTTGTTGCAAGGATAGGTTCCTGGGTTAGTGTTTTTGTTGTGGGTTGCTGGTGAGTATTTGCTTCAGGTTGGGGGGCTATCTGTAAGCAAGGACTGGCCTGTCTCCCAAGATCTGTGAGAGTGATGGGTCATCCTTCAGGATAGGTTATAGATCCTTGGTGATCGCGTTGGAGAGGTTTTAGTTGGGGGCTGAAGGTGATGGCTAGTGGCGTTCTGTTATTTTCTTTGTTGGGCCTGTCCTGTAGTAGGTAAATTTTGGGTACTCTTCTGGCTCTGTCAATCTGTTTCGTCACTTCAGCAGGTAAGTACTGTAGTTGTGAGAACGCTTGATAGAGATCTTGTAGGTGTTTGTTTCTGTCTGAGGGGTTGGAGCAAATGCGGTTGTATCACAGAGCTTGGCTGTAGACAGTGGATCGTGTGCTGTGGTGTGGATGGAAGCTGGAGGCATGTAGGTAGGCACGTAGGTAGGCACAGCGGTCAGTAGGTTTCCAGTATAGGGTGGTGTTTATGTGACCATCGCTTATTAGCACCATAGTATCCAGGAAGTGGATCTCTTGTGTGGACTGGTCCAGGCTGAGGTTGACGGAAATTGTTGAAATCATGGTGGAATTCCTCAAGGGCTTCTTTTCCATGGGTCCAGATGAAGATGTCATCAATGTAGCGCAAGTAAAGTAGGGGCATTAGGGGACAAGAGCTGAGAAACCGTTGTTCTAAGTCAGCCATAAAAATGTTGGCATACTGTGGGGCCATGCGGGTACCCGTAGCAGTGCCGCTGATCTGAAGGTATACATTGTCCCCAAATGTGAAATAGTTATGGATGAGGACAAAGTTCAGCCACCAGGTCTGCTGTGACATTATCGGGGATACTGTTCCTGATGGCTTGTATTCCATCTTCGTGTGGAACGCTGGTGTAGAGGGCTTCTACGTCCATAGTGGCTAGGATGGTGTTTTCAGGAAGATCACCAATAGAGTGTAGTTTCCTCAGGAAGTCAGTGGTGTCTTGAAGATAGCTGGGAGTGCTGGTAGCGTAGGGCCTGAGGAGGGAGTCTACATAGCCAGGCAACCCTGCTGTCAGGGTGCCAATGCCTGAGATGATGGTGTGTCCAGGATTTCCAGGTTTATGGATCCTGGGTAGCAGATAAAATACCCCTGGTTGGGGTTCTAGGGGTGTGTCTGTGCAGATTTGTTCTTGTGCTTTTTCAGGGAATTTCTTGAGCAGATGGTATAGTTTCTTTTGGTAACCCTCAGTAGGATCAGAGGGTAATGGCTTGTAGAAAGTGGTGTTGGAGAGCTGTCTAGCAGCCTCTTGTTCATATTCCAACCCATTCATGATGACGACAGCACCTCCTTTGTCAACCTTTTTGATTATGGATGTCAGAGTTGACACAGATAAGGAAGGGACAACTGCTCCTTTGGTCAGAGGCCAAAGGCGGTAGAAAAGGAAATGGGTGGGGGGGTTCGCCCGTGCAGTGCTAAATAGCCTTGAGGCAGACCACGAGGGAGGGAGAGCCCATGTGCGGGCTCAACGGGACACTGCTACCAAAAATCTCTGATTAGAGGTGCAGGGGTACACAGACACCTAAAGTGGAGCACCCACAGGGACACTACTCGAAGAAGTTGTTTTCATTACCATGTAACTCAACATAGAGACACGAGATTATTCTAATTAGAAATTGTCTTTATATATAATAAATTGTGCTAGTGGGAATATCCATAATCAGCTCCCTGTGCTTACCCCTATATTTACAAACTGAGTGGCAGAGTCCTCCAGTTTGGATTCGAGTATCTATAAACAACCACTTAAAGAGTCAAAAGTCGAACAAAGATTCCAGTGGTCTGCTGAAAACTGAAGCTCAAATGAGCCTTCATAAATTAAAAAAAAATCATTCTAATAAAGTAAATAAGATCTGTGCATTGAAAATTACTTCATATTTGAATTGATAAGATAACCACAAACATGTCAATGGCGTTGCTCCCAATTACACTAACTTCTTGAAAAAGCTTAATTAGATAACAATAGACACCAGGCATCCCCAGTCCCCAGAGTGGAGTTTTAATCATTAGAAATTTCACACACTATATAAAAGGATCTTAAAATACACTGATTGTTTTTAATAGGAAATACACTTGGAATAACACAAAGAAATTACACATGCTGTCCTTTTGTAAAGATCAAACTGACATGGGTAAGGTGGCGCTATGTAGCCAAGGACCGGATCGTCCAACTAACAGCCTGAGCACAGCAGGCATTGGCACATACCCAGATAATGCAGTAAGACATCCTACCAGGAGAAGGCAGGATGCCATATGTAGAACTGGTTTAAAGCACCATGGGGGAATGTTTGCTGCCTTCGCAGAACAAAAGGTTCATAGTTAGTGATTGTTGTGCATACGGACAGGAGAATATAGACATCTGTACTGTGACTCGGTCATGTCCCTTACTGCACTTTAAATGGCATTAGGCAGGCAGCTCTCCTAGTCTTTTGTGCACCATGGCAAATGTACAGTCTGGATCCTCCATCCCTTTTTGATAATTGCACAAAAATATGTGACTGCCTCGAAACTTTCTCCTCCCTGCAGAAACATGCAGGCACAGGCAGGATCCAGCCCTATGTCTGGATATTTATGTCTCTTTGCTGGTTGAAGAGTCACATGACTATATCTATCATCATACATGCAGCAAAAATAGCTCTCCCTGGAAGAACCACTGTTGAGATTGTAAAGCAAGTCCTCCATGTCTGGACAATCTGCAGTTTTTCAGAGCTGGGATGCTTAAAAGGACATTTATTACAGGTGTTGTCTGATAAAAATGGTAAACTGTTAATCTCATTATTGTTTGTAACACCTTCTTAGAAGCTTAAAGGCAAAATTACTTTCACCACCAGCTACGTGCATTTTGGCAACAGCTCCTTGTATGTCCAGGATGCAGTTCAAACTTCCTATAACAGTTTTTAAAGCCTCAAAGAGTCTGGGGCTTCAGAGGCTTCCCACCACATAACCTAGCGCTGCAGTTAATATCCTTATTATAGGGCAGCACCTAGCTAGGAAATTGATATCAAAGAAATTAATCCTGATTTGTATCCATGTTGACTTTCCGCTCTTTGGCAAGGATGGTGTCCCTAGCCTGTTGGCCAAAAACTGGGAATGGGTGACAGAGGATGGATCACTTGATGATTACCTGTTCTATTAATTCCCTCTGAAGCACCTGGCATTGGCCACTGTCAGAAGACAGTATACTGAGCTAGATGGACCTTTGGTCTGACCCAGTATGGCCGTCCTTATGTTCTTAATGTTCCTTTAATGTCATTTTTTTGTGTGTAATTTACATGCTACCAAAAAAAAAAAAAATGTCTACACTCAGTTTTGAGACATGCATATAAAGAGACAACTTCTCTGAAGGGATATCCAAAGATTCTGCTGTATCTAGAAAGTCTCAAATGAGTCTCTTCTATGAATAATTTAAAAAAAAAGTATATTATAGCACGTTAATTTCTTAATGTAGTCCATTCAAAGGATTTTTTCTATATAACGTTTTAGTCTTCTTTATGCTTCAGGAAGACAATGTTCTCCGGAAAACAGGACATAGGTAATTAAACAGGTGAGACAAACTACTGTATTCAGTGATGTGGAGTTTTACAGAACCAGTTGGGGTAAATCATATACAATTCATACCCTCCTGTCTTAAGCAGGGATACATTTAAATCATAGGAGATTGGATTACTGCTCTGTATTGCAAATACAACTTCATTAGCTACATAAAGCCTATTTGTTAATTTAGTAGGAGACCCTTTGAAGTGAAGTAATTCATTTTCCTGATAAGAAGGGAAACTGAAAACTAAACTTGTGTCAGTTCCTTACACAGCATATGAGCTCCTAAGTCATCTGACACTATTCAATGGGGACACTGCCATCCGGAAAGGTGACAAACTAACAGCCCTGGAGATTGAAATCCCATTTATCGACAAGACAGATGGACAGTGCCAGAGTAAGACTCCCCACACTGCCTTTCCAATGTGTCTCCATCCAGAAAAGGGGAGAGCTCAGCTCCACGCTCAATTCAATCCTTAACTTATCTGACAGCAAGGGGGTCAATTAGTGTCAGAGATGGTTGTGTTTTTCTGACATGGACACCTGTTCACTGAGAGCTGGGCTCAGATCACTAAGCGCATTTCCCAGAGGCCTGTCAACACCTTTCAGTCACTACCAAACAAGATTAGATCTGAACAAGTGACCCAGAATCAGAGATGAAAGGCTATATCCAGTGGGTCAGAGAAAGTAGGGGAGTGTGTTGCATGCGCCCTATACTAGGACATACACGTAAGTATTAAGAAGTATACGCACACATATGCTCCTGAACAAAATCTGTCAATTAAAAATACATCCCTAAACATTGGTTGATCTCTCATATATAGAGAGAGCATCCCCTTGTGAGCAGTTGATCAAAAGAGAATATGGTTCCCAAATTGTGGTCCATGGATTGCTGACTCGTCATATGGTGATGGTTCCACTGCCTATTTTCCTAACATTACTTGCCCATGTAAGCTGTTGCTGTAGCTGCCCCAGGGCTGTTATTCTATTGCCAGTGGGATGGAAATTAGTCTATGCAATTGAGACTGGGAGGGGAGATGCTCCATGAAACCATCATGGTCCACGTAATGAGGAAGTCTGAGAACCCATGCTTTAAAAAATAAAAACCCAACCCCACCTCAGAAAAGTCCATAAAACTGGGATCTCTCAATACAGATAGGAACCAGAGCAGAATTTGTACTGAAGCCAGATAGCAACAACCTCCTTGGCAGCACCAGAAACTGAAATCATTCCAAGTCTCTCCAAGCCAGGTACAGCAATGATGCCTGCTGAAATAGGAGTGTTCTTCCTTTCTCTTGGCAACAAACTCACACTGGCATATTCAGAGAACTCACCCTCATGCTGCTGACAGAAAGAAACAAACTTCACATAATGCACTTTGAGGAAGAGTTCTCTATGCTGTGTGTGTGAAGTTAATAGCTAAAATGAATTCTTACATCTCCCCTTCTGTCCTTGTTATCTGCTGCCGTCACTGAAGTTGTCACAATGTAATGAACTAGGCAGACATATGGGGCTGGCACCTTACTGTCTGTCTAACTGGAGCCCCTAAACTTTTTGAATCGTCCTTTTCTGGAAGGTGACCAAAAGGGTGTTCCCTTCAGCCTGGCAACCAGACATCTGACACGACAGTCTTGATGGTGTTGTCAAGGCAGTCACTGTATTTGGCTGTCTGTGGTGATAAACTGCCATGGTTTGTAGTTTCTTCTTAGGTAACATTTTCACACTACATGAGATAACCAGGACCTCTCCGTAGTCTACCAAATTTCCAGCCTGGAATGTATTCTGTTTTTATCGAAATCTGAGCCTATGACAGAAAATCTTTCATTCTAAACCTTAACATTTCCACTCTCTCATAACCTTTCAAATTCAAGAACTTAGAAGTACGGAAAGCTTAATTCTCCTCCTAACTATATCTCTCCCTAACTGCCTTCTTGTTCTCCAGCACCTTACCTTTCATTTAAAAATCAAGTCTCTATACATCTCATGGTTGCAAATAAAACTTACAGAACGTGATCCAAGTTTAATCAATACAGTGATGCCTGCCTGAGTTTGCACTGAACATAAAATAATCACTCCAAGAGATGTTAACTGACCCAGTTCATCTCAGTGAAGTGTTAACTCCCCAGTGATGCTAATTTAAATGTCAACACTGTTGTCTATTACACTATTGATCAAAGCACAAAGAAAAGGGAGAGATGATATTTTGAAAATCTGCACAATCTACTGAGAGTGACATTTCATTTTGGTGCCCCAAGAGGATGAAACTTGGGATATACTGCCACTTATTTTTCTCCCCAATCAAGAAGGAGCCAAACCTAAGTACCTTAGCAGAGCATCTGACCTCTAGCAAGGGGAAACCAAGCCAAAGGACCCCAGCACAGTCCATGGATATATACAAACCCCACCAAGTGACAGCTGACAACATGCATAATCATATTTTGAACATCTGCACAGTTTACTGTAAGTAGCATCTCAGTTTGGCATTTAAAAGGATGCAGATTATTTTGTAAGTGGAGCTGGGTTTGTGTGAAGCTTTGATGAGTACCACAACCTTTCTTCTCTGCCCAATTCAACCCCTGGTCTCAGGGCTTAATTCTTATTTCAGATTATATAGGGGCAGATCACAAAGCAGCTTGTGAAATCAATTACCATGATTGTGTGCAAACACACAAAACGTATATAGAGTAGCCAATTCTACAAGCAGCGATCAGAATTGCACTCTCGGTGGCTTACCAAAATGAGTACCATGTATTGTGATTCCAAGCTCCAAGTTTGTGGAAGATGGCTGTGCTACACACTATATGTTTATAGCTTTTTTATTTAAATGGCATTTGGGCTGCTTCTAAGCAGCTGTGACATAGTTTATGCTGAAAAAGTACAGACCCTATACTTCTACAACACAACTTCTACAACACATTTTTCTTCACACGAGAGCTGTATAAGCCATGATAAGCAGGACATATCTTCTTTACTCTGTGGTGCAAAGAATAATAAATAAAACCACATTGTCCAGAGAGGCAGCAATGACTAGTGGTCGAAGTACAGGAGTGGGGGGTTACTACTCATCATTCGAAATCAGAGCAAATGATTATGGATGGGTTATATACTTTAAAAAAAATATGGAATTTATAAAGGAAGGGCTAATAGAAATTTTAACCTTGCTTTTTCTCGCTGAAACTGCTCAAACATGAATAAATAAATAAATAAAAATAATACACTAATGGATTCATCTTCACATCACCTTTGTGAGTATTAATATCCCCATTTTAGAGACAGGGAAACAAAGACACAGAGAGATAAAATAACTTACCTAAGGTGACAGAGTTGGGACTAGAACGAACTAGACCATGTTAAAAATTAGGCTTTTTGCCTATTCTTGAGATTTCCCCTTTGCCCTTAAAGCAGATGAGGTCATCACTCCTGCACAATCCCAGATGCTATGTCTATTACCTAAAGACTAGTTCTGTCTTAGCAGCCACTCACTTATCCCACCATCTCCAAAGAAAGTACACTGTACCATTAGGCAATAACCATCATGCTGCAGAGGGCAATGGAGGAAACAAAAAAGAGAAGGGGGAAACTAAGGAAAGAAAATGCCTTTCAGAAAGTTAGATGGGTCTGGTTTTTGTACCAGGACCAAGTATTTAAATCAATAAATTTAGATCAAGTATTTAAATCAGCTAATCAGACATACCTGAAAGCACAGTGGATTAAAAAGGCATATTAAAATACATGGATACATATAAAATAAGACTCTCTCTCTATGTATGTGTTTATGTACATGGGCTATACCATGCACTGCATAGCAAGGGTACACAAACTTTGTGACACTGAGGGCAGTTCCAACCAGAACGGACCTGATTAAGCAGATCAGATTGTAGATGTCCATATCTGTAATATGGAGAAGCAGTCTATGCAGACAAGAAGGCCAACCATGCAATATTCTCCTTCCAGATCTGAGTGGCATTCAGATCAAGAGGGGACCATTGCATGCTAGGACTTTTCTCTGTGGGCTTCCCTCACATTGAGGACAAGTGTTTGCATAACTCTACAGACCTCACTTTGTGTACTTCTATTGTGTGCACGGCCTATGGAATATACATTTTATAACTTTAAAAGCAGTTATACCCACCTTCATATCCTCCAGAAGTGCCTGAGGATCCTCAATGCCTTCCGGAACACACTTCTTGTTCTCTGGGAGAGATTCAAGCTTTTCTACTAGGGCTTTCAAACCTTTCAGTTCAAACTCTGTGAGATGAGTCCACTTGGTTGAGACTTCTGTAGCTGGCGACCCTGTTGGTGTTTTGGGATAGTCCGTGGGGGTTGTTGACTTTACACTGTCATCTGACTCATTGGACAAAGTTCTTTTGAGGTACCTCATTACTGTGGCTTTCTGTTTTTTCCCTGCAACATCCTTCCCTTCAGAATGTGTGCTGTTGGGTGAGGAGCAACCATCACCCAAGGACTTTGTGTTCTTATCCAAATTGTCTTCTTTCTCCTCCCGGGTATGAGCATCACAAGATTCTTCATCCATGTCTAACCAGGAATCTGATGAGAAGCTGTCTATGCTGGGTTTTCTTGTGGCATCTGAAAGACACACAAAGAAAATTAAATCTTTATCCTGATGAATTTATAGTTTAAACAGTCCTCCTGTCAGGACTAGCGATCACCAGATTAGACTGGCACATGGTCGTGCCTGGTAACTCTTACACACATCTAGGAAGTGAGTTTTGTTCAGATAATTTAAAACTGATTTTGCTGGGTTTCATTAACATCTATTTCACACAAATGACTGAACAATATGGCTTTTCAAAAAGTTTCAAATCTCCAAACTCCCTCAGTTAAGGGTAGAGGGAAAAAAATCACAATTCATATATTTGAGACGTATCATTAATTTTCCAGAAAAAACAGGTGAGATCAGATTTGACATTCATATTTCTAAGCTAGAAACACAAGCAGGGGGAAAAAAAAACCCACCTTACTGCCATTCTTTCAGGCCTTCTTTATAGATTACAAAGCAAAAACTTTTTTTTTTTTTCCTTTGCAGATCATCGTCAATAAAACATACAAATACTTGGTTTTATATGGTCTCTATCATCCAATAATCTTAAAGCACTGCAAGAACACTCATTACCTCTGTTAGACAGATCAATACTATTATGCCTATTTTAAAGATGGGAATCTGAAGCACAGAGAAGTGAAGTGACTGACACAGTGTCCCACAACTGAATAACCATTACTATTATGAATACAGCCCCAAACGCATGCTGGTTGCTTTATAGATAAATAGAAGGACAAGAGGCTGAATGGTCAAAAAGAGTTAGCCTCCTAACTTCTATTTAGGCTTCTATGAAATCAATGGCAGTTAGGAGCCTAACCCTTTTTCAGCATTTAGCCCGAAGTCCCTGGTTCCGAAGAATTTACATTCTTAGGTCTCGTCTACAGTAGGCTTTTCCCCTGAAAATACCCACTGCTGCTGACCCCAGAGCAGCTACAATGATGACAGCATTACAAGAAGGGTACTGAACAAGGCTCCAAAAGCCTTTTAACTGCAGTTTTGTTTATACCTGCTTTTCTACAAAACAATATGGTTATCCTGTCTACACTAGCATTTTCCCCATTACTACCACTAGCAGAGATGAACTGGTGTTAATTGGTGGGAATTTCTAGTTAAAAATGCTCGTGTAGGCAGCACCCAACAAAGTCAATGGGACTTTTGACACTGACTTCAACGGGAGTAGGATCCAGCCCTAGACAGACATATGCAAAAAAAAAAAAGAGAAGAGATACAGCAATAAACATGTGACTGAGCAATGAAGTGTCTCATCTCCTTGTTTTCATTTACTTGTTTTCAACGGTCCAAATTTTGAGTCTTTCCACAGTTTCTCTTCACCCAAAACTTTTATTTGAGGAAGGACTAAAACACTAAGGCTAAGTCTACATTAGCACTTTACTTGGTATAACTTATGTCACTCAGGGGTATGAAAAAAAAATCCTCTGAGTGACATAAGTTACACCCAACAGAAGCACCAGTGTGGACAGCGCTGTCGGCGGGAGACGCTCTCCCACCGACATAGTTACCATCACTCCTTGGAGATGATTTAATTATGTTGATGGGAGAGCTCTCTCCTGTCAGCATAGAGGCTACATGACAGATCTTACAGCACACAGCTGCGTCAGTACAGCTGTGCTGCGTCAAGCTTGATAGTGTAGACATGGCCTAAGTAAGGACTTCAGGATTTGGCTGCATTATAATAATAAGCAAACTTCCCACAAATACTGAAGCAAAGAATCACAGAGATTGGAAGTGAACCTCTATGACAGAGAAGGTTCTGACTGTGAGTGAAAGAATGTGCCATCATCTTCTCAGAAAACATAAACTGTACTTACTAGCTGGAAGACTGAAAGGTGCAGCAAGCAAACAGTTGTTGCTTAACTGCTAAATTCAGGCATGCTAGGAAAAAATCCTCATGAGGTTTTGTCTACGCTGCGAAAATGAGTTCAGTTAGGTAACACCTGATAGAAATGAAGGGAGCATTTCACATTTATCAAGGCTATTGGGCTATTATTTCAAACTTAAACAGACATCACAGAATGTTTTCCTCACAATCTTATTAGATTGAGAATTATTTTTTGGGGAGAAGGCTTAAACTGATTTTCTGGAGAACAAGACAGAAGCCTCAAAAAACAAAAAAAAACCAAACCAAAACAAAAAAGTATTGGGCCACTGACCCAGCAGGCCCTAACCCAGTCAAGCCCTGGTTACAGTGAAGGTAAATATCCTCCTTCTCTCTATCCCCTTCTCTCTGTCCCTTCCAATACGCCCCCCCTCCCACCCCTCGTAAAGGCTTTAACATAATCAAATTCAGTATTTAGTGCATTGAATAGTTTATTCGGTGCGATATAATGATTGACAACAACACTCAGAAGCAGCCACTTTCTTTGGTTTCTGCTAACTCTCCCCAGTGCCAGGCTGCCCTCCTAGAGTCTGTTTACGCTAGGAAGTGTACTATGAGAAAACGTTAAGCTAACGTATTTTAATTAATGCACAGTCAAACACCACTATGATTACCCACAGCCAGCTAACACTGTTTTTTCTTTGTCCACACTAGGTGCTTTCATTCATAGGCCTCAAAATGCTTTACAGAGCAGGTAAAAGTCATTATCTCCATTTTACAGGTGGGAAAACTGATGCACAGGAAGGGGAAATGATTTGCCCAGAGTCACCCAGAAAACCAGAAGCAGAGCCAGAAACTGGACCCAGTTCTCCTGAGTTCCAGGCTGGTGCCCTATCCCAGAGGCCACACAGCCTTTCTGTTAAATTAAAACATATTCATAAACACATTTTCTGATCATTTAAATTTCAGCAATGTTAGCTACTTCACAGCTGATTAAAGTATGGAAGTCTTGTCTACGCTGGGGGGATTTTGGTGATTGGTGGCCAGCGTAGCTGCAGCAGAACCCCAGGTGTGGATATGGAAAGCAGTTATAATTGTAATTTGCACCAGTGCAACTTCGTCTACTTGACCATGTGGAACGGTGGAAATCGTGGCTTACATGGACTTTGCCTGCCTACACTATGTCTTTGTATAGGCACAGCTATGCTAGGTGGTTGCCACTGATAGCTGTAACTGGGGTAGGTCACCTAAGAAAGGAGAAGGAGATCATATTGTCAACATCTACTGCAAATGATGTTTTGGTGCCACTAGTGGGTGGCACATGAGATACACCACCACCTTTTATCTCTGATCTAATCAGTGGAACCAAAAGGCCAGAGGGAAGGAGTGGAGCCCAGTGGGGCATCCTAACTCCGCTAATAAACCCAGGCCCCACCCCTCAAAGCAGTGGAGCCCTGGTCCAATCTGGGAATAATAGTAAGGTCAGGCATCTTCCTCCCCGATTATATTGGCTGCTGTTCCTCCCTCTGCTGGAGGCGATCTGCACTCAACCAATGTTGTTGTGTTGGTTACACTTGGTTCATGCCTTCCAGTCCTACACTTCTATGGTTCTATGGTTGCAAGCTTTTCTCTGCTAGCACAAGGGCTAAAAATGTTTTTTTTCCCCCCACTGAAAGCGGAGATTCTCTCAGCACGTCACAGCTCTGGGAGCTGGGACACTAGGCATATGTCCTAATGTGCTTATGCCTCAGTGGGCAGTGTTATTCAGCATCTCTCCACACCCCCACTTTGTGCAAATCTCAGTGGAGCTGAAGGGTTGCAAAGCAGCTCTCTGTTGCCCTGTCCCACTCCTCCAGCCTGTTTTACAGCTGGTTCAGGGGGAATTTCCTCAGCAGTTCTCCTGCTCCTGGAGCTGTCTTCCCTTTGGGCTCATTTTGCCCCGTGACCTCCCCAGTACGTTCCCCCCCCCCATTCTCCAAAGCATAAACAGGGAGACTTGAAAAGGGATGATTTATAAAGATGAAGAGCAGGGCTCAGCATCCCACTCATGCTGAGGCCCCTCGTGCTGCCTGACACACAGAGAAAGTTGGGGGAAGAAAGAGGCAGGATGCCGCAACCAGAGACTGGCCATTACAGGTTCATTAAGAGTTGAGGGTTGGACTTTTATGCCAACACATCCCATTAGTTATGGTGTGCTGGGGTCTGTCCCGGGGCCTGTCCAGGGGCCTGTCCACCTTAGGCATTTTTACACAAGTACAGCTACACCAGTGCAAGCCCCCAGTGTAGATAAAATCAACTGGTGTACAGCAAGCCCCAAGCTGTCCAGGTACAGCACATGTACAATGGGGTTTGCACTGGTGTAACTGGGGGGATTAAGATTCAGTGTTAAACAAAGGGTTAATCCCCAACTGGGAGTTTTCTGTTTCCCTTGCTAAGTATGTTATTTGTTCCTTTTTCTTGTTTATAAAATCTCCCTAAAGGAAAAGACCCTGCTGACTGCAATTGTGGTTTCCTCTGCTTAGTCATTCCACCAGCCAACACTGCATTATAACTATTTTTAAAAGCTATTTTGTAGCCCGGGCTCCCACCTGGCATAGGTAAACAATTTGTAGAAGAGATCTAACAGGGTTTGTTCCATCCCCATTGCCACTTTAAAGCCATGTTACCAGAAACACTGTTTAAATGGCCTCCATGGAAATGCACATGGGGCCTAATTGAGTCTTTTAAAATGTTTAAATGCTGTACTGTGCTTACTTTTTAAAGCGATCTATTAAATAAAGAAGTGGTGTCTCCCAGCATCATGAGCATATGTATTCCTCTGTGAATTGGGGTCACTGCTTCATATGCACATCAGGGTTTGTGCCAATCCAGAACACTACAGTATACAAACTTGACTTTCTTATCATCACATATTATCCTGAGTGTCTTTGGCTACCCCCAGGCCAAGGATCACTCACTGTAGGTCTCCCTCCTAACACAATTTAAATCCTTTCAAAAAAGGACAGGGGAAAAAATGCTCACACATACAACAATTCTGGATATGGAAAACAGAGAGATTCCGTGGTGTTGTAATCCAGAAAAAGAAAGGGTGATCGGTCTTAGCACAGGACAAGGAGATAGGAACTCCCAATTTCTAAAGCAATAACTCTCTGTATGGCCTTGGGCAAATCACAATCACTCTCCCTCAGTTTGCCCATCTGCAAAACAGGGATGATTATACATAGTTACCTTCTTCAATAGAGGATTAAGTTGCTAACTTTCCCTTCAGCAGTACAGTGTGTTCAATATATACTCTTCTGCTACACTGGGAATTGCCATTCTCAGCTCCAAAGCCTGGTACTTTGTGTCAGAGAGGTAGCGAGTGAGTTCTTTATAGCAGCCTAAAAAAGGAAATGATGGCATCGAGGAATCTAATCATAGTATTTTCCCAAATAAAAATCACCTAACATAATCCATAAACTCTCTTTCAGTGGGAAATCCACTATACTGTGTGTGAAGGAAAAAAGGAATGGCTTCTCCATCATTCCATATGGCACATTTCTATTACCCATCAGGCTGTATGTACAGTGCAAACCATCCTGTGAAACATCTTACAGTGGGAATCTTAAAAGCTACAGGATACAGAGTATTTTATGACTAGCACCACATCTTCTCCCAATTACTCTTTATCAGTTTAGTCTGAAGATTCACATCTGACTGAAGGACACACGTAGGTCAACTGCTGTTGAAAACATCCAACATAGACTCAACAATTCTAAGAATAAGAATCCTGTAGGGATTTCCATCTTGGAGCAGCACATGTCAAATCTGGTAGGAAGTTCATATAGAGTGCCCTTTTTGATTCCAACTGGCAGGACAAAAACAAAACAACAAAAAACTACAGGTGATTCAAAAATTACAGACTAGGCAACTTCACCTCGGTACAGGGAGCACAGACAGAGTATAATTCAGAGCAGGACAGAGAAATATCCTAAGTAGTACAATGTGATAGGGACACAGAATCACAGCTCCTACCAAGAGAAATCATACCTCTCTCTTCTGTTAGAATTCTTTGAAAAAACCACCAAAATACCAAAAGTGGGAATCCAGATGATGTAATAAACTTGGCCTTTTGAACAGCCGTTAGTAAGGCCCCTCACACTTATATAATCAGTTAAAAGGTACAGTCTGGCAGGGAATAAAAAATAGATTATGACAAAGATGCATAAATAAATGTCTTTTTCTTAGACTAGACAGAAGATCCTAGGAGTCAATGACAGAAATCAGCACTGAGACTGACACTGTTTAGTATGCTAGTGAACTGAATTTGAAGGTGGCAGCCAGGTGATAAAATATGCTGTAGACAGAGACTGTTTAAGTGAGTAAAAAGTACACGTCTGTTCAAGAGAGCAAGGTCAGATTAAGATCCTAACATGTTTGAAGTCTGGTGGTATTAACATAATATACTGTCAAAGTGCCTGTAATCATGCCTCCCTCCATTGCACATAGCAGTGGTTTGTGATTTTACGGCTGAAGGTCCCAGGTTCTATCCCTGCTGAAGAATTGTAGCAGGTATTACTACATTAGGATCTGGAGTTTTGGTTCAGGTTCCAGTAAGATGGTAGGGCAAGAGAAATGTGAGACTCCAGAAGGGTCTAATCAAACTGGGGGATTAGTTCTTAATTAGCTGCTACTACCCATCTGCAAATGAAGAGCAGGAAAGTAGAGAGAGAACTCAAACAAGGAGGAAGAGAATCAGTACCTTCAGTCCTGCTCTGAGAAGCATTCCTATAATAATAAAGAAACCTTCACAACTCTGCAACAAATATCTGGAGTACAAAATTCAAGAGGAACCCTACAATAACAAACTCATGAACAACCTGACGATGTGTGCACTGCACACGTACGTACACACACACGCATATTAACAACATTGCCATAACAAGCCAGTGGGCAGCTCCAGCAAACAGTCCTTCCATAACAAATCCATGTGTGCATGATGGAGATAATGAAACAAATTTAAGCTTCCAACAGGTTACTGAAAATCAGGGAGAGTTAGATTTAAACAGGATTTGGAAACTTATTTAAAGAATATTTGAGAAACCTTTGAAGCCATAGGAAAAAGGAGCCTTCCTTACAATCAACCCCATTTTCATTCCCCAGGCCCAATAGCCAAGTAAGGAGACAATGTGTCTCACTGTGGGGTTTGCACAGTGCAGGAGTGCAAGTTGCTTCCCACAGCACCCAAAGAGAGAAGGCATGCCCCATGCCAGTGCTCACTGCAACTCAGGCTTCCAAACTGTCCCCCTCTTGACACAGGCCTCTTCTTCCTGCCAGGCTTGTGCTGTCCTGGCAGAGCCCCAGGGTGGATGAAAGGGTGTCTGTTGATCCTAGACAATGTGATAGTCACACAGTGGAGAGGACCAGCATTCTTCTCAGAGAGATATAGAATTTTGCTCTTCAAATCCAAGTATTTCTATAGGCAGCAGTCCTTCAAAGCACTTCTGACTTGCATCATTCACCTCTTATCCTGATTGCTCAAACTATTACTGATCTTCGGACTTATTTTTACTGAAGCTTTTTCCCTTGAAGGCTCTAAGTACCCTTTCCAGTTCAAACCATAGAGAAGCAGCATGTCTCTCAAAATTGGGGGTAAGTCTGGAGGAAAACTGGGGCCCAATTAAAGATGGCTGCTCCCTTTATCCCCACCTATGCACTGATTCCCACTCTATCACCCTGAACTCCCCATTTCTATCTCCTTCCCCACAATGAACAGTCTCTTTCCATCACAACATTTTCTTCCTGCAGCAGGCATCCCAGTATTCTGGACCCAAAATACAATTTTGAGCCTAAGTAATTTTAGTGCTGGTGCAAAGGGCTGGACTGACAGCCCTGGGGACACCAAAAGTTCTCTTTGCATCCACAGAATTCCTACAGTATGGGCAGTGGCAATCCAAGGTTCTCCATACTGCCTCAATCCTGGCCTAAAAGCACCATCTATAGAGCTGAGAAGACAATTTAATCTCCGTGGCCCATTATTCTGCTGATTCAGCCTACTGAGATTGCCAAAATGAGCCTATTTGGCACCTTGGATGCCTAACCACTAGGCAGTGGACTACGGTCATGTCTATACTACCACTTATGTCAGCAAAACTTATGTAGCTCAGGGGTATGAAAAACACACACACACACACCCCCTGAGCGACAAAAGTTTCGCAGGCATAACTGGTATTGTGCACAGCACTATGTCAGCGGGAGAACTTCTCCCAGCGACATAGCTACCGTTGCTTGTTGGGGGTGGTTTAATTATGTCAATGGAAGCATTCTTCCCCGTCAGCTACACAAGAGATCTTACAGTGGCATAGCTGTACCAATGTCACTGTAAGCTATCTAGTGTAGACATAACCTGAGACACATTCCGCATGGGTGACCAAATCACCAACAGTCACTACTGGGCTGACCTGGATTCACACTGGTGATTTAGATGGGGAAGGTTCCATATCTTATGTTCAATCTCCTGAGCCATCCCATCTCCATGCACCTCATTCATTCTAAAACGTGTTGATTTCACTGTACAACTTAATGACTCTCCACCCCTGCCTCAATGTCAGAAGCACAGCACCTCTCATGCCAGCATTCTGACATCAAAGCGCTGCTTCTTTACTTTCCAGGGGATACAAGGACAGACAGTTTTGTCAATGGTTCTTTAAAGAGCTTCTTCCCCCAGAACAAAATCAGCCAGAAGCGAGGAGTTAGTCAGCACGCCACACAGTATGCTTTGGGAGTTCCTGACTTATTAATCCTTCAGCGGAGAAGTTTGATGGCCCACAGAGGGGCTGCAGAATAGGACCCTCCATACATACAGATATGCTGAGATCTGCAGGGAGCTCCTTCAGATCTCAGAGTATCTGTGCAGACAGTCAGCTTCTCCACGCTACTCCCTGGCAGCACGGCTCACTAAAGAGTGATGCTTACCACCCATGCAGCCCCCTCACTGAAATGTCAGGATGCATTAGGTGGCCATTTATGTCCTGACTGCTGGCCATTCTCTCCAAAACCTCTGGGGCTCCCAAACATTTGGTATTCACAATGATGGCCGGGAGTGGGGATAAGGGTGGGATGGAAATACTTTAGTTCCTCTCTCCACTTCCAGATGCACCAGCCTGTCCTAGCCGTTACTTGTGCTACATTCAGCCTTTCTGTGCCTAAAAGCAAGATGACATGGCCCAGTGGCCCTTTGGAAATAAAATAAATGAAGCTGATAGGCAAGGCTAGAACTCTAGCTGTACTGATAGACCTCAAGCTTACTCCAAGCTCATGTCAGTATCAACCCTTGGTGCTTTCCCACTTTGATCCCATCCATAAATCTCTGCCACTGTTCACTTTCAGTTATTGTTTTAAAGGTTTCTTTGCCCTGCCTGCATCTAAGTTATTGATAATGTACGTTTGTTTGATTTTTTTAAATAAACTAGTCACCAGTTTGGGAAAAATAAAACCAGAGATGTAAAAAAAAGAAGGAAAAAAGAAGCTAGATTTAGTGGCTGCTTGTAATGCACTTTGTAGACAAAAAGTGCTATAGAAGTGCTAACTATCCAACCCAACAGAACACATTTGCAATGCAGACTTTTTGGCTGCTAAGGTAATATGCCAAATGCAACAGTAAATCCTCAACCATTTGGCAGATCACCTCAACACAAACATTACTGAAACCAAGAAAGAAACAAATCTGAAATTATTTTTCTGAGATCCATTTGCCATGGAAATGCTCAATAAATATCATTCAAGGAAGGCTGGCGGTTCAGTGAAATGCTTGAGCTTCAAATCTTCTCCATCCCCAAATAATGAAATAATTCATTAGGATTTCTAGATTTCTCCAATTTAATTTACAGTCTGCTTTGCAAAAGTCAAAGCAATGACTAGTCTGAGGTGCCAGCGTCCATTCTGAATATGCACTCGAAGGATTCACTCACCAATTAACATTGATTCTTTCTGGTATTCTTTGCTGAGGTGGCAGCGCTGGGTCACACAGGACACGTATCTCTCCAGAACATACCAGCACATTTCATAGTAGAAAGGATAACGGAATTTGGCATGCACCTGAAAGCAAGATTGAGACTGTCAATCCATGTGGAAGGGAGAGAAGTTTGCAGCACAAGGGCCAGTCATCATTTTCATCATGTTATCAAGAGCACAAACGGTATGCAGGAGGGGGAGGGGAAAGAGGGTGGGAGCCGAGTGAGATGTATGTGTTCAGCATACAAAATGAGGAGATTGCCTGCCTGCCTACTATGATAGCATCATTTCTTGGTTCACTAATTTGTACCCTCTTGGGTTGATGGGGGAAGTGAGGAGGGTGTTGTGGTCTTGGGAAATCATGAAACTGATGCATGGCCCCCTAAGGTATTATTGATCTACTGTATAAACATAGGGTGGTCACATACAGATGTTAGTCACTAAAATTCAAGTTAAAATAAATGTGGGTTCTTTTGATTTCCTAAAAATTATTCCATGATTTGTCAAAACAGCATTATTACCTACAAAGAGCCAAGCAGGAAACTCGATCCTTGTCAACTCAGGTCTTTACCATACCACCATTTGATTAAACAATGGAACAAAAACAAAATTTTGATTGTTGGTATATCACATTCAAACATTAAATACAAAAAAAAGGCCCCTACATTTGTTCTACTCTTAATATTTTGGTAGTCAATCAACTTTTGCCCTGAATCAAACAGAAAAATGGGATTCTACCAAAAAATTCTGCCAGGATATCCCCTTCCCTTTATCTCCCAGCCTTGCCGTTTTCGTATTAGACGCTGATTTCTCAGTGCTGTATATCTGTGATATTTATTTCATGTTTAAAAGAAAAAGAAACTGCTTTTTTTTCCCCTCTAACAGTTTTCCAAGTAAGGGAGGTCTCTGTGCCAAGGAAGACACTGTGGAACCTCCAATTTGGGAATATGTGTGTACATTTGCTGTGCTTGAATACATATGTATATTTGCTGTGTTTTTTAAAAAAATGAATGCCATATACCTTGCATGCACAGGTACTTACACTGAACAGTTCTTACTCCTTGCAGGCCCTGAATTTGCATTTTGTGAGCTGGATAAAACCTAGCTTGCATACATTGCAGCAAGATTATGTGACCTGCTCTTAACACATTCTATGCAGTTTAACTTCTCACCTAACCAACAGGTCTAACACATGTCTGCCCACCATTAATGAAAACTGCATTGCACCAGAAAGGATCATTATCACAGGCAGTCCATTTTCTTTAAACATGGGAGTCTAAATAGAACGACTAAATACAGCATCTGGAAACTCATGCTGGCACTTGGCTGTGCAAAACCGACATTTACACACCTGCCTGCATGATCTGAGCATCCACCTGTGGGATTCAGATGTTCTACTAAAATGTCCACATTTGAAAATTGTGCCCAGAGTAGATAGTCAAAAAACCTTGCATCTGCTCCCATTGTAGGGGAAACTGAAACACTTTAAACAATAAAACAACATGTCATTAAGGAAACTAAGTGCATTGCAAGGTAGAGTATAAGTAATCCAAAGTGTTCACCAGAGCTGAGACCTCATAAACTCAGCACAAATGTAGCTGGCAAATCTGAACCCAGATGCTGTCAAATGTTGCTGAGAGAGATGCAACTGATTGCTGCTGCATTGTTCCAAACATTCCCTAAGTTGTGTGTTATACAGCACTGTACTTCTAAAAAACCAAAACCTAGATGCGAGAACAACATTCAACCTCAGGGCATTATAGTATGGGAGAATCCTTTTTCCTTTTGGTTTGGTTACATATCAGAAAGAAGAGATCATGTCACTTATCACTATTACAGAACACAAGGGAAATTAGCCATGCTAAAATATATGCTAATAAAGGAACTCAAATTTTTCCAAGAGAGCACTGCAGGAAACAAAATTTGCAAAGAATTGACTTACAAACAGGAAGCCGCCTTCCACCCCTCAGCCTTCAAAAGGTTTTCAGCCACATGCCTGGGAATATTAAAGACATCATTGCTCAACATTTGTTGACAGATTCTGAGCTTCACCAAATTTAGTTGTTACCAATGTTAATTCAATGTGAAAGACAAGGCAGTAATGCATGCAGTGCTCCCATTATGTATATCAATCTTTAATATTCAATTTGAGTTCCTAATTGCCTCACTATCAATGTTCCAACCCACAGCAAATCCCTCCATGCCTCTGTAATTCACTATTTGCCTGAGATGGCTCTGCTTTCTAAACCTTCAAAAGTAAGAGCTACCATATATAGTAATAGATATTGTACAAAAGTCTATGGTGCCTTTTGCTGTAGAAGTAAATCTAAGATTGACAGTGGTTCAAAAATTTCTTAAATGTACTTTATGCACATTTATGACCTTCCTAGATATTTATTAGTTGTAATAGATGTGAACTGTATGATGTACATGCCCATACCTTTTCCCATTGTATATCCATAGGTCAAATGAACTTTTAAAAAAAATTATTATGAAGCCAAAAGTTATCTGTGATCAGTTTACAATTTACTATCTAATGTATCTTCTGCCGGGGGACTAAATCCTGCACCAGCAGGGGGATGGACTGAATAATCTAATAGACGTTTTCCAGCTCTAACTTCTATGATTAATAATTTACTATCCACTGAATACATTTTTAATTATTCCTGTACAGTGAGAAAAATTCTCTCTGGAATATGATAGTTTCTACAGTTCAAAGTGAAATTATTTTAGAGACTTACACAAAAAACTAAAAAAAACCAAGCACATGCGAGGCACGTTCTCCCCTGGAAAGTATTAGTTTCTTCCACTATATCTATTAAAAAAATCATTATATCTTCTACTTGCATTGAATCATTCTCATCGTAATATTTTAAAACAATTTTTTAATTCATTTGGGAAAAAAATTAATTTATCAATTTTAAATTTTAACTTTAGGTTCCAGAAAACAGAATCAGTAGTAAATACCATCATCTGTGAGTGACCACCTTACGTATATATTTTGAATGCTTGTATATTCATACAGGGTCAAATACATTAATGTGACTAAATCTAGATCAGCTGAGAATAGCTTAACATTTATTCTCCTTCGGTAATACTGAATCTATAACACCCCTAAGCCAAAATGATGAACCTTTGCAGTTACCCAAGCTAGTCTAGCAGAGAGCTAAACGAGCTTGGCCTATTTGACTAGCTGTTAATTGGCCTCTAGGAAAAGCAGACTGCAAAATGAAAATCTCTACAAACTCCAAGGCTAGAGAATAATTGTTTACCTCAACTGCACATTAGAAGCTGTTTCCAACAATAGACGTGTTTTATATTACTCCTTAAAAACTATTTTAAATGGCTATAACCCTCTTTAAAAATCTCCCAGGGATATGAGAAATTAAGATAGAATAAGCATGACAAGTGTACAAGCTAGGGGGTTTTATTGGGCTCTAAATCAGCATTACCATTTCAGCGATGTATTATCCTTGTCTTAGCTGCTAAGACAATAACAACTGCACCTAGCATAAAAATGGTTTTGAATACCAGCAATCAAAGATGATTAAGCATTATACAGCAGGTTTAAACACAGTGAAACCTCCGTAAAATTGCTCTGTGCAAAATCAAGAGGGGAAACACACCCAGATTACACTTTGATCTGAGTGTGGCAATTACTTTGTGAATCACATCGTGTAATTTACTTCTGTGTTACACACAATGGAAAGATCAATACTCAGGAGAAACCCATCTGCAGTCTGTTCACTGGCGAACTCGCTTTCAAGTACATTAAACACGATCTGGCTATACCACTCAGTGAGAATTATTCAAATAAAGAAGAAATTACAATATTTGTTCCACAAAGTAAACTGAATAGTACATTTTGGCATTCTGTTCATTTTGAAAACATTTACTCTTAAGAGAAACTTGTATAATGATTTCAGGATTTTTTTAATCACCATTTTACAAAAAACATATGTATTTTTATTTTCTCTGTCACATTTTATTGCAGGTCAGTTCATTAGCGTAGGATTGCATACACACCTTTGTTATTGTAGGATTACCTGTAAGCATTTGATTGTTTACATGTCTTTGTTATTGTAGGATTGCTCAGGAATGCTGGATTGAGTATAATACATTGTTATCATATAGCTGCATTGAGTGCTGAGTTTGTTGCTGTAGGGTTGTTTGATTTCTAGGCCATTGGCAGACTTTTTTTATTTTTTTCCTTTTAAGCACTGAAACATTTATTTAGGGGGAAAATGATAAAGAATTACATGTACTTTGCAGAAACAATCTTAGACGAAACCTACAAGATTAAAGGTTAAAATGTGGGCTTCCAATCTGGAAATCATCCTTTTCCAAACAACAATTTAAGGGAGATTTTCAAAGTTAAAATGGCAGGTAGGTGTCCAACTTCTCAGTGCAAGTTAGACACCTAACTGCTCGCTGGGACTTGGCCAATGTCTCCCTTAGTGTAATACTGATGAACATTTGAAAAGTCAAGAGCCACCCAAACTGCCTTGGAAGAAAGAACCTGATTTTCAGAGGTGCTGAGCATCCACCACTCTGATTGAAGTCAATAGGAGCAGTGAGTGCTCAACTCCCTAGGAAAGTAATGCTCCTACTCTTCTATTGCTGCAGTAATATTATCGGTCTCTTTTCCATCTTCTCCATTCACACTCTGTTTCTGGTTTACATCTTTCCTCCACAGCCCTCTCTTCTTCCCCTTGTCTACGCCACTGGTGACAGGTCTACTGTCCTCATCCCCCAGGCTTCTAGATTTTCTCCTCTCATTTACATCCAGGCTCCAATATACCCCTGCCAATCTTTCTGCTACAATCTCTCTAAAATCCTTCCTTTCTGCTCTACCACGAATACCATTCGCGAGGCCTTGTTCACCTCTGGCCTTGATTACGACAACCTCCTTCTCTGTGGCTTCCCTAGAGTTCATCTTACCTCCCCCTTTGATTTACTCTAAATGCTGTTGCTAAGATCAGCTTCTCCTCCTAGCACTCCCCTATTCAAATCCGTCCACTGCCTTTTACTTCAAGTTTATGCTTCTCATGCTCCCCATCAAGGCCATGCACAATTCCACTCCTGCCTTTGTCTCTGTTCTTGATTCCTCCTACACCCACTCTCACGCCCTTCGTTCTGCCCAGATCTCCCTTTTAACTGCACCTTTCTGCCATGCCACCTCTCCCGCTGAGAATTCCTTCCTATGTGCCAAATACTCCCTCTCTCCAAATTCCTCCAGGAAACCAATACCTTTCATCAATGCTTAGCAATACAAGACCTGTCAGCCTTTGTATCCCCTGGAAAGTAATAGAGTAGCGTCCTGGTGTCCGAACACTGGAACGAGAGAGGCTGCATGGAAAAAGGCTTTTCATGCTGGTGAGGAAATGGCGTAGAGTCACTAAGCAAAATGTGCACAATTGAAGCCGAGGCCCTCACCCTGCGTATTGTGTCTCTGTTAGAAGTGTTTAATTTAGACTGAAATCCCTAAGGGCAGGGACCATGCCCTCTTGTAGGAATGAACAGCACTGAGAATACTGCTCGTTTTCAATAAATTACAGTATTAAATAGACCTTTTCTATATGGGAAAGATTTACTAGTTATTCTAGTATAACTAACACACAGCCTCTCTCTCAGTGTAGACACTTATTCCAGTATAAGAGTGGTTTATTTCAGTTCAGCTTAAATCCCTTCCCAAGTGATATAAGCTAAAATGAACAAAGCCAATCTTACACTGGAATGAGGGTGTCCACACAGGGGGTTATACCAGTATAACTGTATCAGGACAGTATATAAGAACGACCAGACTGGGTCAGACCAAAGGTCCATCTAGCCCATTATCTTGTCTTCTGACAGCGACCAATGCCAGGTGCCCCAGAGGGAATGAACAGAACAGGTAATCATCAAGTGATCCATCCACTGTCATCCATTCCCAGCTTCTGGCAAACAGAGGCTAGAGACACCATCCTTGCCTATCCTGGCTAATAGCCACTGATGGACCTATCCTCCATGAATTTATCTAGCTCTTTTTTGAATCCTGTTATAGTCTTGGCCTTCACAACATCCTCAGGCAAGGAACTTACATAAACTGATGTTTGAATATCTACATTACAATACTGTGGCGGGCTATCCAAAAAGAAACAAACAAAAAACAAAAGAAAAAACACACACACACACGGCAACTAAAACAGAATCACACTTCTTTGAGATTTTTATGAGTCTTATTTTATCTAGCTACAAAATAATTATAGCTATTAAGTAACTAGGATCCTAACCAAAGGCCCAGTTCTCACCCTCCAAGCGTAGAACTCACACAGTCACTTACTCCATGATCTGATACTCTCTCCACTATGTGGGTGTTTTGGCCATATGTGTGGACTCAATGCACGCCCCGCCCTCCACAATTCCCAAAGTTTCTCCTGCACTAGCGCGGAGCTGCTGTGGAAGAAAGCTCTGCAGAGTGCAAACAATGAGTAATGTAGTTCCCTTGTGCAGCTTTTGTATGGCTCCCCCATTCCACTCTGGGAGCAGAACCATGTTAGTTCCATTAGTTCTCTGGTCTCCTTCGCTTACATCAGGAGGGGAAAGTGAACCCTAAAGGGCAATGTACCTCCATGCAAAAAGGAAAGAAGTTTACACTGGCGGTTCTCAACTAGGGGTCCGGGACACCCTGGGGGACCACAAGCAGGTTTCTGGGGTGCCACCAAGCAGAGCTGGCATTAGACTTGCTGGGGCCCAGGGCAGCAAGTCAAAGCCCCACCAAATGCGGCTGAAGCACAGGGCCCAATACCCTGCCACCCAGAACTGAAGCCTGCACAACTTAGCTTCACGGGGGCACCCTGTGGCATGGGGCCCAGGCAATCGCCCTGCTTGCTACCCCCTAATGCTAGCCCTGGCTTTTATATGCAGAAAAATAGTTGTTGGCGCACAGGTGGGCTGTAGAATTTTTATAGCAGGTTGCTGGGGGGGGGGGGGTCTTAGAAAGAAAAAGGTTGAGAACCCCTGGTTTACACTACAGGGGGTCAACAGGGCGACATAAAACCAGACAAGAGACTCAACAGTGACTAGTCAATGGGAACTGGGGGCAAATAGGTGAGCAAATCCCACCAAGAAAAGCCAACTTGGAGGGTCTTGTTGCGTGGCATTTACCTTTCTTGTTCCAACCACTGTGATATGGAGATACCGCTAGTTCTTGTCTTTCAGAAAGGGACATGAAAAGGATTTTATACATGATACTGTCACAAGGAACTGCATGCTTAGAAAGAGAATCAAGCATCCTTACCCTTGTTCTGTCCTCAATTTCATAGATGCGAAGCTGCATGGGAACATTAAAGCTATGCAGGATATTTCCACCAAACACGAGAGAATCTACTGGAGTATAAACTGCATGTATCCATCCTAAAGAGGAAAAGCAAAGAACTGAGAATGCTTCATGCTATGTAGGATCACAAATGACTTTACAATCAATCACAAATTCTCATAGACCACCAGGAGGAATACAAATATTATTAGTCCCATTCTACAGACAGAGAAACTGAGGCACTGAGAGATTAAATGACTTGCTCAAGGTCACACTTCAAGACTGTTGTAATAGCAAGACAGTGTTTGTATGTGTGTATAGTATAACAACTCTGGAGACTGAATTCCTCTATTTAGCCACAGAACAGAGACAACATGGGTGGAGGCTAAGCAAGCTTCCCTTATGCTGCTGCAACAATGTGAGTCAACCACAACCCATAGATGAGAAGGAAGTTCACTCTCCATAGCCCATTCGGCTCTTAGTCTCTCTTCTGACATCACCAAACAGGGGCACAAATCATCTTAACAGTGGTGGCAGATCTGTGATGTGCAGAAGGATTGAGACACACCAAACTTATATCACACAAGCCCCCAAACAGCCATCAGACAGTAGCAACTTCAGGTCACTACCAGCCATCCTGTAGAGATGAAAGCTCCATATCCCATTACCAATTCTTCGAAACAACTGAAAATCTTTTTACTTGGCAAGTCCTTAGTGTTTCTCCCACTACAGCTGATGAGATTGCTAACAACTCAGTTGTGCAAGGAAAGTTCCGTTAATTGACTCCAAAGGGAGGAGAGGATGCTCACCATCCAATCAGATCAAGCCATAGCAGTTCAGGCAGCTGGCTTCTCTGCATTCCTTCCTCTGCACTGTTTGCCTGTCACGTGATTAGCTGACGCATGGGATACACAGGACTCTAGACTCTGATCTCAGCAGTGACAAAGGAATTGATCCTACTAATGATCTGGGACCCCAGGAATTTGTAACATTAATTCTTGTTTTAAATCAAAAGCATTTCAATTAATAAACCAGAAAGCAGGGGCATAAGGGGCTGTCAATTTCTTCCAAACTGTGCACTGCTTCCCATTAAAGCTGGGGAGGTTTTCATTCGTCTCAGGATCAGCGAGGCAGCAGGAAAATGCAACCTGGGCCTACAGGGTGAACTCTCCAGCCACAAGGCACAAAAGCATTTCCCCTGGTAGAGCTTGTAGACCTGCTGGGTTATGCTTCGGAAGCCCTTGAACCATCATATATGACAGGACACTGGCTCACAGTGCTTTCACTGAGAAGCATTCAGTAGTTGAGGGACCGAGAAAAAACTCAAGTTAAAATTTTCTCTCCGGGAACACAAAGCCTGGTTCTTGATACCTTTTTCTGACTTTACGAATCTAATTCCACATGATGAATCTAATGAAGCGAAAATTACAGGTGCCCAATGGCAATGGCAACTCTGGGTTATTATTGCATCTTTCTTACAATAGGTATAGTAAATTCCATCACTGACTCACTCACAATCAACAAGGAAGTTTGTCACTCCAAATCAGTCTAGCTTCTTTCCTTCTTCACAGGGCAACTACTACAAGAAATAATACCCTAGTCTGGGATATGCATATATAAAAAACTGCTGAGTAAGTAGGGTAACCTAGCAATCAGAGCAATAGATTGGGAAACAGGACTCCTGTGTTCTGTTCACTGCTCACCCACAGGCTCTGTGTACACTTGGGAAGTCACCTAACTTCTCTGTGCTTCACTTTCCCCACCTGGAAAAGAGGGACAACACTTATAAACTGACTTGAATGAAAGCTGCAATTGATAGTGCCCACGAAATTTATAAAACGACAACTGAGTAAAGAAGATTTTGACACCTCTAATGGTCTTTTGCAGCACGACTATAAAGCCTCTTCACAAGCAGATCAGTGCACCATATCACATTAAATATATCACTTAAACATATAAATGTAATTTAAAAGCTTTCCATAGCCATATGGAGGTGTGAGAAAGAGAGGGATCCTAAATAAAGTTATGGAGCTTGGAGTTAATTGCTTTTACCAGATGATCAAAGATTCAAAGATTCACATGACATAAGGGAAAGGGTTGGGACTGTGCGTAAAAAATTAAACTGCTACCAAGTCTCAGAAACTGACATGTTGGGTAGAATGGGGTAGTATCTGGCAACTCAGGGTCAACCTACTCTGATGAGGTAGGTATAATTATTTCCATTTTATAGATAGGGAAACTGAGGCTCAAAAAGATCACAGTGAAGCAGTGTCAGAGATGGGAATAGAACCCATGAGTCCTGACTCCCAGTCCTCTGATCTAACCATTAGAATCTTAGAATATCAGGGTTGGAAGGGACCTCAGGAGGTCATCTAGTCCAACCCCCTGCTCAAAGCAGGACCCATCCCCCAATTAATCATCCCAGCCACGGCTTTGTTAGGCAACACTCCTCTCCTCACAATACATCGCAACACACTGAACTGTACACACTGGATTTGATTGTTTTATTAAGGAATTTTATAGTGCTGTCAATTGTTCTAGGTTATTTAAAAAAATCTGTTGTCAGAGATTTACGACTGTAATGTAAAAATTCACTGAGCTGAAAAAACTGTTACTAACCTTTCCATAACTGTTGTTCTTCAAGATGCGCTGCACATGTGCCTTCCACTGTGGGTGTTTGCACACTCCAGTCCACAGTTGTCAGAGAATTTTCACCCTCAGCAGCATCCGACGGAGCAGCCTGAGCATGCCCTCTGCTGTCTCGTGCATATCACACAAGCATAAAGGGTCAAGCCAACCCAGACACACCCCGCCCCCCTCCGGAGTTCCTTCCTACTGGAATTACTCCAATAGCAATGGGAAGGAGGGTGCATCGTGTTTTGCATGTGCAAAACATCTAAAAGAACAGCAGTTACAGAAAGGTCAGTGATCATTTCTTCTTCTGCGAGTGACTGCACATGTCCATTCTACTGTAGGTGGCTCACAAGCAATTTTATTTGGAGGCAGTATTGGAATCTATTTGAACAAGGACTGGAAGACCACTTGTCCAAATTTAGAATCATCGGATTGTTGAGAAACTGCATAGTGCGAGGTAAACGTGTGACATGCGGACCAGGTTACTGCTTTGCAACTGTCTAATACACATGAGCCAGAAATGCTGCACAGGCCACTTGGGCTCTAATTGAATGACCTAATATTCTATCTAACGGCTCCACAGTAGCCAAGTGGTAACATGAGCAAATACAACTGGACATCCACGCTGAAATCCTCCGTGTAGAAATTAGGCTGCCGTTCATGCTGTCCACAAATGCAATAACAACTGAAATGAAGATCTGAAAGGTTTAGTCTGTTCCACATAAAACACTGATGCTCTTCCAACATCTAGAGTCTGCAATAGCTCTTCTCCCTTGTTACCATGAGTCTTTGGAAGGAAGGTCGGTAAGTAAATTACTTGGATAATATGAAAAGAGGAGACCACTTTTGTAAGGAACCTTGGATGGGCACAAAAGTAAACTTTATCTACATAAAAAAAGTAAACTTTATCTACATAAAAAAAGTATACAGAGGATGTGATACTAATGCCCTCAACTCCCCTACTCTCCTGGCCAATGTAATGGCTATTAAAAATGCTACCTTCATTGAAAGGTGTAACAGACAGCAAGTCACTACAGGGTTGAAGGGAGGATCCATCAGCACAGTTAAGACTAAATTCAGGCTCCATGGTGGAATAAGACTCTGTATGTGTGCGAACACCTTGTCCAAGCCCTTTAAAAACCTTACAACCATTGGACTGGAAAAAAGGAAGTGTTTATCCACAGGAGGGTGAAATGCCGACATAGCTGCTAAGTGTACCCTAACTAAGCTAATCACTAATCCTTGATGTTTCAGGTACCAAAATAGTCCAGCATATGCTGAATAGAACCAAGACAGGGGAGACACCTTTCAGCCTTGACCAGACAGAAAACCTTTTCCACTTAGCGAGGTAAGCTGTCCTCATTGATGGTTTTCTACTATTCAGCAGTACCTCCTGCACCTCTCTGGAGCAGGACTCCTCCACCAATGTTATCCATGAAGTCTCCAGGCCGACTGGTGAAGAACCTTAAGGTTGGGGTGGAAGAGGTGGCTGCGATTTTGTGAAACTAAGTCTGCATGAAGCAGGAACAATGGGGGACTGATTGATAGGTCTGAGAACTGAGAAAAACAGTGCTCGTGGGGCCAAGCTGGGGCAATCACTATAAGATTTGCCTTGTTCTGTTTAGCCTTGCACAGAACTCTGAGCAGAAGAGCTATGCAGGGGAAGAGTGTACAGAGACCCGCTGACTATGGCGGTAAAAAAGCATCCATCAGCAAACCTGGGCTATGACCTGCTCTGGAGCAGAACTGGTGTCATTTTTTGTTGTCCTTTGTGGCAAACAGATCCACTTAAGATGTTCCCCAGAGCTCGAAAATGGACCTTGCTATGTCTGGGTGAAGGGACCACTAATGATGGTTGATAAACAACTTCTTTATGCAATCTGCCTGTGTATCCTGAGCCCCCGGGAGCTGGGCCATCATCAGCAATATAGAGTTACCGATGTACAACTCCCAGAGCAAGACTGCTTCCCAACAGAGTAGTGAGGACTAGGCTCCTCCCTGCTTGTTTACATAAAACATGGCTGTTGTATTGTCAGTCAGCATCAATACGTCCCTCATCCTGATGCAAGGAAGGAATGCCATGCAAGCTACACTGACAGTCCGCAGCTCCCTGATGTTTATGTGCAGACTGCAATCTTAGGGAGACCAGAGACTTGGTGTCTGCAGGTGTCCTACATAAGCACCCCATCCCAGATCCAAGGCATCTGTGACTAAGATAAGCACGTTCACCCCACCTTAGCACAACTCCCCCACATGCACTGGTTGGGTCTAACCACCAAATCTTGGGAAGATAAGATGCAATTTTGTATGTGCACTAACATACCTACATGGTGCCTTCTTGGAGAATGTATCTCTGCCACCAAGCCCTAAAGGGATCTGAAGCACTGTCTGGAGTAATGGACCACGTAAGCGCACACTGCCAAGTGCCCCAGAAGTCTTACCATGGAGAGAGGATAAGCCTTCAAGTCCAGAAAGAGGCTTTGCAGTGCAAGAAACCTCATCTGTGGTAGCAAAGCCCTGGCCATTGTGGAGTCCAGGACCACTCCAATAAATTTTATTTTCAGTATCAGAGACAGGACTGACTTGTCTGTGTTGATTAACAGGCTGAGCATGTTGAAGGTGGACCAGATTATGCAGACACTGGACACCACCTGCAACCTGGACCAACTTCTTATCAGCCAGTCATCCAGGTAAGGGCACACACAACAGCCCCCCCCCATCTCCAGAGGAAAGCTTCTACCACCACCATATGGTCTGTAAATAAAAGAGGAGCAACTGAGAAACCAAAGAGGTTGGGCTGTGAACTGATAATGGCAGCCCCAGATGGTGAAACTTAGAAATGTTCTGTGGCCCTGATAAATTGCCACATGAATGTAGGCATCCTTTAAGTTGAGAGCAGCATACCTGTCCCGTCTCCAGGAAATAAGAGAAGCTAAAGTGACCATCCAGAATTTCCATATTTTTAATAACTGCCTTATATCTAAAATAGGCCAAAGACCCCCTTTTGCCTTCAGGATCAGGAAGTATTGGGAGTAAAACCCCTTTTTCCTGAAAACAGAAGGGATCTCCTCTATAGCACCTACAAAAACAAGCGATTGTACCTCTTGCAGTAATGCTTTCTTGTGATAGAGGTCCCTGAAGAGGGAAAGAGGACAGAAATCTGGGGTAGAAATAAAAGGAAGCAAATATCCCACTTCCACCGTGCTTAGATTCCACCCATCTGTTGTGATGTGGGTCCAAGCATGATAGAAATAGGACAAACCGTTTGCAAAAATTAGAACAGAAAAGGATGGCACTCTCAGAACAGGTAGACTGCTCTTGACCTACCTATCAAAATGAGCTGTTGGAAGAAGCCGCCTGCCTCTGCAAACACCAGTGGTTGCAGAAACAGAGGGAAGTGGTGGTGGAGATCACCATTTGTAACCTCTGCTCCTTTTCTTTGATAGGTCTTGGGCTCAAGAAATAAATCTCTGAAAACACTGACACTGATGAAGACAGAATCCCTTCCACAGAGGGATTTCAGGCTCATTCTACAATCCTGAAACTATGCAGAGTCTCGTCCATCTTTTCTGAAAAGAGCAATGACCCCTCAAAGGATAAGTCCTGCACTGGCTCTAGCACCTCTGGAGGGAGGCCAGAAGAGTCCAACCAAAATGAGCACCTCATTGTGATGGCAGAGGCCATGCTGTACTCTGCAGAATCTGCTTCATCAAGACATGCCACCAGAGCTGTTCTGGCAACCATTTTGTCCTCCACTATCAAAGTGAGGAACTGAGGCTCCTAGATGAGGTGAAGCAAGTCTTTAAATTTCAAAAGCATATCCCACAGGGTGAAATTATAGTGTCCCAGCAATGTGGTTGGTTTGCAATGTGAAGCACAATCCACCTGTGGAATACAACTTCCTCCCAAATAAGTCTAGCTTCTTGTCCTCTTTATTCTTTGGGGTTGAAGCCTGGTGCCCATGTCGCTCCTATGAGCCCATCTTTCCTTTTCCTTGGCAGCTGCCACTACAAGGAAGCATAGAGGAGGGGGATTATATACATGCTTGAACCCGTGGGAGTGGACATAGCATCTTCTCTCCAGATTTAAACAGCCATTTTAGCAGTCAGAGGCAGGGAAGCTGGGCTCTGCCAAAGGATATAGGTAGGCTCTAAAAAAGCCTAATTTATTGGAAGAGCTATTCTAGTTGGGGCACAATGGAATGTCCACCAGCTTGTGGGATTTTTCCTGGACCTCCTCCAGGTGAATATCAAGAGCCATAGCCATCCTCTTTAACAGCACCTGATGAGTCTTAACATTGTCCAGAAGTGGAGAAACAGGCTCCACCACAACTGCCTTATCAGGAGATGAGGAAGAGGATGCTAACAATACTGGGGGCTGGTCCAGTTCCTAGCTCACTTGCAACTGCTGTGCAAGGGATCCCTTGGCACTGGTCTCAGTACCAACGCTATCGTGCTTGTGGCAATGATGCTCCTGATGCTCAGCAGATTGAGCCGGCTGAGATGGCTGCAGAGATTTTGACTGGAGGGTGGGAACCCCATGGGTTCCAAAGGCTCACTGGTACAGCTGTAAGCTCCTGTTAATCCTTGATAATCAAGGTCATACACATTGTAAGGAGAGTGATCACTTTAGATAAGCTATTACCAGCAGGAGAGTGGGGTGGGGGGAGAGAAAACCTTTTGTAGTGATAAACACCCATTTTTTCATGGTTTGTGTGTATATAAACAAACATCTTCTGTATTTTCCACAGTATGCATCCGATGAAGTGAGCTGTAGCTCACAAAAGCTTATGCTCAAATAAATTGGTTAGTCTCTAAGGTGCCACAAGTACTCCTTTTCTTTTTGCGAATACAGACTAACACGGCTGTTACTCTGAAACCTCTCCAACAATTGTATACTGGAGCACACAAACACCTACACTCAAAGAAGAACTTGGCTTTAGAAGCAACAGCAAGTGGAGGTGGAGGAAGAGAAAGAGAAAGAAACTATTGCTTTTGGTTCTTTCGTTTTACAGAGAATGCAAAAAAAAATCAACACAGGACTTAGACCTTAAAATATATTTTTTTAATTCCACCATACAATATCAAAAGTGGCCTAGGTTGCTCAGATTATGTTCTCTCGGGGGAAATCATACTTGAGATTGCTACTGCTTTCATTATTTCTTCCCCCATGGATTTTAGTCTCATCATATCTCCCCAGACCTCTCAGTCTCAGCCTCACAAGCCCCAATAGATACTAAGGGGTCTTGTGTTAATGATCCCCAAACTCACTAGTAGTCGCCCCGATGTGATCAGTGACTGTTCCTCTGGAGCTGTTACCTAACCATCAGGTCAATGCTCCAGTGAACAGTGCCTCAGACACAATAAATCCTTAACAGAAATATTACTGACAAGGGAGTAAATAATGCCCATTTTTGAGCCTGTCATTGAGAAAGAGCCAGTAAAGAGGGCAACAGAGAATCTGAAGATCAATTTTCAGAGGAAGCCTCTACTTTTGTGGGTAATATGCTTAAGTCCCTGCTTAAGGCCACAAATCAAGTAGTTACTTATCTTACTATAGTATCTGTGCCTGTAGTTGTTAGAAGCAAAACTGGTCCAGCTAAGGCCTTCTCAGAATATCTGGGCCCAAAACTCAGAGGCCAGGCTGAAAATCAGCCCCTTTAAATACACATTTTTAATAAAACAAACAAGAAATGACAGTAGTGCTGTTAACAGACTCATACCCAGTAATGAGACATTGAAATAACAGCATTAAACCCACTAAAGTCAGAAAAGAACTTCAGAGGGCAGGGTACACTCAGATCTGCTGACAAAGCACAACAGAACCATAGGGGCAGAATGTCCTTCAGGCACATTACAGGGGGTGCAGAGGGCCAATCCAGCCACTGGAGACCAGGAAGTCAACCAGAACTTTCTGTGGGCTCCCAGGCAGTGCAAACCGGTGCAGCAGCTTCGCCTTTCTTGGAAAGCACACAGCACTTTCTTCTCTCTGCACTCAGCTATCTCCGCTGGCTGGTGAGGAAGGGGACCAAACCCAGGTCCATGCTCTTTTTTTGGACTTCCTATCCCTTTTACATAATTAACACTCACAGGGAGACCTAAGAGGAAGCAGGGACTATGCTCTCCCAGTGGATTCAAGCCAGCACCTGCAAGAGGAAGCAAGAAAGAGGAGAAAATGCTTGTGCTCTTCTTTTCCTTGCACAGCCATGCAGGGTCCGGCAGAATCTGACTCCAATGTTGTACAACCACTTTCAGACACACGATATCCTAAAATACTTCAGGCCTGCTTGATGAATGCAGAGTTGATAACAGAAAGATACCGACACTAGGAGATGTATACAAGAGAGAAGAGATGTTTACAGATGAGATCAGAAATAAGATGGAAAGTTGACAAGTTAGTATGACACAGGAAGTCTGGTCCAGAAGGTTAGAAATTGCAAGGTGAAGACTCCTGCACTACCACTTACCAGATTTGGTGTAGGGGAAAGAGATGAGGCCAGTGCTAGAAGAGTGGAAGGGGTGAAGAGGAGAGTACAGAGAGACAAGTTGTAAGTAGGAAACACCTTTTACATTTCCTGATTGTAATACTGGGGGAAACAAGCTCAGGGACCATACAAGCTCAGCGGCTACATCTGATTCATTCCCACAGCTCAGACATCAGCAAGTTACGAAACAACTAGGTTGCAAACAAGAACATGAAGTGGCTTTCTGAGCTTCCCAATTCCAATGTGCAGCATCCACACAAGTGGGTTTTTAAAAAGGAAGAGGGTTTTCCTGAATATGTGAACAAAATGGAGCTACAAAGGTAACTGAGGTCATAATTGGAAGGCACTGGCATTCCCTCATTATCATCATGTTAATAATACACTACATTTATTTCTGAGTCCTGCTATGATAGGTCATCAGTACTACTACTGGATGGAATATCAGATCTGTTTGCATGTGTGATCATGTCACCCCCTAGTGGATGCAATGTTAGACAAGCTCATGCACGTTTGAATTTTTTGCCCTGTAAATACTGCTATGCACGCTGCAGAAGACATCCCTTAAGTATGTCTGTAATCAATTTTCCCCCTTAGAGCCTACAGAGGACATAAGCCCTGATATTACTGCACAAGCATGAATCTTTCATGGGTTATTGCTGGTTGTGAGATATTATCTGCCCCTCAGTAATAATCTCATAAAAGCAAAATACACCAAAAAAACTTAGCAAAGTTCATTCCATCTTTGATGCTAAAATAGCATGAGACTAAAATTAGAACAAAGGGATTAAGGACTGAAAAATCAAAAGCAGGGGGAATAGCACATTTTGGTTGAAAGATGAAAACAAAACCACCTACTATTACCTGAGACTGAAATTAGATTTGTTTGTGTGAGAGACTGCAGGGGTCCAGGGACTGGTAATGGATGAAACCCTTTTCCCTGTAGGTCATCCATTTCAACCTGGCCCCTGTTGGTAGTGGTACAATTTGATAGCTATTTGATAAGATTCAGTCTAATTTCTAATGGACAGAAATTGAAAAAGCACCACCAGGCGTTGGTAGTCTCAGAAAAGGGATGAAGATCTGAATGAAAATGGAACCTGATCTACCCTCTAATTCCTCTGGAGACAGTTCCTATAGCTCAGAGCTGAGGCAAATTGTCAGGGTACAGCAGGGAAATCCTACACTGCCACTACTTGTGCCATTCTTTTCTGTAGGCAAAGGACTTCAGACTCCAGGGCTGTAAACCCAGCACCTTTCACCAGCAACAAAGAGAAGAGGTTGGAATTAAAAAGTACAAACAGTTTGTTCACCTTTTGTAGCCCCAATTATCAAGCAACAACAAGAGAAAAGCCCACTCAGGTTGAGTGTTCCTAAAGTTGATCTTTATTATTTCAGTTCTTGGGGATTAATGAACACTTGCTTTTTCCCCAACACTCCCTCCTTTGTAGAGTCCATAGTCAATACAGGGATGGCATTTTAGCCAGGAGGTTCAGAGCTAACCTCTTCTAGTTCACAATTACAGATCATTCTATTGCTCCTACCATACACTCGATTATTTAGCTGTTATCACCTCAGGTAAACCTGGAAGGTAAAATTAACAACAAAGGCCTTTCTGAATGGTTAAAAAAAGATAGAATCTCATTATCTTCTGAAGTTCTATAAAACAGGCATTATTAAACATTCCAAACTTGTTACTAGATTGTGGGGGCTTGCAAATTCCTACTGTATCTTTAATGAGGCATCTGAGAATAATAAAAAAGGGCATTTAATTTATAAAGCTAAGGAGTAGACTACAGACTCCAAGCCAGAGCACTGATGCATCTGTTTCCTTTAGCAACTGAACAAACGTTTGCTATATTGTAATGAAAATATACTGTTCTTTTCCTATAGTTCTGCAGAACTTTGGGTAGAAAATATCTCATAAATATGTCTCAAAAATAAAGGTCAAAAGGGCTAACTGTCTAGTGAGATAATCAACCAATGCGAATTACACCAGGATGTCCCACCTTCCTGATATCTCTTATCCCAAGAGAGAGGAGTGGTTAGGTCATGATAGTGCCCCATAGCCCAAAATACCTGCAATGACTCTTCCTTATGTTTGACAAGTAAAAAAAAATAACTTTGTCCCCAATAACATCACAGGTAGTTTAGAAACTGTAAGCCTTACATCAAAGCTCATGCTCAAATAAATTCGTTAGTCTCTAAGGTGCCACAAGTACTCCTTTTCTATCATTTAAACTCTGCCTTCAGCAAATTGAACAGTTAACCACTAATATATTGGTTTCAGAGTAGCAGTCGTGTTAGTTTGTATTCGCAAAAAGAAAAAGGAGTACTTGTGGCACCTTAGAAACTAACCAATTTGAGCATAAGCTTTCGTGAGCTATAGCTCACTTCATCGGATGTATATTGTCCTTCAAGACCATCCAGAAGATCTCAAAGCCCCTTACAAATATTAATTGAACCTCAGAGCCCCCCCCTCAGCTGGGGAAATAAAGGCACAAAAGAAGCTACGTAACTTGCCTAAGATCTCCAGCGAGTCTATGGACAATCTGGGAACAGAACCCAGGCCCCTAGACCACCAACCACCATCCATTATGAACAAGAAGCTGCTAAGAATTTAGAACTGAACATAACACTGATGGTTATAAAAATAGCTGGGCCAAAACCAGAACCATCTATCAGTAACCCTTTCCTTTGCAACCCTTGCATTTTTGAGGTTTACACATTGCCACAGAGTGGTTGGCCCTTGTCAGTCGCACTTGTGACACAGACAACTATCCTCCTCAGATAGGGAAAATGAAGGTCATGTGACCAATGGATCATGTGGCCCAGTTAGGTCTCTGGGGTAAATAAAGAGGAGGCCTGGGGAGAGACCCTAGGCAGAAAGGCCTAAGAGTGGGGATGAGAGGGTTGCAGAGAGTTAGATGGCTCCTGCAGAGGACCCTGAAATAGCAGGGGGAAAAAGATTCCCCTTAGGTATGGCTGGGAGTGGTCTACCAAGGCAGGGAAGACTCCAGACAGAAAGGCCTGGGAGTGGCTTGATGAAGGGCAAATACACCTCTACCCTGATATAACACAGGTTCGCATACAACACGGTAAAGCTCTGACACACTGCCCTGAGCAGCATGTTAAGGGTGCCAGGCCGAGCCCAAGGGGTTGGATAAGGGGCAGAGGCTCTTGGGGGCGGTCAGGGACTCCCCCCCAAGGGTCTGGGAGGCAGGAGCGGGGGGAGGGGCACTTCTGATGGCCCCACAGTCCCAGAGTGGCCGACGGTGGGGGTGGGAGCAGCCTGCTCCGCGTCCCTCACCCCAGCCCCAGCCGTGTCACTCAGGGGGGGGGCTTGGGGGAAGGCATCCCCCCCACACTCACCGGCAGTGGCAGAAGCGGAGCAGCCCGGGCCCGAGCCCGCTCCACTCCGCCAGCTCCCAGCCGCAGTGCTCTGCTTCCCGCCACAGGTGAATGCAGGACCTTGCCCCAACCTCCCTGCACTCACCAGCAGCGGGAAGCGGAGCAATGCGGCCCCAGCCCACTCCACTCCGCCACCTCCCAGCCGCAGCGCTCCACTTCCCACCGCCGGTTGGGAGGTGGCAGAGTGGAGCGGGCTGGGGCCACATTGCTCCGCTTCCCGCCGCTGCTGGTGAGTGCCTGTCAGGTGGCGAGGTGTGTGGATAAGGGTCAGGGCAGTCAGGGGACAGGGAGCAGGGGGGTTGGGTAGCGGGTGGGGTCCTGGGGGTGATTAAGGATGGGGCTCTGGAGGGGGCGGTCAGGGAACAAGGAACTGGGGGGGGGGGGAGGGCAAAGCAAGTTCGATATAACGCGGTCTCACCTATAACGCAATGAGATTTTTTATCTCCCGAGGACCATGTTATATCGGGGTAGAGGTGTAGATAAACCTTAAAATACATGGTTTGGACTTTGAGGACTTTATTTTGGAACTGTTTGTGATATTAAACCAGCCCAAGTAAGGGTGATACGGGTTACAAGAAAGCTTTTGTGAAATTGAGGAGCCCTGAGCAAAGGGAAAATGAGGCAGGGATGCTGCAGGGTTACCCCATGCCACGAGGGGGCACTTTGGAGGTAGTCACCCCATTACAGATATAATGAGACCTAGATCTGAATCACCCCTGGTTTCAGTTTTGGAGTATAAAATCCCAACCAGCAAAGTCTTGGAAAATCAAAATCTGCAGCATGGCTATGCATCCATAGAGCAACTCAATTAAAAGCATTTTAACAGTCATACTTTTACTGTGCAATTACTGCTGCCCTTGGTATAAACATTATCCATTAAAGTTCTCACATACAGCCTGGCTTAGCCAACAGAGCCATGATCTAGGGTCCACGTTCTAATAATAAATAGAATCCCATCCACATCAGACATCACTGTTGTCGTACTCAATGCACCCTGAACCTTTGTGAATCACACCCAAGGCCACTGCATATATCCTCAGTGCAGGGGGGATGGACTACCTGACCTCTTGAGGACTCCTCCTGCTCTACATTTCTATGATTCTGTCTTCCCCTTCCATCCATTTTCTCACCCAATAACAGCCTCATCAGAGGGAACATCATAACTGCTGTGTTTGATTGAAAACAAGAATGCTCTGGAGCAACACAGAACACTGCACATACTTTGTAAGAGTCTCACTTCTATCCAAAAATTCCAGCGATTATAATAATATTCTACAGTCACATAGGGTCTTTCCTTCTAAAAGATCCCAAAACGTTTTACAAAACTATACATAAAGGAAATCACTTTTTCCCACCAACAGAATGTTGTCAGCTCTGGGATGAGATGCGCTTGTTGTTTAACACCATACAGCAACACTAAACGAGTTAAGAAAGGAAGTGAAGAAGAATGCCATATCCAGTTAAAAGCATATTATCCAGTTTGGATTTTTGACAGGACTTCAAAGCTGACACCCCTATTATTGTAAAAGTTCCATGGGATCTTTAATGGCAATATGAATATACAGTCAAATTTTGGGATTTTATGTCTCACACAAAAAATGGCACCTCCAGTAGCACAATAACCTCCTAATACTATGCTGGGCTATGAATTCAGGAGGAGAGTTTTGTTTAGCGAGTCAGCAACAAAATTTCCTGTTCTTTCCTTGGTGGTCTCCCAATCAACTAATGGCCCAGCTCATCACTCCTTTGCTATAAGCACTGATAAAATGAGAACCCAAGACGGTTTGGCTACTAAAGAACTCACTCTCTCTCAAAGCTGTCTCACTAAATTTCCAGATCCCAGACTGCAACTTGTTCATGTGTTCTATGTATTCAAATTAAAACTACGAACATGGAAAGCTTACCATCTGAAAGAGCATAAGCAAATTCTCTTTAGGCTGAGCCCTTGAATTGTACTAGATTCTCCCTGCAATTAGAGACAAAACAGCGAGTGTCAAATTCAGAGCCTGTCTACAGTGCTCCGTCTACAGTGCTCACGGGTGACTTTCACTGAAGTCCGTGAAAGCCCTATCCAAAGGGCGAAAAGAAAATCTACGCATTCAGCTTTTGCTATTTCATCCACATTCCGGTAACCAGTAATACCAAGTAACGCATCCGACGAAATGGGTATTCACCCAAGAAAGCTTATGCTCCAATACACCTGTTAGTCTATAAGGTGCCACAGGACTCTCTGCCGCTTTTACAGATCCAGACTAACACAGCTACCCCTCTGATACTAAGTAATTCAAAGGCTGTTTTCAGTCCACCTCTGCAGAGGCCATAGCCCCAACACTTCTAGTAGCTTCATCCCCTTTATTTTCACGACTCTGACAGAAGCCAGTGAGAAAATATCATGAGCCAGATTTTCATAAGGGGCTTCCACCCGTACCAGTGCAACTCTGTGCATGCAAACACTAATACATACATATTTGATGCACTACGTCTGTGCAGGCACAAGGAGATACACAAATGGAGGTCACTTTTTGAAAATGTGACCCCAGAAAAATGAAGGCCTTGCAAATAATCTAGGAAGAAGAGTGAACTAACACAATCCAAGCTTCTATATCATTACTATGACTGCAGGAATATATAAGGGAAGGTGTAGTATTATCATGCCTTTGGCATGGTCAAATCACCTACAATTTAAGTGACAGACACAGAAAAGATGGGACATGCTTGGACATCCAGAGGAGGAAGTGGACTAGAAATTGGATGAGTTTTTCGTTTTATTTATTATGTTAACATAACTCACTTTTTGTGAGTAACTTCGAGACAGTGAGTTTTTAGAAGTACGTTGAGTACGGAGAGTAGTGAAAGGTGGTGGCTTGGAGACCAAGAATGGGGATGGCATTCCACATATAAGGGGTGACTGAGGAAAAAAAGCATGGAGAGAAGGAGAAAGGGTGAAGAAGATGAATGAGGCTCCAAAGCTGGATTTGTAGGTAGAGAGGAAGGGTAGCAGGAGACAAGGTGAGAAACAAGACACTGGATGAAGGCCAATGGGGAGGGACGGTGGTTTCAGGGCACTAAAGGGAAGGACAAAAAGTTTAAATTTGAGGTAGTGGTCAAAGGGGAGTCACTGAAGAGATTGAAAGGTGGGGTGACATCGTCTGATTACTACTACTTTTTTTGAATGGGGGAGAGTATTTCAAATGGACTGGAGGGAAGTAATCCATATATGAGAGAGGCCAGAGAAGAAGTGGCTAAAGTAGTCTCTTGATTCACAGAGCTCTCTGATAATGCTGTTCAACCACTGGCCCAGTGCATCAGTGTCCTAGGGGCAAGCTACAATCTTTTGTCCATGACCATCACTGTAATGGACTCCAAACATCCACTGCCCACACACTGCCCTTGCATGTTGCCTTAGTACACAGGCATGCAACAGAGAAGGAATCTAGAGCACAAATACTGCTAGACAAGCTCTTGATCTGATTGTGACCGAGAGAATTTTTTTCTATTTCATGGCTATGATGCAGGCTGAGAGGCATCATCATCATCATCATCTTAAGCTTTTCCTCCCCCATGTAATCTTTGTCAAGTTTAGAGTAGCAAAAATGTTCAGTGTGGTGAGCAGCCTTGTGATTGCCTCCAAATGGAAACAGAATGAACTCTCTCTTGTTATGAAGAATTTCCCATTACTTTAAAGATAAGATCAATCAGATAGGTATCAGTTTGTGGACTCAATATCAAAGCAAGAACCATCAAACATGCCCTCTACCTGGCTAAATTTCATCCAATCTAGCTGATGGAGGTTCAGGGTGTGCTGGCCCCTTAGCCACATGCAAGACAGAACACTATCCCTGATAGCTACTAAAAGCCAATTTGGGGTGACACTAGGACCATTATTAATGGAAATTACTACTGCCTTCTTCCATGAAGGCAAGTTGCCTACCATTCTAAAGCAAGTGGTGGCTAGGCCTCTACAGAAGAAACCATCTCTTGATGGTGGCAGTCACACCAATCTTGAACCTTCCATTTTGGGGCAAGGCTATTGACAAACCAACTCCAGCTTCACCTAGATTTCTCTACTGTCCTGGAACCCTATCAATCTAGCTTTAGACCTGGGACCTCAGAAACTGCACTATTTCTTTGGTTATTATTATCTGTTAAATACTGACAGTGGACTGATTATCTCCATTTGATTAATAGAAAGAGGCCAGGTTCCTTACTAATTTTATTAGGTCTTACAGCTCTGGGTAAAAAAATAAAGCCCCACAGCAGCGAGTTTCAGAGCCTGGATCAACTGACTTGGGCTCATGGATCTCTGACTATGGAGCTAAAAACAGCAGTGCAGAGATTCCCGCTTGGGCTGGAGCCCAGGCTCTGAAACCAGTGAGGGGGATGGGTCTCAGGGCCCAGGCTCCAGTGCAAGCAGAAATATCTACACTATTTTAGCCCTGTAGCTCAAGCCCAAGTCAGGGTGGGGTTTTTTTTTTTTGTAGTGTAGACATATGCTGACACTGTTGATCATGAAGTGTCACCAACTCACCAGTGGGAACTGGCAGAGGTGGACTGGGACCATTTTATAATGACTCCACCCATTTCTTTGGGAAGGTCCTAGATGGCTGTGAGAGGCACTGTTAATTCTCCTCAAGGACTTTCATGTACAGGGTCCAACAGGAGACAGTCCTGTTGTCCCCTCCCATTTCAGGTAGGTCTACACAGCAGCAGGGAGACGTAATTCTCAGCAGGAGCAGATGTACATGCTTTAGCTCTGCTGCAGCTAGAGGCTGAAATGAACATTCTGGTTGTGGCAGCACAGGCAGCAGCTGGGCTAGCGAACCAAGTACAGTCCCACACGACCCTTGAGGACGTAGTCACGTGACTAGCTCATGCCACCCTCTGTGCTGCTGCAGCCAAACTGCTTTTTCAGGTGCTAACTCGAGCAGAGCTACCATGTGTACATCTACCTGGGTTGGGAATTACACCTCCCAGCTGCACTGCAGACATATCCTAAATGTGTATGTGAGTCTGCTAAGGGAAACTGAGACATGTCTTGGCCACACTGACACCAGCATGCTGATGATACTTAGCTCAGTTCCTCCTCATTATCATAGCCATGATCCTGCAGTCTCTCTGTGCTTTGCTGAGTTCGGGCCCTGGATGAAAGCCACACGGTTTAAACCCAATCCAGAAAAGATTAAGATGGTAATGCTGGGCACAGAAAAATACCTTGAAACACTGATAAGGATTCTAACTACTCCCTCCAGTAACAGTTACCACCATCCTTGTCCAAGCCATTTACAGTCTCAGGGTTTTATGTGATCCATTGCTGATTATCAAAGGCCAGAAGGGCCTTTTATCATCCAGGAATCTGTGACCTTACATCTCTGATGCACACCTCACTACAGCCTTCCATGCCTTTGTCATCTTCAGACTAGGATACACAATGTGCTCTTAGAAGAGGAGTTCTCAAACTGGTGGTCAGGAACCCTCAGGGGATCATGAGGTTATTACATGGGAGGTCATGAGCTGTCAGCCTCCACCCCAAACCCCGCTTTGCCTCCAGCATTGATACTGGTGTTAAATATATTAAAAAGTGTTTTTAATTTATTGGGGGGGGGGTCGCACTCAGAGGCTTCCTGTGTGAAAGGGGTCACCAGTACAAAAGTTTGAGAACCACCGTCTTAGAACTACCCTGAAAGAACACTTGGAAGATTCACCTAGTGCAAAATGTGTCCTCCTGCTTCTCAAGTGGAGCAGGCCAATACAAACACATAACACAGTGCGCTACTAGCTCTTGGCCTCTTTCCAGGTGCAATTCAGGTGTTTGTTATCATCTCTAAAGCCATAAGTGGCCTGGGACAGACTCTCCTCATATGCTCTATCACAGCTGCTGCATTCCACCTGTATACTCTACTTACTGTAAGGCTAAACTCCAGGAGTGGGAAGCATGGCATTCTTAGGGGAGGGCCCTTAGCTGTAGAATTTCCTCCATCCAGAATCTATCCAAAATTGGGAATTATTAGGAAACCGTGCAAGATGAATCTGTTTATTTTACATATTCTTAGTTTGTATTTGTAACCAGAGAGCACTTGTCTCATGAATAAATACAGGCTGGGTGGGTTTCATCTATACCAATTCTGAATTACATACGGTTGTTTAATAGGCACCAGGTATGACAACAGGAACACTATCTATAAATACATACATACATAGTTCTTATGAAGTGCATTACAAACATTAACTAATTAATGCTCATAACCACATGAGATGAAACCAAAGCAAAGAGGTTAAGGGATCTGACCAAAGCCACAGGAGACAGTCAGTGTCACAGCCAGGATAAGTGCACAAAAAGTTCCTGGTCTCCAGGGCTGTGCTCAATTGACTAGACCATCCCTGTGTCTTTTTTGATAGGGCCTTTCAGTATGTAATAGAAACCTAAAAATAGTCTCTTCCTCAACTAACCCATCCCCTCAGCATAAATGAAATAAGGAATTTGCGGATAAACTTTCCAACACAAACATTCTCACTGTAAAAACTTTGTGGAGTTCATGCTTGGTGCTCTGGGGTAATTATTCATAAGAGTTTTGGGACAGCCTTTTATAAACAGCATGGAGCCTGAAATGGTTGAGATATGAGAATTTCTGCACATTGGCCTTTCTCAGGAAATCAATAACTATATTAAATATATATATTTGGATTCATCCCTCTTCAACCACCATATTACATTGTTCCTTATTTAAGCTCCCAGTAGGAGGACACAATTTGCTTCATTTCATCTGCTGAGTATCACTAAACTAACACATAAGAAGACTTATTAGTAGGAGGTTGTCCAGGAGGGAGTGAAGATAAGTCGTAAAGGCACTAACAGGATCAATGCAAACAGCATAGGCACATTAAAACATTCAATTCAAACAGTAATATCACATTCTGACCCACTTCAAAGGAAGACCTAATTCCTTTAATGGATTCATTACCCCACACCCACAGTCATTTTGCCTGTCACAATCCTTGCCAAATTGTTACCAAAGCAGCAAAGCCTTCACAGCTGACACAAACACAGCTCCCTCTTATCAAGAAAGATCCCCTGTCTATTGAAGTCTCTGCACTGTTCATGTCTCCATGATTTAAACCTGATCCTGTTTCTAAAGCAACTTCCATTGCCATCAAGTAGGACAGCTGCCAATATTTACCTTGCGAGATCTGCTACAGGCAGGTAGCTTTGTTATGCCATTGTAAACAAACTCAGCCACACTACAGCCAAAGAGAAGAAAGCATGGCATACTCTAATATGAGGAACACCACTGGCCTGATTCAGCCTTTGGCTAACCCAATTCCGCTGGCATAAGTCAGGGTTAAAGCTTCCCCATCAGCAGAAAAACACCCACCACCTCTGCTGTGCCAAGGGGCCCTGAGCCAGCTACTGAAGCCCCCAGATGGGCTGTGTGTTCAAGGAGGCAGTGTGGCCATGCTACTTGGAAGATGTGTAGATTCAGCACAACCTCCATTGACTGGGCTCCTGAAGAGATTAAAGCTACTCTTCCCAGACACAACCCATGAAGGAGGGCAGAGGTGCAGATACTGCCTGCCCTTCCCGAGTGAGAGAATCCCAACTACAATGTGTCTCAAGGAATCACACCCCATCTCTGAGTTCTGGCTCAGAGACTGAGAGTCTGGTTGAGGATTATTAAACTGCAAGTGAAACCTTCCTGGAAAAGATCACAGACTGGATGCAGGAGATATTTAAGAGCACAGTTATATCTCACAACAAGAAGAAAAATGTATTTTTCCAAACAGGCAGACAAAAATAATTAATTGTGACTTTTTTTTTTTTTTTTTTTTAAACAGATATTTACAGTAAATTCAGTGCTGATGAGAATGCTGGATTGACAGTGCTGCACACCAAAGCCCTCTTTTTATCCATAGACCAGGTACAACACACTTCCTCACCAATGTGCTTCATGCATGTCCTTCTGGGACCATCTCTATGGGATTGAGTCATTCAATCCCTAGCCTTCCTGTTGAGATGGCCAACAGAAGAACCAAAAGGAGGCTTAGATGAGATGTTTTTATATTACGGATAGGAACTGTTAATAAACATAATGATTCTAATGATTCCGACAATAGTCACAGTTATTAACAGTTACCTGAAGGAATAAAAAACGTATAGCCTTGTTTCAACTCAATTCTTTGGCATAGTTCCACCCTGTCTCCCAGAAAGATATCACTTTGCTTTCCCGACAGAACCCATTCTTCATAAAGTTCTAGATTCTGCAGAGTAGGCGGAATCAGCCAGAAGATCTAAAAATAAAACAAAAGTTTAACTCTTACAAACAAGCAATGAAAATAAAGAGCTAGCATTTTCAGCAAAGTTAAAGGGTGCCAATGATGTGAATACACATAAGCAAATGTATTTTCAACATAAAGTATAAATTTTCCATGTACTGTACACAGAGGTCCCTAGCAGATTATAGCAGTAACTGGTATACACAATGGAAGCAGCAAGATTACTCACAACTGTCACACTGCTTCTACAAAACATCATCTCTGTAAACTGGAGTCCACTAAGTGCTTAATATACCACACAACCTTGTAATAGAATATTACTTTCAGCTCAGTTAGATATGTAGATGAACAATATCTGGAGCACAGAGATGTTCTATTTGCTGCACTTACTTCAATACACATAGTACCTATCTCCACTGAAATCTCAGAAAAGACTAGCTATATCTAAACCAGTATACCTAGAAGAATGCGGCTATAGCTATCTGTGCTATATTGGTCCTGCTTTGAGCAGGGGGTTGGAGTAGATGACCTCCTGAGGTCCCTTCCAACCCTGAGAGTCTATGATTCTATGCTGCATATTCAAGTACTTCTGTTTTTGAATGAGTGGGTGTGCCTGTACATATGCATGCACATGCTTACAGGATCCTGAAAACTAAGAAGAGGCACAGAGATTCTGGCAACCTAAGGAGATGTGATATGAACACATGGATGCAGCTGTGGTATATGGCCAGTTATATGCTACATGACACTTCCAGTACCCAGAAGCATAAAATAAGCTTTTTCATATCAAACTTTTCTGATATTTTGGTGCCCTGGAGTATTCAATGTACTTGTTTCACAGACTGAAGGGCTATCTCCCCTGTTTAGCAAACTCCATGTTCATCAGCCAAGCCAAGCCAAGCGATTTACAGTTTGATCACTTACAAGCAAAAGTAAAACAAACAAACAAAAAAAGAGCAGAACAGGCCTCACAAGAAATCCCCAAAAATAAAGATGTTATACTGTCAAGTCTACTTACCTTCCCTCCTCGGAAAACGTGATACCACACTGAAGTGCCACCAAAATCAATGTGAAAATCAGTGAAGCATCCTTTCACACTCATCAAACAGTACCTGAAAAGCACATTGGGGTGGGGGGAATATAAAAATCAAGAGTTACAATGAGCAGTCTGAAAACAACACTGCTTATTTATTAATTTGCAGTGTAGCTGCATATGTAGAGATCTCAAGCCAATGAAGCTGTTATATCTCTACAGACACCTCATTTAGTCATATTAATAGGACAAAAACAGGACTCTAATTGGACTTCTGTTGGGAAAAATATGCCTATAATTCTGTGTGTTATTCAGTTGTCTGGAGAGAAAGCTATCAGCTATAAAAGGCTTGGGAAATGTTAAACTTAAGTTGGTCAAAAATAATCACCACGCCATTCTCTATTCCAGGTGTGATCTCCTCCATTACTAAGAGCCATAACCTTCACCAAAAGTTGTGTGTTGATTGATTCAAAGAACAAAGTTTTGAAAAATCTTATCTGGATATAAATCCCATTGGACATCAATCACCTAACTACTACCACTGCAACTTTTGCGGGGGACAGTGAGATGGAAGCTTCATTTGGCAAATAAACTGTTTTCATTCCCATTTCCAAACATATCTGTGCAGAATAATTGAAGGTATCAGTCTGCAGTATTCCAAAGTACCAGATCACTGCATTTTGTGCCCTCTAGATCTATTTTTTTCAGAGCAGTTTAATGTCAACACTGCTGCAAAGGTATACAACGGCTCTCAGCTCACTGCATGAATCTCGAGTCTCCAGCCACCATCTGTAACTAATGGCCGAATTACAGCCGCCCTTCTCACAACAGGCACCTTTTGCAAATGGAGAACACACACACCACTTAACCCACTAACCTCTTTTCCTTGTTCCAGTCGCCCTTTCATGGCTATTTTTTTTTTTTTAAGTTGTGGAAACAGTATCAGAAAGTGATTAAAAAAGGTTTCATTTAACTGTGTCTTTTTCTCATCACATTCAGGTAGAGAATCTCAGCTGTATGCAGACGGCGTGCAAAAGTCCCTCTAGATGATAGGCTAGAAAGGACCTTACCATGTGTCTGCAGAAGGCTAGCAAATCAGAGAGAGGTTGGATACATAAGAGCCTGCTGCCTAGCAACCCCATCCAGTGCTGGAGTTGACAGAATGATACGCAATGCTGTCATGAAGACAGTCAATTTGTGTGCTTCAAAAAAGTCCTGTGCCTTCGTCTCACAATTAAAACCTCTCCTTGTACAATAATAATGCTCTCCTCTTACCCACTCTGGAATTTCAGCAGCATTTTGAAGCAGAGATAGAGATTTTTCCACCCTTGGAGTATTTCAGATACTTCAAAAAATCACAGCTAGCCAAGAAGCTGTCTAGACTCCAAATATGCTCCGTTTCAAAATATGAGTCCTTCATTCCCAAATACATTTTTTTAAAATTTCTCGTTTTATTCTCCTCTCCCAGGATGCTGCCGACTACATGTCAGATGGAAATTAAAAACAAAAAAGAAGCTTATAAAGGAAGTTTCCTTTCTTTATACCAGCCTGCAGAAAGTCAGATGTAGAATAATTGCTAATAAAACAAAAATAACCTGGAATGTATCAATTCAAAGGAGGTCTTGACAAACATTGGAAGAACAAAATTTTTAAATCAAACACAAATTATTATAGACTCCATTATTTTCAGTCTCCACAAAATCAATTACAAACATACCAAATTAAAACAAATTGTCCAAGGCAATACTGCCCACCTAGGATTGCCTGTCGATAATCAGATACTTTGTATTGTTGCAAATGGCCCTCTCTATACTTCCTGGGCTTTTATTTGTTTTTAAATAACCCTCAACCTACAACTTGAGGCTGTCTCTTTGTACTGAAGGTGGGGAAAAAAATTAATTAAATTTCCAGTTAAACCACAAAATGCTCAAAATGAGCGTTGTAACTGAGAACACACTGATGCAGAGATAGCTGGAAACATTCGACTTTTTTTCTTTTAATAGCATGTTGTCTTGAAACTCCTCTAAACAGAATAATTTCCATTCCCAAAAAAGGTTGATTCAGTGAAAGATCCACAAACGGTGGTTAATAAAACCTACAAAGCATTTGGAAAGATCAGTTTTTCTTTCCATCCACAACTGAAACCAATCACAAACAAGTTATTCCATCCTTAAATTTCTGTTGTTAATCTAACAGGGATGCTTCTGTCCAACACCAAACAGTTAATGAAAGCGTTAGGAGTCTGAAAAGCGATCTGCCGCCATACAGCAATCTCCCTTGTTGCCAGACTCTGGCACAATGCCTTTGCATTGACCTCTACAGCTTCCTCTTCCAATGTACACTGCAGTCACATGGTCTCCTCAGCCCAGCTCCATGCTACAGCTAATCTTACACAGACACCACTCTAACCTCAGCTGGCAGCTTCTCAACATTAACGGCTTCTAATTTGGATAGAGAGCTCAAGTTTTTAAGCTCTTCCACAACAAAATGTCCGCGATGAAAGGAAACTAGAAACAACATCTACTCTGCTTCCTTCAGTTACAGTTCTAGTCTCTGCCTTAAGCATTCAGGGCCGGAGCAGGTAACGTGAATGTAGGAACGCACTTTCAAGTAGGACACAGAGAATCTCGTCAGAGTTACACATACTCCCAATACAAGCACAAACAATTAATCAAGCTTTGTTTCTTCACAAGTGCTGCAATTTCCAGTCCCTGCAGACTCAACTTTATCTCACTACACACCCCTGGTTGGGTTTTTAAAATATGCAGCTGCTTGTAATCTAGGGTGTTGGTTTTTTTTAAAAGCCTCCCTTTCCCTGCTAGAGTTTATTTTGTGCTCTCTCTAGTATCCTGAAACTGTTCAACAGTTAGTTGATGCACAATTATATTTTTCTTTCTGAAAAGATCTGAGGAAATGTAGTACCCATTGAGACAACATACAGAGACCCACAAACTCACAAGCAAACAGAACAACAAATACAGAAACAGCACTGATGGAGAAAACCCCTTAGGCAAACACAGGAACAACATATAGACAGATTCAAAGCAAACACAGATACTATGTTCAGACACACAAATCCACATTCACAGCTTCAAGCCCACCAGCAACACGAGACACTCACATGCAGAGATACAACGGAAGAAACAGACCAACACTGAGTTACAAACACACTTGAAAACAGAGAGATGCAGAGGCACATGCAGAGAAACTCAGGAGGCAGACACACAAGCAAACACACACACATAAGTCCATTACCCTGAGCTCAGTTCCTTCCTTTTCTCTCGTTATAAGTACAGCACAGCACACGGCTCTATTCCCTCTGGCATTACAAGGACTCCCCTGCCACTAAGCTCAGCCCATAAACCACTCCCAAACCCCAGCAGATGCTTCTGTTTTTGTTCGGGCCAATGAGAAAAGTATAGCTCGCTCTTCCTTCCTCCCAGGAGCAAACCCCGGCTGGTTGAAATCCCTAAGCCTGAAACCGAATACCACAAAATCATGAGCCAACTACAAGTGCCAAACCAAAGCGCAGAAGCAGGCTACAGCTTTCTGTTTATTTGTTGGATTTTTTTTTTTAAAACAAGCAGTGGCTGGTGCTCTGTGTTCTGTGAGGCACAAGGTAGTCGTGAGGGGGAGATAAGAGAGGCAGTTGGTTTATTTGTTAATAGTACTGTCTTTCCTAAATGAGGTAGCTCACACACAAAGTCCATTAACAATTCCACTGATACTTCCAAGGGAGCTGACTCTTGCGGCCAAAGCTCATGGTGGATCCTAAACACACAGCTCCTGACATTTCCCCTTGTTACTGTAGCCTTTACTTAGTGCATCTGAAAATGTGACATGGAAGAAAACAACAGGAAACAATAGGCACCTTTAGGAGAATCCTCAATAACTGCCTGACCCACTGAGTGACACTAAACTCCCTACAAAAAAGCAGTACTTGTGGCACCCTAGAGACTAACAAATTTATTTGAGCATAAGCTTTCGTGAGCTACAGCTCACTTCCGATGAAGTACTTCTTTTCTTTTTGCGGATACAGACTAACATGGCTGCTACTCTGAAACTAAACTCCCTGTAACTGAAAGCCACAAATTACACCACAAGACAAAAGAAACCATTGTCACCCAGGAGACATGGGGCCAGCACATCCAGACCCTTTTGCTTTCCTGTACTCCACCCCACCCTCAACACCAGTGCACTTAAAGGCCCCACATGGCAGTGGCTATCCCTGTGCCTGAAGAGAGCAGCTACACAGCTCCCTCAAGGCTCTCACAGCACAGCTTCAAGTTCCGCGAAGCTGAATTCTTCATGTACTGCAGCCACCTTTCCCTTCAATTGGGCCAAAGTAGACATTAGTTTGTAAGTAGGACATAAAGTTCAGGCTGCACAGTGGTTCCAAGAAGCAGGAAGGGAGAACTGAACCCAGCTCACCAGCACACTTAGCACTCAGGAAATCTAGCTATTAGTGTCTCTCCTGCATGACATGATATTTTGCATACCATCTCCTCACCACCACCACCCTGCGCAGTGAATAAGGGATCCCACCAGGAAACCTAACCAGACACTCCCACATGGTAGGATGCATGCACACCTTCTGCTGGGCAGGATGTGCAAGATCAGCAACATTTACCATTATCAGGACAGTGGGCCACCCAGGACATTATTTTCGACAGACATTAATTCTCTTTCCTATCATACTACACAAGTCAGGAATAGAGCAGCTAGATCCACCGTAACCAGCTTTTCCTATAGAAGACAACCCAGCTTCCTTCTAAATCCGATTAAAACAAAGCACCACTTACAGCAAGACCATTAATAATTAGGAGGTTCCACACTTCATAGCTTCTGAAGGTTGTTCACTGCAGACACCAGCGTCTCCTTGCATCCCTTCATTGCACCCCACAAGCTCCCTGTCTACCACCCTCCCATTCCACTCTATTTCAGGAATTCCCTGCAACTCTCCCCTTCACCCCTCCTTCATGCCTGGGGCTGTGTCCCCCCTGCCCCCGAAGCCAAGGTCTCTGTGTGGGTTCCACATACCCCTCTCTCCCCATACCAGAGTCTCTCAACCCCCCTCCCCCTTCGTCAGGAGTTCTGTGTACCCCTATTCCCTCCCCCGACCAAGGTCCTGCAATCTCCCCCACCCCAGGGCCTGTGCGCATGCCGCCCCTTCCTTCCCCCATTACGATTTGTCTGGAAAATTAGTCATTCAGGCTGTCAACATGTTAAACTAATTTGGGAGGATTGGCAGAGATAAGATGGTGGTATTGTCATATTGGAAAGTGATAACGGGTGCTATCAACAAGTTGTTTGATTACAGACAATTGCAGATGTGCTGGAAGCTGTGGCTGTGCTAACAAGATGGCAGGAGATCCATGTGTTCCCCATTTTCTCCCTTTCGGTGTTCCCCAAAATCAATAGCCACTAACACCTAGAACATTCTCTATAATTTTGGAATTGATCAAATGTGGCATTCAAAAGTTATCACATAAGAGACAGAGAAATGCCATCAAGTTGAGAGTGTGGCCTGACGAGCCTGGCCAATTATTCATTAAGTATGGTATACACACAAGGTACTTTAATGACAGGTTTCAGAGTAGCAGCCGTGTTAGTCTGTATTCGCAAAAAGAAAAGGAGTACTAGTGGTACCTTAGAGACTAACTAATTTATTTGAGCATAAGCTTTCGTGAGCTACAGCTCACTTCATCGGATGTATTCAGTGGAAAATACAGTGAGGAGATTTATATACACAAAGAACATGAAAAAATGGGTGTTATCGTACACACTGTAAGGAGAGTGATCACTTAAGATGAGCTATTACCATCAGGAGAGTGGGGGGGGGGAGGGGAGAAAACCTTTTGTAGTGCCACTAGTACTCCTTTTCTTTTTGCGAATACAGACTAACACGGCTGCTACTCTGAAACCTGTCATCATGCAAGGCACTGCACTTAGCCGTATGGAGTGGAAATCAATCAACTTCATGAAAAAACTCGTACAGATACAGACAGACATCATCTTCCTTTCCAAATGCGAACAGATGGACATTGTACCAAAAGGACTGAAGGTAAAAAATCCATTACAATCTACATACCATACATAAATTGGTTAGTCTCTAAGGTGCCACTAGTACGCCTTTTCTTTATACCATACAGACTATGCTGACAGCTTGTGCCACACACTCTCAAAGAAACTGCGGAACCACCTGATCAACATCCTGTACAGCAAACAGGGAAAGATTAAGAATGAGCTCTCAAAACTGGATACTCTCATAAAAAACAACCTTCCACACAAACTTCCTCGTGGCTGGACTTTACAAAAACTAGACAAGCCATTTACAACACACACTTTGCTTCTCTACAAAAGAAAAAGGACATTAAAGTATCTAAACTACTACGTGCCACAAGAGGCCACAGCAATGGTTCCCTTAACCCACCCAGCAATATTGTCAATCTATCCAACTATACTCTTAGCCCAGCAGAAGAATCTGTCCTATCTCGGGGCCTCTCCTTCTGCCCCTCCACCCCGACGAACATGATACAGTTCTGTGGTGACCTAGAATCCTATTTTCGATGTCTCCGACACAAGGAATATTTCCAACACACCTCTGAACAACATACTAATCCACAGGGACCTTCCTACCAACACTACAAAAAGAAGGATTCTAGGTGGACTCATCCTGAAGGTCGAAACAACAGACTGGACTTCTATATAGAGTGCTTCCGCCAACGTGCACAGGCTGAAATTGTGGAAAAGCAGCATCACTTGCCCGATAACCTCAGCCGTGCAGAACACAATGCCATCCACAGCCTCAGAAACAACTCTGACATCATAATCAAAAAGGCTGACAAAGAAGATGCTGTCGTCATCATGAATAGGTCGGAATATGAACAAGAGGCTGCTAGGCAGCTCCCCAACACCACTTTCTACAAGCCATTACCCTCTGATCCCACTGCGGGTTACCAAAGAAACTACACCATTTGCTCAAGAAACTCCCTGAAAAAGCACAAGAACAAATCCGCACAGACACACCCCTGGAACCCCGACCTGGGGTATTCTATCTGCTACCCAAGATCCATAAACCTGGAAATCCTGGATGCCCCATCATCTCAGGCACTGGCACCCTGACAGCAGGATTGTCTGGCTATGTAGACTCCCTCCTCAGGCCCTATGCTACCAGCACTCCCAGCTATCTTCGAGACACCACTGACTTCCTGAGGAAACTACAATCCATCAGTGATCTTCCTGAAAACACCATCCTGGCCACTATGGATGTAGAAGCCCTTTACACCAACATTCTACACAAAGATGGACTACAAGGCATCAGGAACAGTATCCCCGATAATGTCACGGCAAACCTGGTGGCTGAACTTTGTCCTCACCGATAACTATTTCACATTTGGGGACAATGTATACCTTCAAATCAGTGGCACTGCTATGGGTACTCTCATGGCCCCACAGTATGCCAACATTTTATGGCTGACTTAGAACAACGCTTCCTCAGCTCTCGTCCCCTAATGCCCCTACTCTACTTGCGCTATATTGACGACATCTTCATCATCTGGACCCATGGAAAAGAAGCCCTTGAGGAATTCCACCATGATTTCAACAATTTCCATCCCACCTCAGCCTGGACAGTCCACACAAGAGATCCACTTCCTGGACACTATGGTGCTAATAAGCGATGGTCACATAAACACCACCCTATACCGGAAACCTACTGACCACGATTCCTACCTACATGCCTCCAGCTTTCATCCAGACCACACCACACTATCCATCGTCTACAGCCAAGCTCTACGATACAACCACATTTGCTCCAACCCCTCAGACAGAGACAAACACCTACAAGATCTCTATCAAGCGTTCTTACAACTACAATACCCACCTGCTGAAGTGAAGAAACAAATTGACAAAGCCAGAAGAGTACCCAGAAGTCACCTACTACAGCACAGGCCCAACAAAGAAAATAATAGAATGCCACTAGCCATCACTCTCACAAATCTTGGGAGAAAGGCCAGTCCCTGCCTACAGATAGCCCCCCAACCTGAAGCAAATACTCACCTGCAACCACACACCACACAACAGAACCACAAACCCAGGAACCTATCCTTGCAACGAAGCCCGTTCCCAACTGTGTCCACATATCTATTCAGGGGACACCATCATAGGGCCTAATCACATCAGCCGCACTATCAGAGGCTCGTTCACCTGCACATCTACCTATGTGATATATGCCATCATGTGCCAGCAATGCCCCCTCTGCCATGTACATTGGTCAAACTGGACAGTCTCTACGTAAAAGAATAAATGGACACAAATCAGATGTCAAGAATTATAACATTCATAAACCAGTTGGAGAACACTTCAATCTCTCTGGTCACTCAATTACAGACCTAAAGGTCGCAATATTACAACAAAAAGACTTCAAAAACAGACTCCAACAAGAGACTGCTGAATTGGAATTAATTTGCAAACTGGATACAATTAACTTAGGCTTGAATAAAGACTGGGAGTGGACTGGGAGTGGATTGATTATCACTACAAAAGGTGTCCCCCTCCCCCTCCCCCTCCCCCCTGCTGGTAATAGCTCATCTTAAGTGATCACTCTCCTTACAGTGTGTACGATAACACCAATTTTTTCATGTTCTGTGTGTATATAGAAAAGGAGTACTTGTGGCACCTTAGAGACTAACCAATTTATTTGAGCATAAGCTTTTGTGAGCTACAGCTCACTTCATCGGATGCATACTGTGGAAAATACAGAAGATGTTTTTATACACACAGACCATGAAAAAATGGGTGTTTATCACTACAAAAGGTCTTCTCTCCCCCCACCCCACGCTCCTGCTGGTAATAGCTTATCTAAAGTGATCACTCTCCTTACAATGTGTATGATAATCAAGGTGGGCCATTTCCAGCACAAATCCAGGCTCTCTCCCCCCCCCCCCCCCAAACCCACTCTCCTGTTGGTAATAAAAAGTAACCTATTTTCCCTTGTTTATTCCTTTCACACACACACACACTGTTCCTCAGACGTTCTTGTTAAACCCTGGATTTGTGCTGGAAATGGCCCACCTTGATTATCATACACACTGTAAGGAGAGTGATCACTGTAGATAAGCTATTACCAGCAGGAGAGTGGGGTGGGGGGAGAGAAAACCTTTTGTAGTGATAAACACCCATTTTTTCATGGTCTGTGTGTATAAAAACATCTTCTGTATTTTCCACAGTATGAATCCGATGAAGTGAGCTGTAGCTCACGAAAGCTTATGCTCATATAAATTGGTTAGTCTCTAAGGTGCCACAAGTACTCCTTTTCTTTTTGCGAATACAGACTAACAAGGCTGTTACTCTGAAACCTGTGTGTATATAAATCTCCTCACTGTATTTTCCACTGAATACATCCGATGAAGTGAGCTGTAGCTCACGAAAGCTTATGCTCAAATAATTGGTTAGTCTCTAAGATGCCACTAGTACTCCTTTTCTTTTTAAGGTTTCAGAGTAGCAGCCATGTTAGTCTGTATTCTTTTTAAGGTACTTTAAGAGCACTTAAAAGATGACGTCCCTGCCCTGAAGAGCTAATGATCTACCTCAGACAGACAAAAACAAAATGGAGATAACAAGAGAAAGCCCATATTTTCTGAGTGCACCTAGGTTGATCCCCATATTTTGTAAAGCAACTGCAGAGTCAGACTTTCTGGACACACATACCCACAGCTCAGATTGGAAATTAATAAAAAGTGGTACTTTCCCAAACACTGTCCCCAATCCAAACTCCACCCACACGTGATGCCAAAATGAAAATGCTGCTCACAGTGGATTGTGCGAATCTTCACAGTATGATTATTCCTCTTCTTGTGTGCTGTGACTAGTAAGAAAATAATGTACACCCTAAGATTTTGCTGTTAACAGCCCAGACAGAGGAACTGAAGAAATTCAAGCCTCTCACAGTAGGTCTACACAGCAAAGAAAAACCTGTGGCTGGCTTATGCCAGCCGACTTGGGCTGTAGGGCTGTTTCATTGCTGTGTAGACATACCCTCAGTGCTATAAATTCAGGCTGCCTGTAGACCTCAGTACCACAGCTTACACTTGATATACATTTACAAGGTTACCTTTGAACTTTAAGAACCAAATAAGTCCTTTTAAAAAAAAGAAATGTGCATAAAATAGCAGTCCCCAGGGAATGTGCTAAATTGCCAATGTGCAGCAAACCAGCCCAGTCTACCCTGGCAAATACTGATCATAAGGACCTTTTGGTACCTGTCAAAGTGCAACACACATCTTTATCTTTGTGACAATAGTATCTGTTTGAAATATTGATGGTTATTTCAGCCAGCTCTGAACTACTGCAAGTTCTGTGAGCTTTATATAATATGGTGTTTGAGATTAATGCATTAATCTGAGAACAAATCATACAATCGTAGGATTGGAAGGGACCTCAAGAAGTCATCTAATCCAGTCCCTTGCACCCATGGCAGGACTAAGTATTTCTAGATCATCTCTGACAGGTGTTTGTCTAACTTGCTCTTAAAGAGCTCCAGTGACAGAGATTCCACAACCTCTCTGGGCAATTTATTCCAGTGCTTAACCACCCTGACAGTTAGGAATTTTTTCCTAAGGTCCAACCTAAACCACCCTTGCTGCAATTTAAGCCCACTGCTTCTTGTCCTATCCTCAGAGGTTAAGGAAAACAATTTTTCTCCTTCCTCCATGTAACAATCTTTTATGTACTTGAAAACTGTTATGTCCCCTCTCATTCTTTTCTTCTCCAGACCAAACAAACCCAATTTTTTCAATCTTCCCTCATAGGTCATGTTTTCTAGACCTTTAATTATTTTTGTTGCTCTTCTCTAGACTTTCTCCAATGTGTTCACAGCTTTCCGGAAATGTGCTGCCCAGAACTGGACTCAATACTCCAGTTGAGACCTAGTCAGAGTGGAGTAGAGCGGAAGAATTACTTCTCGTGTCTTACTTACAACAACTCCTACTATAGGGCTGCCAGGCATCCAGTTTTTGAGCATAACACCTGGTTAACAAGGGACCCTGGTGGCTGTGGTCAGCCCGCTAACAGGGCCGCTGAGACTCCAGTCAGCAGCACAGCAGGGCTAACGCAGGCTCCCTGCCTACCCTGGCTCCGCGCAGCTCCCAGAAGTAGCCAGCATGTCCGGCTCCTAGGCACAGTGGTGGCCACAGGGGCTCCTCACACTGCCCCCGCCCTAATTGCCAGCTCCACAGTTCCCATTAGCCAGGAACAGTGGCCAATAGGAACTGCAGGGGCGGCGCCTACAGGGGCGGGCAGTGGACAGAGCCCGCTGGCCCCTCCGCCTAGGAGCCGAACATGCTGGCCGCTTCTGGGAACCACCTGAGGTAAGCGCTGCCCAGCTAGAGCCCACACCCCGAACCCCCTCCCACCCCCAAACCCCATCCTGCACTCAATCTCCCTCCCAGAGCTTGCACCCCAAGCTCCTGCCCCAGCCCCCTCCTGCACCCAAACTCCCTCCTGGAGCCCACACCCCTCGCCTTCTCCTGCATCCCAACCCCCTACCCCAACCCTGAGTCCCCTCCTGCACCCAAACTCCCTCCAAGAGCCTGCACCCCTCACCTCCTCTCACACCCAACCCCCTCCTGCACCCAAACCTCTTGGCCCTAGCCCAGAGCCCGCCTCTTGCACCCCCTCCTGCACCTCTTCCTGCACCAACCTCCTGCCCCAGCCTGGAGCCCCCTCCTGAACCCAAAACCCCTCCCAGAACCCACAGCCCTCACCCCCTTCCACACCCCAACCCCCTGCCCCAGCCCAGAGCCCCCTTCCACACCCCAACCCCAGCCCAGAGCCCCCTCCCACATCCTGAACCCCTCATTTCTGGCTCCACCCCAGAGCCCACAACTCCTCCCACACCCCAAACCCCTGCCCAGTGGAAGTGAGTGAGGGTGGGGGAGAGCAAGTGATGGAGGGAGGGGGGATGGAGTGAGCGGGAGATGGGACCTCAGGGAAGGAGCAGGGCAAAGGTGTTCAGTTTTGTGCGATTAGAAAGTTGGCAACCTTGTCCTGCTAATACATGCCAGAATGATGTCTGCTTTTTCTGACAGTGTTACTCTGTTCAGTCATGTCTGAAAAGCTTTGTTATCCAATGGGTGTGGATAAGAACTTTTGCCTATCAGCCTAATATTCCTTTACTTAGAATAATTATAATCATATAGTGCTTTTCATACCAAAAGCAATTCATAAAAAATAGAGAAAGCGCCATCAGAAATACAGCATGCTGAACACAGTGTCAGCCTGTATTCCAGGATCACCAGTTCCACAATCTATTAGCAGCCCGTCCACACAGTGGACAAATTTCTGCCTCGAGAGGCACACCCCAGTTCATAATTAGATTCTATTTCAGCAAAATATTTAAACACATGCTTAAATCTATCCCTGTTCAGCAAAGGGATGACTATATTGGCATGTACTGATGAAACACAGCCAAAAAAAAGAGGAATAAGACTGACCCTGATACAGGGTATGAAATCAGACCAGCATCTTATTTTAGTGGATAGGTGAATTATTTGTATGGGAAACACCATCTTTGTTTAACAAAAGACAGCAGTGATTTATTCTATAATAGCTACGGTCAATTATTAAGTAAAGGAGAAATTTTCTAAAGCACAAAGTGCAGTTGTGGATCCCTAACCCTTTGAAAAATCTTCCCGCAACACAAAATCTATTAATTATTTTTCTCAACTGTTTTTAGAACCATCTGTCACTATTTCACCACACCCATAACTGTGAATTGGGCTAGGGTCTCTATTACTACTACCTTGCAAATAGTCTTGCCAATCTAATGATATAGGGCCCAATGCTGAAAATATTTACTCAGGTAAGTAATGCTTATTCAGTCAGCTAGTCCCATTAACTTCAATGGGACTACTTCATTGAATAACAACTACTCATAAAAATAAGGGTTTGCAGGATCAGGCTCACAGTTTGACACAGAAGGTGCAGCTCAGGATATGAAAACATAAATGAAACCAGGAGAGTTTCAGAGTGCTCATAAGCAAAGCTGTTATTTATTCCATCTTTTGGGGGAGATTTAACACTGGCTTAATATTTCAGCTGTTTGTAAACTAAGGGTTTTTTCCCCCTTCATGGAAAATGTTTAGTTTTTGGTGAAAAATAGAAAACCCAAGTCAGAAATACTGCTGTAGTGCCTCATGGGAGGCGTAGCTCAGGTGCCTTATGCTCCCATTTGTTTCCAAAGGACAGGCTCTCTAGTCAATTACATCTCCCATGATGTTCCAGTCTCCCCTCTTGGTGAGGGGTGGGTTAAAAAAGGCAGTTGCATAGCCATTGTGCATTAAAGGAGACAGAATCCAGCTTGGAGGCCAGCCCATCTCATGCTGACCATGCTCCCTCCCCAGCCCCTATGCTGGACTAAGGGGGATGCACCAGCTATGATGGCTCTATGCTCTCTGAGGATTCCCCTATGCCAGGTGGATTTCCAGCTAGGGAGCTACAAGCAGTTTTTGCCCTCGTCACATCACTTGAGTAGTGCAAAAGGAGGAGAGTGGGGCCAAGAATCTGGCCCATAATATTTATACATTTCTTATATTAATAAAACACAGTCCTTACTCTCATAAAAGCTCTGAAAATCTTGCTTTTTTGCAAAGCATTCATTCATATTCTGAATTGTTATCTCCGGGGGCTCAAATATTGTCATCACACTGCTCAGAGGGCAGAGTCCTTCTTGGTTAATTATTCAGGTTTATTATTCAGAAAAATCTTCTTTAAAAAATAGTTAGGATTTTGTTTGGTTTTAAATGTGGGTGTCAGTAGTGATGGAGCATGCCAAACTGACAACCTTGGAAATCAAATTCCCCATGTAGCCACAAAAGGGGCAGCTGCAGCACAACCTTCCTATGCTGTCTACCCTGACCTGCAGGGGCCACCTCTATGGCACAAGAGTAGTTCTACTGACGTGTCCATACAACCCAGGGGCCTCTCTGCTGAAAACGTGACCAATGCAGGCAGATTGTGCCAATAGTTGGTAGTGTTTTCTGTGATGTGAACGGCACTAGAAGCTGGACTGAGACCTCCTAAACTCATTTAACATAAGCCACAGAACATGCATCACACTGTAAAGACTTTCAAACTCTATTAACCTGGCCTGAGGTTAAATCAATGAGCAAGAGAAAGAAAGACACTATCATTTAGCTATTCAGTCCCCCAACTACTTGTATCTTATTATTCTTTTAAATTAGAGGTGGTGTTTAGAAAATCTTTTATATTTTACTTTAGTTTTGATCTAATATGGCTGCCCAACTACTGCAGTTTGCTAGGTTCTCTCTCAGATATTAGTCATTTACTTACGGGCAAATAAGAACCTCACAACATAAAATTATTTTAAAAAGTTAATGGTACAAATCCAAGTGAAAGCCAGAGAGGTCTCCAAGTGCATTTTAATAACTGAACCAGCAGAGCAGATGGAGCATTCTCTAACTCCATTCCCAGCACAGAACTTTACACACAGTAGCCAAGACAGACATTTGTGTCTGGTGATACCATCTGTGTCTGCAAAACCACAATCACTGTCATTAGAGTGCTTTCTGTTTGTAAGGATCATTCTAATGGTGGGTATAGCATACAGCAAGCTCCCAGTATTACGACCACACTTAAGGACAGGACCAGAGTGGAACAGTCCCATTTCTAGACTCCAGAAGTCAGGAATGCACAGGATAAACACCAGTGTTTTTCTAAAATTAAGGAGCAGCATCACGCAGATACCAGCACTGACATGGATTGTTCAGTCCTCATCATCTTGCATCTCAACTACTGTAATCCATTCCTGTATGGTCCTGATGCCAGTCACACTGACCCCCATCATGCCCCTTCAAAAAGCTGCTGCTAGTTTGTCACTGCAATTACATCACTTCCACCTTTGTGACCCTCCATAGGCTTCCCGTCTGCATCTCCACCCTGTTTGTCTGTTTTGTCTGTCTGCTGCATCATGTCTGGCATGTAGACGGAGACTCTCCTGGGCACAGACTGTCTTTTTTTATTTCTTATCTGTACAGTCTCAATGGAGCCCTGAACCTTGATTGGATTCTTAGCCACTACTATAATACAAATAAATGTAAGGGTGGCATGGTCTAATGGCTAGAGTAGGAGACCGGGAGACAGAGTGCCTGGATTTTATTTGATCATCTGCCACTCACTCACTGCGTGACCTTAGTCAAGTCCCTTGAAGTTAGAAACCAAATTCATATTTAGCCTGTTTCATTTTATTAAAGTGCAGAGCACCTTCAACTCCCACCAAAGTCAATGAGAATTGAGGGTGCTAAGCACCTCGCAGGATTAGGCTTGTGCAGAATGCTTGGATAAGAACCTTTCCTAGCCCTTGGGCTTTCACCTTCCCAAGTGTTTAATGTTACTACGTAGTGAAATAAATGCTGCACTTCACTTTTTAACTGTACATCCTTATTGTATGTTAATTACCATCTGGTAACTCAGAACAAACTGGCTTTCACTTTGAAAATATGCTAGTTACTATGAGAAATTTGGGCACATTCAATAGAGGAGAGTGCAATAAACATTGTGGTAAGCAGTGGAATACACAAAGAATGAAACTCCATTGGTACAGAAGTAAAACTGGAGTCAGAGGTAGCAAAAATAGGAGTTCAGAGAAAGATGATGAAAATGTTCAGAGACAGAAAAAGAATATGAAGAGTCTGAAAACAGTGAGATTGTTTAGCTTAGAGATGAGACATATAAAAATGAACATGACAGATGTGTATAACATGAATGAGTATATAGAGAAGATATGAGCACCTGATCCTATTTACCCACTCATAATACCAGAACAAGTGAAAGGCAGTTTATATTTAAAACAGATAGAAGAAAATATTTAAATTTTAAAAAACATAATTAAGCAGTGAAACGAATTATGACTAGATATCATTGAGGTCAAGAGGTTAGTAGGATTTTAAAAAAAGCACTGGAAATTTATATGAATAATGAGACCATCCACACTTATACTACGTAGGATAAAACTTGGGGATACGTTCTCTTAGGTCTCACAGCATAAAACAACTCTTCCTAACCCCTGTCAGTTAGGACTGATAAAGTAAGTTTCTATTTCATAAAGGCCTGATCCAGAGTCCTTCGAAGTCAATAGAAAGAACCCCACTAACTATAAAGGGCTTTGGATCAGGCCCTAATTGTCCAGTATGGAATTCTAGCATGGAAGCATCTGGTACAGAGTCAGTGGTAGAGACAGGGTACCATATGAGATAGATCTGTGTTCTGACCTGCATGGGAATTCTTATATTCCAAAGAAAATTCTCCCATGCAACTTTCTGATGAAAGATTTTAAAATTTAATTTAAGGGGGGAAACGTATTAAGCATTTTCCCCATAGAAAACAATCCCCCAGTCTTGATACAGAACCCAACAGTAATGTTCTTATTTCTGGCAGCTGAAATCACACATACTTCAGCAATTATTTTGCAGCCAACACAACAAAAACCAAAATAATTCTTAACAGCATTTAAGTGATAAAATAAATCAAATAATAGCAAAACCAAATTGTTCCTGAATATAGATTCCAAGGTTCATAGATATTTACTGTGATTCTCTTTAGCTATTTCTGGCATTAGAAATAATCACAAGAACCTGGATGGAAAGGTTTGATTGTACTCATTTGAATTGAAATAAATAGCTCCTCAAATCAAGAAGACACGATTAGTGAAAACTTCACACAGGTAAGAGAAAGTTGATTCACCACCAAATAACGATTGCATAATATCAAACGAAGTTCATTAACCCTAAGATCCCTGGATTTTTCAGGATGCCAACAAAATGAGTGCTGTGGCAGATATGTACATACGTCTTCAGCACCCGAAGGATACCTGCAGACTTGTGTTATTATATAAAGAGCATTTACAGAATGTCTTCTATCTTCAAAGCACTTTGCAAACATTAATTTATTCCTCTGCAAGGTAGGTAAATATTATTCTGATTTTACAAATGGGGAAACAGAGGTAGAGAGAAGGTAACACCAAAGATTGGGATTTTCAAAGCAGTCTATGGGATTTAGCCACTTTTCCAATTTAAAACATTTTAAATGGGAAAAGTATCTAAATTCCTTACACTATTTTGAAAATCTCAATCACAGTTTTCAAACTTGAGTGCCTAAAGTTAGCAACTGAAATACATCAAACGTGAGTCTCCTCTGCTTGGCACATTTGAAAATTGGGACGTTTAATTAAATGCTTAAATGAGATTTTAGTTGCCTAACTTTAGGCACTACAGTTTAGAATTTGGTCCTAAGTGATTTGCAAAACCTCATGGATTGGTTTAATAGCAGAGCTGGGATTAGAACTCAGTAATTCTTGGCTGTCAGTAGCATGTTTTACATAGTGCAGAAGTTTGTCCAATAAAAGATATTACCTCACCCACTTTGTCTCTTTAGTACCACGTTTAACATTTAGAACATGCCTCTAAAACAGAAATAGGCAGCCAATACAAAACCTACTTTAAAAGTTCAGCACTACGTAATATTCATTCACTCGAAGGGTCACTAGCTGTTTCTGTTATTAACACTAGCCTATGTCTCACTTAGCATATTAAATCCTATGAAATTTGCCATGTGTGTTTTCAGGCCCCAAATCTTTTTTTCCCCACCATTACATGAAAAACAGTTTCAAGGGAAACATCCAAACTGGGGTAAACTATCAAATACTGGAGTGAAAGCTTCATTCCAGTCACTCATCAGAGATTTCCTTAATTTTTCTCTATTTTGGCTAGTTACCACACACCCCAGCTCCTCTCTTCTTAGTGACATCATGATAAGAGGCAGTGATGCCGTAAGTTTATCCACATAATAGGTATAAGACAGGCAGAGACAGTGCAAGTTTCTCTCATACTACCTCTCAAATATGCCTCAATTAGGACCTCTGAAGTGAGAAAGTTCAGTCTCTGTAGCCTATTATATCTTTGGCTTCTCTGTTGAGAATGCCAGCAAGAAAGTCAATTAGCACCAACTAAAGTGATGGAGTTTTCAATGGGGACACCTACCCATTAGGAAATGGACTGAGATGCACAAGCTCATTTCACCAAACAGTCCTCAGTCTGTTACAACTTTTGGCCATTAATCACCTGGGATGGTTTTGAACCATCAGCCTAGAGGTGAAAGGCTCAATTCTTCCCTCTGACCTTTTTGCTGTCCTAAGAAGTGATTTATTACAACAATTCTTTTACCAACAAGATCCAGTATTCCAGATCAGAGCTAGCCTGCCATTCTCAGGGCAGGGCACGACAAGTGGCTATTCTCGTCTAAAATATTAAAGAAAAAATTCAAGGTTTTTAAAATATTTATTATTTGCATTTAGTGAATCCCAAAAACTTTACATTGAGCATTTGATGTAGTATTTTAGAATGAAAGACAGAATGTATCCACAGTTATAAAACCAATGACAAGCCATAAGAACATGAGAGATCCATTATAAAGTTCCCAAATACAAAATACAAAATCTCCTTCAAAGCTGTAGAAGACCACTAATACTACACAGATCAAGCAGGTTAGTCAAGCTGGCATCCATCCTTGCTCACTGAACAAATCAATACTTCCTCAGCTACCAGCATGTGAGTTCAAACAGGAATTAACGAGGGAGGTCAAGATTAGAATTTTTTAGAAACTAGAAGAAACTTACTTTTTCACTTTTGGATACTTCATCTCCGAAATAGCATTCGTGGCATCGGTCTGCCTCTCCTTCAAATGCTGCGGCCACATATTATCCACCCAATCGACTAAGTCCACCTAAAATCCCCACCAGAACCAATGGTTAGTCAGTAAACATGTGGTGGGATGTACTCCCAGCAGTCAAAGCTGGAACAGTGATTGGCAACAATGGCAGATTGGCAGTTTGCATATGCTCAGAGATGGTGAAATCTTCCTTAATAAAACTCACTGTTTCAATCAGAAACCCAAACCTGTGAGGGGTTGAGCACTCTAACTCCCCACTAAATCCTACAAACATTCAAATCAAAGAGAGTTATGCCACTGAATTCAAGGGGCACAGATTCTGACTCAATGGCACTTGAGTGCACTTCTGGGATTGGACCATTGCTGGTGTGGGATCACCACAGTGCCAGTATTCAATTGCATATGTGTAGATTGTATCCCAGAAATTGTGATCATGCACATCAAAACCACAATTTTAAAAAATTGAATTATTCTGATATTGTATGTTTTCAAGGAACATTACCCTGGTGATCTGGCCAAATTCCACCATGAGTAATTACATTACTGCCTACCTAACATTTCCTTGGATAACACTTGGATACAGAATTCTTCAAAGTCCTTGTCTCAAGGCCAAATATTTTCAAAAGTGTGGGCAAGAGCAAATACTGGGAGCTGAGCAAAACAGAGTGAGAGAGAACTGGATAGAGATGAAGGGAAGGATATGGAGAGTGGAGATAGCTTCGTGGACTACTGAAATAACTGTTGCTTTGGGTGTCATAGGGAATGGGATCAAATCCCAGCATGGCATGTGAAGCAGGGATAAATCTCTGGTTCATTGTTTTCTGACCTGTGTTATGCAGAAGGTCAGACTAGATAATCGTAATGGCCCATTGGACCTTAACCTCTATTAAATGGGTGAGGCACACAAACCAGGTTTCGAAAAAGGGAGGGCAAAAGAGGGTCAAACACAAGACAGAGGTTGTAGTACAGCATTTGGCCTCAGTGGAGCAAAAGACAACTCAAGGAAAGGAGGCAATATGTAAAAGAATTTCAAACTCAGAAGTGTCATTCTTACCATCCTAAGAAGATCAGTAAGCCTCAGAGGACTTTACAAGACCTAACTGAGGCACAGGTCACAAAAATGATACAGGTTCACCTCTGAAGCCATCCAGCAACTTTGTAATGAGCTGCTGTAATGGGAGCTAGAGAGGCCAACCCAGAGGAGCCATCTCCTCTCAATCCCAGTAGAGGTCAGTGCTGTACCCAGCATCCTTACTTGTGCGTCCTTTCAAAGGACCTTCAAGGATGCTACTGGTATCAGCCAGTCCCCTGCCTCTGTGTCCCTAGAGGACTTCCAGAATGGTATGATCTGCAGGATCAGCTTCCCAATAGAGAGGCAGACCCAACACCCAATTTTGCAAGAATTTTATGTGCTAGTGAACTTCCCATCTCTACCAGGTATTGTAGATAGCATACCCAACCCTCAGAGGGAGCCAATGGGAGATAATTCAGCCCACAGAAATAGCAAACATACCAATTCCATGAATACCATGGCCATATGTGACACAGAACTGGTGTTCACAGGTAGTGGCTAGATAGCTGAGATCCTCATAAAATTCCTGCATCCGGATATTGCTATCCATGGCATTCACCTGATTTGCAATCTGAACCCACAGCCTCTGTTTTATGTGGGCAGAGAGCATGCTGGAGCACAAACATAACCCTCAACCTCCAGGGAATTAATTCTATAACGATGGTGTCAATTAGGGCATGCGTACACAGCATTTTGGAGTGACCCTCTCAGACCGGAGTGACAAACTTGGGTTAGGAGGGTTCATGCCAATGCTCTAAAAATAACTGTATAAATAGTGCTCTGAAATTGCAGCTTGGACCAGAGTGCGGACTCTGAAGCCCACCCCTCCCTAGGCTTCAGTCCTGCTGTCAATAACAACAGCAACCTGATTGGGTAAAGACAGATGTTCTAAGTACTGGAGTTGATGGAAGTTGCAGCTATTTGAGCTAGGCCTGTCGATTAATCGCAGTTAACTCACACAATTAACTAAAAAAAATTAATTGCGATTAAAAAAATTAATCGTGACTAATCTCAGTTTTAATCGCACTGTTAAACAATAGAATACCAACTGAAATTTATTAAATATTTTGCATGTTTTTCTACATGTTCATATATATTGTATTCTGTGTTGTAATTGAAATCAAAGTATACTATTTTATTACAAATATTTGCACTGTAAAAATGATAAACAAAAGAAATACTATTTTTCAATTCACCTCATACAAGTACTGTAGTGCAATCTCTTTGTCGTGAAAGTGCAACTTGCAAATGTAGATTTTTTTTTTTGTTACCTAACTGCACTTTACAATGTTCCCTGACTTTACAATGTCACCTGAAAGTGAGAATAGGTATTTGCATGGTACTTTCGTAGCCAGATTGCAAGGTACTTACGTGCCAGATATGCTAAATATTCGTATACCCCTTCATGCATCGGTCATCATTCCAAAGGACATGCTTCCACGCTGATGACGCTCGTTAAAAAAATAATGCGTTAATTAAATTTGTGACTGAACTCCTTGGGGGAGAATCATATGTTCCCTGCTCTGTTTCACCCGCCATGTAATTCATGTTATAGCAGTCTCGGATGATGACCCAGCACATGTTGTTCATTTTGAGAACACTTTCACTGCAGATTTGACAAAACACAAAGAAGGTACCAACATGCGATTTCTAAAGATAGTTAAAGCAGGCGACCCAAGGTTTAAGAACCTGAAGTGCCTTCCAAAATCTGAGAGGGATGAAGTGTGGAGTATGCTTTCAGAAGTCTTAAAAGAGCAACACTCCGATGCGGAAACTACAGAACCCAACCACCAAAAAAGAAAATCAACCTTTTGCTGGTGGCTTCTGACTCAGATAATGAAAATGAACATGCATCAGTCTGCACAGCTTTGGATTGTTATCGAGCAGAACCCATCATCAGCATGGATGCACGTCTCCTGGAATGGTGGTTGAAGCATGAAGGGACATAAGAATCTTTAGCGCATCTGGCACATAAATATCTTGCAACACCAGCTACAACAGTGCCAGGAGAACGCTTGTTCTCTCTTTCAGGTGATATTGTACACAAGAAGCGGCAAGCATTATCTCCTGCAAATGTAAACAAACTTGTTTGTCTGAGCGACTGACTGAACAAGAGGTAGGACTGAGTGGACTTGCAGGCTCTAAAATTTTACATTTTTTTTTAATGCAGTTTGTTTTTTTTACATAATTCTACATTTGCAAGTTCAGCTTTCATGATAAAGAGATTGCACTACAGTACTTGTATTAGGTGAATTGAAAAATACTATTTCTTTTGTTTTCTTACACTGCAAATTCTTGTAATCAAAAATAAAGTGAGCATGGTATACTTTGTATTCTGTGTTGTAATTGAAATCAATATATTTGAAAATGTAGAAAACATCCAAAAATATTTAAATAAATTATATTCTATTTTTGTTTAACAGTACAATTAATCGCAATTCATTTTTTTAAATCACTTGACAGCCCTAATTTGAGCATCTTCCTAGATCAGGCCCCGTGTAAGGGATGTGGGATTTGTGTCCTATGTACACAGAGAGTGCGATTCTGTAAAGCAGCTGCGTGATTGTGAAGAGGCTAAAAATAAACAACAAAATAACAGGACCCCTTACCACATTGGGGCGCTTGACAATGTTCTCCAGCTTTGTGTGACTAAACTCCAGGCTGATGACATTGTAGAGCTTCTCACGTTCAGCCTCTGGTGTTTCATAGTATCTCACAAACTGAGACATGCTCATCTCAATTCCCTTTTGCGTGTTCACATCCATCACATCCACAATCCGACGGCTTCCTGCAAACACACAGAACACTTTAAAAACATTTATTTTTGTTTTATTTTGAATTCATAAGTCCAGGGCAATCACAATTGGAGGCTCCTGGGGAATCCCAGTGTAACTCTGGCAACAGGCGAGGGGAACCCAAATCTTCCCACCCTCTGGTCTTACACAGCACAAACTGAGACAGCAGAGAGGAAGGGCACCAGCCTGGGACTTGGAATACCAGATTTCAAGTCCCTGCTCCACCACAGACTTTCTGTGTGATTTTGGACAAGTAATTTAGTTTTTCTGTGGCTAAGTTCCCCATCTGTAAATTGGGGACAATATTACTTCCCTACCTCACATAGGTTGTTGTGAGGAAAAATACATCAACAATTGTGAGGAGCTGAGATACTATGGTAATGGGGGCCACATAAGTAGCTAAGATAGATAGATAGTCCTCTACATTTCTAAACATCCAAGATGCCTTTACTACACTGTGGTCAAAATTGTCCACAAAGAGAAAAATGCCATGTATGAGCCTGACCCTGTGAGGTACTGAGCATCACCTCTGGGATTCTGAATGCTCTGAAAAATTCCTACTTGACCTCCCAGGGGGCGCACTAAGCACTTTGGGTCTTCTGTTTGGCTCACTGGATACAAGCTTATTTTCAGCTCCTCAAGTGGCATATGCACAAGTCCCATTAGCTCCAGAATGCTGAACAGCAGTTTCAGCAGTCTTCGGTTTCATACAGTCCTCTTTGGCCACTAGGAGGTTTCATCTCTCCCAAAAGTTATAAGAGTCTAATTAGCAGCTCATTTGTCTTTGAGAGAAAGCGAACTCAAGAGAGACATGCCTCATTTCCAAGAAAGAAGGATTTCAAAAAATAAACTCATCCCTTTCCAAAAAACACCCTCCAATACAGTTTCCATACCTGAAGAAATAATTCTAAATAAAATGCATTAAAACTAAATGGAAGGTTTGCAAATGCCATCAGAGAAACTCATTAATAACTACAGCACCAGGCCCACTGTGTGCTTGGGAGCAATATTTCAGCAAGAATGACAGTTTTGACCGTATGACTTTATTAAAAACATCCTTTGGCACTGATACCACTGACAGACATGATCATGATTCTGGAAAGGAACCCAAGTCCATAAAGTTTCATAGCCAAAGAGAAAGATGTATAGCATGTATATCTGGGTCAGTCCCAGTAGCCCTGCAGTTAGCGCTCTTTGCCAGCATGTTGAGTGACCAAGATTCAACTCCTCGGTCTGGTCTCAGGAATCCAAGTTCTAGTGTTACTGCCCTTTGGGGGAGCAGGGGGGAAGTTAGTGTCATTTAGTCTCTATCATGTGAATAAATGTGTAAATTATTTAATATTTCCATATTTAAAATAATTTGCATATAATCAAATTTCACTTTAAAAAAAATTAGTGTGGCTTTAGTGCTAGTGAAGGTGTAGACAAGCACATCTAGCAGCTCTCCACTGTTGTGTGCAACTGTCAAGCTGATCATGCCAACTACATCCTCCATATGCACTCTGACTAAAAGTAGACATAAGATATTGGATGTCCCAGGCCTGTGGGGAGAAAAGGCTGAGCAAGCACAGCTACGGACATCTATGAGCAGATTGCATGGAGGATGCAGGAGAAGAGGTATGACATGGACCAGTGGCAGTGCCGCATGAAAGTGAAGGAACTGCATCAGGCGTATCAGAAGGCCAGGGAGGCCAAAAGTTAATCCAGTACCAAGCCGCAGACCTATTGCTTTTACAAAGATCTGCATGACATACTTGGTGGAGACCCCACAACCACCTTGCAAACCAGAATGGATGCATCCAAGGATCCTGAGCCAAAAGTCCCTGGCATGAACAGCAAGGAGAAGGAGGTAGTGGAGAATGGGGGACATGCAATGTTTCTAACTATGCCATGAGCTAGGACCCATTTGAGATTCCACCAGAGTCCAGTCAATTCCAGCAGTTGAGCATGGGTAAGCCCAATGCAGGGGAAGGAACCTCAGGTAAGTGTGTAATTGTACTTCCCATTACAATGACGTACTGATGGCAATCCCAACTGAAGAGGACACAGCTATCAACTTTTAATTAATTTACTTGAACTAGAAGAGGTAGCAGTACAACAAAGAGAGGTAACGTTGTTTGCTTTCCACCTCCCCATAGAGTTAGACAAGGGGGATCATGTGGAGCAATTTGTTTTTGTACAAAGGGATGTCCATTGAATCCTCCTGAGAGATCTCTATGAAACTCTTGCAGAGGTACTCTGCAGTCCTCTCCCAAAGGTTTTTAGGGATGGTAGCCTTATTTCTTCCTCCATGCTAGGACTCTTTCCCACACCAGTCAGCATTAACTTCAGCAGGTGTCATTGCAGTAAACAGGCTAGCAACACATGGGCCCAGGCAGCTTTGGGACACCAGCAGCAGCAGCGCCTTTGTTACGCCTCAGGAGTGAGATATCAGCTAAAATCACCACTGCCTATGAAAATGGTGCCATTATTCAGTGCCATTGCCCTATACGCATAGTTTCATGCAACCAAGCAATTCCCTCCTCCTTTCTCTCACCACTGGTAGACGACACTCACCCTGGCTGATGCTGTGACTGGCACAAGCATTCCGAAGCAGAAGTGTCAATAAGCATGTCTTGTTTAAAACTTTAGGGGAGCAAGGGAAGGGAGTTCTGAATCTTAACTTTCACTTTCCATTGTGACTGTATTGACAATGTGACTATATTGACCTCTGGGTGTTTTATCTGCAGCTGCTGCAGCCTTGAGGAGTTCCCCCTCCACACCCATGGAGCACCTGAGCCAAATAAGGAGGAGAAAAAAAGATGACTTGGAACGACACGTTCAGTTGGATCTTGCAAGCATCAGACTATGAGCAAGGGGCCTGGAGAATGAACACTGCAGACAGCCTGGAGAAGGAAAGAGCAAACAGGAGAAAGGCCCAGGAGTCCCAGCAGGAAAAGAGGAAGATACAACAGACGGTAATGTAGCTTCTCCAGCAGCAACATAGAAGCTGCAAACTCTTGTGAACCTATAGGGTCAACAATCTTGGGCTTGTCTACTTTTCCAGTTCATGGAGAACTCAATTACAGCACCTCCCTACACCACCCTCAACATTCCACATCCCTGCCCCTGCTGCCACTCCACTCCAGGTGACATTATAGACAACCACAGCTTCACATACACTGACTTGGTGGAAGCTACAGTTGCTATATATGTGGGTAAAATGAATATGAATGTTCTTTCCCCTTGTTAGGTTCTGTTCCATTAATGTTTTAAGTTTTTTAATCTATTAAATTTTAACTTGCACAGATTTTTCTTTTCAATGGTTTTGTTACTGAATAAAATTCTATTATTTGGAAAATAATTCATCTTTATTAGTTCACAACATATGCTACAAAGTGCCTAGCAGTTCTGAAAGCACCCACTTACTTGTTACTGTACAGTCTGACACAACTCACAGTATCAGTGGCAAACCCAGTGTAATATTTATAAACGTAGAGCAAGCACTGCAGAATAGATGCATTGACAGTGTTACAGTCATACATGTACACCAAGCAACACACAATTCCTAATAGGCCCCAAAACAGCAGGGCCAGGTAGAGCATGGTACACCACAATACATTTCTGTGACTCACTGTTAAAGTGCTCTTTCAAAGCCTCCCTGAGCTGCATAGCTCTGTGTTGAGCAATTCTAATAACCCTTGTGTCTGCCTGTTCGTGCAGACAGCTGCTCCAGGTCTACCCTGGCAGCAACTTTTCCCCTTTTGCTTCACAGATATTATGTAGCACACAGCTGGCAGCTATAACCATTGGGATATTTTTTCACTGAGATCCAATCTTGTGAGTAAAAAATGCCAGGGTCCCTTTAATCTACTACAAGCACATTCTACACCTGCTGAGCCAGTAGCTGAATCTTTCCTTGGTGCTGTCGAGATCGCTGGCATATGGCTTCATGAGCCAGAAGAGCAAGGGGTAGACTGGGTACCCCAGAATCACTATTGGCATTTCAACATCACCAATGGTAATTCACCAGTCGGGAAAGAAAGTACCTGCTTGCAGCTTTCTGAACAGTCCCGTGTTTTTAAAGATGTGAGCATCATGCACCTTCCCTGACCAGCCAACACTGATGTCAGTGAAGCATCCCCGGTGACCCACCAAAGCTTGCATAATCATAGAAAAATAGATCTTTCTCTTGAGGTACTCTGTAACAAAGAACAATGGTGACAAAATAGGACATGCATGTCATCTACTGCTCCACCACAGTTCGGGAACCCCACTGCTGCAAATCCATCCATTATGTCCTGCACGTTGCTGAAGGTCACAGTCCTGCACAGCACAAGAAGATTATGGCCCTGCATACTTGCATGACAACAGCTCCCACACTGGATATTCCAACTCCAAAATGGTTTCCCAGTGACCAGTAGCAATCCAGCATTGCAAGTTTCCACCTTGCAATCGCCACTCACTTCTCCACACTGTTAGCACAGCTCTCATTTTGGGGTCCCGGTGTTGAGGGCTGGGGAAAGCCTGGCATACAGATCCAGGAATGTGGCCTTGCACATCCGAAAGTTTTGTAACCACTGCTCGTCATCCCAAGCCTGTATTACAATACGTTCCCATCAGTCAGTGCACATTTCTTGGGCCCAGAAGCAGCACTCCATCATCTGCAGCTGATCCATGAATGCCACCAACAATCTTGAATTAGTTCTCGGTATATTCCATAGCAATCCATCCTCCAAGAAATCATCATATTCCCCACTGATTCGGTTTTTCTTGCAGCTCTGCAAATACCAGAGAATCGTGCGTCCTGTGCTTGCAATGCTTATGACACTAGTGCAGAGCTCTGCAGGTTCCATGCTTCTGTCAGAGATGGTGGACAGTAAGGAGAGAGGTGTGGGTTTGTGGGATTTTTTAAAAAGGCATGAAAATTATGGGATATACATGACATTAAGAGATGGAGAAAGTTGCCCTCTGCGAAGCTGAACCCTTGCTCCCAGTCACCCCTGCATGATTCATTTCTGCCCACGATGAATTGACAAAACTTCCCAAAAGACAGCACGCTGGACAGTGGCGGGTTGCACACAGGGATGCCTAACCTCGGTATACCTTGCTGTGCATTGACACAAGCGCTCCTGGTAAGTATGCGCAGTAGCAACTCAAGGACCCAAGCGTGCATGAGCACAAGCAACACACTAACTGCGGCAGCTTTATGCCGAAGTAACTTGCATTGGCCAAAGTCTGTAGTGTAGACATGGCCCGAGACACAGGACCTTGAACTGGGGAGTCAGAGAAGCTAGGCCTGCCTAGGTCACCATCGAAGGATGGTAGGGCTTTAGATAACATACACATGCATGTAGACTGTTTATTATTTAAAAATCCTTTTTTTCCTCTTATGCATTGATCCTACTTTACAAGAAACAATAATTTTGTTTTAAGAAGACTGTCTGGTTCTGTGCACCACTGGTCACAGGCTCCTGAAAGAAAGGACTGCAGGTGCCCAGACTCAGTCAGACCTGCAGAGTAAGAACTGTTGATATAAAGGATGCTGTCGCCCAGGGCCCACCCTAAGAGTGGGAGAACTGTGGAATTCCCCACCAGGATCAGTAAAGGCACAAGGCCCAAGGGTGCACTGAGAGAGCAGAAATGGTACAAAGGTGCAACTAGCCCTGCAACGGTGACAGCAGGTCAATGTGTTATAACAACTTAATGCAATTGTCTTCTTGATCATTCTTCCCTTTTCTTAGCCCACTCCCCTGCACTCTTACCTCATAGACTTTAAGGCCAGAAGGAACCATCATGATCATCTAGTCTGACCTCCTGCACATCACAGGCCACACAATCTCACCCACCCACTCCAGTCATAGGCCTATAACCTCTGGCTGAGTTACTGAAGTCCTCAAATATTGATTTAAAGACTTCAAGTTAGAGAATCCACTATTCACCCTAGTTCAAACTAGCAAGTGACCCATGCCCCCATTCTGCAGAGGAGACAAAAAAAAAAAAAAAAACAACCACCACCACCCAATAAAACACCAGGGTTTCTGCCAATCTGATCTGGGGGATAATGCCTTCGTGATGCCAAATATGGCAGTCAGTCAGACTTCGAGCATGTGGGCAAGATCCACCAGCCAGACACCTGGGAAAGAATTATCTATAATAGTAAGAATTATCTATAATAGTAACTCAGAGCCTTCTACGCATAGTGTCCCATCTCTGGCTGTTGGAGATATTTGCAACGAGCAGTCCCAGATGGGCCATATGCCATTGTAGGCAATCTCATCATACCATCCCCTCCATAAATTTACCAAGCTCAGTCTTGAAACAAGTTAGGATGTTCAAACAAAAACCTAAAACAAGTTTGCCCCCACTGCTCCCCTTGAAAGGTTGTTCCAGAACTTCACTCTTCTGATGGTTAGAAACCTTTGTCTAATCTGATACCCAAACTTGTTGATGTCCAGTATTATATCCATTTGTTCTTGTGCTAATACTGGCCCCTAACTTAAACAACTTCTCCCTCCCTGGAGTCTATCCCTCTAATATATTTATGGAAATAAATTGTATCTCCCCTCTGCCTTTGCTTTGTTAGACTAAACAAGCCATGCTACTTAGATCTCCTCTAGTAAGGTAGGTTTTCCATTCTTCTGATCATCCTAGAAGCCTCCCTCTGCACTTGTTCCAGTGTGAATGCATCTTTCTTAAACACAGGAGACCAAAACTGCACACAGTATTCCAAATCAGGTCTCACCAGTGCCTTGTACAATGGTAACAACACATCCCTATCTCTATTGGCAATATCTTGTCTGATGCATCCTAGGATTGCATTAGCCTCTCCCATGGCCACGTCAGGTTGGTGGCTCATTGACCAACACACCCAGGTCTTTCTCCTTCTTTGTTGTTTTTAACTGGTAAGTCCCCAGCTTATAGCAAAAATTCTTGTTAGTTGCACTGTGCACTATCAAATTTCATCCCAATTCTATTACTCCAGTTTCCAAGGTTTTCCAGATCTTCTTGTATGATATTCTTAAGGGAAGGCATGTTCCTCCTCTCTATTGCAATAACTCCCAACTTTGTGTCATACACAAATTTTATTAAGCCCTCCCACTTTTTGTGCCAAGGTAATTAAAGAAAATGTTAAATAAGATTGGTCCTAAGACTGATCCTTGAGGAATTCCACTAATAACCTCCCTCCAACCTGAGAGTTTACCTTTCAGCTTGACCTGTTGTAATCTTTCCTTTAACCTCCTCTTTGATTCATCCTAACTTAGATTGTAAGCTCCTTTAGCGCAGGAACTCTTGTTATCTGCATTGTGCAGTGCGATGTACATCCATGGTGCAATATAACAACCATGAAAAGTGGTGTATGTGAATGCAATGTTCATGCACATACTATTGGCAGGCACTATTTGGCGCACAAAATTTGAACATTTCCAACTGATGATATTTCATTGTAATTTGTGTTATATTACAAGGATGCAAAATTTAAGGAGACTAATCTTTACATTCAGACTCTTGTCCAACTCACTAACAAGCTGATGTTCTCTTCACAGGCTCATTACAAGTAGGCTGGGAACACAGTTAAAATAATACAAAGGAGCCAGACTTTCTGGCAATCGCTAGTAAATCAATTTCTGGAAATCTGGTGCCCTGTATAGGTAAATCCTACACAACCTCATTAATGCTGTAAGGCCATCCCTGTTTGCAGAGGAAGAAAAATTTGACAAGAGGACCAGGAAAACCAGTGGAGAGATACTTCCCTCCATCCTCCACAGGAGGTGGCACTTCCAAAGACAGCAATAGGGGGTGCAAAGAGGGCTCAAAGAACCAATCTATCTATTGAAATCTGCACAGATCCTGAAAGACACAAGGCAATGAGAGGACACATGGAGACTGGCAGCCCTTAAGGCAAAGGATATAACTCTGAGCTGTGTCAGGGAGTGAGGCTGTGGACTGAGGAACCAACCTTGCTGGGACTGTTTGTAACCCTGAAGACTAAAGTGCAGCCTTGATGGCAATGCAAGGGACAGCCCAAAAGAAAAGCAAACTCAGGATGGCTTAGTTATCTTTAGATCAACCATCTGAACATTTAAGATAAGTACCTGAATACTCCCTTCTTCAACATTATGGACTGAGATGAGGAAGGTAAGAGTACCATACTCTTCTTTAATACTTATCCTTCCTCTTTCCATATCTGGAGTCCCGCCTCCCTCCCACAGAGTCAGAGAACAAGACCCTTTCAACCTCCCTACAACAGTATCACCACAAGGTGCAAGAACATTCCACCCTCCCCAATATGGGCTAGTGGCCTCATGCTCCCCACCCACCTCCTCGCTGCTTGGGCTTCATGCCGATTCCAGCTCTTACCTCCTGATAAAACCCCTGTTCCCCCACCACTGGTTCTCGTCCAGAGGAAAGGGAAAGGAATTAGAAACCAGCAGTAAGGGGAAACAGGTCAAGAGTACTGGAAAGCAGCCGAGACAGATTCCAGGTGTGGGGAGGCAGGTCAGGTCAGGATTTACTTCATCCTGGACTCCCAACCCTGACCATCTCCAGGGTCCACAAATCACCCCCTTGTCTCTGTCACAGAGCCTCCAGTGCTCACTCAAGTCCCTAAAAATTAGCCAGCTCCCAGCTATCAACTAACGAAGAATAAGTTAAGGCATAGGCAGCCGAAGTCCAGCCTGCTGGACAAATGCAGACCATAATGCTCTGCAGTGTGGGACATAGGCAACCTCATAAGGTACATTTACACTGGAATAAAAGGCCTGTGGCATGTGCCATGGCTGGGCTCGCTCAGCTGACACGAGCTGAGGGGGCTCAGACTGTGGGGCTAAATATTGCCACATAGACATTTGGGCTCTGGCTGGAGCCCAAGCCCGAACATCTACACAGTGATTTTACAGTCCTGCAGCCTGAGCCTCACAAATCTGATTCAGCTGACACAGGCCAGCTGCGGGTATTAAATTGCTGTGTAGATGTACTCATATTAATAAGGCAGGGTAGGCTGCAGCAACAACAGGTCACATGTGGAATGCTTCATCATACCACTCAGCTCCACATGGACCACTGCATCCTGGGAGCTGTAGTCTACAAAGAGCACTCATTCCATTACAAACTAGGGAAGCTGCCTGCAATTTGCTATATACTATGTAGCCCTTGGGCTCCTGGAAAGTTGCCCATCTAACCCGTGGGTGGGCAGGCCTGGATGTTACTGGGTGAAGTGGAAGAGTTGGGGTTTTTTCTGCAGCAGGCTTGGCTTTGATTTAGAGGCAGAAAGCTACAGTGATGCCGAGGCTGCAAGGGAAGGCATTTTACTTCATAGAAAAGAAATCTCTCTCTTCTACATGTGATGCTGCTTATTCATGGAACACAAGCTAATCCCCTGAGGAGCAGATGGAGAGTAACTGAGGTACAAGCTCTTCACCACCCCCTAACAACAAAAGAAAGCAAATAAGGAGGAAAAAAAGAGTTTAGCTGTAGATATATGAACCAGAAAGCAAAAAAGGGACTCATGGATGATGTTACGGTCACAGAAAATCTGTTCTGGTTGCTCTGGTTCGCAGTCCTGGCATAATCCATATTACGATTCAAGAAAAAATACGGACAAACTATACAAATATGCTCTCCCTTTGTAGCTTCTATAGGTTAGCAAGCCACTGCACAAACATTAACAAATTAAATATAACACTACTCTCGGATGGATATCTTTATTCCCATTACATACAGATGGGGTAGCTGAGTTGCCTCACCTAGAGCTCATGTCTCATTCCAGTGCTTTATACACTAGACCATGCTATCTTGCTTTGAAAATTTTCCCCTACTACCTAATCCCTGCCTGTTGGTAATACACACTTTCTAGGGGGCAACAATAGGCAAACTGTTATTCACAACTATGGAGGGGAAGAGCTGCACTTCTTGGCACTATTGCTAATTACAGGTGCCACACTTGCTGCAGCAAAAGTTTCTACAAAGGATATTTTGTGAATGATTTTGCCTGGATTCATTCCAGAAAACGAAGTGTGCTTAACAAAGGTTCCTGGGAACTGCTGGACCTGTGCCCCAAATCATTTGCCAAAACTCTTTTCTATCTGCACTGCAGTTTGTAACCACACTGTGTTTCTTTACTGCATATTGTAACAATTCGCCAGAGAGAGAGAGCCACGAGGGGACTATATATACACCTAATCCTGAGCTGGTGGAGCAGGGGCTTCAACTTTATCTCGGTTTCCAACTGGAGGAAAGCTACTCACCCACTTTTGACCTTACATGGCATGAGAGTATTATTCAGGCAACATGTCTCCAGTTCTCAATATGTTCTGCTCTCTTTCCAGGTATGGAACTCACATTGATATTAGTGGGGATTGAACAAAGCTGGAATATGTAATAGGTGACCAGAATATGTGAGCAAGTGATGACCAAGGTGAATCAGAGGGAAATCTTCCTTTTGTGTTTTCTGTCTAGCATATTATGTCTCTTCCCTCAAATGTACAGACCCTTTGCATGGGTTGGCAAGTAAAGGGTGAAATCTGTCTCCCCCAGTAGAGGCAAGACCATGTGCCCTATGGGTAGGGATGATCCAAAAACTGGTCCATGATAGGACTGAGCCTCCCTGAAGTGAATTAGCTATAATCCTCAACTACTAGTAGAGGGGCTGTGCCTGGAGGATGCTGACCTAGCTGAAACTACGAGCCAAACTCATGTGAGACAAATCTAGCTTAAAAAAAAAGTCCTTCAGAGGGGCTTGAACTTTAGAAATCAAGCTGCAATAGCCTTCTGATATTTATGTCACTTACTGTGGGAAATCTCTGTTAATCAGTGTTTTGGTAGGGCTCCAAAAAGCCCAAGTTCACCAGTTAGTTGGACCAGAATGCGGGTGTTGATCCCACACACAGCTACACCTCACCTGACCTTTCCTAGTAAGGCAAGCATATATTCATCTATGCTGTGGGAAAGCACTGTAATACAACACAAATTGGGAGGGGGATAATCCCTAGGAAAGTGGATTCCAAAGGTCCTCGCTCAACCCTAGTGATCAGTAAAACTTCCTGATTTTAGCAATAGAGTAACAAATGAAATTAATATATATAGTAGCTACAGGATCCACCAGGGGGCATTAAAGAACAAAGGAAAATAGAGTTTTAACAAGGACACTTTCACAAACCTCTTCTGCATATCTACAACAATAATAATTTCATGCCCCAGCATTTTCCCAACCTGAAGGTGCAGTTTAACCCCTCATTACTGGAGAAATATTTCAAAGCCATCAACCAGCTTCTTTGACATTCTTTGCTTTTTCTCATTATCCCTCCCCTTCCAAATGTCTGTCCCTATCCAGTTCCTGCTTTCAGCCCTCACAGTGCCACTACATGGCTGGCCTGCAGAAGAAAGGGCCTTTGCACAGAGAGGTTATAGTCTTTCCTTCTTATGGAGATGTAACTTTAAAAGTACGTCCTGCACCTTCCCCCACCTTGATGTCTGCAATTTTATTATTTTCCATAAAACTGCCAAACTGCAATAACCCATGTGATTAAGTTTTTCATGTAACAAAAGTTATGGTACTTAAGCTCTTCCTGCAGTCATGCTCTGAGCCAGTAAAAGTCTCATGAAACCTGCATTTTATGGGACTGGACTAAAGAGAGAGGCTAAAGTGAATAATGCTCTGAGTGACACCTTACAGAGCCAATTAATAACTTTACACTTATCAAAAACATGCACTCTAATTCCAAGATGAGCTTTTGGGGTAAACTTCAGACGGACAAAACATCAGGGAGGAAAATGTTTTCGTATGACAGCCAGTCATTTTTAGAACACTGCTTATATTTAATATAGCACACAAATGTACTAGGTGCTCTACAGCAGTGGTTCTCAACCAGGGGTATGTGTACCCCTGGGGGTTCACAGCGGTTTTCCAGAGGGTGAGTCAACTCATCTAGATATTTGCCTAGTTTTACAAAAGGCTGCATAAAAAGCTCTAGTGAAGTCAGTACACACTAAAAATTTCATACAATGACTTGTTTATACTGCTCTATATACTATTATATGGTAAGTATCACACTGAAATGTAAGTACAAATTTATATTCCAATTGATTTATTTTATAATTATATGGTAAAAATGAGAAAGTAAGCAATTTTTCAGTAATAGTATGCTGTAACTCTTTGTATTTTTATGTCTGATTTTGAAGGCAAGCAGTTTTTAAGTGAGGTGAAACTGGGATACATAAGACAAATCAGGCTCCTGAAAGGGGTACAGTAGTTTGGAAAGGTTGAGAACCATTTCTCTGCAATAAGGCAGAGCCCTGCCATGGACAGTTTACAATCTAACTAGACAACATACAGAGAAGGAGGAGAGGAGAAGTGATATAAGATCTTTTGTACTGTGTTTTTTGCGGGGTGAGGGGGAATTGGGATTTAAATTTTTTTCTAATTTTTTTTTTTTACCCTATCCTTTCCCTTATTTGAGACATCAATTTCTTCCAAAAGGTCTTCCTGACAAAGGGCTCTATTATTTAATAGGAAATAGGTTTAATATTGAGAAAGTGCATTCATACAGATTAAGGAATTTAGTGTTAATAGGAACCCTGATAAAAAGTATTCCTTTACCCTACAGTACTGGTCCAAATCACTACTGCATCCCACAGTGATAACACACAGTTTGGGGCAATTATTTTTTTAAAATAAGTGAAATGCTAGTTTAACAGCAATAGAGACTGAAGTCATCTATTTTCCCTACAGAGCATGTACAATGGAGCACAGACAAGAATAGTGCAGCCTCCCCACTCCTATTGTGCCCAGAGCTGAGGAACCACACCCATAGGTGGAGAGGGCAATTTAGTTTTCGTAGCCTTTTTTTACATTACTAAACTTTCCAGCAGCCTGTATTTCATTACCAGAGCAGCTCCACCAGCGGTACACGTGGCCCAGAATGGTGGCATTATCGCAGTATCAATGGTGAATTGCTAATGTGGGCCTCCAGCCCATGTCTGTTTCCCTGTTTGACATTTTTGCTGAGTCTGCCCACAAGGGGTCCAGTTGTGGTAGTGGTTTCCTGTCATAACCACTTAATCATTACAAACTGGACTTAGACCTTAAATACCCATCAGATAGCAAGAGCTCGTAGTCACTACCAATCAGCAGTGAAATCAAGCCAACAATTTTGAGAGTCTGTCTAGACCTGAACTAAAAGATATGTTGTCAACATATTAGCTAACCGTTAGTACTAGAAATCTAGCGTTCAGGCTTTAATTTGAGAAGTTTATCTTGAGTTAAAGTAAATACAGATTTAGCACATTAGACTTCTAGGATGTGTTAGTTAACACATGTTAGTTAAGAGCCTGTCTACATTTAAAGTTATTTCAGATTAAGGTAGGGTGTGAATTCAAAGTGCATCAGCAATTATGAAATAATCCACAAAGCGGATAAGACAATCCACATGGGGAGCTAAGCCAAAATGGAAAAAAAGGCACTCTTATTCAGGAATATATGATTGATATGAGTAGAAGCCAATCAAATCAAGGTAGTCCCAGAGTTTCAGATGAGGGCAGCTACAAACTGCTTCAGTTGTACACAAATTAGGTGCAGCACTCAGATTCCAAGCAAGCTGCTAATGCAGCCTTGACTTGACACACTCATTCACAAACTCTGGGACTAGCCTCCGGCCCTAGCTCTAACTCTTCCCAAGAGAGGGAACAGTCAAGTTCCACAATTTTGCCAGTTCCATCAGAGAATCAATGGTTGTATTATTTCTTCCTAGACCCTCAGGCACTGGGATCAGAGAGAGAGGAACAACTGAGAAATCACATTACACCATGTGAACAACATATGTGATTGCATGTGTAGTTAGCTACCTCAAAGATCTAATGCTTTTCATTAAAAAGAAAAATCTGTCAAGTCCTATTGGCACAGCTTACTGCTGAATATGTAAATCCCTGGTTATTGGGTGCTGGTTTGATTTATAGGAACAGGATAATTTCAAGTGATCAACGCTTGCATGATTTATCTCTGTTTCATCATGACCTATTATGAAATTAGGGTATAACATGAGGCATGTACAGTACAGCAGTCTCATCATAAGAAGATGGATAAAAAGAAAGTGAGAAGTCATTAAAGGGAAGGGTAAGGAAAAAGATGAAGACAAAAGGATGAGCCACATGACTTCTACAACTGGGAAAGAAAAACCTCCTGCCCAAGAATTTTTGGTATAAGCTGGGGATTTATCAGTTGGAAGTGACAGAAGAGGAGCAAGACCTCGATGTATTGGTTGATCGCAGGATGACTATGAGCCACCAGTGTGATGCGGCCAAGAAAAGGCTAATGCAGTCCTAGGATGCATCAGAAGAAGTATTTCCAGTGGAGATAGGGAAGTGTTAGTATCGGTATACAAGGCACTGGTGAGACCTCATCTGGAATACTGTGTGCAGTTCTGGTCTCCCATGTTTAAGAAAGATTCATTCAAACTGGAACAGGTGCAAAGAAAGGCTACCAAGATGATGAGAGGAATGTAAAACCTACTTTACGATATGAGACTCAAAGAATTAGACTTGTTTAGCCTAACCAAAAGAAGGCTGAGGGGAGATATGATTACTGTCTATAAATACATCAGAGGGATAAAAACCAGAGAAGGAGAAGAGTTATTTAAGTTAAGCACAAATGTGGACCCAAGAACAAATGGATAAAAACTGGCTTTCAGCAAGTTTAGGCTTGAAATTAGACAAAGGTTTCTAACTATCAGAAGAGTGAAGTTCTGGAACAGCCTTCCAAGGGGAGCAGTGAAGGCAAAAAACCTAATTGGCTTCAAGACTGAGCTTGGTAAGTTTATGGAGGGGATGGTGTGATGAGACTGCCAACAAAGGTATGTAGCCGATCTGCAACTGCTAACAGCAAATATCTCCAACGGCCAATGATGGGTCACTAGATGGGGAGGGCTCTGAGTTATTACAGAGAATTCTTTCCCAGGTGTCTGGCTGGTGGGTCTTGCACAAAAGCACAGGCTCTAACTGATCTCTGTATTTGGGGTCAGGAAGGAATTTTCCCCCAGATCACATTGCCAGAGACCCTTGGCGGGGGGGGGGGGGGGGGCGGTTCCGTCTGTCCCATGAGGCACAGGTGACTTGCAGGTTTAAACTAATGTAAATGGTGGATTCTCCGTAACCTGAAGTCTTTAAATCATTATTTGAGGACTTCAGTAACTCAGCCAAAGGTGATGGGTCTAGTACAGGAGTGGGTGGGCGAGGTTCCGTGGCCTGCAATGTGCAGGAGGTCAGACTAGATGACCATGATGGTCCCTTCTGACCTTAAAGTCTATGAGGCCAGAATTTGAATGAATCTTTTCAATAAAACAAATACAGTAGTACCTCAGAGTTACAAACACCAGAGTTATGAATTGACTGGTCAACCACACACCTCATTTGGAACCAGAAGTATGAAATCAGGCAACAGCAGAGACAAAAAAAAAAAAGCAAACAGTACAGTACTGTATTAAACATAAACTACTAAAAAAATAAAGAGAAAGTTTTAAAAAAATAGTTGACAAGGTAAGAAAACTGTTTCTGTGCTTCTTTCATTTAAATTAAGATGGTTAAAAGCAGCATTTTTCTTCTGCATAGTAAAATTTCAAAGCTGTATTAAGTCAATGTTCAGTTGTAAACTTTTGAAAAAGTTACGAACAACCTCCATTCCCGAGGTGTTTGTAACTCTGAGGTTCTACTGTAGTACATTTTCAAAAAGCTTTTACTGTCCAGTTTGCTTTCTGCATTTCACTCATATTGACTAATGAAAACAAAATTGTCACTTTCACTTGCCAGTTTTCATTCAGTAGCCCAATGGGGTTTTGTTGGAGTTACAAACATATAAAGGGGATTTTCAAAGCCAAGCTCAAACTGGCTTTTGTTTTGAGAGAAAGTGCCAATCCAGTTCTAGGTGAGTGGTTTGGGTTTTTTGGGGCTTTTTAAATTTTTGTATCAAAAAAAACCCTGGAACCATGATGATTATTCACATAAAATTAATATTAATCTTTTTAGTAATAAAAAAATCTTCTCAAGTAACAGACTGCAGTATTCCTATGCTAGCACAAATTAGAACAAAGAGAGAGCCTGAATTTCACGTTTTCCTTTCTCCCCTTTGATAGCTATTGCATTTTTATAATGGACATCCCAGGGCCTCAGTTGAGTCTCCAGGCTCCTTTACATCTGCTGGTTGGATGCTTCTGACATAAACCACAATACACACCTTACCCTTCATACCCTTGCACATATGAAAGAAAAAAACTGACTGCATCTGGAGTCATGGAGATGTGGGGAGAATGTTTCCATAAAGTGAGGGGTGGAGGGGGATTTCAAATCTTAAGAGGGTATCTGCCATTACCGTTTAGAACCATGATGCACATGAATGAATATTCTGGGACTAAGCTGAAAATCTTCCCTCTAACTAGGCTAATCAAGTGTTTAAAAAGTGAAGATACTTCAGATTCATGGTGAATCATTTAATGACTATACCTTAATTTTTCTTTCTGGACCAACTATTATAACCTTCTGTTATTACAGGTACTCTTTTTAGAGGAGGAAGGATGGTTTTGCAGTCAAACCCTAGGGCAAGGAGGAAGAGTAACTGAGTTCTATTTCTGGCTCTGCCTGAAAATTTCAATCCATGAATTGCCCAGACAGCTGCAGCCCTCTGGGATAATGCAGATCATAAAGCCCACAATGAAGTGAGAGACAGATAGGGACAAAGGATTCTCGGTCAAGGGGATCTAGCTATGGGACAAAACTTCCAGAGGAGAACAGGCAAATGCAGAGTATCATCAATAGGAAATGCTGAAAAATATCTCTTTCACCATAGCAAGAAAGACACAACACTGACACACCCTCATCTATATATACACACACACACACAGGAAAAAAGAGCTGTAACAAATAAATATCCCAAGCAGAGTTTTTACCCTAAAAAGAGAAAGAGCCAGAGACTCCTTGGTGTCCAGGAGGGACTTTGTTATTGCTAATGATTTTATGGAGAAGGTGCTAAGATACTACAGTGATAAGAGGCAGTATAAAATCCAAAGGTAGACGTTTCTGTCATCTGTCAATTTAATGTTTTAGAACCACAAAAAAGATCGGGGGGGGAAAAAGACCTAATCACTTCATCCCTCCATGTTTGTTAAAACTTTTTGAGGGGTTAGCTTGGTCAGCATTTGTGCTGGCAACTAGTGTGCGCTAATCCAAGTAAGGTTGGAATAACAGAAGAATGGTCACTCTGGCAACCAGTAGCACTTGTGACCGGCACCATTGCACTCTTTTGTTACTAATGTTTCTACTTGTGTAGAAGGCCAGTTCTCTATCTAATATTTGCCATCTGAATTTAATTATATAAACTTGCTGGAACTTCACATGAGTGTTTTAAAAGAAGTATTTCTCAAATATCTGTTCCTACTTTCCCTGTAAATCTACCTTGCAGACAGTTGGGAAGGTAATTTTGGTCAGACCCTGCATAACTCTCTTCTGCCATGCACATGTTTTGAATTAGAGTTCATTTCCTTAATCTTTGCAGTAACATGTATCTTGCTAAAATAAAAATACTGTTTGGTTAATGTCTGAACTGCTACATTGTCATCGCTGCTAACTTGAACAATATTAGAAGAGAGAACTGAACCAAGGTTTCCTTCAATCTAGCAGAGAGCTCTCGGCTATGGGAGAATGTGGAGGTCATGCAGTGTCAAAATCTTCCATGGCATCCCAATAAACAGTCTGTCAAAGTGTGTGCACTGTTTAATATTGCATTTCTATAGTATTTTCTATTTGAGGATCTTGGATCACTTCACAAGTGTAAACGAATGTATCCTGGAAGGATGAGAGAAGTACTATCACTGCAGATGGGCAAGCAGAAGCAGAGAGAAATTAAGGGCCTTGTTTTAGAGGTCTTGTGTGCCCACAATTTCAGTTGAAGTCAATGAGAGCTGCCAGAAACTGTGTATTCCTGAAAATGAGGCCCTAAATGGCTAGGCTTGCCTTTGGTTACTCAAGATGCTCTGTCTATGCTGGTTACACTACAGAGATTATACCAGCATAACCATGTTGCTGCAGCGATGCTGGCCTAACTGCTAACTCCATAGTACAGATGCAGCCTACACTAATAGAAGGGGTTTATCCATCAGTGTAGGAACACAACCTCCCCAAACAACAGTAGCTATGTTGATGGAAGCATTCATCTGTTGACACAGCTGCATCCACCCAGGGGGTTAGGTCAGCATAGCTACATCAGTCAGGCGGGTGGATTTTTCACACCCCTCACAGACATGCCTATGTCCATCTAAATTTTAAGTGTACCATAGGCCTAGGACTCCTGAAGAGCTAAACGATGCTGATCAAGTTCCCAGCTGCAGTGTGAGAAATAACAGAACTTCAAGTCAAAGCTACTGCAAAAGTGAGAGTAACCTCTCCAGCTGAGCAACACAGATTGGCTCAGGAGAGAATTTTATCTAGTCCACCTCAGACCGAAGAGCGGTGGGAGAGCGTATCAATGAAAATACAAGTATCCTCAAGTGCTTTGTCAGGGATCCAGGAAGGAGCTTGCACCCAAGAATTGACAATAAATAAATAAATAAATAAATAAATACTGGGTTTAGCCCTGAAAAGAGAATTGATACGCGAGATGTGACTGAGGTACTTCAGAACATGAAGAGTAGAGAGAAAACTGATCAGCCTCTCCTTAATTCATACTGCCAGATAGTATGAGAAGAAGAGGACTCTCCAGGATAATTTTATTGGGATCCAGGAAGGACCCCCCCAGCCTAAGAGGGGGGTCCACAGGACCTGGAAAACCAAATAATTACGGGGGGATAACTAATGAACAACAGGGACAGGAGTGTGGTCAAAGGGTCAAACAAAGGGAACCAGACGGGGACACCGAACAGAGAACCCCGGACAGCGCTCACTGCTCCTCAAAGGCGTCAAGGGAGTCAGTGGACGCCACCCAGAGGAACTCTGCCCAGAGGCGTGAACAGACGGAGGATCGGAAATAGGCCCCACAGTCACAGGAGACTCCATTGGCCAACCGCCTCACCCTGGTTTTATAGATGGCCACTTTAGCCAGGGCCAGGAGGAGGCTGACCAGGAGGTCCCATGACTTAGTGGGGCCACGGACAGGGAGTGCATAGATAAGGAGGCGAGGGGAAAAGTGCAACCAAAATCTTAACAAAAGATTCGTGAGGAGCCGGAATAGGGGCTGCAGCCTGGCGCACTCCAGGTAGACGTGCGCCAGGGTTTCCCTCACGCCGCAAAAGCGGCAGGTGTCCGGGATTGGGATGAACAGCGCCAAGTACACGCCCGCGCTCACGGCCCCATGAAGGAGCCGCCAACTGATATCCCCAGCGGGCCTCGGGACCAAGGTGGAATATAGGCCAGCCCACCAGGGCTCCAGGATAATGGTAGGTATATTTAAGCAAGAAACAGTTCACACAGCCTATTGTCAGCATTTGACACTCCCTACAGCAGGTGGTCAATGATAAGGTGTATGTGTAGTTAGACATGCAAACGCAGGGTCAGTTTTCATGCTTCAGGGAGTCTGCCGATTATAGCAGGTGTCACATAGCCCTTCTGCCCCACCCATAGAGAACAATGCATACCCAGTCATATGCTTTAGGAGCAGAATACCTATCTGTCTGAAGCAATGATTTGATCTGCTAATCCTATGTCCCTTAACTCTTTCAAAGGGACAGAGAAAACTACTCAGAACGGACAATTACCACCATATAATGACATCAGGAGATATTATGTAGCTCATCAGAATTTTAAAACTCATTTTAAGTGAGCCTAAAAGAATGTGAGAAAGAGACAATACAATGACATGCCTCCCAGGACAGGCAAAACCCAGCAACATTAGTTATTGTTAGGTGGAGAAGTGACTTTAACTGTGGATTAAACATTAATTTTAATTACAAAATATGATTTAGTTGACAGAGACAAAGCACAGCCTGTATGCTGAAGTCAGTGTCTTAAATGACATTTCAATATCCAGACGGGTCAGAGGGGCAAAGACAAAACCATCCAGGTTACAAACTGTGCCCTATCTCCATTTCACTGGGAGTTTCAAGTTGCACACCACAGCAAGCACACACACACACACAGAGAGAAAAAATGGAGCAACAGAAATAAGCAGGTGGGGTTTTCCTGCAGGTGCCTGAGAGCTTTTAAATACAGGCTGGTGGAGAAAGGTGATCAAGCTTATTTGCTGAAATCCCTTCTTAGCCAACTTTTTTTTTAAAAGGAATCCCCCAACTATATAGCTATCAAAGCTTCTTCCCACAAGCTTTCACCAATGACTTCTATCTTTAGAAGGATTTTACACTAGATTAAGCAATGATTTAAAAATAATCCACAAACTGCCTCCTAGGAAACTAACTTTGTGGTTTACACTGGCAAGCCGCAATGACAATTAATTGAGCCCCCATATGCTCTATAGCAGTGGTTCTTAACCTTTACTGTAGCCTGCACCCCTTTGGTTCTCAAAATATGTTCTCGCACCCCTTATCAAAAATTGTTGAAGTAGGTCAGTACTTTAAACCTAGATATATTTTTTGTTTGTATATTACAATAATCATTAAAAAATGTATAATGTTAATAAATACATAGGTTTGATGAAACAAAGTAGGTGTACTTACATGCCTGTGCTTAATTTGTGTTTTCAGTGATTTATCTTTAAAAAAAATCTGGCATGTCTTGCACGCCCAGAAAGGGCATTTCGCATCCCCAGAGGTTGTGTGCACCCCAGTTTAAGACCCACTGCTTTATAGGAATTGCCTTATTTAAGAGGGAGAGCATCACAAATGGCTAATGTCATTACTACAAAATTAAAGTCAATACTTTGGAGATTGATTTTATAAATATGGTGTATTATTTCACACAGGCTTTAAATAATACATTTGATGGCACAGTCATCCAACATTCTTTGTGGCCTATGTGTGAAATGGGTTTGGTCAAGTTGCTTTGGGACCTTCACTTTTTAATTTTGTGACATTAAGGTTGAACATTCAAACACACCAATGTTGACTTAATGCAGATCAACAGATTATTAGAATATACCCACACCAAACATATTAAAACACACAAGAGTGAGGAAAATGCAGACTGTCTCTTAATTCATATGGCTGGCAGCCTGGAAAATGTCCGTTTTTGAAAGGTTGTTTGTAGTTTTGTTGTAGCTGTGTTAGTACCAGGGTATGAGAGAGAGAAGGTGAGTGAGGCAATATCTTTTATTGGACCACTGTTGGTAGAAAGAACAAGCTCTGTGAACCTCAAAAGCTTGTCCTCTACACTAACAAAAGATGATCCAATAAAAGATATTACTTCACTTCCCAGTCTCTCTCAGTTTTCAAAAGGTTAATTTCAATCATCCACTGGGGGACACCACTACAGTGTTAGCCAGATTAACACATCAGTGAGCCAAATTCCTCCCGGATGTGACTCCACTGAACTGGATTTATACCAGGAAGAATCTGGCCCATTGAGTTTTGCAAAGTGAATAATTCTGAGACTAGGAGTGCTGCCCTAGTTACTATTTTTGGAAAGTGATTCACAAGTGAGGCTGCTCTCTCTTTTTTAATACCATCCTGGGCTTTGAGAGTGGAGGTCAGTCCTGTGTTACAAGGGGGTGCTTATTAAGAGCACTGTTTGGGGAACACATGGAAGGGAAATAAATTGAAGAATTGTAAAACAAAGAAAATTATAAGCTTAACCTTAAAGAGGGTACTACAACATGTTGATTTTAGAAGCTTCTCTCTCTGGACAAATCACTCCAAACTCGACCAAAAAATAGACTCTAAAGGGAAAAATAATAAAAGAGATCACAGAGGGACTTCATCAACAGCTTCATCTGAGGAATGCAGGTAACACAATCTGTGACACTGACTAGACGAAAAATGGGAAGCAACTATTTAAGCTCAGCTAGGATGATCCTAGAGAAGATATGGAGAAGAAGACAACTATAGTACTATAGCATAAGGAGAGAACCGTTTTCAAAAGAGCATAGTCAAAATCCCCGATCCAAATACCCATAAACTTTGTGACTGGCTCTTTTTCTCAGTTTTGAAGCAAACCTATCTTCACTGAAGTTACTTCAATATCCTGTATGCATGGGGATCTTATTGCAATATTGGACAGTGGAACGCTTCAGAAGCGGCAAACCCTGCAAGCCTTATTTCCTAAGGACCCTTCTGTGGAAGCAGGGCTTAAACAGGGTGTAGTTTTCAGGACCTTGTGGAGGATGTAGGGGCCCCTGCTTAGATTTTCTCCAGGTGCCCCAATATAACTTCAGTTCGGCCCTGGAAGGGTTAAGGAGACTGCTCCTTTATATACCACTAGTGGCCCTACCTGGTTCATGTCCTGAACACAGCTACAAAATGAAGCAACAACTCTTAGTTAGTTAGTTATGATCCTGATCCTCCTCCTGTGTTAGGGTGAAGGCCATCTGTCTGGAACCAGTTCCACAGTCTATTCCATTGTCTATGTCTTTATGTAACACCATCAGATTAGGCCCAAAACTTGGGATTTTGTAAAACCCTGCGGTTGTATTTTTTTTAAATGACAAGAAACAATGCAACAGGGTCCATTAAATTACCTTTTTTAATTCACACTTTCATTTGAATTTAAATATCCTCCCAAAATGTTTGCAAAGTGAACATTGCAGAATTGTGCTACTGCAGGATAACAAGAAAGCAGACCCCAGAGAGTAGCATATATCCATTTCATACTTTGGAACACAAACAGCATTGATGTGAACAAGAAGAGGAGAAATGTTACCAGGAATAGAAATATTTCACATTCATATTTTTACACCCCAAGGGCAAAAGCCTTCTGCAAGTCAGCCTAGAAAATCTTGACTCAGCTCTCCCGTTCTCCTTTATATACGGCTCTCCCACTGACAGGACAAAACCTACATATGCAGGGAGAATAGCCAGTCTCAATCAAAACTTGCATAAGGATTTGGGGGCAGACTTTTTCCCTCCCTGCATGACCTAAATTTAATTTTAGGTTCCACTCCTTGTGGCACAGTTCCTCCAAAGAAAACCTCCCCAATCCACCCTCCCAGTTCCCAATTCCAAACCTCCACTGACACAACCTGAGCATCCGCTCAATGGAAAAAGTAACATTAGACTTGTATTAAGGATAAATGAGAAAAAGGGTTTTGCACAGTAAAGGTCCTTTTCTATACTGCTTGGTCATGTGACTTCATCCCAGTTCATATCTGCACTGTTTATTTCACCTTCCTGAGTGTGGGACTGTACATTTATAAACTATGTTTCCCTAGTTCTGCCCAGACCCCACTGCTCAAATCTCTCCAAGTCACTTTAGAGTTTGGTGTGAATTCAACCATGACACAATTTGCAGACAAGACCAAAACCAGAGGAGCAGCAAACACACAAGAGGACTGAACCAAAATGTTTTAGGAAGCAGTTATCCAGAGTACAGGGAAGGGCTTATTTTTTTGGACTATAGCAATCCTAGAAGTCCCAGATTGGACTACTATTAGCACGAAGTAGAAACAGATCTGCACAGCCCAGCTCAAGATATACTGTGCTAGTACCCAAGAACCAGAAAGTTAAAATACTGTTTTCTCGTAACTGTCTCTGCACTTTCTTCCATGCTGCCTAAGGCATGGAATGTCCTTCCCTGACGTGACTTGCAGAGCCATTACCTTGTCCTTCAAATCTCACCACAAGACCTACTTCTGCAGAGCCACCAATTAGTGAACAAGGATGAGGAGCAGATAGAGATGCTGATACTTACTTTAGAAATTTAATTTATATATCTAAAATGTGTATATATCCTTCTTACAACCCTCTTCCCCACCCTTTTATTATTGCATATCTTCTCACAGTGTAATAATTTGGGGCAGGGTCTTTGTCTTCCTTCACATTTGTAAATCAACTAGAGCAAGTGTTTCTGATCTTAAGTAGGGCTGCTGGGGACCACTGCAATACAAATATTTAATAACAGAATGACTAGTTGAGAGAGACATAACTGAGCTCTTGACAGGTTGTGGCCATTAAATATAAACTGAAAGTTACTGTCATGGGGGTGGGGGGTTAACCCTTTTTGCGCTGACCACATTCAACTTGCGTAAACAAAATCTGCCTGCCTAAATTAATTAAGGGGTGTCCTATGCCCTCTTTCTCCTCTGCATAGGAGAGGCCATGATCAGGCTCACAGACAGGTCATATATTAAGCACACACACACTGCACATGGATGAAAGAGTCTAATGGTTACAATAGTAACCAAAAGTCAGAACTCCTGGGGTCTGTTCCTTACACTGCTTTGGACTTGCTGCATAAACCTCTCTGCAAATCAGTTCACCTCTCTGCCTCAGTTTGCTCCTCTGTAAAACCAAGATAATACTATTTACCATGCCCCATTGTAAAGCATGGCATCACACAGAGTCCGTGAAGCATACTCGCCACTATTACAGTAGTGCACAATATGCTCCAATGCCAAACTTAGGGCAATCTTGCTTGGGCCTTTGCTCTATGAACTACTATTAATTTCACGGGCAGTATTCACCCTTCGGGCCCAATTTTTCTCCCACTTAAGCAAATGACAGTTTAGCCACGCACTGCACTGCAGGTAAGATCAGACCCTTAATGTCTTCATTAGTTATGATATAAAGACTTTCTTTACAGCAGACATGACTGAGTGCAGTCTGTCTTACTAATCAAAGACAAAATGGAAGACTTAACCTGCACTTGCTGGGGTCACAGACTTCCATTTAAAAGGCCCTTTCCATTCAGAATGTCAAGGATCTTATGTTACAGTTTCTCCCTTTATCTGTGTCAGTAAAACACAATTATAAACTCACAGCTGAGGCACAAGCCATTACTCATATTTCTTTAAATGCTCAATTTGGAGCTAAGATTTTTGGCTCAAATTCTATTTCTTGGCATTTCAAATGCCAAATCAGAAGCAAAATCTAGGTACAGTCATGTCTGTCTGTTCATCTGCTCCCAAGAAAGAAAGTAAAGGAATGTGAACATAGGCATTTGGTTTTCCTTTAACCCTCTGTTCTGAGATCAAAAGCTGCAGCCAAGACTGCAAGAGTTAATAGAATCACAGAAATCACAGATGGAAGAGATCTATTAGGTCCATCTAGTCCATCATCCCCTGGGACCCAGGCAGGATTGTTGTCAACAATACAGTTTCTAGTGCTTTGCCGTGCCTAGTTTTTAATGTTGCATCTAGATGCACGGATTTAATTCAAGAGGGCATTAGACCCTTTTATAGGTTTCCGAATGGTTCCTTGGTGAGCAAAGACAAAAGCAACAAAGTTTTTCAACACACTTCATGAAGAGAACACAATAACTAAATGAAAATAAAACAACATTTTTTACCTCTTTAAACAGTAAGTTTGAAGAGAATCAGGTAGACGCTAACACTCTTCTTGAAACTGTAAAGCACTTTATGACAAATGGCAATGACATTCTGCCCTTCAGATCTAGCATTCAGATCCGTATTACAGAATGAAGTTATAAGGCCCTATTAGTTATTAAACTATAGCTGAGTTTTTCCTCTTTTAAGTATTGTCTGAAGTTCCTAAGTAGGCCAATTGTTTTTCTCCCTCTCTCCATTTATACTCTTGGCTCACAGCCACTTCACAGATCAGACAAATTCCAATCACTGAAATTAATCCACTGCCTTCAGGTTTAAAGAGTATCTGAGATGTCATTCATTTGGAGTTAGTAGTCAAATATGTTTAGTTAGAACGATTATTATAATTCTCTAATTTAAAGTTGTCATTCTTTGAAAATAAAATTGTAATATTTATATATACACAGACACACACACACACAGTCTCTAGAAAAATGTTAAAACTGTCAAACTGGGTACAATAATTACATTTTGTTATAACACTTTTCTGAAGCCCAAAAACAATAATAATATTTCCACAGTATTTTAAGATTCCACTGAACACAGTTGTTTTAAAATAAATAAATAATGAAATGCAAATATTGCAACATTATGTACCAGAAGTGACACTGGCTATACACAAGAGTGACACCAGCTTCACTGTCATTCAGAAGGGAGAAATGCAAAGAATAAACAAGAAGCAAAAAGAGTGACAAGTCAACTGGATTTTTAAAATTCTCTTTTAATACTTTAGGCTGGGATTCTAAAAGGGATTTAAAGGGGTTAGACACCCAAATCCATTAATTTCACTGGGATTGAGGCACTTAACTCTTCTAGGTCCCTTTGGAAATCCCAACCATAGGAGTTATTAGTAAGGAAGGTAAAGAAGTTTCTTTATAACATAAGATTTTAAAATCAACAGGAAGACATGATTTTCAAAGGCATTTAAGTCACTTAGGAACCAAAATCCCATTAACACTCAATGTGATTTATTTTAGGTGCTCTGAAAAACGTTACCCAGTGTCTTTACAAAATATTCTTTTGACAAAGATATAAATAATTTTTCTCATCCTTTTATCCTGAAGGCTCCCCCGAGCATTTCATTTCACAAGTTTTGTACACACAGTATTACTGAAATGCAACCACCTCTAAATTCACAAGGGTGGGGGATTTTTGCCAAAGACATAGGGACACACCAACTCTAAGAAGAAGTTCCATGGGTCTTTAATTCTCACACAGATCAGACATGAACTCAGTTTAAGATCTCATGTGAAAATATACCATACACACTAAGCCAAAAATCTTGGATAAATGAGTTGAAACGGTATTTCGTATAAATCTCACTCAACTACAGCTTAGAAAAGGGGTTTTCAAACTGGGGGTCGTGACCCCTCAGGGGGTTAAAAAGTTGTTACGTGGGGAGTCACGAACTGTCAGCCTCCACTCCCAAGCCCCACTACACCTGCAGCATTTATAAATGTTAAATATAAAAAAAGCGTTTTTAATTTATAAGGAAAGTCGCACTCAGAGGCTTGCTTTGTGAGAGGGGTCATCAATACAGAAGTTTGAAAACCACAAGCTTAGAACTTTGAGGTTATTCATACATATTTTAGAAATTAGCCACAGCCCATGGAGTTGCACCTGTTTCCACCAGGCCTGAATGTGGACCTGCGTGCATTGTAAGGCACTCAGATATTACTGTGATGGATGTTGAATGTCATAAAAACTTGAATTGACAGATATGAGCTGCAGACCTGCAGGTTCCACAAACATTTTTAGATGGAATTTTTTAAAATCAAGTTTTCACCTGATACCAAAGAATCAAACAATAGGAGACAATGTTATTGACCAAATTATAGGTTAGGCTTGGGATCTGTAGAAGGAGCTTATCCAAATATAACAACAGGATTACTACATAATATTCCACATTTGACATGGTGTGTATACAGAGACCACTCCACCCAACTGTGAGAAATTTCATGTTTCTCACACCAGTTATTCTCAAATAAATTCTTTATTCCCATTCCATTAATTTACAAAATGGCATATTATTTGTAAACATCCTCCTGCTTTGCTGTTCATTCTCACGCTAATGTTCCTGGCCAATATAAACAGGAATCTCTGCCCGCTAACATTTCCAGAGACATCAATCGTGGGGAAGAGACAACTCTCCCACTTACATTGTTTTTTCTACGTAACAGTCTGTTATGCAACACGACACTTCTCCCAGAACTTCTATACATAACCAGTTCAGTGACTTCACCAGTTTCAGACAGAGTAATGGCAGATCAGAAGCTCTGGTGTAAATCTACACAGCCTTACTCTGGGGTTCAACCAACTAGCATTAACAGAAGTCACCTGCTTTAAGCCTCTGACACACAAAAGAAGAGATTCAACTATGTACAACCTCAGAAGTGTGGATTTTCTCAGCAGCTAAAATATTATTTATTTGTATTTTTGTAGCACCTAGAAGCCCAGTCACGGACCAATACCATGTCATACTAGGCACTGTACAAACAGAACAAAAAGACAGTCTCTGCCCCTAAAGAATTTACAGTCTAAGTAACATGAGATTAAGAAGAGCTCCCTCATTCTCTTACATGATTTCATGTTTCCTATTTTATTCTAACAATGCATAGACCATAGATGTGCTCTAATAAAGCCATCAAAATAATATTTTTGACCATCCATAACTATTTTACATTTGGGGACAATGTATACCTTCAGATCAGCGGCACTGCTATGGGTACCCGCATGGCCCCACAGTATGCCAACATTTTATGGCTGACTTAGAACAACGCTTCCTCAGCTCTCATCCCCTACCGCCCCTACTCTACTTGCGCTATATTGATGACATCTTCATCATCTGGACCCATGGAAAAGAAGCCTTTGAGGAATTCCACCATGATTTCAACAATTTCCATCCCACCATCAACCTCAGCCTGGTCCAGTCCACACAAGAGATCCACTTCCTGGACACTACAATGCTAATAAACGATGGTCACATAAACACCACCCTATACCGGAAACCTACTGACCGCTATTCCTACCTACATGCCTCCAGCTTTCACCCTGACCACACCACACGATCCATCGTCTACAGCCAAGCTCTGCGATACAACCGCATTTGCTCCAACCCCTCAGACAGAGACAAACACCTACAAGAGCTCTATCAAGCATTCTTACAACTACAATACCCACCTGCGGAAGTGAAGAAACAGATTGATAGAGCCAGAAGAGTTCCCAGAAGTCTCCTACTACAGGACAGGCCTAACAAAGAAAATAACAGAACTCCACTAGCCGTCACCTTCAGCCCCCAACTAAAACCCCTCCAACGCATTATTAAGGATCTACAACCTATCCTGAAGGATGACCCAACACTCTCACAAATCTTGGGAGAAAGGCCAGTCCTTGCCTACAGACAGCCCCCCAACCTGAAGCAAATACTCACCAGCAACCATATACCACACAACAGAACCACTAACCCAGGAACGTATCCTTGCAACGAAGCCCGTTGCCAACTGTGTCCACATATCTATTCAGGGGACACCATCACAGGGCCTAATAACATCAGCCACACTATCAGAGGCTCGTTCACCTGCACATCCACCTATGTGATATATGCCATCATGTGCCAGCAATGCCCCTCTGCCATGTACATTGGTCAAACTGGACAGTCTCTACATAAAAGAATAAATGGACACAAATCAGATGTCAAGAACTATAACATTCATAAACCAGTCGGAGAACACTTCAATCTCTCTGGTCACGCGATTACAGACATGAAAGTTGTGATATTACAACAAAAAAACTTCAAATCCAGACTCCAGCGAGAAACTGTTGAATTGGAATTCATTTGCAAATTTGATACAATTAACTTAGGCTTGAATAGAGACTGGGAGTGGCTAAGTCATTATGCAAGGTAACATATTTCCCCTTTCAGAGTAACAGCCCTATTAGTCTGTATTCGCAAAAAGAAAAGGAGTACTTGTGGCACCTTAGAGACTAATTTATTTGAGCATAAGCTTTCGTGAGCTGAGCTGTAGCTCACGAAAGCTTATGCTCAAATAAATTGGTTAGTCTCTAAGGTGCCACAAGTACTCTTTACTTTTCTATTTCCCCTTGTTTTTTCCTATCCCCCCCACCCCCAGACGTTCTTGTTAAACCCTGGATTTATGCTGGAAATGGCCCACCTTGATTATCATACACATTGTAAGGAGAGTGGTCACTTTAGATAAGCTATTACCAGCAGGAGAGTGGGTTTGGGGTGGGGGGGAGTGAGGGGGGGTGAGAAAACCTGGATTTGTGCTGGAAATGGCCCAACTTGATTATCATACACATTGTAAGGAGAGTGATCACTTTAGATAAGCTATTAGCAGCAGGAGAGTGGGGTGGGAGGAGGTATTTTTTCATGCTTTGTGTGTATATAAAAAGATCTTCTACACTTTCCACAGTATGCATCCGATGAAGTGAGCTGTAGCTCACGAAAGCTTATGCTCAAATAAATTGGTTAGTCTCTAAGGTGCCACAAATACTCCTTTTCTTTTTAAAAAAAACAGTTGCTCAACCAATCACAGCAACAAGCTCAACAAGTTTCAGAGTAACAGCCGTGTTAGTCTGTATTCGCAAAAAGAAAAGGAGTACTTGTGGCACCTTAGAGACTAACCAATTTATTTGAGCATAAGCTTTATTTATTTATTTATTTATTTATTCATACTGCATCCGATGAAGTGAGCTGTAGCTCACGAAAGCTTATGCTCAAATAAATTGGTTAGTCTCTAAGGTGCCACAAGCTCAACAAGTGAAACTGTTGCTTTCCAAGATAAAAATGTATTTGCAGTTAATTATTGGTGCCATTTGGCTGGGAGGACGGGTATCTGATACCTGTTAGTGTAAAGCATTCACCTTACTTAAAAGAGGCCATTTATACAGCATGTGGTTCACAGCTTGGTCTGCACAATTGCTAATAAGGTTTTTCTCCTTTTTCATTTATGAACTGCTTCTCCATGCCTCCTCCCAGATTCTGTGAGTTATCACATGTGTCTACAAACATATCTGGGCACTTACACCAAGCTAATATTTAAAAGCAACACTGAACTATATAGAGTTAGTTCAGTAAATTCAAAATAACTTACCCACTAATAGCTTCACATCTCTGACAGTGAAATCCCGGTCAGGCATTCTATAATTAGCAAAAAAAAAAAAAAAAAAAGCAATGTTAAATGCTATCGAAGTGTGACCACATTTTCTTTACAAGGATAAAATAGAAATAAGATTATGGTATTTGTGCATATTGCAATACACAAGGTTATTACTAGCAGGGATCAAGCATGGTTTCTCTGAGCAGTGTGGCCAGATTTTGTTGTTGTTGTTTTTGACAGGGGAAGACAGGGAGTGGTATCACGACACATTATTGGCTTTTTGAGGTTAGTTTGATTAGCACTAGTACCAAAAAACTGTCTCTGCTCACAAGTGGGGAGCCTGTGCTAGAATCCTGCTAGCAGCAATTACATGTGATCAGGTCTTTTGACAAAACACAATAATATTCTACACTTCTATTGCACCTTCCAGTTGACCATCTCAAGCACTTTGCAAACAATTAACCCTCACAATATCCCCATGAGGTAAGTGTTATCTTTTTGTTCCTGTGATTTGCATTCTCTCTGCAAGGGCCCCACAGCTGTGGAATTCACTATCTTCCTTGTCTGAAACAGACCTAATCTGATAACCTTCAGGGTTCACTTGCAAGGCTCAGATTTTTACCCAACCACTTGAGAATGGGGAAGAGGAGAACTATTTGAGGACAAAGGGGATTTGAGGTGACTATTTTAAACTGGTGCACTTGACCCCATAACATAGAAATACTGTAGATATAAGGTTTCAGAGTAGCAGCCGTGTTAGTCTGTATTCGCAAAAAGAAAAGGAGTACTTGTGGCCCCTTAGAGACTAAATAAATTGGTTAGTCTCTAAGGTGCCACAAGTACTCCTTTTCTTTTTGTAGATATAAGGCACCTAGTGCATATGGATAGGTGCCCTTTTCAGCATTTGTATAAATCATCATACACAAACAAATAAAATAAAAGACAGGCCTGACTAAGGCAAGTGGGCAAACCCAATCTGCTGAGAACTCCTACTGCCCTAGCACCAGTTAGTGGTACTTATAGAAACAAACAAGGTGGAGGAATACCTTTCTTCCCTTCAAAATGAAACTACATGCTCAGTACTTTGGAGAGGACACCTAGAGTTGGTTTGTTATTCTCTACAACCCCTGACCATGTCTTGTGCCAGAGTGAAAATTCCACAGTGCTGAATGCAAACTGAGTGGTCAATTTTCAGAGTAACAGCCGTGTTAGTCTGTATTCGCAAAAAGAAAAGGAGTACTTGTGGCACCTTAGAGACTAACCAATTTATTTGAGCATGAGCTTTCGTGAGCTACAGCTCACTTCATCGGATGCATACCGTACGCTGCATCCGATGAAGTGAGCTGTAGCTCACGAAAGCTCATGCTCAAATAAATTGGTTAGTCTCTAAGGTGCCACAAGTACTCCTTTTCTTTGAGTGGTCAATGTTGTGGAGCCCACTTCGTGCTAGGTTTACAGCTAGGAAGTCCAGCTTTAATTTACACCATCTCCACTGACTGCTTATACCTCCCTCTGTAAGCTTTGATATGCTGCCACAGAAACAAAAATCCCTGCTGCTCCAAACGTACCCTTTTCCCTCCTATTCCACCCACCACAGATGCTATGCTCAGCCCTTGCACAATTACAACTGATTTACCCTGCACTATGGTACAAATTGCAGCTCCACAGACTTCCAGTACCGTCTGTGCCCTCAGTAAATACCATCCATTTGTCAAGTCTGATTACAAATCCAGAATGTCAGCAGTGGGGTTGGGTGAAGGGAGAGAACAGCTACTTTTTCTTTGCAATATCATTTTCATTTATACTGCAGCTTGTAAAAAAGGATCTCAAAGTGCTTCAAAAGCACTGAGGCCACATCTACACTAGAGACCTTATAGCAGCACAGCTGTACTGCTGCAGCGGCACTGCTATAAGGGCTCACATGTAGCCACTCTATGGCAACGGGAGAGAGCTCTCCCGTTGGCATAACTAAACCACCTGCAATGAGCGGCGGTAACTATGTTGGTGGGAGAGCATCTCTCACCGACATAGCGTTATCCACACCAGCGCTTCTGTCGGCACAACTTTTGTCACTCGGGCGCATGAAAAAAAAACACACCCCTGAGCAACGTAAGTTTTGCCGGCATAAGTGCTTGTGTGCATAGCTACCGCTGCTCACTGAGCCGGTTTTATTATGTCGACGTGAGAGCTCTCTCCTGTCGGCATAGCGCAGCTACATGAGCGCTCTTACGTCGGCACAGCTGTAGACATGGCCCAGGTTAACAAAACTCACTCAACTATATGAGTTTGGTAAAGGATATATAGGGATCACTTTTCCGAACACCAAAATGAAGCCACTCCTGGGATAGAACACAGCTGTACAGAAAGAAACACTATACAACAGTTTAGAGCAGAGAGAGAAGACTAACGTATCCAGGTGAAACTGCAGGAGAAATCAGGGAGACAGAATGTAATTACCTGACTTTGAATTTGGCCTAACATTAGGGTTAACACGCCAACATAAAATACAATCCTTGGGATCTGTACTGACCGTAAGCGTTCAGTTTTCTGTTTCATACAAAACATGTCACCTCCAACAAAACAGTACCTGAATAATATGATGTGTATTGATACATACAGATGCACAGAGTAGAGTGCCAACTATCAGTCACTAATATGTCTTCCTGAAGCACCTTCAGGGGTTCTCACAACAAATTTTTTGGTGGCCTCAGAGTGTGGCCACTCAGACGATTTTTCCTAAAATACTTAATTAATTTTAGGAAAAACAAATAAATATGCAAATATACATGTCCAAACCATTGTAATATATTTAAGTAGGGTTTTGCAGACTCAATAATAAAAATAACGTACAGTTGTCTCTATTCTTTACTGGACCTAAACAGAATAGAAACACAAATAATATGCTTTGCATGTTTTGGTTTTTTGGTTGTTGTTTTTTTCAGACTTGCCAGCTAGTAAGCCTGCTACTGTGAAAACAGATAGTCGTACATTTGTTAATATCACTTTTCACAGCAGATTTACTCAGCCTCAGCGAGCTGGAAGACAAAATTAAGCCCTGGATGGGGAGCTGGATGGGGGGCTGGGTGGAGGGCTAGAGGAGGCAGTGGGAGTCAGGGCAATGGTGCAGGGGTGAGCCTGGGGCTGGAGCCTGGGGTCCCACTGCACAGCTGGGGTCTGGAGGAGGTAGTGGGGCCAGCGGCAACATGGGAGGGCGATCCCAGGGCCAAAGCCCGAAGCCTGGCGGCTTGGGAAAGGAACCCACTGCTGCACAGCTAGAGCCTGCCGCCCACCACCCCAGGGCTGAAGGCCAAGCCCCACGGCCCCTTGGAAGCTGAAGAACACATACTGGTTCCCTGCTCCTACAGTGTTTGGGGCTCCAGAATGGGGTAAGGACCACTGCTTCCCCCCTACCCCTATCGTCACCCAGGAGGCTTTGGCCGCAAGAAAAAACCCTGGTGGCCGCATTCGAGAAACGCTGTTGGTGTTCCTTAGAAAGGTCTCCAATTCATGTACTGACCTGCGCCAAGGCTGGTTAGCTTGTGAGTTCTGATTAATTGCAGCACAATGTGGTATGACTGCCAGATGGTTAAAAGAGACAATATGTCTTTTCAGACGCTCCAACTTTCAATCATCTTACAACTGCCAATGATCATGGGAGTGTCTAATTGTTCCAAATATCTCCCTAAGGAAGACAACGGCTGCTAAAAGATCATGACTTGTATTTCCTGCTTCTGACCACTAGAAATAATAGCTCATCATGGTTGGAAATATGAGGTGGAAAAACACCAAGGTAATTTTTTAACTTTACTTTCATTCTTAATAATCTCCTCATCAATTACCACACTTCCTGCTCTTCAAGAGGACAACCATACATGGCAACAGAACTGTTCAAATACACTTTGTAGATCTGCCAGCCACAGACATGCAAGCTGTTTAACAGCAAACAGAATTGGAAGTACATAGCAACAACTATTTCTAAATGTTACATAGATCTAAAACTATTGTACACAGTGTGTGTCATATTAACACATTATACACACACACAAATATATCTTTTCATCTCAAAGTGTTTGGCATACTGCAAATAGGGATCATTTCATCTACCAAACTACTAAAAATCCTCCAACCACTCTAGGGCAAGGTACAGCAATGCTACCCAAGAGTTTGGGACAGGAAGTAAACAACACTGTATCTTTTGACGCTGCAGAGAGAATGTAGGTCAACAAATGTGTTTATCTGAATGTGGATTGGGTGACGACACTGGGGCTAAAATCTTGACTCTAATCTTGTAAAAAATATTTTGGGAATTACAGACAGAGCTGGCAACACCAACTATTATTAATGTTGCCCAACACTTCCATAGCTCAGTGGTTTGAGCATTGGCCTGCTAAACCCAGAGTTGTGAGTTCAATCCTTGAGGGGGCCATTTAGGGATCCAGGGCAAAAATTGGGGATTGGTCCTGCTTTGAGCAGGGGGTTAGACTAGATGACCTCCTGAGGTCCCTTCCAACCCTGATATTCTATGATTCTATGATTCTATTATAAGATGCTGTTTTCACTTGGTTATAACTTTGCTGAACTTTTAAGTATTTTGGTTGAAATTTTCCATGCTGGGTGTCTGCCTCAGGCTGAATTTTTCTGGATAACTTAAGCCCAAATGGTTAAGCCACTTCTGAGAACGAGGCTAGAGAAAAATATGGTTATTTTATTTATGTTAAAAAAATCCTGGTGATTTTTTTTTTTAAAAAAGGTCTTGTGCCCCCATGCTTTGGAGCAGGGACTTGAAATCTGGCCTTTGTGTCAGAAGTGTCTTTTTCTGCTGCTGTGAAAATCTCCCCAAATTTGGCCAAGTTACAAGACTTTGAAAAACAATCACAGTTTGGTACATGCTCAGCAGAGACTTCCTAGGTTTCAGCAGCTAAATTCCCCAAACATTCCATCCATAATGGTCATGATCCAAAACAGGGCTGAGCAGGAGTTACCCTGCAATTGCAGCTCTGGGCTGCTGTGAATCCAGGCACCTGACCTGAGAGCCAGGAGCCTCTCTCTCCTGTGCTCTCAATGCTCCACCTCTGGGCCCAGAAAGTAGAAAAGGAAGCTTCCTGAATTGAATGCAGAAGGAACAAGAGATGGGTCTGCAGAGGAAATAGTTTGGAAAAAGGAATCTGGGGGACAGAGAGGGATGGAAACTGGGACCAGAAGTGAGAAAGAAGGAGACCAGGAATTCGGGTAAAAGGGAAGACTGTAATTGGATGGGCAAGGAGACTGGTACTAGGAAATGGAGGAGTAAGGGAGCAGGGTCCAGGCAGCCAGTGAGTAAGGGCAGAGATGGAGATCAGACTGAGAAGCTGAGGGGGGAGACTTGGACTGGCTGGGCAAGAGGACTGACCACAAGTGAAGCAGAAGAAAGAAGGGGGGGAAGACACATCTGACAAGCAGCGGGGCTACAGGGGGAAGACTGGTATGGGTTGGGAAAAGGAACTAGGATAAGGAGGCAGGGGAGGAAACTGAGACGAGAATCCCGGGGAGGGAGATTAAGACTGGGAGCCACTGGGGTCAGGGAACATAGCTGAGGGGAGAGTGACTGGAAGCAGAGGGGAGAGAGAGACATCAGACGAGGTACCAAGGAGCGGGGGTGGGGATGGGGGGGGACTGGGACTGACAAGGCAAGAAGACGGGAGGGGAAGGGGGAGAATCTGGAGGAGGAGCCAGAAGTGGGAAAGGGCAGAAGGAGTCTCACTTAAGAAGACAGATCAGAAGTGTCTGTGCCCACTACAGCACACTCCACTCCAGAGCACAGACTGAAACCCAAAATTCTTGAGTCTCACCATTCCTTCACTTATAGCAAATATCTGTGAAACCCAAGGTGAAGTGTCCTATCCTCCTCTAGTGCTGGTCTACATAAAGGATGACAACCTACTACCGCTATAAATTACTTCATTAGCTAAAGTGGCAAAGGTCTATGTGGTGGATCTAAAGATTCTAACCCTGACAAGACCCATGTTGGTGTCAATACAATGCTACTTGATGGAATTTCTGTTTTTATTACTTGTGGTTTTTTTAAACCTAGGAAATTACACACACACACACTCATACATTAAAAGAGTACGAAGGTTGCAAAGTCAAGAACTCAAAAATTAGGAAATGCCAGAATTAAGGTGCCTGTGCCACCCTAATTTGGCCCTCTTGTACATATGCATTATGATACAGCTTTCAATTACATGATCACATAGTATTTTAATGCAATTTTTTGTATATATCTCACATATCAACTACTCTTGGCAAAAAGAAATATAGATACTTAGAAGTGCACATTTAGATGAGATGGAATTATATTATTCCACAGAATACAAAATAACAAAAATGTACTTATGTATCTCACTCCTAGCATTGGAAATGAATATAAATTGCATTTCTAACATTCTTTTGACCAAAAGGCAGTCAATCCCAAGTACATATTTACACTTCCTTCAAGAAATTCTATTTCAAGCTCACACATGAATCAATGCACATTTTAACAAAAATTATATTAGAACTTGGGATTTCCCCTAAGAGGCAAATCAATACACCTGACCAACTGTCCAGTGGAGATTCCCTTCCAGACCCCTCCAACAGATCATTTAGGCCCTAATCTATCAGATTTGATTTGTGCCTATTTTACACATCAAAAATTACCTAGACTCTTTAAAAATCTAGCCCCAGTTCTTTACTCTGACAGCCTCTAGCTGTGAATTCCATCTATTGGAAGAAGCTGCACACATGATGTGCTTAGTGTTGTACGAGGGGGAAACAGAATACAGCATCAGTTAGCCAAGTGCCTTCCCACTAGAAAAGGGAAGAGACACCAGAATGATATCAGCAGTTCGTAAGGGTCGGAGAAACTGGCTAGTCAAGTCTGGCTGTTGGAAACTGTTTAAGCTCATCACAGCAGACTGGGGCACACATGCTCCTTCCCTTTGATAAGCATTAAAGTGAGAAAAATTCAAGTCAGAAAAATGTCTACAAATGTTATCATGGGACTCCCTATGTATTCTCTCCCAAACATTTCCAAATCCAGTTCAGAATCCAAAAGATGTTTTTTCTAACCACTGCCTCTGCAAGCTCCACCTGCCAGCTGAAAATCATAGTGCATTCTTTCAATCTTCAGGCTTCACCAGTAATAAAGATTCTGTAACTTATCTGACAGCTTGTTTTTACTGTGTGAGACAGCATAGAACGTAAAAGTCAAAATTGGAAGAGTGCATATCCTGTCATTAGAGCACAGACTGGGAGCTGGAAACCTTGGGCTCTGTTTCCACCTTTGTCCCTGACTCCCTCTGTGACGGTGTATACAACCACACTGTAGCCACTTAACCTTTCCCTGCCTCAATCTGCTCATGTGTAAATTAAATATAATCATCCTACCCTCCTCCAATGGGTGTTGTGAGGCTTAATGCTTTTAATGCATTTGAGTTCCTCAGATGAAAGACCATATAAGTGAAAAGTTATAATTTTGTAAACATTTACTAATAAGTAAGATTTTGTTGTAACTTACTTAATTCCCAGTCCATCCTTACTTCTGAAGAGAAGGGGAACCCTGAGAGCTTCTCTTTGCACATACTCAAAAGTAAAATCTGTTTGAATATTTGAATAAAAAACAATCAATTACAATGACATTCTCACTTCACACTAGATTTTTTCAAGATTCACCATTTTAATTTCTCTAAATTAAAAGCTCACTATCACTTAAAGAGAACTGCAAAGAGAGTGAACATTTTTAGGTCAAAAGCAAAATCTGAGTGATTGACAATACTCTCCCAGCTGCTCTCTATTTTTCCTATTCACTGATGCACATAAAGCAGAATGCATTCAGAGATTCTCAGTTGTCCTAGGTTGAGAAGCCCTGGTTATGATAAAATGCTGAATTAACACTTACAGCAAATTCATAACTAAGTAACTGCTAAGAGGCCTGGCACATACAGAGCAAATATAAGGATCAAGCTATATATTTGGGTTTTAAGAAATATACTGTTTCTATTGGGCTTTACAGCAGTACAGTGTAAGGCCCTGATCCTACAAACACTTACACACATATTAGTTTACATGTGAATAGTCCCACTGAGTTCATTGGGACTACTTACATTTGTAAAGTTATATGCAGTTTTATTGTAGCCATGTCAGTCCCAGAATATTACAGAGACAATGTGGGTGAGGTAATATCTTTTATTGGACCAACTTCTGTTGGCGAGAGAAACAAGCTTTCGAGCTACATAGATCTTTTCCATTTATAAAATTAAGCATTTTTAAAGTTAAGCAGATGTGTGTCTGCACTATGGATCTTATAATCTGGAAATTTTATTGTAATTTCTGACATAGTTAAGGTGATGAGAGGGAGGGAGGAAATCTCTTTTCAATAGAAATTATTAATTTAATGCCAAAATAACTAGAACACTGGACACAGATTTGGTTGTCTGTACACTGAACACTATCACATTATTATTTCATTCTGAGGATTAAGCTGAACTGTTAACGTTTATATGCAATGGTTTGAAATGCCATATGTCATACCTGAAACAATGATGCATGTGATTCAGTGACTAGTGAAAAAGTGATAAGCACTGATGGGGGAGGGGTAATAAAGGGGGCTTCAGGAACTCCATAGTCTATTTGGATTCTGCAGCCATAGAAGTGAAATTAAATCTAGAAGTGGCCACACAGCACGTACCTGTGATCTGTAATCCTCCTTCCATAAAGGAGCGTAAGTCCTATGTGTCATCTCTAAAGGATGCCTTGTATATAATAAACATGTAAATAGCTTAAAAATAAAAACATGTATCGTTTGTCTCCTCAGCCATCCAAATGTAACCGTTCTAAACACCCAATCTATACATCATATACATAACCACTTTTAATTGCTTAAGTAATTTAATTATCTAAGAACATCCTTCATGGGACTCTGCACGAGATTTACCATCCTCAGATTTATACACCTTGTGTCTATTTACTATCAGAACAACTGTAAGAGGGTGAGGGAAATCAGTACTAATTTCCCCTTCTTACTTGTTTCTTAACCTCTCTTTTTACAACACTTTTCCTCTTTTATTCAATTAACAGTGACAAGAAGTGTGGATAAAGCATCCCCACCGAGAGCTGTCAAATTAGACCATTGTTTATTTTAGTATTATTTTATTAACTTTTAATAATTGCACTTATTTTTAGAACAATCAGAATACAGCTTCTATAATCTATTTTTCAGTCAACTAATGGAAGACACAAAAAGTATTTATCCATTAGCAAAAATATCATAATTTATTAATCAATGCATTAATACTAAAAATATTCATTTGGCTTTAGTAATAAATTAACAAAAAAAAAACCCTTTTGAGTACGGCACTCTACATTCAAGACACAAAATCTGAGTGGGTGAGGGGTGTCAAGGATAAATATTAGTTCAGGAAGCAGACAGCAGATACATAGCATATTACACTAGTGAATAAGTAGCATTGGTAGGCTCTGTGTTCAGGCCAAAAATCACACGGCAGCTTTGCAGCACCTCTGAAGAAAACCTTCAACCCACATTCCTGGCCAGGGATCAAAGAGGTGCTACCATGAAAAATAAAAACAAGGAAGCAGATGATTAAGAATATTCAACCAATTCCATGTGATCAGATATCTTGATATTTCTACTCTCACTCAGCAGCAGGATCAGCAAATTTAATATTTTTGCCTTGGTTACATTCAACTCTTGATTTTATAGAAAAATTAAAGAGGCAAACTGAAAATGGAGCAAATAAAGGTATTTAGAAAGACTCAACAAAGCATTCAAATCTCTTGCAGGGCTGAACAAGTAGACATAGACCAAAACAAAGTAACAAAAGACACTCATTTATTTTCAAGTTCCCTAGAAGGGGAAAAGCTACCCAGAGGTCTCAAAGCTGCTAAGCAAGAGAAATAGTGGATTGTAATACTGTTAGCAAGTAGCAATGAAAGCAAATTAAGAATTTTTGGAGAGAAAAGTAGAATCCAATCCCCCTCTGGAAAATTACTGAATATTTTTAGAGCTAAGGAACAGGTGTTGGAGGGGGAGACTTCCCCACAAAATAATAAATTGTCAAGAAGGCAGACATGATTTCCCTCACCACATAAATGGCTCTTCTGAAGCAAGTTAAAAGTGTACATTGCAAGGCTTAGCTTTGAAAAAGGAAGAAAATAGTCTAAATTAAATTAGTGGTTCAATTGCTGTTGCCATCTGATGAGAAATACAGCCAAAGCTAATAATTGGACATTACTGAGATAACTGGTTCAGACGGTGGTGTCCCCAGTGAGGTTGGATTTTGGAAGGAGAAGTGGAATTTGGTGTCATTTTTAGTAACAGCACAGTAAATAACGTTGACCAGTTGCAACAGCAGCCCTCAATCCATCTGATCCCCCTAAGAAACCAATCCCCTCCACATCCCTTCCCAGCAGGCAAGAGAGCTGCTAGCTGCACTGGCTGACTTCGATTATTTATTACTTTGTAGCTAAATCACATAAGCAAATCCAGGTAGTTTGGAGGGGCAGCTGTAATTTGATATATGATATAAACACAAAAAAGTTATTTACTCTAAAACCCCCTGATGCTAGATAACCAAATAATCTCAATTGAATCCCTTGAAACTGACAAACTGGAAGCAAATGGGACCTTGATTCAATAGGGGGCGGAGAGGGAGAAGCTAGAATCACCATGAGGCTGAGTGGGGGCTGGGGTTTTTCTGCGGCTCCTCTCCACGAACCTGATTCCCTAAAATATGGGAAGCTGAACTGGGGTCACGCTAATAGCCTGGGCTGAGGGAGGCGGGAGACATTGGGGTTTCTCTACAAGCTACATCCTGATACACTCATGTCATTGTCAAAGCAAAAAGTTGCACATCCGTGACCAGGTTACATGGGAATGATGCGAGCAGTCCCAACGCCCGTACCCACCTCTGACTACAGAGGAAATGCACACAGAAAAGCATACATGTGTTTATTTCCTGGCTAGGTCCAAGCTAGGGCCCCAGTGTGAAACACCCATCCCTCTACCCCCTCCCCTGCTGCTCGGCCTGGATTCGTCACCGGCTTCCCTGGAATGGGGGATGCAGGCGGGAAATACGAAACAAACCACAAACTGCACGTGGAGACACCACCAGCTTCTCTAGAGCAATCAAAGCAAAGAAGAGGCACCCACCCATTCCACTCCCACCAATTCAAACACATTCATCCCTGAGACAGCCAGGCATTTACCTTTCCCTTCCATGGCACGCACGAAATTCCCATCATACTTTTGAGTCTTTAATTTCTCCTCCAAATTAAAACTCCTGATGCAGACAATTTCCTCCACGTCCGAGAGGTCCTCATTCTCATCGTATCTCCTTCTACCAATAGATCGCTAGAAAACAAAGCAAATTATATAGACCGGGGTGGGAAGTGGACTTTGGGGAAGGAAAAATGTATCAACGTTGGGGATATTTGGATAAACATGGTCTGGGAAAAATCATGATCAAGGCTGCAAAATTAACAATACTTTATACAACGTGAGCTTGAGTACAGAAGAATCTCCACGCCCTTTCTCCTTATAACACCGTACTAACCCAAAGCACCAGGTGTCTGGCGACAGGAAACCCTTGCACTAATTTTTTTTTTTTTGGAGGGGGGGGAGAAATATCTCTAAACGCCAAACAAGTGAAGAGATTTACACAAATCACTAATTCAAAGCCCAGCACTGCTGCACTTTGCAAGACAGTAAAAAAGTGAACGGCAGGCAGTATTTGTTTGTTAACACATCGTGTTTCCGATCATGTTATTATTTGTGTAAGATATAACTAACTTATTTCGCACAAAATTCTCCATTTACTCTGATACACGCTATTCAGGTTGCAGTATTTACATAATCCAAGTGTTTCCATAGTCACACCGGAAGCCACGAGTTAAAAACAAATTGCATTATTTAACATTATGATTTATTTGCGCTCTCCCCCCCCCCCCGCAATGATCCACATATTATTTCTGTTCAGTCACAAGCTGTGCAGTTTAAGGAACAAAAAGTGAGGGGGGAATCAAGGGAGAAAGGGCAGGAATGAGTTAAATGCACGATGAGGGGTGTGTATGGAGTAGGCCCGGGTGAAAACAGCAGAGGCCGGTGCTGCTGTTGCTGCTTCCCCCAGAGCCAGCGTGTAACTTGTTAACAGCAGCCCCTGGTTCTCCGGCAGGGACACAAGGCAGAACCGCACGTTCACACCACACACAACACACTCCGCATGCAAACACCCGCCTGCAGAAGGGAGGGCTGGCTGTACACAAAGCTAGCTCCCTTTGGGGAACCAAATACACCAGCTGCCTCCATTGGGGTTGCTCAAATCCAAGCACTTTACAATCCAGATCTCCCTCTCTCTGTACATATATTTAAAACCCCCCAGCAGCTAGCCCTAGAAAAACACACACTTCATCAGTACAATCCTTTACCAACAGGAAAAAAAAAAAAAAGAGTATTGTCCCACCCTCTCCTTCCCCTCACTTAAATTCCACCCCCTTCCCAAGTGTTTAAGCTGATCTCTTGCAAACTAAGTAGCTCTGCTGCCTACATTTTTACATGCATTTCTCCCTTTGCAAATAATTAAGCAAAATCAATTAAAATGTACAAATAGGAAATAGACAAGCCAGCTACACACCAATCTTCTTCCAGAGTCTTTCTCTGCCTCCATTTTTTTGGAGAGTTTCATCACTTAATTGTCAACAGTTCCTGTCCTGCATTTTTTGGCCCAAATGGGGAGGAGGAAAAACAAAAGCCATCCAGGTCTCTCTAAAGTTTTGCAATTTTGCACCAGCACTTTTTTGGGGAAGGGGGAGGGAAGGGGAGGGGGAGTCGATGCGTTTTGCAAAGTCCTAAGGAACCATTTTCAGACACTGAGTGTGGAGTGGGGCGCAGGCGTCATAATCCCCGGAACGTAAACATTGTTGCCGATCGCGTTCAGGGAGGGGGGAGGCCCGGGGGAGGAGGCGGCTGCAGGGTGGGGGGGACCAGATTGCACCCAGCGCTAAAGATCGCTGCTGCCGCCGCCGCTGCTGGCTGGCTGCTCATATTGGTGTGTTGTTGTTAGGTCACGAGTGTGAGCAGGCATTGCACGCAGGCGCTGACTCACTGAGCTGTTTGTTATGGGGAGAGCTGGAGTGTCAGGGGTTGGAAGGGGCTGGAGGCAGCGGCCACTCTGTAATATGAGGAGAAAAGAAAGTACACAGGCTCACACAGAGACTTGCAACCACACACACATGCACACAAGACATACGAAGACATTAACAGGTGTACAGATATGCTTAAGCACAGAATATGCACATACGGGGACCTGCATACACATGTACAACACGAGACACACCTACCGACATGCACAGCACTGATGCAGATATGAAAACATACAGAAGACAGATCTATCCTTAGACACATGCACAAAAGATATCGAAAGATGCACAAAATCACCTAGGCTGTACCTAGGATGCATGACACATACATGGGACCATGCACGTTAGACACATGGAGATAAACTTGCAGACAAGAGGCACAGAGACAGGGTGCATGATTATAAGACATGCATATGAAACATGTTACATGCACAAAGCACACAAAAATGTGAAATGCATGTGAAACTTATACTCAGAAAAAAGTCACACATAACTCTCTCTGCAAAACAACATCAACCCATGCCTGTCTCCACAGAAGTTTGCTTTCTTAAGGGCTGATCAGTGGCAATAAAGAAAACAAGGGAAGTGCAAAAAGCAACAAGTTACTCGCTTTCATTTTAAAAGGAATTGCACTAATGTATTTAACGTTTTCTTTCAGGTGGGCATGTGTTTTTTTAGAAATTGCTGCCAGTTACAGTTCTGTAGACCCTGGAACTCAACATGCTTGTCCTTTGGGAGAGGGTTTATAAAATTCATTCTGGGTTTGGAAGGTGTAGTCTATATCACTGGTTCTCAAACTTTTGTACTGGTGACCCCTTTCATATAGCAAGCCTCTGAGTACAACCCCTCTTATAAATTAAACATACTCTTCTATATATTTAACACCATTATAAATGCTGGAGGCGAAACAGGATTTGGGGTGGAAGCTGGCAGCTAGTGACCCCCTGAAGGGTCCCGACCCCCAGTTTGAGAACCCCTGGTCTATATGCTGCTACAAAGGAAAGAAAATTACACAATAAAAAAGATGGGTTTTATTTTAGGAGCTCTGTTTCAGTAGCATCTAATATTTTTAGTTCTCGCTGGCTTTATTAAAATACTTTTATGAGATTGAAATACCTTTTTTGTAGCAGAATGTATTTAAACAATTTCCTTACGTAATAAATTATTTAATATAGGCTACTAAATAGCTGTCACAGGAAAACAACTTTCAAGTAGTATTGAACTAAGCTAGATTGGAATTTCAAGTAGTGCTAAAAGGCTCCATTTCATATTAACAAACTTAGGACCCATTCAGCCTTTGGCAGGTTTCAGAGTAGCAGTCGTGTTAGTCCGTATCCGCAAAAAGAAAAGGAGGACTTGTGGCACCTTAGAGACTAACAAATTTATTTGAGCATAAGCTTTTGTGAGCTACAGCATCCGATGAAGTGAGCTGTAGCTCATGAAAGCTTATGCTCAAATGAATTTGTTAGTCTCTAAGGTGCCACAAGTACTCCTTTTCTTTTTTCAGCCTTTGGGTTTCCGGGGCTTTAGGAGAACTGCTTAATGCTAGGATTGGTAAGGGGAACCAGTGCTTTTCACATCTAAGACACCAATTCAAATCTGGATTAGGTTGATAGTGATCAAAAGTTATTACTCTCTGATGGCAGTTTGGAGGTCTGTGTAAAACAAGGTAGATATTTTGGATCAGTTCCCAGGTGTCCACATTGTTGTACACCGAGGAATTACAAATATCTTAAGTGACATTTCTTAACAAAATGCTTAACCTTTATCAAAATAGAAAAAAAAGAAGATTCCAAAGAGTAAGGGATCTAAACAACTGTCATACCAGTTTAGAAGCCAATAGAAACCTCACAAGCAGACAGCAAGTTGTATTTCTGCATAGCTTTGTTCCCAGACCAATTAGACGAGAAAATCAGTTGCAATAGCTTTTTGTTCTTTATTGTTTCTGTGCACTTCTATACAACAGAACGCAGTCACTCACATAGACTCCTGTTTAGCCCCTCTGCATACAGAGTCAGTTAATTAACACTTTAATTGATAGATTAAAATATTGTGCAAAACATATAACTAACACATCACAAAGCCAACATCATAGGCCTTGGTGGCAGTCTCATTAGAAAGACTGAAGACTCAATGAACTATGGCAAATGGCGAGAGGAAAGACTGTTCAGATGTGGCTTAGAACTCATGAGAGCCAGGTTTAATTCCAGGATCCATCACAGACTTCTTGTGTGATGTTGGGCAAGTCACTCAGGCCCACATCCTCAAAGAAATATAAGCATCCAACATCCATTTAAATTATTAGGAGGTAGGCACCTAAATACCTTTGAGGATCCCTAACAGTCATTGATTTATTTGGAGTTAGATACCTAAATACCTTTGGGGATCTGTGTTTAGTCTCTTTTGAAAAGCTCCTATCTATAAAATTAGGTCTTTCTTGCCACAGAGATGTTATGTGGAAGAATACATGAAGAGTTGTGAGGTGTTGTGATGTTTATTATATATCAATATGCATGCTTATCTATTGCCACCTTAAAATTCCAATCCTGAAGTTGCATGCACAGGCTTAATTTTAAGCCAGGAATACAATGGTTAAAGTTAAGCATGCATTTAGGACTGGGGCCAGAGTAGTAGAGTACAGGATAAATAACTGTAATTAGAGAATCATCAGGAACAAATCTATCAATCAATTAAATAAATAAGTCCCTGTTACAAAAAGTCCATCAATAAGATACCACAGAGACAGGGGGAAAATTTTCTCTCTTTTTTTTTTTTTTTTTTTCAGATCAGTATAATCTGGAATTCTTGGCATATCAAGCAAACACACCAAATAGTATATTAAACACACACCTACAGAGAAACTAGAGCACATTACTAAAATTCTGGAAGTAAAGATGTTTCAGAAGTATCAAAGTCTAAGTCTGTGGGCTTCCAGCATCAGAACACTGATATTTTTTAATCTTATATTGAGACAGAAATGATTGATTTTAACATTTCATAACCATGTTTTATGGTTCATCATATCAACTAAATATTTTCATAAAAGACTTGTTCTGTTTCTTTTAAAAATATATATTTTACCAATAAAATAATATTTTCTTCACTTTGTGTTATAATTAATCAAAAACTTGGACCCAAAAAGGAATTGGACATTTATATGAATGATGAGAACATCAACACTTGCCTTAGATGGAATAACAAAAATTATAAGTGGTATTAAACCTCATGGTGAGGAAGCATTTCCCGTCTGGGCAGGTTATTCCTCTGCAGGGAGAGTGTTGGCCCCTTTTTCTGACCACTATCAACCAGGGTACTGGATTAGGTGAACCATTGGAACAACAATTCCAATGTTCCTTTACAAAAATAAAACAAACTAGTGAATGTATTCATATGGTCATGGGGTGGCTGGGTTGTTGGGAGATGGGCTACAATTAATCTGTTTTTGTTAACCTTAGTAAAATTATTTATAGTACCATTATGTGCACAATGTGCTACATCCTATCCATGTTCAGGTGACAGTAAGAGCTGGAGCTTTAAGAAAAACACCTACTATCTCACAACTCATGATAGAATCATGAAAGTTGTCAATGCTATGTTTACTCAGGCTGTGTGTGGGACAGGGTGAATTTCACCCTTGTTGAGCTCATAGGGAAATTTGTTTCCTGATAAATAGAATACATTTTGCTAAAATCAGATCCTTAAACCTTTTTCCTTTCCTCATAAACTATGGACTACCTGTCAGGCATCTTAGCCTGGATGGACATGAAAAGCCAGATGTTTAAACATTTTGCTGCCCTTGGACATTATGTGAAAAGATACTTCTGTGGCTCTCTAGCCAGACCAGATCAATGCAGGGGCACCAGAACAGGGAGGCCAGGGGCCCATGGCCCTCCCACTTTTCACCATGGGACCCTGACCCCTTACCCTCCTCTTCCCCCTGAGACCCCACCCCCTGGCCAGGCCAGCAGCTGGTGGAGCTCCACCCAGGAGCTCGGGCAGTTGTGGCACGCGCCAGCTCCCCAGAGCTGCCTGTGCAGCTTTTACCATTGCCGGGCTGCAGCTCCAGGCCCTGCCCCTTGGCCAGAGCTGGGTTGGGGTAAGAGCTGTGCAGGCAGCTGTAGAGAGCCTGGGTCCCTCCACCTGCCCTGGGCTGGGGGCCCGAGGGGTGGGGACAAGGGCTGGGGGCTGCTTTTGGCCCCACCCAACTCCAATGGAGCAGGACAGGCTCCCCAGCCCCACTCTGGCTTCAGACTTGGCTGGGGGTGGGACCTCCAGGGGAAAAAGAGGGGCCTCAGGGGAAGAGGAGGGGGCACAGGTGGGGTCTTGCGGGGAGAAGAGGGGCCTCAGGGGAAGGGGTGGGGCAGAAGCCCCTGGCCCTTCCACTTTTGGGAAGGCTCCGCCAGCCCTGGATCAATGTTTTTCCCACTTAGGAAGCTCGGTGATTGCAACTTGAAGTTACATCCCACATCTTTCCAAGGAGGGCTGCTCTGCATGTCTACACTTAGAAGCTGTACTGATACAGCTGTGCTGCTGTAAGAGCGCTCATGTAGCTGTGTTATCCCGACAGGAGAGAGCTCTCCCCTCGACATAATAAAACCAGCTCAACGAGTGGCAGTAGCTATGTTGGCGGGAGAGCATCTGTGCACGAGTGCTTATGCTATCAAAACTTATGGTGCTCAACAGGGTGTTTTTTGCTGACATAAGTGCTAGTGTAGACATGGCCTTAGACTTATCACTGCTTGAGACTGCTGACAATCCTTTCCTCATCTGCCTATTGAGTTTCTTACCTGTTATACTTTTTATGCAAAACCTTCCATTTTAATTTCCATTTTGCACCAACACAGTTTTCTTCTGTGACAATAACAGAAACAAATGGAAACAACTATTTGCATATTCAGCTAACAATATACTGTAGAAAAGCTGCTATGCAGAGGGTGGCATGAATGCGTCTATTTCTGTGCCGAATACTGTACCTCATTAAGAATGCTGGAGGGTCACAATGGTTCATCCCTATTCTAGGACATACAAAAGTACATTCATGGCACAGAATTAAAGGTGCACCTCTGTGATGGGATGTTCAGATCTTTCAGTGCCCTCAGGAAGGAATCCTGGAATTCTATCCCTATTGTGCCCTTAATGAAAGACCCCACTACATCAAACAGCAGCCTGGGCTTTTATGCATTCATTCCCAGAAAGGGTTCAGGGTCAGCTGAGGGAGGCACCTCCAGCTGAGAGTGAATTAAGTACAGCTGACTCTAATTAGCACCTCAAGAGGAGGCTGGGATGGAAAGAGAAATGCTAGGGTTTATAATGACCAGCAGTTAGGAAAAGAAGTAAAAGAACTAACTTTGTTGGGTTTGTCCTTTCCCAGTTGGAGTTTATTGTACATAGGCTGGAGGAAAAAATGTAGGTAGACAGTATTATAATTTTAATACTTTGGTTAAAGTAAAAGATGTTTGTCCTCTAACAATTGGAGATCAAACTAAGTTTATTTTAAAAGGCCAATGCTAGGGCTTGTAGGGATGTGGTGGTGGCGGCGGCTAGGTCTTGTAGGGTTATACATATAAACTATATGTTTATACAACTATACATATAAAATGGTGTCTAAATTAGCTGTTACCACTCAAGAAAGAGATCTCAGAGTCATTGTGGATAGTTCTCTGAAAACATCCACTCAAAGTTCAGCAGCAGTCAAAAAAAGTGAACAGAATCTTGGGAATCATTAAGAAAAGGATAGATAATATGACAGAAAGTATCATATTGCCTCTATATAAATCCGTGGTACACCCACATTTTGAATACTGCGTGCAGATGTGTTCACCCCATCTCAAAAAAAAATTGGGAATGTTCAGAAAAGGGTAACAAAAATTATAAGGGGTATGGAACGGTTGCCATATGAGGAGAGATTAATAAGACTGGGAGGTTTCAGCTTGGAAAAAAGATGATTAAGAGGGGATATGATAGAGGTCTATAAAATCATGACTGGTGTGGAGAGAGTAAATAAGGAAGTGTTATTTACTGCTTCTCATAACACAAGAACTAGGGGCCACCAAATGAAATTAATAGGCACTAGGTTTAAAACAAACAAAAGGAAGTATTTTTTCACACAACTTGTGGAACTCCTTGCCAGAGGATGTTATGAAGGCCAAGACTATAACAGGGTTCAAAAAAGAACTAGGTACATTCATGGAGGATAGGTCCATCAATGGCTATTTGCCAGGATGGGCAGGAATGGTGCCCCAGCCTCTGTTTGCCAGAAGTTGTGAATGGGCTACAAAGAATGGACCACTTGATGATTACCTGTTCTGTTCATTCCCTCTGGGGCACCTGGCATTGGCCACTGTCAGAAGACGGTATATTGGGCTAGATGACCTTTGGTCTGACCCAGTATGGCTGTTCTTATGTTCTAACGGCTATGCGGGTGGCTTTTTGCTGTTTGAAAATGTGGATGTGATATATATGAACATGCATTAATAGGCTGGGGAAATGAAACACAAGACTGCTGCTTCAATGCATCAGTGTGCAGGATTATTGTATGTTTCAATACCTTTCCTAGTTAAGTGAAATGTAAAAGAGGGAAAGACTAGAGAGACAATGGACTAAAAGCATTCTTGTATATACCTAAAATCACAAAGGAAGTAAGCATGCTGGCTTTGCTATTTTAACTTTCTTAATTGCATTATGTAAGCTAAAAGTAGCACTACAGGCAATGGAAAACATTTGTGAAGTTGTGTAGTAAACACACACACAATTCTGCAAGCAGCATAATGCCCAAAAATTGCACCTAGGGGATCGAAAATGGTAGTAGACAGCCCACTTTGAATATAACTTCTAAACAGAACTAAAGTCTTGTTTATCTGAACAATTATTTTATTTTTATTATAGCTCACAGACCTATAGTAAGGAAGTGTTATTAGAACAACTGACAGACTTAACTATTCTGTAGTTCAGAGGTGCTGACTTCTGCTGGCTCCAGTGGGTGCTTGGCCCCACCCCACCTCCACCCCTGCCCTGCCCCCTCTCAAACCCCTTCCCAAATCCCTGTCCCGGCTCCACCTCTTCCCTGAGAGCGCCGCGTTCCCGCTCCCTCCCAGAGCTTGTTACGTCGTGAAACAGCTGGTTTGCAGCAGCAAGCGCTGGGAGGAGAAGCGGGGACGCAGCGTGCTCAGGGGAGGAGGTGGAGGTGAGCTGGGGTGGGGCAGGGAGCATGGTTGCTGGTGGGTGCAGAGCACCCACCAATTTTTCCCTGTCTGTGCTCCAGCCCTGGAGCACCCACAGAGTAGCTGTTTTCTTCATGCTATTAATTTCCCCTTTCCAGACATCATTAGTCCACTTCAGATTTTTGCATTAGCCTCATACATTAGAACACAATCATTTTAAAATAAATTTATTTTGGGAAATGGACCCTAAACTAGTGATTAACTATGCTGCTTTAATATTTTATGGTTCAACCAAAACCGTGTGCACTTACAAGTAAAGCTACTAAATAATCTTATTATCTATATGTGTAGAGCTGTGCTCTTTCATAGGCTTTGAGCACTGATCCCAAATATATTTTTACAGTTAAGATTCCCCCACAAACTAAACCACAGAGCCTTAAAGAGCTCTTGTTTGAAGAGGTGGGAGAGGAAACATTTAAAGCCTGTTGGTTACCAGCTTTCTAAGTAAGGCATGGTAGTTCATTTAAAATCTTTACGTGGGTACTACTTATGACTTTGCAATTAGTTGTCTTGAACAATCCCACTACTGGATGTTGAGAAATACTAAAAATGCTCTTTGTACTTGTTTTCTTTGCATGTGTGCTTACAGACTTAAAAGACAACTGAGCAAAAAGTAATGTTAATACTCTTCACTTATACAGGGTTTATAATCCAAATGGATGTGAAAGTTAGATATGCACAGAAGTACTGAGATGCAACCCCCTCTGGGGTGGAGGGCAGCAACCAACCAATGCATAACTTGTGGCACAAGAGTGGGGCGTAAGACATTTTACAGGAAAAAAAACCTTAAGGGCAAACCATACTCTTACAGGTGCTGTGGGGGCTTTAATGCTCATATACAGCAGACAAGACCAAAAGACCATGTCTCGCCAAACTAAATATTTGATTGATTTATTGGGAAAGGATGAAGGGCTGGGTCAACTCTGCTGGGCTAGGAACCTGTAATCCCGGGAAATGTGATCTGAAGCTTCAAGTTACCAATCTGATTTCTCTGATTTGGTAACTTTAAAATATGCAGTACAAATTAAATAAAAGGTATAATAATGGTCATGTTTGTATAGACTCCATCATTGCCTTTTGATATATAGCTAAATTAATGAACTTACAGATCAGGAGAAGCATGAAAAGAGGAACTAAGAAAACAAAATGTTTAGGTCCTGATTTCTTGTGTTGTCACTTATGTGTAAAATGATACCAAATCAGAATGACAGTATTTTTACACTCTGCACTAGTGTGAATAACAGAAGATGCATGGGGTGGAAAATCAATCCCTCAGTGCCTTTTATAGCCAATGCAAGTAAACCAAATGTAAAATAGCTTCTGCCTTTGGGATGTGATTGTCCTCTCCCGTGTCTGAGAATAGAAAGCAGAGCCATCCTTACCTACTAGGTGCATTTGTATTCTCAGGTTCTTACTTTAACTATGTTAGCATATTTCTTTTTCTCACTTACACCTCTGCATACCCACAAGCTCACTGTGACACAACGAGTACCTTTATATTAAGACCCAGGATTCCTGAATCCCTTTTGTGGGTGCGTGACCTTTGCCAAGTCACTTCACCTCTCTGTGCTTTGCTTTCTCCTTCTATAAAACAGAAATAATAAATAATTATGCCTTACAAAAACAGGATAAGCACTTCAGGTGAAAAACGCTGTTTAAGTGCTAAATAGTGTATTATACAAATCGCCTATGCATTCAGAAAAGGTATTTGTCAGGGTTCCCTCCCCACTCTGAACTCTAGGGTACAGATGTGGGGACCCACATGAAAGAACCCCTAAGCTTATTTCTATCAGCTTAGGTTAAAACTTCCCCAAGGCACAAATTCTTTGCTCTTGGATGGTACGCTGCCACCACCAAGTGATTTAACAAAGAATCAGGGAAAGGACCACTTGTAGTTCCTATTCCCCCAAAATATCCCCCTCAAGCCCTTACACCCCCTTTCCTGGGGAGGCTTGAGAATAATATCCTAACCAATTGGTTACAAAGTGATCACAGACCCAAACCCCTGGGTCTTAGGACAATACAGAAATCAGTCAGGTTCTTAAAAGAAGGCTTTTATTTTTTAAAAAAAGAAAAAAATCACCTCTGTAAAATCAGGATGGAAAATAACTTTACAGGTAACAAAAGATTAAAAAAAACACAACAGAACTTCTTCTAGGCTTAGTTCAAAGTTACAAAACACAGGAATAAACCTCCCTCCAGCAAAGGAAAAATTCACAAGCAGAACAAAAGATAATCTAACATGCCTTGCCTGGCTTTTACTTACAATTTTTGTAATATGAGAGACTTTTAGGATGGTCTACAGGAGAAGGAGTTTTCTGACCTGATGCTTCTCTGCTTCCCAAGAGAACACACCAAAACAAAGCCTCCCCACCCCAAGATTTGGAAGTATCTTCTTTCCCCATTGGTCCTTTTGGTCAGGTGCCAACCAGGTTATTTGAGCTTCTTAACCCCTTACAGGTAAGGAGGAATTCTAGGCTACCCTTAGCTGTATGGTTATGACAGTATTTAATACATAAAGGCAGGGCATTGAGACCTTTTGCTCAGTCTTTGGATGCAAGATCAAGTGAGGAGTCCCAGAATTATTTTGGAAGCTGTTCCTCACAACATAGTCTGCAATCCCTACACAGGAAAACTGCATGTGTGGGGGGTGGGAATTCCATTATTTGTTAAATTGTTATCTTTGGACAGGGACTGTCAGGATGTTTATACAACAGCTAGCAAATAGGGCCTTGATCTGGTCACTCTGTAGGCAAAACCACAATGTGAATGCTTAATAAGATCATTGAACAATACATTGTACCTCACTAATAGTAAATGTTGTGATGCATTCAATTTTAAAATCTTACTCAGTTTCACTATAAACAATATGCCAGATTGTAATCATTCCATGGAAAGTACTATACAAATGCAAATATTAACAAATTGTGAAGTATTTCATGAGTGTTTACCTCATAAGAGATAGGAAGTAAGCCCATTTTACAGAGGGTGAATGGCGAGTCACAGAAATATGACTTAGAGTTGTGATTCCACAATAGACACCTCTCCCACTCTAGTGACTCTCTACTGATTTAACTGAAATCCTAAGGACAATCTCCGAGTAGGTTCCCTTGTACATTCCTCTTAACTTAATAAGATAGTATTGACAACTCAATGATCAGTAGACTTTTGGCTACAGAATAATCTGTATAGCAAGAGTGGGAATAGTTTAATCAAAACATAGAAAATGTACACTATTATTCCTGGGATATGTTCTGTGATATTAACAAACAACAACAACAACAAAAAAGTTCAACATTAAGCTGGAAAAGCATTGAATGGAGATGGAGAAATTCTGGTGAGGATAGCTTTTATAAAAGAGACTCAAAGAAGGGGTGGGGACAGACATACCTGTTCAGTTGACAAATGTGAGAAGTGGAAAATCTCAACATCAACATTTATTGTCTGCTGCACTACAGTACTTACTGATTCTGACTTATCTGCTACCAACTGTAGGGCACAGAAAATTTCCCAAAGGGTACTTAGGTGTTACATTAATTTTAAGTGGAAGCATGGGTTAGGATTCAGGTGGTTACATCTTAGAATCATAGAATGTCAGGGTTGGAAGGGACTTCAGGAGGTCATCTAGTCCAACCCCCTGCTCAAAGCAGGACCGATCCCCAATTAAATCATCCCAGCCAGGGCTTTGTCAAGCCTGACCTTAAAAACTTCTAAGGAAGGAGATTATGCATTGCTATAAATGTAAAAATAATATATTTTACCAGAAGGTTATAAAATACAGTGAAAGGAAGGTGGCCTGGTGGTTGGACTTCAACTGCCAGTGCTTGGAATGTTGGGATCAGAAGGTTCCATGGCAGTTGGAATTTGGCAGTTGAGTTCAACTGCCTGTGCTGGAATATTAGAATTTGCAACCCCTTGTCCCCAGTCTGCAGTGCCAGATTGGATTTGAAAGTGAGGAAAATATCTGGATGTTTAATGAGGGGATTAATTTGACCCAGTAAGTCTAGAATAGGGAATGTAAAAGAGTGACGTAATGAAGATTTATGGTACATCTACGTTGCACAAATCTTACTGCACTGTGTAGCATACAGACACTACACATGCCCCCCCCCGCACTGATATAAATAGCAGTGTAGACAGTGAAGCACTACTTAAAGACAGGCCTAAACCTTGTTGGCATATACTCTACGTGGCTCTCTACACCCTTAAGCAGTACCTCCCCCATTACACTGCTGTGTTTAGCAGAGTTGTATCCTGCTGCTGGAATCTTTCCCCACTGCAGGGAAATGCACTGGGGAGTGGTTGAGGAAAGGCTCCAGAAGCTTGCCACTGCCATCTGTAGCTACACACCACAGTAGGTGTGTCTACACTGCAATTAAAATTGTGGCTGGCTGCTGCCAACTGGCTCAGGATAAGGGGCTGTTTAATTTTGAAGTAGACATTTGGACTGGGCTGAAGCCCAGTCTCTAGGACCCTGTGAGCACTGTCACCTCTAAGCTGTCCGCACGCGCATAGATATTAAACCCCACGCAGACGGCAAAACACTGCACGCACTCTGGCTTTTTTTTTTTTTTTTTGCTTTGGCAGCAGCACAGAAGAAATTTTTTGCGCACATGGCCTGTTGAAAATTAGAGGGAACATTGCCTGTGAGGTTAGAGGGTCCCAAAGCCCAGGCTTGGGGAGCCCTGAACCTCTACACTTCAATTAAACAGCCCCTGAGCCTGAGCCCAGCAAGCCTCAGTCAGCTGGCACAGGCCAGCTATGGGTTTTTAACTGCAGTGTAGGCATACCAAAGTAGACAGTTTGCTCTTCACTGCATCGTGTACGCTCCCCATAGCCTATATGCTGCTGCCAGGGGTGTGCAGTATAGACATAACCTTAGGGTCATTTAAGCACTCGGTAGTAAACAAAATAAGCCATAAATAAATCAGAGGACAAGGACAACCCACCTAATTCCCCTGCCAAGCTCATCTCTGCAGCTCTAGGGCCACCACTTTCCGACAAAGCGGGTATTCACCCCCGAAAGCTTATATTCCATTACGTCTGTTAGTCTATAAGGTGCCACAGGACTCTGCCACTTTTACAGATCCCGACTAACATGGCTACCCCTCTGACACTTTCACAAGCGGCTACTGACTGGATGCCCAACTTGAGCCACTTTAAGCCTGACTTTTTTTTTTTCTCCCAGAGCTCTCAAAACTCCACTTGAAGATGATGGAGAGACAGGTGAGCAGCAGCCCTGTTCAACTTAAAATATCTTGAACCTGACTTTCAGACAAACCAAGGAACCCAAAGTCAGTGACACACACACACACACACACACACACATAAACAAACTTCCTTGGGCTGGGTAGGGAGGGAGCGAGGGGCTCCAGCCCAGGTTACCGTGAGGAGAAGGAGGGAGGCCGTGGGGGACTGACGGGCAGGGGCTCCAGCCCAGGCTACCCCGAGAGGGAGGGAGGGAATAATAGAGGCGCTAGCCTGACTGGAAGGGGGACAGGGGAGGACCAGCCCCTCAGTCGGCGCTGACTTAGCCGCAAGGCCCGGCCCCTGGGAGTGGGAAGGGAACTAGTAGGACCTACATCGCCCGGCGCCGCGCCGCGCCGCTCCCCTCACGCGGAGGGCGGGGCAGCCCGCATCCGGCAGGAAGGGTTAGGAGTCGGGGCTACGCCATCGAGGCGTGTGCGCGGCGCCCAGTGAGGCGAGGCAGGGCAGCGGCTGGCGCGTGGGCTCGCGGAGCTGCGGCAGGGGTCGGAGCGGAGCTGGGGCCGGGGGGTGCTAGGTGCAGCTGCTGGCCTATCTCTGCAGCCGGAAGGAAAGGAAGGAAGTAGCAGCAGCAGCAAGAGGAGGAGGCGGCGCCTCGGGATTAGCAGCCGGGCCAGGCGCCCTCTCTTCACTCCTCTCCTCCCCCGCTCCGCTGCGAGCCGCCGCGGCCGGAGACCATGAGCCTGAACGAGCACTCGATGCAGGCACTGTCCTGGCGGAAGCTCTACCTGAGCCGGGCCAAGCTGAAAGCCTCCAGCCGCACCTCCGCATTGCTCTCGGGGTTCGCGATGGTGAGCGCTCCCCTCCTTCCCGCCTGCTGGGCAGGCGCCGGCCGCCGCGCTCTTCTGGGGGAGCGGGGGCAGGTTACAGGTAACCCGGGGGACAGCAGTGCCGCTGAGTCGGCCCAGCGTACCGTACCCTGCAGGGCGGCCAGCTAACTCTTGGCTCTGGTGCCCCCAGTGGGTTTATATTCCCCTCTGTACCGTAAATACCGCCTGTGCCCGCCCTTTGTGTTATCAGGAGCTAAATCTATTAGGATGCGCCGTTTACTTGTTCCTGGACGACGTGTGATGTGTCTGCCTCGCCCTCTCTGCGGACCCGGTCCCCATCGCGTTCTCCTCGCATTCCCCAGATAAATCACTGGCTGGGTGTCTGGTCCCCCATTTAAATGGGACGTCTTGGCTCAGGTGCTTCCACCTCCAATGAGTTTGGGAGAATTGAACCCTGAACTGTCAGCACCAGCCTGTGGCTCGCTCCCTGGCTGAAGTTAAGCTGGAGGGGGAAGAATTTAGTCTTTTGTTCATGAAGCAGGAGGTGGTTTGGAGGATGATTCAAACGGTCTAGAAGGATTTGCACAGCAAATGTTGCATATCACCATTTTTTATTTTGTGATTTATACACTGGCTTCTTCCATAACCTACTTTCTTCCATCTTTGGTTTACTAACACTGTCCAAAATGTGTAATTATTTTGCTCCTGGGTTTTATTATTCTGCTGGTTGGCTTACTGACTGCTTTGTCTTCCTTGCCATTGATCCAAAAGTGAGCACATCTCTGGAGTATATTATTTCCAGGTACAGTAGCTTCTCCCAGAATGGGTTCATTATAACCAGAATATAATCCATGTGTTCCAGTGCATTGAAATAATTCAGGACTTCCATTCCACTTCACTGTAAACTTGGGATTCTGCATATTGTAGACTGGGACAACATTGAACATATCTTGTATCTTACAAAAATAAAGCAGTTTTCCATAAACAATTTCTCCACAAAATCTTGCCTGCATTTTTTCAGGCTGATTTTTGAAGAAAAATGAGTTATTTACATACATGCTTTGAACTGGCTTTTTTTTAATGCCACCTTGTTCATTTTCACATGCAATGTTAGTATTAATTGCTTTACCACTGCTCTTCATTATCAGGTTATGGCCCTGAAATTATATAAACAACTTCTACTCCTGTTGTTGGCAGTGGCAGTTAAGGGCACAGTGCTGAGTACAGAATCAGGCTCTTGGACAATGCATCATCACTGTACTTAACTTAGGCTGTGTCTGCACAGCTGCAGTACTTCAGCTACACTGCTGTAGCATTGACACTTATTACCACAATGGAAAGGTTCTTTTCCATTGCTGTGTAGTAAATCCACCCCCTCAAGAGCTGGTAGGTAGGTCCTTAGAATAACTCTTCTGTCAACCTAGGATGTCTGTGCTGGGGTTTAGATCAACTAAGCAGTGTAGCTAGGGTTGACCTAGGCCTAGTCTACACCTAAAGCTTAAGGCCCCAATCCTTTGGACTTACACATGTTCTTAACTTTACACATGTGAGTAGTCCCATTGACTATACCACTGTTTCAGGACTACTAATGTGCATAAACTTAAGAGCATGAGTAAGTCCTTGGAGGCTTGAAGATCATGTATCTTTAGGTCCAGCTTATAGGCATCTTCTCCTACAATCATGTACAGTAAGTCTCCCATCCTCTAATTTGTTGCATGGATTGCTGTGCCCCATGTGGATTCCTGTTGATTTCATGGGGGTTCTGAGCTAGTGCAAAAGTCTTACCGCACACAGCAAATTGTACCAGAATCTTTCTATTTTTGATGTTTTTGCTAGAGCCCATTTCCTCTGTGTGGTTTTAAATTCATTTGGATTCACTGGATAGTATTAGAGTGCTGTCATTCAAGAAGTGGAAAAACTGCTAAATGATTTTTAAATCTGTTAAATAGCCCTAATACCTACTTCACGGCTCTCAAATAAGAAACACAACCGCATTTGCTTTATCTTATTTCATTATAAAGGAAAACTTCAGTGTAAAAATAGTACTTCTGTATCCAGTATTTTCACCACTGTTACATGTAATGCCTAAGGTTGTTAAAACTGAAAGAGACTATCTCTTTCTCTATGTTCATTTTCAGCCATTTGATAGAATTTTGTGTATAATCAATTTTGCTGCTTCCTCAGTCAGTTTCACTGATTGTGTGGTTCTTTCACATAGCTACAGGGAATAGAAAAATATTTAAAACACGCACACTGTGAGACTCAAGGGCAGATGTAGTGTCTAAGTCTACTTCCTAAATAATAAAAACCTGACTAGAACTAAATTTGACTGTCCCTTTAACTGCCCATTATGCTGGTCATACGGGTTTCCAGTTGTACTCCTGAATCTTATTTTTAGGAAAACCATGGCTTTTTAAATAGTAAGAAATTATTAGGGGTATGGAACAGCTTCCATATGAGGAGAGGTTAATAAGACTGGGACTTTTCAGCCTGGAAAAGAGATGATACAGGTCTATAAAATCATGACTGGTGTGGAGAAAGTAAATAAGGAAGAGTTATTTACTCCTTCTCATAAAACAAGAACTAGAGGTCACCAAATGAAATTAATATGCAGCAGGTTTAAAACAAACAAAATGAGTTTTTTTTTCACACGACTTGTGGAACATCTTGCCAGAGGATGTTGTGATGGCCAAGACTATAACCAGGTTCAAAAAAGAACTAGATAAATTCATGGAGGATAGGTCCATCAGTGGCTATTAGCCAGGATGGACAGGGATGGTGTCCCTAGCCTCTGTTTGCCAAAAACTGGGAATGGGCGACAGGGGATGGATCACTTGATGATTATCTGTTCTGTTCATTCCCTCTGGGGCACCTGGTATTGGCCACTCTCGGATGACAGGATGTGGGGCTAGATGGACCTTTGGTCTGACCCAGTATGGTTGTTCTTATGTAAGAATCTATATCATCAATATTTTTTTTCTCTTCTGAGGTGTATGCATGCATTTTATATATGTAATAAAAAATCCTGACCCTCAAAAGTTCTGGGGATGAGCTCCTCGGTAACACGGGAGATTTCTGTGGCCTGCTGGACTCCATTACAAACCATTTTTAACGCTGCAAAAGTTGTTTAATTGTGGAGGTTTTCTGTGTATATTTTTAGAAATGTCTTCTTTAATTTTTCTTCAGCACACAGTTTTGAAACAGCATTCTCACTTTCAGTGCCTTTTTTTTTTTTTTAATTAGAATGTGTTCTTTTGGGCTGGAAACCTTCAGCTATCCTTAATTGGTGTAGGAACCAGACCTCTAAAACCCTGTATTTAGAAGTGTGTTGCATTTTCCAACACTGCTGAGAAAAGGGCAGACCATCTGCCTTTGACATGAGTACTATATTAGATTGTAAACCATGAAATTGCTTTTATTTCAAATAATAACATAACTCAAATTTGATATCAAAACAGAACAAAGTGACTACTGTAAAACAACCTCCTGACGGTCAAATAAATGTCACTGTCATACTTCAATGGCTAAAAACAGAATGCAACTCTTTAGTGGCATTGGTAGACAGGCATCCATTTGACTGACAGGCAACTGTGCTCAGAATAGCAGTTAGTTCTCCATTGAGTACCATGCATCAGGCTGGTAGTTAAGCACAATTACACTGCAGTGTATTCTACTAAACACCCATTCTGATGAGACCGAGTAGTTTATCGTGGCAATTTCCTGCATCCATATTTTATTTTAAAAGTGGTAGGTGATAATGAGAAAAAGAGCTTTACTTTCTATTGTCTTCTAGTTTGTATGTTGTTAAAATTTAAAGGATTTAATATTGCAGATTAAATGACTTTTTTTAGAGCTGAAAGAAAATCTGTGTTAATTAACACCAATACTACTTGTTTTCATCATTAGCTCACTAGCACAGTTCTACTTTTATCCATTAATTGCTGTATTAAGTTAACTATATGGAGTGAATGTAATTATATACAATATGGACTACTAAAAGTGACTCTTGGATATAAAGGGGTGATGGCCTTAAGTCTCATTCCTTCTCTGACAATGACTTCTTTGACAGTGTATGATGTCCTGGAGTTGCAGACTACTGGTTTTAGTTACCATAGTAACTAGTATCAGTGGTAACTCTGAAACTCTAGGGCAAACTCACTTGTGAATTAGCAGAGTCCAGTTACTCAGTAGTGGGAAATGTTGAATCTGAATAGCCATTGCATTTTAACTTTTGGGAAGTTGCCCCTCTCAAAATCTAGTAAGTTGCCATTGGGAATCAACCTTTGACTCCATTGCTTTGCTGCTACAGGGTTTGTTTATATCATGACATAATGTGCCTCTACGAGTGTATGATTTTTAAAGCGTACTACAGTGTTGCATGCTGATAGATCCATGTAGACCCTGCTGGTGCATTTTAACATAGTGCTGTTTGAAAAAATACAATGTTGAAGTGTACTAGGGAACCTTTAGTGCACACCAGCCAGGTCTATGTGGACCAATTAATGCATAACAATTTAGCATGATTTAGATATCACACCCCTGCAAAGCACATAACCCCACCATGTAAACAATCCCATAGAGTAGTCCTCTAATTGGGACACCCTAATCTCCCTATTAAGAGAAAAGGCCACTTTAAAAAGAAAGGGGGGAGAGAGAGAAATACAAATGCTTCTCACTGCATTTAATCTTCTAATCCAGGGGTCAGCACTCTTCGGCACGCAGCCCATCAGGGTAATCCGCTGGCGGACTGTGAGACATTTTGTTTTTGTTGCCTGTCCGCAGGCACAGCCCCCCGCAGCTCCCTGTGGCTGTGGTTCGCTTTTCCCAGGCTAAAGTGTAGGGGCTAAACTTTGCTTTCATTTACGTCCATGCAACCCCACTAGCTCCAGTAAGATTGCACAGGTATAAGTGCAGAGACAATTCGGCCTCCAGCATTAGACTGTTACACCCCTAAAGCACTTTTTAACCATGGATCTGTGTTTTTTTTTAAAAAGCAGTTAAGTATAATTACCTCCACTTTTGGAGTGGAGGGAAATGGGCACAGAGAGGCTAAATGACATGCCCAAAGTTACACAGTGAATCAGTAGGAGGAGTCAAGAATAGAATTTGGGTCTTCTGACTCTCATTCCCATGCCTTATACACTGGACCACACTACTTTGCTAAACATACCTTAATTCTTTAGCACTAACTGACTGTATGTTCACTATGCTAAATTCATACATGTGTGGTCAAGTAGCAACTATTAGATTGATGATAATGAATGGCAAACTGGCACCCAGGAATAAATTTTAATAAAACAGCTAGCCTGATTAATTGGGATGTGTTTAATCAAATGGAGTGTGTACTAATGTAAATGTAGTTCGAGGGTCAATTACGTATATACAAATGAAAATTTGCAAATGCTCAAGTCAGGTTTCAAATTCCATGTATCTGCAGTGATGGTTGCTGAAAGCCTTTTTTATATTAACATCATTCTGTGTTGATGTTACCTGTCCTGACCTGTAATGTGTGTACTCATTTGAGAGAAATGTACACTCGGTTCTGATATTTGCAGACTGTAATTTAGTAACTGCATCACTGAAGTAGGCCTAAGGATTTAGCTAGTCTAGCATCCCTTGTCACACAGTGCCCAGTACCAGTCTGATGACTTGGGGAACCTATTTACAATTTATGAATTCTGGTTGATATGAAGTTATAAAAATTGCTGTATCATGAATGCCTGTCTGTGTGTATCCACCATTGCATCCAGGTACAGTGGTGTATCATCAGAATGCAGCAACCATCTATTCAGGGTGAGGCATCTTGGGACAATGGGTTTCTCTTCTCTTGTCCGCAGCAGTGGAGAGAATGGAAATTCTCCAAGCAGGACAAAGATGAAGGCAACAGAGCAGGAGGATATAAAAGGATTTACTGGGGGAAGGTGCAGAGAGATTCATAGATAGGCAGGGGATGGATCAGACAAGATCAGAGAAGGCAAGCTGGGGGCATAAAGACTCCATGTTTCAGAACCCAAGCCATGCACTGCAAACAGAAGGAGCTCAGCTGGCACCAGGCAATGCTGATCTCTTCCAAAGAGTGCCCTGCAGTGATGAGGAAACTGAGGCAGGGACATGAATACAGAGCTTATTATTTTTATGGAGATCTGTGTTTCTTGTGCTATTAAATAGAGCAGTGGTGGTTCAGAATCATGTACAAAGTCTGTGTGTATGTCAAGCACTTACATCTATCACGTGTGCCCTTGAAGAGGTAAACCAAAATGCTCTCTCTTATAGAGTTCTGGGTGAGGGTGCGTTTAAGCTATGGGGGTGAGTCTAATGGGCCAGCACTGGTTCCAGGGACAGGGGGCTGCACGGTCTGAACTCTCAGTTGTGAGGACTAGATTAAAAATCTGCACGCTGAGAATGTGCCCAGAGGCCCTAAAATAGGGACAGTGCCTGGGCTCCTTTCAGATGCTGGAGTCTTAAAACACAGGATTCAGCAGCTGGGTCACCTCACAATGGTCTGGTGTGTGGGCCAAGAGGGGACACTCAAGTGGATCTGTGACATACAGATTTTTAAGAGGAAGTCTTTGGGGCTTGGAGACTTGCAGTTGGGGCAGCATTATGATTTGCAGAGCCAACAAATGAGCAAAGCCCCAGGTTGCTGGAAGTGGTGAGTTAGGTTGTAAGTTGCAGTGTCTGCACAGGGTCCTTAAAAAGAGCAAGAGTAACCAAGCAGTTAATTACATTGACTGGTCTAACAGAGAACCTGTTAGGTTCTGACCTTGTCCGCACTAGAGAAATTTTGCAAAAATTACCCATCATTGTTTATACTGTTTTTCACCTCCATTTGTGTTGGCAGTATTAGGAGCCTTAGTGTAGGCAGTTTGCTGGCATTTAAAATACAATGTCAATTAGATTTGCTTTGAGTGGTATTTAGAAGCAGGGTATCTAGCAGCAGGGATGCTAAAGCAGCATATCTTCTAATACCAGCATTCCAACAGTTGTATCAATGGGATTTTTTTTTTTTTTAAGTAAAATTCTCAAGTTCAGAACGGGCTTTAGGGACTGAATTTTAAGCTAGTCTGTGTCTGTTCTGCTGCATTCTGCTGTTACTATGATACAACAATGGAAAGGAACGTTAACTAGTATTTTGTGCATTTGACTTATGTGAACTAAATCAAGACAGCTAATATCTGTGTATCAGTTTCTCACTTGTAAAATGCCATAATAGCTACCTCACAGGGTATTGTGAGGATTATTTTTTCTAAAGTGCTTTGAGATCCTTGAGTTAAAGATATATTACAAGTGCAAGTAGTAGTCTAATCAGGGCTGCCAAGGGGTTGGTGTTCTGACTCAGCTTAGATGGGTATGAGCTTGGATGTGACACTACTTCAAATTGAAGGCCCTTCAGATGGGAAAGGATTACTAAATCTGATTAGACAAAATTAAATATATATTTTTACTTTTAGTCACTTAGCAACCTGTGGTGGTTTAACTGGATGTAGGCAGGGCTTTGGAGCTGTGCTCCGGCTCCGCTCCAGCTCCAGCCAAAAACCTGCAGCTCCACTGCTCCAGAGCTGCTCCACGGGCTCCGCTCCAAATCCCTGGATGTAGGAGAGTTCTGCACACCTATCTGGCTGCTAGAGCCAAAACTAAGAGTCAGGTATTGCTGTAGGAGGGATGCTTGAGCCAGAGATAGGTAAGAAGGATAATGGTACTGCTATACCTAGGAATTGTAATGTGCCACATGGTTTATATGTATATCAGCCACTTAGTTAAATTTGTTTTTAAGAACTGTTTAATCTCTCTGCATTGTTTCTAATTTCCTCTTAAAAATCCTGAGAATTTTCACGGTTAACTTTCTTCATCTTTGTCAAATATGTTACCATGTACTGCGTTTCCAATGTAACAGGTCATTCTAGCTCAGCTTTTTATTGTGGATGCTGGAGAGTGTTACTGCTACATAGTAACGGTCAACATTGCATTTTGTTGTTGTTCCAAAACGAAGAAGGCTGTTCATTAAAGACACAGTCAGGTTAAAAGTATGTAAATATTAAAAACAATAATCTGATGCTGGTGTTACTATTCTTTAGTATATTTAAACTGAAAGAAACTTTAATCTGACCCTTCACTTACATGGTTTGTTTAAGTCTTACATTTCACTCTGCTTGGACAATAAAAATAGGCTGATCGAATATCACATCTTAAATTGTTTCGTTGTCAGGTGATCATGCACTGGTATAATGTGATGGTATTTGAGTTGCACATACTATGGGGGAATTCGTTAAATCCAAACAGTTGTTGAAATAAAAAACAACATGAATGTCTGTTAGGTTCTGTAAAGCTACCTTAGCATAAATTGTGAATTTAAATTATTGTAACAGGAAGATTTATGTGGTTCTTTATACTGAAGGACATTCCTTACTGGACAAAGTCATTGACCCTCTTAGATGGATCCAGTTGTACAAACTGTGGCTGTATTGTCATCTAGCTGACTAGTATACAAGCTTCCAAATACAGAGTGCTGCAAGAGAAACATCCGCTCTTGCCTCTGAAGTGTGGCAAATATATCTTTCTGAATACTCCATCAGAGTTTTTGTTTATAACTCTGACGTCACCCAACAAAGGTGTATTATCAAAATGCTCTATCAGGATCCTGGCCCCACTGCTATAGGTGCTGTATGAACACATAGGAAGACATTGTCCATGACCCATAAAGATTACAAGCTAATTCTAAAGCCTTTCTTTACAATAAGCTCTTATTAAGAGGTAATTGTTAGTTTTAAGTATACTTCTCTCATTTTATTAATAAAATAATCCTCAACTGCTGTATTTCAGTGAGTTGTAGTAATATACTGTGGAATTAATTCTGTCCCCCCTTCTACAGTCCACTTACACTGCTCCAGCGTTAAGAGGGCAGAACACAACCCTTGGGAATATCCCTTATATAAAATGGCTCTTCTGCTGGCATAGGGTTGGCAGAGCAACCATGTGTTGCCCTTTTGCACAGCCCTGGCCTAGGGACGTAATGGGCTGAGGAATGGGAGGTGGATGGAGTGCTCTGTGTTCCAGCTATTCTGGACCATAGAACAGTGTCTAGATGGCCATTCAAGACTGTCATAATTTAGAGCAGGCCCAGAATTTGGATGCTGCAAAGGGTGGTGTTTAGCCATTGTTGGGGTGGGGATGCAACACACACTCTCACTCTCACTCTCTCTCTCATATGCAAAGGGCAAGAAACAACCTGGCCCCCCCTTGCACAGTTTATCTACAGAACAAAATTGATTAATTTATGCTACCTTTTCAAGATGTATCTAATCTAATTATAGTTGTGTTTAATTTTGTGGCCAAGACTACCAAACAAAATGGGGTTTAATAATCCCTGTGTATTAGTTCTCTACTAACAGTGCCACTATCAAGTATTAAAGATTTCTGCTATCCTCAAACTTGATGTAGTAATAAACCTCTTGAAGACAGGATTCTAGGCTAGATGAATAAATGATCTATTTCAGTGTATTGTTTCTTGTGTTTTAAAGTAATTAGTAATGGATTCAGGGGACTCTGACTGGTTATCCTTTCAATTTCTAATGAACATGCTTATGTCCCTTGGCTTCCCTGTACTGTCAGGAGGCTTTGTATGAGCTCCTTACAATAAGTCTCACTGAATGGTATAGATACTAGTCAGGAAGACTGGCTCAGTCTTTTTTTTTTTTTTTTTTTTTTAATCATCATTTTTTTCTGTTTTAAGTGTTTCTCTCCATGAGAATGAGTAGCACAGTCATGAAGACTGATAGAGATAGAATCAGTACAGCTGTCCTTGAACATGAAAACTGGCAGGGGTGGGGGGAAATCCTATATACAATATTTTTGTAAACTTTTTTTTGTTTGCAGCCCTAGACGTGAAATAGCTGGGTGCTGAAAGTTGGAATTTGGAATGGAAATTTGTAAAGATATTAGGTGTTCCAGCACTGACTAGAGCAATTTTTAAGTCTCTTTTCCAGAGGTTTTAGGATTCAATTGTATCTGAGCTCCTACATTCCTAAATCCTTTTTTGAAAATGATAGTCTCCTAAATCAGTTAGGCATTGTGGTGCTGAGTGCAGCAACACTTAAATATCCTTTAAAAATGTGCACCTTAATCTACTTCTTGCTTGAACATGTATAATAGGCAGAAAGAGATCACAAAGAACGGCAGAAGAAGACTGGGAAAGGAGGGGGGAGATGAGAGCAGTCTTATTTGTTGGGTTGCACTTGCATTGACAATTCTACATTCAGTTTTATTAATGTAGCGATTAGTGCCTCAAGTAATATCCCACTTAGAGGCTGACATTAGATCTGTAGGAGGGACTTTCCATATTATAAGAAATTAGTAATGTTACTAGCTTCATGGGGGGGAGAAATGTGAGATTTCGATCTTAATAGCCTAATCCAGTTTTTCCCTAAACTATTGAAAGTTGCAGAGTTTAAATATAGGAAATCTAGTAATGAGTCATTTAGTTTAATAGCTCCATTGGCTCCTTACCCTTCTGCTCCATCACTCTCGGTTGAATCATAGATGGGAATGCTAGTGACAGCAATTGTTATGTGAGATCTAGTCTGGGCCAGTGGAAAATCTGGAAATCACTTGGAAATCAGATTCTGCACCCATGACCACTTCACCATCACCATTTTCGCATTATGGGATCCACTGCAACTTGACTGTAAACTTGAGGAGTGCAGTCCAACTCTTTCTGGAGAAATGGCTGTGTGTAGGTGATAGCAACCATAGGAGAAGTTGGGTGGGTGAAGAACACAACACAGCTTTTGATTTTTGTAGCCAGCTGAAATCTAATGTGGTCTTGGGTGGTGGTGGTGTAGTTGCAAAGCTGTCTCTGTGCTCCATGCAGACAGCACCTGTCATGTTAAACTCAAGGAGACAGTCTTTTAATTAGAAAAGGAGTACTTGTGGCACCTTAGAGACTAACCAATTTATTTGAGCATAAGCTTTCGTGAGCTACAGCTCACTTCATCGGATGCATACTGTGGAAAGTTTAGAAGATCTTATTATATACTTATTATATACAAGTACTCCTTTTCTTTTTGCGAATACAGACTAACACGGCTGTTACTCTGAAACCAGTCTTTTAATTACACTTTAATGCTAGTATTTGATGTTAACTGTGGGAGAGGGAACACAAGTGGCCATTTGTTACTATGTCATACCACAGCATAAACTCCTGGCTACCAAAAATAGGAGTCCCTCTTTTTGGGGGTGGGGAAAAGGGGTCCTCTCTAAATAATACAGATACACTTGAGTTAGCAGGGGGAGTTTCTTTCTTTTCTGCTTTCTATAGAAAGTGGGGACCAGTGATTGTGGACAGGATCCAAAACTATGACTCAGTCAAAACCCTCTGGAAATAATATTTACTGCTCTCTTGTTAATATAAATGACAGCAAAAATCAGGTTCTCGCCCCCAGGCCCTTTGTTGAAGCCTTTCTGCTATATCGGGATGCTCTTAACAACTGAATCCCACAGGCAGGGGAGTGCTGGCAGTAGAGTTCACTGACTTGAACCTTTGCCCCCTATACCTAGAACTGATTTCTTTATTTTCCCCAAGGAGAGTTTACTTTTTTTAAATCTAAGGGAGTGTCTCTGATTAGCAATAGGACTCCCTCATTCCCAGTGGATGGCTTTTATATGGTGTGTGCGCAAGGCTTCAGTTTGTCCATTAGTATGCTTCTTTCTCACTCTGTCCAATCTATGCTCCATATTATTCTTTCTCTCACAGGATTTTTTCTCTTTATTCAAGCCTTTCCTCAAACATGCATCCAAAAACATTAGTCAGACTTCTGGCCCCCACTATATTTGGGTTCAAAATTAGTGAAAACAAATCCATCCCTAATAGTAAAAATGTTAAGTTTACAGTCCTTTGGCTTGTAAAACATAACAACAGTGCTGAAACTTGAAGCACAACACTAATTCATATGCTGCTACTCTTGTGAAACTGACAAAATGACATGCCAGGAAAGTTACTTCTCCCAAACTGCTGTAGACACATACCATAAGCAAGCTTCCTTTGCAGTTGTCCAAGTGATTGATCACTGCTCCTTATAAACTGGAGTGTTTGTTTGTTTATTTATTTATTTATTTATTGTTGCTGGTGGGAATGGGTTCATTAGCGCATCGCTGTTTCCCCCTTGCCAGTTGGTGGTGTGATGATATTGTCAGATGCACAAATAATGTAATTTCTGTCCAATAGCACTCAACAGTATGCAGTATTTGTAGCAGAAGCTGCTAGTTAGGCCTCTCTGTGCCAAACTGTGTGGTAATGTATAATGCTGCATGGTCCACAAGGAAATTACTTGGAATCATTCAAAGCTGTTAAACTGTAATTAGGGTGAGAATACAACTTCTTCTAGAGGGGAAAGTTGTTTAGTGTGTACAGTTTTGCTAGCAGTCAAGATTAGCCAAGACAGAAACATGGTTTAGCCTCCCTTCCTGTGTGAAATCTTTAAGTATTCAACTGAGGAGTTTCAAAAGAGCTGAAGGTAAAGTTCCCAAATCTCACTGAATTTTAATAAGATTTGGGTGCCTAACACTTCAGACTCTTGAAAAATCCCAACTCCAACTGTGTGGAACTCATTTAATTTTGTCCTTGGGTTGTAGTTCCATTGACTTCAATGGGCTTTGGACAAGCCCTAAATGCACATTAGTAAAAGGATCTGCAAAAATTCATTTTGAAATGGGCTTGAAGCATCTATTTACTTTTCAGAGTTAGTAAAAGGGAAAGGCAGGGAGGAAGTATTCTCTTGCTTCCTGCTTGTCAGCATTTGATGCTTATATCTAGTTTTACCACATTGCTTAAAAATGTAACTTCACACAGTAAACTTCCTTTTTGCTTAACAATACCTCTAGCCAAATCAACATACATCAACATTATTTTCTCTTCCTTTCTTCTCAGTCTCATGAGGTCCTTTCTGTTTCTGAAACCATGGAGAGTCTCTCTAGTCTTACTCCATTCTGTTTCCCATGTTGCCCGTTCCCTTCCCAAATTACCCTCTCTAAGTTCCATCAGCCCTTCTGTCTAGGGGAAAGATTGGACAAAAACCCCTTTTCCCCTTTTGGAGACCATCACTGGTGATCCTTACTCAGGAACAGTTTGCTGTTGACTGAGCTAAGGCTCTCAGCTACAGGGCAAATCGCACAGCTCCCTTTTTGGAGCACTCCTAGCCCATGAAATATTGGGTGGGTATCAGGGGAGCAGCTGTTTGTGTGTGTGTGTGTGGTATTTCTTGCTTTTAACTAGACCTTGCATGCTCACGGGAAGGAAGGCTGTTACCTTTCAAACATCAATGCTGAATTTGGTTTTTCAGGTCTTCATCTCTTGAACAAAATTGGGTCCTTTCGGCTTTAGTAATCTTGCACATTGGCAAATGGTATCTGCCCACAGCCCCTTTCAGAGGGAGCAGAGTTCTCCCCGACAGCCCTCCTATTACTCATCTTGGCTCCAAGTTAATTTTTTCCTGTTCCAGTATCTGATATAGTTTGTATCTACCCAGCTGGTTCCAGGCCTGAAGGAAATGTCAGGAACTGGTAACAGGAATCATGGCACTATGTGGTTGGTTCATTCATTGGTCTCTACTGAGAGAGCCAAAAATGGGGCTAATTAGTGCCACACGTAGTGGTGTCCTTGCTATCCATTAAATTCATGTAATCCAAAAGGCTGACACTTGGGACAGTTTTTTAAAATGTATTGACACTAGCAGTAATTCCTCTATATAAGAGAACAGTCTCAAGTTTGCTCGCAGTAATCACATGGTACACTTACTGTGAGCTGGAGGAAGCTACACCCTTCCTGCTCTTGCACTGGATTCTGACTGACCTCTTGTTATAACTGCCTGTCTCCACAACAAAATTTACCATATTAAGCAGCCATGCTATAAAAGCAACCCAACCAATTTAAAAACTGAAACTTTGCTTGGGTGGATGGAACCAAGGTTTAACCTGTTTAAATCAGATTACAAGACATATCCTGGTTCTTTGACATGGTTAGTAGCATCCAGTTTGGTGCCAGCCACTTTGGCAAAAAATAAACAGTTTTATAACATGATCATCCAACACAGTAACAGCTTTGTGGACTGTCTATAAATCTAATGCCCCTCTTTTCTTCAGCTTTTTTATTGCCACCTGATGCACCATTTTTGCTGGGTCAGGGACAAAGTTAAAGGACTGTTTGAATGTTGTTTCAGCTAAACCAGTTTCTTACAAGGTTTTGTTTTGCTGGTGAATATGGGCAATGCCAAACTGGAAACAGTGTTTGAGCACTGCATCTTAAACATGGTTCCCCAACTCTCTGCAGCCCAGGATAAACTTACCCTAAATCAACAAGAGGAAGAGTATTTGTTTTGCATCCCTCATTTTTGATATTAAGGCAGCTCTGTGTGGTGTGCTCATGTGAGCACCCTAAATAGTTCTAGAGGGAGAGATCAGCTGCCCAAGAACAGAGGGCATGTTGGAATTCCAAATATTCCTGCCTCCTTCTGAAATTAAATGTTTTTAATCCGCATCTCATGGAAACTGACTAGCTGAAGCATGAGACTTCCTTTACACTAGAAGGGGCAATTAAATACTTGATTCTTCAACCATGATTTTTTAAAAGGCTTGGAGTCTTTATCATCCTTATCCATTTGATGAAGCTTACTTGGAGTCTGTTTTGGTCATATTAATCTTCCTTTAAATATTAGCATAGAATATCTGAGCTGTCTTTAAATTATGGAATGTTCTTGAGGCTAAAATAGAGTTGACAGCTAAGCTGTCAAATTTCAAGACAAGCACCAGTAAAGTAATGGAGAGAAGATAAATTAATGTGCATGAAAATGAAACTCTTCACTGCTTAGTGAATATAAATGCTGTAGGTAGAATACATCTACTTTGCTGCTGAACATGCCTAGTATGCCCCAGCATTCCATTACATTCATTGGAACAGGAAAAGGGTGCACCAGCAGTGAACAGGCTGCATATAATGATCTGTGTCTGTGTGTGTTTTAGACTGACTCCTGTCTAACCTGGGTCCAGTTAAAGCTTTTTGCCTATTCCATAGATCTGAGCTCCACAAATAACCAGTTATAACTTGTGCTCTGATGTTTGAAAAAGTTGCTCTAGATCAAAGCTTGCTTCGTAGTCTGGGATAAAATAAATATTGTGTATGTGGCCAGTCATGGTATGTCTTGAATCGTTCTCTTCCACGCATGTCTCTAAAATGTGAAACTTCTCACAGTTGAGAAACCACATTTTAAAAACTTTTATAACCTAGTAATAAACTAAATCACAAGGTCTGTACATTTATCCTGTCAAGGGTATATTGTAATATGTGAAACTAGCTATTGATCACAGGCCTTGAATGCATGTTGTAGCTGTTTGTGTAAAAGCATAAGTTGGCAAATGCATCCAGTGATCCTTTCCAGTTGATTTGTGTCCTCAGACATCTCAATACAAATGTAATGAACAGGAAATCTAATTAGACATAGTTTGATACAGCTAAGGGAAAGTGACAAATTGAGTGTCTGTTGCTACTTGTTATGGCTCCATTTTTTTTCTTTCCAGTTCTCGTTCTTTTTGTTCGCATTGCTTGCTGTGTTCATAGTACTCCACAGTTTGAAGGCTTTTTTATTATGTGAATAAGACTGATTCATTTAATTTATACAGTACTCAGTACAGATCTTTTTTGTCTAAATCACTAATGGGACATGGTGAGACAATATTTGGATTGAACTGATAGGAGACACTAGTTCCAATTATTTCAGTGACTCTTAATATGAGAGAACTAGTATCTCAGTGTGTATTAATTTAGCCCTGATGATTACATACATGTATGTACCCTCATAAGTTTACTACTCATTTGTTTCTCATTTAAACACATGCTGATGAATGAATGAAGCCCTCTGATAAAGGAGACCAAATGTTGCTTGCTGAAATGTTCTTGTATTTCTGCTTTACTCAAAAGCAACTGCTCTGTCTCAGAGCCAAATTTATCATGATAAAGTATTTGTTTTTCAAGAGAAATGGCAGGATTAAAGTCTCTAAGCAACTGTAAATGCTTAAAAGAATCCTCTGAAAGAGTTACTTTTAAAGTTTCCTCTCTTGTGAGGGGCATTTCTGCATTGGATAAGGGAATAGTTTAGATGGCCTAGCAGGGATGATAAATCTAATAGAAGACTTCACCTGATGGTCATATAATATGAATGGAAACATCTCAATTTACATTTAAAGGAACATTGAGCTATTTCTGCCTTATGTGGCAGAGGCAGGGGAGAACTTTGTTAGGATCGGGTGAAATCCTGGCCCCACTGCGGTAAATGGCAAAACTGGCATTGAATTTAGTGGGGTCAGGATTTCACCCCACAACCTTGGATACTCCTAAGTGCCACTCCAATGATGATGCAGCTTTAAGGCATTCTGCCCAAACAGAGGAGTGCTAGATTGGTCCAATGTCAGTCCCTTCTGGTCCAGCTGCTGTAGGGGATATTCTGGAGTGGGAGTGAGAAGGGAAAAATTGGGGTGCACCCTGACGATCCTGGCTAGTAGGGCAGATCCTTGTATCGGTGATAAACTTCCTCAAGTTAGAGCATCCCTGAGTGGTTCCACCCCAGTAGTTTGGTTGTGCCCCAGACGTACTCCAGAATCAGGGGAAATAAAGTTGGCCTAAAACTACACAGGTCCACCTTCCCCTTGTTTGCCAAGTGCTGCTCTAGTGCACCTGAGAGAGCTCTTGGTATTTCTTGCTAACCAGGAAGACATGCTATATCTGTTCTCACAATTTAAGCTATTATATAGCTTAACACTTATTCAGAGCCTTATTTTTTTTACATTGTTTTGTTGTAAAATAATGAATGAAGTTTCTTACTTCCTTCATTAAATTTTCACTTTTGACTTGTGTCAAGCTGCATGGATGGAAATTGGAATTCAATGAAAAATGTTGTCTGTGCATTTTTAAAATGTTACTTAAATAAAAACAACCTTAATGTGCTGGATATATAAATTTATTTTTTTGTATCAAAACAGTATTGCGTTTAAAACAACTGATTAGAGGAAGTATTATCTATAGCTAACAAATTGATCTGTTTGTTTCTGGTCACCATGTCCTTCAGTATTTTTAGAAGTAGTAAATCTGAACCTCCTGTTTTTGTTCATGAATTTGAAGAGGAAAAGAAGCTTTTTTGCTTTTTCAATTCCCAACTGGTTTCTCAACTTTGAATGAACTAGTTATTGAGATGAAATAAAGAGAATATTCTCTGCACCAGGAGAAGACCCTACTGCTGTCAAAAGCTGCTTTAGCACTTCAACAAACCCTAGTTCCAGGTGCTTAACCAGTGACTTCCAGCAGTTCAGCGGTTTAACTTTTATTTTTAAAACTTCAGCAGCAAACATGTACTGTCTGAATATTTTCTTATTCCATTCAAATTATTTTAATAAATTTAAAATAAGTTTAGGCTTTATTATGAATTGTCATAATTTCAAATTTATTTTAGTTTTTTAAAAATCCAGTTTTGAATTTGTTTTAAATCGGATGTTTATCCACTCTCTGATTAGGACTTCCCTGCAGTGTTTGGAGCCCAAACTTTGCAGCATAGTGCTACTGCACGACAATCAGTAAGTGACATTGCCAAGTCTGTTTTCATTGTCCAGATGTAGTGAGAATTAAATTATATCATTAAAATATTGTATTGATCTAAAAATGGAAATGTTTAAATCTGTTAATGCTAAACCTGTTGTTTGTAAAGTGATAGATTAAAATATACAGTTCAGTTTTAAATCTTTATTCTTCCTTTCCAGGTGGCTATGGTGGAGGTTCAGCTAGAAAGAGATTATGCCTACCCTCCAGGTCTCTTGATAGCTTTCAGTGCCTGTACTACTGTGCTTGTTGCCATTCACCTCTTTGCTCTCATGATAAGCACCTGCATTCTTCCAAATATAGAGGCCGTTAGTAATGTGCACAATCTCAACTCTGTAAAGGAGTCTCCGCATGAGCGTATGCACCGGCACATTGAGCTCGCCTGGGCGTTTTCCACTGTCATTGGGACTTTGCTCTTCCTTGCAGAAGTGGTACTGCTGTGTTGGGTGAAATTTCTTCCACAAGGGACACCTTCTAATGAGTCAGTCCATGACAACAATTCCACCATCACCCCAGGAGCAGCAGCAGCTATTGCCTCAACATCTATTATGGTTCCTTTTGGATTGATTTTCATTGTATTTGCAGTCCACTTCTATAGGTCACTGGTTAGCCACAAAACAGACAGGCAGTTTCAAGAACTGAATGAACTTGCTGAGTTTGCGCGACTCCAGGATCAGCTGGACCACAGAGGCGACACCTTGCCACCTCCTGGCAGCCATTTTGTATAAAGCTATATTTAGTTTAAAAATCCATTTTTTGCTTCTGCCTTGCTATGTTGACTCCTCCTTGCGTGAACTAGCTGGACTGTTGATTTATTTTAAAGAGAGATTTATAAATTCTGTGCTAATTTATAACAGTAAAAAAATACCATGATATCTTAGACAACTGACATCTGAAGAGACTGATGTTGGGGTATGGCTGCACTGAGCATGCATCTCTCATCCTTCTTCTTATCATCTGAATTGTTTCTTTTTAATGGTGAATATATCAATGCGTAAGAGGAATTACATTTTAGGCCTTGGTATTTGTTAGTGGTGGGAGGGAAGCCTTATTTCTTTCTATTTGATGTTGGTGTTTGCTAGAAAGTATTTCTTGTCCAATACATGTTGCATGGCACAATACAAATTACTTGGGACTTGGAGTAATTAGCATTTGGTTTCAGTGCTAAACTGTGAACTCTAAAAGTCTGATGAAAGGTAAAATTGAGAGCTTTTCCACCTTCCCTTTTCCCACTATCTCTCCCAATCATGGTTTTCTGCTAAGTAACTATTACTGTATTAATTTCTATAGGGCCTGTTGCCATGGCAGCTACCAGATACCCATGATCAGTCCTATTGTGATGTGCATCTGTAGGACTGGTTTCAGAGCAGCAGCCGTGTTAGTCTGTATCTGCAAAAAGAACAGGAGTGCCACAAGTACTCCTGTTCTTTTTATCTGTAGGACTGAGGCCCTAAGTCTGCTCTTCTTTTGGGAAGAAAATAGAGAGAAAAGCAATACCTGCTTTAAAATTCATGGGAGCAGATATGTTCTCCGAAGTGATAAAATTGCCTGTTTTCATTGAAGAACCGTTTAAAAAAAAATAGATGGAGAAACTACCACCAGATTTTTTTTTTTCTTGGTTGAAAACTTGCTATTAATGGCTTTTCTCTAGCAATAACATACACCGGTAGAGACTAAACCACAGTAGAGCTACTGCTTTTGTTCCAAACCAAAGTAGCAAATATTTTATACTTTTTATATATTAAATATATTTTTGAATAAAATCTCAGATACAAATGATAAAAGGCGCTTTGTCTGTGTGGGAATCCCAAGTAAACCGCTCCGCCTTGATCTTGTTCAGTGGAAAAATCTTCTGCTTGCTCAAATATTGTATCTAAGATATTAAATCTTAATTACACATGATTTTTGCTTCCAAAATGCTGTGGAAGACCACTTATTGCTACATAAACTTATTTATGAAAACAACTGATTTTTATTTGAAGAAGTAGGATTGCTTCTTAATTGTAAGACCTGTATCTTTTATTGAACAAAGCTGCTGTTTTAGCCTCAAGCTATTGTGTCAAATTCTAAGTTCTTCCTCAAGCAAAAACTCTCACTTGACAAGGATTATAGGATTTGGCCTCAATTCGTTCAGAATTTATGTGACTCTGGATACATTTAAAAGTGAATTGTGGCTTTTGGACAGCGTTTCTCCTGCCTTCACTGAAGGATGGAAATGGGTGGGTTAGTTGGTGAAAAATCTCTTTGAAGCCAGAAGCTACCAGTTTGTGATATGTTCAGATCCCATGGAACAGAACTGGGATCTCAGCTCGTAGCTGCTAATATAGAACGTAATCCTGTAATTTTGTGATCGGAGGTAACAAATTCAGTCATGGCCTAATCGGAGCTATGCCTCTTTGACTTCAAGTGGAGCTGAGCATGCTTTTGCTTACGTTGAATGAAGTCAGTTATGCCTGGCCTCTTTACCAGATGAATTCAACATGCTTTACAAATTAAGGTCCTAATTTTGCAAACACTGACTCCTGAGGGTAGTACTTATTATCATGAGTAGTCCCACTTGCATCAATGCAATTGACTTATTAGCAAAAGCACTACTCCCAATAAGATGTGTTGAGAAGACTGGACCCAAAGTGCAGTTTATATTCTAAAAAATTACTTTGAAATTTGTATCAGAGTGCTGTGGCTATATCTCAGTGACATTTTTGCTCCTATTTTGCTCTGTTCACAAGCAAAAACATTCTTTGCGTTGCAGTCCCCAAAAACTCCTGGATATGAAAGTCAAAGAGAAATTCTCTCTGGTTTTGACATTACCAGTGTTTTTGCAGCTGAAATAGAACAGCTGAAATAGAACACCTCTTACGTGTTCAGAATTCCGCTCACGGTTCCACAACTGTTCGTTCCTGTAGTGCTAGTGGGATTATATTAGTAAAAACTTTAGTAAATGGCATTCTGAAATGGTCTTGAAAATTTACCAGCCGGAGCAAAAAACCCAGTTGCCCATCCTTTACTGAGTTGTTGACAGTGATAAATCTAATGATACCTTACTTAACCTGGGAAAGTAGACTTTTAGAAAGCTGTGGTAAAGTAAGCATACTGGAGCAAATATCTTAAAGGGACACTATCAAGTTTAAATAAAATTCACTTTTCTGAAAGCTTTGTACCTTCCAATTTATTTATAACTCTTCAAAATTGCTATAGATGAAAGAGGATAGAAAATAAATAAATACATTCTCCTCCCCTCCCCCCAAGGGTGTGTGTAGAAGGGGGTCGCTTTCATTGTTTCTCCTGGATACGTCACTTTTCCCCTCTTGTGTGAATCTTTCACAAAGCAACAGCAGAGGAAAACTTTTAAAAATAGAAAATGTGGGTTTGTAAAAGGACAAGGTAAATAGGGCACCTTATTAATTTTTTTTAACTGTTTGCATTCCTTTTAAATTAGAGCTATTACTAGTCATTTTTTCTGACCATAACTGCACTTTAAGCCTTTAGGCACAGCTCATTTATGTATTTTCCCCATTCTTCAGCTGGGGAAATGGTCACAAAAGATGTGTCTTGTGCAAGATCACATATTAACTGCATGGCAGAGGCACAAATAAAGACCAGAACTCATGATGTCAAGTCTGTTCTCTAAACAGTACAGTGCACTCAATTTTATTCTGTTCCAATTTATACTAATGGTATTAAGCATTTACTTTAAACAGTTTAAACAACGGTTTTGTATATATTATATTTAGATTTAAAATTGAAATAAAATATGCTTATAATTTGTCTTGTCACCAAGACATCTGACAAACATCTTGTTCTGTAACTGTCACTCATTTTACTCCATTTAGTTACACGGTGCCAGTAATAATCTCAGTTTCGTGAAGATATCCTCTTACGTGTTCAGTGATTCACCTTTCAGAGTCTTGAGTGTAATGTGGTACAAGGGCTACCAGGTGCAGACAAAACCCTTCCTGACTCCACAAATAGGCATAAAGAGAATAATGTGGTCACAGTCTCTTTCCTCACTTTAACACTGCTTTATTCTTGGGACTAAACCTGACCTTGATACTGTTCTCGACTCAGTGTTTTTTTTAAAGGAGGCTCTTACTTAAATTAGAGTTTGGGGAGTCAATTGAATGAACTCAACAAAAATACATTCCCATTTTCATTGATATTCAGAAGTGCAGTGTAAATTGGATGAACTAATCACACACTAACTGATTAACAGGGACTTTTTTTTCATTAATCAGCTTCAGATATTCTGATGTGACATGGCACTTGTGTGCTTTACACATATGAATCCTCATAGCAGTTCTCTGCAGAAGGTACATATATCTCTTGCACCAATTTGGAAATATATCTAACGTAACCTAGCATGCCTTCATTGACTTCAGCCTAACCATGTGTGTTCTCGGGCAGGCGTTCTCAACCTTTTTAGGTACTTCTAGTAGAGTGGTGGCTTCTACTGAGACCATACATAGTTACTGAGAAGACTGGGTATTTCAAAACATGTTTTTGAAAATTCATTATAGCTTACTATGGAGTATGTAAGGGAAATGCAGCTTCCCATCTCCCCTGTGCAGACACAAAAAGCTGTGAGACTAATGGAAACACTGGGATTCCTCTGTACAGGGAAGGCATGCCATAGGGATGCTGGGCAAGGGCACTATACTCCTCCCCTCAGCATCTCACAGAGCTGTTCTCAGCAGAAGCTTACTGTGTGGGAGTGAGGGTGAAGGTGTGACCAGTCCAACTAAACTTCAGCATCTTTTGGCCAAAAAACTTGGGGGAGTATGGAGGGCTGTGGCTGCTACTATAGCCTGTGGGTGATAGGAAATGTAGGAAGAATTCTATTCTCCTGGGCAGCCCCTACATATCTAGTTCACCTACCAAAAGCCAATTCATTTGGGCTTTGATGGGAGAAATCCTCCTCAGCTGTGACAGGGCATCGTAATAGATCGCTATTTCCTTCCTCCCTTTCAAGTTGAGCTAGAAAATACTTCTGTAGGATTATAAGGAATTTCTTGTATGAAACCTGCAGCCTTTTTAGATCAAGACTAGTAGTCACTTTGGGAAGAAATCATCTCCCCATAACTAAATGGACATTATTGTAAACCTGGCACTTATGGGTAGCGTTTTGGGAATGGCTGTCTTGCTGGAAAATGACCTCTTTGTAACACACTACAGTAGGGCAGTCATGTATCTGGCTGCAAACCAGGTTCCATCTCACCTTTTCATTTAATTTTTTTAAATGGTGTTCAGTGCAGCATGAAAATGATTCTTAGTTCCAGTAAAGCTACCCCTATGTACAGAAATTTGTAAACTCAATTAATACTCTTGGGATGTATAGAAGGCAAAGTCAAGCAAGCCCATATTAAAAACCCTAACTGCACCCACCAGCAGAATGCACCTCTTTCTGCAATACCAGGCTGACATCTATGCCAGCACGTAGTTTCATTCACCCATCTGTACTAGTCTGTTTTTAATTTAACAGGAGCACTAGTATTACACTGAGTTAGTGCTATGGTCTGAAGAAAATATAAATACAGACCTTCCAGGAGGAGGACTTTCATTCAGAGTGCCATCCATGACTTTAATTCTTGTAACTGACATGAAAGTATGGATAATGTGTGCTTGGCTTTCAGCCCACTTAATATGGCCATCTGGTATTAAAACAGCCTGGAAATTGGTTTATGATCAGACTTAGGTTTTCTATAATATAGTGTCAAAGGAGGTCAATACCTACTTCTAATTTATTCATGGGCAGAATTATTTCTTCCTATAAGGCCTCTTCAGCGTCCAAACTCCTGAGTAAAATGGATCCTGTCCAAATGGAAATACAGAATGAAGTGTACATTGTGGCAGTTTTGAGGAACTAATTAATTTCTTGAGAACCAAGTAGGTTTTGGTGCTGCTTCTCTGCTTTACAAAACACACCGTCTCATGTACCATGGATCTAGAAAGATGATTCAAATGAAGAAGTAACATTTTGTTACTTTTCTCATATCCTTATCAGCAGCCTGTTCTCATTCTTGGCTGTCGTCAAGCATTGCCTGGGCCTCTTCTAAAACATCATCTGGATGGGCCTGTTCAATCTAAATTAAAACCACAAATATTGTACTCAATGTAATTAAAGAAGTTCAGGATTTGTAAACGCTGATTATTGAAGAGCTGCTGTAGAATCTCCCTCTTAACTGGACTTAAATTTATCCTGCAGTCTTTCACTAAATCCTTTAAAACACTTCCTACAACTTTCCTGATTTTATTATGACAACAAGTGCCTAGTTATTACTTCTCCTTTCAATATCTATGTATAGGCTATTTATCTTAGCAAGTACATAGTCTAGACAAAGTATAACCCAGGCATGCCACAGTGCTTTGCATGGTTGATGTTGACTTGTAGATCCTGTTAACAGACTAGAGAGGAAAAATGTGGTAAAGTCGCAAGCATATTTTTGACAACAGGGGAGTTGTGGCCTATTTGTCTACAGTCAACAAATGGGGACTGTCTCTGGGAGTGCTAGTATCGGTTGCTTCTGAGGAAGGTGCAAAAAACCTCAGCATGGAAAATGATGGAATAACCTGCATACTGGGAAAGTTTCTTCCTTATCCTAGTCAAATAGTGGTTAGTTTATCCCCTGAAGCATGAGGGTTTATATCCCCTCTTTTAAAAAATAAAATAAAATCCTACTTAATGTAACTGGATGTCATCATCCATATGAATAGCTAATTGTTTTTTAAAATTACACAGATTTACTGTTGTGGAAGAAAGCTGTTTCCTATTACAATTCATTATTTTGTATACTTCTATTGTGTCCCTCTTATTTGCCTCTAAACTAAAGAATACCAATAATGTTAATGTCTTTGTCTTTCTATGTGTCAAACTATTTTTATCATCTGTCTCTGGACCCCTTCTCTATTTCTCCTCTATCCTCTTTTCATATCGGGTGATCAGAACTGTCCACAGTATGACAATCTTCCATGGTTTTTATAACCTTTTCAGTATTTTCTATTCTATTCCTTATGCAGCCTGTCACTTTTCTTTCTGGACTTAAACACATGCTGACAAATTCATCAAGCCCTCTGATAAAGGTTGCTTTCTGAAATTTTCTTGTATTTCTGCTTTACTCAAAAGAAACTGCTCTGTCTCAGAGACAAATTTATCAGGATAATGTATTTGTTTTTCAAGAGAAATGGCAGGATTAAAGTCTCTAAGCAACTGTAAATGCTTATAACAATCTTCTGAAAGAGTTGCTTTTAAAGTTTCCTCTCTTGCTAGGGGCATTTCTGCACTGACTAATGTAATAGTTTATATGGCCCAGCAGGGATGATAAATATAATACATGACCATCAAGTGAAGTTTTCTAAAATGAATGGAAACCTCTCAGTTTACATTTAAAGGAACATTGAGCTATTTCTGCCTCATGTGGCAGAGGCAGGGGAGAACTTCATTAGGATCAGGTGTGAAATCCTGGCCCCACTGAAGTAAATGGCAAAACTTCCATTGAATTTAGTGGGGTCAGCTTTTCACCCCACATCCTTGGCCACTCCTAAGCAGATATGCCAAACCCATGGAAAAAACGCAGAAATTGGGCTTGTCTTTGGCTTAATTGGCTTGTGAGTTGCTTGTTGGCTAGTTTTTGCTTGTAGCTTGTTGCTTCCTTTTTTTTAAGATCGGCTCCCAGCAAGCAGGGGCAAGGGCGGGGAGAAGAGGGGAGAGAGTTGGGGTGCACAGCGGGCCCACCACAGTCCCAGACTGCGGGCCAGGGGGATCTAGTCACATAGAATGTTGGGGTTCTTAGGGATGGGCTTGTTTTGGCCTTGTTTTCAAATGGGATTAGCTTGATTTTTTACTTACTGTGAAAGTCGAGGTGCTTGTTTACTGCGTGAAAGTTGGCAACTGTGCTCCTAAGTGCCACTCCAATGATGATGCAGCTTTAAGGCATTCTGCCCAAACAGAGGAGTGCTAGATTGGTCCAATGCCAGCCCTGCCTGGCCCAGCTGGTGTAGGGGATATTCTGGAGTGGGAGCGAGAAGGGAAAAATTGGGGTGTACCCTGGCAATCCTGGCTAGTAGGGCAGATCCTTGTAGCGGTGATAACCCTCCTCAAGTTAAAGCATCCCTGAGTGGTTCCAACCCAGTAGTTTGGTTGTGCCCCAGACGTACTCCAGAATCAGGGGAAATAAAGGTGGCCTAAAACTACACAGGTCCACCTTCCCCTTGTTTGCCAAGTGCTGCTCTAGTGCACCTGAGAGACTAGCTCCAAATCTTCACTCAAGGAGTTTCCTACAAGTCATACAGCCAGAGTGTGGTTCTTCCTGCCCACCTACAGATTTGGAAGGGAGTTCCACCCCTTAAACCTGTGGATGTTCTGAGATCTATTTTGGACCTTGGGACATCATTGCAACCCTGGGTCATCCACATGGAGGCCTCTAGGCATGGCTCCCTTGGCTTTGCAGTTCCCATGGTTCCTGCTGGGAGTTGTTCCAGTATGACCTTTGGGGATAGGAGGATTGCAGCTATGCATGGTGACCACATGCTAGTTCATACGGCCTTACTAATATGCTTGGACTTGAGAGGAGACGCCTGTGCTGGGGAACTAGTCCTCGACTCTGTCCCATGTAGCTGAGGAGTGGCTTTCTAGATGTCTGGGGGCCAGAGGCAGAGAGGAAGTAGTAGAGATACTGCTTTTCCTTCCAGCCTTCCCAACCCTCTCCACCATTCTCATTTGGCTATCCTTAGCATAGTGGAGAAGCGCTTTATGCTTTGGGCCCCATGTATCTTAGGCCACAGCTGCACTGCAATAAAAGATCTGTGGCATGGCTGTCACTGGCCCAGGTCAGCGGACTCAGGCTTGCAGGGCTCAGGTAGCAAGGCTAAAAATTGCGGTGTAGATGTTTGGGCTTAAGCTAGAGCCCAGCCTCTGAAACCCCAGAAGGTGGTTGGTCTCAAAAATCTGAGCTTCTGCACACCTGCACTGCAGTTTTTAGCCCCCAGGCCCAAGCTCTATAAGCCCAAGTCAGCAGAGAGCCACGGGTTTTTTTTACTGCAGTATGAACATAGCTATTATCCTTAGAGTCTGCATCACTCCTGTAGTTGAGATCAGCAGGAGATGGATAAACTGACAATCTCTAATTTTGTATGGCTGGGGAAAAATACAGTGGAGTATTCCTACTTTTTTTTAGAATTTGTTTCACTTCCCTTGTGGCCTAACAGAGCCTTAAAATGTTGATCCTCAAGGCCTGGCTGACTTATGGAAATTAATTTGGCATTGGCAGGGCAGTTATTTTGTTGGCATTAACTTATGTGTTGTCTTTACTGACGATGCGTCTTACAATAGATGTATCTTAGAAATGGATTAAGTGAAATGTGGCCCCATTGGCTACCTCAGGCCCAGAGTGTAGGATTCATTAAAATGTTTCAATTATAACCTAACATGATAAGAAATTTACACTGGTTTTGGTTTGGATTTAAGGCAGGGTGGTTGATTAAAAATCAGTAGTGTTTTTTTAAATCATGGCAAGCAGGAAATCTCAATTTAAATATCTATTTTAATCTTGTTTTGCATTTGAACTCTTTTCTCTTTTTGTTTTCCTAAAGAAAGGTTGATTCTCATTGGTTGCTATTAACGTTTATTTGCAATTAAATATAGTATCTAGATTGCTCTTGGTATTTCTTCTGAACCAGGAAGACATGCTATATCTGTTCTCACGATTTAAGCTATTATATAGCTTAACACTTATTCAGAGCCTTATTTTTTTTACATTGTTTTGTTGTAAAATAATGAATGACGTTTATTTCCTTCATTAAATTTTTACTTTTGACTTGTGTCAAGCTCCATGGATGGAAATTGGAATTCAATGAAAAATGTTGTCTGTGCATTTTTAAAATGTTACTTAAATAAAAACAACCTTAATGTGCTGGATATGTAAATTTATTTTTTTGTATCAAAACAGTATTGCATTTAAAACAACTGATTAGAGGAAGCTAACGAACTGATCTGATTGTTTCCGGTCACCATGTCCTTCAGTATTTTTAGAAGTAGTAGATCTGAACCTCCTGTTTTTGTTCATGAATTTGAAGAGGAAAAAAAGCTTTTTTGCTTTTTCAACTCCCAACTGGTTTCTCAACTTTGAATGAACTATTCTTTGCACCAGGAGAAGAGGCTACTGCTGTTAAGTTTCTTGAGAACTTCAACAAACTCTAGTTTCAGGTGCTTATCCACTGACTTCCAGCAGTTCAGTGGTTTAACTTTTATTTTAAAATATTTGGCAAACATGTACTGTCTGAATATTATCTCATTCCATTCAAATTATTTTAATAGATTTAAAATAAATTTAGGCTTTAATATGAATTGCCATAATTTCAAATTTATTTTAGTTTTTTTAAAATCCAGCTTTGAATGTTTTAAATCGGATGTTTATCCACTCTCTGATTAGGACTTCCCTGCAGTGTCTGGAGCTCAAACTTTGCAGCATAGAGCTACTGCATGACAGTCAAAGTGACATTGCCAAGTCTGTTTTCATTGTCCAGATGTAGTGAGAATTAAATTATATCATTAAAATATTGTATTGATCTAAAATGGAAATGTTCAAACCGGCTAATGTTAAACCTGTTGTTTGTAAAGTGATAGATTAAAATATGCAGTTCAGTATTAAATCTTTCTTCTTCCTTTCCAGGTGGCTATGGTGGAGGTTCAGCTAGATTCAAAACATGTCTACCCTCCAGGTCTCTTGATAGCTTTCAGTGCCTGTACTACTGTGCTTGTTGCCGTTCACCTCTTTGCTCTCATGATAAGCACCTGCATTCTTCCAAATATAGAGGCCGTTAGTAATGTGCACAATCTCAACTCTGTTAATGAGTCTCCGCATGAGCGTATGCACCGGCACATTGAGCTCGCCTGGGCGTTTTCCACTGTCATTGGGACTTTGCTCTTCCTTGCAGAAGTGGTGCTGCTGTGTTGGGTGAAATTTCTTCCACAAGGGACACCTTCTAATGAGTCAGTCCATGACAACAATTCCACCATCACTCCAGGAGCAGCAGCAGCTATTGCCTCAACATCTATTATGGTTCCTTTTGGATTGATTTTCATTGTATTTGCAGTCCACTTCTATAGGTCACTGGTTAGCCACAAAACAGACAGGCAGTTTCAAGAACTGAATGAACTTGCTGAGTTTGCGCGACTCCAGGATCAGCTGGACCACAGAGGCGACACCTTGCCACCTCCTGGCAGCCATTTTGTATAAAGCTATATTTGGTTTAAAAATCCATTTTTTGTTTCTGCCTTGCTATGTTGACTCCTCCTTGCGTGAACTAGCTGGACTGTTGATTTATTTTAAGGAGAGATTTATAAGTTCTGTGCTAATTTCTAACAGTAAAAAAATACCATGATATCTTAGACAACTGACATCTGAAGAGACTGATGTTGGGGTATGGCTGCACTGAGCATGCATCTCTCATCCCTCTTCTTATCATCTGAATTGTTTCTTTTTAATGGTGAATATATCAATGCGTAAGAGGAATTACATTTTAGGCCTTGGTATTTGTTAGTGGTGGGAGGGAAGACGTATTTCTTTCTATTTGATGTTGGTGTTTGCTAGAAAGTATTGCTTGTCCAATACATGTAGCATGGCACAATACAAATAACTTGGGACTTGGAGTAATTAGCATTTGGTTTCAGTGCTAAACTGTGAACTCTAAAAGTCTGATGAAAGGTAAAATTGAGAGCTTTTCCACCTTCCCTTTTCCCACTAGCTCCCCCAATCATGGTTTTTCTGCCAAGTAACTATTACTGTACTAATTTCTATAGGGCCTTTTGCCATGGCAGCTACCAGATACCCATGATCAGTCCTATTGTGATGTGCATCTGTAGGACTGGTTTCAGAGCAGCAGCCGTGTTAGTCTGTATCTGCAAAAAGAACAGGAGTGCCACAAGTACTCCTGTTCTTTTTATCTGTAGGACTGAGGCCCTAAGTCTGCTCTTCTTTTGGGAAGAAAATAGAGAGAAAAGCAATACCTGCTTTAAAATTCATGGGAGCAGATATGTTCTCCGAAGTGATAAAATTGCCTGTTTTCATTGAAGAACCGTTTAAAAAAAAAAATAGATGGAGAAACTACCACCAGATTTTTTTTTTCTTGGTTGAAAACTTGCTATTAATGGCTTTTCTCTAGCAATAACATACACCGGTAGAGACTAAACCACAGTAGAGCTACTGCTTTTGTTCCAAACCAAAGTAGCAAATATTTTATACTTTTTATATATTAAATATATTTTTGAATAAAATCTCAGATACAAATGATAAAAGGCGCTTTGTCTGTGTGGGAATCCCAAGTAAACTGCTCCGCCTTGATCTTGTTCAGTAGAAAAATCTTCTGCTTGCTCAAATATTGTATCTAAGATATTAAATCTTAATTACACATGATTTTTGCTTCCAAAATGCTGTGGAAGACCACTTATTGCTACATAGACTTATTTATGAAAACAACTGATTTTTATTTTGCTTACGTTGAATGAAGTCAGTTATGCCTGGCCTCTTTACCAGATGAATTCAACATGCTTTACAAATTAAGGTCCTAATTTTGCAAACACTGACTCCTGAGGGTAGTACTTATTATCATGAGTAGTCCCACTTGCATCAATGCAATTGACTTATTAGCAAAAGCACTACTCCCAATAAGATGTGTTGAGAAGACTGGACCCAAAGTGCAATTTATATTCTAAAAAATTACTTTGAAATTTGTATCAGAGTGCTGTGGCTATATCTCAGTGACATTTTTGCTCCTATTTTGCTCTGTTCACAAGCAAAAACATACTTTGCGTTGCAGTCCCCAAAAACTCCTGGATATGAAAGTCAAAGAGAAATTCTCTCTGGTTTTGACATTACCAGTGTTTTTGCAGCTGAAATAGAACAGTTGATGAGCAGAATTCCGCTCACGGTTCCACAACTGTTCGTTCCTGTAGTGCTAGTGGGATTATATTAGTAAAAACTTTAGTAAACGGCATTCTGAAATGGTCTTGAAAATTTACTAGCCGGAGCAAAAAACCCAGTTGCCCATCCTTTACTGAGTTGTTGACAGTGATAAATCTAATGATACCTTACTTAACCTGGGAAAGTAGACTTTTAGAAAGCTGTGGTAAAGTAAGCATACTGGAGCAAATATCTTAAAGGGACACTATCAAGTTTAAATAAAATTCACTTTTCTGAAAGCTTTGTACCTTCCAATTTATTTATAACTCTTCAAAATTGCTATAGATGAAAGAGGATAGAAAATAAATAAATACATTCTCCTCCCCTCCCCCCAAGGGTGTGTGTGGAAGGGGGTCGCTTTCATTGTTTCTCCTGGATACGTCACTTTTCCCCTCTTTTCCTCTGTTGTATCTGATGAAGTGAGCTGTAGCTCACGAAAGCTCATGCTCAAATAAATTGGTTAGTCTCTAAGGTGCCACAAGTACTCCTTTTCTTTTTGCGAATACAGACTAACACGGCTGTTACTTTGAAACCTTTCCCCTCTTGTGTGAATCTTTCACAAAGCAACAGCAGAGGAAAACTTTTAAAAATAGAAAATGTGGGTTTGTAAAAGGACAAGGTAAATAGGGCACCTTATTAATTTTTTTTAACTGTTTGCATTCCTTTTAAATTAGAGCTATTACTAGTCATTTTTTCTGACCATAACTGCACTTTAAGCCTTTAGGCACAGCTCATTTATGTATTTTCCCCATTCTTCAGCTGGGGAAATGGTCACAAAAGATGTGTCTTGTGCAAGATCACATATTAACTGCATGGCAGAGGCACAAATAAAGACCAGAACTCATGATGTCAAGTCTGTTCTCTAAACAGTACAGTGCACTCAATTTTATTCTGTTCCAATTTATACTAATGGTATTAAGCATTTACTTTAAACAGTTTAAACACCAGTTGCTGTATATATTATACTTAGATTTAAAATTGAAATAAAATATGCTTATAATTTGTCTTGTCACCAAGACATCTGACAAACATCTTGTTCTGTAACTGTCACTCATTTTACTCCATTTAGTTACACGGTGCCAGTAATAATCTCAGTTTCGTGAAGATATCCTCTTACGTGTTCAATGATTCACCTTTCAGAGTCTTGAGTGTAATGTGGTACAAGGGCTACCAGGTGCAGACAAAACCCTTCCTGACTCCACAAATAGGCATAAAGAGAATAATGTGGTCACAATCTTTTTCCTCACTTTAACACTGCTTTATTCTTGGGACTAAACCTGACCTTGATACTGTTCTTGACTCAATGTTTTTTTAAAGGAGGCTCTTACTTAAATTAGAGTTTGGGGAGTCACTTAAATGAACTCCCCTCAAAAATATATTCTCATTTTCATTGATATTCAGAAGTGCAGTGTAAATTGGATGAACTAATCACACACTAACTGATTAACAGTGATTTTTTTGGTTTTTTTTTTTTTCATTAATCAGCTTCAGATATTCTGATGTAACATGTTTCAGAGTAACAGCCGTGTTAGTCTGTATTCGCAAAAAGAAAAGGAGTACTTGTGGCACCTTAGAGACTAACCAATTTATTTTAGCATGAGCTTTCGTGAGCTACAGCTCACTTCATCAGATGTAACATGGCACTTGTGTGCTTTACACATATGAATCCTCATAGCAGTTCTCTGCAGAAGGTACATATATCTCTTGCACCAATTTGGAAATATATCTAACGTAACCTAGCATGCCTTCATTGACTTCAGCCTAACCATGTGTGCTCTCGGGCAAGTGATCTCAACCTTTTTCTTTGAGGACCCCCCAACATGCTATAACAATTCCACAGCCCACCTGGGCTACAACTATTTTTGTTCATGTAAAAGCCAGGGCTAGCATTAGGGGGTAGCAAGCAGGGCAACTGCCCGAGCCCCATGCCACAGGGGCCCCCGTGAAGCTAAGTTGCTTAGGCTTCAGCACCGTGTGGCAGGGCATCGGGCCTCTGCTTCAGCCCCATGTAGTGGGGCTTCGGCTTGCTATCCCGGGCCCCAGCAAGTCTAATGCCAGCCCTGCTTGGCAGCCTCCCTGAAACCTGCTTGTGGCCCCCCAAGAGGCACCAGACCCCTGGTTGAGAACCACTGCTCTACGGTTAAGTGACTTACTGAAGGCAAGAGAGAGGTAGAGCTAGGCTTAGAATTTGCCTTCTATTTACCAGATGTGGATTTTGATCACACACAGTGGTTCTCAGGCCTACTTGATGACATTTATCTAGAGCACCAGCTATTAAGTAGAGTAGTGGCTTCTACTGAGACCATACATAGTTACTGAGAAGACTGGGTATTTCAAAACATGTTTTTGAAAATTCATTATAGCTTACTATGGAGTATGTAAGGGAAATGCAGCTTCCCATCTCCCCTGTGCAGGCACAAAAAGCTGTGAGACTAATGGAAACACTGGGATTCCTCTTTACAGGGAAGGCATGCCATAGGGATGCTGGGCCAGGGGCACTATACTCCTCCCCTCAGCATCTCACAGAGCTGTTCTCAGCAGAAGCTTACTGTGTGGGAGTGAGGGTGAAGGTGTGACCAGTCCAACTAAACTTCAGCATCTTTTGGCCAAAAAACTTGGGGGAGTATGGAGGGCTGTGGCTGCTACTATAGCCTGTGGGTGATAAGAAATGTAGGAAGAATTCTATTCTCCTGGGCAGCCCCTACATATCTAGTTCACCTACCAAAAGCCAATTCATTTGGGCTTTGATGGGAGAAATCCTCCTCAGCTGTGACAGGGCATCGTAATAGATCGCTATTTCCTTCCTCCCTTTCAAGTTGAGCTAGAAAATACTTCTGTAGGATTATAAGGAATTTCTTGTATGAAACCTGCAGCCTTTTTAGATCAAGACTAGTAGTCACTTTGGGAAGAAATCATCTCCCCATAACTAAATGGACATTATTGTAAACCTGGCACTTATGGGTAGCGTTTTGGGAATGGCTGTCTTGCTGGAAAATGACCTCTTTGTAACACACTACAGTAGGGCAGTCATGTATCTGGCTGCAAACCAGGTTCCATCTCACCTTTTCATTTAATTTTTTTAAATGGTGTTCAGTGCAGCATGAAAATGATTCTTAGTTCCAATAAAGCTACCCCTATGTACAGAAATTTGTAAACTCAATTAATACTCTTGGGATGTATAGAAGGCAAAGTCAAGCAAGCCCATATTAAAAACCCTAACTGCACCCACCAGCAGAATGCACCTCTTTCTGCAATACCAGGCTGACATCTATGCCAGCACGTAGTTTCATTCACCCATCTGTACTAGTCTCTTTTTAATTTAACAGGAGCACTAGTATTACACTGAGTTAGTGCTATGGTCTGAAGAAAATAAAAATACAGACCTTCCAGGAGGACTTTCATTCAGAGTGCTATGACTTTAATTCTTGCAACTGGAACATGAAAGTATGGATCGTGTTGTTAGAGAGCTTATTCCTTCACTCTCCCACTTCCCTGGTCCTCTCACATGAACAGAGAGCAGTAATACCCAAAGTCCGAAGGTGCAAACAATTTGATGTTTATTGGGGTGAACTTCCATAAGCCTAAATCCAAGTTCCTTTTTCCTTATTTTCAAATCCCAATTTACTTCCTGTTTGCCCCTAATTTATATAGTAATATTCTTAGCTATACCTTAACCAATCATTCTACTGAAATTTAACTAACCAGTCCTAACATATTGTAACATGATTAGCTAACCAATTATATCCCACCACCTTAATTAGTTTACACCCAGCAAAATTAATTATACAGCAGACAGAAACAATCTCAGAACCAGACAGAGACCATGCCAATAAACAATAGCAAAGTGGGAACTATAATGACAAAACAATACAGAAGTGAGGATTTCACAACTACATCTATAAAGACATAAGGGTTTCCCAGCTGTGTCTATTGATAAGTGAGTTCTTACCAGACAGAAGGCTATCAACCTAAATTTCCTTTTACATCTTCTAGGTACTTCTCTTTCTCTGGAGGTGACAGGCATTATCAGGACAGGAGTGTATTCCTAACAGCCCAATAGCACCTTCTTTCAGTGTGACTAGTTTGGAATGTGAGGATGTGACCGGTCGCTTCCCAGCTTATGGCTGCCTCTGTTGCTTAGCCAAAGGCCTTAGCCTAAGAACAGGGCCTCAGACTGTCACAGTAAGAGAAGGACCTTACACAGGCAGACAGTGATTTTGATTCTTTCTTTTATACCTCTAACTAGCCAAGTGATAAGAATACACCTAAATTCTTAAAGTACAGGCCTTTGCAGACAGGCCTGAATATCTATATCCTAACAAGTGTGTGCTTGGCTTTCAGCCCACTTGACCATGGCTATCTGGTATTAAAACAGCCTGGCAATTGATTTACGATCAGACATAGGTTTTCTATAATATAGTGTCAAAGGAGGTCAACACCTACTTCTAATTCATTCATGGGCAGAATTATTTCTTCCTATAAGGCCTCTTCAGCATCCAAACTCCTGAGTAAAATGGATCCTGTCCAAATGGAAATACAGAATGAAGTGTACATTGTGGCAGTTTTGAGGAACTAATTAATTTCTTGAGAACCAAGTAGGTTTTGGTGCTGCTTCTCTGCTTTACAAAACACACCGTCTCATGTACCATAGATCTAGAAAGATGATTCAAATGAAGAAGTAACAATGAGTCTTTTGTTCTTTTCTCATATCTTTATCATCAGCCTGTTCTCATTCTTGGCTGTCGTCAAGCATTGCCTGGGCCTCTTCTAAAACATCATCTGGATTGGCCAGTTCAATCTAAATTAAGAACACAAATATTTTAAGCAATGTAATTAAAGAAGCTCAGGATTTGTAAACACTGATTATTCAAGAGCTGCTGTAGAATCTCCCTCTTAACTGGACTTAAATTTATCCTGCAGTCACTAATACTTTAAAACACTTTCTACACTTTCCTCATTTTATGATGACAGGAAGTGCCTATCTATTCTTTGAATGATTGCTCATATCGATTCCAATTAGGTATGCAGGTGCTGCGTGCATGGCTATCAGAAAGTTTTCCCCTAGCAGTATCCGTCGAGTCGACTGTGGAGCCCCCTGCAGTGGTGCCTCCATGGCGCTCAATATATGACCCTGCCGACCCAGTGCCCCAAATAAACTGTCAGCTGGTTTCCCCTTCTCCACTAGTTTTCTGAATGCTCAAAATATTCTGCTCAATTAAATAGTTGGTTGGCTTCTTGTTTACATTAATTTAATTCTGGTGAAAAGTACTATAGCTATACTGGAGGTGGATACTTTCTCTTTGTTATGGAGGATAGGTCCATCAGTGACTGCTAGCCAGGATGGGCAGGGATGGTGTCCCTAGCCTCTGTTTGCCAGAAGCTGGGAATGGGCAACAGGGGATGGGTCACTTGATTATCTCTTCTGCTCATTCCCTCTGAAGCACCTGGCATTGACCAGTGTTGGAAGACAGAATAGTGGGCTAGATGGACCTTTCTTGTGTTCACAGAGCGGGAACAGAGCCTTGAGTGGATGTGTTATAATTTAATCTGTAGGGAATTTAAACAAATAACTAGAACTGAACATCCTCCTTCAATGGAAAGGCTAATTCATCCAATTACTCTTGGGATGGATCATTGAAGAGGCAGTTCTATTGTATGATCTCTGACAAGCCTTGAAAGATAAATATTTTTAGTTGTGTACATTGCACTCTTTCCGGTCACAACTAAATGTTCCTTTGCAACTAAGATCTAGACTATTTTTCCATAGTGACCATTCAATGTTTATTATTTCTGCAGCACCATGGGTTTGCCTACTACTAACAGGCCTATCAAAAAAGACAAATGCCCCAAAGCTCTTGATATCTAAACTAGACAAAGAAATGAGCAGAGAAAAGATGTAATGTTGGGTTTTGGTGAGGCTTGAGTTGGTCAAGCATTGTTTGTGGTGACCTCTTTTAACTGTACCAAAGGGAGGAAAGAACATTACTTTATAGTAACTTTGGTTCTTTGGTGTTGCATAGATTGCACTCTTGGTGCACAAGTTCAAGATCCTTTGGCCAACAGAGTCCACTGGGGCTGCGCCTAGATGTTCTTCTACCTGCTTCCCCCCCACCCCCAAACTGAGAGCATAAAAGGCGGCAGGCCCAACTGTCCCTCAGTTCCTTTGCCAATACAGAATCCCTGAGGAGTAGGTGTCCATAGTAGTGAGGAAGGAGAGCAGGTTGTGGAAATAATGTGGACAACATGTCTGAAAGAACCATAGTTAGGGTAAAAAGAAAAGGAGTACTTGTGGCACCTTAGAGACTAACCAATTTATTTGAGCATAAGCTTTCGTGAGCTACAGCTCACTTCATCGGATGCATACTGTGGAAAATACAGAAGATGTTTTTATACACACAAACCATGAAAAAATGGGTGTTTACCACTACAAAAGGCTAAGTGCTCTAAATTGGCTAGTTTGTAACATGTTATTTTTTAGCTGGAATCCCATTTTCATAATCTGTGTGAGGATATGTATTGCCTGACCCTTAACCTTATCTGCAAAGGCCACAAATAGTCTAGGTGTGTTCCTGAATGATTTTGTCCCATTAAAGTAGTATGATAATGCCCTTACTATATCAAGCATACAAAGTTCCCCCACCCCTCCCTGGAGTTGAGTGAGGCTTGGGGAAGAAAATTGGTAAATGAATTAATTTTAGTTCATATGGAGTTCTGAAACAATTTTGGCCAGGAATTGGGGATGAGGCCTGGGAATAATACTGTCCTAATGAAACACTGTATAAAGGTGACCCACCATAAGAGACGAAATCTCCCCTCCCCTTTGAGATGATGCAATACATACTAAAAGGGCAACCTTCATTGATAGGTGGTATAGGATAAAGGGTGCTAAGGGTTCAAAGAAGGGACACAAAAGTCTGTTAATATTATACGGAGGTCCCAAGAGGGTGGGGGTTCCTGAAGTGGGGAGAAATGTAAACCTTTTGCAAAAGAAGCAAACATAATTCTGGGATTTATTAGCAGGAGTATTATAAGCAAGACATGAAAAGTAATTCTTCCGCTCTGCTCCACACTGATTAGGCATTAAGTATTGTGTCCAGTTCTGGGTGCCACATTTCAGGAAAGATGTGGACAACTTGGAGAAAGTCCAGAGAAGAGCAACAAAAATTATTAAAGGTCTAGAAAACATGACCTATGAGGGAAGATTGAAAAAATTGAGTTTGTTTAGTCTGCAGAAGAAAAGAATGAGCAGGGACATAACAGTTTTCAAGTACATAAAAGATTGTTACAAGGAGGAGGAGAGAAAAATTTTTCCCCTTAACCTCTGAGGATGCAACACGAAGAAATGGGCTTAAATTGCAGCAAGGGTGGTCTAGGTTGCACATTAGGAAAAAACTTCCTCTCAGGGTGGTTCAGCACTGGAATAAACTGTAGAATCTCCATCATTGGAGCTCTTTAAGAGCAAGTTAGACAAACACCTGTCAGGGATGATCTAGAAATACTTAGTCCTGTCATGAGTTGCAGGGGTCTGGACTAGATGACCTCTCGAGGTCCTTTCCAGTCCTATGATTCTGGAAGTCCCTTGAGGCAAAAGGTATATCCCTGAGCGTTGCTCCACTTGCTGCTTTTTTCCCTAGCTGACTCAGAAGGCTAGGGATGCCTGCCTAATGTTATTTCTTTAGGAGCACTTAATGAAAGTGCTCAGACATGGAGAAAAAGGCTGTAGCTAAGGCTCAGTCCTCCCTCCATACCCCTCTTAGCTAGTGCCCCAGTTGAGCCATGATCCACTCTGAGCTCCAGGACTGAGATCGCTAAGAGACCCCAGTTGTCAGTTCTGATCCACTTGTCAAATTCTTCAAGAAGGGGTAGGAAGAAGCACTGCTCCAGAGACAAGTTGAGACATGGGCTTCCCTCTCCAGGACCCTCAAAACTGAGATAAGAGTTGACGTGTCTTCAACTCGTCTCAAGCGTAAAGTGTCCACCACTGAGTTGCATAGAAGCATCATAGGAGAGGCTTATCTTAAACCCTGAAGATTTAGCTTTCTTCCATAACAGCTTGAGTCCCAATACCAGGGAGCCTACTAATTACCTATGGAAAAAAAGTAACAAAAATAGTAAAAAAAAACCCAAAGTTTTTATTTTTTTAAAGGCAACAGGCAAACTCAAAGTTAAGTAGGGTTTTGTCTCGCTGCCACAGGTGATAACAATTCATCATTTATACCACTTCATCATTTATACCTTGGGTAGGGGGACACAAGGACATCTAGGGCACAGGTGGGGCCCCAAAAGACATCGCTGGCCAAAGGAATCCAGTCTTACATGAGATGGGGCTCATACACACCAAGAGTGAGGAACCCATGTGGACACAATCACTCGAAGAAGAAAGAAATGCTACTTAGATGTATGGCTTAAAATCTAATGGTGACAGCTGTAACTTGTGCTGACTATGGAAACACCAACCATTAAATTTCCAAGCAGAGTTACCTTGGGTATTGGATACTGTGTAGGAGTAGGAGCTTCTTCTCGTCCAAAGTCAATCATAGTTCCACACTTCGGAAAATCTGCTACCCAGAAACCTTCAAACAACTGGCCTTTATTCAGGTAGAAAAACTTTCCTAGGCCATGTTTCTTTCCATCTTTCCATGTTCCTTCATACCGATTTTCATTTGCTGTAATGAGTCAAATAAAGATGTGGACAGACAATGAAAGGGTGCACATTTTCATTAGGTGACTAGAAATTTAACAAATCAACAAAACACGGATAAGCCAACATATACATATAATGTTTGCCTGGCTACATCCATAAGGCAAACTCTAATGGAGCAAAAATGTAGACAAATACTTATTTTAAGTGTTGCATTGATTCACTTTGCTGTGTTCACATGCATGTTGTATTCACTTTCCACAAATATTCTAAGTAAACACATTTAGTGCTGAGGAATAGCAAATGTTAAACAAATGCTGCAGAAAAATACATCATGCCCAGAAAAATACATTTGTTAGATAAATTACATGTACAAATTATTTGCTCAGCTCTACTGTACCTCCTACAATTTTTCTGCATACAGAAGTAAGACTCTTTTTTATACAGAGTTTTATACTCTATATTGTTTAAGACTCAGACCATGATGGACAGGAAAGAGTGCCACCTACACTCAATACAGAGCTGCAAGGAAATGAGAGAGCCTTCACAGTGGTGGCATTAGATCTGTGATTATGACAGTCACCTAGGACTTCAGCTCTGAGGGATGCTGGAATATTACCAGAGTCACCATCATGATCATTTCAAAACAGGCCACTCTGGGGCCTCTCTTTCCGAGCTGCAGTGTTTCTGGCCACAACACCCCCCACTCCAAAATAGTGTTCATTTCTGTCTACGTTACTTATAACATTGGTTGGTTGCACCCATGGGTCCAGGTGAACTCCAGCATCCTTTGCATTGGTGGTGATGGTGACACTTTTGAGCTAACATTGCAGAGAACATTAGGGTATTTGGGAATTGTCAGCACTTGGTAAAGGCAACAGAATAGAAAGTGGAACGCCCTTTTGAAGGTGGCTATTACACAGATAGGTTAGGTTGGGTTTGTAGAAGGGAGCCAGGGACAATGAGGGTGCCACATTTAATGAAGTTTCATCCAGTATATAGTGAGCCAGAAGGTCACTCACGTGCTGATCCTTTCTGTTCTCTTGTCCCAGCAGCTTGGAGACCCAGCAAGTCATGAGGCTGGCCCTGATAGCCCCATTCTATCAAACACTCAGGATACATTGAAATACTGGAGGTCCAATCTGTACTCTTTCCATGGCAGTTGAAACACTATTGTTCATGGCCTTGGTCTCTGTTGTAGATTTGCTATGGTCTGGTTTAAAACCTTCCTATAATTGACTATAACTGAGCCAGTAAATCAGTGTGATTCCCTTGTCTAAGATTCCCTCTCCAGGCATTCTGCCAGCATAAGCAATTTAATCTTGGGTTGCAGCTCATCATGACCTCCATTGAAGAACTGCTTTTCTTTCCCCATTGCAAAGCTTTCAGCACATGGGCATGTTTCCAGAGACTGAGCTGAATATATTAAGCTTGTGGGCATCAAATAATTGTGCTGGCTAATTTTAACCAAAAGGAATCCAGCTTATAATCAGTTCCAGGCTGTGACAGAAGTAGCTGGGCTCTGAAACAGAGAGAAGACAGCAGCCAATGGTTCAGCCTTGATAGGCTGGGAGCACGTGTAATTGCGTGGGCAAGTTAATGATACAAGGTAAGGGAGGTGTCATTTGATTCGCAAAAATCTACAAAATCATAATTTCAATGGTGTTACCCTCTGCAGTGTCACAGGGGAACATGCCGCTCCCTGGCTCCCACCTCCATGTCCTCCAGTTGGTGGAAATTTTGACAATACTGTGTCAGAAATGGGTCAAATTGGGTATAATTCTAAAGCCCTTTCTCCCACAAACGCAAAGATACCAAACATGACAAACTGAGAATAATAATGTAGCTATGAATATTAGAGAAAATGTTTAAAAATCAACTTTTTAAACTATAACATATATAGGCATGTCAAACCTGAAGCCTTCACATAGTTAAAAAATTGTGGCCCTCAACTGACAGTACTGTGTTATCAATTAATGCTCAGAACATGATGCCCGGTTAAATTTTTAATGTTATGGATTAGTATAAGTGGAAGGAGTGCTTCAAGTTGAGTTCCCATCATCAGCAAAAGGGAGTGGGTCAGTGGTGTTGATTATCAGCTTTGTTCATTATGCCAAAAGAGTTGTAATGAGGCATTGTTTAAGATGCCAGCATTCACTTGGGGAAACAATTAGATGAAGACCCACATAACACTGGAGATAATATTTCCTTCTAAAATCTTCCTGAAACACAAAATCTTCTATTTGAGAAAGATTGGGATTCTTATCTTTAGATTACATTTGATGAAACTCCATCCAAACCAAAAATCCAAAATTCTATTTTTATGATGAGATTCTCCCTGAAATTTCCAAGTCATACGTATTGTGTTCAATGTTATTTCTGGTGCTGAGCCCCAAAGATCCCTTGTGTTTGTTGGGAACTCATCCCAATGAGCACAGGGCTTTGGAGAGGGATGGTGTTTAAAACCATTGATTAACAATCAACAACAAACAAACAAAAAACAAGTTATATCCTTTTAAAGAAAAGCAAAATAAACACAAAGTCAGAAAAAATAAATACTGGAGAAACCAAACTTCTTGTCAGATGCACCAGTTAAAAACTGTGTTTGGTAAAAGCATTTGGTTTGATCACAGAGACATTTGTTCTTTACTCATACAAGTAGTACATCCTCTAACCTGCCTCCCTGCCCATCCTGGCAATTTACTACTATAGTAAGCATAAGTTATATCTGTGTTGGCTTGAGACACTCAGAGCTGTATAGGGGTAGCATTAGCTCACCATCTTCACAGATTTCAGAGTAACAGCCGTGTTAGTCTGTATTCGCAAAAAGAAAAGGAGTACTTGTGGCACCTTAGAGACTAACCAATTTATTTGAGCATGAGCTTTCGTGAGCTACAGAGCAAAGAGATAAAACAATACCATCCAGCAGATGCTCCCTCTCTCTCTGGAATCCAAGACCAAAACTGGGGCGAGGGGGAAGGTTTGGGGAGGAATCCACACCCTAATAGGTCATATTAGGGATGGTGGAAGTATTACCTAGATATCAAGACAAAATGGGGTGCAGGAGGTCAAGACAAAGTTTCAGAAAATGTCTCAAGTGTAGAAGCTGTTGGAACCTACTTAAGCGAAGCATTCCTTGGCCACTGTGTTGGTCTTCCAACCATTGTCCTTCATAGATGGAACCATCCTTGTAGTACATTCTGCCCCAGCCGCTTCTTTTCCCGCCACTCCATTCCCCTTCATAATATTCCATGTCTGAGTAAAACTTAATTCCATAGCCCTAAAATTAAAAGGTTACAGTTCTCACTTTAACATTCTCTGCATTAAAAAACAGTCGTATATTTAGTGCTTAGTGTCTGGACTCCTGGTTCTGTTCTCTGATCTGCCACTAACTTGCTCGTTATTATTTGTATACATTACTAATGGCATCCAGACTCAGAAGCTATTCAGAACAGTGTAAATATGTTATATTTTTATAATAAAAGTGTAAAAGCACCAACCCATATGTGGAAGGAGAGACAGTCTCCAAAACAAATGCAGGTTTGGCCAAGTCTAATGCATTGTCATTTTAGAAATGCAGAAATCAGAGGAGGAAATAACCTAGTTCTGACTGTGAGGGCCTTTGGCCAATGCAGGATCAATCCCTATAACCTATGTTTTAAGGAAATAAAGGACAACTTCTCCAGGACAAAGGATTTTTAAGGGACTCCAGCTGACAATTCCTGCTACAAAATCTTACACAGGACAAAACCATAAATTTATATCATAGTGTATGATCAAATTGGATTTTACTGGCATACAGACTTGGGCACCAAATAAGGGATGTCCTTTAAAATGGGGATTCTATGATCCCTCAAGACACAGTACCTTTCCTAGTCCCAAGCAATGGACCACTGACTCTTGGGAGACTAAGAATCTCTACTAGATACTCAAGATCCTTGGGAAAAGTAAGCTGCCACATCAGAAAACACCTACAGTAACTACTGCACAGCACTTTGAGGAGAAAACACACCCAACAAAGACTGCAGCACAGAAACAGAAAACTCAGTTCCACTTTAGCTCAGAGAAGAGAATCTGCACTGTTCCCTGATTCTTCCCCCCCCAAAAAATCATAAACACATGAAATTCCCCTCAAAAGCTTTTGTGCTTCCTTCCTTTCTTTTTTAAGGATTTAATAATGAATTTAGCACTGTCAAAAGTTGTTGGATTGACAGCCATGGAGAGGGAAGTATTCTGTTTATCCATACAACAGGTACATCAGTCCAAGCTTCATCCATGCTGCCCCCTGCCATCTGTTTCAATTTTGTCATGAAGGGTCTACTTTTTATGGTGATGCAGTCTCCATAACCTATTCAGTCCTTAGTGTTGCTTCTGCAATTGACAATCAATTGGTGCTAGTGGTGGGTTTTGGTTAATGGACTCCTTGATTAAGGTCACATATTTTATTTTACGCAGGAAACACAATGTATTCACCTGTTATGAAGAGCCAAAAAGCAACCTCAAAAGGCATGCCCTACTCTGGGGATTCCTATCAGTCAGAAATGTTTACATGATATTGATGAGTTTTCCCAGAGGAATAAAGTATCTTATCACAGTAGAAAAATAAAATCAGTTCTGGAAAGAACTGATTTTTCTGAATATTAATTTTATTGAGCTTCAAGAATGCAAATCATAGAATCATAGAGTATCAGGGTTAGAAGGGACCTCAGGACATCATCTAGTCCAACCCCCTGCTCAAAGCAGGACCAATCCCCAATTTTTGCCCCAGATCCCTAAATGGCCCCCTCAAGGATGGGAAGCTTTTATATAAGTAAAGGAATAGCAGCATCAGGATATCATTACACATCACTCACTGAAGGTCAACCATTCAAAATATATTTTCAAAGAATGAGAAATGAGGCCTTCCTCAAGAGTCTAGAGCCATGGAAGTGCCTGCCATTGAGGTATATAAGACAGTTAATTTATTTTAAGATCACATGCAAAGAATAACAGTAGGTTTTCACTAGCAGACCAGGACATATTTCTCAAAAAGATTCTGCATGTAAGAAGGCCGCAATCATTATTACAAAGGTGGTTTTCCTGTTACGAAGAGTGACCCGCTTTGAAACGCTAACCTTTTTGAGTAGTCTCTTGGTTTAAGCTTCTTGCAACACTTTCAATACATACTTTTTTAACAAGTTTCCTCTGCCGAATTCAAATATAGCAGAAACTAGATGGATGTGTTGAGGGATACAGACCTTTTTGTCTCTCTGCTTCTAGTTTTGAATGTGACCCAGGTTTGTAGTCATGATATGACAGCTATTTGGTTATATATTATTTCACTCCAGCTGTCAATGGACAGGTGCCCACATTTAAAAGACTCAACACTACAACTACTCCTCTTTGCTGGCAATTTTAATAGAGACCAAGGATTCAATGACCTTGAAAACCGACTTGTCTATAGGGCAGAGACATATTGAAAGGCCACTGTAGGCAAGCGGGTAACAGCTATTGCCCATGGTGAGCCTTTTCTATGGATAAAGGATTTTAGTCTCCAGGGCTGTCAATTTTTCAACAGCACAAAATTAAATTTAAAATGTAAACAAAATTCAAACCCAGAGGAGAGCTTAATCTCATTCCTTCTCCCAACAATCACAGAATATTATATGTCCACACTAGCTTTGAGACTAAATCTTCTATGGTATCGAATATAAAAAATAAATAAAGCACTGAAGCATTTTGTTTTGGAAACCAAAAGCATACACAGAATTACAAGAACATTGGGAGCTAAGGGAAGAGGGAAGGTCAAACTTTCAGCCATCCACCTAGGCAGGCCAAGAAAGCCCTAAATAATAACAGCCTCACTATGCTTTCATAGATCTCACATGCATTCCTTTCCTGAATGTCTCTTCATACCTTCAGTTTAGCCTCAGATGTAATTTTAAAATCAACAGTTTAAGCTTTGTTGTTTGTTTTATTTTGTTTCCAAATCTATCCATGATTTTGGACTAATTTCAAAACATGAGATTGTCTCCTGCCACTTGCTAAAATCTTGAGAGGTAATTTCAAGTAACAGACTTGAAACAAAGATTGCTTACACATTTTTTGTCATTTTTCCACCAGCCTGAATATACTTTCTTGTATTCTTTAGTTACAGGGTCAGGAATGCTGTATGTTCCATATCCATCCCGTTTTCCAAACTTCCAGTCACCATTATATATTGCACCTGTACTTTTCCAGGTCTGTGTACCTTTACCTGTTGTAACAAAGTACAGGAGCTACAGTAAGACATAAACTACTATATGGTCATTATTATAAGCATTTATAAAGTATGTGGGCATCTTTACAAAGCTTAATAGGAGTCATTAACTATATAAACAGGAGAGACAGAACACCATGTTTCTCTCTACACACAGCTTTTAATTTAAGAGGTCAATTAGGAACACAAGCTTTTATAGTTTCATCAATCTAGAATATGAGAAGGCACAGGTAAATATGTGTGCTTGCAGCTTTTTCTAAAGGAGGCTAGATTCATGCTGGTGATTCAGATAGTCAGATGCACTATTGATCTCTATCAGAAACTTCCTGTGTGACTTTGGGTGAGTCGCTTAATCTCCCTGGGTCTCAGTTTACCATCTGTAAGCTGGGAATAATACTACTTCTTTGCACCGATCCTTTATATGTCATTAACATCTACATTTTCATACTTGTCAACAGTCCTGTTTTGGGTCGATACTCCCAGATTTTGCTCCATCTGTCCCCAGACTGAACAATAATTTTTAATTTTCCTGTAGTTCTTACCTCTGACCATTACAGTGAGGCTGGGAGGCCAGGGTCTGCCCTTCTCTTCTTCTTGTTTTATTCTTCACTGCTCTCCCTGCTGGAATTAATAAACCAGGAAGCAGCTAGCAGCATGGGAGAGCGTAGGTGATGGGGAACCATGGAGGAAACCAAAGATTGGTCAATGAAGAGTGTGGGGATGCCACACTGGGAGAGAAGAGACAGGGAGTGCCTGGAAAAGGGGGGCTCAGAAAGGGGGCATCCCCCATAGAGTCCAAATGTCAATAACACCAGAGAGGATTTGCAGCACTCTAGGCTTGCCCAAGTAGATGGTGAGAGGTAAAGGCCTGCTTAGGGCAGGGGAGTGGGAGGATTGTGGGGCCTGGTGGTAGTCTCCATAGGTTTGGATAAGTGCCATTTTTGAATGCTTCTCTATGCTCTGAAACTTTGGGGTTCTTCCCACCCTTGGGTTTATCTTGTATATTCATATTGACTTGGTTTGCTGTGATGTACAAGCAACATCAGTAAACATTAAAAACTTTCCTTGTCCCATGACTGCAAAATGTAGAACCTGCCCCACGAAGGTGCTGCCTCCATAAGAAGCATGGGAGAACAGGAGAGCTGGTGAATATAAATTATAGGATGCATTTAACCATTGTTTTCTATTTGCAAACTGTTCACAAACTAATCCTAATTTCTGCAACTCTACCCTTAACCAGTCACCCAATAGTTTGGATGCACATTTTTCAATCCATCTTTTCTTCCCAAAGATTTGCTTTGAGTGTGATTGTTTCTCTAAATTACATGTTGTTGTTTCTGCATGACTGAGACATTTTAAATAGGTGAATAACAATCAAAGCACCTGCCATGGAGAGGAGAATGCGGGACCCCCTCAAAGGAGGAAATAATTGGGGGTGCACAGAGCCATGGAGGACATAAGGGGAAGCAGGAATGGGAATGCACACAGAACTGCTGGTATGGGGGTGGAGAATGGGAGACTTAGACATGAGATGAATGGTGGATGAGGCACACAGAACTCCTGGCAGGAGGGGGCTGAAGGGAGTTGCAGGGAGTCCCTTGACAACGAGCGGAATGGGAAGGTGGCACACAAGGAGCTTGTAGAGGGAATAAAGAAATGCAAAGAGCCTCTGGCGTGTGCAATGGGCTTGCCATACACAAGCTATGAAGCGTGCGACCCACTACTAATACACATTTATAATTTATTTCTCAATCTGCATAAGCCTCAAACCCCAGCCCTGGCCAGTGCAGCGGTATGGAAGTATCACATGCCTTAAGGGATACAAGTTCAGGTCCTGAGCGCCGCAGTCTGGAAGGGGTGAGAATGCTGAGGATGAGCTTGTGACTCGTGAACAATTCTCCCTCACCTGGGGGAACCACTGGAGGTCAGGGTTGACAGCCTGTGTTTCTTCACTGCCTGTGGATCTTTCCTGATCTCCCTGCCAGCATGGGTCCAACAAAGACAAAGGAGTTTGCTCTGTCCCTTCTCAGGGGCATGAGCTTGAGCTGGTATTAAATCAATTAATTAGGTTGTTAGGACCTCATTTATTCCTATGTCCAAATCTCTGGATTTTTTTGTATTTTTTGAGCAAAGGGTCACTGTAAATTTAAGACTGCACATGACCTTTCATTATAAACTCTATTTTGTCACTGCACCACCAAAATCACCAAACAAAGTAGCATTGGCCTCAAAATCCATTGGTAAGTTAGGGCACCTTACCAGTGAAATCAAATACCTTTAATGCTTGGGTTTCCTGTAAATTTAATCTTAACTTTGAATGTTTGGGGTTTTTAATCTATTTTTTGCAAGCTGTATTCTTTTTATAAAAATTTCTATTCTTAAATTAGTGATTTATCCTTTTGATCTTAACTTCACCTTAAACTAATGACTACTCCCCAACCATTCACCACACCTAAAAGGCATCTAAGAAAACTAGATCATCCGCATTAGAGATGATTTTGAATATTTTTTTCTCAACAGCAGCTTCTAGCTACATATACACACTTTTAAAAATAATATCAATAAAAATTCCATAGTTTCTAGTGGATATTTTCATTTTGTTTTCTGCAATAAACAGGGAAAGAGAACATGAAGTAGTGGACACACACACACACAGAGGGTGGAAATTTCAGAAGCACCTAAATGACTTGGGTGCACCTAATTGACTGTGAATGGGCCTCTTGTTCCTAAGTGACTTAGGAACTTTTTAAAAATTACACCCAGTATCAATAACGCCTCTGAAAATGTTCTCAGATATTTTTAACGACTTCCTCTGTGATCTAGGTGGTATATACAGAATACACAATGTACTGAAATTTATGCCAATAAAAACGTTATCCCACACCTCATCATGTACCCTTATTATACAGACAAGGTAGTTTCAGGTGCATATAACTGACTAAAGCAATAGTCTGTATTTTCACAGTAATGTTTTGCTATGAATGTGCACAGCATCATTCATCTGACTTGCAGTTATTAAAACCAGAACATTAGTATTTTTATTTAACAAATGAAAATGTGCTTGAGCAACATTTTAGAACTCTGCATTAAGTTTATTATATAGATAATAATAGATAGATAAATATGTAGCACCGTATATACGGAGATTGTGCTCTAGAAACAGAGAAAACTAATCACAGATCTCTGCCCCTTAGAACTTATAAAGAACATATAAATGCATAATGCACTTTCTAGTAAGCAATATTCTTACCGTGCTTCAAATTGTCCAACCATTCCCCAGTATAGTGATCCCTATTGACAGCATAAATCGTATGTCTTAATCCACATTTCTGTGCCTTCCTGTCCCATTCAATCCAGAGAGGTTCTACAGTCCTAGGATATTTTACAATGGGCATATTGTTCTTAGCTGGAAATGAAAACACAAAGGTGTCAGAAATGCAACTAGAGAGACATTACCAAGGTGGGTACAGGAAGAACATTCCATCTATAAGCTGCATTTTATGATGCAAATATTTCAGTAGCAAGACTCTAACATCTGGCTTTTAAAAAGGTAAACTAAACTAAAGGCAAAACAAACAGAAATAAGAAACTTAAAAAACATCTTAGCATAAAATAGTTGCAACTGAAAATAAAGGATTATAGTGTAAAGTACTAGGGACCATTAATAATATAGGTTGAAATGGGACACATTTTCGGTGTGCAATATTCTCTTTCTGCATGCAGGAAGTCTTCGGCACGTATTGCAAATGTCAATCTCATTCAGCACACTTAATCCAAACAAGGGCTTCTTCTACATGACAAAAAACCTGAAGAAATGAGGTAGAAATCCTATCAACCAAATTTTCTAAGGAACCACTGCAATCATTACTTTATGCGGGGGGGGAGGGAGGAAGCAATTTTTTAAATACAGCATGTAAAATATTAAAATATATCTGAATACACAATGGGCTAGATCCTCAAATTGTGTAAATCATCACAGCTCAGTTGAAGTCAATGGAGCTGTGACATTTTACTCTACTTGAGGATCTGATACAATTAATTTACTGTGTCTGTGCTGTTAAAAATAAATACAATGGCATAGGAACACTACTTGTTGAAAGTGGTACAAACTCAAGTAAAATTTTTGCTAGAAGTTTTTGGACCAGGTCATGGCTCCCATTCCAGTCACTTTAAGATGCTCTAATACCATGCAGGGGACATAAATGAGCTACAGAAGCCTTGGTGAGAGTTCTTTTGGCAGGAGCAACCTGTGTCCCTGCACAGCTCTCTCTTGCAGCTCACAGTGTAGGGATGGGCGGGGGAATGATGCAACACTTAGCACTATGAAAGCAGGGTTGACATAAGTTAGAGCAACCCGTACGACTGCTCCTACTTACACAAGGGCCATACTGTCCTCTGATCCTAGCAACCCAGAATTGGGGTAAGAGGGCACAAAGGAGGTCTCCTTCTGTGATGTGCCTCTTGTGCAGGACACAGAAATCTGTGATTATTAAATTGACGTGTTTGAATCGGCCCCATCACTTCTGGGAGGAAGAAAGGATACTCCCTCCCTCCTTGCCTCCATCTCCTCTCCTGCAGCCCCAGCAAAAGTTCTAATGAGGTGTGGAATACTTTGAGCAGCTGTCATCAGTCCAGAAAGGGATTTGCAGGCAGTTTCCAATCCCTTTGCCTGAGCTGAGTAGGGTATCGATTGTGGTCCCTTGACTTTTTAAAAAATTGTTTGTTTGTGCTTCATGCTAAAAAGGGTGGACGGCACTGAGATAGATACTTATAAATCAAAATATGTAATAAGTCAATAGTTGGTGTAATTATTTTTTATGTATAAATACAGAAGATATAGAAAAAGTCCTATTTTGGGATATAGAAAACAAGTCAATAATTTTCAATAATCTAAAAGACAAAAATAAGTGAGAAGACATTTGTTATAGGAATCAAAGGCACTTTTGCCAGCTGTCATGAGTATATCATGAGCTTCTCAATATTTTTTTTTCAAGCCACATCTGCTGGAGTCACATGACTTTGTGAGACTCTCAGCTTGTATTAAGAGAAAGTTAAGGAGAATTTACCCAAAAGAGAAAGTGCACACAAGTTTATGTGGAAAACAATAACTCTGATGATCTATAAACAGTTCAGTTTGATGATCAGGAAAGCTGGACAGAAACTGTTTGTTTAGAGGATTCTTAGAATTAAAAAATCAGATTGGAAAAAGGGATACTGCATTGTTTCATAGACAGTCGGTTCACAAATTGTCAGTATGGAATGATGGACAGGTCAACCAGTCAGTCGGTTTGAGCCCCAGCTCAGCCGACTGCTATCCTGCCCCACTGTTCATTGTTTAATACAGTCCTGCTTATTCAAAACCAGAAATGCTGAGCAATACCTAAAGGTGATCAAATAAAAGTATATAACATGAGAAGCTGCAAAACTAAGACAATCCTGCTTTGGATGAAATGTTCACAGTTTTTGCACCCTGAGTTCCCTCTTCTGCTCCAATCAGCTTGGATTAAATAATTTGTGTGCGTTTTTTTTTTAAATTCTTCCCTCTGGCAATTTCCAATCACTGCTCTCAGTAAAGCAGGAGGTCTGGCCATCTGTCCCTGCAGGCATCCATAAGCCATGAGGCAACAGGTGAAGGGAGAGATGTGGGATTGACAGTGGAAGATACCAAAGATCAAGGCTGCTGGAACTATTTTTATAGTGGGGGTGCTGATATTGGAAACCATGTATTTGGTGTTTGTTACTACTACTTGAAGACAGGGGATGTAGCAGTATCCTTAGTTCCATCACCACTGCCAAAGATAGCCAATTAAGAGTAAAAGTGAGGATCCCATGGTGGAAGGAAAGAGATAGGGGTTTAGGTTATTTCTGAGGGAAGAGGGGAAAGCCAGAAGTTATACCTTTTAAAAATTAAAGTTGAGTTAGCTGTTTATATTTCTCTTTCACTAAACAGTGGACTTGTCTGATTCAAAAGCCATTTTTTGGGATTTAATTTTTAAAAGCATCTTTGTGTTTGATGTCGATTGTTCCTCACAAAAAGACAGCAGACTTTGCTATTTGTGGTGATGTATTTAATTATTTTTCCTTGCCTTTGGAGGTCTCTGCACAGTTGGATTTATTTTAAGGTAAAACAAATGCTTCTGTTGCCAGTGTTGTAATAATTGGAGTCTAGGACAAGCCTACCCTGATTGTGAGCTCAATTGCTGGAAAGTAGGTGAAAGTTCATAAAATGTTACGATAACCAGTAACAATGAATGTTGTTAGAAAGTCTATGAAAGGAGACAGAGATGCTGGATTGGGCTAAACACAAAAAGATTATAAAAAACACTTTGGAGCAAGGAAATAGAAGGATAAAAGCAGATTTTCTACATTGCATAATCAAATCTATTATCTACACACTGCATAATGTAAGTCCCCCCACTACACCTCATCAAGCAAAATCTTCTTGTCTTAACTGCCAAAACTCTTCACAAAACTCTTCTCCTTCATGATCCATCATATTATCCTAACATGACATTGACCCCACCTTTGCTCCAACAATGTCAGTCTCAAATGTCCATTTGTTCACTTCACGAACAAGTATCTATGTATTTCCTCCCATGCCGCCCCTTACATATGAGAAAATCTCCTTATTAAAATGTTCAGTTATTACATTATCATCCTTCAAATCCCTACTTAAAAGCCACCACTTCTGTGAAGCCTGCACAAAACCTGATATTTGACAGTGACTAAGCAAGTGGGAAAATTGTGATTATTGTGATTGATGCTGCTAATTGGCTTAATACCTCTGTGAACTGTACACCCAAGTCTATACTCATACATGGTATTATTGTTACCTTGCCTTCTCCACCCTGTTTGCTTGTCCCACCCACCTGTTAACATCTTGTTTTCAAACTGTAGGCTCTTTGGGACAGTAACTATAATTTACTATACATTTGTACAGTGCCTAGCACAATGGAGCCCCAACCTGGTCAAGGCCTGTAGGTGCTACCATAATACAAATAAATAATAATATCAAATCATCCCTACCTCAGCCCTTCTATTCTGTCAGTGTGAATAGGCAGAGTAGTGAAATATACAAAGATATCGCTCTCTTAGACACTTCAGAGAGCAGGATTCCTGTATATTTCAGTACCCAGTCCACAATCAGCCTTAACAGTGTTTCTTTAACCACACTTACTACACAGGTAACTATGAGCTATGTTGTTATGCATAGACATAATTGGGTTCTGATGACATCATGGTAACCATGTAAAAGAAGCTATATTGGGTTGTGATTTCATCAAAACCCTGAGATGTGTGTTTATAGCCTTACTCAGTTTTTCTTTACTGTACTGTGAATATTTAAAGTTATCACAAGATGAATCTAGCCCAGAACGTTCCCCTGTTTCTGCATGGAATATAGGAGCTAAAACGAATCATAGCAAAGGCATCATCACAGTAACGTGTGGAAGCCAGTGTAACAGTGCTGTGCTGCAGCAGACTCTACGTGTGTGAGGCATGCAAAGGAGCCTTTGCCTGTGAGCTGTGCTGAGGTTTAGTGCAGGGGAGAAGAAGGTGGGGTAATGGTTGACCAAAGGTCTGTTGATTTATATGCCAAAACGTATGGAGAAAAAGGGGGGAAAGTGTCTAAGGTAGCACCCCTGCAGCGCTTCAGTGTAGACGCTCCCTACGCCAACGGGAGGGGTACTACCATCAGTGTAGGTAATCCACCTTCCCAAGAGGCAGTAGCTAGGTCAATGGAAGAATTCTTCCGGACCTAGTCTTGTCTACGCTGGGGGTTAGGTCAACTTAACTATGTTGCTCAGGGATGTTAGCGGATTCCACCCGTGAGCAATGTAGCTGGGTCGATCTAACTTTTTAATGTAGACCAGCCCTAACACTGACTCCTTCTGTATTACCTGCGTCTGGGCTCACTTCACTGAAAGAACAGTACAGCAGGTTAAATTACAGCTGTCTATTTGACTGCTCACTGTAATACCTAAGCACCTCACAAACACCAAAGAATTTATCCCCACAATGCCGCTGTGAGATAAGAAGTATTATTGTCCCTACTTTGCAAATGGGGAACCAAGGCACAGAGAGATTAACCAAGTGCATATTACTGTTCCTTCAGGCACAGCTAGATTAGACTCTTAACTGGAGTTGATCATTGTTTGTGATTGCAGGTTCTTCCTCATGTTTCCTTCCTCTGTCCCAAATGGGAGGAGAGAACCTCCAGAACTGTAGTCTCTCTGTACTCTTGTGCACTGAGATGTCACTTTCAACTGTACTGATATTAAAGGTCTGTTAAAGAGAGAGAGAGAGAAAAAAAAAGAACTGTTAAACACATCCACAGTGCTCTGTGAGGCAAAACATATCCACTCATTGGAGAGAAGGAAAATCATGCACACACGGGAAACACGGTAAGAATCTCTCCCTCACTAAACTCCAAGAATACCAAACTCTAGGATTTCAGCTATTATTTTCCTTTTCCTCAAAACAAACAGCACAAGTATATTAAATACAACTGTTTATTTTTATACAATTCTGAGGTTACAATTTTAAATAAAAACCAGAAATGTTAAAGCTAAGATTCTCATGTGAACTTGAATTCGCCGACAATTTACATATTACTAATTAGTCTGTTAAATGCACCTCTTAAAATACAGCATGTGCAATGCAGGTGACCTAACAGCTGTACATGAGAAAATTATCTTTTGCATTTCCTGTTTTTAACTCCAAATTTGCCATCTAAATGTTGCATTTCCATAGGCTTTTGTGTTATAAAAATGCAGTGTTTAGGATGCAAGTTTAAATAAAAAAGTTAGGAAATATAAAACTAATAGCCATAACATACATCGGTTTCACCCTCTCACAAATATCTGGAACTGAACAAAAATGTTGTTTTGCTGCAGTTCTCACCTCTGACAATTAGACGCTGCTGCTCCCACTAAAATTATTTGCTTTATGGGTTTGTTATCAGAATGAATGTCTTACACAGGTTTGCAAAAAGCTTATGCTCAAATAAATTGGTTAGTCTCTCAGGTGCCACAAGTACTCCTTTTCTTTTTGCGAATACAGACTACCACGGCTGCTCCTCTGAAACCTTACACAGGTTTGTATACTCACTCCAGATGTTACCTTATGTTCTTATATCACGTTTTTTCGAGTCTCTAATGACATGCTATTTAATTCATATGGCTCCATACGGGTCCTAGATTTTCTTTGAACCTGCTTTCAAAGGTTTAAATCAGGAGGAGGACTTGAGCTACTTAATTGTAAACAACTTTTGTAGCCTGACAACTGAGCATTCTAGAGAACAGTTTGGAAACTATGCCAGACTATACAAGGGGTATCAATTAAAGTGCACTGTACTTGACATCTTTGTTTAGCTACCCTTTAACACAGAGATAAGGTATATCTTTCTGTTCACTGTCATGTGCAAAATAGAATGCAGATAAGAATAAATTTTATTGGTGGATGTGGTTAACTCTGTGAACTACTTTCAAGTCTGAGAAGACCCTTCAACAAAATTTGTGTTGAGATTTAAATGTAAAGATAGCATACCATATCTTAAAGATTTATTTTAATTGAGTTTTAATTAAGATGACTCAAGTTAGGTCTAATGTTCAGAAATACCTGGTTTCTGTGTGTTTCTCATCTGTTTTTTAAAATGAAGTTTTAATTAATGAAGTTTTATTATTAGTCAGGATAGTTAAGTTACAATGCTTATTGTTTGGATGCCGTGTATGATGCCTGGGATAACTTTGGATTTCCTACTTGCTTAGTACTTGGGGTGATAGTTGTTGTACTTGACTAACTTGAACTGTTACACAATGTAGTGTTTTTTGTGTTGGAATGACAGCTTGTTTTCTGTTTACAGTATACTCAGATTTATTTATTCATTCAATGAGGATCCCTTTAAAAATATCTCCCATTGGGAGTCATATTTTTCAGGACTAAGAAGTAAGGTCTCTTGTGTTGTCTCAAAGTTTTGAATTTTCTCATTGCATTTCTGAATCTATCGTGTCTGATCACTGATTATGTTATCATCATTAAAACATGTCTGTCCTGATCTCTCATAGTAGAGTTTATGCAGAGTGTCAGAGGGTGAAATGCTGGTCATGATTTGCTCTCCAGGATTAAATGTTATCTTCTGAAAGTGATTTCTTCTTTAAATAAGTCTTCCAATGTGAGAGGCGTTCACGTTTTTGTCAAATTTATTTTGTTTTATGGTTATTTTACAAATTTGAACACAAGTACATTTAATTTAAAAGCCTTTTTTACCAAAGAATTCACCCAGCTCCAACCATTTGTCTGCCAGATGCCATCTCCCCACCCCCTAAAACTGCCAGTGTGACCTGCAGAGCTGCAGAAGCTGACTGGAGCCAGAATGTCTGGGATGCTAAGAGCAAGCCAGCTCTTTCTTGAACACTCCAGCTTTGTCCCAAAAATCAACCTGCTGCACTCCCCTCAGAGTGAGCCAACTCATAACCATAAAGAGAGTGATAGCTATCTGCTGTCTGTGATGAAAAGTTGTCCAACTGCTCTACCCCCTTTTCCCCAGCAAGCTGTAACCCTTTCAGCAATTTGAAGACTGAAGAAAATGAACGATAGAGCTTATTTTATTGTTGATGCAAGAGGGTGCTTCAAGCACATGCTGTAGTCTCTGTGAACACCCTCAATTGGAGCATCATTCCTTGCCAGGAGCCACTTAAAAATAATACATATTTATTATGCCAGTTTTGAGTTAATTTCAATATTTCATTTCTTTAAAATCAAGTGTAAAGGTATTGTATATTTATTGCACTCAAGAAATCACAGAATGTACATAAATGACAGTGGTTTAACTCAACAATTTCATGTACTCTAGCAAAAAAACACTGTTATGAATTTTGTCTCTTTGTTACACACTTTGGAGGTCTCCACCATCCTCTTGGGACCCAGTCTTACTTTCTTTTGCAGCCTGAAATCTCCATCTGAAGACAGTGGACGTTTAGGATATGCAAGGAGGTGATATTTTAGGGCCAGATTTTCAAAGCTGGGCACCCAGCATGTCCCCCACGTGCTGAACTCTTCTGAAAATCTGGCCACTTATTTAGATGCCTTAATGGGTGCTAAGTTCTTCTGAGAATTCTGGCCTTAGTGTTTAGGAGGCTGAGAGATAATAGCTGTGCCTTCCTTCTGATCCCTGCAGCTCTGCTGTAATGAGCAGTGGTTCTGGGCTGCCAGCTAGTAATTAATAGAAGGCAGCACTCAGAGGTGCCCTGCCGCTCAGCTGGGAGAAATCCTGCTGCTTTTTGCGCTGACTTCTCCCTGGCAGCCAATGATCTCTCTACAGCTCAGCTCAGTTTGTATTCAGCTGCTGTAGCAGAGATGTCTGGAGTGGGTCCTGGGCTAGCACGAGCAGCTTTCCACAGGGGGTAGGTGGAATCAGCCATTCCCCAACCGGATGCCAAAAGATTCCTTAACCTTTCTCCTGGCAAGTTCTGCTGCCTGTTGTCCAGTTCTAGTTCTGAGAGCAGCAAAGCAGGAGGAGGATGAGCACAGAAGGACATGGGAAAGCCCCCATGCTAATTACTAGAAACCTTTTTATTGTTAACCCTTTCTTTTCCTGCAGTGCTCGAGTAATTAGAGGAGAATAGCCGGTACCAACGAATCTCTGTTCCTAACATAAAATCATTTCTATCTCCCCTCTTTTAACAGCAAATAAGGGGTAGACTAACCTCTTTGTTTTTGCTGCAGAGGCAATCTGGGGAGCTCTGGTCAAATGTAGCGCTAGCAGCGTGAGCTGTGTACAGCCTGTGCACACAACATTTCCCACCCCTGCTAGGGTAGCCATAGCAACTCTGGCAGACTCTTCACAACAGACAAACCCATATTCCAGGTTTAAAGAGTACCTAGGATGCGGTTCACGGCAGGTTGGGAGTCAAATGCATCTGATTACAGCCATTATTGTAACTGTCTAAGTAAAAACTTAGCATACAACCTGTGTTGGGGTATCTGTATATTTCCATTTTTACTTGATCCCTGTACTGTATAAATCAGAAATGTTACCAGTGAAGACAACACTATATATTTTCCTTGTCCTTAGGAATAAAGGAAAAGAAGTGGCTTGAGTGGGTAGACGCTATCAGACTATTTCACACTCATAATGTCTTTCATTCCAAAGGGTCCCCAAACCAAAGCCTTTCACAACCCCCAGAGAGTGCCTCCCCCCTGGCTGCTCTACACTACTTTCCCTGGCGAGTTCAAAGGCAGGCAGGCAGGCAGCCCCACAGCATAAGCTCCCTCAGGAGGAGTTCCCAGATGGGAGGACAGCAGAGACCCTGCAGATTGAGAACGGGAAAGGTGCCCAGTGCTTGGAAGGGAGAAACTCAGGAAGGAGAACATACTGGCTCACTGTGTTTGAATAGTGCCCAGCACAATGGGACATCAGTTTCAGCCAGGGTGCCTAGGTGCAGTTGTAATAAAAATAATAATATAATTGTGACAGAGATGGTAATTTTCTACAATATTCTGGACAAACCTATGTAAATCAAGTTAAATTTTACTGAACTAAATTTAAGTATTTTAGTTCATTGTGTTAAAATGCAAATATTTATGTATCACTGTGAATTTTATGTAAGGTCTCCAAGGAGGAGACCTGACTAATGTAAAACTCTGGGAAGTGTTATAAGTTTCAAAGGACTATCTGAAACAACATGAGCTTTTTAAAGTTAAGTGGATCTCTCTACAGGGAGGTGTATGCAAATATAAACTCTTCCAAATAAGCAAGAACTCAGCCTTTGAAGTTTTGCACAGAGGAGGGGACTTTTTGTCTGCTGATCTCCTGTTAAATGAGGACAGATCAAAAAGGCCCAAACTAGATAAAGAGTGACTCACAGATTCATGTGTGTGCTTGTTTCTGAGCTAACAGCTGATATGAACTTGTGAGTACAGAAAAACCCGTTGGTGGGATTTGAAGGACTGTTCACGGACCAGAGCCTTTGTTGGTGTTGGGGTGAGCTCTGCTAAACATATTAGCATCCCTATAGGTTCTTTTATTGTTTGTAGTATTTTCTCTGTAATGCCTTCACCTTAACCATAAATGTACATGCCTAAAAAAAGCTGTGTGATCACTTAAAACTGCAGCAGTTACACTGTTTATAGCTTTCAAAGAGTAAGCAAAGTGCAGACATAGGTCTGTTTAGGTGGTTTGCTTTGCTGGGGGAATACAACAGTATTGGCAGGAAACTGTGCAGCCTGGAAATACCTTGGTCAGGAGAGAAAGAGACCTGTGTCCAGAAGCTTAAGAGTGAGTGCTCTTGTTGGACCATAGAGGGGGAATATATGTGCAGTTGCCCTGAATTGTGACAATAATAAATCTTGACCTTAACTACTGAAACTCAACTCATGCCTCCATAAAACTAGATTTTCTTTGGATTATTAATAAGGAAAGGGGTGATTATTCTGAACTACTGCTCTTCTGTGTAAAAGGACATTGATTTAAAAACATTATTTCCTGCAGAATGTCCGTAAGAAAGAGATGTGAGAATAGCATAGCTAAAACAACAATTAAATAGATTAAAAAGTAACACGCAGGATTGACTCACTGACCTAGATCTCAGACTGAAAAATCTTAAAGATAAAGAAATTTAGGCATCCATGTTCAATTGTGTGGGAACGCTAATGAATTCAGAGGGGAACCAATGTGTGTGTTTTGGTACAGATCCAGTGTCAGAAGCTCTTTATAGAGTTTGAAACATTTCAATTCAATAGATACTTAACTTTCAGGTCACAAATATTCCAATGCTTTTATTTTTATTCCTATGCTTAAAAATCCCCTCAATAATTTATTAAAGCGTAGTTGAAAGTAAGGAGATGAAGAGTTGAGTAGAAAGGATTCTATCCATATAAAACCTGATACTACAATTGTTTAAATGATGCTACACTGCAAGATTCTGTCTGCTTTATTAACACAATGAGTTGGGAGAATTAGGTTTGCACAAACAAACAGGTATTCATACCAATAAGTGCTACCTAACTTGTGGTCCTCAGTGCTCTAAGCTGTGGCTTTTGACTCAAAGATCACTGTGTTCACAAAATGTGTTTGATTTTAAATTCCTAATGTGTTCCCTGAGCTGTACTGTGTGGTTTTTAAACTGCAGTGTTTGAATCAGTCTCATCACTCAGGGTAGAGGTTGGGGCATGCTTCCTCCTCAGTTCTTCACACCTCCTCCCCTGCAGCTGCAGAAGAAATACTGTTATGATCAGGGAGTACTCTGTGTAACTGGTGTCCATCCCGCAGAGAATTTGCACTTCCTTCATGTGAGCTGAGTAGAGTCTTATTTGTGGCTCTTTGAATGTTGTAAAATAGTTTGTTTGGCCTGAAGTCTGAAAAGGAGGAACAGCAGTGAGCTAGGGATTTGTATAGGGAAGTCATCTCAGATAGGAGAGGATGAGGCAGAATCGAAGAATGAAAAACAGCACAAATGAAACATAAATGGAACAGCACTTTTTGCTACTGTTGCATCTGTCATGTGTAAGAAATATCCATACCACAGTGTTATCCTATTCAGTTATCTAGTCAACATTTCCCATGACACATATGGGGGAGTGTTGTGGTTACAATATGGTGAAGAATTCCAAATGAGGGCTGCGGAAGATTGCTCCATGCCCTTTGACACACTTGACAATGATTTATGACTTAAATGGATGATACCATCTTGGCCTGTAATGCTGTATGGGCTGTTGATTCCACACCAGTCACTGATTGAGGCAGACATACAAAAGCTGCCCTGGTGAGCTTACAATGGTGGTTAAATAATTTTGCTCCATTTGCCATTAAAAGCACAAATGCAACTTGTGTGGGGAGCAACACAGATCCACCAGGAGTTACACCGTGAAGGGCTGAAGATTATGGTTGACAAATTCTGTTCCCCATGGCTGCATGGAACTTTCTACTATAAGGATAAAGATTACTCTGTGCAAGAAACAGTCTTTCTTAGGGGGTGATCCCACACTGTGAAACAAACTCAGAGAAGAACTAAACCACCGCAAATCATATCTCCTTCCATTCTATTAGCCTTTTTAGTAACTGCTTCATATTGTTGACTCATATTCAATTAGTGATCCACTATCACCCCACATCCTTTTCAGCAGTACTACCCCCTAGCCAGTTATTTATCATTTTGTAGGTATACATTTGGTTTTTTCCTTCCTAAGTGAAGTACTTTGCACTTGTCTTTATTTAATTTAATCTTCTTGTATTCAGAACAATTCTCCAGTTTGTCAAGGTCATTTTGAATTTTAATCCTGTCCTCCAAAGTGCTTGCATCCCCTGACAGCTTAGTGACAGGTTTCAGAGCAGCAACCGTGTTAGTCTGTATTCACAAAAAAGAAAAGGGGTACTTGTGGCACCTTAGAGACTAACCAATTTATTTGAGCATAAGCTTTCGTGAGCTACAGCTCACTTCATTGGATGCATTCAGTGGGATGAAGTGAGCTGTAGCTCACAAAAGCTTATGCTCAAATAAATTTGTTAGCCTCTAAGGTGCCACAAGTACTCCTTTTCTAACAGCTTAATGTCATCTACAAATTTTATAAGCATACTCTCTACTCCATTATCCAAGTCATTAGTTAAAATATTGAATAGTACTAAACCCAGGACTGACTTCTGTAGGAACCCCTCCCAGTTTGACAGTAAACCACTGATAACTCTTTGAGCACAGTTTTTCAAACAGTTGTGCCTCCACCTTATAATAATTTAATCTAGATCACATTTCCCTAGTTTGCTTATGAGACTGCTAGGTGGGACTGCATCAAAAACCTTACTAAACTCAAGATATGTCTACTGCTTCTTGCCTATTCAGTCGGCCAATAACCCAGTCAAAAAAGGAAATTAGGTTGATTTGGCAAGATTTCTTGTCAAATCCATGCTGGCTATTTGTTATAACCCTATTATCCTCCAGGTGCTTACAAACTGGTTGTTTAATAATTTGTTCCAGTATCTTTCCAGCTATTGAAGTTAGGGTGACTGATCTATAATTCTTTGGGTCCTCTTTGTTCCTCTTTTTAGAGATAGGTGCTATGCTTTCCCTTCTCTAGTCCTCTGGGACCTTATCCATCCTCCAGGAGTTCTCAAAGATAATTGGTAATGGTTCTGAGATTGGTTCAGTTAGTTCCTTAAGTACCCAAGGATGAATTTCATCAGGACCTGCTAACTTGCATACATCTAACGTATTTAAATATTCTTTAATCTGTTCTTTCACTATTTTGGCTTGAATTCCTGCCCCCTTGTTGTTAATATTAATTGTGTTGAGTATCTGGTCACCATTAATCCTTTTGGTAAAGACTGAAGCAAAATAGTCATTAAACACCTCAGCCTTCTTGATGTCATCAGTCATTAGCTCTCCTTCACCGCTAAGTGGAGGATCTGTATGTTCCTTCAGCTTTCTCTTTCTCCTAATGTATTTATAGAGCCTCTTCATATTGCCTTTTATGGCCTCTGCTATGCATAACTCATTTTGTGCCTTAGCCTTTCTGATTTTGTCCATACATGCATGTACTACCAGTTCCAGGCCCTGGTAGTGGGAGCTCTGGGCACGTGGGACCCCCACAATGAGACGGTGCTGAAAGCGTGCAGAGTCGGTCGACGCTAGACCCGGCTCATGAGACAGCTCATGGTGTCCAACACCATCAGGTGGTCCAGAGACATATGCACCGAGCACATCACGGGACGCCATCAGTACCAGGTTGAGTAAATGAGAAACGTCGGTCAGGGAAATAACCCACTTCCTTCCCTGATGAACCAAGAGATGCACCCCACCCATGTACTTATTTACTACACCAATACTGACTTGGACTCTAAATACATTCTATGGGTGGCGTACCCGAGATCACTTATCCACTGAGTTTTTAAAAACTCCTGCGCCCCAGTCTGGGTCTATGATGGTTATGTACTATGTATATATCTTATGAATCGTGTAACTGACACTTGTAACCCCTCATAACCCACGCCTGACGCCAGATGTACAGTACCTTCCTTCTAAACTTGTGTAAATTTGATTTTAAACATTAACTTTAATCAAAATTTTAAAACTGTTCTTTTGTACTTCTTACAATTTGTCCATGTTTCCACTTTTTGTAGGATTCCTTTTTGATTTAAGGTCATTAAAGAGCTCCTGATGAAGCAATATTGGCCTCTTCCTATTCTTCCTATCTTTCCTTCCAATCAGGATAGTATGCCTAGAATGATGCGATAATTCCGTAGGCAATGTAAGGATTATGTGACAGGGTGACAGGTGCTACAATCTTGCACAAAAATGCTGAACAGTTATGTTGTCTGACTCTGGCAGCCAGAATTATACTTTTTCTTTAAATAGATGAGTTATTTCTGTATTTTTTAAAGGTTGTGAAAACCCACAAAACTTTGATCCCAAGATTAAAAAAAAAATTTTAATTTAAACAATGGTTATTGTAATGGAGATTACAGTCAGGACAGTGAAGCATTTAGATACAAAATACCTATTCCCTTGTAAATGTTAACAAATGGGAAAGCGGCAAAGAGTCGCATATTTATACCTGCCTCTGGAAATTTCCACTACATGCATCTGACGAAGTGGGTATTCACCCACAAAAGCTTATGCTCCAATACGTCTGTTAGTCTATAAGGTGCCACAGGACTCTTTGCCGCTTTTACAGATCCAGACTAACATGGCTACCCCTCTGATACTTAACAAATGGGAAGCTTATCCAAGCAATATTTTTATTACAAGGTATACTTCCATCAGAGAGGGGAGTACAAACCCATAATAATTTATTCTGAGGTAAAATTCAGTCAGTAGTTTGAAGTGGGGGACTTTTTTCCCTCAGGTAAATTTTTGGTGGGAGTTGGGAGTCTAAGCCATGAACACTTTGGTTCTGACGTAAATTTTAGTCAGGTAGTTAGCAAGAGAACGACAATGTTTTGATTTCACACATCAGTGTCAGTCAGCAGATCAGTTAAGCAAAGAACTCCACAAAACAACACAAATAGTGTTTTGAAGTATATTTTAGTGAGGGAGACAATTATTTAAACCACAAACAATTTTATTCTGAGGTACATTTCTATCACCAGGGAGTTTTAAAGTAGAAACACTGTTATCCTGAGGTAAATGTTAATCAGATCAGAAAATGTAATGCACAAACACCTGTTTGGCTTTTAGAAACTGGCTGCTCTTTGAGAACCCATCCCTCTCCTGTCTGTGGAGAGCAAGAATCTTTAATGGAGATATGCAGAGCAATAATTGATCCAAAACCACGGTCAAACTCCAACTGCCAATCCAAACTATTGTCCTCTCTCCTGCCTCTCTTCCCTCCTCCCCCAAACAAATGCAGTGGATTAAGATGTTCTAACTCACATTTATTCTATCAACACCTCATCAGTACTACATAAATGTTCAGACCCATACATGCCCCTTTTAGAAACTCACAATGGACATTCTCTTATTTCAGTCTCCGCAGCAGTTCTCTGCTATAAAGTGGAGTGGACTACTCCTTGATTCCTTCCTTGCAGAGGGTTTTGGGCCCTTCCTTCTCTCTCCACTACTACCATAATGTATCATCCTATTAATAGATATCTGTGGTGGTCTATTGGAATCATAATCTCATTTCAATCACTGCCAAATCCTAATACAACTAATGTTCAGTACAATGAGAGGGTTATTTTTCTCCTGAAAATTTCTTCATAGAATATCAGGGTTGGAAGGGACCTCAGGAGGTCATGTAGTCCAACCCGTGCTCAAAGCAGGACCAATCCCCAATTTTTGCCCCCCGATCCCTAAATGGCCCCCTTCAGGATTGAACTCACAACCCTGGGTTTAGCAGGCCAATGCTCAAACCACTGAGCTATCCCTTCCCCCAAATATCAGGGTTGGAAGGGACACCTCAGAAGATCATCTAGTCCAACCCCCTGCCCAATCCCCATAGATTTTTGCCCCATATCCCTAAATGGCCCCCTCAAGGATTGAGCTCACAACCCTGGATTTAACAGGCCAATGTTCAAACCACTGAGCTATCCCCTCTCCCATCTCTTCATTGCCACTGAATTGCTCTTGAAATTTCAGCTTGTCTAATCTTTGAAGAGTACCTGATACAGGCCTAAGAGAGACACATCGACTATGAGAGAGACAATGTGGCTGAGGTAATATCTTTTATTGGACCAACTTCCGTTGGAGAGAGAGAGAAGCTTTCAAAGAAGCTGCAGAAAGGCTCTGTGTAAGCTCTTTGCTGCATGACAAGCATGGCTTCTGTGCTTCAGCCACTTGACTGGTAACTTGAGTCCTGAGAGCAAAGAAGTTCCTATGAACTTTATTAATCATGCCTGTATTGGGTGAGATACGTTCACACAGGAATCTCTAAACTCCCAAGTCTTATCCTGGCACATGGAGCAGAACTGTACTGTACTGGTACATTTTGCTGAGTTTACCAAAAATTAAAAGTAAAAATGGAGGAGAAGGGGCACTTAAGCCAAGTCCTGTTTTGACATCAGTAATTGTCAAGTAAACCCCAAGAAAGCCCAAACAACTTTTATTATGAGGTAAATTGTGTCAAGGCAGGGGAAGAATTTAAATGACAAAACACTTTATCTCAGGCAAAAGTTAATTCAGGTGGCAGTTTAACCTACAAACATGTTTTTTCTCAGGTGGTAAATGTTAATGAGGGAGTAGTTTAGCCAAAAAATATTTTTATTCTGAGGTAAAGTTCAGTTAGAGAGGAGAGCTGAAATCCATAACTAATTGATTCTGAAATAAAGCTTAGTCAGTAGGTTGAGAAGGAGGACATTTTCCCTCAGATAAATGTTTGCTGGGTGATGGAAATTTAACCCACAAACACTTTGATTCTGAGGTAAATTTTAGTCAGGTAGTTAGCAGTGGAGCCACAATGCTTTGATATTTTTGATCAGGTATATGTAGGTCTGCAGGTCAGCTAAGGAAAACAAGAAAAACAAAAAAGAAAAACAGTTTTCTGAAGTATATTTTAGTGAGGGAGAAAGCAGTTTAAGCCGCAAACAATTTTATTCTGAGGTACATTTTCATCACCAGGAACTTTTAATCTAGAAGCACTGTTATCTTAAGGTACATATTAATCAGGACAGAAAAGATAATGTACAATAACTGTCTGAGATTTAGAAACTAGCTATTCTTTGAGAAACCACCCCACTCCTTTTTGTTTGGAGCAAGAAGTTTTAAGGGAGAGATGCGTCACGCCCCAACTACCCTTCTAACTCTCTTCCATCTCCTCCCCCTTCTTGAATATCATGCACTGAAAAGTTCTGATTCATACTGTTATTTTCAACTACACATTTATAAGTGCACAGATGTTCAGACCAATACACACCCCTTTTAGAAGCCTACATTGCACATCAAAGTATCACAGGTACTTTTGAAAAATCTATTTAAAATACTAAGGAGATTCCCAGTTTAAAAATTTAATTTGTGTGAACTAGAGATTATAAATATTTAACATTACTTATGAAAATATTCCCCAAGGAATATGTTGTTGTTTTCTCAAAAACATAAAATAATAATTTTAAAATGTAGAATGCTCAGAAATGTACAGTTAAGGTCATGCAAGGCCATTTTGCTTTCATCAGATTATGTTGGCCCCAAAGTTATGGTTCTGTTAAAACCTGCACGAACAAATAATCATAAAGATATACAATCTTCTTAGTTTGGGAATAAAACTGCAACCCCTCTGCTAAAATAAAGTAAGAAAGTACATAATTAGTAACTCTGTAGTTCTCTGTTATCATAAAAATTACTGGTAGTTTAATCTGCCATATTGTTTTGTTTTATATGCACAGATGTGGTTAAAATAATGAGATTATCCAAACTCCCATAATCTTCCAGTAGATAACAATGAGATTACACATACTTTTGAAGTCTTCTGTAGTGTGAACAAGATTAAATACATTTAAAATAGCTGCACAGGTAACCAGATCACACACATAACCATACATGTTTAGTGAAATTCTTTTATATGAATCTCTTTAAGAGCATACAAGTCTTTTGAATCAATACATTAATGATTGGCAATTTTTAGTGTAAATATGTTTTAAAATCTTTTTGTGGGTATCATTGTAGGTAACATTTCTACACATAAGAATTACTTCCAGACAAGAGCTTCTGACCAAGAGTAAACTTTTTTGTTCTTTTTAAGAGCTCCCCACTAAATACTGTCTCACAATAACAACAATTCAGTCTTTCTTCAGAGTTAACTTTTCTGCTCACATGTTAAAGAAGTAACAGAAGATGTAAAAATCATACATAATAGCGCCATCTGGTGGCTCCCCAAATAATATTATATTCTCTGCATCTTCCTTAGTTGAGGAAAGAGCATAATATCCTGCTTTTGTGTGTGTTTTTTCCTTAAGGACCTGATCTAGTAAAAGACTGGCTAGCAGCCTGACAAATATTTAACAGAGCTCCAAAAATATGACTCAGGGCAGAAACCCAAGAATGATACTAAGAGCCTGCTTCTGCTCTGTTTGCGCACGCAGTTAAGTGAATGGCACACACAGTTAAGTGAGTAACACACAGTTAAGTGAACAACATCTAGTTTTTAAAAGTTCTTGTTTACAGTTGTATAATAACCACCTGTGACACATGGCTAGAAAGGGTTAAACATCCTGAAAAATAAATAACCCACAGAAGACATGTGGGGAGATAATGTTTGTGTTTTTGTGTATTTACATATGTATGAGTAGGGTCAACAATGTAATAAACAGTCCCTGTCCTTGCTGTATTCTGATAATTCAGAAGTCAAAAGAAGATCCTAGCATTTAAATGAATTGTAAACATGGGATATCTCAGTGTTCATCTCTCTTTGAAATGTACTGTGAATGGTGGAGGAAAAAGCATATGGCCTTATGTTAATTCGTATAGCTAAGTACTGGTGATGGACCTCCTTCAAAGTCATCCTAATTACCTTTTGTTCTGTGAGGAAATCCCAACTTGTCAAAGAGGACATGAAATTGTATAAAAGATACTTGGGTCCTGATTCTGTCATCTCAGATCTGCTTAGACTTCATCAGGGGAAGTTTGAATCGCAAGGCTGAGGTCCCAGTTATGCTGGTATGCCCTGAATATGAGATTTGGACAGTGGACTATGACCTATGAACTGAATTCTAAAGGAACTCTTTGCAACTGCAAAGCTCACCATCTCTGCTGTGAATCTGAACCTCAACAAATTGAACTCATGTCTGTATGTATATTGATCTTTTAACAATACTCTCTCTTTAGTTTTTTAATACATTTTAGTTTAGTTAATAAGAATTGGCTGTAGCGTGTATTTGGGTAAGATCTGAAGCATTCATTAACCTGGAAGGTAATGTGTCCGATCCTTTGGGATTGGTAGAACCCTTTTTTATGTGATGAAATAAGATTTACAGAAATTTTCATCATATTTGACATGGGTACCTGAATGGAGGCCTGAGGCTGGATCACTTTAAGGGAACTGTGTTGTTTGGACTTCTGAGTAACCAGTAAGGTAATAAAGAAGCTGTTTTATGCTGGCTTGGTAAACCTAACTATGGGAATATCCACCAGCTTTTTGGGGTTTGGCTGCCCCATTTTTTGCAGTTCACCCTAATTGAGTGACCATAGCTGGCTCTCCACTAGGACCCCGGTCACAGTGGAGTAGTTGTGCTTGGATGCACATTACCACAGGTTAATTGGGTTTTTGGATCAGAACCACGTGCTTGTCAAAATTTAATGTTGATATTGGGGAGTTTAAGGGTTAAAAATCAGTTACGGTGAGTGACCCGTGATCGAGATCCTGACAGAAAAACCTGGTAGAAATGTGCTTACAGAGAGGGTTGTATTTTATGCAAAAGGCCCCAGAGCAGAAACTGAAAAATCTGTTAATTGCCAGTGATAAGGAAGCAGACCCAGCAAAAATGCTTGCAGTGAGAAACCAGCACCTAGAACTTGAACAAAAGCAAAAAATAGCTGATTTGGAAGGAGAAGTTGCTGAAAGAGAACGCCTGTGTTTTGAACACAAACGAAAAATGGCATACATTCGATTGCAGGAACTAGAAGCTAAGGCAAAAGTGGACAGACTTAAAGTCCTACTCAAGAGAATAAAGGAACAACAAGAATTGTATCATCCTGAAAAACCAACTCCTCTCAACAGCAAAGATGGGGATAGAATCTATCCAGTTTGTAACAATGTTGGTATGTTGTTTGACTCTAAGCAGTTGTCTGTGTGTAACCAAATTTACCTCAACACTGCCATCTTTTATGTAAACGCTTTTACAGTGAGCTCGGGTGAAGTAACCCCATAACTTGTGCAGAGAATGTAAAAGTCAATGGTAAAAGCTGTTTAGGGCAAATTACAGCTTCTAACATCACACTTGTTAAAGCAGATCTTGTCAAAGAGGAAGATTATTTAGCAAATAAGAGTATGACTATTGTAATCCTCTATGAGTTTACTGTAAGTGTGCCTTTAACCAGAATCCATTTTGAATGGAATGGTGTTAAACATGAAGTTATAGCTGGTGTTAGAAAGTTATTGCCTAAGGATCTTTTGACTGGGGATGATATTAAAGCTTTGTTCAGTCAAGTTGATGACATAAACCAGTCATGGGAAAGAAATAATCCTGAACCTGTGTCTACTAGGGGCAAGGATTTGCCTATGGAGGGTTTCTCCAAATGTTTGTCTAAGGAAGATGGCTGTTTATCTGTGCAAAGAGGCAGTGCATATGTGGAAGAAATTTCTGAGTGTCTGTCTGGTATCTCAGAAGTGAATCTGGCATTAGATGAGGCTCAGGAAGATGTTTCTCTAGAGCAAATTAAAATTGGTGATCAGGTTAAAGCCCTAACAGAGGAAGGAAGGGGTACATTCTTCGTGAGTGATACATTGTTGGCTAGTAAAGCTTGGAAAAGTTAAGTGTGACCCAGGTAAAAGTGATGTACTTAAAATAGCTCTGTGTAATATGACACTGTTTGTGGAAAACAGCAGTTTATCTGTTAAGGGAGGGAAAGGCAAAGAGAGTTTAGATGAGCATAAGCAGCCTTCTGAGCTGATGGCTTTGTCTAATCAGCAGTTTGGGAAGGCAAGGTTAGTGGAACATGAGTATCCCTATACCTTAACTGTTACCAGTGTGGAGAATTGTGACAGTGAAGGAAATGTTTCTGTGTCTGTTAGGGGTAATGACTTGCCTATGAAGGGAGCTACTCCAATCTCCAAGCAATTGTCCGTGAACAGCCATGTGTGCTGGGACAAAGGAAAGGATATCTTAAGCCTGTCTGTTAAAGGGGAATGTTTCTCCAGCTCTTTTCTGTCTGTAAAGCAGACAGAAGAAGTCTGTCTGCCTATGATGGTTGAAAATTTATCAGATGACCCAGAGTTGATTCTGGATACAACTAAAGCCCAGGAAGGAAGTGGTCCTAAATTTGTGTCTGCTAGGGATGATGACATTGTAACTAGGTTGCATCCAGTTAATGTCATAAATAGCTCCCAGAGACCAAGCGATTCTGGTGCTTCTATTTTGCCTGTTGCTAGTATGTTGCTGGGGAAAGATATGACAACTTTGTCTGATCACGGTGATATCATCGAAAGGACACAAGGAAAGCATGAAGGTGATGTGACTATGTTACCCACTGACAGTGTGGAAACTTGCAACAAGGAAGAGAATGCTTCTAATCTTGTGACTATGAAGACTAGCAGTTTACCTGAAAGGGGGTTTTGTGAAAATCCTCCTGATGGCACAGAGGTGATTCTGGATTTAAGGGAAACCCAGGAAGAGTGTTGTTGCTCAGGAAAATATTCCTTTAGAGCAAGACCTAGGTGAAAAGGGTAAGGGCAGAATTTCTGTGAAAAATGGGTTGTTGCTTAGAAAGATTCCTGAAGAGAAAAATCTTCAGGGTAGTTTTTGCAAGCAGTTCACTGCAACTGATGGGTGTGGAAGTGATTTGATTGAATTAACTCAGGGTGAATCACTGTATGGAGAAAGCAACAGTTTGTTTGGGAGACTTGTTTCAGTTCCTAACTGCCAGAGTCTTTCTGAGGTGTATAGATCCACTGACTTTGCTTTGGAAAGGCCCTGTGTGGATAGAATCATAGAATCATAGAATATCAGGGTTGGAAGGGACCTCAGGAGGTCATCTAGTCCAACCCCCTGCTCAAAGCAGGACCAATCCCCAATTTTTGCCCCAGATCCCTAAATGGCCCCCTCAAGGATTGAACTCACAACCCTGGGTTTAGCAGGCCAATGCTCAAACCACATTTGAGAAGGTTTTAGATGGAATGAAAATTGTCAGGGAATTTGAACGGCCCTATGACCAAGTGGTTGTGCTTGACCAGCTGGTTGGGAAGACAATGTTGTTGGGACAGGAATGTCTGTATTGAGGAAAGGTTGGGTTACTGGTTTTCAGAGCAGAGAACAGCCTTATGACTGAACTCACAAGGATGCAGGGGAGAGCAAGCAAACAAAACAAGGGTTCTCACTGATCACATTGTGTCTACCATGATATAAACTGATTGGATCTTTAATTAACTGAAAATAATGGCAGAAAAAGAGTTTATTTTCCTAAACTTTTACTCTGCAAAAGCAATTGTGTGTCCTCCAAAACAATGGTATGTCCTTTGAAAAGTTCCAAAACTCCCCCCCCCACTTTTTTTTCAACCAGCAGCAGTGAGAAGTACTATGGCCTAACTACTTATCCCCCAACAACTTATTTGAGTGCTCTTTTTACAGGTTAAAAGACAAAAATACCATTGTGTTTTCCATAGCAAAAGGCATAATAAACGTATATAGATGAGAACATGCAGTATCAAACCTATCAAAAGCCACAGAGATAAGAAACAGTTGCTGATACTGGACAATATACAAACAATTCCACATGCCAGAGAATAAGGAAATATGTATGAAACCAGCTAATCCCAAAATACAGTGACTAAATTTTTACATTTTACAAAATGTTGCATTACTCTCAAACCATGATTGACTGAAACATTTGCTAAGGAGTATAGTGTGCAAAATACACAAGAGGCTAAATTATATCTCCTACTATGAATAGAGCAGTGGGGTGGAGAAATAAAGGGGATATGTGAGCAATTTTGGCACTCTAGGTTTGGTGGCTGGAGTAATGGGAGTGGAATATAAGCGTTCTGGAAGTAGATGATGGACTCAGCACCAGACACTAGCCTCCAGACACTGTACTACAGACACTAGCTAGTGCAGAGGAGGTTGTGGACACCCAACCAACCCCATGTACCCAACTCATCGAGACAGCATGGACACACACTTTGGAGAATGCATCATCACTGGCTCTGGGGGCACAAGTAGTTGCATTATGGCTTTGTCACTGCAGATATGCTGCAGAGAAGGAACACATTGGTAATACATGCTCCCCCCCAATGGATCCGTTCAAGACAGCCATCTGACCTCTAACATGCCACATCAAGGGACCTCACCAGTCTGTTAGATTGTTTGTTTTTCTATTATCTGGAACAGTATGGTTTTAAGCTTGTGAGAACAGGGCTTCTTTGAAGGATAAATAAGCTGAGGTGGAGGGATTATTGTCACACAAGGAAGAAAAATATTTTGAACATAAGAACAGCCATACTGGGTCAGATCAAAGGTACACCTAGCCCAGTATCCTGTCTTCCAACAGTGGCCAATGCTAGGTGCCCCAAAGGGAATGAGCAGAACAGGCAATCATCAAGTGATCTATCCCATTGCCCATTCCCAGCTTCTGGCAAACAGAGGCTAGGGACACCATCCCTGCCCATCCTGGCTAATAGCCATTGATGGACCTATCATCTATGAATTTATCTAGTTCTTTTTTGAACGCTGTTATTGTCTTGACCTTGACCTATAGTCCTCTGACAAGGAGTTCCACAGGTTGACTGTGCATTGTCTGAAAAAATATTTCCTTTTGTTTTAACCTGCTGCCTATTAATTTAATTTGGTGACCCCTAGTTCTTGTGTTATGAGAAGGAGTAAATAACACTTCCTTATTTACTTTCTCCACACCAGTCATGATTTTATAGACCTCTATCATATCACGCCTTAGTCATCTCTTTTCCAAGATGAAAAGTCCCACTCTGAAACCAGTCTTATTAATCTCTCATACAGCAGCTGTTCCATACCCCTAATCATTTTTGTTGCCCTTTTCTGAACCTTTTCCAATTCCAATATTTCTTTTTTGAGATGGGGCGATCACATCTGCATGCAGTATTCAAGATGTGGGCATATCATGGATTTATAGAGAGGCAATATGATATTTTCTATCATATTATCTATCCCTTTTTTAATGATTCCCAACATTCTGTTCGTGTTTTAGACTGCTGCTGCGCATTGAGTGGATGTATTCAGAGAACTATCCACAATGACTCCAAGATCTCTTTCTTGAGTGGTAACAGCTAATTCAGACCCCATCATTTTATATGTAACTGGGATTATATTTTTCAGTGTGCATTACTTTGCATTTATCATCATTGAATTTCATCTGCCATTTTGTTGCCCAGTCACCCAGTTTTGAGAGATCCTTTTGTAGCTCTTTATAGTCTGCCTGGGACTTAACTATCTTTAGTAGTTTTGTATCATCTGCAAATTTTGCCACCTCACTGTTTACCCCTTATTCCAGATCATTTATGAATGTGTTAAATAGGACAGGGCCCAGTACAGACCCCTGGGGGACACCACTATTTACTGCTCTCCATTCTGAAAACTGACCATTTATTCCTACCCGTTGTTTCCTACCTTTTAACCAGTTACCAATCCATGAGAGAACCTTCCCTCTTATCCCATGACTGCTTACTTTGCTTAAGAGCCTTTGGTGAGGGACCTTGTCAAAGGCTTTCTGAAAATCTAAATACCCTATATCCACTGGATCTCCCTTGTCCACATGTTTGTTGACCCCCTCAAAGAATTCTACTAGATTGGTGAGGCATGATTTCCCTTTACAAAAATCATGTTGACTGTTCCCCAACAAATTATGTTCATCTATGTGTCTGACAATTTTGATCTTTACTAAAGTTTCAACCAGTTTGCCTGGTACTGAAGTCAGGTTTACTGGCCTGTAATTGCCGGGGTCACCTCTGGAGCCCTTTTTAAAAATTGGCGTCACATTAGTTATCCTCCAGTCATTTGATACAGAAGCTGATTTAAATGACAGGTTACAGATTACAGTTAGTAGTCCTGCAATTTCACATCTGAGTTCCTTCTGAACTCTTGGGTGAATACCATCTGATCCTGGTGACTCATTACTGTTTAGTTTATCAATTTGTTCCAAAACCTCCTCTAATGACACCTCAATCTGGGACAGTTCCTAAGATTTGTGACCTAAAAAGAATGGCTCAGGTTTGGGATTCTCCCTCACATCCTCAACCGTGAAGACTGATGCAAATAATTCATTTAGTTTCTCCGCAATGGCCTTATCATCCTTGAGTGCGCCTTTAGCATCTCGATTGTTCAGTGGCCCCACTGGTTGTTTGGCAGGCTTCCTGCTTCTGATGTACTTAAAATTTTTTTTGCTATTACTTTTTGAGTCTTTGGCTAGCTGTTCTTCAAATTCTTTTTTGGCCATCCTAATTATATTTTTACACTTCATTTGCCGGAGTTTATGCTCCTTTCTATTTTCCTTACTAGGATTTAACTTCCACTTTTTAAAGGATGCCTTTTTGCCTCTCACTGCTTCTTTTACTTTGTTGTTTAGCCATGGTGGCTCTTTTAAATGTTTTTTAATTAGGGGTATACATTTAAGTTGAGCCTCTATTATAATGTTTTTAAAATGTTTCCATGCAGTTTGCAGGGATTTTACTTTTTGTGCTGTACCTTTTAATTTCTGTTTAACTAACCTCCCCATTTGTGTAGTTCCCGTTTCTGAAATTAAATGTTACAGTGTTAGGCCGCTGTGGTGTTTTCCCCAACACCACAGGGATGTTAAATTTAATTATATTATGGTCACTGTTACCAAGTGGTCCAGCTATATTCACCTCTTGGACCTGATCCTGTGCTCTACTTTTGCCAGTAGGGAGTATTCCATCCTTATGGTGAATCAGAATATTTTCAACATGTACACAAGTAAATATTAATGTGTGGTTGTGATCTAAAATGTGATTGTCAAACCTTATAATTTTTTTCTAAAATCATACGATTTGTCAAAAATAGTATACTAGAGTAGCACTCTGTATAAACTGTAGGTTTTTTGAACCACATAAAAGATCCCATGGCACTATTCATAAGGCCTTGGGTTTGCCTTGGTATCCTTGGCCAAATTCCTCTTCCCTTCACTGTTATCTGTTTGCCCGCTGATGTGTCTGTATCCAGTGTTTGGATGTTCTGCTCTCAGAGAATGTAGGGTGTTGTTTGATTAAAAACTCTCAGGGAGTTAAAACTATCCTACTTATCTGAAAGCAAATAGATGGCCTGGAGGGAACTGCAACAATATTCTTTCCATAGACATAATGCCCAGATGCCCTTTCCTTTCCACAGCATCATTATGGGTTTGACTAATGACAGATTAAATAAGAGGGGAACAGACTGAAGTATCACTAGCAGATGACCCTTGATAGATCTGATAATCTAATTTAAACATATATCTACAGCATATTTATATGCAATGGCTATGTTTCGAGACTAAGAATTTTATCTTCTCATCCAACAGAGTCCCATCAGCTTACAAGTGGTAAAATGACTGACCAGCCTTGATAGCCCCCAGTCAGTTTTAGAATTGACTGTTTCTCACTATGAGGAACAGTCAATCTACTTTGCAGAGAATGATAGTTCAGATGACCTCTCAGGAGCCATAGGAGAAGTGTCACGGCAGGAGGGAAGGAAATGCACCATCCTTCCTGAGTTTCAGCCATTGCCCTATTTGGATGCTTGGATTCTCTTGGAGAGATGTGCAAACAAGTGGAGAATGTCTGGGTCCATTATTGTTGGAGATTAATAATGCCCTTTTATCAGAGGGACACCAGCCATTTCAGACCTAGTCCTGGCTGCGTCTCACTGGTTGGTGATCTGCTTGGGACAATGGACAGAACTGCAAGTACCTAGCAAGGGCAGAGGGAATCACTTCAAAGTGGTTCTGCTTGTTCCTGTCAGAGATATCCCAGATGGTGGTGATGGGAGACTTCTCTGCCTTTTTTAGAGCTCTCAGTCATATCATTCTTATTGGTCAACATTAAAGTGAAACTACTGGGGAAAGACTGTGAGGTAGTATGGGTTACAATGCCCATCAATACATTGATGGTTCAAGTCTGCCTAGTTTCCTACAGCCCAGACAGAACTGTTTCATATCCTCTTAATATCTGGCTGAGATAGGGACCTGGAAAACCTTTTGACTCAATGTGGATAAGATGGAAGTGATGGTGATTGATAGGAGAAAGCATTTTAAAGTCTGACCACCCATTCTCAAAGGGCTTTGGAATATCAGGGTCTTATAGACTCATCTCTGCTCCTGGATTCTCAGATAGCAACAGTGCTGAGAAACACCTTCTTTTAGCTGACCAAAAGATTGTGACTGTTCCTTTTGATGCAGAGCTCATCACAGTTATCCAGGCCTGTGTCCCTTCTAGTACTAGAATGCAGCAATGCCTTCTACCTGAGACTAATCAAGTAGGCAACTCAGAAGCTTCAACTTGTGCAAGATGTAGGTGCCTGCCTTCTGAACAAGGTGGACTAGGGAGCATTAAAGACCAGAGGTTCTCACCTTGCACTGGCTGCTAGTCAACTTTGAAGTGAGATTCTAGGTTCTGGTCACCATCTACAATGACTTAATGGGCTAGGACCAATCATGCCACATATGTTTGTCCAGAATGCCTATGCTGTCACAAAGATGAGGCTTCAGGGAGCTGGGGGAGGATATTCTTGGTAGTAGGCCATCTCCGTGGGAATTAATTTCTGCTAGAAGCTCTCCTGCCTTATTTACCCAAGCCTGGTCACATTCAAAAAGTGTTGTAAGACTCATCACTTTGTACAGACTTCCTGCTAACTCCCAGCTCTAGTGCCCCAAGCATTCTGCCTATTGTCAATGTTCTCCTCATCTCTGTCCTTTAAGACGAGGAGCTGTGGGAGCCATGGGGAATTTGCTTCCTATGCTAGGAGATCATTTTGCTTTTAATCTAAGACAGGTAAAGTGAGCCTAGATATTACAGTGATGGGTATCTTATAAATGTTTGCAATAATTATAATTTAACAGTTAGTGACTGGATCATTGATTCTCATTATTCCTTGAAGATAACAAGGAATATTGTACATACTTTTCAGGACTGACATGGCTGTCTATATGTGTGAAAGGAATGAGAAAGCAGGGAGAAAGAAAGGAAACAGGAGAGAAGCAGTGTGACTGTGGCCCTGGGAGGGAGCCATGGGAGCTTTTTTTGGGCAGAGTACTTAGTGAGAAAGCAGGCTTGGATTTCTGAAAGAAACACCTGACTCGTATAATCAATTTTTCTTAACAGAAACAACACAGCAAGGGTCCAAATATTGGCTAGCTATTTGGGCCCTATACAACATTAGGAATTTAAATTGTTCCTATCACCACTGTATCTGTGCATTAACAGAATAATCTAAGCAAAATATGGTCATCTCTGTTAATATGTACAGTCTCTCAAGGGATGCAGTTCCTACCGTTTGGTACATTTAATTATAGAATGATTAAAATACTATATTGTGTGCTGAAAGGAATAATCGCACACTGGCAGGGGAACAGGCTGAATGACCTAGTATGATTTTTCAGTCTGGTGCTTCCACAACTCTATGAAAATGAGACTCCCTTTGATCAGCCCTATCTCTTACCTTGTATCCCTGAAGTGCCAATGCACACCTATGCTCCAGAAGATAAAACTGAATTAATTATCATATGCAATAATTGCACTTTTTTTATCTATTGCTGGAAAAGAAACAATAAATCTCCAAGTGCACAGTGTCCTTGGGAAGATCTCAGTTGACCTTGGCTGGGGTGGCAACGACAGGCTGCACGTTTAGCCGAGGTTGGAAGCGGTGGCTGCTCTGAGCAGAAAAGCGGCAGGGCTCCTGCATGAGCGGAGATGCGGGCCTGCGGGTTGTGTGCGGAGTGCATGGGCAGGGCAACCGAAAGAGTACAGTCACGGCTACAGCAGAGAGACCCACGCAAGGCGGCAGCACCGCTACGCACCCGTTCCCCTACCGTAGGCCAAGGGGGCCGGTGGGAAGCAGAGCCTGGGAGCGCGCGTGCTCAGAAGCACTCCCAACCCCAGGGTTCGCATGATGACGTCAGGACAGGGCGTGCACGTGGCCCTAAGACCAGCTGGAAGCTGGCGCTGCTGTAGCCGCTAGAAAATCGCTCTCGCTCTCTGGAGTCTCCCGGGGAGGCTGAGGGCGGCTGGGGCTGACTGCCCTTGCACCATGTTACTGCAGTCGGAGAGGTATCAGCGAGAGTGGCGAGAGCTGGAAGAGGAATTTCAGCAGCTCCAGGTGATGGGAAGCGGCAGGGTTTTGCAGAGAGGCCAGCCAGTGCTTTGCTTTGGGATGGGGGGGAAAGCTTTTGCTTTGTTGTGTGTATGCGTCCACACCCCTTTGTGTCCCTGAGCTATGCTTTAAGAGAGGGTGGGGACCGGGCCCCATCACAGCTAATGGGCTTCTGATGCAGGACTCTCTCAAGCTGGGTCATGCTGATAGAGAGAAGGAGATTTGAAAAACCTCTGTTAAAAAACCCAAACTCTTCACCACCGACAGAAGTGGTGTGTATTGGGGTGGAGGTGTCCTTTTTAAAAAAAATGTATAAAAATGGATGATCTTCCCTTGGCCTTCCCCTATGAGGGACACGCTCTGCAGCTGGAATGAGACCTGGCAGTTCTGATTATCTCTAGTATCCGATGAACCTAGGCATGCATTAGAGGAAGCCTGTGATTGGTAACTGAGGAGGGAAAGCCTTGGGATTTGCCATGCATGGAAGGATTAATGTTGTGTATCCGCTAGCTATAGCCCTCCTTTCGCTCACTGTGGCTAATAACTTTCTGGAGAAAGTAAGGCTGTAGAACGTCACATTGGATCATGGATGCAATGCTTGTTAGTGAGGAGAGAAACTACTTGCATAAGGATATTTATTTTTTCTAGAGAAAACTACTTTCTGTACAAAAAGATAATTCTGATTTTTTTTTTAATTGAACAGTTTCTGACAAGCTCTTGGATTTATTCTTTTTGGCATATTTTCATTCTGCTTGGGATGAAATAATTAGCTGAACAGCAATATTTAAAAAAAGCCTACAAACACTTCAGTGGTAGGTAATATCCTTAAACTTTTTTAGGGTCCATTAGTCAGCCTTTCAGTTTCTCATGATATCTGTTCCAATTGGAGAGTGTATTATTTAACTTTATTTATGGGGTGATTATTGCAGTGTTAGGAGAGAGAATAATTTATTTTATTATGAATAAAGAAAATACTATGCATAGAACTGTGTTTTTTTGAATACAACAGCCAAATTAAAGCTCTTTTGGCATCCCCTGTATTAGTTCACCTGTAAATCTCAACCGCAATACTTTATACCTATATTTGCTGGGGAAGGGGAATTTACGTTATAAGCCATATGAAAAGGTGTTCACTTGATGATTACTCTTCCAGATGCTGGTTTACATTTTGTTATATTAAGCTTGAATTTAATCTGATTCACTCCTATTAGTGCATTTTGGTTCCCAGAAGATCAGATTCTAGCAGCTTGTGGTTTCTGTTGCTGTTTAGGGAATCTATTGTAGTTTGAGTCTTGGCATTGAAGATTTATTAGGAGGTAGGGTGGATGAGATAATATCTCTTATTGGACCAACTTCTGCTGGTGAGAGAGACAAGCTTTCAAGCTACACAGGAGGCATTCACCTTAGCCCATTCTTACCAGTTATTCTATGGTTCTAATGTTATTTCTTAAATTGCAGAAAGGCTGTTTCTGCTGCTTACTGTAGCTGTATTCTGTGTGGAGAAAAGCTGAGAAAGCATTTCATGCAGATGTAAGTGTGGGGATCCTGTAGTACTTCAGCACAGAAGTGGCTAGTCTTGGCGGTAATGCTGGAGTAACTCCATTACTAAACATGGCTCTTAACATTTATTACAATGATGAAACTTTAATGCAGGGTTGTGTGTGAATATATGTGAAGGGAAGGAGGTGAGGAAGGAGTCTTAGTGCATTGTTGCCTGCATTAAATGACAGTTAAATAGCAAGCCTGGGCAGGCAGATGTGATATGTAATTTACATGCGTTCATATGATACTGCTGTAAAGTAGCCTAGGTGGGCAATGCGTAACTTTAGGAAAGTTGTGTGGACTATGTAGTTTCTGTAGTACCTTTTTGTATGCAAGATGGATTACGAATGGTGCCCACGTATGCTGTGGATCTCTGTATGTCAATGTCTTAAAAAATGCAGCTACATACATGGTGAAAACTAGGCTCATTATTTACCAGATCCAGCAACACTATACAATAATGTAGAGAAGGAACTGTGGGCAGTTCGCCCACATGCCACTACATAGCCTTAGTGTCTGGCATGAGGAAGCATGGGGTGGATGTATGTAAAGGCACTGTATTTGTATGTGGTGAGGAGGAGCATTGAGTGTTTGTTGTTGTTGTTTTTTTTTAATGAAAAGTTATTTAGCTGTCACCCTAAACTTCTGAGATGATTAAAGTCCCTGCAGTACTACTTGCAAGAGTAAGTGTGTGAGCCCCAGTGCTCCACCAAATTCGGCAAATCACATTTATTGCAAATCACATTTCTGACAATTCACAGTGCTGAATAAATAATTATTCTATTCTAGTTAGTTTAGAGTTGTTAGGAATATGGTTTATAGAGGCATACTTGGACTCAGTGACAGCTAGAGAACACTCCCTTTAGACAAATTTGTGTCTCTGTCAGGTCTGGTAGGGACAAATTGGGGAAGCCCTCAGACATCAGTAAAGAACTGACTTCAACTCCTTAGCCATATGGCAGTGTGCACCTTTGTGACCTCTGCTTGTTCAAAAGTTGGTTGAGGACTGCCTATTCTCTGACCAGGGATGCATTGGGTAGGCAGGTGCTGGTCCCCTTGCAAGTAAAGAACTCCCTAAACTGGTGGAATCAGCAGCTCCATGTCTGTGTGGGCATCCCTTTCTTCTGCCCAATCCCATCAGTGACTCTAATGGTGGACACATTCCTGTTAGAGTGAGGAGCCCATCTTGGCACCCGCACTTTTCAGGGCAGATAGGCAGTCCATGAAACTAGTCTCCACATCAATCTGGTGGAGCTTAGGAGAGTCAGGAATGCATGCCTCAATTTCCTGCTCTTCATCAGGGGCAAAGCAATCAGGGTCATGATGGACAACATGTCCTACATGTTTTATATCAACAAGCAGAGAGAAGCAAGATAAAGCTCTGGAAGTGGTGCATAATTAACCATATCCAGATTTCAGCTGCCTACCTTCCTTGCATCCAGAACACACAGCTGATGCTGTCAGTAGACCCTTCTCCTATGACTAGGAATGGGAGCTGGACATTTAGGTCCTACCAGATGTATTCCAGATATGGGGATGGCCAGAGGTCGATCTTGTTCTCAAAGGTGTCAAAAAGAAGTGTCTTCTTTTCTGTTAAACAGGGGGGTCTTGGTCACCCGCTCCCTGGGGGATGCCTTCCTTTTACTGCAGAAGAAGAATCTGTTCTTTTCCCCCCAACACTCCTAATTCTAAGGGTGATGACCAAGATCAGGTGGGGGAGTTGCAAGGTTATTGTAAGGGGATTGGGAGTCACAGTATTGCCACCCTTACTTCTGCATTGCCTTCAGAGCTGTGTGGCAGGAGAGCAGTGGCTGCTGGCCGGGCACCCAGCTCTGCTGGCACAGCTACCGCCAGCAACTGCGGAGAAGTAAGTATGGCATGGTATGATATTGCCATCCTTACTTCTGTCTTGTTGCCTTCAGAGCTGGGCCCTTAGCCAGCAACCGCCACACTCTGGCCACCCAGCTCTGAAGGCAGCAGCACAAAAGTAACGGTGGCAATACTGTGACCTCCTACAATAACCTTGGAACTCCCCCATAACCATCTTTTGGGTCAGGACCCCTACAGTTACTACACCATGAAATTTCAGATTTAAATATCTGAAATCATGAAATTTATCCTATGACCGTGAAATTGACCAAAATGGACCGTGAATTTGGTAGGGCCCTATGCATAACATTTCTAAGACATGGGCTTTCCAATCCATCCACACTCTTATATAGGCTCTTATCATCTTGTGTCTGTATTGCTGAAACACTCTCTTTTCTCTGGCCTTCACAAATGCTGTCTTGCTTCACTCTTTCAGAATGCTGCTGGAAGGATAACTTTTGTAGCCTGTTCTTTGACCCTTTTGTCCCTCTCTTTGCGTCCCTCCACTGGCTCCCCATTCTCTGTCGCATCAAACAAGCTACTTTGTCTTTACCTTCAAGGCCCTTCATGGACATCCCCAACCCTACTTGTCATCTCTCATTTGCTGTTTAGAGGCCGACTCCTGCCTCTGACTTGTCCGCAATGCCAGTTTCCATCATTCACCTAGTTACATTTTCAAACAAGCACCTTTGTGCTGTCTGTCCCTCCTTCTTGGGAGGAGTTCCCTGTATACTCTGCCTATTATGATCAAGACTGTCTCATAGTATTTCCCTGTCTGTAATGTATCATCTTTGTCTCTTGTCTTATACTCAGATTGTAAGCTCTCTGGGGAAGGGACTGACTTTTTGTTCTGTTTGTACAATGGCTGGTCCATGGTCCTGGGCCATGATTAGGACCCCTTGGTGTAATGGTAATACAAATAATTAATAAGACTCTTGGATTCTGTTTATTCCTTTGTCATTGACTTGATAGGTGACCTTGAGCAAGTAACTTGCAGGTTAATTTTCAAAAGTGAGTAGTGATTTTTGGGTACTTAACTGCAGACATCTTAAAGGGGCTCTTCTCCCCCTGTCCCCCCGTCCGCCCCCAAGTGCTGATCATCTGCTCTCTAGAAATGAGGCATCTTTAAGCTATTTGAAGCTGGGCACCCTAAATTACTAGTTACCATGCCTTGGTTTCCCAATCTGTACATGTAGGAGGGATGTTGTAAGACTAAATGTTTGTCAAGTGTTTTTGACTTAATTGATTGAAAGGGAGCAGCCAATGGATCTATATAGTTTTGGATCCCAAGCCACACCCCCACACTGGAACCTTGAGGAGCACAGTTCTGGTGCACAGAAACTGCTGACCCTCCTGGCAACCTGCCTCCTTCCTTCCAGCCCTGCGTGACAGAGCCACACCAGTTCTGCTGCCTAGTTGGGCCTCATGTATCTATGGAAGATGTGGATGTGGGTAAGGATTTTCCCCATAGTGACTAAATAATCAAGTGTGTGTGTGTACACGTGCATTTGTGCACACAATTTATCTCTGTCTACTAGATATATCCCCATATTGCAGGTCTTCGTATACATCATCTAAATAAGCCTTGCAACAGCCCTGTGAGGAAGGTAGGTGAATGTGTATCTGTGTACATGTGCCATGCACAAGCCTACTTAACCAAAGGTGTGGTGTGCGCAGTAGAACAGACCTCAGGGCACCTATTTAAAAAACAAACAAACCCGCACATTTAAATGTGCTATCATAGTATGGTCACAAGTTACACTCAGACTGCAACTTTGATTTCCCAAATATGTTGGGAAACATGACTTTCATTTGTATAAATGAGTAATCATTGAGGCCATGACACTGCAGAGTTTATGAACTCAAGGAAAGTTGTTGTAGTATTTACAACCCTGCGTAGCTTCTTAGGAGAAAGGCACCTGTGTGAAGTTGATAAGTTCAAGTTCTTAAATGATCAGCACAGAGTTTTCCACATAGAAAGTTGTGCACTGAAGTTAAACCTCCAGGGATGTATTTGACCTTTGGATTATGCTAGCTAACATAATAGGAGTCATGCACACATTGAACTGCAAAAAGGCACCCTTTGTAAACTTTCCCCAGATATTTCTTAATGAGTAAATAACTTCGCTGTAAAATTTTTTTTTTCTTATGGACGTTGATGTGGATTTTACAACAATTGTCTGCTTTCCTGCAGCTGTGGAACTCGCAATCTTTTAAATCTGTGTTTTTAATTAAAGTCTTTCTTTTCAGGAAAGTTAAAGCAGAGCCAGAGTGTAATGTATTTAAGAATATTTTAACTACCTTTGGAAATTAACTTTTTATTTTTTAACCAGATAGTGTAAACAGTCAAAAGAACTGATTGCACAAGCTCAAAAGAAGCAGAATTAGTTAATATTTAAACTGCCTTCCATTAAATAACTGATTCTTAAAAATTAATTTGAGGGGCCATGTCCAGTCCTGGAGATAGTTATTTTGATTATGGCTTTGCTGCCACTGCTTACAGGCATTTTTGAAACTGAAATCCAGTGCATACAGTTCAATTTGTGTTGCATTCTAATTGTGTGTATATATAGTGAACATGTGTTTAAACCCTTATGAGAAGAGAAGCAAATATGTGTTTTTTCTGTATGTTTTTAGCACATTAAGTACTGCTGAATGATGTTAACAAAACTGACAAATGTGTAATTGAACTCCCTCTGATCTTTACTTGAGATGTGCTTAGTGGATAGACCTGCAATGCAAATATAGAATCAGAGAAATGTAGTTCTGGAATGGACTTTAAGAGGTCATCTAGTCCATCTCCTCGTGTGATGCAGGATTAAGTATACCTAGGATATCCCTGGCAGATGTTGTTTGTTTAATTTGTTCTTAAAACCATAACCTGTGCCATGCTTAACTATGCTTTATAGTTAGAAAGTCCCTCCCCAATGTCTAACCTAATTCTCCTTTGTTGCAAACCAAACCAATTACTTTTATCCTACCCTGTGTGGACATGGGGAACAATTGATCACCATCTTATTTATACATTTAACCCCTTCCTCTTCCTCACCATCTTGTTGTTGTTGTTGTTTTTTCCCCTAGTCCAAAATCTTATAAAGCAATGACCAAGATTTTAAATTGGCAGCATAAAGTTGGATTTAGGCACCAAAATAAGTGCCCTGATTTTCAGAAATCTTGAGCTTCCAGAAGTGCCCTTTGAAATCAATTGGCACTGCTGGGTGCTCAGCATTTCTGAAAATCAGGCAACTTATTTTGGTGCCTAAATATGAACTTGAAGCCTAGTTGTAGGCAGAGAAGGTTCTTTGAAAATCTTGAGCAACGTATTTGCCATAACAGTGGGTATATTAAGGCACTGCCTAATGTGTTAAATTGACTTTTGTGGGAGTAAAAAAAAAAAAAGAGGGTGGGGTTAATTATGAATGTAAGGGGAACACCCTTGATGTTGGAATCTGAACTCTGCCAGCTACAACAGCTATACTGACTGGCACTACAGAAATGTGTATGTAATAATGACTCTGTTCAGAAATGAGTGGTTACCCTTTCGTAGTGTTAGACCGCTATGTCCAGTGTGAACAGGCATTTGTGTTGCTTACACTCTTAGAATCCCGCTTACAGAAATCTTTATAGACAAACTTCCCTCAGCTAGTTCATAGCACAGTTGCTATTTGGCTTGTGATCGTACTGTGTATAGATGAAAATGGTGTCTGGCTGGAACTGTGTTGGTTTTTTTTTTTTTTTTTTTTTTTTTTTAAAGGGCTTCTGACCTAGTTTGGATAAGGATTTGGTGTCTATACCATGAAATTAGTTTTGCTTGTCTGGAGTGTGTCATGTCATGTCTTCAAGCTGTGTTTGAAAACAGTTGTCTTACTGGTGTGGACGCAGCCAACAGAGTAGAACATCTATTTTAACAAAGCAGGCTGATGTTGAGCTTGGTTTTCTGACTATTGCGGATGGGATCAACCCCTTTCACTCCAGGTTAGGAGGACCTGGGAGAAAGCTGTGTCAGATGCTTTTTGTCAAATGTAACTGTTCTGTATAAGTTCTTATACTGCACTCATCACCATAGCAGCTGAGCACTAAATGATGTGACTAAATGTGTGTGTGTGATCCCTCCCATTCTTTCCCCAGGGGGCTAAGTGTGTTGCAGTAGTGTCTTGTCTTTGGAATTCTTTTTATAATTTACAAAAATACATGTTGCCATATGTTCGATAGAGAAGGCAAAGTTAAAGAAATACGTCTTGCACTTGGAGTGGAAGTTGGTGAAGTTTGCAATGATCCTTAGTTCCTGTAGATGTTCACTTCACCATCTGGAACTGGCCCTTGAGAAAGTTCTGTCTTCTGCACCATGGAGCTTCACCCTTAATGCAGTTTTCTATAATGTGCTAGAGGAGGGAAGCTATCGCTTGTGGTCTTCATCTCAGAGGTTTAGTTGATCTTTTAGCTACACAATGACCTGGGCCCAGTGTAAATTGAAGATGAGGGCAGAGACCTTGAACTTGATTCGATATTCTATGGGAAGCCAGCGTAGCAAGCAGAGGACAGGTTTGGTGTGTTTGTTGGTAAGGAGATGTACTGCAGCATTCTGTATTAGATGGAGCTTCCTAAGAGCTGAAGGCTTCATGCCCAGGTATATCACATTGCTTTAGTCCAGCTGAGAGCTGATGAAGGCATGAATAACTGAGGCCAGGTCATCTTTTGTCAGGGTTGGATGGTGTTTCCTAGCCAACTGGAGATGGTAGAAAGCGTTATTCATGGATGCTGCAATGTGAGAGCTTAGTACCAGTAGGAATCCAGGAGCATTCCTTAGCTAGAAACTGAATTGACCGATGGTGGTTGTCTACCTTCAACCAAATGAGACTGCACCATAGCTGCAAACTCTTCAGAGTACTTTCCTGTGCCCACCAGCATAACCTCTGTCTTGCTTGGGTTTAGCTTCAGCCAGCTGGTGTGGCCATAATGTGGTGAATGATAGTTAATGCTGAAGGAGCTTTAGTGTGTACTTTTGTCCCAGACGAATTCAGCAAGGGCAATAAAACCAACATAAAGAGTGAAGAAATTACCACGTTAGCCTGCAAGCTAAAATGAGGGGTGTGCATAGGTGCGAGGAACATGCAGATGTGCTCACAGCCAGTGGAAAAGCCAGCCAAGCAGTAATTTATGGGTTCAGAAGTGAAAACAACAGGTTGTGATGAGGAGGCTCTTCTTTTTAAAGAGGGCCTGTCAAGCTGTAGGGAGTGGCAGACTTCAAACTATATCTGTTAATCAGAATATGGTACTGGTTACTAGTCATTCAAATTTGTTTAATTAGCAAAAGTGGTAAAGAGGGTTTTATGTGTAAACCAGGTCTGTTTTCCTCTTTTCTTCCTAGCTCTTCACCTCCCATTTTATTGTACTGTGAAATTGGAGTCGTTGGTCTGTCATTTAACCAGCCATTTCACAGAAACAGATTGGGGATGGAACATAGGATTATGACTTTACTGGAGGATCAGACTGGAGGAGAAGATTTTTTTTTTTTTTTTTTTAATGAGTGGAAAAGCTCATTATGAAGTATAAATGACCTCTTCAGTAACAGCAAGGGAAATGAAGTAAATAGGAGACATTCCTCCTCCTCTTTATGTAGGCTTTTTATTTTTTAAGTGAAATTTATAATCACTTGGACTGGGCATTCATGTGCCATAGGTATCCTGAGAACCTTGCATAGAATGAAACCAATTTAAGATAAATGGTGCACTTGGCCATATTTCAGCAGCAGGTACCTTCCCCACTAGGAATGACATCAAAATCATGAAAATGACTTTTGTTTTTGGTGGTGGTGTTGAGAGTACCCACAGCTCCAGTTGAAGTTACTGGGAGATACAGATGTTAATCTCAAAAAGCACCCACAGTTACAGGCAGACCTGTTCCTTAGGCAGGTAGGAGCAAGATGGAGGAGCAACCTGGGCCCCTGCTCTCCCAGAAAAATAGCGTGTGTCTTGTTTTTGTTTTTTATTTTTCTCCAAAGGTTTTTCTGGCTTAAAGAAATTGCATCTGCTTTCTCCTTTTTTCTCTGCTCTTTTGCAGGAAACTCACAAGGTCTATAGACAGAAACTTGAAGAACTCAATAACTTGCAGGCTGCATGCAGCAGCTCCATTCGTAAGCAGAAGAGGAAATTAAAAGACTTGAAATACAGCCTCCAACGGTAATGGGATAGTCTTGGGGGGGGTTCTCCTGAGTGACTGAAATACAGGCTATAACTATTGTTTTGCTGCATTCCCAGTCTCCTAAAAAGCGAGCCGCCTTAGGTTATCACAGCGGTGTAAATTTTGATGTAACTACTACCATAATAGATTCATGGAAATAGAAAAGACCAACTAGATCATCTCGTGTATCCCTCAGGAGTCAATACAGAATTGCTCCCTACAATATATTTTGTTGTAGGAATATTTTTATACTGTAGGACTGCATTGCCATCAGCCTGTTACCTGTAGTTTTATTAGTAAGATAAAACTCAGTTCCATCTAACTATGGAAAAGTCATGTGAATTCGTTGGTAGCCATGTAGTTGCATCTGAAGGTAAATTTTAATCCTCAGTGGTATTCTTCCAATATGGTGTTTGGATACTCAACTCCCACCAACAACATTGGCTTATTGGGGACTTTAATATACTTCTAAAAGAGGAATAGTTTTTTAATCTTTTTTTTTTTTTTTTGAGATTTAAAGCTGATATTGTAATATTTGTACTGGTTAACATTTGCTTCCCAGTTCATCAAATATTTATCTTTTAGAGTTACTCTGTGTTAGATCATATGTAAGCATTGATTAACCACCAGACTAAGATACATTTTTAAAGAGAAGGAGATGAGGACTTGATAGTGTTCTACTACATGGACTTTTAGTTATCATCTACTAATATTTCCTTTTCAGAATTTCCTGATGTGACCCAATTTATTGTCCCATTTCCAAGTGCTCAAGTGGTAAACGTTGAAAAATGAACTCCCCTTTCCTTCTGTTCTACCACTACAAAGCAATACTCCTGAGGACATTCTGCACCAAAAAAAAAAATTTCTGCACACAATATTTTAAAATTCTGTAAATTTTATTTGTCAAATAAATGTGGAGGCTCCAGCATGGCATTGGGGAGCACAGGCCACTGGCTGCACAGAGGTGGGAGATCACTGTGCAACCTCTTCTCCACCCCACCAAGGACATGGACTCAGCGGTGAGGCTGCACCCAACCCTGACGCAGTGCAAGGACCTGGCCTGCCCCAGAAACGCTCCAGGGGCCCTGCCCTCCCTGTGTCAGCTGCATCAGGTGTTGGCAGGGAGGCTCAGTAAGGCAGGATCCAAGTGTGGAGGGGCTTAGTGTGGGGGGATCCAGGTGTGAGTTGAGAAGGTTTTGTCTGGGGCAATCTGGGTGCAGGTGGCTCAGTAGGGGATCTGGATGCGCAGGGGCTTGTTGCGGGGTTTGGGGTGCAATGATAATGGGACTCTGTCAGGGGGTCCAGGTGAGAAGGTGTTTGGGGCTCAATGGGGGGGGATCTGGGTGTGGGGGGCTGAGTAGGGGGTCTAGATGCTGAGGGAGTGGGGCTCAGTGGGGTGGGTATCCAGATGCAGCTGATTGAGGCTCGATAGGGTGGGGATCCAGGTGTGGGTTGCTCGTTGGGGTAGTCCAGGTGCAGGTGTAGAGGGGCTCATCGGGGGGTTCTGAGTGTGTGTGGGGGAGAGAGGATCGGCGGGAGGGTCAGGGTATGCGGGGGTCTGGATGCATGGGGATTAGGCAGATGGAGAAGCAGCTCCCTGTACAGGGATCCCTCCCCCTGCAGCTGAGGAGCAATGGGTGCAGGAGGTGGGGGTGGGGAGTTTGCAGAACTTCCTGCCACTGGAGGAGAAATCTGGGGATGGGTCTGTCCCATCCCCAGATGCCGTGAAGAGGAAGTCCTGTCCTCCCTAGCCCAGCTGGGACTAGCAGCTAAACCCGGCACAGGGTAGGAGCCACCAGTCGGGTCTTCCCCTGTCCTGCCCCATGCCCCCACGTGATTTACCCCTCTGCCGGCTGCCCCAGGCACCTGAAACACACTGCTGGGGAGGATCTCCTGACTGCTCTTGTGGCTTCCCTTTGCTTCCCTTTCAGAAAGTAATTTTTCTGCGGGGAAGCAAAAAAAATCTGTGGGGGACATAAATTCTGTGCATACACAGTGGTGCATAATTCCTCCAGGAGTAAAAGGAATCTGCATTTTTCCCCTTTGTTTTGAGCACTGGCAGGCTGTTCCGTATCTGTTCACACATTGGTAGTTGCAATTGGAATAATCTCTTAGCAGAGCTGGGCAGTAACTTAAAAAATCCACAGAAGTGTCATCTTGCTTTATAGTTTGGAGATTACATTTGTTCCTCCTCCTCATCCCCCTCAAACTTTCTCTCCTTTGGTACAAAGCAGTGAGCTCCGTATGACAATCTATTTTAGAGGTTTTTTAAAATGTCCATCATTGCACTATTTCAGCACTTAGCTCTTCCTTCTATTCAGAAGAACTTTGTGTGCTGAGCAGCAGTATGATTGAGATTAGAGTCACAAAGCAGTTAATGAAAAGCCCTCCTATTGCTCTAATATTGTCTGTATTCAGCCGTGCTTAAACTGGCACCACCTGCTGTCCCCAGAGCTGCTGATTTCAATAGAGGGGAGACAGCAGGAAGAGCTGATCTGGAGGTTCTTTTCCCCTGCCTTCCTCCATCTAACATACATTAATTGTATAGGGACCAAATCGATCTCTTGGATTTAAATTAGTTAACATCCTTTCACTTGAGGCTCTGTAGGCTGCATGATGTCACTTTGAAAGGCTATACAGTGTGGGCTTGTTGGGGGTTTTTTTCCCCTTCAGATTGCCTTTTATGAAGTTTATGGTCTGGATAGAGATTTTTCAATTTAAAAGCACACTCAGATCAGTTTCGAATTTTTAAAAGCAAGCTTTTATGAAATACCTGTAAGACTATTTTAAAAAATTAAAGATAATGAAAAGTTCCTTTTGAAAAGGGATTGATAGCATTACTTAGCAGTTTTTTGGAATCGAAACATATAGCAGCTTGCTAATGAACTGAGAAACAAAAAGCAAAATTGATTAGAAATTTTCACATTACGTTATAATCATTGACTAGTCTTTCTGTTGCTCAAGCTGAACATAGTGTGAAAGTAAAGAAACAGTGTAAACAGATTTCAGAGTAGCAGCTGTGTTAGTCTGTATCCGCAAAAAGAAAAGGAGGACTTGTGGCACCTAAGATGAACAGAGGACAGTAAGATTTTATTTTTTCAGTTTTAACAGCCAAAGTTTAAAGGTAAGCTCTTGCTGTTAGAAGTGCTGGTAAGGAAATACCTTTTTTTTTTCTTCTTCTTTTTTTTTTTTTTTTTTTTAAAGTTACCATGTTTAAGCTGATTTTTATCCCCTTTAAAATCCATTTTGTAAAAAGGGATCTGTGTTTTCACCATCCTCGCAGGTGCAAACACAAGTCTAGTCCTGAAGAATCTGATCTCATACAGCAAATTAACACCCAGATCAAAGACAGGCAAAATATATTCTTTGACATGGAAGCCTATTTACCAAAGAGAAATGGGTATGTATTTATTAAAAATTAATCTTCCTAATATAAAGCTGCTACAAGTATTTAGATCAGTGTGTCTCTTCTAAAAGAATTTAACAGATATATCTGCAAAGAATAAGAGGAAAGCAGAAGGTAAATAAAACGGTAATATAGTAGGTTTCAGAGTAACAGCTGTGTTAGTCTGTCTTTGCAAAAAGAAAAGGAGTACTTGTGGCACCTTAGAGACTAACCAATTTATTTGAGCATGAGCTTTCGTGAGCTACAGCTCACTTCATCGGATAGCACAGTGGACTATTTGATGTTTAATCACATTCCTGCTTGCAGGAGGATTGAAATGGAGAGGGAAAGATGAATCAGAAATAAATTTCACTTTTGAAAGAAACTATATGGGCTCTAAAGCTTGGCAAACTTGGAAATTTGTTATTCAGAATATTCATGTAAATGCTCCCGTATTACAATTATAATTGTATTGGCTTTTGCTCTTTGGTACCAAGAGAGCTCTCATCTGTGGTACTCTGTCTTAACAGTACTGGGATGCCATTCATGGGCTGCTTCTTGCAGATGTAGCTATCTTGCTGTGAAAATATTAATCCAGTTTCCCCATCCCTGATTTTCACTGTTGATTCATAATTTCTCCTGATCCCTAACACTACAGACAGTAAAGAGGCCTCCCACCAGAAACTTTTTATCTGTCTTACTCCTTAAAATGTTGATTTAAAAAAAAAAACAAAAAAACAACACCACACCAATCACCAACTAATATTGGGGATCAATTTGAAGAGAGTACTGATGTTATTCCTAAGGCACCATTTGCATTTTATACGAATTTCTCTAGTTTCATCTCTTGCTATAATTAAAAAATCTAGACCACAATATGCAGTATTGCTTACTGGAGTTGGAACATCTTTCTAAATCTAGCCTGCGGGGCAGCAGTTCTTTTGTATTAAATTAAAATGGACTGATCTGTCTTTGGATGTTTTGTCTTTCAGTTTGTACTTAAATCTGGTATTGGGAAATGTGAATGTAACTCTTCTAAGTAACCAGGCAAAGTAAGTGGGGTTTTTTTTGTTTACAGTTGTTCCCAGTTAGTAGAAGACAGATATTGAAGTACAGCATAGGTGATTTTTTCCCCATAGCATGAGCAGGGTATTGGCCCTGCAAGATCAACCAATAGAGCTATGTACTATTCAAAATACTGTGCCAGATTTATCCATGTAATTCCACTGAATTCAAACTGACCATTTGTTTTTAAACAACTAGTTTAGTATGTGGGGGCCACACACATGGACTTATACTGGAGAAGAGCATAAATTGTGACTTTTTTTCTTTTGTAACTGTAAAAATAGCAGTGTGATTCCAGCTATATTGGGTCTCAGTGGCTTCCAGAGAAAATTTGATCCATTTATAAATAGAAAAGGAGAAAAATATATATATTTAACTGCCAGTCCTGAAACTAGCCCTTTGAATTTTAATTAAGCTGGTTCTCTCTGGCTTGTACCTATATCATCAGTAATAAAGAATCTGCAGATGAGACTGTGACCTCCCAGTTAAACATCTGTAACACCATTGTCTTCAAGGTATTCACTGTGAATCCCTATTGTGAGACCATGTTAAGGACGGGTATTACTGAGGACAGAGTATGACCCTGGAATTGGAAGTATAATTATCGTTTGGAGTAGAAATGTGATGTGTTGGCAGTTGGGCTGCCTAAGCTCTGGTTCTGTCTTCACCACAACCTGTTTAACCGAGGTGAAACAAAGTGTAAAATGTAATACAGCATGAATCATTATTAGACTGCGTCTCAGGGATGCCATCTGCAACCCGCAAAGACTAAATAGGTTCCCTCAAGGGTCCATTCTAGCTCCAGCACTTTTCAACCTATATACCAGCGATATTCCACCAACATACTGCCGCACGTTCATGTTATGTGGATGACCTTGTGCTGGCTACTCAGGCTTCCTCATTTGAAACCTCAGAAAAGATTCTAGAACAGGACTTTAAAAGCCTTTAGAAATCTGTTTCTAGGTGGTTAAAGCCAAATGCCTCAAACAGTGGTCTCAGCTTTCGATTTGAATAGTATGCAGGCCAAGAAGACATTAAACATCAATTTCTGTGGGTCACTGTTGATGGATGATCATAATCCTGGATAACTCTGAACTGCACACTCAGCTTCCGTCGCCACCTTGAACAAACCAAAAGGGAAACGAAGGCCAGGGTCAACATCATACAGAAACTTGCAGGAATATCTTGGGGAAGCAACACCTGCACACACCAAATGTTGACACTAGCCCTGCTTCATTCCACAGAGAAATATTGTGCCCCAATTTGGAGCCAAAGCCCCCCCACAATTTTAGTGGACCCAGAAATTAATGCTGCTCTGTGCATAATCAGTAGCACCCTCATGTCCATGCCATTTCCATGCCTATCAACATTGGCTAACATTGTGCCAGCACATATCTGACAAGATGCTGCGACAGTTAGAGAGAACATAAAGATCATGGCAAATACCACACTACTGCTCCACTATGACATAAAACACACACGCACACCCGCCACTGACTAACACTGAGAAAACCCTTCTGGTCTCGTGCCACAGCCCTCCGGAGCAGAAGACAAGGATGTTCGCAGAAGATGGTCTGAACCCTGAGTGGTTGCCAACATACCAAACAGAAATCTAATCCATGACCCCAACTGTGCAAATGCTGGGCTTCTCCTCCCCACGGCACATAGGGACAGCACCTGACATGGAAGATATGCATACTTACTCCATAGAAGGAAATTGAGGGAATCACCGAACTGTGACATGGTGCAAACTGTCGGCAACATCACGGATGATTGCTCATCCTGGAAGAGTCACAGCCATTCAGGAGACACCCCTGTCTGCTCTGAACTGGATAAAAGACCTTAAGATCCAGCTGTAGTCACATAGTTGCTTTCACTGTTCCACTATCGTCATACAGAAATAGTTGTCTCATAATATTTACTTATCTCGCAGGGTGTTGAGATTGAATTAATTCATGTTAATGAAGAGCTTTATTAAAGTGAAGCCTCTCTCAGTGGTGCCATATAAGTACAAAGGTCTTACTGCTATTATACCATGCTTGCATTTTCTCAGTGGGAGGAAAATGGAACAGTGAGCTACATGTGTGGTGTTTTTTTGGGGGTGGGGGGAGAGATGAGGAAGAAATGTTCTTCAGGATTACTTTAAAACTTGTTTTTGTGGTGTGTCGTCTTCCCCCCCCATGACAGTTGATAAGAAAAGCACGCAAGAAAAAAAACTATGAATATTAGTTAAAGAAGTTTTTTGTCTTTGGACAGATAGGGTGTTAAGTGTACTACATGTAAGTAGAATGGGAACTCTACTTGTAGAATGTAAATCAGTTTTAAAACCACAAATATTTAGATGTTTTACTTGTTTTTAATGGCAGAAATATTAATACTTTTACATTATTTTGTCATCCCAGGTTTGCCTACAAAGATGAATATGAAAAGTTCAAACTTTATTTGACAATAATCTTGTTGCTTGGTGCTGTAGCATGCAGGTTTATTCTTCATTATAGGTAAGGCAGTACTTTTATTTCTGACTAAACACTTAAATAAAAATATAGTGTTTGAATGTTGAGTTAGAAACCACTATCTTCTCTGCATCTCAGAATCAGAATTTAACAAACAAAACTGCTAACTCTACTGTGATTAGTGCAGAATTCAGAGTTAAGAGTGCCATCAAGATAAATCCTAGTGCTGTCTTGAAAACACACTTGTGAGTAGTCCCATTTTCTTCAATGGAGCTATTTATGTACATAAAAGTTATTCATGTGGAAATATTTGGAGGATCAGGCACCATATCTTTTAAAACCAATTTCCTTTCCTTTGCTACTAGTAGCACCATAAATTATTACAGCTGAAAGCATTTTTAAATTTACTATTTAATAAGGCTGTCAAGCAATTAAAAAAATTAATTGTGATTAATCACATTGTTAAACAATAATAGAATACCATTTATTTAAATATTTTTGGATGTTTTCTACTTTTTCAGATATATTGATTTTTACAGTGCAAATATTTGTAATCAAAATATACACTTTGATTTCAATTACAACACAGAATACCAAGTGTACAGTGCTCACTTTATATTTATTTTTTATTACAAGTCTTTGCACTGTAACAAGACAAAAGAAATAGTATTTTTCAATTCAACTAATACGAGTACTGTAATGCAATCTCTTTATCATGGACGTTGAACTTACAAATATAGAATTATGTACAAAAATACTGCATTCAAAAATAAAACAATCTAAAATTTTAGAGCTTGCAAGTCCACTCAGTCCTACTTCTTGTTCAGCCAGTCGCTCTGACAAACAAGTTTGTTTACACTTGCAGGAGATAATGCTGCCCACTTCTTATTTACAGTGACACCTGAAAGGTGAGAACAGGCGTTCTCATGGCACTTTTGTAGCCAGTGTCGCTAGATATTTACGTGCCACATGCGCCTACTTCAGCCGTCATTCCTGGGGACATGCGTCCATGCTGATGATGGGTTCTGCTTGAAAACCATCCAAAGCAGTGCGGACCAATGCACGTTCATTTTCATTATCTGAGTCAGACGCTACCAGCAGAAGGTTGATTTTCTTTTTTGGTGGGTAAGGTTCTGTAGTTTCCGTATTGGAGTGTTGCTCTTTTAAGACTAAAGAAAGCATGCTCCCTACCTTATCCCTCTGAGATTTTGGAAGGTACTTTAGATTCTTAAATCTTGGGTCGAGTGCTGTAGCTATCTTTACAAATCTCACATCGGTACCTTCTTTGCGTTTTGTCAGATCTGCAGTGAAAATGTTCTTAAAATGAACAACATGTGCTGGGTCATCATCCGAGAGTGCTATAATATGAAGTATATGGCAGAATGCGGGTAAAACAGAGCAGGGGACATACAATTCTCCCCCAAGGAATTCAGTCAAAATTTAATTAACACTTTTTTAAAACGAGTGTCATCAGCATGAAAGCATGTCCTCTGGAATGGTGGCTGAAGCATGAAGGGGCATATGAATGTTTAGCATATCTGGCACATAAATACCTTGCAATGATGGCTACAAAAATGCCATGCAAATGCCTGTTCTCACTTTCTGGTGACATTGTAAATAAGAAGAGAGCAGCATTATCTCCTGTAAATGTAAACAAGTTTGTTTACATATCTATTCAAGGGACACCATCATGGGGCCTAGTCACACCAGCCACACTATCAGAGACTCGTTCACCTGTGCATGTACCAATGTGATATATGCCATTATGTGCCAGCAATGCCCCTCTGCCATGTACATTGGCCAAACTGGACAGTCTCTACGTAAAAGAATAAATGGACACAAATCAGACGTCAAGAACGATAACATTCAAAAACCAGTCAGAGAACACGTCAATCTCTTTGGTCACTCGATTACAGACCTAAAAGTGGCAATTCTTCAACAAAAAACCTTTAAAAACTGACTCCAACGAGAGACTGCTGAATTGGATATAATTTGCAAACTGAATACAATTAACTTAGGCTTGAATAAAGACTGGGAGTGGATGTGTCATTACACAAAGTAAAACTATTTCCCCTTGTTTATTTCCCCCACTACTGTTCCTCACACGTTCTTGTCAACTGCTGGAAATGGCCCACCTTGATTATCACTACAAAAGGTCCCCCCCCTCCCCCCGGCTCACCTGCTGGTAATAGCTCACCTTACCTGATCACTCTTGTTACAGTCTGTATAGTAACACCCACTGTTTCATGTTCTCTGTGTATATAAAATCTCCCCACTTTATTTTCCACTGCATGCATCCGATGAAGTGAGCTGTAGCTCACGAAAGCTTATGCTCAAATAAATTTGTTAGTCTCTAAGGTGCCACAAGTACTCCTTTTCTTTTTGTTTGTCTGAGTATCAGAGGGGTAGCTGTGTTAGTCTGTATCCACAAAAACAACGAGGAGTCCAGTGGCACCTTCATGGGTTAAAAAAAAAACCTACTTCAGATGTATGAAGAAGTGGGTTTTTTACCCACGAAAGCTTATGCCCAAATAAATCTGTCAGTCTTTAAAGTGCCACTGGACTCCTCGTTGTTTTTGTTTGTGTGAGCAATTGGTTGAACAAGAAGTAGGACTCAGTGCACTTGTAGCCTCTGAAGTTTTACATTGTTTTTGTTTTTGAGTGCAGTTATGTAACAAAAAAAAAATCTACATTTGTAAGTTGCACTTTCAGGACAGAGAGATTGCACTACAGTACTTGTAGGACGTGAATTGAAATACTATTTCTTTTTATCATTTTTACAGTGCAAATATTTGTAATCAAAATATACACTTTGATTTCAATTACAACACATAATACATAGATATAGATAGATATATCTATGAAAATGTAGAAAAACATACAAAACATTTAATAAATTTCAACTGGTAGTCTCTTGTTTAACAGTGTGATTAAAACTGCGATTAATCGTGATTGATTTAATTTGAGTTAATCGCATGAGTTAACTCAGTGGATCTCAAACTTTTTTTACTGGTGACCCCTTTCACATTGCAAGCCTCTGAGTGCGACCTCCCCCCTCCACTCCCCCAATAAGTTAAACACACTGTTTAATATATTTAACACCATTATAAATGCTGGAGGCAAGCGGGGTTTGGGGTGGAGGTTGACAACTCGCGAGCCCCCTAGCGGGTCCTAATCCCCAGTTTGAGAACCCCCACGTTAACTGCAATTAACCAACAGCCCTATTTAATCATTTGTTTATTTATGTATTTAGCTCAGCTTGGACAATGCTAGACTCATTGGGGTTTTTTTGTTTTTTGTTTTTTCTTGCTGGTGGTAATGCACTATGACAGCATTGTAATTTTGGGACTGCAAACATTGCAGGGGAATGTGCAAATCAAAGCAAACGCTGTCCTTTCTAAAAGTAAATTAAAAGCAATGAAAATGTCTCTGGCATTGTACGACTTCTTGTATTTAATTGTGAGCAAAACTTGAGCCTGGCCCTCCTGTTAAGCTCCCTTTTAAATCTGCCATGAATGCAACATCATTTGTTAAGGATATAATTCCCTGGAATGCACAAATGCTCAGGGTTGTTTAGACTTTAAACTTTAGGAAGTCAAAATAGAGGAGTTTTTCAGGTCTTGAAAACAGAGTACAGTGCTCTACTGTGTTGTTAGTTGATTGGATTTATATAGATCTAATCGTATCTGCTCATTAAATTAGCCTGAAAATGCCTGTGTAAATTGGATCATCTGCTTCTTCTATGGAGCACTCCCTCCTTCAAATGGAATTAATGTCATCTCTACACACCTGCTCATCAACCTGGGATCCCAAGTCTTTTTTTTTTTTTTATCATATAGCACTTTCCCAGTCTCCCAAAGTAACAGAGTCTATTTCTTCCCTTCCTCCCCCTCCCCCCCCGCAAAAAAAAATTTGCATAGTTCTTGAAGAAAAGACAAGGTGTAGGGGTTATGTAGGAGGGTTTTCAGCAGGACTAGTCATGTGTAACATTAAGCATGTACCTAAGGGTTTGGAGGATCAGGGCCTTAATGTCTGTGGTTTCACACAAACTATTTTTCACTTACACTGTTCTTGGGGTAGGGAGGAGAATAATCTTGAAATGGATATTTATCGTAACAAGATTTGCTTGTTTTTGTTACTCTTTTTTTAATAGGGTGACAGATGAAGTGTTTAACTTCCTGTTGGTGTGGTATTATTGCACATTGACAATAAGGGAAAGCATTCTCATCAACAATGGATCAAGGTACCATATGATATTCCAAAGTAATTCAAAGCACAGGATTCATTTAAAACAAAAAGGCAAAGATGGTTTGTTGGATTCCCAGTGAGGTTGGGATAAAAATCCTGCTAAGTCCTTTTTATTTGACCCTTTTGAACATCCATTTCCAAACACACACATCCACTTGGGGGTGAGAAAAACAAAGGCAAGTTATGAAGAAACTGTGCCTTGATCCCTTACACCAGAGTGCTGAATGTGCTTATATTAATAAACTAGTTTTTAGTGAGTTAGTAATAAGCTAGTTTGTCTTTATAGAAACTGAACTGGCAGGGTTTCCTGCGAATGTGAAAGATTGACAGTCTAAATATGCTTTAATTTTGCACTTTCCTTTGACTACCTCCTCACACCTTTAACTCAGTCTAAGGTGACACTATCATAAGCATAAGACATAATTGAAGATCATCTGCATCACTGATTTCATCTCCGTGCAGATGTTAGATGCCACCCTCATAATTCAATAATATATACATTCTCTGAGACTACAGTTGATGTTAAGAACATAAGAATGGCCATACTGGGTCAAGACCAAAGGTCCATCCAGCCCAGTATCCTGTCTACCGACAGTGGCCAGTGCCAGATGCCCCAGAGGGAGTGAACCTAACAGGTAATGATCAAGTGATCTCTCTCCCACCATCCATCTCCACCCTCTGACAAACAGAGGCTAGGGACACCATTCCTTACCCCCCATCCTGGCTAATAGCCATTAATGGACTTAACCTCCACGAATTTATCCAGTTCTCGTTTAAACCCTGTTATAGTCCTAGCCTTCACAACCTCCTCAGGCAAGGAGTTTCTCCAGCAAGGTTGACTGTGCGCTGAGTGAAGAAGAACTTCCTTTTATTTGTTTTAAACCTGCTACCCATTCATTTCATGTAGTGGCCCCTAGTTCTTATATTATGGGAACAAGTAAATAACTTTTCCTTATTCACTTTCTCCACACCACTCATGATTTTATATACCTTGATCATATCCCCCCTTAGACTCCTCTTTTCCAAGCTGAAAAGTCCTAGCCTCTTTAATCTCTCCTTTATATGAGACCCGTTCCAAGCCCCTAATAATTTTAGTTGTCCTTTTCTGAACCTTTTCTAATGCCTGTGTATCTTTTTTGAGATGAGGAGACCACATCTGTACACACTAGTCAAGATATGGGCGTACCATGGATTTATATAAGGGCAATAAGATATTCTCCATCTTATTCTCTATCCCTTTTTTAATGATTCCTAACATCCAGTTTGCTTTTTTGACGGCCGCTGCATGCTGCGTGGACATCTTCAGAGAACTATCCACGATGACTCCAAGATCTTTCTCCTGATTAGTTGTAGCTAAATTAGCCCCCATCATATTATATTTATAGTTGGCGTTATTTTTTCCAATGTGCATTACTTTACATTTAATTGGGGATTGGTCCTGCTTCGAGCAGGGGGTTGGACTAGATGACCTCCTGAGGTCCCTTCCAACCCTGATATTCTAGGATTCTATGATTTATCCACATTAAATTTCATTTTCCATTTTGTTGCCCAATCACTTAGTTTTGTGAGATCTTTTTGAAGTTCTTCACAGTCTGCTTTGGTCTTAACTATCTTGAGCAGTTTAGTATTGTCTGCAAACTTTGCCACCTCCCTGTTTACCCCTTTCTCTAGATCGTTTATACATAAATTGAATAGGATTGGTCCTAGGACTGACCCTTGGGGAACACCACTAGTTACCCCTCTCCATTCTGAAAATTTACCATTTATTCCTACCCTTAATTTACATAAGAGCCTTTGGTGAGGGACCTTGTCAAAGGCTTTCTGGAAATCTAAGTACACTATGTCCATTGGAGCCCCCTTGTCCACATGTTTGTTTGACCCCCTCAAAGAACTCTAGTAAGACATGATCTCCCTTTACAAAAACCATGTTGACTTTTGCGTAACAATGTATGTTCTTCTATGTGTCTGACAACTTTATTCTTTACTATTGTTTCAACTAATTTGCCCGGTGCTGATGTTAGACTTACCGGTCTGTAATTGCCAGGATCACCTCTAGAGCCCTTCTTAAATATTGGCGTTACATTAGCTATCTTCCAGTCATTGGGTACAGTAGCTTCTTTAAAGGACAGTTAATAGTTCCACAATTTCACATTTGAGTTCTTTCAGAATTCTTGGTACCATCTGGTCCCAGTGCCTTGTTACTGTTAAGTTTCTCAATTAATTCCAAAACCTCCTCAGTGACACTTCAATCTGTGACAATTCCTCAGATTTGTCACCTACAAAAGACGGCTCAGGTTTGGGAATTTCCCTAACATCCTCCGCTGTGAAGACTGACACAAAGAATTCATTTAGTTTCTCTGCGATGACTTTATTGTCTTTAAGTGCTTCTTTTGTATCTCGATCGTCCAGGGGCCCCACTGGTTGTTTAGCCGGCTTCCTGCTTCTGATATACTTAAAAAACATTTTATTACCTTTTGAGTTTTTGGCTAGCTGTTCTTCAAACTCCTTTTTGCCTTTTCTTATTACATTTTTACATTTAATTTGGCTGTGTTTATGCTCCTTTCTATTTACCTCACTAGGATTTGACTTCGACTTTTTAAAAGATGCCTTTTTATCTCTCACTGCTTCTTTTACATGGTTGTTAAGCCATGGTGGCTCTCTTTTTTTTAGTTCTTTTACTGTGTTTTTAATTTGGGGTATACATTTAAGTTGAGCCTCTATTATGGTGTCTTTGAAAAATGTCCATGCAGCTTGCAGGGGTTTCACTCTAGTCAGTGTACCTTTTAATTTCTGTTTAACTAACTTCCTCATTTTTGTATAGTTCCCCTTTCTGAAATTAAATGCCACAGTGTTGGGCTGTTGAGGTGTTCTTCCCACCACAGGAATGTTAAATGTTGTTCTATTATGGTTACTATTTCCAAGCGGTCCTGTTATAGTTACCTCTTGGACCAGATCCTGCGCTCCACTCAGGACTAGATCGAGAGTTACATCTCCCCTTGTGGGTTCCTGTACCAGCTGCTCCAAGAAGCAGTCATTTAAAGTATCGAGACATTTTGTCTCTGCATTTCATCCTGAGGTGACATGTACCCAGTCAATATGGGGATAATTGAAATCCCCCACTATTACTGAGGTTTTTTTTTTTTATTTTGATGGTCTCTCTCTAATCTCCCTTAGCATTTCATCGTCCCTATCACTGCCCTGGTCAGGTGGTCGATAATAGATCCCTACTGTTATGTTCTTATTAGGGCATTGAATTACTATCCATAGAAATTCTATGGAACATGTGGATTCATTTAAGATTTTTATTTCATTTGATTATACATATAGTGCCACTCCCCCACTACCCACGACCTGTTCTGTCCTTCCAATATTTTTGTACCCTGGAATATCTTAGCCAAAAGCCTACAGAGAAGACTGTATTTTTGTAGCTTTCCAGAAGCCTTGTATTTTGGAACTGCATTAATATCTCTCACCCTTCTTTCAAAATCACAGTAGAAACTCTGATTCCATACTAAAAAGGAATGCAGAAAAGCCTAACTGTGGTCTAGATTTATAATGTGATTTATCTGGTTGTAGAAATAGATAATGAATGCATTTCCAGCTCTTGATAGAGGTCGATTTATACCATGTAGCAAAACATATATCTAAACTACAATGGTGGGGGGGAATCCGATGTTAAAGTAGATATAATTTAATAGCGGTAAAAATAGTACACACTTGTTAAAAATTAAAAATAAACGAAAGCCCCCAAACACTATCTCTCTCAATAACCTCATAGTCTAAATTGTTTTTTATTTAATGTTTCCTCTTTAAAAATGTATGCTTTCAATATAAATATCCTAAATTATTTGCAGATTCATTTATAGCTGGAGTTGCTCTTCGGAAGTTTCCAGTATTGCCAATTCAAGTTACATCATCACCATGAAAACTGCTATTGTTCCTCAAAATGTATATACTTAGTCACACCTAACTATAATGCTAGATGCTACAAATAACTGGAACATTACTATAACTGAAAGAAACGCATGAAAACGTTTCTCTGTTTTTCAATTTTGGTTATTTTATGCATTTGACAGCTCTTTGTGCGTAGCCAGTTTCACTGTTCCCCTTATAGTCAGTCAGCCTCTCTTGCTGAAGAGACTTTTATAAACATCAGTGGAGGAGCAGAAAAATCTCTTGAATCTTACTTCAAAGGAATTTAAAAAATAATAATTTCATAGTATTTAGAGCAGTGAATTTAAAAAACAAAACAGAATCTCTTTCCCCCTGCCCCCAAACAAAAAAAAACAAAGAAAAGAAAAACAGGTGACAGTCAGTCAATCGAAGATAAATCAAGTTGACAGTGTCCTTTTCAGTCAAACCATGTTAGGGAATAACCTTGCACTTCTAGGGGACCTGACGACGTGACCTGAATATTCTTTCCTCCCCCTACCACCCTGAGATCTTCAGATTCCCTGGTCTGAGTGGTAGAAATTGTAGCTGCATCCCCAGAGTCCTACAGCATTCCAAAGAAGCATTACTAACGATGGCTTTGAACTAGGGATGTCCTGCGTTCCCTTCCTTATGGCTGGAAATATAGCCGCTAAAAAACACACGCAACCTCTGGGAGACATGACACAACACTCTGCAAGATCACTGTTTGCTTGATTTTTGTTGTTTAAGCCCTGTGTATATTCCACAAGCCATCAGTGCAAATGCTGAGATGTGCTGTGCTGCATACACTTTTAGCAGTGATTATAGTGAGTGCCATTTCAGGACCTCTCCCAATGTCCTAGTAGCCAGCCAACTCGCATTCCTCAAGTGCCTGGCTAGAAAGGACAATAATGGGGACTTATTCACTCAGTTGACTTCATTATTTCTTCTGTACACTGGTGTAACGGAGACACAAATTGGGGCTCATTATTGCTTGTGAAGTCAGATCTGATGGCCCCCTGCTGAGTTGCTACTCATCCATTGTAGATTGGCCCTCACAAGGGAAAACACACACACAATCTAGACAATGAATACACACGCGCGCTACTGCTGTATTAATTGGTTCTCTCTCTAATTTGGCTTGTTTGCCACACTTTGAATAAGCAAAACTACTTTACTTCAACTTCACTTATGCATCCTTGTCCAATAAACACTACCCTGGGGAACCAAATGGCTTATAAATTCCCTCTTAATTGAACTTAATACATGAGTAAACCAACTAAAATGGTGGTGGTAGAAGACTTGTGTTGACAGCACGCTATGCATATAATTAAGCAGTAATGAATGAGGTGCAGAATGTTTACTAAGGTTTAATGACCAACTGGGAGGAGTTTATGGCCATTTATTTCAATCAGTCACTTTTCCAAAGCCTTGTACTAAAGTAATTTCTCCTATTACATACTAAAAAGCGAGAGGCAGAGAACCTCCATGTGTAATGGTGGTTGAGGGGTGTGTGTACATTTCTGGGGAAACTCGTGCCTAATTAGCGAATACTGTTGCTTGCAGTCTTCAGAGATGATTCATCCAGGTTGATCTGTATTACCGGTGAAGCTACAACGCTGTGAATATAATCACAGCATTGTAGCAACAATTACTTTTATAAGTACCAGCATACTGGCATAAAACTAACAATTGTAGCCACAGAACTGTTGTTAAAAAACCCCTCTCATGTAAGATAGAGATTTTGCTTCTAGTTTCATTTCAGGAAAGCAGTTGTCTCTAGACCAGTGGTTTTCAAACTGCGGGTCGCGACCAAGTACTGGGTCACGGCATGTAAGGCACTGGGTCATGGGGGCTCTGGTCAGCACCACCGACTGGGCCGTTAAAAGTCCCGTTGACAGTGCTGCCCAGCTAAGGCAGGCTAGTCCCTACCTGTTCTGACGCTGCGCTGCGCCCCGGAAGCAGCCAGCAGCAGGTCTTGCTCCTAAGTGGGGGTGTATGGGGGAGGGCAGCACAGGGCTGCAGCTGTATCACTGTAATGTTTCAGGTGTAAACAAGCCCTTACAATCGTGAATTAAGCTTCACAAACCCTCTGTGAAGTAAAGGAAGTGGTAGTCTCATATTCTACAACTAGGGAAACTGAAACACAGAAGACATTAAGCAACTAGTCTGAAGTCATGCGCAACCAGGAATTGTCCCAGTCTTGCATGTTAGTCACAGCACCAACAGTTTCCTCATTTAAACAACTCAACATTGGCCTAATGCTTCCAAAACTAACACCATTTCAATATCTGAAACTAACCTATCCCATTGTGATATTTGTATATTTCTTGATTACGCCTCAGTAAAGTCTCGCGATATTCTTTTGTTTTAAATTTTGAAGCTTTCTCTTTATTAATATTATAAGAAACTCACTCAGTAAAATCAAGACTGAAGTTAAATTTATTTGTATAACATTATAGGAATGTACATAGTAGGTAGCACTTACAATATCTTGGCAGCAGTCATGATTCTATTAGACAGTGCTTTGATTGCTACTTTCCTCCCATGCTAGACAGTCTGTCAGCATTTAAGATGCTTCCTACCTCAACTCCCTTCTCAAGCTAGTGCAGGTGTTGCATAGATAATGCTGTCTAGAATAGAGTAATGGGAGCTTAGTCTCCTGCCTAATTCTCCTCCTTGCTGAGAGATACTGCATTGTACAAATCCACCTCCCTTCATGCCTAAAGATGCTCTAGTAATAAGTTGTATCTGCTTGCAGACTTCAAGTAGTCAGACTAGTGCGCTATGTTGCTTCCTTTTGGCCTGGTTTACTCTGCAAAGTTAGGTCAATGTAAGTCCCCTTGCGTTGACCTAGTTGTGCGTGTCTCTACACTTAAATTGGTCTCCCATTGATTGTAAGCTCTCCATTATGCCAGCATAGTAACACCGCCTCCCTGAGTGGCGTTGAGTCGTGGTCAATATATTGAGGTCAATGCAGTGCAAGTGTAGACATTGCATTCCCTACGTCAACCCTAACAGTCCTCCAGCAGCTGTCTCACAATGTCTGACATTGATCATTCTGGTCACAGTTGTGAATTCTGCTGCCCAGGGGTCATGGAGACCAGAAGACTTCTCTTGCCCTTTAAATCCCTGCGAAGTTTTGAAGTTTTAAATTTATTAATGCCTTTTCCGGATTGTTCATCTTGGCGAGGACACAATAACAGAGGGCTTCAAGGTGTGCAGCTGACCATGTCAGCTATATGCTTCCACTTGGAGTAGACCGATGATATTTAATCTCATGGGCCTGTGGGGAGAAGAGGCTATGCAAACACAGCCACAAATCAGCCATAGAAACGTGGACATCTATAGGCAGATTGAACGGGGGATGCAGGAGAAAGGGTATGACAGGGAGCAGCAGCAGTGCTGTGCGAAAGTGAAGAAACTGTGGCAGGCATACCAGAAAGCCAGGGAGGCCAACAGTCAACTTGATGCTGAGCCACAGAACTGCCACTTTTACAAAGAACTGCATGCCGTACTTGGAGGAAACCCCACCAGCATCTTGCACGCCTCCAGGGAGCCTGAGGCCCCTGGTTTGAACAGCGAGGAGGAGGATGTGGGACGTGTGACCGTGGGTGGGGAGATTGTTGAGCCGTGCTGTGAGCCAGGACCTGTTTGAGACTCCACAGTCTAGTCAGTCCTGGCAGTTGAGCACAAGTGAACCTGATACAGGGGAAAGAACCTTGGGTAAGTGTGTAAATGTATTTCCCATTACAGTGATGGTGCCCCCAACTTAGCAGAACATAGCTATTGACTTGCCTTTAATTTATTTGTACTAGAAGAGCTAGTGGTACAACAGGTAAAATCTGCTTTTCATTCCCCTATGGAGTTAGGCGGGGGACTCCTTATGGAGCAGTTTATGTACCTGGGGTTGTCCCTTGAGTTCTTCTGAGAGATCTCGATGAAACTTCCACAGAGGTACTTTGCAATGTTCTCCAAAAGGTTTCTAGGGACGGCAGCCTTATTTCTTCCACTGAGGTAGGACCCTTTTCCATGCCAGTCAGCAATAATTTTGGGCACTATTTCGTAAACAGGTTAGCAGCATACTGGCCCAGGCGGCTTTGGAATGCCAGGAGCAACTATGTTATCTGTGCCTTTGTTACTCTCAGGAGTGTGAGATCAGCTGAAATCACCACCATCTGTGGAAAGTGGTGACCGTGTTCAGTGCCATGGCCATATACTCAGTTTCATGCAACTGGGCTATTCCCACGTCATTTCCCTCAGCCCTGGCCAGCCATACTCACCATGTGAGTGGGGCCGTGAACAAGCACTCCGAAGCAGAAGTGTCAATAATCGTGTCTTGTTTAAAACCTTAGGAGAGCAAGGGAAGGGAGTTCTGAACCTTAACTTTTGCTTTCTGTTGTACCATTGTCAGTATAGTCACCTCTGTCTGTTTTATCTGCAGCTGCTTGAGGGGCTCCCAGATCAGGAGGAGAAAGAAGAGAACTTGGGATGATGTGTTCAGTGAGATCCTGGAAGCCAGAGCTGTGTCAGACCATGAACAGAGGCCCTGGAGGATGAATACTGCAGACTCTAGGGAGAAAGGTCCAGGAGCTGGAGAGGGAGATGCACCAGGACGTAACGGAGCTTTTCCAACAGCAAACACAGATGCTGTAGACACTTGTGGACCTACAGGGTCCACAATCCCAGGCTCATCTCCCTTTGCAGTCCCTGGAGAACTCCAGAATGGCAACTCCCTACATCTCTACACCCACTCAACATTCCACATGGCATCAGGGATACATCCCTACCCCTCCACACTGGGGGACATCATGGACAAACACAACTTCAGCTACAGTTGCTGTATGTATAGCTAACATGGACATGAATGTTCTGTCCCCTTCTTTATGCTCTGTTCCATAAATTTATTAAGGTTGTAATATATTTGCTTTTAACTTTCACAGATTTTTTTTTTTCCTTTTTCTGAAGTGTGGTTACTCAATAAAATTATTATTTGGAAAATAATTCCTGCAGAATGGCTGGCAGTACTGAAAGCACCCACTTGTGATTGTACACTTTTGTCATTGATCTTATGAGCTATGATTATTACACTGTGTTTGACATAAATGTACAGCATGCACCACAAAAGTAATAGGTACACATCTATGAATGCAACACTGACCATGCACCAAGTGCCACACAATTCCTAACAGGTTCCCAAACCTCAGGGCTGGGCAGAGCACAGTACACCACAACACATCATTGTGACTCTGTTAAGTGCTCTTTCAAAGCCTCCCTGAGTTGTGTAGCTCCGTGTTGTGCTTTTCTGATTGCCCTTGCGTCAGGCTGTTCCAATGCAGCAGGCGGCCATTCCCCCTCCGCCCTGGCAGCAACTTTCCTTCCTTGGCGTCACAGACGTTATGCAGGATGCAGTGGGCATATCCCCATCGAGATATTATTCTCTCTGAGATCCAATCTTGCGAGTAAACAACACCAGCATCTCTTCAGGCTACCAAAAGCATATTTGGCTGCTGTTATGCGCCCACTTGAGCCGGCAGTTGATTCTTTCCTTGGTGTTGTCGAGGTGTATGGTTTACGGCTTCATGAGCTATGGGAGCAAGCAGTAGACTGGGACCCCCAGGATCGCTACTGGCATTTCAACGTCCCCAAAGGTGAAGGGGAAGCCCCTGCCTGGAGCTTTCTGAACAGTCCTGTGTTCTTAAAGGTGCAAGCATCATGTGCCTTTCCTGACCAGCAAACATTGATGTCGGTGAAGTGTCTTGAGTGAGCTACAAGAGCTTGCATAACCACAGAAAAATAGCCCTTTCTGTTGATTACTCTGTGGCAAAGGGGTGTGGTGCCAGAATAGGGATATGCATGTTGTCCATTGCTCCACCCCCAATTCCGGAACCTCATTGCTGAAAATCCATCCATTTTGGCCTGCACGTTGCCAAGAGTCACAGTCCTGAGCAGGAGACTATTAATGGCCCTTCACACTTGCATGACAGTGGTCCCCAACAGTGGATTTTCCAACTCCAAAATGATTTCTCACAGCAGCAATCCAGTGTTGCAAGTTTCCACAGTGCGATTGCCACTTGGTTCTCCATTGTCTGTGCAATTCCCTTTGTAGTGTCCCTGCACTGGAGAGCTGGGTTGAGCTCAGCACACAGATCCAGGAATGTGGTCTTGTGCATCTGAAAGTTCTGAAACCACTGCTCATCATCCCAAATCTTCATTATGATGTGATTCCACCAGTCAGTGCTCATTTGTCAGGCCCAGAAGTGGTGCTCCACCACTTGCAGCTGTTCCATGAATGCCACCAACAATCTTGAATTGATTCTTGCTGTGGGACACAGCAATCTGACATCCAGGACATTGTCCTGTTCCCTGTGGTTCTTGTCGTTCTGCAAATACTGGAGGATTGTGCGTTTTGTGCTCGCAGTGCGCATGACAAGAGTGCAGAGCTGTGTAGGCTCCGTGCTTCAGTCACACGTAGTGGACAGCAACAAGTCCTGTGTGCGTTCGTGGGACTTTCAAGTCCTGTGACGTTATAGGGTGGAGAAAGTTGGATGCTGGGAAGTTGACCTCTTGCTCCCAGTTCCCTGTGTAACTAGTTTCTGCCCCACCATGCATTGCCAAAACTTACCGAAAGACAATGCGGTGGATGGTGGTGAGTTGCACGCTGAGATGCTTACAGTACAGTGTGCTGTGCATTGACACAAGCACTCCTGGTGAGTACTTGCAGCACTAATGCAAGGCACCAAGTATGCACGCACACAAGCGATGTACCCAACTGTGGCAGCCTTATGCCACCGTAACTTTGGTCGGCAAAAGTTTGTAGTGCAGCCGTGCCCTTTCACTCGCTCACCTCGTGAGTTCCCTTAATGCGTTGCTGGTGCAACTTGTGCAATATCAATTAGAAAAACAAAGTGTGTGTTGGGGGGGGGGGTGTTTGTGTTGGTTCTGCCTCTGAACATCATCCCCTTTCTTCTGTGTGTGGGTTCAGCAGAACATCACATCCCTTTTCTCTGTGTGTGTGTGTGTGTGTGTGTGTGTGTGTGTGTGTGCAGCAGAACATCACTCCATTTCTTGCTGCACACAGTCACTTCTATCGCATCCTCTAAAATAAAGTAGCTTGCAGGCCTAAGGCTGCCTGGATGTTGCTGTTTAGGCAGGTGGTGCCCAGAAGAGGGCATTCCCCCTCTAGGCTGATGTTTGGGGGGGGGGGTGTGTGGTAATGGCACTTACTCACACTTCTAATGATTTTCTGCTATTATTACATAATTGAAATATAGTGGGGTGGAGTTCAGTGACCTCTGAGAGCATCACCGACAAAATGTATCCTTTATGTATGCTGAGGAAAATGGAGAGGCCAACGGTGTGAACCCAGAATGGAGAGCATTGGAATGTTCTTCCTGATGGGATCTGGTTGGGGAAGATTAAGTCTGCTGCTCACTGGTGCTTTTTTATGACTGAAAATGAATGGGAACTGTGGGCTTTCTTGGGATTTCTTGCAATTTCGTTGACTGTTACAATTGTGAACTGTAGAAATAAAACAATGGCTGCTTTTGCCTCCCAGTAACATTGAATAGACTCTGTATTTAATCTCACAGTGGTAGATTGTTTTGACTTAAGACTGTGATGTTCCTGTTTTTCAAACCTCACTTATTTTATACTGATTGATTTATTTATTTATCCTAGCTCAGGAAATGATTAGTACTGATCTGGCCAAACTATTTTAGCACATTCTGCTCAGACTCATAACTTTCTCCAGCTTATGCCATCGCGTTCCATCTCAATATCGAAAGGCTGGCTTTAAATTTAGGGTGCATGTTTTGTGACTTTCCTCCCTACTCTTCTTAATTACCTGTTTTCTTTTCTTTTAAGGATTAAGGGCTGGTGGGTGTCTCATCATTATGTCTCCACATTTCTATCTGGAGTAATGTTAACATGGTAAGTTTTTCTCTTTACTCCGCTGACAGATTTTCATTAATGGTTTTAAACCCTCCTCGGAGACATCTAAAGTGACCTGATATAAATGTGTTTTCCCAGGCACTTGCTGCAGCTTTGTGCCTTACACGTTTTCTCTGGTGTGACATTTGGAATGATAAATATAGAGCTACTGGAGAGTTCACAGCTACAGCTCCATTAAAACAACACCTCAGTAGCTGAAATGGGGGCAGCAAAATGTCTGAATCTCCCTGATTTGCTGCTCTATATAAAGATCTAAGAAACTTATATTAAAGAACAAGCAGATAAATCTCTCTCTATAGACAATAAATGACATGAATTATATTCAATAAATCTTTGGGGTTTTTTATCTGTTTATAATCTGGGTTCAGCAAAATGAAAGTAACATTCAAACTCGGTTTTGTTTTGGTTTTTAATTTTTATCTCCTGATTAGGATGATTGTGCAAACAGTTTGAAATGTTGTTTTGTGTAACTTAACAAAACCTTGATTAAAGTAGTCTCACTTATCATCTTTTTATATATATGTTTAATATAAAAATCCTTTTATTTCAGTCACCATTTAACTTCTTTATTAAAACCACAGGAACAGAAATAGTTTGTATGAAAACAATTAAATTACTTCTCCCCTCAAGTGCACACACCTATGTTGATTGGGTTTTTTGCAAATATTGCTGAATGATTTGATCATTGGCTATAGAATACTGCCATTTAATTAACAAGAAAAAGCAACATTCCAAATTAGAGAAAAGAACCCAGGGAAACCCAATGAGATAACTCTGGGTTGAAGGCAACTTGTGATGTTTGGACATTTACTGACACCATAAGCTTTGCCATATGCTTTGGTAAAAGCTGAGATCTGCAGCCTAGTGGGCCGCACTGGATAACAAGAATAACTGCTTATGTCATTCACTGATTGGATCAGACTTGACTGAAATAGGGAGAAGGAAATTTATATTACTTTTTGTTTCTTATTAAACCAAAAGTGTGAATCTTTTTTCTTTTTTACACCCCTCTCTATCAGGCCAGATGGACTCATGTATCAAATGTTTCGCAATCAATTTTTAGCATTTTCAATTTTTCAGAGTAAGTATATCTTACCTTGCTAATTCTTGAATGAAATATGGATCCTCTACACTTCTGCTCCTTAAATACTAAGGTTTCTAGAGGATCTTTTGTATTAAACTAAGGGCTTGTCTACAGCTGAAACACTTCAGGGGCACTGTTATAGCACTTCACTATAGACCTGCCCCACTGAGAGGCGGTAGCTAGGTTGATAGCACTAGGTCAATTAAATAATTCTTCAGTCTAAACCGGGGGGGGTTAGACCAGCTTAACTACATGGCTCAGGGGTATGGATTTTTCACACCTCTGAGCCATGTAGGTGGGTTGACCTAACTTTTTAGTGTGGACCAGGCCTACATTAGCTGATAGCAATGAATTAACTCTTCTTACTGTTTGTGTTAGAGTAGCCAGTGCAACATGATTTTGTTTTCTCCCTCCCAGTTCCAGCTAAAATGAATAATTCCTTTGTTTTCCAGGCTGTGTACAGTTCCTACAATATTATTATCAAAGTGGCTGCCTTTACAGACTCTGTGCATTAGGGAAAAGAAACCACTTGGATCTTACAGTAGGTGAGTGGTTTTGTAACCCCTAATTTAGTTTTACAAAAACTATGTAAGTTACATTCAGCAGCTAATTGACTTAAAGTTTTAAATGTGATTTCTCAAAAAGCCTATTTTCACTTCCTCAGAGTATCTCAAAGCTTTCACAGCATCATTCCACTATCCTTCCATGCTTATTTTGAGTATGTAGGTGTTAGCAACAGGAGACTGAAACTAAACGATTTATGAACCTTTTGTTATGTTGGACAAAAAGGATAGTATTAAACTGATATATTGAAGTCTTTGTAATCTTAAATGTAAAAATTGTATCTTTTGTCATTTGTTGTCTTATATACAGCCATAAGCATCCAGGGTGCTTTACATACAGTGCAGAGCTCCTTGTCCTGAACTTCTTATCTGAAGAAGACATAGAAAGTAATAACAGATGATGGTGCAGGAGAGTGGTGGGGTTGTGTTGGCATGAAGGTACTAATTTATTTGTCTCTCCTAATGTTCTGGCCTTACAGAAGGATTTCAGTCTTGGATGTGGCGAGGGCTGACCTTCCTCCTTCCCTTCCTGTTCTTTGGGCATGTAAGTTGGAGAACCTGGCTTCTAAATATTTCACTGATTTGTTTTATCTGAACATAAAGACCCAGGATTGTCAGAGTTGTTAGTGCTGTAATTGTAGCAAAACACAAAGTTGCCTCTTGGATCACATAGTACATATGGTAACTGTGTTCCACAGCTGGAAATTGAGTATCCCTTTTAGGAAGAAGTTATGAAATGGTTGAAAGTAGGAAAACTAGTTTAACACAGATTATTCCAGAAACTCCCTTTTAATGAAGATACATCTGGTTGGTTGGTGGTTTTTTTTTTTTTTGTTTTTTTTTTGTATGAGACCATGAAGAAGACCTTTAACCTTTGTAATTACAGGAGTTTGCCATTGGAGTTCTTCTGTTTGGTTACCTGGCACCACCCTCTTTTTCTTTTAGTGATTGCATATGTCCGTTACGCTACATAGGTATGTGCATGTCTCATGCATCAGTGCCACAGAGTTTTCCCTAGTGGTAACGTGTATCTCCACTTACATAATTGGTTGGTATGGAGTCACTCTAGTCATCAGGTAGAGACCAGTATCCATCCAACTTTCAGGCTGTTCAGCAATTTTGGCCTGAAAATAAACAAGAGAAGTCAATCTAGTCATCTCTCCAGAGAACAGAGTTCATTGCAGAGGTCCTGGACTCGACCTCTGCCAGGTCTTACCTGTCCCATCCCAGGTTCCTAGCCATAGAGGATCTCTGTGTGTCATTCACAGCTCCACCATGAATCTCAGTAAGGAATTGCCTCAGGCCACATGGCTGCTTGTACTTATGTGACCCTTTCACAAGGCTTCACTTCCAGTGAATGCAGACATGGCTTGAGTAATCTACTGCCCATGGATTCACCCTCTGGACAGGTTAGTATGCACCCCAAACAGTGTGTTGTCATCTCAAAGTTGGTGGATGAGCCTGGACAACGTGTGTGGGGAATCCCATTCTCTGTCTCCCCTCTCTAATTTCGGTAACGAACGCTTCAGACCCGGATCCCTCTGTACATCATATTCTTCAAGGACAAGAGGCAGCTTAGGCCGCACCCTAAGTTCCAATCTAAGGTGGTGTCTGACTTCCACCTAAATAAGTCTCTATACTTGCCTGTCTTTTTTTCCCCCACAGCCATGTGCTCTTACGGATGGACCAAAGCTGCACACCTAGATGTGCACTGAGCCTTAGCTTTTAACATGTTCAGAACAAAGCCCTTTTAGTTTTTCATCTCCCATGCAGAATGAATGAGAGGCCATCCTGTTTACAGCACAAGACTCTAAATGGATCACAAGCTGCATTGTCATGGGCTATCCTGCCAAAGATATCATGTCTCCTGAGAAGCTAGCAGTGCATTCAACCAGAGCGCACTTGGTTTCCATGGTGTTTGTGGGAAATGTTCCTATTATGAACATCTACAGAGCACAGTGTGATCTGTGGTCCTTGGTCAACACATGCACTAGATTCTACTTAATTATGGTAGCATCCAGGGAAGATGTGAATGTGCGGAAAGCGATCCTACAGTTCCTCTTCTGATGAGATTTCTAGCACCACCTGCACAGATAACAGTTGGGGAGTACTTTATAGTGTAATGGACATATGCAATCACTTGAAGAAAAATTATACCTCACCTTCTTGTAACTGTTGTTCTTCCAGATGTGTTGCATACATCCATTTTATGACTCACGCTCCTTCCCCTAATGCATGACTATCACTGGGATCTTAGTGAGAAGGAACTGAAGGACCGGTGAGGCAGTTCCATCCTATATAGCTTGTAGCGGGAGGAAGCCAGGGCACATGTGGGGCTGCCCCTATGGGTACCACTTAAGAAAACTTTCTGGCACCTGCAACAAGACCTGCATACACCTACAGTGTAAGGACATATGCAATACATTTTGAAAAACAAGTTACAAGAAGGTGAGTAACTGCTTTTCTTCCCTAGCAGTCTCTGACTTGTTCTTGCCATTGTAATAAAGTGGGATACCCTTGTTGTCTGTTTCCTAGGGTTAAACTCCTGGGATTAAGGCATTTTTTAATCAAGAGCTCCTAGCACTAAAATTTACTCCTTCTTCCAGTCTCCCTGAATCCACTTCTATTACTTTCTGAGGACAAATTTCTCCCCTCCCCCACTCTGACTTCATGTTTATTAGGTGGTTGGGGGCATTGGGGGTATTTATTTACTTCCACAATGGTTGTGGGTCATAGATCAAATATCCCCTTGCCTCTGTGCCAGCTGCTAGCAAGTTTAAAAAAACAACAACCCAAAAACCTGTGTAATGTACATCACAATAGAATAGTTCAAGCACCTCATTTTCAAAGCCCTGCCTGACTCCACCACCACCACCGCCTCGTTCTCCCCTCCATCCCCCAACCGCTTATGCTCCTAAATGCACTTTTTGTACCCCTCCACTCATAGCTACAGCACCTTTTATACTGCCCCTCATGCTTAAAGTTCCCTCCCTTTCTTTGGATACCATCTGACCACACTGCTTTGCTGAAATTCCACCTTCTGAAGAGATTTTCCATGGAGTATTTCAGCAATCATGCACCAACATAAGAAGTGTGTAATTGAAAACCATAAATACAAACTACACTCCACTTTGTGACTGGACCTGCATGTAGCTTTCCAGTATATTACAGATTTGTCCTGTACTGTCTGTGTCCAATTGAAGCACCGATCCTCCATCCTTTACTCGAGGTAACCTCTGAAATCTCATAAAGAATGCAGACTGAGGCCCTTAGACTCTAAGCTCTCTGGGACAGGATCATGTCTTAGTGTGTACCGCGTGATACAAAAGATGTGCCATGGATACATACATAATGACACATGGTGATACTGGGTGCAGTATAAAATTTTAAATAAGAAAAGGGATTAAAAATGTAGATGTATTCCTCCCTTTTTGCAGACAAAACTGCAATTGGAAAATCTACCTGGGAGAAATTGATTATTCTTGATTTGTTTTAAAAGGGAGGCTCAATGTTGCTCTGCTGCTGTGATTCATTCAAGACTAATTCCTATAACACACTCAAACTCTTTAAAACATTTGAATTCTTTTGATACCTTACATCTTACTGATTATTTTTTATCAGCCCTCTCACCCACAGGGAATGCACCTGTAAATGAACATCATACAATAGAATGCATTTGTGCATGAAAAGCCTGAGTCACATTAATGTGCTGATTTGTTGAACCAGACTTAAATATAAATATCTATGCAATGTTTTACATAATCCTTCATGGTTAGCAACAAGTATCTTACCTGTACCTCATGCATAGCTATGGCTTCCAAAATTAAATAATTTTTTTTCTCTTGCCAGAGGACACACCGGCATGTCAAGTAGCTTCCCTTGCTGTGCTAATTACTAAATTTACAGCAACCTGAACTGTTTAACAATCCATTTTTATTTTTATTATATTTTTAATGAAGTGGTCTCTCTCTTTTTAGTTTTGGCAGCTGTATAATGCAATCACACTTTTTGAACTGTCTAGGCATACTGAATGCAAAGAATGGCAGGTAGGTAACATCAGAGTTCTTGTTTGTTGTAAATAGAGTTATCCTATTGATCCAAATGCCTTAGTCTGAAAATTGACCTAGAATTTGTCAGAATAACTTCCTTTGTATAAGTTGAATACAATACCAAACAGAAGGTAGGTATAAAGAATATGGCAGTATCCACTTTATTACTATATCTTTAAGGATCCCGACACTTTTCTACTTAGTGTTCCTCATTGGAAACAACATGTACACATTTTCTAGAATTCAGTTGCTTGTATTGATCTTGATATAGAATGATGAGAATCGCTTGGTAAGATGGGGTCAAGCAAACAACATGCATTCTGATACGTCTTAAATAGAAATGTATACATCTAGGAACAAAGAATGTAGCCCATACTTACATGAGAGGGACTCTATCCTGGGAAGCAGTGACTCTGAAAGATGTGGGGATCATGGTGGATAATCGGCTGAACATGAACTTCCAGTGTGACTCTGTGGCCAAAAAAGCTAATGCAATCCTGGGCGTATAAACAGGGCAATCTCAAATAGATGTAGAGAGGTTATTTTACCTCTGAATTTGGCCCTGGAGTGACCACTGCTGGAAGGCTGTGTCCAGGTCTGGCGCCCACAATTCAAGAAGGATGTTGATAAATTGGAGCGCGTTCAGAGAAGAGCCATGAGAACAATTAAAGGATTAGAAAACATGCCTTGTAGTAATAGACTCAAACTAAATATATTAAGCTCTTTAACAAAGAGGCGGTTAAGGGGGCATGACTTGATTAGAAGTACTTACAAGGGGAACAAATATTTGATAATGAGCTCTTCAGTCTAGCAGAGAAAAGTCTAACATGATCCACTGGCTGGAAGTTGAAACTAGACAAATTGGAAATAAGATGTAAATTCAGTAATTAACCTTTCGAACAATTTGCCAAGAGTCATGGTGGATTTTCCATCACTAACCATCTTTATTTCTTTCAGGAAAAATGTCCAATCTTGATTTACTCTTCTTCAAAAGGAATATTTGGGGAGTTCTTTGGCCTGTGTTATACAGGGATGTCAGACCTTCTGGCCTTTGAATCTATGAATTCAAATGAAATCTAGAAGAGTTATTGCACACCCAATAGGGCAGGGAATCTCCTGTTGTGGGCTTTTTTTTTTTTTTTTTTTAAATTCCGCAGACCCCATGCCCTAGCTCCATCACACAATCTAGCATTCAGCTTTTGTTTCCTAGTAAAAAAGGAGGGACGCACCCTCCAGTGTTAGCTTGATATCTTCTCATTATGCATGTAGTTCCTCTCATATTAATGAATGTTCCTACGTATGCTGAGGCTTGGGACTAAATATAGCCCTGGCATAAGCATGAACAACCCCACTTACTTCAGAGTAGTTGAACTGGACCATGACATCTCCCATACAGTGAAGTAGTTTAAAAATAATCTGTGTACAAAAGTAGTAAACTGTTTAATGTTAAAGGCTGTAAAATCCCATTTAAATGATCATGATAAAAGTATACACCTGCTAACTGAATAACCCACTGAGCCACATGTGAGTTCTGTGTATTGGACTAGGATCGTCTCCCTCTATACGTGCCCATTGCCCCTACTACTGCTAACAGAATCGTAGGATTTGCTATGGTGGTGGGGCAGAGACCAGGACAGCCTTCCCAAATTCTATGGGGATCAGTGTACAATCTGAGGCATGAGATTTGGTTACCTCCTTATCTTTACTTACATAAGGACAAATGTTGTTGGTTATAAAATAGGACAATAGAAGTCGGAGCTTGAAAACACCCAATATATCAGACTTTGTCCTATTGCATGGAAAGACTATAAACCCCCTTCAATTGAACCCATTTTGAAGGGAAAACCTGTCGTTTTGTCTACAACTTTCATATATGGTGACTCACTTTTTAAGGCAAGTATAGAGTTTGCCTGATTGTGGGTGGGGGTTGTGCATGTGTGTTACACTTATGGCCAGGACCTCCTTATCATTTAAAAAAACAAAACAAAAACAAAACCCTTCAAATCTAACTGCTGTCATAATTAGAAGACTTAACAAATGGATAATCACTTTTGTGTGTTGTTTTCTTTTCTGCCCCACACCCAGGTTTTTGTACTGGCTCTCACATTTCTGCTGCTCTTCCTTGGAAACTTTCTTACTACTTTAAAAGTGGTGCACACTAAGCTTCAGAAAAACGAAGACGAAATGAAGAAACTGTGAAACTGGGTTGCAATGGTGGACACTAAAATGTGGGATCTCTCTTCGTTTCACTCTCAAATAATTTATCAGACTGAACCTGGTAAACTGCAGCTATGTTGCAAACAAACATTGGGAGAAATCCTGTTCGTGTTAAGCTAAGAATGTGAACTCTCCCAGCACAGACTGTTGTACAGTATTATGCAAGCACCGCTCTGCAGCCCTATTATTTAAGTATATTTAATACGAAACACATTTTGTGTTTTTCCTTTGTATATATGGCAGTAATGTGGCATGCACTTGCCAGAACAAACACCAGTCTTGGGAGAAAGTGATATTCACTGTAATTCTGTACCTTCATCTCTTGTTTTGTTTTTGGGTTGGGTTTTTTTGATCCAGCACTATTTTATTTCTGAAATTCCAGGTACTACATTAGTAAAACATTAAAAATGCTTTAGGTCAACCAGTAATGCAGACCTAATGTTTATCTCTCAAACTTAATTAAAACATTTTCAGTGGCCTATGCTAACCTGTGTGTACTGTGAAACTTGCCCATATTTGTACCATGCTGCTATGCACACTTTTAAAAAACTATTTAAAGAACAAACTTTAAGCTAATGGTTTAAATGTTATGTTTTGTTATCGGCTTTGTTTGCAGGAAGCCTGGTGATATTCAGCTAGAGATCAGGTAATCTGGTCAGCCCTGAAAAACGCACGAAATAAATAGTACAACACAGAGCTGTTTCAAGACCTTCTTTTAAATGTTGCCTTTACCATTGTTTTCCAAAACCATGTTCTGAAAATGGCTCTGACCAAAGGCTGTAATTGCAGCACTTGGGCCTCTAATTACGTCAGTTTTCTCCTTCTCCTTATTTCATTTGTGGAAAGCGTTAACCCACAGGTGATAGTGTTTTTGTCTTATTATTTTCCTCTGTGTAATTCATTTGAGAGCATAGCAACTGTGTGTCTGGTTTCACCCACATAGTTGTTTATGGGGCACTTAGTGCACTGGATGAGGTAAATAGAATGAGCACTACCATATTTGTCACTCAGGCTTTTTAGAGAACTGTATACTGAATTTTTGCCTATATACTATAGCTTGCTTTGCAGTAAAAATTTTTTTATCCCTCTTTGCTAAGAAAACACACATCCACATCTTACTATGTTTTTCCATCTAATGAGGGTTGTGTAGCTCCTGAATCAGCTTTTGCCTTTTTTTTTTTTTTTTTTAAATAGAGCAATGGAGGTTTTCCCTCCTTCCCTTCATGTTCAGTCTGTCTCTAGACATGAGTAGAATGTCCAAAGCTTGTTTTGGATTTCCAGATTATTCCATTTTGAGCTTGGAGGTATGTAAAGGCCTCCGTGAATCTTAATGGTCCTTAGATTTTTTGCAGGCTAGTTCTGGGGTCAATTCCAAGTTAACAAAACCTCTGCATCCCACTTGCATACAACACAAAGGAAACCGATCACTCCAAGGTGGATTTTTCTATTAGCTGTATCCACAACCAAATGAAGATAAGACCGGAAACTTAATGTTTCTAACCTAATAACCTGAGCTTTGGAACTTTTCAGGTTGTTAGCAGGAATCCTGGCAAAAACTGCAAACGTAAGCCTCTCAGACAGAGAAATAACTTGCTGACATGCTATGAACACAACCCACTCTCCCCTAGGATGGACTGTATATTACAGCCCAAACCATGGCATATTTCAGAAAAAACCTCTGCTGTAAAATATCGTTTTAAAACATGCTATTTCTGTAGTGTAACATTATTGTGAAAAATCTTCAGCTGTAGCAACCTCACATACAGAGACATTTCTCGCAAGACTTTAAAGTCTTGGAGTGCAGGTGCTAATTTTAATGGGATGGTTCCTCTCACTTAAATGGGAAGCAACTAGGACACTTGCATGCATTGTTAACTAGATGTCCTTGAAGGTAAAATATTCATTGTGGGGCAGCAGGGATGATTTCACCATGTAATTCTTAACACAGATGTAAGTAGCACAGCTCAATTTGCCACACATCATACAAGCGCACAGTGTTGAATAAATTGCACTTTTGTTTATTTTAAAATAAGTTTTGCTTGTATTGCACATTAGATCCTCTCTCCGGGTATCAAAATTGTGGCTGCTGTTACCTGCCAGAGGTAAAGCATTTAGCGGTTTTCTGAGTAGACTATAACGAAGGATGTAAAACACTTTCTATTATCATCAATCCAATCTGGAGAGACCACACAACAGATTTCCAAACAGCTGCTTTACGAAGTGGACATTCTAATAAAGCTGCAGCAGAATAGTACATGTACATAGTTTGGGGCAGTTGCTTGAGGCTACACTGAGAAGAATGGTTAATAGAGCTGTTGCTTTGTAATTATAATTAGAACTCATCAATATAGAACTTTTGATTTTTATCCTTTCTGAATCTGACCATCTGCTCTGATTTGACTTCAGTCTCTCTTTGAGAGAAGCAGCCATTTCTATCCTTTCCATGTCAATTCAGTAGTGAACAAGACCAATAAATCAGAGCCAGAAGTACTAGCACCTATGTGCTAGAATAAAACTATGAGCAATAAAGACTGCCAGTCAAACTGTCAGTGTATAAATAAAAGATAGTGGATTTGGAACCTGGCTGACTGTCATTTACAGTCAGGAACAAAATCCAGATATACATAGCCATCTATCTCAACCTAATATCGATAGAGCTTTGAAATCTTCATATGAGGTGCAACAAAAGCACACTATTACAAAATCAAATTTTAAAAATAAAATCAAAGTAGGAATAAATGTACTGGAAAAAAAGACAAATTATAAAAATAAACTATTGGTAATACATGTATCAAGATTTTAACAAACTCTTCTATAGTCCCAGTAGTCTGGATCATCATAATATTGAACACCGTTTCCTCTTTTTTCGGCGCTTAGCTTTTTTCATGGCATTCAGTGCAATGTTTGTTGCTTCTTTAAAAACATCCTCTATGTTTTCTCGACACTTGGCTGAGCACTCCAGATAAGCTTGTGCCTTCATCTGCTGACAAGCTGCTTCACCCTAGGAGAAAGGAAGGTAACAAATGGAAGTGTTCTTGGAGTTACAGTGGGAAGAGGTGAGTAATTCTGAAGAGATCTTTATACAATGGGGTCAGGCAAAACAAGGCAGATGCTTTTGTTTGTAGAGGTAAGGAATAAGTGGTATTAGGTCCTAAGCACTACCAGAAAACACACATTTAATGATGATATATTAATGGGCTCCACTTATAGAACAACTTTATTGATTTTAAAAAGTTTAATCTAAAAACCAGCTTGGAAGTGCAATGCAGTGGAGACTCCTTAAGGCTTTGCCTACCTTGTTGTGTGTTTAAAGCCCAACTTTTTTCAAGTTTAGGCTCTAAAGAGAGCCTCCAGAACCCATATCTGAATGCTCAAATTAGCAATTAGGTGTGTAGCCAGTCTGTCAGGACCCATATTTGAAAATTGGGTCCACAGTATATCTTCTTACAGGACAATCAAATTGACCTGACCACAATTTTACATAAAATTTCTACACTTTCAGATGTCAGCATGCTCCCGAGGTGGAGGATCAGTGTTTGAATCCCAAACTCCGTTCTTAGCAGTAGAAGCATCTTGTGTTGCATGAGTGGCCCCTTCTGCTTCAGCCAGGAACAGTGTGGATGAGCTTCAGAAGATGACTCAACCAGAAGGATGGGTCAGTTTTATGTAAGGCATTCAATAAGGAGGAGGAAATGGAGCATAACAGACAAGAAATCCTGAAGCACACTGCCCCCAAAACAAGCTTCTTACTAACCAATAGCCATAAGAATTCTGTACATTATTTACATTTCTACAATGCAAACTGCTGGTATATACCCGTTATCCATTTGGTGATTGACCTCTATCTGGAAATGTATACTGTATCTATATATGTCAGAGAAGCCTGTGAAGAATCCACTCAAAGATGGGACTGAAGCCAGGGTATTTAGGGACCAAAGCAGCAGTTCCATATCTTGAGCTGAAGGAAGATCTCTCCCATAGGAACATCTGAATGCTACTGTATAAAGTTTTAGTTTGCCACATTGTTGTAAAGAGTCTGAACAGTTTGAATTAGGGGATTGTCTTAACTACCAGGATAAGTTGACCTAAGTTACGCTACTCTAGCTACGTGAATAACATAGCTGGAGTCGACATAGCTTAGATCAACTTATCCCGGTGTCTTCACTGTGCTGCATCGACAGGAGACACTCTCCTGTCGACTTATCTTAACCTTCTTGGGGAGCTGGAGTACTGGGGTTGACCGGAGAGCGCTCTGCGTCCCGCTAAATCTACCCCTGCTGCATCGATTGCAGCAGTGTCGATCTCCTTGGAGTGGAGACCAGCCCTCAGTCTTTTTAAGCCATACTGATAGATTTTCTTAGAAAGGAGCTTTCATAAATGTCTACAATTTCTTGTGGAAATAACAGTATCAAGGCTCTGAGCAGCACCTGAGCTGAACTAAATAATAAAAGATCATGTGCCTGACATTGGTGAAGAGAGTCACTAAATGCAACGGAGACCGTCTGCAGAATTTCGCAAGGTGATAGACATTTTTGTTTCTGACTGACTGGAAATAACACTGTAATTTCTGACACTGATGCAGCAATAGTTCCTTTTTTAATATTGCAAAATTTTGGTACACATCAAGCTGTTGCCCAAACTTGTACACAGAATACTCACAGGTCACTGAGACAGCAGCAAAATTTAACGGGAGGGGTGACCGTATGTTATAGGAGAGAACAGGGCGGGGCGGACCTAGGTTCTAGCTTCATTTCTCTAGACGCTTCCTGCGCGACAAGGAACAAGCCACTCCACCACTGACTAATTATCCCCATCTGTAAAGTGGGGATAGCGAGACTTGCCTACGTAACATGGGTGTTGTGAGGCTTGGTTAATGTTTGCAAAGTGGTGCTTGAATGGTAAATTTTGCATCAATAAGCAATTAACTTTTGAGGTGAGATGCTCCTTTTTGTGTCAAAATTTTCATGGCAGTGCTTCCTATTCATGAGTAATAATACCATATTACAGGAAACGTGCCTATTGCTCAGGCAAAGGACAGACCTCTTAACTGCAATCATCTTTACCTGGGTATATGTGATTGGTTCCTGCTCAGAAGACATGAGCTTACGTAAATGTTCTTTATCCTTTCGAAGGTCTGTTTTGCAGCCAATAAGTATTAGAGGGACTCCACGGCAGAAGTGACTTATTTCAGGATACCACTGATGGTGGAAAATGAAACATTTAGGTAAGCTTTTAAAAAAATCAAAATGACAATGCCTAGGAACAAAATCAGCATTCAATTTACAACAAAATTGTAGAAAGTATCCAGTGCTAGGAACAGGGTAGGATATTATTTGTTTAAGTGAGTATTTATAGATATACCGCAACCTGACCTGTAAATATGTGAGGGCCCTCCTTTCCTTAAAGTACTCAGAGGTAAACTGTGCTCTGCTCGTGGAGGGCTAACTCACATGGGCCTTCCTATATCTCAGTGGTTCTCAACCCACGGGCTGCTTGCAGCCCAATCAGCACACCGCTGCAGCCCATGTGACATCCTCAAGGCCATATAGGTAGTATTGGATGTGGCCCACAGAACACCATGGTAAACAGGTTGAAAATCATTGCTATATCTCCTACATTGTGTTTTAGGACATGAGTGAAGATTGAGATAGAGAGCAATTGGAAAAGCTGGCAGTTTCTTTAGGACATCAACTTGCATTCCTTGCGCACCCAACATTTCTATCCTGGACAACGAAATATTGCTATTGACTTCAAGAAAGCAGGATTAGCCCCATAACGAGCACGCTTTCAATAAAATAGCCAACTGAAGTAATTTTTTCTGAGAGCTGAGCAGCTGCCGCATCTAGACATATTATATTATTTATATAATGAAAGCACCTAAAATCCCCAATCAACATCAGGTACTGTACAATCATATAGGTAAGATATCCTCCCTGCCCCCAAAGAGCTCACTTACACTAGTGTAAATCCAGAATAAATCCTCTAAAAGCAGGTACAAGATCGGAATCCAGACCAGTCTTACTTTGTTTCATTTATCTGTTTTTAGTCTTAAAACTTTCACTTTGGAGCATCGCATATACTGAGCAGAAATACTAAATTCAAAGATATAAAGAGGTGCCTACCTCTCTCTCACCTGTACCCAATACCATACATCACTAATTTTAGAATCAAATTCACCTCCATTACACTCAGACCTAGTGTTATCTCACTGTTATTGATTTCAGAATTGCTTAGAAAACAGATTGTAAAATTCCAAACCCTTTAAAGGAGTGAAGAGCTAGCCCATCATATATTCTGAAACAGATGGAGTGTATGCTGCTTAGAGAGATTAGAGGGACACTGACCGCTATTATACTGAGAGGAGTTTTTTGTTTGTTTTACTCTTCAATGTTTAATACCGTCTTAAAACTTTGAAAACAAGAATTTTGTTCCAGTTTATACAGATATACGGACCGTGGCAGCAAAAACAGCTGCATACACTGACAGTGTTGCTGAAGAGTCAAAAGAGTGAAAACCAAGAGTGTGGACACTTTTTTTTTTTTTAAATTAATTCTGTAAAAAAAAAAAAAAATTTTAAGTCAGTGATGGAACTGTGGATTTGAACTAACAAAAAGATTTATGATCCAGACGACGTTCTCCATCAGAGTACAACCACTTTCAGTTGCTGTATTCATAGATATTAAGGTCAGAAGGGACCATTATGATCATCTAGTCCGACCTCCTGCACAACGCAGGCCACAGAATCTCACCCACCCACTCCTGCGAAAAACCTCTCACCTATGTCTGAGCTATTGAAGTCCACAAATCGTGGTTTAAAGGCTTCAAGGAGCAGAGAATCCTCCAGCAAGTGACCCGTGCCCCATGCTACAGTGGAAGGCAAAAAACCTCCAGAGCCTCTTCCAATCTGCCCTGGAGGAAAATTCCTTCCCGACCCAAAATATGGCGATCAGCTAAACCGTGAGCATGTGGGCAAGATTCACCAGCCAGATACTACAGAAAATTCTTTCTTGGGTAACTCAGATCCCACCCCATCTAACATCCCATCACAGGCCATTGGGCCTATTTACCATGAATATTTAAAGATCAATTAATTGCCAAAATCATGTTATCCCATCATACCATCTCCTCCATAAACTTATCAAGTCTAATCTTAAAGCCAGATAGGTCTTTTGCCACCACTGCTTCCCTTGGAAGGCTATTCCAAAACTTCACTCCTCTGATGGTTAGAAACCTTCGTCTAATTTCAAGTCTAAACTTCCCAATGACCGGTTTATATCCATTTGTTCTTGTGTCCACATTGGTACTGAGCTTAAATAACTCCTCTCCCTCTCCGGTATTTATCCCTCTGATATATTTATAGAGAGCAATCATATCTCCCCTCAACCTTCTTTTGGTTAGGCTAAACAAGCCAAGCTCCTTGAGTCTCCTTTCGTAAGATAGGTTTTCCATTCCTCGGATCATCCTAGTAGCCCTTCTCTGTACCTGTTCCAGTTTGAATTTATCCTTCTTAAACATGGGAGACCAGAACTGCACACAGTATTCCAGGTGAGGTCTCACCAGTGCCTTGTATAATGGTACTTAAACCTCCTTATCTCTACTGGAAATACCTCGCCTGATGCATCCCAAGACCGCATTAGCTTTTTTCACGGCCATATCACGTTGGTGGCTCATAGTCATCCTATGATCAATCAATACTCCAAGGTCCTTCTCCTCCTCCGTTGCTTCTAATTGATGCGTCCCCAGCTTATAACTAAAATTCTTATTAATCCCTAAATGCATAACCTTACACTTCTCACTATTAAATTTCATCCTATTACTATTACTCCAGTTTACAAGGTCATCCAAATCTTCCTGTATGATATCTGGTCTCTCTCTAAATTGGCAATACCTCCCAGCTTTGTATCATCCGCAGACTTTATTAGCACACTCCCACTTTTTGTGCCGAAGTCAGTAAATAAAAAGATTAAATAAGATTGGTCCCAAAACTGATCCCTGAGGAACTCCACTGGTAACCTCCCTCCAGCCTGACAGTTCACCTTTCAGTAGGACCCGCTGTAGTCTCCATCCCCATCTTTTCCAATTTAACTAATTTAAATCCCCATGTGGCACAGTATCAAATGCCTTAATGAAATCTAGGTAAATTAGATCCACTGCGTTTCCTTTGTCTAAAAAATCTGTTACTTTCTCAAAGAAGGAGATCAGGTTGGTTTGGCATGATCTACCTTTTGTAAAACCATGTTGTATTTTGTCCCATTTACCATTAACCTCAATGTCCTTAACTACTTCAAAATTTTTTCCAAGACCTTGCATACTACAGATGTCAAACTAACAGGCCTGTAGTTACCTGGATCACTTTTTTTTCCTTTCTTAAAAATAAGAACTATGTTAGCAATTCTCCAATCATACGGTACAACCCCTGAGTTTACAGATTCATTAAAAATTCTTGCTAATGGTCTTGCAATTTCATGTGCCAATTCCTTTAATATTCTTGGATGAAGATTATCTGTGCCCCCCGATTTAGTTCCTTTAAGCTGTTTGAGTTTCGCTTCTACCTCAGATATGGTAATATTTGTCATGCTACCATTATCCCTAAGATCCTTTTTAGCCTTATTAAAGACTGAGGCAAAGTATTTGTTTAGATATTGGGCCATGCCTAGATTATCCTTGACCTCCACTCTATCCTCAGTGTGTAGCGGTCCCACTTCTTTGTTTTCTTCTTATTTATATGGCTATAGAACCTTTTACTATTGGTTTTAATTCCCTTTGCACGGTCCAACTCGACTTGACTTTTAGCCTGTCTTACTTTATCCCTACATGTTCTGACCTCAATAAGGTAGCTTTCCTGGCTGATCCCTTTGATCTTCCACTCCCTGTATGCTTTCTGCTTTTTCTTAATCACCTCTCTGAGATGCTTGCACATCCAGCTTGGTCTACAACCCCTGCCTATGAATTTTTTCCCCTTTCTTGGGATGCAGGCTTCCGATAGGTTCTGCAGCTTTGATTTAAAGTAATCCCAGGCCTCCTCTGCCTTTAGATCCATCAGTTCTTCAGTCCAATCCACTGGAGGTCACATTTTGAGCCTTAAGAATGCAACAGTCTCCCTTTACAGAACTTTAGGCTGAAACATCTAATCAATCACAGAACTGAAACTAAATTATATAGTAAAAAATTTCTCTTAGTAACTCAAGCAAGGATATTGACCTTGAACTTTCTGCCTTCTGGATCTGGGGTCCCAGTCAACCTTGCAGCAGGGGTTCACAAATAGGATTACTTGTTGTTAAAAGCCAGGTGTAAGAGTTCTTTGGGGCAAATAACAATAGAACAAAAATATATGAATAAAAAGTGAGGGAGAGAAGACAAGCTTTATGTGAGGTACTCCTGGAGAATTAGACTTTGCTCTTCTGGTTTCTCTGTATTTTTTATATTGTATTGAAATTAAGAGGGCCATAAACCCAATCCCGATATCCGAACACCCATAAATGTTGGAGAAACTCATATCCAGATCTCAGCACTGTGTCTCAGGCCCATTGCTAGATGTGTGGTGATAAATGAACAGTGCATTTATTAGTTATAATCTTAGGGAGTGAGGCTGCTAAAAGCATTGTTACAAATCAGTCATTGTCACCCATCTAGCATAGTAAATTTAACATGAATAAGCCAAGTAATTATGAGGTCTCTTACCTTAATTAAAACATTATCATAGCTAGTAGGGTTCATAACATCATAACAAATTAGGACCATGTTTGTATTCTGGTATGAAAGTGGTCGTAGCCGATCATAATCCTCCTGCCCTGAAACACAGGAAAAAAGTGATTATGCTTTGGATAAAATAAACCTCATTCTTTACACTATTACAATACAGATATTTTAAAATGCATTCCCATTGCCTGTGGTATCAGTCTTGTCTAAAAAACAGTAATTGCATAGATTGTAAACATTTTTAATAAATCATTGGCCTTAATAGGATGAGTTCCTTGTTTGAAAATGTATAAGAAGATATGTTTAAGAGCATCATCTTGATAGTAAAAAGGTCCATAAAAATTGAGTCCTTGTGAAATCTCAGTATGAAGCTGTCAAGGTTCCTCCCCCACTCTGAACTCTAGGGTACAGATGTGGGGACCTGCATGAAAAACCTCCTAAGCTTATCTTTACCAGCTTAGGTCAAAAACTTCCCCAAGGTACAAAATATTCCACCCGTTGTCCTTGGACTGGCCGCTACCACCACCAAACTAATACTGGTTACTGGGGAAGAGCTGTTTGGACGCGTCCTTCCCCCCAAAATACTTCCCAAAACCTTGCACCCCACTTCCTGGACAAGGTTTGGTAAAAAGCCTCACCAATTTGCCTAGGTGACTACAGACCCAGACCCTTGGATCTGAGAACAATGAAAAAGCATTCAGTTTTTTACAAGAAGACTTTTAATAAAAAATAGAAGTAAATAGAAATAAAGAAATCCCCCCTGTAAAATCAGGATGGTAGATATCTTACAGGGTAATTAGATTCAAAAACATAGAGAACCCCTCTAGGCAAAACCTTAAGTTACAAAAAGGATACACAGACAGAAATAGTTATTCTATTCAGCACAATTCTTTTCTCAGCCATTTAAGGAAATCATAATCTAACACATACCTAGCTAGATTACTTACTCAAAGTTCTAAGACTCCATTCCTGGTCTATCCCCGGCAAAGACCCAGCATACAGACAGACACAGACCCTTTGTTTCTCTCCCTCCTCCCAGCTTTTGAAAGTATCTTGTCTCCTCATTGGTCATTTTGGTCAGGTGCCAGCGAGGTTACCTTTAGCTTCTTAACCCTTTACAGGTGAGAGGAGCTTTCCCCTGGCCAGGAGGGATTTCAAAGGGGTTTACCCTTCCCTTTATATTTATGACAGAAGCAAAAGGATTTTTTGTCTAAATGTTCAATATTTTGCAGCTTGATACTAAGCAGGACACAAATCCATATGCTGCAGGATCTGAAACATGAAGACTGGACTGTCATTCACTAGCAGAGAGACAAATGCATGAGTCTAGACTGGTAGCTTATTACTGATTAAAAACTGTGAAATTGGCAAGGGTCTTGTTGACATACAGGGTTCAATGGAGGGTAGGAAACATGCCTACTTTTTGCCAGATGTGAATGCAGCATAAGTAGTCTTAAATAACAAATTCCCCTCTCTTACTGGCCTCAGTGAACAGAGAGAGGTAATGAACATGACAATTGCCACCCCTCAGATGGATTGTGATCCATTAGTGAGTACAGGCCTCAGAAAGCTATACGGCAGAGTACTACTACCAGCTGATTTTACAAGACACAGGGCAACATAAGCCAGTCTTTACTGATCTCTGAAATGGGCCTTACAGAGCTGCTAATGCCTCCTGGAAATGTTTTTAAACTTTTTTCCTTCTAGGAATAATTTGACATGTGGGGAATTCATTTTACTATTCCCACACATTCACATGAGAAAACTGGTCTGCTTATTTCCCTGTATTTATGACATACCAGTCACCTTCAAACCAAAGCATTGTGATGTCACACTGAGCAAGCGTCTGGAGGTGGCCAATCAGCACCAGAGGCAGTTGCACTAAGAAATCAAAGATCCTGTTTCATCAAAGGCCAATATTTCAATGGGATGTTTTTTCAAAGTGTTCCAGAAGGCACCAACGGATGTTTAAGAAGACAGCAAAGACGTTGAGACCACTTGAGTGCTGTCCCATGTGTCAGGTATGTCAGCAGGAAGTTTTGACTTTCCAAGAAGTGAGTCAGGGATGCCAATCCTTTCTGCATTATTATTTCCATATATTTACTGAGCACCATGTGTGCCTGATACTATACAAAAACACAGAGGCAATTCCTGCCCAAAGGGGATCACAAATAAAATCTTTGCATCAGCATTACGTAAAGCGTACTCCTCTGCTAACCATTATCTCAACATACTTTCTAATACACAGCGGTTGCATCATGGTATTCAACACAAAGCCCTGCACTTCTTATTGTCCTCAAAATGCTTGACTCCAAAGTATGGTGCGATCAAGAAGGGCATGGATACAAAAAGAACAATATCACTACAGTGCATTCAAATCTTTCACCTGAATATTTAACTCCTGCTGGTAACAGGATTCCCTACTAAATAACTCATTATGCAGCTTGCCACAACTATTTGCATAAAGGGATGGTGGTGGGTTAGGACCCAAGTCTACATAGTGCCAAGAGCCGTTAATTTCAGTGGAGTTAAAAGCATTTAGGATTTCAGAGGAGAGACACCAAAACAGTGCAGAATTGGAACCTTAAAACTTTTAATCCCAAAATAAGACAATTAAGGAATCTATTGTGCTCTGAGGTGTTTATATAACATGCAACAACTGTATTTCTAATTCTTCTCATTTTCTGAAATCCACCTAATTGTTTGCACCAGATTTACCACTTTTTTTTTTTTTGGCGGGGGTGGGGGGGGATGTAATGCTTTGCTTAGGTGATCTAAAGTTGTATTAAATTTCAGGAGGAAAAAAAAAAGAGAAGGAAATTAGTTGTAAAGCAATATTGCTGGCATGTGTGTGTTTGTACACGTGCTTCTTTCACTCACGTTTATTACTCTTAGCCTCCACAAAGGCAACTTTATGAAATCAAGCTATCCTCTAGCAGCCAGTTATAAAATTACCAACAGTAACTACTCCAGCCTCTCAACTCATTTGCTGCTACTTTGCCATAAAACTTGTAATTGGTGAAGCAGATTGATGCATGTTCCATTTTACGAAGTCATAATGACCTGGCCCAAGTTGGAACAGAGCAAAAACACTTAGTCTGATGAACTATGGCAGGGATCTCAAAAGAACTGCTTTGGATGGTGTAAAACCAATGTGCCATAATGAAAAACAGAACAGACAGATGTGACATCACATGGCTTCATCTTCACAGTCAAAGTTGAGGGAGAGTTGAGAAGAACCAGGTATTTATTTTTAAAGGTAGACTAAGATAACCAGATAAAGACATGAGGAAATCTAGATTTACAGAGGCATAACATGTTTTCTTATGTATTTCATACATCTCAGGAATGGCAAATACAGAGCATAGCAAAAGCTAAATAGACATACCATGATGGGAAGGCTAGAAAGGACATGCTTTATGGAAATACAACATGATCTGATTCCAGGAGAGTGCTTATTTGTTTCTCTTCACCTCTGCCAAAATTAACAGCTACAGAGTTGTTCTAAAAATAGTTATGGGTTTAAAAGGCTGAAACTGATCTTAAACAACATTGGAAGAGGGACACTTTCAATTTCTGTCTATTGCAAATATAGATACTTTAGCACTTATGTTGTGGTAGATGAATAGTGCACTAGGAAATGTTTGCCTGTATGTGAAATCCTATTGTCTGAGCTACTGTGCTTTCTCTTTTTTGTAAAAAGCAAAATAACAAAACCTCTGTGAAAGAAGGAATGATGGAACTAAGGGTTTGTTTATACTGTATTCACAGGATGCGACTGCAGTTTGAGTAGACATAGCCGAGCTAGGTTGAAGCTGTAGCCGTGCGTGCTTCAGCACCGAGTAGCCCCGTAAACAATTGCCCAGGGTTCTCAGTGGGCTTGTACAGGTTTAGCTTGGGTATGTCTACTCAAGCTGTAATCACACCCTATGAGTAGAGTGTAGATATACCCCAAATGTTTTAGTGTTTTTTATTGCCATAAAGAAATTGGGGAAGGAGGTCAGAGATGTGCATATTGTAACTAAGCTGCTGGATGACTTCCACCCCTGGCTTCCAGAACAAGTATGAGGGAAAGGGTTGGGCCGCAGAGCCCTCTGGGAGGGGCAGCAACCCAAATCAATATCTAGCTCATAGAGGACACCATATTACGCAGAGTGACCAATCAAAAGAAACTACATCCAGGAGGCAGAGGGGATCAGGCTCAGGAAAGATCCCGTGTGTGCAGCAGGTTGAAGGCAGCAGCCTGAAAGCTGGCTGCAGAAGGGATCCATGCCAACACCTCACTGGCATCACCAATTGAGACATCTTGGTTTGGTGATTACATCATCAGACCCCTTGATGCTGCAAGGCCCAGTAATTCCACATTTGAAATCTTTTGTCAGACAACAATATGACTTTGCATCCTGAATAACTTTTTAAATATTATGGAAATGTTAATTAACCAAAAAAACCCACAAAACTATGACACTTTAGGAACAGGAAAAGGACATCCAACGAAACCAATGTGCTTCATCCAGCTCTGGATGGCAGATTCCACTTTCATAGTCAATCCCCTTTCATTCCTTGGTCCTCCTACTGAGATGGACAACAAAAGGGCTAATTAAATGTCAGTTGTGGTGGTGGTCTGTGTAATATGGACAACTATCTTCTAGGAAGTGGAGTAAAATCTCTTAACTTATGCCAATGAATAATCAGATGATTGTGAATTTCAACCTGTTGCAATGCCCCAGGTTTGACAGGAAGCTATTACATTAAATAACATTTTGAGAGATTGGATCGTGGTGTCTTAATTAATCTGGATCCAGTTAGATCCAAAAAATAAGCTACACATGCCTTTCTTCTTGCCCTCAAACACAGTGATGGGAATTGTCAAAATGGCAGAAGCAACAAATTCTTATCATCCTGTCACACACAAAAAAATCCAAAACCTTATCAAAGACTTGCCCTTTCACAGCTTTCACCATTGCATCCGGATGATGACATGCAAGAATAGCTGTGTGAAAACACCCTTTTCTCGGTAAGGTTACTCAGGCTGTGGTCAGAATTTTTCTTCACTGTGGATTTAAAACAAAAATTCTGCAAGATCAGATAAAACAAAGTTGCAGGACTGAACAGAAGGGGCCACTGAGCTCACACAAAACCTTTGATTACCCTTGTTCAGTCTCAATTTTAATTCTCTTCTCTCTGTTGTGTTGTCAAAAGTGGTGTATGAAAATGTCATTAAGGTTTGTTTTTTATAATATATATTTTTTTCTTTCAAAATTTTCAAACTTTCTCTTCCCCCAGTATTGTAAAATAATTGCTATTTAGCATTAATTTCCTGCATCTTTGTGCCTTTTACAAGCTGCCTGCACAGCGCTTCACTTGGTACAGCTAATTTCACAAGATGCTTAATTCCTTGCCAAAGACGACATGCTTGCCCCTTCGCCTGAAATGGCAACTAGTCCATGCTGTCACAACTTGGTCTTAAGAAAAGGTGGGGCTTCAGTCTGATGGGGGACAGGAAGAGAGGAGGAAATTAGGTCATGAGTTGCACCTCTCTCCAGTCTCCCTGCCAGAAGGAAAAATTGGGCTAGTTTGAGTTTTTCAGCCTGCATGAGGCCCTAAGCAGCTTGGACTGCTTGCATATAATACCCGCCCTGCACTCTGCATGGGGACATAATTAAAATTCTCTTTTGCGTCCAAGATCCTTGGGAATATATCATGATACTTTCAATCAGCTTAATGACCATTGTGCTTTGTTGTAGTTATTCAATAGGTTCCTACAAAGGAACTATTTCTCTATTCTATAACATGCTGTCCATGCAACGAGGACCAACACCTAAGAATTCTTAGACCAGGTCTCGGAGAACGTGACTTTAAAGGAAGGCATTAAACTCCTGTAACAGACAATTATACAATAGCCTACCCACAACAGATGTTTCTTCTTAACCCCTGTCAATTCATGTCTAGATTCTGTCCTGAAGCATGAAAGCTTATATCTCTTATAAATTGTAATCCTAGCTGGTGTTACCGTAACCTATTTAAATAAATAGGATTCTCTTTTAATCTAAGCTCATTTCTTCATTAATTTCTTGTGGCAGTGAGTTCCATGAATTAATTATACATTGTCTCATAAACAAATATTTTATCAGTTTTAAAATTTGCCTGTGTACTCCATAATAATGTTGAAAAAATGTAAGCCATCAGTGTAATGGACTTTACACTTATTTTTAGATTTTTCCAAATATTTTAATTAGCAGCACTTTGCATATTTACTAGAATATATTCTCTGGATAGAAAAGGTCCCATGGGACTACAATTGACAGACAAGGGAAAAATATTTATTTAAAGCTAAATGTCAATGGCATCCTATGAACTGACCACAAGAGTGCGCCTCTCTCTGGGTATGTCTACATGGCAGTTGAAGATGGGATTGCAGTATGAGTAGGCACAAGTGTGTTGTTAGCTTTAGTTTAGCTAGCATGATGAAAAATAGTGAAGATGGGACTGCATGGGCTGTACAAGTTCACTTGGGGCTCTGGGTACACACTTGCATTGCAAGCACATGTCACCATATCTTCACTGCTATATTTAGCTGTGGTCGCTAGACTAAAGCTGGTACGGATATGCCTATCTGAGCTGCAATCTCACCTCTGAATGCAATGTAGACATACCCTTAGTAGCACTATCAATTGCCACCAGCTGCCAGGCAATCTTCATGTAGTTAGGACCCTGCATACCACTTCACAGGTCATGCCAACATGCTGCCTCAAATTAGGTATATTTCCTATTAAAATGAACATTTCAATCACATAACTGAGAACCCCTATAGTTAAAGAAAAAATCTGAATGATCTTTTGTTTAGTCTGTGGTATGTTAGCTAAGGCTATACTTTCAGAACTCGGTTTAGAAAACTTGAGGAAACTTACTTTCTTCCTGGCAGAGATGAATCAAAAATTAAATATGACACAATATTTACAGCCTTACATCTTTTCCCAGGAGGGCCCTGTGGTGGTTTTCAGGGTACCCAGAACTATGAGTCACCTTGTTATCCCTGGCTCCAGCATGAGGGAGTCTTACTTGTGCTTGGCTGGGTGTTAGCTTCCTACCTCCACCAGCCTGTGAGCCACTCAATCTCCTCTGTGCAGTCCCACCCCTTACTTTGTTTTGCAGGTTAACAATATGTGCACCCCAGACCCTATGTCCCGTTGAAGCATTCCCCGGTGATATCCAGCCCCGGCACCGGTTACTCACAGAACTACCAAGTCCACTGTTCCAAAGGAACAATATACACACCATCTTGTATGATCCAGCTCATTAAATGTTAATTAACCAAAAAAACCCACAAAACTATGACACTTTAGGAACAGGAAAAGGACATCCAACGAAACCAATGTGCTTCATCCAGCTCTGGATGGCAGATTCCACTTTCATAGTCAATCCCCTTTCATTCCTTGGTCCTCCTACTGAGATGGACAACAAAAGGGCTAATTAAATGTCAGTTGTGGTGGTGGTCTGTGTAATATGGACAACTATCTTCTAGGAAGTGGAGTAAAATCTCTTAACTTATGCCAATGAATAATCAGATGATTGTGAATTTCAACCTGTTGCAATGCCCCAGGTTTGACAGGAAGCTATTACATTAAATAACATTTTGAGAGATTGGATCGTGGTGTCTTAATTAATCTGGATCCAGTTAGATCCAAAAAATAAGCTACACATGCCTTTCTTCTTGCCCTCAAACACAGTGATGGGAATTGTCAAAATGGCAGAAGCAACAAATTCTTATCATCCTGTCACACACAAAAAAATCCAAAACCTTATCAAAGACTTGCCCTTTCACAGCTTTCACCATTGCATCCGGATGATGACACCATTTAGATATACTGAGAGTGAAAAACAAAACAAAAAGTTTTTATCATTAAAGACTAAAGATTCAGGAGATAGTGAGTAAGGATATCGGAAACAAATGGTTACATATAAAACAAAATCATAACATGCTTTCTAGACACTAAACTTCATTAGAAACGACATTCATCTGACAGTTAAGTTTCTCACTCCCAAAATATTTTATGGCATCTTCAACCAAGGCTGACTGAGATCCCATGTTCATGAATGTAAATGGACTGCCCATTTATTTCCTAGGTGTAGGATAATGGGGTGTCTTTTTTGCCTCATAAATATGCCCCCAAAGTTCATTGGCTTTGTACACAGCCACGATAACCACCTAAGACTTATTTTTCCTGTGTGCTGCTTCCCTGTTGACTTCAGATCGCCTTGCTAACTTCTGACTTCGTATGTAAATGGGCATCCATTGTGTTAGCTTATCATGCTTGATTGACATCCTGTCAGAGACAGACACATTTCTTACCTCCTGTCTGGAGGAAGCTCTGTTTTCAATTCTGCCTTGATAAAGACTTTTAAAACATATTTTCAGTATATATACATAACTCCTTACATAGCATCTGTACATATATTTCACAATGATATTGATGACCAGTGTGACCCTGCTTTTCATTTAAGATCTCACATTACATTCTCTGATGAACTAGAATGTATATGCCAGAATCAAGATATTCTTGTAACCCCATTGCCAGTTGCCATTAAGGGGTTCTTGGGTCACAGGCCCCCTTCCTCTCTGTCCCCTTTGGAATCCTGAAAGTGATTCTCTCACACACTTTTCTAAACTCCTCAACAGAAGGTTTTGGATCTTAGTGGCAACCATCTTTGTGGTGATGTAGGACCAGAAGGACTCCAGCTAGAGATTGTCAATGTCACTTTTTAATCAGCCACAGTGAGTAGTCTGTGTGACAAAAGGCATTATCTCCCCTCCCATGAGTCCCTCTGGAGTGGAATACACTCTATTACCTATCCTCCTGAGATGGCAGTGGAGGGAGAGACCAGCATCAGAAATTAAACCCACATCTCCTGAATTACAACACAAAGCATCACCACCAGTGAATTGTAATTCTTTACATGCTAAGTGAATGGAGTTAACTCTCAATTCCTTTACCTCACTTTACAGTGAGGTATTTTAATCAAACAAGCAGATGCAACATGCATTTGCAGGTAAAACAATATATTGCAAACTCTTTGTGCGTTGCAGCACACAGACCACCAACTTCCTGCTACAGCAAGAGATGCTTCTGATAAGGAAGATTATAGAGAAGGTAGCACACAATAACACAAGAGATCTACTGTGAAAAATTCTTATTCTATCCACTTTTATTCCAGTTCATGATTTCCAGTTGTTGCTAAACTGATCATATATAATGAAACTTTCCCCCCTAACTTGAATTAAACCTGTGAAAAATATGAAAATTCTCCTCCATTTTTATTTTTAATATTTCTCCAGTCTCCTTGTTCATGTCCTCACAAAGTGGGAGGGAATGTCTTAGAGACCTAGACATCAGGTTTGAAATACAGAGTCCTTGAAACTACAGGCTTAACACATGGAAGAGCCAACTCATTCCTTCGTTCTACTGAGGTAATACATTGAGTTATATAAATTTTAATATGTGAGGGTGTCTTGGACAAGACCTTAAACAACTCTGAAGTCCTGTTTGAACTGTGTGGATACTGAAGACCCAACAGCACTTTCTGGAAGAACAGAGATTTGATTCTGTATTCCATGCTGAAGTTTCCCCTCTGACACTGTTGTCAGGTGAGCCAGTTGGTTGAAGCCCTTCACCCCAGAGATCTCCTGTTGTTTATACATGAGGAGTGAAGGAGAAATGCCCAAAACTACCTCAATATTTATGTAATAACTTCCTTAGAGACTCAAAGTTTTGTTTCACAGGAAGCAATTTCAATTGTTTTGTGTTCAAATAGATTACTGGGGGATGAAACAGCTCCAACATGTTTAAAATTATTACTTCAACTGCTCAGTTTATCTTCCTTTTCACTGAGTTGGTCAGAAACTCATACTACAAGCCTATTACAGTTTGCAATATTAAGGTTTCAGACTTTGCTATTTTCTTGTCAACAGAAGAATCTGCGGGATCTTGGACTTATAAATGCCATATACTTGTAACTATCTGATTCTTTTCGGTCAAGATTTTCCATGACCTTAGTAAGTTTATTTTACAGGAATCACATTTTAAACAGAATGTTCTTTTTCCTTCAGATAAGTCATACTAATTTTATAACACTTACTATGCTTTTGCAATGAGACAACATCCACTAGTTGACAACCACAGCTTTAAGTTTCAACTGCTTCCCTGGTGACAAAAATGTTAACTATATACACAATGAGGCCTTTAACTCATTTGGACCTCTATATTCTATTGCAATAAAAATGTAAAATATAGTAATAGTACATTTTCAGAGATTTTTCCATTAGTACAGAACATAAAATAGTTACGAAATCGAAAATTTGCCTCAAATGTTTTAAATATTAATAAAATTCACTCTTCATGCCTTTTATATATCAGCACTTCCATTTTCTCATGGACTCATTTTCTGAACAACCCCAGGTTTGACATCAGAAGAATAATTTAATTATCACTGATATTCTTTATGACACAGCTATATGAGCTAAGTACGGAAAAAAAACAAGAATGAATAAATTTGAGTATGTAAACCTCAAGTGGCATTAATTCAATCTACTGCTAGTCAAATCTGGTGATTGAACAGTTTCAGTCAGTAATTGGAAGGGCTTTCCAGCTGGCTTTGAGGCAATCAGAGAGAAAGCATGCTCCAATGGTTAGGTCAAATTCCTATGTGACCTTGGGCAAGTCACTTGGCCTAGATCCACAAAGGTACTTAGGCTCCTCAATTCTATTGATTTATGAAAGTTAGGAGCCTAAATATCTTTCAGGATCCACGCCTTAGTCTCTCTGTGTCTTATCTCCACTTTACAGATGAGGAACTAAAAGTACTTCCCTGCCTCACAGGGGTGTTGTGACGAAAAATGCATTAAAAATTGTGAGAAACTCAGACACTATTGTAACAATGGCCATATAAGTAGCTAAAATAATTTAACTGCGGCTATTGACTAAAGCATCTGTGATGCTCCCCAGGACACCCAGGCACCTCACTACCACCTTCCCTAGGTGTGAGGAAGTGCTGTGGATCAGCTCCTTGAAACCACCAGGCTCTGGCAACATGAGAGCACTGCATTCCAGGCTTCCGTTGGCCTTGCTCTCTCTCTATAGGATTGTGATAGGCACACACCACCCCTGGAAATCTCCAAATGTTCCCTGCAGAGTTCAGCCCTTTTCCCACTGAATACTCACAGAATTACCAAGCCTGCTGTTCCCAAAGAAACAGTACACACCAGCTTGTAAGATTCAGCTCAGGATCATTTTGCTTAACACCACAGCACTTAGATACATTTATAGAGAAAACAAGAATAAGCTTATTACCAAAGAACAGAGTTCAAGTGATAGTGAGTAAGAATAATGGAAACAGTTTACACACACACACACACACACACACACACTTTCTAGAGACTAAACTTAACTAACAAGTTTACCACTTGTCTAAAGAAGCTTATCTAGCCCAAAGTTCTCTCCAGTTTTTTCAACCAAGCCTGGTGACCCCTCTTTCACCAAGCAAACTCATTGTCCTTCCTAGGCAAAGGATGCCAGGATGTCTTGTTTGTCCCTGAAATATACTAGAGCTAACCATTCATGTGCACATCAAAATAGGGTCATCCCCTATCCCCACTCCTTACTTCCTCTGGTTATTTTTCTCCCTTTGAAGTTTTCACAATCCTTCATTAGCATTTGGTTCAGACCAGTGAGAGGAGCCCCTTAGGAATGATACAACACATAATTTACATGAAAACAGACACCTTGATAAACATATCTTGTCTGACAGAAAACCTGTTTTTCACCACTGCTGGTGACCAGTCCCTATGCACAGCTCTTAAGAACATATTTTTCAGCGTACATACGTAACTTCTTACACAACATTCATATGTGTGTTTTGCAATGATACTGATGACCACTGTAATACCGGCTTTTTTCTGAGACTTCACATGACACTCTTTGGTGAACCAGAATGTATATAGCAGACCCAGGAGATTCCTGTAGTTCCTATTCATGCCCCTGTGTGTCCCTTGAAAGTTGGCACTAAGAGGTTCCTCGGTCACAGCATCTGAAACAACTGAATAACTTCATTGGCTCTGGACATTATAAAATATATTGGACTAAATCTGCAAAAGTGACCAGTGATTTTGGATGCCCCACTCGACATACCTTAACATGCTGAAGATATACAGAGCATCTTCCCTTTGAAAATTAGGCCCCTGAATCATAAAAATATAGGGCTGAGAGGGACCTTGAGAGGTCATCTTGTCCATTCCCTGGTGCTGAGACTGGACCTAGAATACCTAGACCATCCCTAACAGGTGTTTGTCCAACCTGTTCTTAAAAACCTCCAGTGATGAGGATTCCATAACCTCCCTTGTAAGCCTCTTCCAGTGCCTAACTATCCTTATTAGGAAAAACTTTCTAACTGTATCCAACTTAAATCTCCCTTGTTACAGGTTCAGCTGATTACTTCTTGGGCTAATACCATTCTGGATATAGAGAACAATTGATCACTATCCTCTTTTAACAGTCCTTAGCATATTTAAAGACTGCTATCAGGTCCCCCCTCAGCCTTCTTTTCTCAAGACTAAATATCCCCAGTTTTTTTTAACCTTTCCTCATAGGTCAGCTTTTCTAAAACTTTTATTGTTTTTGTTGCTCCCCTCTGGACTCTCTCCAATTTGTCCACATCTTTTCTAAAGTATGGCACCCAGAACTGGACACAGTACTCCAGCTGAGGCCTCACCAACGCTGAGTAGTTGGGACTATTACCTTATAATACTCCTGTTATTACGCCCCACAACAATATTAGCCCTTTTTGCAACTGCATCACATTGTTGACTCATTCAGTTTGTGATCCACTATGACCCCCAAATCTTTTCAGCAGTATTACTGCCTAGCTAGTTATTCCCCATTTTATAGTTGTGCATGTGATTTTTTTCTTCCAAAGTGTCATACTTTGCACTTGTCTTTATTGAATTTCAGCTTGATGATTTCAGACCTATTCTCCATTTTGTCAAGGTCATTTTGAATTCCAATGCTGTCCTCCAGACTGCTATCAACACCTCCTAGCTTATGTCATCTGCAAATTTTATAAGCATGGTCTCCACTCCATTATCCAAGTCAATAATGAAAATATTGAATAGTACTGGACCCAAGACAGACTCCTGCAGGATCCCACTAGATATGCCCCCCCAATATGATGATGAATCATTGATAACTAGTCTTTGAATAGGGTCTTTCAACCAGATTTGCACCCACCTTACAGTAAATTCATCTAGACCACATTTCCCTAGTTTGCTCATGATAATGTCATGTGGGACTTTATTTATTATTAATTATTACTAGTAGTAGTACTATTTGTAGTTTGGTAGTGCCTAGGGGCCCCAGTCATAGACCAGGACCCTATAGTGATAGGTGCAATAATGTGTCTCATGATGGGTACTGAAAAATTGAGGCATCAAAAATCATTAGACACTTTTGGAAATGTAGGCCATTATGTTAATGGAAACAGAGTCACCTAGTCAGATGGCAGCATGACTTACTCTTTAAAAAAAAAATTAAAAACAAAACCCCAATATTTCAGTTAATCAGAAATTTATTAATAAACTGCAGCCAATATAATGTGCTTTCAAGACAATTACTTTTATGACAAAACTGGTCTCTATTAGGCTATAGCACACACTAGGGCTTTTCTCTAGACCAATGGGAATGCAGTAATTCAATAATGCTACCATACATAACTGCCACATTAGTGCATCAACATGCATCTGACAAAGTGATTTAATATACCTAAGTCGCATGATAAAAATAAAGTCATTGTAATGGAACATTGATCCTGTAACAACATCTCGTGTCCTGAAAATGAATACCTCAGCATTTATGTAGCAGAAGGACAAACCCCATCCTTTGATAGTTTTCTGTTCCAGTTAAATGCTCTCTTAAGCCCACTTCTAGTACTGCACCATTAAGATTTACAAGAAAGAACACATAATTCTTGGCCCTAATCCTGCAACCAAAGTCGTCAATGGGAGTTTAGCCCATTGGAGCAGGTTTGGACCTTAGAAGACATACTCATATTATAAACTTTTACTCTGAGTAAACTACCAACTTCAGAAAAAGATGAGTTTAAGAGGACCTATTCTTTACAGCATGAACCCTGTCCAACACTGAGATCTGCTAGTGTGGACTCAAACCACCTAACAAGGTCCCATTGACTTTAATGGGACTCCATATCGGGATACGGATCCACACAAGCAGATCCCAGTAGAGGATTGGGACCTATGATTGTTGCTAGCACAGTTTCAATCATAGTTTTAACCACAGTGTATTGTGGGCATCGCCACATAGTCCATAAGAAACTGGAATGGTCTCACAAGACAAGTGGTGGGAAGCACATCACTGAGTCATTTAAAATTAGACTTGACAAAGCACTAGAAAACTGTCTAATAGATAAAACCCTGCACTGACAGAGGCCAGTCAATATGACCCAGCAAGTTTACAAAAAATAAGCGACACAGTATTTGCACCCCAAAATTCTACATTAACAAGTTCCAGCTATTGGTTATGCATCGTAGATTTCACACCATTCTTTCCTGAACTTAAACCCCCCCCCCAAATAATTTATGGTAGGATCCAGATTATCTGTATCATTGATTCAAGAGCAAGTGTTTAAAAAAAAAATAGGGAGACATATTGGCAATTTATTAGGAAATTTTGGGTAATCAAGAGTCTACTGTACTGGACAAAAGGTTCACCACAAAGATCACTTAATATAAAAAATAGTGCTGAAAGATGATTACTCTGATGTCCTACAATGGATTTAAAAGGCCAACTATATTTTTTTTATATAAAAATTTAAAAATGGATTAATCGGCCAAATTCAGCTCTAAGTTAAACGGATGTAAATTTGGAGTAACGGCACTGCCATCATAGATTTATAGATTCCACAACTAGAAGGGACACTGGATCACACAGGCTAACTTCAAGTATAATACAGGCCATAGAACGTCCCCAGAATAATTCCTAAAGCATACCTTTTAGAAAAACATCCAATCCTGATTTTAAAATTGTCAGCGGTGGTGAACCTACTACAACCCTTGGTAAATTGTTCCAGTGGTTAATTACTCTCACCTTTAAAAATGTATGCCTTCTTTCCACTCTGAATTTGTCTAGATTCAACTTCCAGCCAGTATCATGTTATACAGTTCTTTGCTAGATTAAAGAGCCCATTATTAAGTATTTGTTGCCCACATAGATACTTATAGACCATAACCAGGTCACCCCTTAACCTTCTCTTTGTTAAATTAAATAGATTGAGCTCCTTGAGACTATCACTATAAGGCATGTTTTCTAATCTTTTAATCATTTTCGTGGCTCTTCTCTTAACCCTCTCCAATTTATCAACATCCTTCTTGAATTGTGGACACCAGAACAGGACACAGTATTCCAGCAGCGGATGCACCAGCACCAAATACAGAGGTAAAATAACCTCTCTAGTACTACTTGAGATTCACCTGTTTATGCACACCAGAACTGCATTAGCTCTTTTGGCCACAGGGTCATATTTTGGACGCACTGGACATATTTTGGACACACTGGAAGCTTGTGGTCACTAGATTTATTTCCCATGACACCAAAATCTTTTTCAGAGTCACTGCTTCCCAGGATAGAGTCTCCTATCATGTAAGTGTGGCCTGCATTCTTTGTTCCTAGATGTAAACGTTTACATTTAGCTATATTAAAACAGATATTGTTTGCTTGCGCCCAGTTTACCAAGCAATCCAGATCACTCTAAATCAGTGACCTGTCCTCTTCATTATTTACCAAATAGAATTGCTCCTGGTTCAAACTGGTGTAACAGAGCAGAATTTGACACAGTGTATCTTAATTCTCTTTTGGAACACAGTTGGACAATTGAGAGTCACTGCTATAAAAACTATAATGAACAAAGTTGAACACAAAACATTCCATTCATCCCTGGGAAGAAACCATAAAAACTGTCAATGTTCTAACATACATTTAGCATTGTGGGCTTTCTATTTTGAACACTAACAGGCTTTTTAAAAATCCCTTTTACTGTTTTGATCACACATGGTGGGAGATTAAAGTATTTTCCTGGTTGATTACATTACATTTTGCTTCTGGGCACTTGATTTTTAATACCTTCAAGATATGCATGCTATTTGGTGACTTTCTTAATAGTCTTCACTATTAAGAACAAACCCATGACTAAAACTGTAAATTCATTAGGACTAGGACTTCTTCTCCCTGGCAGTCACATAGGCATGACTAAATTGATAATAGAAGTTGTTTTATTCTTTAAGGGTTCTGTGTGTTTTGACCTCTTTTAGTTTTAACTCTAACACAACCTATAAAAATACGTTAACAGAAAACAAAAAGAAAATATGCTTGGTTTTACAATCTTTCCAAGATCAGCCTGCTGTATATCCAAAAGTGCGCAAGAACAATCTAGTTTGGTGAATCTTTAGTATTTTGCTGGTAAAAGGAGTCACATAAATAACATCCCCTCAAATGTCTGAAATATTAAAGAATAGTTGATATATCAAATAAAAAAGCATAATCAACTAAATCATTTCTGTCGTACAAAACTTGATCTGCTGTATTGCTATTAATACCACAAAAAACTTTCAGCTGGCTTTCTACTTGCCTAAGGCTAGTCTTCCTCTGTAATCCATTATCAGATGCTGCAGGAAAATTGGCTGTGCTGGTTTACTTATTTATTTTTCAAATAAGCAAGATTTTGTTTAAAGTGATTTACCTGCAGTGTCATACAAATTCAGAATTACTTCTTTATTGCCAACAGTAATACTGGTGGTATACTTCTCAAATACAGAAGGTGCATATTTCTGTCAAAAAAAGGAAATACAATTCTAGTTAAATGATAATAATACTATTTTGCAGTTCAGTAATCCCTTCCCTCCAGGGATCTCAAAGCACTTTATAAGCATGAATTAATTAAGCCTTACAGGAACTCTGGTAGACAAATATTATCCCCATTTTACTGATGGGGAAAGTGAAGCAGACAGGTTAAAATGACTTGTCCACTTTCACAAGGCAAAGAGCAAAGGGATTAGAAACAGCACTGACATCTCCTGGAGGTTATGTTCCCATATATACTCTAACAAGTTTTAATTCTCTGAAATACCATTATACAAAGAGAAAGGAATGATTCGGCTGTTACAGGTTTCAAGCTTTATTTGAACCTTGCCACCAATATTCTAGGTACAGCTCTGTTTTCTGAGCCAGATATCTGGTATTCTCCCTCCTCACCCTTTTGTGTTACCAGAAAGCCCCAACCAAATCTTCACATTACAGGTTTCAATACAGAGACTTCTCTGAAAATAAGGCTGGTTACAAACGCTTGGAGGAAAAATCATTCTTGAACTTTAAAAAAACTGAAGGCACAAAAGTGACTGCAAGAGAAGTGTCTAAACCCCAACTCTCAAATTTACTAAGACGAGCTCAGCCACCGCCTGGCAGTTACTCCTCTCAGGGCAGGTACAAACCCGTCGCCTGCACATCCTGCCGCGACTTGGTTTAGCGATGAGTTTAACAGCCTCCAGAAAGCCCCCACCCCCCTTCCTGGAAACCCCCTTCACCCCAACCCAAACCTTCCCAGCCTGGTGTGAGTGACAGCAGCAGGCACCTCTCTGCCTTGCCCAGCGCGGAGCCCAGCGTGCCCCGGCGCCTGCTGTCGCTCTGGCCAGCGGGAAACTTCTTTGAGGACGTGAATTTCCCCCCGTCTCTCTGGGCTCCGGGCAAGAGCTCAGCAAATGAGCCCCTGGGGGGCCCGGCTGCTCAGGGGAGGGCTAGTCGCGTCCCCTTTGGGGCAATCCCGGGGGGGGGAGGCGGGCAGAGCCCCCCTTGTCGCGGGGTGCAGCGGGGGGGGGCTCCCGGAGATGCCGGCGGGCTGCCCCCTGCTGGGGCGGGAGGGCTGTTCCCGCGAGGGGCTGACAGGCTGGGGCTCCTCAGGGAGGGGCAGGATGTGGGGGGGTCAGGCCCCGGCACGCACCTCCGGGAAGGCGCCCTTCGCGTACACCATGAGCAGAGACGTTTTCCCGCAGCCTCCATCCCCCACGATCACGATCTTCAGCTCCTTCTTCCCGGAGGGGGCGGGCGGGCTCTCGCTCGCCTTGGGGGCCCCGGGCCCCCCGCCGGGGACGGACCCGTTCGGCACCGCCATGTGCGGCGGGGTGGGGGTGGAGCCGCCTCTAGAGCAGCGGCAGCCCCGCGGGAGCACGCGGCATCCCTGTCAGCTCGGCTCCCTCTGCGGCCGGGGGTCGCGGCTCCGGGCGGAGGTGGGCGGGGAAGGGGCCGAGCAGCCCAGCTCCGGCTGCGCCGGGGATTGGCTGAGGGGAACGCGCTCGGCTCGAGCCGCCGGCACCAGCCGCCCCGGCTCCGCTCCCTGGTGGTGTCCCGCACACGCAGACCGGGACCCCGCCCCGAGGTGGCGCCATTGCCCGTCGGCCCGGCTCCCGCTGCGCCTCACACGCCCCATCGGCGGACTTCGCTACCGGAGCCTTCAGGGCAGACACCGACACCCCCCCTCACACCCACACCCACCCAGGGGCCCCGTGGGCACCGAGACCCCCCCACACACACATCCAGGGGCCCTAGGGAACTGAGAGACACACACACATCCAGGGGCCCTAGGAACTGAGACACCTCCCCACACACACACATCCAGGGGCCCTAGGGAACTCAGACCCCCACACACACATCCAGGGGCCCTAGGAAACTGAGACACCCCCCCACACACACACATCCAGGGGCCCTAGGGAACTGAGACACCCCCCCACACACACACATCCAGGGGCCCTAGGGAACTGAGAGACACACACACATCCAGGGGCCCTAGGGAACTCAGACCACCCCCCCACACACACACATCCAGGGGCCCTAGGGAACTCAGACCCCCCCACACACATCCAGGGGCCCTAGGGAACTCAGACCCCCACACACACATCCAGGGGCCCTAGGAAACTGAGACACCCCCCCACACACACACATCCAGGGGCCCTAGGGAACTGAGAGACACACACACATCCAGGGGCCCTAGGAACTGAGACACTCCCCCACACACACACATCCAGGGGCCCTAGGAAACTGAGACACCCCCCCACACACACACATCCAGGGGCCCTAGGGAACTGAGAGACACACACACATCCAGGGGCCCTAGGAACTGAGACACCCCCACACACACACACATCCAGGGGCCCTAGGAAACTGAGACACCCCCCCACACACACACATCCAGGGGCCCTAGGGAACTGAGACACCACGCCCCTATACACACAGGGGCTCCTGGGCACTGAGACCCCTCTACACACCCAGGGGCCCTAGGAAACCGAGACACCCCCCCCACACACACACGCAGGGGCCGTAGGAAACTGAGACACACACACACCCCCACACACAGGGGCCCTAGGGAACTGAGACACCCCCCACACACACACACATCCAGGGGCCCTAGGGAACTGAGACACCACGCTCCTATACACACAGGAGTGGTCCCATGGGCACTGAGACCTCTTACACACACCGGAAAGTGCATTAAGTCACACCCCCACCCCCCGTATGGACTTCTATCTGGAAACCTTCATGCAGACCCCTCACATTGCCATGAAATCAACTCCATTTATACAGGTTTCAGAGTAGCAGGTGTAAGTCTGTATCCACAAAAAGAAAAGGAGTACTTGTGGCACCTTAGAAACTAACAAATTTATTTGAGCATAAGCTTTCGTGAGCTACAGCTCACTTCATTGGATGCTTGTGCTCAAATAAATTTGTTAGTCTCTAAGGTGCCACAAGTACTCCTTTTCTTTTTGCCCATTTATACAGGAACTTCCAGCGCAAGACAGCCTTGTACATAGGTACTTCTTACACCCAGAAGCCCCTGGGGAATTGAAAAGCCCCCTGTCAGATATCCATCCCTTTACAGGAGCTTTACTGCACTGTTCCTAAGCCCTGCCCTCCCCGTAACTATTCTGGCATCCTCATCTTTTCTCAAGAGCATTTCCTTGGGCTTTAAACATGTATTTTATTTGTTTAAAATCTCTGGCAGCTGCAGGAAACACTTGTTGGAGGAGCAACATGGTTTTTACTCTCTCCAGAAATAAAAGCAGCCAAAAATGTTTATATCTGACACACCAGGTACTCCTCTTCAGGGTGCAAGTGACGCAGTATCACAGGTGAAAAGAATAGCTGTTAGGACAATGAAGGTAATGTACTGAGTCAAGTTAATCCTCAGTGAAACTCCAGATTACTTCAGTATTTCACCAGAAATTCATGTGGCTCACTTAATTAATTTCTAATGCATCTTAGGTGTCCTAGTCTTAGGTGTCCTAGTCTTAAATTAGGAAACGTCAACTGTGTTCAGACAATATTGTGTTATTGGTACAATATTAACCTTACTGTCATCAAATTCAGCTCTAATATTGTGTTTATTTCAGTTACATAGACCAAACCCTCTAAATGTTTATGCACATACATCTGTTTAAAGGTAAGAACCAAAGGGGTAAGATGACAAATGTGGCTCTGATCTTGCATTTCACTGGAGTTACACTGCATTTACAATGTGGTAATTGAGATCAAAATTGCACCCCATTCTCTGTAGGGACTAAGTCCTATACCTAGCACAGATGAACCACTTGCTCCCTCTTCAGTGAAGAGTGTCTCAACTCTTCTCCCATTTAGTATCCAAATTTAAATTCCTTGGGAAATTTGGCTCACCCCTAAAACTTTCTGAAATATTACTTGTGTAAGGGGTAACCATCCACCAATGGAACTGTTGAATTTATCATTCCCCAATTTTACTTGGGTTTTTTTAAATTGCAGTTCACATGGGGTCTGACATTTCTTCCTGCATAGTTGTGTCACTAGATGGCCTTCGAGACTGCATGCAAAAACCACTTTCACTATCAGTGAATTGTCTCATGCCCTTGGAGTCAGTGATGTTTCAAGGAAGACACTGGTTTATATACAGAGAACTGAATAGAAAAAGGAGGTGATATTACGGGGGGTGGGGGCATACAAGTACCCAGGTAGGAGCTGTAAAATCAAATTTTAAAGACAATAGGCATCCGAGTTCACTCTTATTTGATGTTAACGTTTTATTTTGGAGAAAATGTAACATGAGCATTTAGAGTATATACATCTGTCAAAAGATAATATAAAACCTTATGAACATTTCAGACTTAAATATACTTTTAAGGTCTGATCCTGCAAGATGACTCAACTTGTAAGGACTTCAGTTGAGGGCATTTAGCACTGCCCAGGAATGGCTCAGCACTCTGCTGGATCAGGCCCTTATACCCATCTCAAAATCAATAGATATGTTATAACCCATAAGTATGTTTCTTCATGTCCCTTGAATGAATTACTGTAATTCGTAGAGTTTTAATTCAATAACTAATTCAAGGTAGGATTTGATTGTTTACAAAAAATATGTCTAAACTTCCTCTTTATACTTTGTGTTAGGGGAAGCATTTTAGATTGAGGACTCAAATTAATACAAGAGAGCAATTTAGTCTATTCTAAACATCATATAGATAGATATAGTATTTTAAAGTAATAGATAGTCAACCTGACATTTGAAAAATGGAACAGTTCAATATTTTGGTTACCTTCATTATTTTAAATTAATGTTTGTACAATGTTTTGCACATATAAAGTAGTATACAAATACTAAGTATTTTTCCTAGTTGTGATAAATGCACACACCTGTATTATGAGTCTGATTCTAAGTGGAAGTTTTGCCATTAGCTTCAGTGGAAGCAGGTCCTGGCCCTTTATTAACAAATTGCAAATATGATTTTTTAAACCTGAAAGTGTTCATCCCATTTATTTATTTATTACAGATATAACAAGTCTAGCACCAGTACATTACAGCTTAACTCATACCCACTACAGACTGTGAAGCACTAAGAATATAAAGACTTGCAGTGACTCTGGCAAAATCAAGAATCTGCTGATAGTGGTATGTGAATGTTTTGTCTATATTGCATTTTTGTTACCACCAATATCAGTTATCAAATTAAATGTGCACTGCTCACCACTTTATTAATTGATACTTGAGGTTTATGTTTGCCACAAAATACAAATGAAATAGACTGTACATTAAATTGGGGTCCTGTTTACACTGCAGGCAAAATGCTAGATATAGCCATATTTAAAAATTAATATTAGAAGAGGGGTTCTTTAACCAAGGTGGACAAAGATTTTTGGCCTGGTAACGGTGTCATAAAATTATGCCATTGTCTACTTAGTGGAAGGGAACTGTCTAATGTGATTTGGTTATCAGGAGAAAAAGAAAAAAACATTGTCCACACTTCCAGGGAAACCATGCTGGAACCTATCAACAAGAATCTTGACATATGACTTAGTTTTGATCCTTATTTGTCCAGTGTTCTCCCTCTGAAGAATTCCTTACTTCTCCCCCATCTCCATTTACCACACTTCCCTTCTAATTCATTGGTTAGCTGCTAGTATGTAAACATTTTAAAAACTTATATTAAGATTTCAGATAGCATGTTGGTGGGTACTCTATAAAAGAACTTAGATGGGTGTTTTTGGAACAGTAAATATATTAACACACAAAGCATTCCCTTTAAGAAATACTGCTTTTCTATTTGTAGGAACTTTGAAAGCCATGTTAATGCTTAAAGTTCCCAGCCATTTAAAGCTGTACCTCTGTAGATGTACATTAATTAATAAGTATGACTTACAATATGATTTCTAAGGGAAAATCTGTCTCTTTAACTAACAAGCAAGGTAGCATGCTTGTCTTTTATATAATTTATGGTAAAATATAACAGTCAACAAATGCCATCTGCTGTACAGTCATCAGTTTATACTTTAATCAAAGCGAGAAGACAATAAACACTTAAGTTTTATTTCTAGAATAAACCTTTAAAACTTTTATTATTGAATATATCGAATAGTTTTTCTTTGGTGAGCACATATAATTTTAGGCCCCAAAAGACTTACGCATATTCTTAAAGATAAGAACAAGTAGTCCAATTGAAGTCAATAGAATGACTCAGATGCTTAAAGTGAAACATGTACATAAGTCTTTGAAAACTCAGGACCTTATTTCTTTTTTCAAAATATTCCAATTATATTTGTAACCCTTCTGCCCATCAGAGTTGGCAGCAACAAGGGCTGGGTTCAGTATCTAGGGGTTCCATTCCAATAACACAATGCAAAACCGGCTCGAGCCCCCCAGTGACCTGGGACAAATATATACCATCCCCACTGGGCACCTCCAAGAGGCAATACTTCCCCTCTGGCAAGCACAGAGTCTGAGTGTAGCAAAAAGCCTTTTAATAACAGAGAGAAACAATGTGGCATTATGTTGGGGAAACACCACCAACAGGATTCATAACACAACCCATGAGCAAAAAACCCACCCCAAGCAAATTGGGGCGTGTCCTTTCCCTTTGGTTCTTGAGTCCATCAACCCAAAATTACCCAAAGTCCCAAAAGTCCAACAACCCAAAAATCTCTGTCCCTGGTCAGGGCAGCCCCAGAGTTCAAAAGTTTATCTGCAGAGTTTTACCTCCCAACCTGGGTGGAGATGGGGGGAAGAGGCTAAGGGGCACCTTATATGGTCCAAAGCTGATTGTCCCACCTCTCCATGGGGCTCCGCTCTGCTAGCCGTCCCACAAACTGCTCTGCTCCACAATATATCTTCAGGCTCCCGCACTACTTAACACAACTCAGTGATTTAAGCTCTTAGTGAGTTTAGCTCTTTTGTGATTTCAGCTTGTAGTAGGGGAGCCTCAGTGCTGGTGCACCATTAGCCCAAAGTGAATTCAGCTCAGCAACCTGTAACTAGACTCCTAATGGAATCAAAATTAGCTCTGATATTCCACAGTGGAGAGAGGAGGAAGTGTAATTAGCATGTAAGGCCCTCACCAGGGGGCCCATACCACTAAGTATTAATACCTGTTCCCAGCCTCTCTCCTTTCACTGGGTTTTGGAACCCATGACTAGCGAGTGCTGCTTAGTTGATGGCGAGTCCCTCCATCATAACAAAAGGCCAAGTACAGTTCCACTGTCCTTGATTCACATAATCAGGATAATAACAGTTTATTCCTGCCCCAATAACAGAGAAACTGGGGCTCCTACAGCAGCCAAAGTGAGCATCTAGGCAGGGTGGGTGTGCCTATGCAAATGAGATCAGCCCCTGAAGTTCTTTCCACAACCCACCATGACTCGCCACCAAATGTCAGGGTAGAGCTCATCCTAACTCTGCTTACATATTATTATTTGTATTACTATAGTGGCTAGAGATCCCATTGAAGTAGGGAATGTACATACAGAGTATGAGACAGTCTCTGCCTTGAAGAGCTTACAATCTTAAATAGACAAGACAAAAGGAATATAACATACAGGCAGAAGAAGAAATGTGATGGTTTTCAAATAACATGTTAGTTCCAAAGCGTTGGCTGGTTGGTGGTTTCTGGGTGGGGTTTTACTAGGAGGAATTAGCTAAACAAAAACCCAAAGGAAGGAAGAGGAGACATTAGAGGTAGTGGAGGGGAGATGGAGCAAAGCAAATAGAAAGAACACTGAGGAAGGAGGCAGGGGAAGTTGGAGCACATAGCCAATCAGCACAGGGGAGAGACTGTCCAGAGTAAAAACTGAGAAGAGAGAGTGTGATGACATCATCAGTGTCTGCATGTTCCAAAGCTCCCAGTTGCAACTCTTTTTGCTTTGGGTCCAGGTTGAGCTGGAACTGGAGAAGTAGCTCCAGATGGGTCTCATCTCCCCCTCCTCCCCACCAGGCAGCAGCTGTACCTGCTGCAACTGTTTTTGTGTCTGCACTTATGCTACTCTTAATTATTTATTTGTATTTCAGTAGTTTCTAGAAATTCCAACGGAGATCAGGCCCCCATTCTCTTAGATACACACACATCCTAAGAGATAGTCTCGCCCCCAAAGAGCTTACAGGCTAACCTGACAAGACAGACAAAGGGTGTAAGAAGAAATAGAGGCAGAGAGAGAGTGGGCCTCTCACAGCATGTAAATGGAAGAAACAGAACCTAGGTGTCCTGGTCACTGGACTATGTTGCCTCTCATTTTAAAAGTCAATCAGTTAAGCAGATATTACTACACAGCAATCCACCTGAATTATTTTGTTTTTCTTGGAAAGAAAAATCAGCATATTTTTTTTTTTAGGTAGATAATGTGAAATGAAAACAATGGCAGAAGATAGAGAAATTTTGTATATTGACATTCTAATTGGGGAGGGGATGCTGGGATTGCACTTAAAAATTCTGTTATAATTAATATAAAAAGGCAATAAGGAGTAGATTTTTGCTTTAAAAAGATATTTGGTTCTTTGCATTGGGATACAGAACCTTTCACCTATGGGTTGCCAGTTCAAATCTATCCCAGACTGGTAGCTACTGAGAGTATTTATATAATCTTGGGTACCTAATGAGAGATGAGTTTGGTGGTCTTAGAGCAGTATTCAGTGATTGCTTGTCCTCATTACAATTAGCACTAATTGACAGTTTCAGCAGAGGACAGGAATTGAAGGGGCATAAAGATTGAACTCCTCTGCCCCCTAGAGGTAGTGAAAGCACATCATGTTAAGGTTGAAGCAAATGATTAGGAGGACCCTGTGAGGAAATTTGTAATGCCAGTGCCAAGGATATTTTTTTACCGCGGGTCAATAAGAGAACTCAGTGGTCAAGAGCTGTCAATCCCATACTTTTCACCAGTACTGAAATCACTAAAAAAATTAAAATACATCAACAAAAAAACCCTACTAGTTATTAGTATTAAGTTTCAAAAAATAAAAAGCTACAGAAGTGATTGCAGTTTTCTTCCTCTTTTTTTTTTTAATTCAAAGTTTGCAGGTCTGATTTGTCAGACACTGCATTTTGCTGTTGTATGAAAGATCTTGTGCTTTCAAACACTGAGCTAGCAGGGCTTGCCTAAATTCAGAGGGTAAATACACTTTTAAAGGGGAGGATTGATGTTAATAAGTGATTTAAAAATCAGATCAGTAAACAGAAAACTCTGATTTAAATAACTGAATTTAATCTTATTTTGCATCTGTACTTTTTATTTTATAAATAAAAAACCCCTTTCATTGGTTAGTATAATAATTAAAACACCTTTAATAGCCTATGCACCAAATTTGGTGGGTTGTTTTTTTTTTTTTTCTCTAACAAGGACAGCACTATATCTATACATATATACGTAAGTAATTATGTAGCTTAACATACACTTCTTCAGATTCTTAATTTTTACTTTATATTAGAGAATGGTGAATGATTCATTTCTTATTAGATAATTTTTTACTTTCTATTTGTATCAAGCTGCATTTGGACAGAAATAGAAATTTGATTAAAACATACAAAAACGGCATTTTAAAAATGTTTTTATTAAACAAAACTACCTTAAATGTGTTGGATTATATCAAGAAAAAAGTAAGTTTATCAAAACATGTTTAATAAATCAGTTTTAAATGCAAAACAATGGAAGAATGAACAGTAAATAGTGAACTGATGGATTGTTTACTGTCACCATGGATATGTACCTAAAGATCCAGATAAGTGCCTAGTGAGATTTTCAGAAGTTTAGTGCTTAACTCTCTCTCTCCACCTGCTAGTTAAACTGAAAAGAAAAGTAATTACGGCAAAATATTTTCTGGGCAAAAGAAACTGAAATAACTTACATTTGGAAAAATGTAAATAGCAGCATTCTCTCCATCCTAAAGACTGAAAGTAATAGACAGGTAGATACTTAATGCGATACATGATATTGTGACATTTATAAAGCTTGAGTTGATCTCAAAAGTTCAAGATGTTTCCCCCTAATTCTATATATAATTTAAAAAGTAACATCCTAAAATTCAAAGAGGGGTCATTGATGCAGATTATTTTTAAAATTTTATTTTAATAGATTACAGTAAATTTAGACCTTAACATAGGTTGTCAATTTCAAATTTAACTTTAAGCAGGTTTATATTTAAAAATAAAAATACATTTAAATAAAGACAAATTTAAATAAAAAAATATGTATTTGTATCCACTTTACTCTGAAGGCCCAGGACAGAGAATTTAGGTTGAAATTAACATGAGCAACCTGCAAATCCCACACCCTGCAGCACTTGAAATTCATCTTATAAATGTTGCCGGTATCAAACCAAGGCAGAGGAAACTGGAAGCATTCTATCCCAGAAATTAGATGCCAAATAGTGATTTTTTTATATTCAGGCACAACTTTTTAATAATGTGATTAAAATATATTTTAGAGCATGGTGTGTGATACTATCACACACAAAAACATATAATTCTCATACACGTCAATACCCTGTGTTGTGATGCACTCAGGCATAGTCCTGTCTCAGTGCAGAACCCCACTGAAATCTGATAGTTCAACAGTAATGAAATCTGGTGCTAAGAAGGTAAACAGAAATTTAGTAAGCTGTCACAAGATTCTTTTCAACCAGTCCTGAGGCAGAATTTTCTTCTTCTGTGTAACAAGATTCTAAAAACATATAGTTTGACTCATATAATCTTACAATTGAAAAAAAAAATCTGATCCAGTAAATAGCTCAACTTGTTTTAATTTGAATTACTAATTTAATCCTGAAGCCCCTGCCTCAGGACTACAATTTTCGCTTTACAGATTTTTTCCATTGTCTTAAAAAAAAATCTAATCATGGAATATATTAATATTGTGCTACACTGATGACTCAGTAATTAAGCAACACTTAAGAACTTAACAGTTCCTTAATGTTTCCCTCAAATCCTGTACTTCAAGAGAAATGACAAGTTGATATGCTTTCTGCCAATGAGTGGCAAAGCAAACTAGTTTCTGTATTACCACATGGAATGTTCTCTCATCGAGGTAGACTATATTTTCACCTTAATTTTAGGGAGGAAGCCTGTTTAGGAAAGATAATAGTGTATTATATTTAACATCTTTACCAGATGCCATACAGGAAATGTGAGCTAGTGTTTAGAGTGAGGGAGCAGAAGTTTGGATACTGAATTCATTTCCCCGCTCTGTTATTATTTGTATGACCATAGCACCCAGGCGACCTCGTCATGGACCAGGATCCCATTGTGCAAGGTGCTGTAAAAACACAGAACAAAGAGACAGTCCCTGTCCCAAACAGCTTACAATCTAATATAACAGAAGAGACATAGATGCATATATAGACAGAAGGGGGAATAGGAGTAAACAATGAGATAGTTAGTATTCGTCAGCATGGTAGGCTGTGGTCTCTGCACAGGAGCATTGTTAATTTTTTTTGTCGGCATCACCGCCACTCTATGGCCTTGTCTACACTAGGAAAATTTTGCCAAGATAGTTATACCAACCAGCATAACTAAATTAGCAAAAACCTCCTAGGCTGTGTCTACACCAAACACTTACTGATACTGGAATATCAGGATACTATTCCAGCAAAGCATTCCTAGTGTGGAGGCAGCTATAATGGCAAACCTGTGCTTTGTACTGGTATAGCAAAGCTACACCAGTAAAAGCGCAGATTTGTATAAACGAGGCATACGTGAATCTGGTTAAGTCATTTAACTTTTGTGCTACCTGTAAAATTCATATAAAAATAAGTCAATGGGATACTGTGAATCGTAATGTTTGTAGAGCAGTTCACAAAAGGCACTATGTAAGTGCAAGACACTATCAGTACAAGTTACTGTTACCTCTGTTTGTCCCAAGTGGTTAGCTAATTTCCAGGGTCCTGCAGGTTGTTTCAGGTAGGAAAAGAAACGGATGATGGAGAAAGGCTTTTTTTTTTAAATGCAATCCTATTTATTTACAAAGAATGGTCAAAGTCTTGTTTCCTTCAGCACAGTAGGAATCAAACAGAAGAGAGTTTCCTTGCTCAGAGTTCCAAGCCTCGTTCAGGTTTCAGAGTAGCAGCCATGTTAGTCTGTATCCACAAAAAGAAAAGGAGTACTTGTGGCAACTTAGAGACTAACAAATTTATTTAAGCATAAGCTTTCGTGAGCTACAGCTCACTTCATCGGATGCATTCAGTGGAAAATACAGATTTTATATACACAGAGAACATGAAACAACGGGTGTTGCCATACACATTTCCCCAAGTTTATTCCTCCCCCACACACCCAACTGTTCCTCACACATTCTTGTCAACTGCTGGAAATGGCCCACCTTGATCATCACTACATAAGGTTTCCCCCCGCCCCCGCTCTCCTGCTGTTAATAGCTCACCTTACCTGATCACTCTTGTTACAGTGTGTATGGTAACACCCATTGTTTCATGTTCTCTTTGTATATAAAATCTCCCCACTGTATTTTCCACTGCATGCATCCGATGAAGTGAGCTGTAGCTCACGAAAACTTATGCTCAAATAAATTTGTTAGTCTCTAAGGTGCCACAAGTAAGCCTCATTCAGTCATCCCTCAGCCAAAAGGTTCTCTAGGCTTTTTCTCGGGGCCATGCTCCTAGAGCTCATTCTGCTGTCTCCTTGGCTTTCAGCTCCTTCTCTGTGTCTGTTTCTGTGGTGTGTCTCTCTGCTTCTCTCACAGCCATCTTCATCAGTCTCTGCCCTACCCACTGCCTTTGCTATATCTGTCCCCAGGGAAACCTCTTGGGCCACATTGTTTAGCTTCTACTCAAGCCCTACCTTGTGCCTATGTTTGGATAGTACTCCTATTATTTCAGCTGTCTGGTTCCATAAAGGAGCTCAATTGCTTTTTTACACTTTATCCAGAATGAAAGGTGGCTGTTACACCCACTAGCTTAAATAAGGTTTAGCCCAAATCATAACATTATTAAATTGTTACTTGGCCAATTAGGAAATAATACACTGTTCAATTCTTTTCAGCAGAAAGAGCTGCTAAAACAATTTTCTAGACTATTAAGTAATGTGGAAAAAGGAAATTTCAATGAGAAAATACCCTATCTGCTTTTCCATGTCTTGGAAACAGAGTTCCTGTTTAATTTGGCTCAAAGTGGCTCATGCACTAACCGAGTGCAAAACACGAAGGCAAACTATGCATATAAACCATCCAAATGCTACCATAATGTTCAAAGGGCTAAAAAAAGGAAAACTGGACAACTGTCTGTGGCAGGAAAATGGAACTGACAGCCAAACTAGAAGCACAACTCAGCAAAACCAGGCAGGGAACATTCAGCAACTCTTATGTAGATGGGACAGATCTGGTTTGTAAACCACAGATTGTCTCCCACCTAGAAAGCAGCTATTTATAGGGCTCAAATCATCAGCTTATTTAATATGGATAACTGAACACCTGTCAGATAGACGATTAATTTTTGGGCACTACAGACAGATTCCCCCAGTCCTTTGTGGCACCAGCCCCCTCCTGCAGTCCAGTACCTGGTCCTTGAGAGCATCTCCCTCAGGAGGCTGGTTTACAGAGTCCTCTCAGGAGAAAGAGACCTGGAATGGGAGAAGCACAGGCAATGCTGTGTGCAGATGTGTTTGCTCCATCTCAAAGAATATATACTGGAATTGGAAAAGGTTCAGAAAAGGGAAACAAAAATTATTAGGGGTATGGAATGGCTTCCATATGAGGAGAGATTAATGAGACTGGGACTTTTCACCTTAGAAAAAGAGACCACTAAGGGGGGATATGATAGAGGTCTATAAAATCATGACTTGTGTGGAGAAAAAATAAATAAAGGAAGTGTTATTTACTCCTTCTCATAACACAATAACTAGGGGTCACCAGATGAAATTAATAGGCAGCAGTTTTAAAAACAAACAAAAAGAAGTCCCGTCCCCCCACAACGTACAGTCAACGTGTGGAACTCCTTGCCAGAGGATGTTGTGAAGGCCAAGACTATAACCGGGTTCAAAAAAAGAACTAGGTAAGTTCATGGAGGATAGGTTCATCAATGGCTATTGGCCAGGATGGGCAGGGATGGTATTCCTAACCTCTGTTTGCCAGAAGCTGGGAATGGGCGACAGGGGATGGATCACTTGATGATTACCTGTTCTGTTCATTCCTTCTGGGGCACCTGGCATTGGCCACTGCCAGAAGACAGGACACTGGGCTAGATGGACCTTTGGTCTGACCCAGTATGGCCGTTCTTATGTAATATTTTCCCTGTCCCAGGAACCTGCTCCAACCCCAGTAGCCCCTAGTCTTACCTCAGCACATTATTAATCAGTTGAGAGAGGAGTTGCACTCAGAGAAAAGGAAAGACTTCACCAGCAGGGAAGGTGTTGGGAAGTAAAGTGGTTCATAATCACCGACTCCTCTCAGGAGGGAGTGGAGAAAATGAGCAGGTCACAGCTCTCTGGAGGCGTGGAGAGAGCTTACTTGAGTTTGGGGATTAGAGCTGTCTTGCAATCTGAAAGTAGTCTTCAAGGGTTAAAATAAATAAAAATATTTGGAAATAGGCTTGGGTCAAAAATACAATAAATTAAAGGGTTAACACTAATTTTAAGAAAATATATTAGAATAATGATAGAATGTGATTAGGGTTATTTAATTTAAAAAAACAGAACATGGGAAGGTCAATTCTAAATAAGAGGCAAAGGCTTAATACATTTTAAAAAATGTAAAAGGCATGGGTTAAAAATGCACGTAGGATTAAGAAATATGCATAAATGCAAGGTACCATTCTAATGTGATAGCATTTTTCACCCACTTTTCACTGGGATAAGTGTCTACACAGGGTGCAGGTCAAATAAGCTCTGTTTTCCTCTTCCTGTATTTTCTGTCCCATCATTTGCAGGCCTTTTAAGTTCCTGCCTTATTTCTTGCTCCTATGTATACTGTTCTCTCTCCTCAAAAAGAACAGGAGTACTTGTGGCACCTTAGAGACTAATAAATTTTACTCCTATTCTTTTTGCGGATACAGACTAACATGGCTGCAACTCTGAAACCTGTTCTCTCTCCTGTTTCTTTCCCTTCTGAGTTGCGCTCTTGACCTCTCTCATATTTCTTTTCCCGACTGTGTTCCCTTGCTCTGTGTAAGATATGCTCTCTTTGTAATCTACATTGTGCACATATGCTAGTTCTCCCTCACCCCTGCCATCAATGTCTCTCTTTCCTCAGCACCTCCTTCCTCTGCTCCATAAAGTTTACCTTCATCTCTCATCCTTAAGCATTTTTGCCAGGGGCCCTACCAGCCAGCCAGAAAAGGAACAATTTTGCCATGGCCACTGCTCATGTTTTCATGTTGCTTACGCTTCTTAATGGATCAAAGGGAACTGATGTTTCTTCCACTGAACAGCTGATTGGTAGCTAAGGTAAAGAAGAATCTGCAGCTGCTTAGCAACTGTAAGCTGCTGTGCTATGCAGCAGAGTAGGGCTATAGTGGACCAGCCAACATTAGGCAGACCACATATCCAAGCCAGTTCTACTGAAAAACCCTGATTTAATAAACCAGCTGGAGCACTTGAACGGCCCTGTCCAAAAAAAACCCAAAAAACAAAACAAAAAAACTAGGATATCATCAGTAATAGCAACAACATAAGGGGGAGAAAGAACTCAGCTTGATTTTATATCACAAGTGGAGCTTGCAATGTAGTAGTTAGAAAAAAAAACTGTTTCACTTATAAGCTGAACAAATTTGAAAGTCATCACAAGAGAAAAAAAAAGAATAGTTCACAACTTTTTTTTTTTTAAGTTAACTCTAACAGCATTTTCCATCAGCCAGTTATAGTGATCACAGACACTGCAAAAAGAAAAGGAGTCCTTGTGGCACCTTAGAGACTAACCAATTTATTTGAGCATGAGCTTTCGTGAGCTACAGCTCACGAAAGCTCATGCTCAAATAAATTGGTTAGTCTCTAAGGTGCCACAAGGACTCCTTTTCTTTTTGCGAATACAGACTAACACGGCTGTTACTCTGAAACAGACACTGCATTCACACTTCCTAAACCAGCTCAAGTACAATAGTGTCTCTAGACCATTTGAGTGATTGAAGTCTCAATACACAAGTATTTTGATCCATATATGTTTGTAGTTTACCACTCATAGTGTATTCTTTCATTTCCTATCAATAACACAACCTCATTGAATGCCAAAATTTTTAACTACTGAAGTAATTTCTTGACAGTTTTAGGACAGGAAGCATTAAGCCAACATTTTGAAATGATGTAATAACTTCAAAGTACTGATCAATTTCGAGCTTGGTTAATTTATAACAACTTTTTAAAGTTTCAAAGTACTTTATACAATTACCAGCTGTAAACACAAAATGAATCATTTGACTTCAGCTGTAGCTCTATTTCAATTGTGAATGAAATGAGATGCAACAAGCTGGTATATGACTGGAATTGAATTTGCTTTGTTATTCTTTTATAGCTCAAAAATTATTATATTTTTGAAAGCATTCAAAAACTGTCTTGATGTGCTGCTCATGCTTAGTATTACAAAAAGTATAACGAATAGCCAACATACTGAGGTTACAAAAATCATATGTGCATCAAATGACATACGGATTTTTTCTGATGACAGATGTGTTCTTTCCACCATATGTGATTAGTTATGGACACATCTTCTTGTATCAAGATGGTGAAAACAATACAGTAGGTTAAAGGTTTCAAGTCTCATGCTAGATCAGTGGTTCTCAACCTTGTTGGGCTCAGGGACTCCTTTGCAAATGTTTATGGCTTGTTGCGCCCCAGCAAATAGACTGGGGGTGGAGGCCCTGGGGTGGTTTCAGTCAGATCCTACCCCTGAGGGGGGTTGAGTCCTGCCCAGCACTCACCCCACAGTGGCAGTTCCTGTGTTGTGGGGCTGGCTGGGCTTGGCTCTCCACTCCAGGTGTTTCACCGCCACTCAGGTTTGGCCCCGGCCCCCTGACTGGACCAAATTTGTGAGAGTGGAGTTGTGACCTGGCTCATGGAGTTGCAGTGCCACTCACTCAAATTTGGCCTACTCAGACTCTCGTCATCATGACGGCTGGGCCAGACCTGAGTGGTGCTGGGACCCCAGAGGCTGCAGTGCCTGGAGCAGGGAGGCAATCCCAGCCAGCCCTGTGGGACAGGATCCACAGAAGTTGCCATGCAATCCTTTGAAACATTCTGGTGACCCCTTTTTGGGTCCCAACCCATGGGTTGAGAAACCCTGTGCTAGATCATATGTATATCCCCAGTGACTATATTACAGGGCAGGGTAGAGGTAAAAGGCTGCCCTATCTAGAGATGGCATACTTTGGCTGAGAAATTACAGCCCCACTCTGGCAGAGGTTAAAAATTGTATGGCACCAAAAATTATATATATATTAAAAAAAAAAAAAAGGAAAACCATCTTCCTTGGTTAACCTTCCCATTCTAACTATTTTAGGTTCTAGTATAAATTATATCATGTTTTGATGAGATTACAAGTTTGGTTGATAAAGGTAACAGTGTTGATGTAATAGACTTCTGTAAGGCATTTGACTTAACTCTGTACAACACTCTGATTAAGAAACTAGAATGATATAAAATCAACATGGATTCAAAACTGACTAACTGATAGGCCTCAAAATGTAAATTGTTAACAGGAAACCATCAATGAGTGGGAATGTTCATTATGGGATCCTGCAGGGATTGGTTCCTCACCCTATGTTATTAAATACTTATCAATGACCTGGAAGAAAATACAAAATGGTTACTGATGAAGTATGCAGATGACAAAGACTGGGGTAGTGGGTAAATAATGCAGAGGACCGGTCATTGATACAGTGATCTGGATTGCTTGGTAAACTGGGCTCAAGCAAACAATATTTTTAATATAGTCAAGTGTTTTATTATGGGCAAATGTAAAGACACACATCTGGGAACAAAAAATACAGGCCATGCCTCCAGAATGGGAGACTCTGAGAAGCAGTAACTCTGGCATTGTGGATAATCATCTAAACATGAGCTTGCAGTGTGATGCTGTGGCGAAAAGGAGCAAATATGATCCTTGGATTTATAAACATGGGAATATTAAGTAGGAGTACAGAAGTCATAGTACCTCTGCATCTAGCACTGCTGTGACTTACTTGGAATACTGTGAGCAATTCATGTGCGTATATTTCAAGAAGGAGGTTGAAAAATTGGAGAAGATTCAGAGAAAAGCCATGAGACCGATTAAAGGATTGGTAAACATGCCTTATAGTGAGAGACTTAAGGAGCTCAATCCATTTAGGTTATCAAAAGAAGATTAAGGGGTAATGTGATGACAGTCTAGAAGTACCTACAAACAGAAGTTTGATAACACCGGGCTATTAAATCTAGCAGACAAAAAGGTATAACAAGATCTAATGGATGAAGTTGAAGCCAGGACCTGCCCCCCCCCAACCAACCAAAAAAAAATTCAGACTAGAAATAAGGCATAATTATTTTTTAAAAATGAGTGTAATTAATCACTGAAACAATTTATCAAAGAGTATGATGGATTCTCCACCCCAGAAATGTTAAAAACAAGACTCAATATTTTTCTAAAAGATATACTCTAGTTCAACCACAACTATTGCACTTGAAGCAGTCATTAGCTGCAGGAAGTCCTATGGACTGTGTTATGCAGGAAGTCAGACTAGATGATCACAATGATACTTTCTGTCCTTCTATTAATCTACTGTCCAAAGCCGCATGAGAGTAGCTGCAAATGCCTGCACAGACACTGCACTAATGTACTAGTTTCTAATTTACTATTGTAAAAAAACTGGTACAGTATAAAAGAGTATAAAAGAGTTGTAAGACTGAATACAGTCAAAATGAATGTTTACCAGGGTAGCTATAAAACTTATCATATAAATAACTGCTTCTATAGTGTCTTTCATCCTAGAGTATGTCAGATATAACACTTTGTCACAGAAATGCAACCGTGTCTGGGATAGCGATGATAGCCACTTGGACAACTGACACAGAGCATGCTGCTCAATAATGAAGCAGTGGGATATGTTGGGCAAGAACAAATCCTGTTCCTATGAGAAAGAGCATTATTGAATTATTAGGAAGCACACAGAGCAGAAATCTGCTTTTAAGGTGTCTCTCTAAAGATCCCTGTGTACTAAAACTGAGTCACTCTAACTCAGAGAAAGTCTGCATTGACCTTTCTGGGATTTAAAATGCAGTGATAGCCCACTGTTTCAGACTTGATGTTTGGTTGCTAAGCCATCCACTCTACAGAGTATAACTGCTCTCAGATTGCCTCAACAACTTTTAGACTACATTTAAGACACTTACTATTTAACAACCTTACAAAAGCAAGGAAATTCCAAGTTCAGACATACATGATGTGATTTTCAGGGGCGCTAGATAGCCTCTTATTCACCAAGAGCTGCAGGTGCTCAGCACTTCTGAAAAATAGGCCACTAATCTCTGCTTCAACCCACTTTATGGTACTTACTGCAGCACATTTGGGCCCACGTTTTCAGTGCACCATCACACTGGCTTTCACTTGCATATATGTGCAACTCTCCACACACACTTTTCTAGCACTAACACTTGCTAGGGCAATTAACAGATAAGATTCTACTGCCTGACGACACAGGTGATGGTTTTGCACGCTGCAAAGTGGTTAATTGCACACAAAGGAATTAGCACTGGAAAAGTAACTACATAGATGTGTGCTTGGACAGAGTTGTGCAAACACACACAAAAGTAGGGCCTTAAAAAAAATCACCCACTATTTGGAAACCATAATCATAGTTGGGTATAACTAGTTAAGTGAAGAACAGAATTTCAGTTAAACCATTTTTTGGGGAGGAGGGGAGAAGGAGGTGGTAATTTGGGTTTTAACATTTGTTAAAATATCTGAACAGTTTAATATTTATTTAAAAATAAAAAACCAAGCACGAGAAAGTTGAGAGATGTTGCTTAAAATTAACTGACCACTTCCTCATTCATCACTTACGTCTTCAGCTTGCACAATATAGTGCAAGATCTAGAACTGTTTTACAATAGTACAAAATAATCAGCAGCACTGTTTTGATTGGGATGCTGTTTGGCTTTTGTTGTCTTTCGGTAAATTAAAATGGTTTTGACTTCTAGTCTAATAAAAAATAGTCAAGGAACATTTTAACAAGGATTTATGGTAAAGAAGGACTATATAGTAGTTTCTGCAAATATCTTTACTAATTATTATTTAAAGTGATCAGAACTACAGGTACAAGCAAGAGCCATGCACATGAATATGGCTTCATGGGTTAGGGCACTCCGTGAGTTTTACATGTTGCTAACAAAGAGATATTTTACTGAATACAAATATGCACTCCACTTTCTGAAATTAGCCCGGAGAGTTTCCTGTTTCACTGTATAAGGGACAAGAATGCTAGAGTGCATAATGACTTCAAAGAGATTCCAGAAAAGCAGGGGAAGAGAAAAAAAAATAATGTGTTTGAACCACTGCATCCCAATTAGACAGGAGAGGTGGCTGGTTAAAGGTATCAGCATTGGAGAGGGAAGGCAGGGGAGCCAGTTTTCTAATTTTAAAAGTAAGCCTTGTGTTTTAGAGGCATTTTCACGTGGGAGTTTATGTTTGTGTATTCCATATAGACACACACACACATACATACAGGTTTATTGCTTATTCTAGTATAACAGATTGATTCAGGTTGTGGAAGGATCATGGATAAAAATACAGTCAACTATTAAGAGTAAAATAAACCCTTATATTTATTTTGAAAAAGATGAAAATGCAATGCCTTATTTGCACAACCCTACCCTACCTTAACCCTCTCAACATAAACCAAAGCTTTTACAAAAAACAAAAAAAATGACTAACTTTAGACACAAACTGGTACAGTGAACCCTGCACCATGCATCCCACCTCCAAGACACAAGCATCTGTCTTAAGTAGCCACTTACCCTTTCCCCTCCCATAAAAGTTCACAGTATGATTTTCTTCTACCCTTAAAAGAAGGCCTCCTCTACAACTGGGTTTTTCCTCACCCTTTGGATGGTTGATTAAGGCTGGTTGCATTATCTGATCTAATTTTAGTGTGGAGTGGAGTGGAATGAAATGAGCTCCTCCCCACACAGCAAAATGAGTATATAAACTTGGAAACAACCACAATACCCTCATACTTAGCTAGATGTAGGAAAAATCTATTTAATCTGATATTTCGCATATCAAAACCACCCATATTGGATTTAACTGCACTGAAAAGGGACGTCTGTTAATTCTCCCTGTGAATAAACCTCCTACACTAGTTTCAATAGTGCCCTAGATTTTTTTCCCCTAGAAATACAGAATATGAGCTGGCCTCTCGCCTTGATCCTTTCTGTAAGTGGATATAAATGGATCAATGGACTAATATGACCCTCCATTTACTAAAAGTTGAGGCTGACAATAGCCGAGAAGTGAGGGAGAGAGGCCTCTCAAAACTCCTTTTGGAAAGGCAAGGACCCCCCTGCACGGACACAGAGTGGTGCAGAGACCATAGGTAATACAATGGCCGCAGGACCTACAATGAACAGACAGATCCCTGCACGGCATCCCTGAAGTCAGCGGAGAAGCTGGGCCAGCCAACAACCTGATTTGGCACAGGCCATGCACTCTGCTGTCAGCTACTCCTCCCTCCCATCTCAATGTTGGACCCACCCTGTTTGTGGGCCGAAGAGGACAGAGGAAGATTAGCAACATGCAGTGAAACCGACTTTGAAAAACAATGGGCTAAGAGCTATGGGGACTGTTTAAAGGGCTGAACTAAAGATCACAGTTCTTGTCCCGGTCTCTACATAGCTTTACACGTTTCTAGCAACATAAACCCCATTACATGCATCTGCACTCCAGACAGCGAGCCCGTCGCCTGATCTGTGTAAAGAAAACACCAGCTTCTAGAGCGATAAGGGTGCCCCACGCCATTTCCTGGCCATTTGGCTATTTTTGTATTGCACTCGCTTGTCAAATGCCTGTGCTATGCTACGGTCAGTTTAAAAAGTGACCAGGAGGATCTTCATAGCAACAATCGTTTTATTTATAGCCACGAGGGCTTTGTCTGCATTACTCGATGCTGCTTTGTCTTCCCCAAGCTAGTGTCCTGTTTCTTTAAGAGAGCTGCCAGCCTAGCCCTGGCCTCCCCTCCTCGCGCTCTCTCCCCCGCCCCCTCCCGGTCCCCCCCAGCCCCCCTGGGAGTGCCTAGCAGAACAGCAGGCGTTAGCTGGAGCCTTGCCAGGATCTCCGATTACAAGCCCCTGCTCGCTTCCTTCTGCTGCTGCAAAGTGCTTTCACGAAATGGCAACCATTTTTTCCCCGAGCCTTAAAAAACAACCCCCCCCCTTACTTCTCTTCTTCACTTTCCACAAGCCTCACAAAGGGGGGGGGGCGGGCAGTCACCTCCCTGCAATGATCGGAAATAGAAACAACGCTAGACACTGGGAGACACAGACGTGCTGCTGCCCCCAAACCTGACAAGAATACAGCATTGCAAAGAAGAAGCCATTACGAACCACTACCCCACCCCCTCTCACAAACAATATGGAGTACAACCTGGAGCTGCGTGCTGAAATGCCAGACAGCCTCCCGGTTTTTCCCGTGGCACGGGGCTGCAAAGGCATGATACGCTTGGTGCATTAGCAGATTTTAAAATAAAACTCAGCTGGGAGTTAGTTGCATGGGCTCAGTAGCTGCATGAAACACAGAACTGCTGTGAACATCAACTGCGTCACTTCTTCCCGACTGTAACAATCCAGGCTGCAAAGTGTCCCTCCTTTGGAGGCAGCCTCCCTCATTTTGGATCTATTTTCAGACCGTTTCTAAAGTAGCTGCGTCTCGTGGGGAAGGATTTTGCAGCGCATTTTAGCGAGACCTTTACAGGCTCGTTTGTCACCGTTCTGAAAACAGTCCCTTTTTGTTTTTTCGCGAGCCAGATTCTTCAGTAATTAGATGGATAAACACGTAAAGGGGGTTTCGTCTTCTAAAATCCTCCTTCATAATCTTACTGTTTGGAAATAGATATGGGGGGGGGGAGAGAGAGAGAGAGCGAAGAAGAGAGGAACAATTTAACAGCCATGTAATGCCAGCATGGATCCGCAGTCTCCCTCCACAAAAAGCAGAGCTGCTAACAAGCGCTTTGTGGAGGAAAAAGAAATCACGCTCTGAAAAATATATATTAATATAGTCTGTATATGTATCGATGACACAAGAACAAGTTAGCTACCGTTTTTACAGACGATAATTAGGCTCTCTCTGTCCAGGACAATAACATTTGCTGAACAGGCCTGGGCTATCTGTTTCTCTGCAAGGGCAAAAGGGTTTACTTACCCGCTCACCACTGATGAATGCAGTTCTCAAGGTGAAGTTGTGTTGTTTAGCTTTTTTAAAACATATTTCTAAATATATAGCTATATAATCTGTATCCCCACTTCTCTGGGGAATTTGCAAGTCAAAACGTATCTTGTTAAGACATTTAAAGATCTTTATATGGCAATGGTGTAGCATCAAAAAACTATAGAAAATGTTGTCCAGTTATGTTGACTGACAGTATCCAGTTAGGACTTTTACTCGAGGCTTAAATCTAGGTTCCTGTGACAGATTTACTCTGTACATTAAAAGGACAGCCAGTGGCTTTCCAGACGACACAGAAACTCAAAAATGTTTCCCCCAAATATTTTAGTCTGTACATGTTAGTGTGAAAACACCTGGTTAACATTTACTGTTTGTAAACATTTTAAAAACATCTCTCGCTAGATATTTTGCTTTATAAATAAAATATTTTAAAAGCATAAAATTGTTTTAGCTAAACAGACAAAAAAACATAAGACATGCAAATGAAGGCTCAGAAATAAGGACAACTCCAGTAACATTAACATGAAAACTACACTTAGTAAGGACAGAATGGATTGGGTACTTACAATGTAAAAGAAAAAAAGTTTATCATAGTAAATTTTTATGCCAGAATTCACTATTCCTAAATCTATATTTAAAACGTTACCTTATAAGCACCAAAGGAGTTAATAAAAATGGCCAGGAATTAAGTGTTTAATACAGGAACTATTTTTTTAAAATTTATTGTTCAGTCATAATATAGTTATAAAGATTAAAAAACCCAAACAAAAATATGTATTTACTTATTTTTGAATTCAAAATTGTTACTGCTGACATAAGGGTGTGCCATGACCTAGTTACACAAGACAAAGATGGATTCCAAATCATAAGGAAAAATCCAAATCTTTTTTATCTTCCTTCTTCATTGAGTCCTTTAAAATGTTGTCAGACATTAATACAACACTGAGAAGTCCTGAAATGGATGGTGTGGATTCAAATAAAGTATCCCCTTTTGGAACAAAGGAAAACCCAGTTGGCCATTTAATTCCATTGCAGAAAAATGGCTGCCTGATCTGTTGGCCTCTCCTTAGCTGTCTGGTGAAGGATGTTTTTAGATCAGCGTCTAATAACTCAAGCCAAATGGAAGCTGCGCGCTGATTGGCTGCGGGCTCCTGGTGCCTTTAACCAGCCAATTACCTAACCACGGCCAAATTACAAACCAAAAGCACAAGATGAGCTAAAACAACATGAAGCCCAAAGCCAGGCGAGACGCTCCTCGCCCAGGAAAAGAGGCAAAAAGAGAGATCCCCAGCTGCCTTTCACCGCTCAAACAAAATGGAAGCTCCACGCTGATTGGCTGCTGCAACCCCAGGACCTTTAATAAGCAAAACTGCTACTTTCTCCCCCTGGTTCCCGTCCTGTGCAATGGACACATTGTAACACCGCGGCTCGCCAGCCAGCGGGGCTCGGTGGGGCTGCGGGAACACACGTAGCGGGGGGCCAGGCATACAGCCCTTCAGCCCGTGCCCCGGGCCGCTCCCGGGCTGCCCCTGCCAGGCTCAGTGAGTGCCCCCAAACTTGTCCCACCTCTGTCCATCTTGTTTAGAAACAGTTTGCGCTAAGGTAAACGCAGCCCGCAGATTCCAAGGAATTCCCTGCATGCCATTAAAGCGGGGGGGGGGCCCCCCTCCCCAGGCTCGGTCGGCTCGGGAAAATGCATGGCCCTTTATTTCGGGTGGGGAGGTGCCACGGCTCGGCGAGGCTGGGGGCTTCGCGGCGCGCTGCAGCTGCTGTGAATGTGCCTTCGGTTGAGGGCGGTTAGCCATTAGCCGAGCTCCATAGTGGTGTATTGTGGGATGCCTGAGAAGCAAGCAGAAAGCACACACACAATATGTGTTGGCTCGCAAAAAAAGGAGGCAGGAGCCTTTCAAAAGCAGTGTAATGTAACCAGCCGAATGTGAAGAGGAGCTCGCCTTTCGCTGCAAGGAGACGATCGGCCGCCTCGCTCAATGTCTTTCAAGGAGATCAAGGCAGGGGAAAAAGCCAAGCACCCAGAAGACCATGGCAAAAAACAGAGTTCAAGTGAGATTGGGTCTTCCCCCCCCCTCCCCTTTCTGTCTCTTGTCTCACGGGGGTTGTCTAAGATTTCCCCCATTTTAGAGTCTTCCTGTTTGTGTATTCCCCCCCCCCCCAGCTTTGGTGGGTTTAATGGGTGATTCTTAAAATGGGATCTTTATTACATTTTTTTAAAACTTTGTGTTTTTCCCCTCCCTCCCCCCGCGCCAGGTTGGATCAACGGAATGGAGAACAGCACACAAGCCAGCACTTCTGTCGAGAAAAGAAATCACCACTGGAGAAGTTATAAATTGATTATTGACCCAGCTCTGAAAAAAGGACAGCATAAACTCTATCGTTATGATGGGCAAAATTTTAGCATGCCTGTAAGTGTCTTGTTTTTTAAAATAAATTATGTACCCCGCATAAACCTCTACCTAGCCCCCCTCTCTAGCAGTCCTTGTTTAGGGGAGGTGTTGTGGGGAAAGGATTTTTTAATGCTGTAATAATTCATGTTGTAACAAATGTTGGAGGGTGGGGGGAGGAAAAGGCTCGAAAGTTACTGCCACCTGACACAATGTATTCAACTGTCAGGATCCCAAGAAGGAGCTAAAACCTGGAGCTTTATTTCTCTGTGTTTCCAATCTGTGTCTATTTCCCATTAGTATCGCAATTTGACACGTGTTTGTGTGCTTTTCTCTTCCCCTGAGGCTTCCCCTGCTTCCCTGTGGTATGCTTCCCGCCCCCCTGAAATTTCTAGCAATATTATTGATGTTTTTTGTGTGTTCTGTTTTCCCCCTCCACCCCACCTTGCAGAACTCGGGAATTGCTCCGGTGGATTGTGTCAGAGATCCCAGGATAGGAAGAATATGGACCAAAACCAAGGAGTTGGAGCTTTCTGTTCCCAAATTCAAGGTACCTGCACTAACCTTTAGGTTTAGTTTGGATTCTTGTTATTTGTCAATTGAGCTTGAGTTTGAAATAACTTAATGGGCCCTTTAAATGACAGATTCGTATTAATATTATCTGGCAAACCGTTTAACAATAATCCTATTCCATAAAGAAATCAATACATCTGTCTGATAGGATCAGTTTACCTGTTTTGAGTTACAACTCTGATGCTTGATATAGCTGCATAAAATATGTTTTTAAGATGAAAAAGTAACCATTTCCATATGAATTTCTGAGAGTGTAGAGGCTGGATTTCTCTTCAGACTGGTGTGACATTGTTTGTAGACAGTTTCTTTCCCCAGAGTTCTAAGGAGACTAACTCTGTCTGTCTGTTCCAAATGATTTAATTTTCTGCTGCCAGTCTCCCTCCTGGTTCTTAATTATTTGTATTTAATTTTGTGTTTGTATAAATCTCCAGATTGATGAGTTTTACGTGGGGCCAGTGCCTCCCAAGCAGGTAACCTTTGCCAAGTTGAATGACAACATCCGTGAAAACTTTCTGACCGACATGTGCAAGAAATATGGTGAAGTGGAAGAAGTAGAGATTCTCTACAACCCCAAGAACAAGAAGCACCTGGGCATTGCCAAAGTGATCTTTGCCACAGTGAAGGGTGCCAGGGAAGCCGTCCAGCACCTGCACAACACATCAGTCATGGGCAACATCATCCATGTGGAACTGGATACAAAAGGTGGGAAGCAGAATTTAGCTTAATTCTCTGTATAGTTGCAACCCCCTGCGTCCCCTGTCTCCTCTTAAAGTGATATGCTTTTCCAGACTGCAGGGGCTGGATGATTAAAAAATACTAATAAGTGAATGTTACTCTTTTCCCATCTGCCTGTCTCTCCTTTTCTCTGGGCCACTGGAAGTCACGTGGAACTGAATGTGTTGTCTGTTGCTAGGAGACAGTCCTGTAATTTACAAAATGCTGCCATCCTGTCCATTTCATTCACTCACACTGACACCGGGTTTGGCAAACTCTGCCCTTGCCATCACCCTCAACCCATTTCAGAATCTCTTTACAAATGCCTTGATCTAAACTGGTGACTGTTTTCAGAGGCTTAGAAATGCACTTCGAAATATGGTTGTAAAGTTTTTCCCTGTCTTAGAAACTACTATATCTTTAAAAAACACCCGACTGAACTGCGGCAGGATCCTATTTTCTGAGCTCCTGGCGTTTCACTGGTACTTAGCAACAAACCCAAGTCTGGCAGTAAAAAGTGTACAGCACTTGACACTGTGTGAGAGCACGTGTGTGTGTGTGTGTGTGTGTGTGTGTGTCTTCTCTCTCTTAAAGGGACAGTAACACTTTTAATCCTCAGCATAACTGAGGCACAATGGTACTACTACAGGAATTAACAGTGCAGTAACTATTCAAGTACTGAAAATATTAAAATTCTGCTTATTATTGTTTTATGTGTGTTGTTTTTTTCCCCCAAACATGCTAGTGAAGGACCTTTCTAAACATCTGGCTGAAAGCTAAAGCAGTGAAGTACACAAAATGTTACAGGCATTTATTTGTAATTTTTATTTATTATTATTTGCATTGTAAACATGATAATTCCAGTTTTAAGTATGTGTTGCACTGTTTATCTTCAAGAAAGAGGAAGAGCCCATGAACACCTTTCTCTCAAAGCAAAAAGTGCTTTGTTTGTCTCCGTTAACCATACAAAGTATAAAAAAATGTTTCAACAACCTTCAAGTGCAGTCAGTGTTTACATAACATTTAGTATGTAGCACGTGTTATGTGAGTATAATGGAATAATTTTTGACATTACTGCCTAAATATTAAAAGAATGGTCAGAAAAGTTTTTTAAATCATTTGCCATTATAAATAAACCGTGACTGTGAAATGCATATGCTTTGATTTTTGGGATTTAATATTTTTAGCACTATTTCATCTTAAATTGTATATCACCCTATTAATTTGAGGAAGATTAACATATACATTGAAATTGGAGCAAAAGCCACTTTCAGAATTAATAATGGGAATTAAAGTGGATTCACAGGGGGTGAAAGTAGGTATTAAGAGGTTTCAGAGTAGCAGCCGTGTTAGTCTGTATCCGCAAAAAGAACAGGAGTCCTTATGGCACCTTAGAGACTAAGGTGCCACAAGTACTCCTGGTTTTTTTAGGTATTAAGAGAGTTCTTGAGCAAGCTGATTGGAGAGTTTTCCTCAGTTTTTTGTTGATTTTATATTTCACTTTTGTAATCCTAGAACAGGTGGTCATCGCTCAAGAGCTAGGAAAGTTAACTGCATGTTAAGTTGGTGGTTTTGCACGTTTTAATTACTTTGGTGAAAATACAAAGACCTCTTAATTTTAAGTTGCACTTTCATTTTTACATATAACTCATAAACTCTCTCTATGCGACTCATTTTAACCTTTTAAAAACTTGTGGCTCTTCTGGTTCTTTTAAAAGATGCAATAACACCAGCAATGCTTTGTGGTATGGCAAGATCAGTTAAAATATAATGCTAAAAATAGCGGTTGCAGCTTATGACATCTTTGGCTACACAATCTGTAATATTTATTTTACTTATCCATTTATTCCCAATATTCAGCTTTTCAAGAAGGTAGTAAAATGCACTTTTATAAAAATTCAATATTGGATTCCAAATTTTAGCAAAATAAATGAGTATAAAAAGGAGTGCAAGAAGTGTTTTATCTGTATATTTAATGATCAAGTGGTCAGAGCACAGGACTAGGAGCCTGGAATTCATGAGTTCAAAATTCCCACTTCTGAGATGGACTTTCTGTGTAGCTTAAAGCAATTCAGTTAACTTATCTTCCTCCATTTCTCCATCTGTAGAATGGATATATAGTTAATTACCTACCTCACTACCTCTAAGGGGGTAATTCAAAGCTCTGTGAAAATGAAAATACTAAGTATTTATTAATGTTTTACTGAATAAAAAGGGGAAAATGAGGAAGCTACGGTATTTGTGTTATTTAAAAAAAATAATTTTAAACTTGCTTCTACATCACAACATTGATGGCGAATGCTATAATTTCATGTAAATTCAGTATTTCAAATGCCCTGGGCCAGATCTCCAGCTGCAAATTGTCATAGCTCCATTGACTTTAACTGGGCGATGACAGTTTACCCAAGTTGAGGATCTGGCCCAATATTTATGTATGTGAAGCAGTGTTGTAAAACTGAACATTATTGAAGCCTGATAGGCAGTATTTATTCATCCAAAATTGAATTTAGTGGGCGTTTTACCTGAATAATGCAGTATCAAGCTCTTAATCTGGAGCGGATTCTTTAGACAAGTGCATTTGTAGATACTAGTTACGCACAATTATGTACGAGAATTGGGTGTTTGATCCTGCAGCACTTACTCATGTAGTCCTGTTAAGTGGGAGTACTCACTCACTTGAATACATACTGTGTGTGCGAGCTGCAGGTTCAGGCATTGGGTTTGTGCATTTTTACTGTATTTTATTTCTTTTTCAGTTATACATTACTTACTTTTTTTATTTGTAATTGAAAAGAAAAAGATTAAAAACCCTGGGTAAGAAACATCTTCTGCTGTGTTGACTTAAACTGAATTTTCAATTAAAAAAATTATTCTCACATTCTAAAAAACAAAGAACTCACCCCTCATGTAAGCAAAATTGAAAATATCTCAAAGGGTCTGACCCAGCTTCTTTTGAAATCCGTGACAAACTTACTGACTGCAAAATGAGCAGGCTCAGGCTAAAAGTAAACAAACTTGTCTAATATTAAGAAACTGTGTCTTCACTAGAATTTAGCAGCCTGAAAATGAGAATGTTAAACACAGATATCAGTATTGCATGCAGGTTTGCATTCTGTAAAATGTTCATGCTAGGAAAGTGCTACATACACATTACACCAAAACACAGGTTAGCCAGTACCTTCTTGGAAAAGTGATAATTATTTTGTCCATTGTGTTCTATTGCATCTCATTTGTATTAATAACACCTCATATTCTATTGGAAAGGTTTATGAGGAAAAGGCTTCTAAACTGGCTACAGGTATTGTCAGAACTAGTTGTTGCATTTAGTGAGATGAAGCTTTTATAAAAGTTAGTTTTACCATTTGACACTTCTGAGAAGAGAGAGATTACTGCTCGCCGGAAAGCATGGCGCAGAAACAGAGCAGCCAAATAGAATGAGAAGAGGGGAAAAACTACTTAGAAACCTCTCTCTCAAGGGAGCACATTAACAGAGGCTACTGTATCTTTAATTATATACATCAAGTTAAGTGTAACTACTAATGCTGGATTCTGCCCTGGCTAATTTTTTTACTGCTTTCCAGTACCTTTTCCCATTCATCTCAGCGAGGTGGCCTATTGATAATGCATTTTTTCAGATGCTGTAATTGAAGATGTGGTCATTCCCATTGTCCGAGAAGGGAGCGCCTTGCATCACTTGTCCCGCAGATTTTTAAGAAACAGTGGCTCTTACCTTAAGTGCTGCCGTGGCCTCCTTTACTGGAAAGATGTTGGCTAAAATGGGGACTATTAAGAGTGCTAGCTGGGTCTGGGGAAGGCTTAATAAAGAGACTTTCGATGTACAGTGTGTGGCTTTTTTTTTTTTTTTTTTTAATAAACTTTCATTGTGGTTTGTGCAGGTGAAACCCGTATGCGGTTCTATGAACTGCTGGTTAATGGTCTTTACACTCCGCAGACCCTTCCTGTGGGCAATGAGCAGGATGTCTCGCCAACTGTGAATGAAACTCAGCAGGTACAGTTTGCTTGGATGTATTTTAATCGTACATTTCTAAAAATTTACAAGCAGACAGTGGTTGATTCAAATAGATTTTCCTATAACAAGTGATGTGTGGTATTGTTTTGTTCCATCCTGGGGTTGTTTTGTCAGTACATTTTAAAAATTACTTTAAAATTCATTATCTGTATTTAAATAAATACATTGAATTTAATAACTGGAACTTGCCACAGCAAATTTAATTCTTTAAGTATCATGCACAAATTCATGCTGTTCCTAAGTGAATATTGTGAGTGATTTGTGTCCTGTTATAAATATACAGAACCAACTAAATGCATCCTAGTAACTTTAGTAATTTCTGTAATTAAGGATGCAGGGCCAAATCCATCCATCGGGTCCTCCTGTTGAATTCAGTGGAGTGACTTGCAAGGATAAACTTGGCCTCTTTTCCTTCACTGTAAAGGTTATTCTAAGCTTTTGCTAGAAGATGGGTAAGATGTGTGTTTTGAATTTTAAAGGTTAGGGTATCTTTTCTGCTTTTTTTTCTCTCAAAAATATCAGGAATGCCCATCCTGGTTCCTCTGTAGTTTTTCAGGAGGCCGTTTTATGCGTTTGAGATTTTTCCCCCACACCTTTCAAAATGAAGAGTAGAGGTGTTGTGTCTTTAACAATGACATCAGTTCTCCAAAATGGTCATTGGAATCAGTTAGTTACCAAAAACAGAGCCAAGAAGTTCCAAAATCAGGTGTCTAAAGTTTGGCTCTTAAGTAGTAGTCTATGTAAACATCTCTCTTGCAACTGACTGAACAGGCAGTCACCTGCTTCTTCATGGACCTCCATTTAAATTAGAGAGATTCTTTATGGGCCCACCATTGTGCGTGGAATCACCTGCTGGTTTGGAGCCATAGACTCCCAAATAAAAGTGGCCTGACTTTTCAGTGGTCTTGAGCACCCTGAGCGCCCATGGATTTCTGTCCACTTTTATGTAGAGTCTGATTATGGATTTAGGGGCCTGACTCGAGGCATCCAGGTTTGGAAGTTTTGGCTTTAATAGTTTTAAACATTGTAGCTATAAATCTTTTCCCCCTCTCAATTGCTCACCTTTCTCTCTCTTTGATTCTTATACTGTTCTCATTTCACTAGTTCTCCAGATAGACAAGCCTTGAATACTGAATGTGAAAATCAAACTGAAAAAAAAAAAAAAAATCCTATCCCCAAACTCCCTCAGAACAAAACCTTTCAGGTCATCTTTCTCCATCATAAAGAGGCCTCATTTCTTCCCCAGCAGGTCATCCTTAAATGTGGAAGAGTGGAACTGAAAGAGGTTGTGATTTGACTAGATAGCCCAGTCCTGCCAGGTGCTGAGCCTCCGCTGTTGGGCACCTTTCACTCCCAGTGATTTCAGAAGGAGTGGATGGTGCTCAGCATTTCACAGGGAGGTGCTTATTGCCTCGTTACAGATGATCCAAAATGAATGTGTACACTTCTACTATTATGGGTTGGTTTTCACAGTTATTAATGAGACATCTAATTGCTTCATCATTTTTTGTTTACATCAGTCACCACCATTATTGTTGATTAAAGGGCTTGCAATTTATTATACAATATTATCCTGACTCAATTTTTTTGGGGTGACCCACAGAACAGTAATTCTGGTGAGTCCTTCAGTTAATGTCTACCAGATTCTGCCAAGACACTACTAATGTGCTGTAGTAATTCCAGTAGAGTAGCTTGAAATGTCTTGATTTGCCTCCTTTCCTCCTGTTTCAGCAGTAAAGGTCAGCTGATCTGCCTGCTCCCTCCTTACAGCCCTCCCTCACTCAGGGCCTGATCCAAAGCCTATTGAAGTCAATGGAAAAACTCCCATTGACTTCAGTGGGCTTTGGATCTGGCTCTTACGTTGCCCTTGGCTGGGAGTGCGCTCTTGGCTCTCACCTGCAGGCAATAAAATATCCAGGGAGTTGATACACAAATTAATTATAGGAGGAGTAAGTCTGACCTAAGCTGCCTTTGTAACCTTTGGAGGAGGGGGTGGCGTGAGGAAGAGAAAGTTTAACTGCCAGATCTTTATGGTCTGCAACAGTCATACCATGCAAAAAATAACTACATCTGCAAGTGTGTTTGTGTCAGTGTATCAGACAGTTGGGTGCTGCACAAAACCCGACAGTGCTGCTGATTCTGTGGAGCCACTGGCATGCAAATTTTAATTAAAAAAGTAGCAGATAACTTTTAAATAGGATCTTCAAAAACTATTACTTCACTGCGACCTCAATAAAATCTTCTCTGTTTTTTGGTTGGTTGTTTTTATTGTTGCTGTGTTAGAGCTCAGACCATCTCTTGCTGATGTGCAAGGGATTTAGACTAGGTAACTCTCTTTTGCCTATCCACATTACTGAACATTGATTTTGGCATGATGCTGATATTACTCATCATTGTTTGCGGGGTCTTTCTTTTTCTTTTTGTTACTGGCTTCAAGCTTTAATTGGATTGTTTGGATAAACCCCTCGGTGTGCCTTTGAAGTAAATTTCATTGAGATCTATTATTTGGCTGTTCTGCAAGGTTCATGTTTTTTAGTTTTTAGATTCCATAGCTGGAAACATTCTACCTGATCATTGTCTTTGTGAAGTTTCTGTTTAATTTTTGTTTGTTTGTTTGCAGTTCAGACACAACCTCTTTACATATAGTAGATTGACTCTTCTGCTAGAGCTTAACGTGTGACAGGTGGGGAGATCAGGGGTCTGAGCTGACAATCAGACCAACAGAAGCCATTGACTTCCACAGGTTCTGTACTTGCATACAGATCTACTATGTGGAACTGATTGCAGATGTGGAGCCAGTGTGTGTATGTATATGGTCTGATTTAATATGTGTATGGTCTGATATGTAAACTAGCTATTTGGGTCCCTTCATACTGTGTAAAATAGTCTTAATCTTTTGGTTTCAATGGTACTCTTTCATTCTCTTCTCTAGTTACATTCAAAAACTGACAGAATTTTTTATTTTATTTTCAGTATTCTTGATGTCTCATGTTCACCTGATTCTCTTGACCTTTAACATTGCTGCTAAAGAATAAATCGTATTTGCCCATTTCCTTTACTTCCTCTCCTACAGACTTTTTAAACTAAAATAACTGCCTACATATTTCAGTGGATAATTATTTGTGCATGACTTGGTTTTCAGAGCTATAAGCACCCCCTACTGCCATGGAACTCAATGGGAAGTCTTGGTGCTCAGCTTCTCAGAAATTCAGACAAATAGTTTTTGAATGTGTGTGTGCGTGTATGTATATCTATATATATTATTTACTTTTATTTTATTTTTTATAGTTGACTGATTCTGTAAAACGTCTGAAAGACAGTAACCTTTCTTCTGCGGGATCATCCATTACCCCAAACAGTAGCACCCCGTTTTCCCATGATACAGCCTATTCCAGCTGTCGGCAAGACACCCCAAATTCGTATAGCCAGTATACCCCACAGTCCCAAGGAACCCCGCTCACCCCACGACTGGGGACTCCATTTTCCCAAGATTCAACCTATTCCAGTCGTCAAACGACACCAGCTTACCATTACGGACAGGACTCTGGGTATAAACCAAGGAGACATGAAACAAAATTTACAGATGCCTACAATAGACGACCAGGACATCACTATGTCCATAACTCTGCAGGTGTTTACAGAGGGTCAGAACATCAGTTTAGCACGTTCAAGTCTCATCAGCAAGAGCCAGTACAATATTCTCACACTCCTCCCTTGAGCCACTCGGGTTCTTCAAGTTATAAATCTGCCTTCTCTCCATACCAAGCACCAGCTGTATTTCCCCCATCTGATGAACAGCAGTATCCCCAAACTTCCAGAGACACTGAGTACCGGAGACCTGCACCACCTCCAGCTGAGATCTCAATAGAAGGTAGTGCTGCTACTAATATTGATTTTGTTCCTGTGAAAGAAAAACAGGAGGAACTCCCATCCCTGCCGCAGTCAAACTGTCTTACCGAACAAAGTACAGCATCCTTCTCTCAGACTCCAGAAAGGAGTGAGACGCCTGGCACCCCAACCATGGAGTCTGAAATGCAGCATAACAGTTTAGACTCGAGGATTGAGATGCTCTTGAAAGAGCAGAGAACAAAGTTACCTTTTCTCAACGAACATGATTCGGACAATGAGATCCGAATGGAAGGTAGCCCTATCTCTTCCTCCTCCTCCCAGCTTTCTCCTATCCCATTGTATGGCTCTAACTCTCAGCCCAGTTATAGAGGTCAAACCCCATCCTCACGTCCCTCCAGCACTGGCTTGGAGGACATTAGTCCGACACCGTTACCAGATTCTGATGACGACGAGCCAATCCCTGGGACAGCTACTCTGAGTCAGAATTCAAGAGGAACGTCAGAGGCAAGTATGACTCCTATTGATCAGCTGAGTAGGACATCCAAAGCTGAGACTTCTGAGACTAAAGAAATGCTGCCTGGTGACCAGACGCCAACATCAGAAAAAATGGATGAGGTAAGAGAGAGAGAGAGAATTCAGATAAGCTACATGAATGTCTATGTGACTAGAACAAGGTAGAGCATGTACTCTATTCAGAAAGTGGTCTTTAAAAACTGCTGTGGTTTTTTTGAGCCAGGGTGGTTTTAGCCAGGTTTGACTCAGGGAGTTGGTAATGGGTTAGATGTGACATGAGCTGATGGTCTTAGTCCAGTTCCTGGTTAACAGGCATCCCTATTTCAAGAACAACCCCTGTAATTGGTAGTTTCATGTAGGGAGCTCTATGATTGAATAGTCGATAGAAACTGAATTCCCCCTTGGGGGTGCTCCTTCCAGCTTCGGGTTGAAGCTTATTGGTGAGACTGTGTGGAAATTTGCATTACCACTGCTCGTGCATGTACTGTCCTGTGGATCAACAGATTCTTGAGTCACCAGAGCTGTCAGTCCAATACCGCTTGCCAGCTCTGACGTCCCTTTTAAAAAATACATCTACTTTGGTAGTTGTCACATTGTTTATTCCATCAGGTGTGAACAGGAAACAGTTGTTGGGTTCTAACATACTCTTTCCTTAAGCGATTTAGACGAGAGGTAACTGACCTACTGGGGATGTGTTCCACTGAGTCTTCCAACAATAGAGCACAGCCTGCTGCCTCTAATGGAGCATTTGGGGATGAAGGACATCAAGAGCTTAACTATATGGAATGCTGCCAACAGACAGAGAGTGCATTGCAGTGGGTGTTTTATTTGGTATTTCAATTGAAACAAATGTGAGTAACATACTGTAATGTACATTTGGGTCCCAGTATAACACGTCACTGACAGTCAAAATATATATCTTCACAAGTGCCTGACCCTTCTATTCAGTACTGTTTATAACAGGATCTCAAGCAGATGAAATTATTATAATTTGAGTGCAAGGAAAAATCACATTCAGGGAGACATCTAATGTTCTAGATTGGTGCTGTCTAATAAATGAACACTGTGTAAAAGATAATTGTTTATTTATAAAACATTTCTGTAATTAAACTGGCAGAAAATACTTCCCTGCTCCGGTAAACAGTTGCTTCATTTCCACCCTAGAAGTGGCTGCATTTCAGCAGCAGGTGCAGCATTCCTGGGCATCTGTGGTTTGCAAAGTGCTTTGGGATTGTTTGGGTGAAAGGCACTACAATCATTAGATCACACATTTTAAAATGTTAAATAAGGCTAATAGGAACATTCTCCTGAGATCTATTTTTTATGCCTAAATGATGACCGATACTTTGTGTGTGTTTTGTAAGTAAGTACATGTTCAAATCTTTTTGAACTTGGACGTGCCGGTCCAGCTTTAGAACAGCTTAACCACTTGGTGTGCCCCCATTCTCTTTATAGGCTGACACAGTCTCCACCCCTCTGGTAACAGGACTGCAGAGGAGAAAACTCTCTGATACATGTTTACTTTGGGGCCCCAGTCTTGGTTGGGAAGTGGGTTTTAAACCAGAAGACATTCCCTGCAGGATTGGGAGAGGATATTTTTGAAAAACCCACGTTTTGTGACTTGCTTGTTCACAGATGGAAACTCTGCATGATCTGTTGGGCATTATGGGCTTGAATCTGCTTTCTTTTAACAACGAGCATTTCAGCACATTTTAAAAATGGGATGAATGCCAGTGTAATAGTTTGGGATCGGGGACTTTCTACAACTGCAATGTTAATGTCCCTTACCGGCCTCAGAGGAGTTCCCGGTATATTGTATTAACAGATTGTGATATGGGACAACAGTGTGCAGAAGTTGAAGCCTGTGATTAATCTTAGTCTTCCCTTAACGAGTTACCAGTGTCAGAAGTTTGTCTCCACAACTCTGTTGCACAAAATGGAATATGTTCTAAAAGCCTATTTAAAAGTCAAAAAGTTGTTAACAGTATCTCAAAACCTATACTCCCTGCTGTTGTAGACTTCTTACACAGAGGTATTCTATTTTTTTAATTCTTAGAGCTGTTTGTTCAGAACCTGCTATTATTTACAAAATCACCCTACAACTATTCCAGTGCGTTTAAAAAAATGTATGTGCCTTTCACTGCTCCTTTATGATGTGTGAGCTGGGTGCTTTTTTGCTTCTCTCCCCACAGTGACCACCCCCTCCCAGCTTTCCACAAACTAGGTTCTGGCTACCGTCCCTTTTGCTGAAGGATTCTTTGAAGGACCGGAGTTGAATAGCGACTCCACCGGAGGCTGAAATTTGAGTTGTAGCTTTCCAAACTTCAAGTGAGTCAGAAAGGAGTATTGAGTCTTGGGCTGGGAAAGCTGCCGCTCAGGCATCAGCCTATTGTGATGTTTCTGTTCAGCTCCAGTCCTTCAAAGAATCCTTCAGCAAACAGGAAAGCCAGGACCTAATATTTCTAATGTGTGAGGGGGAAGAGCAGAGCCAAAATTAATATTTAGGTGGGGAGGGGCCTGTAGTAGCCATCTTTCTGTCTTAAAGAAGCAATAAAGGGCAGATACTTGGAACCTCTGTTTCCTTCATAATTCACTTTTAAAGTGTCTGAATGTGTATTGATATACAGTCTGAATGCACGTTCTATCTGTACACACGTGGACTATGATGTCTCAATATTTGTAATAATAATACCCCCCAAAAAAGGTAGCAGGGAAGTTTTCATTTAAGGTGGCAGCAGTTTTTAATGCGCCTAATCCTGCTTCTGCCAAAATGAATGGGAGTTTTGTGAATGGGAACAGGGTTTGGCTCTACTTCAGAATTGCTGTTACGCAGTCACTCTTGTTCTCTAGGGAAAGCACCATGTACCCTGCATAAAGGCAGGAAACCCAGAGTTGCAATTGCAGAGGTTAAAATGAAGAGAGTGAGGCTGGTCCCTCATTAACCACTCTGCAAGACACCCGAGTTTGATTCCAGGATCTGGCCTGACTTTTTGAGCATGGCAGTGTGTTTGGCTCTGAGAAAGGGAATGCCATGCTTCTGTCAGCAACACCTACCCGTGGCTAATCTCAGGATAGTGATTATGGGCTCCAAAGAAAGTCCTGTTAAGCTTCCCTTGGCTGAAAGAAAGCAGCTAAGAAGCAGAGCCTAAAGTGGAGATGAAATGTGGGCTGGGGGAAAGAGGGGGGCAGAGGGGGAAGGAAGGGATCCTCTTACAAAGAGCACATGCAAGAATTTGAGAGAACCTGTAGAGCTCATTCAAACTAGTCTTGAGTACGGGAATGAAAACTGGGGAAGTGAAATAGAGTTTAGTTAAAATTTTATTTTAGCAAGATTCCATAGGTAACACCAAGCAAAGTCTTTTGCCCTGCCTAACTGAGCGACAGTGAGGAAGGTGTAATCCTATCAAGCTCTTTCCAAAAAAAAAACCCCAAAACAATCTTTGTGTGTGTGGGATTTCAGAAGCGCAAGAGTTAAATATGTAACGTTTGACGTTTTGACATCCCATTTGAGCCGGGTCTTGTTTTTGCTTGGGGCCTGCTACAGGAAGAGGCCCTGCATGTGCATATTGGGGAGGACGGTAGGATCAGAACAAGTCACTTTGTTTCATATTGATGGTGCCTTTTGTGTTCCAGCGTATGAAGACTTTAAGCTTTTTTTTTTTTTTTTTAAGAGCAGCTTTTTTTTATGATAAGAATGTCATCTGATTAGCACTTCACTTATTAGGAAATACTTTTATGTTGGTGATCAACAGCCTACCAACTGTCCTTGTAAATTGCCTAAGCACCTAGATATCAGAGTGATGGGTGCCTTATAAATGCCTAAGATGATCATGAAAATAGGACGACTCTGGAATAATGAAGAGACTATTGCTCTGCACTTTACTTGCTGTGAGTTTTAGTCAAGGGGTTTGTGACACAAATGGAGATTACACAATATGCAGTTGTCTTGAGGACACCTAAAAACTGCTGATGAAACCAGCTCCAAGAGCAAACTTTGTTTTTATGCAGTGGCACAGGTTTTCTTTCAGTTGATGCTGAGATGTGTTGTCACAGGACCACAGTTACTTTATTTTATAATTTTTTTGTAGAGACTTTCTAGATCTAAAATTATAGATCAGCATAAATTGAAAGGAGCCAAATGCATCTCTAGTTAAGCTCCACCGGAGTCACTGGAGTTCCACCCAGCATGAATTTGCCCTATGTATTTAAATGTATTTGAGCTTTTGTTCCTCCATAGTTGTGCCTAGACTTTGGAAAATTTACCATGGAGCCGACCTGAAGAAGAGCTGTGTGTGCTTGAAAACTTGTCTCTTTCACCTCACCCACCTTGTCTCTGTAAAAATATCAGACAGGCCAGTTCCATTGTACCTCCCTAATTCCCCTCTTCAGTTTTAACTGGATATGGCATTTTCCTCCCCTCCTGTTCTAACGTACTGCAGAGAGTTGTGTGCTGTCAAACAGCAGCTACATTCGCACCCTAGAGTTGGTTGCATTTCAGTAGCTGTTGAATGGATTCCTAGGAAACGTAGATCTAAATTTGCCTTTAGCAGTAGTGACCGTGCAGGGGAGCAAAGCAAGGCCATCTGTGCTTCTAGTACTAGAACCATCGTGCCAGTGAAAGGGGGCCGCAGGAGCACTCGTAGCCAGCTACGCCTTGCTGCTCCTTTGTAAAAGGGTGCGTGAGCTGCCTGGGAAACTCTCTCTTGATCAGGGAGTGTGGCCCATACCTTCTTGGAGCTATGCTGCACTGTGCAGGCAAGAACCAGCCCCCCTGCCTATGGTTCAAAAGGTGATGATCTTTAAGTGCTGCTGAGTGGGGTGGAAGAGACACCCCCCCCAATATCGTCTTTTCCCCATTCTCATTCCCACTCAACCCACGGCATGATCTGGCTCATCATATGTTAACTGCTTGGAGAGCCTTTAAATACACAATGCTGTATAAAAAAATATAAACAATGATTCGGTTCATATTTGTTGAGGCTGGATGTTTCTGACGTATCCTTTTCTGTAAGGCACAGAAGTTTTAATTCAAGGTGAAAAGAAATGTAAGTGCACATTGAGGCTGAGAATTTAAAACCTAAGAGCCAGGAAATTCAGAGCTATGGTTTCCACAGTAGCAGTGTCTTAGTCCTCATGCCCATAAATAGCTGTGTGAACTGTTATGTATGTGCATTATATGTATGCGCACCTGGGACCCCATTTACAGTTAGAATAGGAACCATCATCTCTGGACGAGGTAATTGTGGGGGAAAGTTGCGCTGAATTTCCTTATGCTAATTAAAGATGAAATAACCCTGAGAGCTGTGACTTACTGCCCAGTCTCTCGAACACACAGTGTGTGAGTCAAATGAAACAGAAATGTTCCTGAGCGCTGAGGTGTCTAGAATGCGATCATGCTTCACAGAACCTGTTCATAATCGAAATAGGTACATGTTGTGACCATTAATTTCCATCTCTGCAGCCAGCCAATGTCAGTGTAGCAGAGTCTGGGACAGTAGCTCTGTTGTATATATGCATTATGTCACTTAGGCTAAGCTTGTGCAATGTAAGCGGTGAGAGAGAGCTACTTAAACTATGGATTCCGTTCTGTCATTTTTTACTCAAACAAAGCGCCTCATAGAAGACATTGTTACTGGAGGATTGAACCCTAAGAGTGTAAGGCTACTCAAGGGAAGGCAAATACCCAAATCCATTAAAAGATTATTTAAACAGGACGTTACATTTGTCTCTTTCAAATCCTCAGGGGCCTCTTCATTTCCAAGTGTGGGTCTACTGTGAAAACAGACGATGTAAAATCATTTTATTTGAATGTGCTCCTTGAGAAAGGTTCTGCTCCTGTGTAGAGGGTGACCAGATAGCAAGTGTGACAAATGTGGGCACTATTTTCTCAGCGGGGGGGTGCACGGATAGTTGCCTATATAAGACAAAGCCCCTACTATCAGGACATCTGGTCACCCTAGGATGGGAGCCACCACAGCAGCATATAGGGACCGTAAATAGCCCTCAAAAGGGCTAAGGGAGAATTCCCACCCTCATCCTGGCACAGACACTCAGTACTCTAGCCACACTTAAAACTCAGGGTAGAGGGCATGCTAGGGGCAGGATCATGCCCCCAGGTGCTAGGGGGGGATTCTGAACTGCCCCAGGCTGCGGAGCAAACCAGAGGCCGCCCTGACGAGGCTGTTGTAAATTGATGGTTGTGCTGGCTCCTGAAGCAGTGTGGAATTCTGAGGGTGCAAAAATTGCTTAAATGAAAGCCACCTTTTCCCTCCCCCAGAGCCTCCTGGAGGCCCAGCACAGGATTTCAACCTTTGTGTTGATTTGGTGTCCTGTCAGCTGCTCTGAGTGACGAAAATGAGCTGTTACCAGTTTATACGCCTGCAGAGACAGTATGGCTAAGAGAGTGAAATGGACGGGCTCTCTTCCTCGTACAGTCTTGGATTTGTTTACTAACTTCCAGTTGGTCTCTTCTATGAAACCTCATTGAAGGCAAAGGAGTTGCACAATTGTTACCTTCAGTCAAAATTTGGTCTGTAGAATCCATATTATTGGTGATGGTGCGAGAGAGAGACCAACTTGATTCTCACATACCTGGTTGCATTTGCAGTGGGGGTAGTTATGAAAATAGTAACTTGCTTATGAACAGAGCACATTTGATATGGAGTTGGAGAGAGATGACAAACCTGGAACTGCATTTTTTTACAGTCACTTTTCAGAGTAGAACTACATAGGACTGGTCAGAACTTCAGTTTGGTTATGTAAGTACATAGTGTATTGTGTTCATACATACATATATGCATGGATAAACATGTTTTTAAATGAAGAAATATTTCACTAGATTTTTATACATAGCCTTGATACTGAAACAGAAGAACAAAGAACACGTGTCTTGTTAGTAACAAAACTAGAAATGGTGAAATACTTGAGTCTGACTGAAAAATAGAAAGCATATTGTGGTTGAGAGGTCCAGTGCTTCTTTCATTATCTGGTGTCATGCTAGGACTCTGAGGCTTTTAAAGTTTGCATATCTAATATAAGTGACATTTTCATACCCTTTTATAAATCACTGTTGCTGGTTATATATCCTCTTCTAATTCAGTTTTCTCTCAGTTTTACCGTATGTGGTTTTCTTAACATTTTCAGCCATTTAAAGGAATGGTTATATATTATTCCTATTTAAATAATAAGTAAGAATACTGCTCAGAATTTGCATGGTGAAATCTGTAGAAGTTCTGATACTCAAGGTCAAACTGCAGCTTTTAAAGCTGTGTGTGTGTGTGTGAGAGAGAGAGAGTGGGGGGGCGCCATTTTACAGTGCAAGTCCCAATCCACCAGCATTGTTCCTAGAGAAGCATGCCCCAATTGGCAACTCTGCCACCCTTTCCAGGGATGCAACGTGCAGTCCTTTACCGCCCAACTAGAGTTGCTTGTTGGTATAGAGGTATGAGGCTGTGGTCCTGCCACTTGTCAAATAGCTATGGTCCATAGGGGATAATATCAGGGAGCAGAGACTTTGCTTCTCAAGGGATTTATGACCAACGCAATAGCTGGTGAATGGTCCCTGTTTTATATATGTCTAAATCCTGCTTTTCACAAATGTGACCATACATAGAGGCAAAGCAGTGTGAGCTGTGTTTCTGGTACTAGAATCATCCTGCTAGTAAAGGGGGCCAGAGGAGGACACTGCCCAGCACACTTTGCTGATCCTTTGACCAACTCCTGTACAAGGACATTGTGTTGGGGAGACTCTTATGCTGCCTTCTCCTCCCCTTCCTCTTGTGCTTCTGTGCAGGGTTTGGGTATGTCTTAGCCCCAGAATATCTTAGGGGCTTATTAAAAATGCTTGACTGTTATTTTTGGCGTTTTAATTTCTGCTTTTTGTAAATACTACTTTCTCTAGACCTTTGTTCCCATCAAAGTTCAACCATTAGTTGTGATGTTATTGATATTTGATTCTCTTAAATGCATGTGGTGAGGTTTCATATTATAATAATGTATACCTTCCCCAAGAATTCCTTCAGTTTCTCCAATTCATTATATGCCCAATTGTCCTCAGCACTTGGTGATAGTGGAAAGTGACCAAGTGAAAGCAAACAAATTACTTGGTAAAAGTGTGTGGCAAAATGAATGGCATTGAAAAATCATGCCAGTGTATTAGGTAATCTGTAGAAATATTGAGAAAATAATTGCTGTTGACATATTGTGGTATGCTGCCTGCTGCCAGCATTAATCTCTCAGTGATTTTTAAGAGAACCGAGAAGCCACTGTGCTCTATGTTCGGAGTGCCCTGTCTGTCTGTCACACATAGAGCAATAGATTGACTCGTACATATTCACATGTTCAGTTGCTGTTGCCTTCCCTGATGTACCCTGAAAAAGGCTTATGCTCAAATAAATTGGTTAGTCTCTAAGGTGCCACTTGTACTTCTTTTCTTTTCCTAAAAAAACAGTTAATGAGTAGGACTTATGCACACGTCAGTTGCAGGTCATGCCTGCGCCCCATGAACTTTGGTTTTCGGTTTGGGGCTTAGTTTGTACCTAGCGCAGCAAAGGCAAAACTCAAAAGGAAACCATTGAGTTCGTTAAACCCTGTGCATGTCATACCTGGGCACAAAAGTTCGTTTGATCCAGACTGCTGTCTCAGGTTTTGTTATAAAACTGCCAGTTGATCTTTTGTAAATGTTCTGCCCATCCAGGGATAAGTTTTTGGTTTAGGTGACTATAAAAGATTGGGAGGCTTAAAAAAAAGTTTCTTTTCAAAAATTTATTTGTTTAGCCTTGGCAATGTGATTGTGCTTTAGAATGTACAGAAATAAAGAAGTGCCTGTTCTGTAAAGATTACAGTGTAGAACACTGGCACATAAAAGTCAAGATGCACTAGGAAATGTAGAGGTGGTGAGTTGGATTTTTTAATGTGCTCCTCCCCTAACTAATCATAAAATCACTTCTTATAGTTTTTGCAAAAGTGAATTTTTAGGAGTGATTTCAGTTAAGGGAAGTTGATGGGTTGGCATCCTGAGATCATTCTATGCATAAAGGACAGCATGAACAATGCACAGAGACAGGAATGAGAGAAGGAAATGAAACCATTAGGTTTCATTTCTCTGTTTGAACCTGGAGCTGGCAGAGTTTCTCCTGGTTTAGAGGTTTGGTTGCAAAAGGGTCACACTGCTGTAATAAAATTGCCAATTTCACATTTTATGATTCTGATATTTTGACTTATGCATTTTGTTGGTGGGATTTAGGTTTAATGTGTATTCATTTTGATGTAATGTAGGTTTATACCTCCTGTGGAGGTGATGAACATATGATAAATACAATTTATCATGATTCTTTGACCAGCAGCTCTCCTCATTTACCTACTATCCATGAAGTAGGTTGATGGCAGAGCTAGAGAGAGAACCCAGGAGTCCTGAATCTGCAGCTTTAATCAGGAGCCTGGGAGTGAGAGACAGTCAGACATTTTCTACACTTCTTTCTGGAGAAAGCTTAATATAATTCAGGGCAAGGATCGCATAACTGTGTTTTTGTTCAAGAAATGTGTTCTTTTCACCTGACTATATGGGATTGTAATGCAGTGAATACAGTAATGAAGAAAGACTCCTTTAGAACAAGGAGACTGATTTTTTTTTTTTTTTGGTAACCGGATTCCTCACAGCTTCCCCTTCTCCCAAAGTGTTTTGCAGAGACTATTATTCCAGGTGCTTGGTGTTTTTTCCAGCCACTAAACTTTAATCCAGATCACACCAGTGATACTGGTGCAGGCTTTAGACTCGATCAGGTCAGGTTTAAGTTAATGTTTGGAGAATAGTTTGTAGGTTTCTGCACCATTCATCTCCTGTGGCTGTGCAGTCACTAAATATAGCCATTTCAGCTGGAGGATGTTGTGGCTAGGGGGGTCCAGCTGCAGATATATGAAATGTTTCGGTGGAGGGAGGCAGTTAATATGGGCAAAAAACACAGAAAACCCGTTTTCATGATATGAGCTTTGTACTGTTGCCTAAAACATAAATAACTCTGAAAATACAAAGTTCTTTAGTACTAAACCAAAACCTTTAAATTCAATTGAAATGCAAGGAAAAGTTGGACAGAGTCATACATTGTAGTAATAGGAAAATGTGGTTAAAATATTACATTTTGACTAGGGAGCCATCTTTGAATTTGTTCAAACATTATTTTTGTTTTTTTAAAAGGGATGTGTCCAGTCAGAGATGGCCACAAATTAAGATTAAAAAATAAGTTGTAATACAAAAATCTTTTACAAAACCTAAGATGGTTAGAAATGTTTCCATAAATAAGTGCTGTGTGAATGTCTCACCCTTATGCTTGATCCTCCAAAAGCATCATATAGGTGGAAGCCTGTGCCCATGCAGAGCCCCATCGCAGGACTGAGGTCTAACAGATTTTTTTGCGTTTAAATTCCAATGGAAACTGCTTTTTGTTTTAACAAACACCCCACTGCATTGTCTGCAACCCAAGCAGCGCAGCCTAGTGCAGGAGAACCAGAAAGTGAAACTTGCTGTAAACCAAAATGATCTTTCTCACTACTGGATATTTCTTTTCCAGTTCTGCCCATGACATTCTCGGTACTGGGACATACACAAAGATGATAGTACCTGTTCTGAAGGGCTTACAGTAATCAGTTTTCATTGTCAGTAGAAAAATACAACCTTGGGGTGGCATAAAGAGAGAAATGTAAAAGTTTTAAAATATTTTAGCTGTTAAAAATCTATAGTTTTATTAATATGGATGAAGATTTTGTTGGGTGAGGGAGAAGATATTGGGGTAGGCTCATCCCTGATGGAACTCGATTGGCTTCAGTTGGACAACACCATGGATGCACTGGGATCTTTATTATTGATCTGGTAGCATAATTTTAAATGGTCCAAAGAATTTAGTCTCTCTACGCTTTTGACTCACATTTTTGGCCATTTTCATTAGTTTGCTGTGGCAACAACATTACTCCACAATTGCCACTATTTTTTAGCAAGTTACAGCATTAATCTTGTCTGCAGTGTGTTAAGCATATTGATTACAGGATATGGAATAAAATTTAAGTAGCTACTTCATTTTTGCCATTTTTAAAGGAGGTGTGAGGATAAATAATCCAAAGTAAAAAGGTATTAACTGAAAACCATAAGGTAAGGTATTTTTAAAGGGAAGATGCATGATTGGTCAATAAAGAGACCCAGGCTTTGGAATCTAGGTAGTTAACGGACTAAATCAAGTAGGTGAGTTGTGGTGGACTTAATTCTGAATTCTTAAGCAAAGAGCTGTCTTCAGTGTGGAGTTATGACTTTTCTCACAATTGTTTGCACCTTATTTGCATATAGTACTTTGGATGAATAATCTGTCTATGTAGGTACTCATCTGTAATTTCAAACTATTCAACTAATCTCATGGGAAAGCATATTTTGATAAAAACGTTATCCATTTGGAGTAATCTAGAAGTGGCCTAAAACAGAAAATATCATACATATATATATAGCCTCTATATAAATCCATGGTACGCCCACATCTTGAATACTGCGCGCAGATGTGGTCACCCCATCTCAAAAGGATATATTGGACTTGAAGAGGTTCAGAAAAAGGCAACAAAAATTATTAGGGGTATGGAACAACTTCTATATAAGGAGAGATTAATAAGACTGAGACTTTTCAGCTTGGAAAAGAGACAACTAAGGGGGGATATGATAGAGGTCTATAAAATCATGACTGGTGTGGAGAAAGTAAATAAGGAAGTGTTATTTACTCCTCCTCATAACACAAGAAGTAGGGGCCACTGAATTAAATTAATAGACAGCAGGTTTAAAACAAACATGTACACTCAAACTTGTTTAAAATTGATATATTGAACACACACAAGAATTGTTTAGAGAGAGACTTTAATAGGAGGGAATCAAGAGCTTTAGGTTCTTCCAAGCCTATCCTCTTTGGATCCTGGACTGGAATTGTAATACTAATAACATTACTGTGCACTCTTGCAGTGATTTTCCGTCAAGAATCTCAATAGTTTAAGCAAAGTGCTTTAAGTGTTATCATTCCCATTTTTACAGATGGCGTAATTTAGGCACAGAGAGGCCCAAAGTCTCACAACAAGTTAGGAAAGGGAACCAAAGTTTGGTCAGGAATCAGAACCCAGGTTTCCTGACTTTTAGTCTCTTGTTCTAACTAATAAACAACCTGCCTGTTTGCAGTGACTTGCTTACTTTCACGGTGATCACCTCTGAAATAACTATCCCAGAATTGTGACTTTCTGCAGAAGAGAATAAGTGGAGAATCTGGGCCTGTCCAAGCACAAATCAGCGAAGAGAGGACAAAGACTGGCTATAGAAGTTCTCAGCAGGCTAGAATAAGATGGCCTAGTCTGCCTTTTCCATTTCTAAATTCAGTTATTCAAATTTCCTTCTGTACCTATTTTACAAACTGCAGTGTTGTCCTTATAAATGTTTTTCATCAAATCAAAATGCCAATGGAAACACCACCCCAGTTGAGGGATGTATTGAAAACAGTGTTAATTTGTGACATTTGCTGGTACTTAATTTATGTACTGCTTCTCATCTGTATTAAGGGTAGTGTAACTGAGCAACTATAATATCGGCAGGGAGCTAAGGGGAAGCCTGTTGTCCTTCATTTGGGTACCTTTAGCTACAAGTTTAGGCAAGACTCTTCACCTACAATTGTAGAAAGTTTTTCTACTTCTAGCCTTCCTCCTGCACTGCCCCCCACCATCTGGAGAGGAGTAATACCAAGGAGGAAGTTGCTTTCTGTTACAGAGCTCTTGTTTGTTGGGCAAATTTTGAAAAGGAAAAACTTTCTGATGCTCCTGACTGGATATTGCTATAGACATTGATGGGGATTGAGGGAGATAGCTATATTATTTTTATGAATATTATATGTACGCTTGATATTATTCTGCCTGCCCTTATGAAGTTGGAAAAATGAAGCAATGGCAGAAATAAGATACCTCCAGAGAGAATACCAAGGGTCCTAATGAGAACAATGGGGAACTGTTAATTAGGAAATGCCTACTTGACCGGTTCAAAGCCAGGTTAACAAGTTTGTTTTTCCATCTGGGACCCTAAGATAAAAAGGATCATAAACCCGCCTGGAGAGAAAGGAATAGGGGACCAAGCAGCAGCGGCTTGGGGGGGACAGATGCTGACAGGGCGAGAGCGAAACAGCAGCAGATCTGTCTGTCCCTCCCAGGTCAGAAGTAGGCATCCTGGTCTGAGTGGAATTTACCACAGACTTGCAAGGTAAAGATAAGTCTTTGGTAAGAGCCAGCCATATGGGGCTTTTGTTATTTTAATACTTTTCTCTGCTTATGTACCTTTTGGGTAGATAAACAATACTTTTGTTTTCAGTCACTTTAATCAGGTGCAGGTCACAAGCTTTTGGAGAGAAATTTTCATGCAGGTGCCAAATACAGTTGATCCTGTCCTGTTTACACGGTTGGAAAATGGGGGCTGCAACCCAGAGCGCCAGTCAAAGAGTGCTTGAACTATGACATTCCAACCTTGAGGGAGGTGAAGAAAGCTAGGCAGTCACCTGAGGGGTGCACTCAAGAGGCACTGCAAAGGTGTCTAAAAGGCAGCTCACCTGTAACTGTGACAGCATCCATTCCAAGAGAAAACTGATGTGAAAGAGGGATCATTACTGTTAAAGAGGAGGGTAGAATTGAAAGGTGGCTTGATAAATACTTCTTTTTGCCCACTGCCTCTCAAACACCGTCTCCCTGTATTTTGATATTCTTGCTAAGGAAACCCCATACTGCAAGGGCTGTATTTCTCTTAGTTGGTGATATATTATTACATATTGAACTCCTTTTATTACTGACTGTGGGAAATCTGCAGAAATTCTCAACTGGAACAAAGACAGTGCTTCCCTAATTATGTTGTAGTTGTAGTAACAGGCACATTATTTCATCCATTTCTGGTAGTAGTTGAGAGGTGTTAAGGAAGAAAATCAAATCAATCTAGATTTACTGGTGAAAAGTTGTTTGAATACAATGTCTGTACAAAAATGAACTGGCTTGATAGTTACCTGCTAGCAGGCCAGGCGGTTTTGCAGGCTTATCTGCTTTCTTATTACTTGCGTTGAGAAGGAAGAACTGAATTCATGAGTTAGTTTGACTTAATAGCTTTATATATGAAAGGAAATTCCAGAGTTTGGGAAGTGGCTTTCTGAGCTGCTACCTGGTACTGTATGCTGTCTGTGACCTCTACTAGGGTATTGTGTCCTTTTTGCTTGCAGATGGATTCTGATCTAATATAGTTAGTTCTTTTCTGTAACTTTGACCCTAAGGTGCCACTGTGGAATGCTGACTGGCAGTAGCACCAATCGTATCTATAACAGTTTTGGTACTGAGAACTTTCAGTCTCCTCCCATCAGCCCCAAATTCCTTGTCTTTCTCTTCCTCTTTAGAGAGGAAGATGCACCCTCAAATCCCTGCTCTTTCCAGACTGCGAAACGTCAGAATAAAATCCTCTGGTAGTGGCTGAGATGGCAGAAAACCACAAAGAGCAAGCCAATTAAATGTTCTTTTTGCAGAAAGGCTCTTTAGGCCCTCTGTCAGCTGGATTTGCCTTATTTGTTTCCAGAGACTCTGAACTGTTGAATCAGGTGATGGTGGACAAGAGATTTACCTGGATCTTCCACTCCAGCAGGTCTGGCTGATCTGCATAGAAGTCTTTGGGAGAAGTAGAGAATATTCCCTGACTCTTTTGTCAGTAGGGGTTATTCTCTTGCCACTTCATCATCACTTATGCATGATTTAGCTTCCCTGTTGACTAAAGCCTTTGAAGTGAAGAGTGCAAATGGCTCCTTAAAATATCCCTTTCCTTCCCCCACCCTAAATAGGGAAACCAGAACAGTATGTCTTCAGAGACTGGCTGCATTGTTAAATAGCTCTCCAAGAGCAGGACACACCCCCTGCATCTCCTACTCTTCCTGATAAGGCTGGCTTAAACTCTCTTGACAAATCTCACAATAAACAGGTAATCGCTAGGAAAGAGCTTCGGGGAAGCTCTCTTTTCTTCTGTGGGGTTGTCCCTGCAGACAGCTACGTCTGAGGACATCCCAGAGGAAGAGTAAAAAGAAAAGGAGTACTTGTGGCACCTTAGAGACTAACCAATTTATTTGAGCATGAGCTTTCGTGAGCTACAGCTCCTGGCTCCTCTAAATTCTCCCTTTTAGAGAACTTATCTTTCTTGACAGTGATATCACTAAATCACTTAAAATTAAGCCTATAGCGTAGCTGTTACTTAGGTGGAAATCCCCCGGTTGTGAAGGAGGGAAAGATTTGACTAAATCATACCCTCACCTGGCAGTTAATGCAGTCAGTAACAACACATGGGGTGAAACCCCCTCGCCCCCACACACTATAAAGTATTGCCCTTTCCACCAACTCAGCTAAGCTTTCCAAGCTTCCTATTGGAGCAAACTGGCAGGAGTTTTCTTCCATGTCTAATATATAGCTCTGCCGCAGCCTGGGAGCTGTCTCTTTAGGAACCTCTTCCATTGCACTCTTAAGGCCTTTTTGGAAAACTGGGATCAGATGGTGCGGCTAGTCACGAAAGCCCAAGGATGGGGTTTTCAGAAGTGCTCAGTGGGAACCAATGGGAGCAGTTAGATCAATGCTGAGAGCTTGTGAAAAGCCGACCCCAAATATTTAACTTTTATAACAGACCCAAGTTTTAACTTTTTGTTTTCTCTTTTATGGTGATGGCAGTAAAGGAAAGAAATTTCCAGAGGAACTATTTTTTTGGCTCTAATACTTCCTGAGAGGGAGCTAAAGGCTCCCTGTTGTGTCCGTTCCTGGAGTCCTCCTCACTCCCTTTCAAGAGACCTCTGGAGCTAAAGGGCAGACTTCTCACCTTTCTAGACCAGTGGAGACCTAACCACCTCAGACCACTGAGCTCTCTGCAGCATCCCAAGGTTACTGCCTACATCAAAGGTGGGCAAACTACAGCCTGTGGGCCACATCCAGCCCACGGGATCCTCTTGCCCGGCCCCTGAGCTCCTGGCCCAGGAAGGTTAGCACCCCGCCCCGCCCCTGCTCTTCCCCCTCCCCCGCAGCCTCAGCTCCATGCGCCGCAGTGCAATGCTCTGGGCCGCAGCGCAGCTGCAGAGCCGTGGCCGGACCCGGTGCTCTGTGCTGCTCGGTGCGTGGCTGGCTCCAGCCGGGCGGTGCGGCTGCCTGTCCTGGTGCTGTGGGCGGCACGGCTATAGCACCACCAGCCACCAGCGCTCCAGGCAGCGCGGAAAGGGAGCAGGGGGGGTTGGATAGAAGCAGGGGAGTTTGGGTGGTCATCGGGGGCGGGGGTGTTGATAGGGGTCGGGGCGGTCAGAGGGCAGGGAACAGGGGGGTTGAATGGGGGCAGTCCGGGGGCGGGGGGGAGCAGTCAGGAATGAGAGGAGGGGTTGGATGGGGCAGCGGAGGGCAGTCAGGGCGGGGGGTCCGGGGGAGGTCAGAGGGGGTTGGATGGGGCAGGAGTCCTGGAGGGGCATCAGGGGGCGAGAAGCAGAGGGTGTCGGATAGGGGGTGGGGGCTGGACCACGCCTAGCTGTTTGGAGAGGCACAGCCTCCCCTAACCAGCCCTCCATACAATTTCGGAAACCTTTTGGCATGAGGGCCACATCAGGTTTTCCCGCCCCTGGCCTACATCTATCCCCTTTGCTCAGAACAGCATTGTCCCCCACTAGCTGCCTCAATTCCTGAACAAAAGGTCAAGGTATTAGCCATAAGCAAATACAAGCAATTTACGCTCTTGTTCCATTTCTTCCTGACAAGAGATTCTCTGGTATTTATTGTCCCCAAGAGAACAAGCATGGGTTTATCCCATTTGGGGCTTGCAATAGTTAGACCAAGGTCACTTTGTGCCCAAAAGGTTCACGGAGCACGCATGGTCATCCCAGTGTTCATCTGTGGACCCACAGGAAGCTTATCTACGCATACCACCAGCAGCTCAATATCAGAATCGTGATTCTGCCTAAGGTGCTTCTGTCTACAGTACTGTGACCATCTTAGGTTCCTTCATCGTAATTTCCTGGGTCTCACTCTGTGGAGAAGACCAGTGGCCCGGATTCCAGATCCTACACAGACGTTAAAACAGGAGCTAATTTACGTGTTCCAAGTGTAAAAAGAAGCTGAATGTGACTATTAAGGGGATCTTCCTTCCTCTTTGCCACTACTAGCCTTAGGCATTTCCCTGCTATGAGAGAGCTATTCTGCTGCTTATTAAAATGCCCAGGTGAGCTGAGGTAGTTGACTTCCTCAGATATTCTCAATTGCCCTTCTGTGGTTTCTCCCTGCATGAAGCACAATCTAATTAGGAACCAACACCTGAGCCTGGCACATTGTGAGACACAAACATGCACCGTAGTGGCATTTCTTTACACACTAGGTAGTCCTAGGAGTGAGCCGTGGTTCTCTGGGGAATTGCTCCCTCTATTCCTTTGTGTTTTGTGGTATCATCGTAAGGCTTCCTCTGAGCATTTAACAAAGCAGCCTAAATTAGGGTGGTGATGTTTGATATTTTCCAATAAGATGCTCTGTTTTTGATGAGTACTTTCATTTTACAATTGCTTTTGTCTCTCTTTTTGTAGAGCAGTGTAGGTGTACACTGTTCTGAATGGCGGGTGATCTGTGCCAAACAAATAATGTGTCCTTGCTCCAAATTGCTGCCAGTTTAACAACACAATCAAAAACAAGCCAAGACACTGCATACACTGAGTGAGGTATTGCCATTGCTTATAACTATTATTATTTGTTAGTAAAATAAAAAAAAACAACAAAGTTTCTTATACTGAGCAGTTAAACAGTGAACAAACAAAAACTCTAGTGCATTGAAATCCTACCTTTTAATGTAGCACAGCACCAGCATATGCATTGAGGCTGGTTGCTGACTTAATCTGTTTTCTCTGTCTGTCTGTGTCGCTTTCTCTTCTTTCAGAATTTCCTTTTGTAACGTTTGCCGAATTATTTGATTTGAAAGGTGCTGTGTCAAAAGTGTGGAAGTAAATTTGGCCATTTACAGTCTTCCATTCTCTAATTAAACACTTTTGTTTTGAAGAGTATTCACTGTCATTTACTTACATTACATGATGTTGTAATCTTATAACTTGCATGTAGATATACATGGCACTTTCCAGTAGTCCTTGCTCCAGAGAGCTGACAATCTGAACCCACAGTGAGCCCATACAGACAATCACTATAAATGGTGTGTGGTGGAGTTTTATTCTGATATTGCACACTGGCTTTTCAAAACAAACTCTTTTTTGGGGACTGGCAAATGTTGATTCAGGAGGCTGTTCTGTGAGTAAGTTGTGTCATGGAAGAATGGATAATGTGGGCAAATGAGGCAAAAGGATCTCCTGGAAGGAGAAGTTTAGTAGAGGATAAGGAGTCTGATAGAAATAATAACATTTTTTTGTATAGCTGCAGACGTATGCACGCTGCTGTTTGCTGTCTACAGTAAAATGAAGGACAAGACTATTTGATGTGAAAGGTCTGGGAAGAGACAGTAAACCAACAATTGTAGCTTCTATTTACATGTTTGGTCCCAGATAGCCTCTAATACAGTGGTTTTCGACCTTTTTTCATTTTCAGACTCTTAAAAAATTTCTAATGGAGGTGCGAACTGCTTTGAAAATCTTAGACATAGTCGGAGGACCGCCAGGGGTCCATGGACCTCAGGTTGAAAGCCACTGTTCTAAAGTAGTAACAGCCTTTCGCAGACCCCTTAGACATAGTCTGCGGACCCCAGGACTACTGGTTGAAAACCACTGTTTTACAATATATGCATCATTGAAGGAAAGATCTGTTTTATAATCTCAATTAAAAATGCAGGACAAGTTTGTCATAAATATGCTCTTGAGTGTTTCGGCCTCATGCCTGACACCACTGGGCTAAAGATAATTACTAATAGCATCCACCCTCTCATGTCTTACTGCTTGATCTCTCATGTCTTACTGCTTGATCATTCCACTTCTGAAAGGCAAAATGTATCATTGGGTGCAGTGTTGTTTTCTGTATGCTTTGCAGTTGTTCCCTGAAAGTGTGTGTGTAATTAAAACCAAAACAAAAAACCCCTAAAAACCAGCACTTATGCCCTGGCATCTAACTCTGGACAGCAAAATAATGACGTGTTGCACTGTGCCACCTGAGTCTGCAGCAGGATCTCTATGCTGGGTTTGAATCTGTTTGTGCTTAAAGAAAAGAAAAATGTTCCTCAGTGCAATATCGTGTCTTTGAGGAACTGTTGCATGTGACCAAGACTGAAAATGCAGCCGAGAGTTTTTTTTTGTTCTGGATGCCGTAGTAAGAAATCTAGTGACAAGTTTAAAATGTTCAGTTCTCTTTCAGATTTCCAGAAGAAGCAACTCAGGAAATTGCTCAAGGAGATTGACCTTGGGCTGTTTTCTTTATAGAATGTCACCACACTGTCATGCTTATGGTAGGAGGGAGCCCTACATGTAACCTGCAATAAACAGCAGCAATAGTCTAGGGGCTAGGAAGTTGGAGGGACCTGGGTTCTATTCTTGACTCTGACACTGCTTTGCAGTGTGCCTTTGTTAAGTCAGTTAACTTCCCTGTGCCTCAGTTTCACAGGCAGTGGAGTGTTGGTTTTTTTTAAAAGCGATTAATGATACCTGCTCCTTTTTTGTGAACCTCTTCGAATGTTTTGGATGGGCCTGATCCAAAACTCAGTGAAGTCATTTAAGTGCTCAATATTTTGTCATTCAGTGAGGTTATGATAAAGTAATGTTTTCTTTTGAGAAGCAGGACTGGCTTCTTTTCTAGCTCTCTTGCCAGGCTTCCTCTCAACATTTAAAATTGCTAAGATTTTTGGTATTTAAATGTGAACTACTCAGATTTTTAGTCAGAGCTTTAAGGGCCAAATTCTGCCTCCACAGTTCCTGTTCATTAGCCAGTGTATAGGAGGGCAGATTTGGGGCTTAAATATCTCACAAAGAGCATTCAAGTTGGTAAATATAATTTAAATTGTTGTTTGTTTATATTGTATATGCACCTAGGTGCTGACTGTGAGCACTGTTTTTAAAATTGTAAAGAGTCTGTTTTTTCTCCCTTTTCCTGAGGTATCAACAGAAAAGTAAAACTTAATGCTACGTTTTCCTTTCTGAGGACATGTTTTGCTGGAGGGAGAAAAGGAAAGTAAATTTGTTCCCTCCTCTTTTTGTTTTGAGCATTAGCTGGAACAGGCTACGGAGTTTCCACATTTTGCAAGCAATGCTGTGTTCATTAATATTAACAATCTCCTCCTGCATCACACTGACTGCTGTTTAACCTGCATTTCATTATATTCGTGCTTGATGGTTCAACTGGGATTGCTGACCCAGTGCTATTTACTGTAGGGCTATATTGGAGTAGTCTTTTGCATTTGGTGATGCAGGCTGCCTAACACAAATGTGTGACTTGATGATAAACAGAAGGTTTGAGTAAAAGTGGCAGGCAGTTGTCAAATTCTGAGAACATCTAGCTGAAATCTAGACACACAGATGTGATGAGACATTTATTTTAAAGTGAAATTAATGCTTATAAAATTCTCCTGGGACAGGACAGATACAACATGGACAGTTATAGTGCAGTCTTCCAAATGCAGACCTTGTCTCTGTTCATGAGATCACTCCTACAGCTCAGAGGAGAGAGCAATCTCTCTGGCTTCACCTCTGTGCTTGAAACTACCAAAAAGGATACCAATTGTGCTGATGAATTTTGTAATGTGGAACCTTTTTCAACTGAGACTGGATTGGATTATGATTTAGGTCACCAAATGGTGACTAATTTCGGTCATTACTGACCTGGATTAGGACTGGTACTCTAGATGTGGGGGGGCTCCACATTCCATTGCTATCCAGCCAGATTGACCATGGGATCTCAGGATTTGGTGTTCTGTTTTCTTTGCTCTAGAAATCTGTGTGCTGACAACTCGCTGTACCAGTATCAAATGGGGCACTTGACGTTTTGGATTGACAATAAATGAGGCCATTTAAAACCAGTTATGCCAGTCTATCCAAACAGATGTGCATTCTAGAACACCTTTGAAAAATTTTGCATGCATACAATTAAATACCTGTTTTGCCAATTCTTAAACACATTAGTGCAAAGTGAAGGTGGCAGCTCTGATGACTCAGAAGTGCAACACAGATTAATACAGCTAAAAATGCCCTTTCTTTTGGCAGGATTGGCTTTCTTTGAACTCATTTGATAAACTGTTCTTTTGAAATCCAGAACTCATTGGTTTTGGTGTAATATCAAGGACTGTGATTTAACCCAGTTTTGTGGAAATGGAATCCCCAAGTGAACAAAGCCTGCTCACTTTTTTTTCATGAAGGAAATGAGGGATGGGCAGATGGTCTAGGGCAGGGGTTCTCAAACTTCATTGCACCATGGCCCCCTTCTGACTATAAAAATTACTACACGACTCTAGGAGAGGGGGACGGAAGCCTGAACCCGCCCGAGCCCCACTGACCTGGGTGGGGGATGCCAAGCTGAAGTCCAAGCTTTAGCTTTCACCTCTCTCACCTAATCTTGTGTATTCTTTTTTCTCTTTCCTTTCTGCTCTGTCTCCCTCTACTGTTACCTTTCCCCTTTCTTCTCTCTTTTCCATCTCCCATGGGATGAAAATTGGACCTCAAATCCTGTTTTCTCTCCAGATGCTGGTGAAGTGCAAATCCTGATGTTTTAGGAAGGGTGGGCAAATATTGTGACTTTCCATACACAACCCCATATATGTCAGAAGAATGTACATTGTTGTATGCAGTATTTTTGTAGCCATGTTGGTCCCAAAATATTAGAGAGACAAGGTGGGTGAGGTAATATCCTTTATTGGACCAACTTCTGTTTATGTGAGAGACAAGCTTTTGAACTTATGCAGAGGGCTTCTTCAGATCTAGCCAGACCCACCCATCCACCTTATCTCTCAGAATAATTTACAGCAGCCTTCCAATCTTACACTGGACTTTAGTCCATGTGTATTTGCAGTTCCCATTTCAGTGCAAGTAAGCGAAATAAAAGAATAAAGAAAAGCTCATTTGTAGCCAAAGCACTTTATTAAAGTTTTAAAATAAGACAGGTTAGGCCTGCTGGATTTTATTACCTATAATTTTGAACACCATTCTGCTAGACCATTCCTTGAAGAGGAAATCTTCCCTCCTCAACCTCTATGCAGGGTTGCCCAGCACTGAGACAGCTGCCTGGAACGACCCTCTAAGGAGTGTTTGGAATGTTGGAGAATTCTGGGTGGGGGTTGTTCCAGTGAGCAGGTCTTATGAGTTATTATGTAAATAGGATACCTTCTGGTGGGGGTATTCCAACGCGGGGTGCTCCAGAAAGAACGTGCTGACTCAGGCAGGATCATTGGGATTCATGTCACGTAATGTTGGAGCAGTATATCAGAGGTGGAGAAGCAGGAAGTACAAGCTGATGAAGTACAAGCTGTCCAGCTGCTGTGGCGGGTTTAGGCTGCCTCCCTTGTGGAAGAAGGGGAGGACTGGGAGACAGTCTTTCTCGGGCGCACAGAAAATTTAGGTAGATCAGGGCCCCAACGCTTGCCATGGATCTTCATATTCTGTGTCTCTGCCTTGCACTGTTCCTCCACCATAAGGAGATAAAGTGACTTTCCCTACAGGTCTCAGCACTGCTCAACCAGCAGAATATAAAGTCACTTCTTGCTTTGCTCAGTAACCTGAACACACCAGATTCCCTTGGGTTTCATAACCAGTAATGGATATTTTACATTGAGCACCTCCTGTGCTGGATCTGGGTGCTTTTTAACAACACCTTTCATGCTTCGCTTGTTGAAAAATGGGTCTAGTTTCAAGTAACCTTCCTTACACTTGACACAACCTGTCTATTCATTCCCCGCCTCTGCCCCGTTTCGCTGAAGCATTGTTAGCTGAAACTGCAGAGTTTCTCCTCATTCATAACATTCCTGGTCCCTTAGACGTAATTTGCTGCTCCCTGAGCTGCCAGAGTGGACCAATGGGAAGGACTGCGAAGTGTATTAAACACAACTGGAAATTTTAGATGGCAAGTCACGAGGTGTTCAGGATGAAGAGGGCGGAAATCATAATTACATTGAAAGTCCCGTGCGTTGGGTTATTGTTTCAGACCCCAGACACACTTTTATTGTTCAATTTTAGCCAGTCATTTTAGGGTTTATAAAATGCATCTATCGCAGAGTGCCTGCATGAACATACAGAGTTACTAATGCAGGGCGCTGAGCACTTTCAGAGCTATTCCCACGTCGCCGTCACGCTGCAGAGCTCTGCTAACCATTAGGGCTGTCAGCCTTCCAGGAGTGGCCTGCAGTCTCCCAGAATTAAAGATTAATCTTTAATTAAAGATTATGTCATGTGCTGAAATCTCCAGAAATACACCCAACCAAAATTGGCAGCCGTACTAATCCTGAAAAAAGAACAGGAGTCCTTGTGGCGCCTTAGAGACTAACCAGTTTATTTGAGCATGAGCTTTCGTGAGCCACAGCCCACTTCCTCGGATACCTGTCATACTAATCCTGGGCAGAGACAAACCATTATTACCTGCATTTCAAAGTAGAACTGGGTGAATTTCTTTTCAGTAATAGCTTGTTTGCCAAAAAATGCATTTTTCCATCAAACAAATCTATTTGTAAATTTGGGTTGGCTGTGACAAACAATTTCAGCCAAATGAAAAATGGGGGAGGGGCTTTGAAAAGTTTAAATGAAAATCAATGTTTCATTTCAAAATTTAGCTGGGTCTGTTAAATAAAATGGTGAAAAACACCCAAAAACGTGTTCTAAAAAGAAAAAAAAAAACCCTCTTCCCACCCCCTAGCCCCCCTCTCTCCCCCAAGTTTCTGGTTGAATTAAATGTTCTGTTTGAACCCAAATTTACTTTTTGTTCAGCTGTTACAGGTGAGCCACTGAAATATCAATTATTTGCTCTATTTCTAAGGCACCCACCATAGCACTTAGGCATTAGTACCTGTATGGTGGTGATTTTTCAGGAAAAGGGGCCAGTTTTCTTGCCATTTTTGTAAACCATTTACTTATGAGTGGTTGGGTCTAGCCTAGAGAGACAAGGTGGGTGAGGCAATCCCTTTTATTGGACAAACTTCTGTTGGTGAGAGAGACAAGCTTTCGAGCTATGCAGAGCTTCAGGTCTGGGAGTTGGCACTTGCTGGTGTGATCATTTTGCAGTTAATGCGCTAAGGGAAGGCCCTGACAAAAGAGGTGCACCGTGATCTGAAGGCTTACGAGCATGCTGTAGTGAGTCTTGTGCTTAGCCTGCTCTCTGGTGGTCGTTGCTGTACCAGAAGTATCCTTTGATTAAAACCAGTCTAATGATTCATGTTTTTATAGTGTGTGTTGGTGAGTTCCGTGTAGTCAGAGTGCAGTCGATTCAGCTGTTTTGCCAACATGCTCATCCACCCATGTGCAAATATCCCAGTGTTTTTTTTTTTAAAACACAACCCCACAAAAATCACAGAACCCACGAATCCCTTGACTGTTGCGGCAAAAATACAGCCGCAACTACTGTGCTTCAGCAGAGTCCGTGTCTTTAGATTTGCGGGGCGGTTTCTGTATTTAGGGCAGCTTGTGGCAACATGCAAGCTGTTTGTTTTGCCTTTTTATGCACTGCGGTTGGGAAGAAGGAACTGCTTGCAAGAAATAATAAGGCAGTGGGTCCAGTTGTGCCTCAGGCAGTGGATGCAGAGGGAAATAAGCGATCAGTTGGAGACTGAAGTCTTTTTTTTCTTTTCTTTTTTTTCCCCGCATGGGGCCAAGGACCAGGTGCTGTCACTCTGGCCCTAACTGAGATCCAGTTAACAAGCAGCTTTGCCCTGATCAAGTATTCCAGAAAAATGGCCTCTGAGTGTTGAGTACCTCTTCCACCCCCTATATTTTTCTGCTGGAATTTTTAATGTTTTTTTTATCCTCTGAGGGATGGGACAGCATACATCTGCTTCCTGTGTGACTCCAAGCCTAAAATGCCTTTCCAGTATAATAGGCAGCTGAGATCGTGTTTGCTAAGTGCAACTATAGCTAAACTGGTTAGTCTCTAAGGTGCCACAAGTACTCCTTTTCTTTTTGCGACTACAACTAACATGGCTGCTATTCTGAAATATATCTAGAATGGGTCTAGCTGATCGATTGCTGTTGTGCTCTATTCAATTTACAAAGGCAATTCTTGGTACTCTGAATCTCTGAGCAGCCAGGTGCCCTGGGGTATGTTAATCTATTTACATAATAGCACCATTGACTTCGAATGGGGTTTTTTTTGGTGGGGGTGGAGGTGGAACGAAGGTTTTGCATTTTATACAAAATATCTATATCCATATTCCATATGGTTTTGTAGAGTGTCTGTCTGTTCAGAAACTTGGGCTCTGTCTACACTTGGAGATAGGGGTGTGATTCTCTTCTCAAGTAGACATACTCACGCTAGCTCTCATTGAGCTAATATGCTAAAAATAACAGTGTAGCCAAAGTAGGACAGGCAGTGGCAGGTACCCATGAGGCCTGAGCGGGTTTGCCCTTGGAGCTACCCAATGCCCACACTTGCTGCTGCCTTTTTTACTGTGGCTATGCTACTGTTTTTAGTGCACTAGCCTGAGAACGAGTTCAGTATGTCTACTCAAGCTGGGAATCCACATCCCTAGCTCCAAGTGTAGACATGCCCTGGGTCAGTGTCTCTCCCCAGTCCCCTACCTCTGAGAATTTTGGATTCAATCTGTGAGGATCAAAGATAATTGGAAAAGTAGATACGGAGCTCCTTTCTCAGTCTGAAACACTTTGTCCTAGGGCATATTTGTAACAGTTGCAAAGATTAATATGAAACTCACATCTCTGCCTGTTACTTACAATAAATATTTAGCTGCTAAGGTCAGGGGATTATGATTTTAAAAAATGGAAACACTGACTTGCTGGATAGTGTAAGGTAGATTAGTTACTCTTTTAAATTGTGTTCTCTATCAGTACTATGTGTCAGCAAGAGATTGTGTTGCACACCGAAGTGGGATTGTAGGTGCTTAACAAAATATGGGGGCAGCGTTTACTATGTTGCATAGAAGCCAATTTTTGCTATTCAGCTGGCTAGTGCTGTTTCACTGTTAGAAAGCTTCTACCTCATCACTTCCTGGAGGTTCTGTGTGTAGTCTGACATGAAACAGAATGGCTTAAGTGAAACTCCACGTGCTCAGTGGGACACACCTTCCAGTACATCACTTTCCTTTATCCAATTATAATTAAAATGTCAGTAATGTGGCTCTTGTTCCAAGCAACCAGTGTAAAGGTAACTTACGTTAAAGGAATGTGTTTCTCTTCCCCTTTCTTCCAGGGTCAGCATTCTTCAGGGGAGGACATGGAAATATCTGACGATGAAATGAATTCTGCACCAATCACCAGTGCAGAATGTGCCAAAACCATTGTGGTGAACTCCTCTGTTAGCAACTCTGCTGTGATGACTCAGTCGATACCCATGCCCCCACCAGGGTTCCCTCCACTTCCACCCCCACCCCCACCCCAACCAGGCTTTCCAATGCCGCCACCTCTACCACCACCACCTCCACCAACTCATCCAGCTGTCACTGTCCCACCACCTCCGCTTCCTGCGCCACCTGGGGTCCCACCGCCTCATATCTTGCCTCCACTTCCTCCATTCCATCCTGGCATGTTTCCCGTCATGCAAGTGGATATGATAAATGTCCTGGGCAACCAGTGGGGCGGCATGCCAATGTCCTTTCAGATGCAAACTCAGATGCTGAGCCGCATGATGCAGGGGCAGAACACATACCAGTACCCACCTTTTATGGGAAGCCGGATGCAGTTTGTGAATCTCCCTCCCTACCGTCCCTTCTCGATGGGGGCAGCTATTGGCCGGGGGCAGCAATGGCCGCCGCTGCCCAAGTTTGACCCCTCGGTCCCACCACCGGGTTATGTGCCGAAGAAGGAGGATCCGCATAAGGCTACTGTGGATGGTGTCCTCTTGGTGATTGTGAAGGAATTAAAAGCAATTATGAAAAGGGACTTGAACCGGAAAATGGTCGAGGTGGTAGCATTCAGAGCCTTTGATGACTGGTGGGACAAGAAAGAACGTCTTGCAAAGGTAGGAACTCTTAATGTTTCATATGTTACAGCTGTGCAGATGGTTCTGGAGAAGAAGGGCTTAAGGTGTTCCAAGGTAGGGTGTGGGCAAGCGAAAATGTGGGGATCAAATTAGAGGAAACTTAAAGATGAATATCAGGAAAAGGTCCTAAAGGGTGAGCAATGAGACAATAGAATAGCTTTCCAAGAAAAGAGGTAGATGTCCCATTAAAATTTAAATTGGAGGGGATGAATCCTAGACTAAATCCTGACCCAGTGAAATCAGTGGGGAAAACTCTCATTTGACTTGAGTAGGACCAGGATTTGGCTCTAGTTGACTTAATAAGCCTGTTCCTTAACTTCTAGATTGTGCACTAGCAAAAGGGCACTTCCCTAGATGTATGCTGCACAGGCAAAAGAGTGAACTTTCTCCAGGACAACTCAACCTTTGAGTGTCTTCTTGTTGTTAATAATCTGTTTAAGGGTGTTTTAATTATATAACCATAGCCTCGAGTGCCAAAGTGGTCACCAGTATTCTTTTATTAGAGCAGTGTTGTGGTTGGGATAGCTGCTCCTGAAGAGAAAGCCAGGTGAAGAACATTTTAAGCACATACATCTATGAAATGCCTTCATTTTGGAAAACTTTAGGAAAACTTTCAAGAAGTAGAGACATCTCCTCCGGCCTTAGAAACCCAGGCTCATCTGGGCACTCCCAGCTTGCTCCAATAGGGACGTGATTAGAGCGTCAGACTTTTAGATCAGCTGGACAAAGTTCGAGAATTTTGTTAACCTTTAAAATAGAATTGGATCTTCGCTCCAAAACCAGAGCCAAATATAAGGCAAATATTTGAAAGTTTTGCTCCACCAGTACCAACACTTTCTGATATCAGCTTCCCTTCTGGGAAGGTTACTCCGAGAGCAGACATTTTTATTTTTATTTTGATAAAGATCTGTAGGCATGCATTATTTTGTGCCAGGACTTGAACCTGCTTATGGCAGGTGTGTACTTTCCAACACAGGTGTGTGACTGCCATTAACATGAAGGCTAAGTATATGCCTTAGTCGATTAGAAATTATAGGGATTTTGTGAAGACTGTCTGAATCTTGCTCAGAGGATTTAAACTGTACCCCATGCAATGAACATTGTATCAGCTAGTAGTTGGCTAATTGCTCCCTTTAAGAGAAAAGCTAGCATTATAGGACATTTAAGAGCCTCAAAACTTAAATTCTTACAATCTACTATTTGTTGCAGTGATTTGCAGTAAAATAGCAGCAGATACATTCTGCAAATTAGACTTTCAGACGTAACATAGAGCCACGGTCCTCATAACTTGTTACTTGAGATCCTATGGCATTTTTTGTAAGACGTGAGGTGTTAACTTTGCCATTGAGGAGGAGTCCTCTACTTTGAGCTGGATGCGGTGTTCTTCACTTCCTTTCCAGCTGCCGTGTTCCACCTCAGACATTTTGCTGCATTTTAGTGCTGGGTTAAATGACTTGCATCCAGAACCAAGCCTCTCTCCTTGATTAATACTCAAGACGTTCACTTCTTGCTGAGAAGCATGTATCAGGGATGAGGTCCCTCATGTTAACAAGGGAACGAGTGCAGCACAAAGCTAGCTAGTGGGTGCATAAAGGGAAATGGGATAATTTGAGAAGCTGGCTTAAATGAGACCCTGAAGTGACCAAACATAAGCAACTGGCGGCAGAGCTCTTCAATGGCCGCTCGGTCTATTTTATACACTTCTGCCACCGCTAACTGTCGTGTTCTCTTCGCTCTCCTGGAACTTACAGCCTGATTCAGCATAGGCAATATTTCTAAACACAATCTGCATAGACTCACTGCCACAGGATATGGAAAAGTTTGATAGTCTAGTAAGATTAATAAAATTACACTCTTATGAAAACAGAATTGCAGTTATGCTAACTAGGATCAGAAGGAGCAGGGCTGTTGATGCTGCAGGGTGTGAGCTGAACATCGGCTGGGATCTGAGAAATCTTTGTTGGCACTTCGCTATGTATAAATATCATACAGCTAGGTGAATTATGGGGGGTTCAAACCTTCCTCTCAAGTACTGGCCAGTGCAGGGATCCACCCTGGATGAACCAGTAGGATTCTGTTGCAGTGTAACAATTACTGTGTAGTGACATTGAATTCTATCAGAAAAGTCCATTTGACGAGTTCACCTGGGCAGTCTTTTGTTCAGTGTTTGTACTGACCCCCATATAATACATTGGGGTTCCTAAGTACTACAGTAATGTAAATAATAATAATTAATTAATAACCTGATGCTATGCCAGAACTAGAGCTCCAAAGCCAACCTGCCGACTGCTGTCCAGCAAGGTCTAGTGGTCTAGACAAGCCATTTTGATCTTGTAACTTGGGCCTATTAAAGTTAATCTAGTATTACCTGTGTTCCTTGCTTGTTATCCTCCTCAGGCTTGTTCTGTATTAGCAGATATGAGCTGAACTTGTATTTTGTATTCATTGATGACAATAAACTTTGACCAGTTTAGTCGATGAACAGCAGTAGAAGTAATTGATCTTCAGATAATGCTTGTGAAGCCTCATCATGGGATGGGTCAGAGTGAATTTTAGAAATCCATTCCTGAAGATCCAATCAGAAGTAAATCCTATATCCTTCACTTAAAAGCTGTCAAGAGTCCCCACTTCTTGAGACAGCTGCACATTGATCCTGACGCCTCCCGACCCACGAGGTCTAGAGCTCCAATCTTGAAAAGGTTTGAATTCTCTTCTCCACCTGTTGGATCGAGTTTTCCCATCCACACCTACCTTGGATGAGCCGTGCTTTGCTGCAGCTTGTCAAAGTGAGACTGTAGATTTGTCTATCAAGTCTCTGAGTGCCTAATATGTTTCATTTTAAAGATTTTGCTGTTTCTATATTATCTGGGCTTGGAGGCCTCTGAGGCTTTTTATCAGTATGGGCCTTGACCCTCCTAACTAAAAAGGAACACTTAGCTTTTCTTTGACTCTCATCATCCTAGCTCTGCAATATTCTGCCTTAAATTAAAAAAGAAAGAATCTTTAATTAAAAGGTCCAAAGTCACTTATTAGTTCTGTCTGCTAATACATGAAGTCTAATAAAGTTGGTTTAGGTTATTAAGGCCATTGGTTTCTCTAACCCATCTAAAATTAATTAGTCTTGTCCAGCAGAACATTGGTCCTTCACAGGTACACATGTAACTCAGTTACTTCATGTAGTTTCACACAGCTCAGAAAGATCAACATTTGTAGGTTTCTGGGCTGTGAACGTGAATCTGTTTCAATAATGGAACTGTCTCAAAAAAATGAGTAGTATCCTCCTTGGTGGTCCACATGTGGTTCTGTTCAGGATCCAGGAGCCATTCAGGCAGCTTGAACGTTAGCTTGCTCATTGACTTCTGATTGAGAGAGTATGATTTGGAGTATTATAGATTCTGGCTCATTGGTAGAAATGTATTCTCTTGTTAAGCTGCCTATTTTCCTCACAAGTTCCTCCTGCACATGCTTTTCCAGTTTTATTTTAATGTGGGTACTGAATTCTTAGTTTCTCTAAAGGTGGTAGCTGTGGTTCCAGCACCTGGCATTAGGGAGACCTAAAACGGGCTCTGAACTTGGCAGTACTGCCCATTCACTTTGTCAAGACTTGGAAACACCTGCTGTTTTAAACTGCACCTCAGAGGGTTTAGGAAGCATGGCTCAATCTGGCACAGTATGTGGAACAAGGCTTGAAAATGTTCACTGCTTTCCTTCATCAGAACTGCTGTGGTGGCTTCCAGAAGCAAGATTCACCAGAGAGAGGATAGTGTGACACCGGGTACCTGGTCAGTCCCAAAAAGGCCTGTGTGGCTCGAGTGCTTTCCAGCAGGATCCACTATCATCATTGCTCAGAGCAGTTAGTGCCTCTTGTGCAGAGAAATAGCTTCTTAATATCCAAGATGGAAGAAGACTTCTCTTCATGTGAAGAGTAGCCAGGTCATTTTTCCATCCCTTTTAAACAGTGAGTGCTCCCCAGACATGCCAGAAACCCAACATGGGTTATCTGGATATATTAGCAGTGTTACGGTCTGTTGGACAGGATCCTGAAGCTGATGTAGACAGCCAAATGGCATTGGACCGTTGCTTGCCTCTACTCCCTTGACAAGTGGATCACTTTTTAAAAAAAAAAATTCCCTTCTATAAGTCTTTAAGGCCTTGATGGTTTCCAGACATCAAGCTGTAGGCTCTTGGGTGTATAACATATAATTCATCTGCAAGACACAATTTGAAAAGATACAATTGACATCGATGATCAAATTTTGGGCTGATTTGCTTGATTTATTTTCTTTCCCTTTTGTTTGTAAATCCATATAATTTTTTTAAATCACTGAAAAATTTCTTTTGATGCTAATTCTCATAAGTAGCCCTACAATAATAAATCAGTCTATGTATCCCAATATGCATGAGGGAAACATACAATATGAACCTAGCATATCCATGTCCATGCACATACATAAATTGGAGGGGGCGTGGAATCCCATTACAAAAGGATCAGGACAACCAGTGTCAAGCAATTCTAACAAACGGCAAATGGGGAAAACCTCTACTCAAATCATTTAACCGGTCTATGACTGTATCCATCCCTCCAAGGAGGTATGTTGAACTGAGGTAGACATTTTTCCAGTTCAGAATGCAACTCCTTGCACAAGCGTCAGAGGTTCATCTATGCTAAAGTGTCTGGTTGTGGTGGCAGTTCTGAGAGCCTTTGCGTGCGATCCCTATTTCCCCAAGACTGATTCCCCCTAATTCCCCCTCTCCTCTGCATTTTGTCTTATCTTACTGGTTTTGGACTGTGATGTCTTTTAAGGACTTATTTGCATATACAGTGTTGGTTGTCCTAAAGTTTCCCTCAGATTGATCCCGTTTTGTTTAACTCTTTGATGATTGAGGCATTGGTAGAGAAGTGACTTAGATGACCTAATACAATTCTTATCCCTGATTCATCTGGGTCAAGCCTGACCAATGGAAACTTGAACACGTATGTTCTGTATTTGTCATTGATAGGCCTCAACATTGGTATGCTAGGGAGGCGTGAACAAAAGCTCAAATTTTCTAAAGGACTCGTCTGCACGTGTGCACACACACACACACCCCCACACCCACTTTAAGCACATGTGACATAATGGTGCACCTTTCAGAAGATGCTGTCTTTAGAGAAGCTAAAGCCTGAATAGGTGATGGTCCTTCCCCGGGGTATTTGAGGCATTTCCAGTGTTTGCATACCCACCAGGGTGTTGTTGCCTCTTTAAATGTTGTTTCTTTTATGCAGGCATCGCTCACTCCAGTGAAGTCTGGTGAAAATAAAGATGAGGAAAAACCGAAGCCAAAGGATCGAATTACATCCTGCCTCCTGGAGAACTGGAACAAAGGAGAAGGGCTAGGCTACGAGGGAATTGGCTTGGGCATTGGGTTACGAGGGGCCATCCGGCTGCCATCTTTCAAGGTATGAGTTAGAAAACAATAGTAGTCTTCCCTGGCTGAGCATTCAGAGTATAGATGCTGCCTTCCTTTTTCTGTCCAGATCCCCACATCCCGACACTCTCACTTTTTTCTACTGTGTTTCTTGTCTAACAACCTCCCTCGCTTTTAATGGCACCTGAAATCTTTGGTGAGGGGGATCCCTACTCCTTAGTGTCAGTTTCTCTTAACATTTTGACACCACTTGTGTGACTCTGATTAATGAGAGCCGCTCTGTAGCAATGCTCGGACCCCAACCTCATCCCAGTGAAAACTGGGGGGACCTTTATTAGGAAATAAAGTTTCAGCACTGCTGGAAAAAAACAGGGTTTCTGCTAGGCTGGGTTATACGCAGTTACCGGTCAGCATGGAAGAGACAAGGCAGCTTTAAACCATGTTAGATCAGGAGGTGGACTTGACACAGGTGTGGAAAGTGCAACTCTGCTTACTTCAGTGAGTTGTCACCCATTTACACCAGAGTGGAATTTGGGCCTAGATCCCTTTGTAACACAGTTCAAGCATGTTTTGCCAGGCAAATGGCTTAATTCATGTTAGCAGGAACAATTCTGGATTTTACACATGCCGATTTTAAAATGTGGCTGGGGATGGAGGAGTTGAGTTAGAAGACTGCTTGCAAAATATGCTTGCCCCACTGCGTCTCTGATTAAGCACGTCTGGGTATTAAATGCTGCAAGCAATATGCAAAGTATGAAAAATGCACAATACCCTGTGCAGCCAGAGTGAGAGAGACCAAGTTGGTTATCTTATTAGGTTATTATTTCTATCTTCTGCTAGAAGAAAGAGAGATGAGAGCAATGGAGTGGAGCATACCTAAATTCCTGAAGTCTGAAACTGTAAATTTGTTTTGATGCTTTGTAGTTGTGGTGGCTGAACCTTAATGCCTGGAAGGTCTCAGTACCTACCCCTCTTTGAGTTTACCGAACTGGACTGAAAGTCTTTTCCAAAAGAATCATGACACTTCTGCCACCAGTCAAGAGGCACAAGCATGGGAAAATGGACAGTGGTTTGGTGAGAGAAGTGGGGAGTAATTCACTTTTCTGAACTCAGCAGTTTGGCTCTGTAATAAAGTAAAGATTCAAGGGTGTCTTCAAGTCCTAATTTAAAGCTAACCTTGCTTTGAAGTTTCTTTAGCTGTCTCAACTTCCCTGCTTTAGCAACCAATTTATGTCAGTTTAACTACGTTCCTTGGGCGTATGGGAAATCCAGCCTCCAGCATAGACAGCGCTATGTTGATAGGAGAGCCTCTCCAGTCGACATAGCTACTGCCTCTCAGGGAGGTGGAGTACCTATGCTGACGGAGTGTAGGTAGTGTCTTCACTGCACTCCAGCACGGTGAGTAGACAAGCCCTCAGTCTCAGGTTCCCTTTCGTTTTTCCACATCTTCGTATATTTTAGTACCTAGAGGTAACAATGCAACCTGCTGGCATTGAAATTTAATACAAATTGGGAGGCAGAATTTCATTGACAACTCAATTCTATTTGTGAGCAAAACAAACAGATCAACAGCTCTTGAAGTCAGACACTTTCTGAGCATTAGGGCGTGTACACGCTACCACTTATGTTGCTCCGCGGTGTAAATAAGCCACCCCCGGAGCGATGTAAGTTATACCAACCTAAGAGCTGGTGTGGACAGTGCTGTGTCGGCAGGAGAGCTTCTCCCACCGACATGGCTACTGCCACTCATGGAGGTGGATTTATTATGCCGACTGGAGAGCTCTCTCCCATTGGCATAGAGCATCTTTACCAGATGTGCTACAGTGATGCAGCTGCAGCACTTCTAGTGTAAACCAACCCGTCATGACGCTAGCAAAGTAAAGCAGCTGGGATCTGCTTGGAAAGTTGGTTTCTTCAGTTCTGCGTACCTTTTTAGAAATGCTAATTCTGTTCTTTGTTCAGGTGAAGAGAAAGGAGCCGCCTGAAGCTGCCTCAGCAGGAGATCAGAAGAGAATCAGGCCCTCCACGTCTGTGGACGATGAAGATGAAGGTTTGTAATCCACATTTAATTGATACACAAGTGTGAATACAAACCATACAAAAACTGAATTCCTTTCAACTTCTCAGCAGCACATTCATTTAGACACACAGTCAAGAATTTGAGCCAAAATTCAATCTACTTTAAAACTCTGATCAGCTGGGTGATACCTGCTCTGGATTGTGCTCCTTTAAATTTACTGTGATCAGGAAATATAAGACCCAGGGTTTATGCACAACTTTGCCATATTTTTGTTCCACTGCTGCAGAGCTAGCCAGCGAGCAGAGGGAGCTCAGGTTAGTTTAGCAATCACATTCCAGAGCTGTGTTTATCTTACCAATAAGGGAAAGCCAATTTGGCTTGGATTTCATTTACAAAAAAAAGAAAAAGGTAATTTATTTGTTAAATTTAGGGGGGAAAGTCCATTTTAAAACATTTTAACTCTTAAAAGTTTACTCCAAACAGTGCAGAGTAAAAATAAGATGATAAATAAAGGTCAGTTGAGGATCTCTTTAAGACTAAGGTGCAGTTACTATCCCGTATAAACTTGATCCTGGATCCTAACAGCTGCTCATGCAGCCAAAGTAAAGAAGAGGGTTTATAAACCGAACTTATTAAGTAGTTCTAAACATATAAGAACCAGAATGTACTTTAGATGTGGCTGTGAGGAAAGATGCTTAGTTTCAATAAACAAAGAATTCCATCATACAATCTAAAGTTTAAAACAAACTCCCAGTTCTTGATGTGTTCACACCAGTTAGCATGTGATTTCGGGTGGAGGGGCACAGGAAGGACTCCCTCAAAATATTAATCCTTGGGTTCTTCCTTCCCTATTTGATTAGTGAAGCAACACACAGTATGTGTGCTGCTCCATATGCCAGGTACATAAATCGCCAATGCCCCAATGTAACTAACACTAGTCCTTCAAGCACCATTGAGATTGCAGTCATTGGCAGCTAAAGGGCTAAACATGTGAAGGCTTTCCAAAGCCCAGCAAGCTTGCATTTAACCCTAATATAATGGAAAGGGCTTTGTCACCTTTACTGTTCCCTCGATATTAAACCCTATTTTTACCCCTTTACCTCTGCTGGGTCTTATTCTGAAGCGCACACACCAAAATTTAATCCCTTTCAGAGGCTGGCAGCATCTCTCTCTTCTTCAGGAGCAAACCAGGGCACAACTAGGCAGAATGAACCCCCTAACTCTAGCATGTGGACCTTCCTATTGAACGGGAGTTTCTGCAACAGCCTGCCCCACAGAGTGGAGCCACCCAGCAATCCTATGAGCACCACACTCCAAACCCAGTCCCTGCTTTTTCTAGGCATCGTTGTCTGTCTTCGCTGAATAACGGGGACTTTGTGCTTGGTTTTAGGGTGCTCTTCCAGTTGCACACCTGCAAATGCTTGCAAAATATAAAAATATAAGGAACCCAGAGGAGGTTGCTGCTCCCAATGATGGCAGCTTTCCACCCTCCTTTTACGGACCCTTCTTGCTTCCCCTGTATAGAACCTCAACCTCTGTGTGTGGCAATGTACTGTTCTTCATCTGCACCCACATTTAACCCTATCATTGCTGCCATTTTCCAAATTTCAGACCAAAGAAAGGTTAGAAGGCTGGTTGTCAGTCTGCAGCCTACAAAGGGTTAACATTATATCAATGCACAAAGGGCAGATTAAGGCAGACTCCTGGGACCCAGGCCCATTGATCCTCAGTGATTCAATGCAGCAGTTCAATGAGGAATCAAGTCGATAGGTGGGGTAAGGCTGACAAAGTAATATGGCAGAAAAGTCTGGTTGGGAGAGGGCCATTAAGCAGGCTGATGTTTATTGAGGACGACTTTTGAGCTTTGGTGGCTTTGGACCCCTTTGATCATGGTACCCTTGTGCATGAACAAATCCCAGCTCTGGTATTTAACATACAGCTGGTCAGGGTGCATGCCGGGGGGGGCATGTCAAAATTCTGGGCTTCCTTTAGGGTTTCGTTCGATGGGTGATGGTACTCCTCTTCCGCTCCTCTCTCGTTGCTGTCCGTGCCACCACCCTCTTTCCCCCAATACACCTTCACCACAGAAAGTGATCTTGGCTTCAGTTATCACCCTCATGCTGACGACTCTCCCATCTGCTTTTCTTCCCCGACCCGCTTCGCTCTCTCCAACCCTGCATCCCACTTTGTCCGGCTGACGTCTCCTCGTGGGTGTCTTGCCACTACACTTAAAATTAACAGGGCCAAAACTATGCTTTTCCGCCCTCTTCCCTTTTTCTCTCCCCTTCCTCTAACACGGGTGACGGCACCAGCATCCTCCCAGTTACTCAACAAGTCACTGACGTGAATGCCGTCACTGACTCTGGCCTCTCTGAAATCCCACACTCCCGGGTTTTATCCAGGTCTTGCTGCTGCTTCCATCACATGCCAGGATCCCACCTTTGTTCTGTATGTGCACTGCTAAAACACTTGTACAGGCTCTTGCAAGCTCCTGTCTTTACTACTGCAGCTGCCTCCTCTCTGGCCTTTGTGCTCCACCTTGTCCTCCCTAAGTCCGTTCAGATATCCACCTGTTCATCACTCTGACCATGTCACTCATCTCTTTGAATCCTTCTGCTGGCTCCTTCTTCTCCACTGCCCTTTTCTGCCCTTACCTTTAGGGCTCTTTACAATACAGTCTCCTTTCCACTTACTGCTCCTGTCTCTTATTTGTGCCACCTCACCCAATCTGCTGTGCCAGGTTTGTCAGCTGCGACCACCCATTTCTCCACATGTGTCTTCTCTTTATTCCGCACTGCCACTTACGCATGGAACATCTGCCCCAAACTAGTCCATAAAGCCACTTCCCCGTCCTCCAGTAAATCGCTACTCAAGACACACTTCTGATGGAAAGCCTGTGATAAATTGCCAACGAATAATGGCTACGTAGATGGCCCCTAGGTATGACTGAGATCCTTAATATTTCTTGTTCACCCTCCCCATTTCCTCCTTCTATTGTTACACCCCCTTGTTGTGCTTTGCCTTAAATCAGACTGCAAATTCTTTGGGGTAGGGACTCTCTCTTGCGTAGTACAGTAGGGCTTTGATCCTGATTGGAAACTTTGACCACTGCTATAATACTATTAATAATAATGTTATGAGCTTACCCATGATAGTTGAATCCTTGACATGAAGGTGTTTTGATTACAATTCTCTTCTCTTATTTCCCCTCACCAGAGTCAGAAAGGGACAGAGACATGTCTGATGTTACTTCAGACCTGTCTAAGAAGGATGCGGATGCAGTAGGCCTCCGAAGGAGACCAGCAAGACCGTTGGAGCTAGACAGTGAGGGGGAGGAAGGAGATGAGACTTCAGGTAAAGAAGAAGAATCCTGTTCTGAAAAGGAAGATGAGCAGGAGGAAGAGGGAGGATTGGTGAAAGCAGCACCTGGCAAGGTATTTTGCCCCCGCCCCAGTGCGTCACACAATTAAACTGTGGAATTCTCAAACCCTGAGTCTCCAGCTATAATCACTTATGAATAAATGTAGTTAGAGTATCTTAGATAAAATTATATGGGCTACTTTTCCTGATATTTGATGACATAGTTTACTCACCAGCTCAAAACAAATTTCTCTTTCCATCCCCATTGTATAATATCACAAACTCAATGTCTTATAGAGGTGGGCAAACTGTCTTTTAATTTGCCTTTTGTTTGATTTTATTGGGACACAACTTTTGAGAGTCTGCACTGATGCACATTGAATTGTATGTCCAGAATTATTGTCTGTTTAGGTTTGTTTACTGCATTCATTGCTGTGGTATTTGAGATTTTGGTGTATTTATTAAAGTGAATACACAAAATCAACATATTTTTCTAAATACTAAAATATTTACTGTCAAAGGAGGAAGAGGAGGAGGAGGAGGAAGACGAAGAAGAGGAGGAAGATGCTGATGAAGAGGAGGAAGAGGAGGAAGATGAAGAAACGGGAGTAGAAACAAGTGAAAAGGAAGATGAGCAGGATTCTGAAGAAGGTATGCAGTCTTACTAGAAACAAAGTAAACTTTAGCTTCTGGTCAGGTCCACATTTTTGTTAACAGTAGAATTGCTTACCTCTAGGCCAATTCTTAAGCTTGTATTCCTGCTTAAGTATATATAATAGGGGTTGCTATCATTGAACTGGTTCTAACTTTGTGCATATTGGAGTTTACAGCACTGGGTTATAACAATAACACTCCACCAAATCAAAAATTGAGAATAAAATTTTATTTTAAAATATACTGTAAATTGCCCCTTTGCCTCTCCCCCTCACCCCAATTGCCACTTTTAAGAGTGCAGAGAATAGTTTCTCCCCATGCACTCATCCATGCTCACTACCAGGGCACAAGCAGACACCAACGTTTCCCATGATTTCTAGAAGCTCTTCTCTGGGAGCACAGAGCTTCAGAGGACAGTTTTGTTTTATATCTTTCAAGAAAAAATATTTTCCCACACTGATTTTTCTTCTAAACATGAGCTATATTTTTGTCTAAAGAAACCCTTGAAAATCATGAGGAAATCCCCAAAAACTCTATCCAGGGGATTAATTTCTGTAGTTTCACATGATTATTTAATGAGCTCATAAAAGGACAGTAATAATAACAACATCTTATCCTTGCAGAAGATGTAGTGAGTCCCACATCTTCCAAAGCTGAAGCTGAGTCATCTGATGAAAGTGAGGACTCCTCAGAATTTGAGTCGAGTTCTGACTCGGAGGAGGAGGAAGAAGAGGAGGAGGAGGAAGAGGTGGCGGCTGAAGACCAAGATAGAGAGGCCATGGCTGCTGAAATAGAGCTTGAGTCTGCTAGTCATGAACTAGCAGATGAAGAAAAAGAGACCATCCTGGAGCTGTTTCCAGTGGAAGACTATATGGAAGCAACAAGCCTGGCACTAGAGGCCCCAGCTATAGCCGTAAAAGAGGAAGAGATGGAAGAAACCAAGCAACGGGAAGATGAAAGTGGTGAAGTGCCAGAGGAATCTACTGCTGCTGCTGAAGCTTTGTTGGTCACGGAGAGAGACCAGGAAGTAAAGCGAGTGCCGTCCCCTATATGCGTAGCAGGTACAGTGGGTTAATGTATTCTGTCATCTGTCGCTGTAGTATCAAAGTATAATATTCTCACAGCATCCAACTCTGCATACTTTCGGTGCCCCTCTTGTCCTTTCCTCCTCCTTATCTCTGCAATAATGGGTTGGTCCTGGAGATGTCCTCACTGGGGAAGGAGATTTGGATTGAGCTCTTGATCATCTGGTAAGGTGTTCTACAGCTGGAGTTCTGCTGCTGAAAGTGCTCTGAGCATTGCACCCAAGAGTCTTATCCTATGCTAGTTTAGTGTCAGTGTCCTTCTGGAGCATAATAGTCTTAGGGCATGTCTACACTATAATATAAAACCCATGGTACTGAATCTCAGAGCCCAGATCAGTGGGCTTGGGCAGCAGGGCTCTAAACGTGCAGTGTGGACATTCAGATTCAGGCCAGAGCCTGGTCTCTGAGACCCCGTGAAGTGGGGTGGGAGTGGGGTTGTGTCTCAGAGCCCAGGCTCCAGCGTGAGCCTGAACAGCTAAACTGCTATTGTTAGCCCTACAGCAGGAGCCTGAGGCAGCTGACCCAGGCTCTAAGATTCAGTGCTGTGGGTGTTTTATCACAGTGTAGACATACCCTTAGAGGTGTGTGAATGAATAAGTGGCCTATGAAGGACCAGAGAGTTAATCTATGAAGTGCCTTGTAGATGAGCAGTGCGACTCTAAATTTAATGACAGCCAGAAGATGGCTCCTTTAGTTCTTTGGTTCTGAAGGAGCTGTGTGACTGGGGAATGGAAAGAGATAGTTAACAGGGCTTGAGAGGGGTGGAATCACAGACCTACATTAGGGGTTTTTCACTTAGCGCCACTGTAAATGAACATTTGTCCCAGCATCCTCCTCCCAGGAGAAGGAAATTGGTGTTCTGGTGTCTTCCTTAAATTCACAGAGTCGTATGTTACGTGTGAAGACAACCTCTAGGAGATTTTTAAACTTGTTATTAAATAGGAGTGAGGTGGGTAAAGCTTGCCAATCTACAGGCTGTGGAGAATACCACCACGGGGCGGGACTGGAGTTCAGGTCCCTGCTCAGCCATTCGCTCCTGGGCTGCCCTGGGACCCGGAAGCTCTAGGCTGGTCATAGGCTCACCATTGGGGGACAGAGAAGGAACTACTTTCTAGAACAAGCTGTTGTCCTTGGAGGACACGTGGAGAGACTCTGATACATTCTGGAGACAGCCGCATTCCACTACAGGGAGGGTTGCTCTGATGTAGGGAATCTTCATTAGCGGTGGCATATTAGAATGCAGGAGAAATCTATAGCATTCGCATTGGTGCTTCCTATCAAGACATCCCAATGCAATTGCTCAAGAGTGAGATGAGTCAGACCTCCCTGCAAAGGTCAGTAATCCTGGTTTCAGGTTTGCTCCTTAGCATAGATAGACCTGAGAGAACCCTCCAACTGGCCAGACATTTCCACACTCCTTCCTTTTTCCTCTTGAAAATGTTATTTCAAGCTGCCTCATAGGTTGAGTGTTGGTTCCTTTTGGCCCTAAGCCCTACGAGGTAAATAAAATACGAACAAATGAGTGTTATAGCTAGAGAAGCATATAAATTGCCTCAGTGATACCAACCGAGTGTATCCACATTTCATTACAGGGGTCTCCCATGTCTTCCACGTTATGTTCAAGAGCATTACGCTTCCCCCATGCTCCATTGCCATTCTTGCTGGCCCTCCAGTTAATTTACTACCTCCTGCAAAAAAACAAAACTAAGGACAGCTCAAGGCTCTTACAGCCTACTTACGAACAGCCTTTCCCCAATAATTCACTCATGTTTTATATGGCTGTAAGAAGCCAGCCAAGGTTTTGGTAAGCAAAGCGCTTTGTAAGCTGGAAACCTTGGGTATAGCCTCTAGAGTAGCTAGTCCCCAGATAAATCATATGTTTTCTGGTGGTCCAGTAGGGATATCTGTGGTCGCTTCAGGGTCCTAATTAAGCTCCTCTCTATGCTTCCAAAATGGGAAGTGGCAGTTTTTTAAAGCCTCCCAGTGGATATGAACTGGTTTTGTAATTGCAGCATCTTTAACGTGTGCACACTTGGAAATGATTAGCAACTGAATGGAGCTCATTCTGTTTTTCTCTCCAGTGGAAGAGTCCGAACTGGATATCGAGCTGGAACCTAAGGTATTAGAGGGTCCAAAGCCTGAATCTCAAGATGAAGAGAATCTCTGTCTCCCAGCACCAGTGGGGGTATTTGAAGAACCTCTACCCAGTAAGAGCCACTTCTTCAGTAAGTCTGATGATAGTGACTTAGAAACCCGAGTTACAGGAAAACTACTATCTGCAGCAGAGGAGGAGGAGGAGAGACTGCCTTGGACTCCTGGACGGGACATGGTGGTCCATTCGGATTCTGATACTCCCATACTTCCAGCTAATAAGGTGCCACCCTCTACACTTCCCCTTCCAACAACGCCTAGTAAAGAGGAACCTTTACTCCCTCCAGAAAATTTCCCTGAACAGTTAACTGTGACCAAAACAGCTCTGGAAGAGGAGCTTCCTAGGACTCCAGGGCGGGATATTATGGCCAAGTCTTCACATGGCTTTGCAAAGTCACAGAGTACGGACACTATTCCAGCCACCCCTGGAAGTGATGCTCCCCTTACGGGAAGCAGCTTGACTTTAAGTTCCCCTCAAGTCCCAGGCAGCCCTTTTTCATACCCATCCCATTCTCCTGGGATTAATAGTGGCATTCCTCGGACTCCTGGGAGGGATTTTAATTTCACGCCTACTTTCCCAGAGCCTGGTGCAATCCTTCCTTGCCTTTTGTCTGGCAAGAAACCATCAGAAGATGAGCCAGAGGAGAAATGTTTTAAAGAACCTCTTAGTGCTTCCCGAACGGTCAGCATGAACAGTGTTCCCTCCCCAATTCCCTTTGCTAGCCCTCCAGAAACTGATTTCCACACAGACATAGATTTGCCACCTGACGAGCCAGTATCTGTAGCAGCCCTGCCATGTGTGCCAGTGGATAGAAAGACATCCATAGAGGAGAGCAAGGTAGCCGTGAAATCCGTTTTGCTCTCCTCAGAAGCACCTACTGTGTCTCTTCCTTTCCCTCTTCCTCCTACTCCTTCCTCTCTGCCCACCAAAAGGAAACCAGGGCGGCCGAAACGATCACCTCCTTCGGTCCTCTCGTTGGAGGCCTATCCCAGCAAAACTTCAGAACCTCCTCCTGTCCCAGTTGCCTTGACAGAAAGTGCTGTGAGCAAAGAGTTGTTGGGTGGGCATCCTGATGCTTTTTACGGACTGAAAGACCCTGAAGCGGTCACCCTAGACTTCAGGAATGACAGCTTCCACGAGAAGGTAACCCCAGAGGCCATAGCAGAGAAACTTCCGTTTAAGGAACTAGAGAATCAGTGGAATGAGGACTTCAAAGAAGAGGAGATTCACGTGAAACCTAAAAGACAGTGGCGGAGGCAGAAAAAGACACCTGAAGACATCCCAGTGATTCCTTCCCCTGAATATTCTCCACATCGGCCCCACTTTAGGCCCCGCTCCGAGTTTGAGGAGATGACCATTTTGTATGATATCTGGAATGGAGGAATAGATGAGGAAGATATCAAGTTCATGTGTATCACGTATGATCGCTTGTTACAGCAAGATAATGGTATGGACTGGCTCAACGATACCCTTTGGGTATACCATCCTTATATCCTTTCACATTGAGGTTCTGGATTAAACCTAAAGCATAGTGTTGTCTTGGAAGAGGCAGTGTATTGGTTATGGTTTTAATCATAATTTTCCCCTCATAGGAATACGTATGGATGCAGTCAGTGGGGTAAAATATCCCATCTCTTCTGATTCCATGTAAAACATTGTTTCCTCTTCATTTAAAAATGTTAATGTGACTCAGAGTAACAAAAGGTAGGAAATTCAAGGTTTAGGTTGACACTGCATTTTTCATTCTTCGTTATTTTTCTCCATTCCAAAGGACATGACTTAAGGGCAGCTTGTTGGCTTAAACTTTTAATTTTCTGCCTTTTTATGGCTTGTGTAATAGCCTTAAATGCATTTTTTTAATTGTTAGAAAATATCCAAAAAGGAGACAAAATTAACTGCACCCACCACCCCTTTTAGTTTTTGGTATGAAGTCTTTACAAAATCCACTTTATTGAATATCATTTGTCTTCCTCATTTGAAAACTCATTTGCAAAAAATAAATGTTATAAGTTTTAAGTAATTGGCATCTACATTAATAGTACTTTACTTGCTAGGGAAGAGGCTAAGGAGAGGAGAACTGGACAGCTGAGGGTAGGAATGATGGTCCTGGAAAGGAAGGTTTTGTGAGTGAGTGTGTGTGTGTGTGTGTGTGTGTGTATGATGTATTTGGTAATTTGCATAATGGCAACATTTGAGATAAATTCCTTCCATTAACAAACGTTATTCTAACACAAGGGTGGGCAAACTTTTTGGCCTGAGGGCCACATCTTTGTATGGAAATTGTATGGCGGGCCATAAATGCTCACAGAATTGGAGGTTGGGGTCCAGGAGGGGGTGAGGGCTCTGGGGTGGGGCCAGAAATGCGGAGTTTAGGGTGCGGGAGGGGGCTCTGGGGTGGGGCCAGAGGGTTGGGGTGAGGCCTCTGGGGTGGAGCTGGGGATGAGGGGTTGGGGTGCAGGAGGGTGCTCCGGGCTGGGATTGAGGGGTTTGGAGGGTGGGAGGGGGATCAGGGTTGGGGCACGGGGTTGAGGTGCAGGAGGGGGTCAGGAGTGCAGGATCCAGGCAGCACTTACCTTAAGCAGCTCCCAGAAGCAGTGGCATGTCCCCCCCTCTGGCTTCTACTCAAAGGCACAGCAAGGCGGCTCTGTGTGCTGCCTTGTCCGCAGGTGCCGCCCCAGCACCTCCCATTGGCCGCAGTTCCTGGCCAATGGGAGCTGTGGGGGCGGCGCTTGTGGTGGGGGTGGCGTGCAGAGCCCCTTGGCTGCCCCATGCGTAGGAGCCAGAGGAGGGACATGCCGCTGCTTCTGGGAGCTGCGCGGAGCGGGGCAAGCCCCCAGCTCTATTCACTGGCTGGAGCGGGGCAAACCCTAGACCCCGCTCCCTGATGGGAGCTCAAGGGTTGGAATAAAACGTCTGGAGGACTGGATGTGTCCCCCAGGCCATAGTTTGCCCACCCCTGTTCTAACACCAACTCTTAAGGCCACTGCCTGATCCAGTTAAAAACTTGATTTGTAACTTCCCATCACTGCATCCAATCCTACTTCATTATATGGTGACTTTATAAAATTAACTCTACAGGGCTTGGATTTCTTATAACAAGTCATCAAATACAGGGTTGAAGGGCACTTTCAAGTCCATTTGTTTTTGCTAATTCCAGACCTTCTGCTTCAATCCTGTAGTTTTAGAAAGAGGTCATATAAGTGTAGGGTAAATTCCTGGATAGAGCTAAAGGGTCGTGGGTTTCATGCACATGTTTATGGACATATGCTTCCAATCAGACAACAGAATTCTACTTCTAAAGAGATTCCTTCTTCTAGAAGCACACATAGTCATGTGTATAACTGCTACAATCTAAATACAGTTGTATGTTAATGCTGCTTTTGAAGCACATTATAAATGTGTACCCATCGGGAGGATGCTTCATTTGGCTGATGGAGATTTTATAACAAGAAAAGTCATTTTCAAGGTTTATGAAGACCGTTATGTCTTGATAGGATACTGACAAGTTAAATTGTTTTGAAAAAAAAAACCTTACCTAGTGTAGTAACCCAAGCTGTAGATAGTAAATGAATTTTTTTTAATTTAATTTTTTTGTTTGTTTTTGCATTCTCAGCTTAGACAATTAAACTATGCTTGTTAGCTACACTTTTAGGACCAGTCAGTTTCATTTTTTCACTTTTTTTTTTTTTTTTTTTTGCACTAACCCAGTCTGCAAATGCAGAAGAGAATTTTTGTTAAAAATAAAAAAACTGTTTCCATTACAATTTACAGGGGGGGGAAATCATTCATATGTGAAGCTGCTTAGACATAAAATAGTCATGTGTACAGTAACCTGTTTGCAATGGCTATTTCAAATACTTGCTAATCAGAACTGGGAGGGACCTTGAGAGGTCATCTAGTCCAGTCCCCTGCACTCATGACAGGACTAAGTATTATCTAGACCATTCCTGACAGGTATTTGTCTAACCTGCTCTTAAAAATCTCCAATGATGGAGATTCCACAACCTCCCTAGGCAATTTATTCCAGTGCTGAACCACCCTGACAGTTAAGAAGTTTTTTCTAATATCCAACCTAAACCTCCCTTGTTGCAATTTAAACCCATTGCTTCTTGTCCTATCCTCAGAGGTTAAGAAGAACAATTTTTCTCCCTCTTCCTTGTAACAACCTTTTATGTAATTGAATACTGTTATCATGTCCCCTCTCAGTCTTCTCTTTTCCAGACTAAACAAGTCCAATTTTTTCAGTCTTCTTCAAACTAGGTCATGTTTTTTAGACCTTTAATCATTTTTGTCGCTCTTCTCTGGACTTTCTCCAATTTGTCCACATATTTCCTGAAATGTGGCACCCAGAACTGGACACAATACTCCAGCTGAGGCCTAATCAGCGCAGAGTGAAGCGGAAGAATTATTTCTCGTTGTCTTGCTCACAACACTCCTGCTACTACAGCCCAGAATGATGTTCACTTTTTTTTTGCAACAGCGTTACACTGTTGACTCTCATTTAGCTTGTGGTCCACTATGACCCCCAGATTCCTTTCCGCAGTACTCCTTCCTAGGCAGTCGTTTCCTGTTTTGTATGTGTGCAACTGATTGTTCCTTCCTAAGTGGAGTACTTTGCATTTGTCCTTATTGAATTTCATCCTATTTACTTCAGCCCATTTCTCCAGTATGTGTAGATCATTTTGAATTATCCTATCCTGCAAAGCATTTGTAACCTCTCCCAGCTTGGTATCATCTGCAAACTTTGTATATGTATCCTCTATATCATTATCTAAAATCATTGATGAAGATATTGAACATAACCGGTCCCAGAACCGATCCCTGCTGGACCCCGCTCGTTATGCTTCCAAGATGACTGTGAACCACTGATAACTACTCTCGGGGAATGGTTTTCCAACCAGTTATGCACTCACCTTATAGTAGCTCCATCTAGGTTGCATTTCCCTAGTTTGTTCATGAGATGGTCATGCGAGACAGTATCAAAAGCTTTACTAAAGTCAAGATATACTACGTCTACCGCTTTCCCCCCATCCACAAGGCTTGTTACCCTGTCAAAGAAAGCTATCAGGTTGGTTTGACGTGGTTTATTCTTGACAAATCCATGCAAACTGTTACTTATCATCTTATTATCTTCTAGATGTTTGCAAATTGATTACTTAATTATTTGCTCCATTATTTTTCCGGATACAGAAGTTAAGCTGACTGGTCTATAATTCCCCTAGTTGTCCTTATTTCCCTTTTTATAGATTGGCACTATATTTGCCCTTTTCCAGTCTTCTGGAATCTCTCCCATCTTCCATGACTTTTCTAAGATAATCACTAATGGTTCAGATATCTCCTCAGATATCAGCTCCTTGAGCATTCTAGGATGCATTTCATCAGGCCTTGGTGACTTGAAGACATCTAACTTGTTGAAGTAATTTTTAACTTGTTCTTTCCCTATTTTATTATAGTGACAATAAATCCTTGTAGGCAAGGTTTACTGAACTGAAGAGCTTGTTTTAGGGCCATCTGGTGAAAATGAAGATTGGTGTCATAACTGTTTTAATAGTCTTTCATTATGATGTGATATGATAATACTTGTCTTTCTGTATTACCTTGACCTAGGACCTCAAAACACTTAACAAACACTCATGAATCCTTGCCATACCCTTGTATGGGGGGAAAAATCATTATCTTTGCAATTGTAGTAACTGTGGAAACTGAGGCACGGAGAAGTGAATTTTGTCACCCAAAGTCAGCTGGGTTTTGTGGCAGAGCAGAGAATATAATCTTTTGTTCCCATCCCCAGCTCCAGCCACTGCATCATGCTGTTTTCTATATAGGTCCGTATTAGGGAGAGGAAGGGGTGTGGGTGAACATTTAATATTACAACCAAACCAGTTCTAAGTTTTGCTTGGCCAATGAGGAGTTCAGAATGGGGTTTGGAATATCTGCCTGGAGCTGATTCTGCTCCTGTGAAAGTCTGGGGAGCTGTGCTAAGGTTAACCAGGAGCTGGATTTGAGAGAGGGAATGTCTCCTTGCCCTCTCCATCACTATATCAAGTGATGAGTCTTTGCTGCCGTGATACGTTCGTGGTATCTTGACCACAGTCTGAGATGTTGCGAGGAAGTTCTAGAAACACTACAAGTGGGTGGAAAATGTCATTAAAAACATACAGAGCAAACTGCTTCACCAGTTTACTCAGGTGGCTGTGGTCTCTGTCCATGGTCACATACTTTGCAGAAGTCATCTCCCGAAGAGCCTTTTCTTGACAAATGAGCCCTTTCCTCTCTTCCATTTCATTATATTTCTTCATTATTCTTTGTTTTAATGTATTTTGCAGCCCCAGAGCATTATAGTGACAGATAAAGAAATGTCCATTTCTCAAGTAGGGATGTGGGGTTGCCCTAAAAACTGTTTAATTTTCTGAGCTCATGGAAGGTACCAGATTGTTGGCCCTGGAGGCTGAAGTTCTTTCAGTAGCTATTGATCATGTACAGCATGGGGAACAGCAGTGCTAATTCGTCCCACTACCACTCTGCCCCATCCTTTACCTTGAGGGACCCAACTCTAGGGGTGAGCAATTAGTTTGGTCTTTGTTGCCCATACACTCCCTGGCCTCTTTGTGGAGATTGTCAATTAGTGCCAATAGTGATGGTGTCCTTTGTCTACAGGGAAGTAGACTGAGACACGCAAACTCACTTGACATGGTCACCACGGAACCATTAGATGGAAACCACTTTCATTTGCTGAATCCTAAAACCTGCAAAAAAAAAAACAAAAACAAACCTTTCCAGTGTCCAGTTGCCTAACAGTTAGATTTTCACTTCTCTAATAGCTTGTTTTGGCAAACAGTCTTAATTTCCTTCTTTTTTTTAATAGCATTGAAATTGTCCACATGGCTGTAAGAATCAAATACCAAGGAGAGTGGTTTTTTTGTCTGATTTCCACGTATAGCTGGGTTTCTCCTTAACTTAGTTCCACCTACTAGCTTTTCTACTCCGAAGAAGAAGAAGCGGGATGATGGCATGCGGGAACATGTTACAGGTTGTGCTCGAAGTGAAGGCTATTACAAAATTGATAAGAAGGACAAACTTAAATACCTCAACAACAGTCGTGCATTTGCAGAGGAGCCGCCAGCTGATACACAAGTAAGGAGACTCATATTGCTGACTGCTTCCTTGAGTTAATTGGATTTGTCTTGCAATGTGGTGTTAGTAACTCTCGTCTCTGAGATGGCATTAAGCCAGTGCCCCAGTGTGGCTTTCCCTGTTGGAAGTATTGCCTTTCAGATGAGAAATAAAACCGAGATCCTATTGAGTCAAGGTCATTTTCTGTAAGAGTGGGGGTGTCTTCCCCCTGTGTCCTGTACAGCATTCCAATATGGGGAAATGCATTCTGCCTACTTAAATGTCCCTGTTGGTAGAGCTATATACAGTGACCTCCTCTCCTAAACTGTTCTGCGTTGTCACTGGTATTTTCTCAATGTCTGCTGTTTGCACCCCATTGCAGGAGCATTTCCACGGTGGCTGAAGAGAAGTGATTCTTATGTATATGTATGGTTTGTCATTCTGGAAGTACTTTGGGGATTGAGGAACCTGTTTTTCAATATAGATCTAAAATACTTTATTGGGGCTGCATATACCAAGGTATCATGTTGCAAAGCAAGGAGGTGTGATAGAACGATCAGAGGAATGGAAAGATTTGTATATGAAGAGAGACTGAAGACTCATAGATTTTATCCCTTTGGGGGAGGGATAGCTCAGTGGTTTGAGCATTGGCCTGCTAAACCCAAGGTTGTGAGTTCAATCCTTGAGGGGGCCATTTCGGGATCTGGGCCAAAATTGGGGATTGGTCCTGCTTTGAGCAGGGGGTTGGACTAGATGACCTCCTGAGGTTCCTTCCAACCCTGATATTCTATGATTCTACGATTCTAAGGTCAGAAAGGGACCATCATGATTACCTTTCCCACCTACTGCTGTATAGACCCATAACCTCAGAAACTGCGACTGTTTAGTTAGAGAGGGGAGGTGATAGAGGTAATCAAATTAACCAGTGACACAGAGAAGGCAAATCAAGTGCTCCTATTTACCTTTCAAGGGGACATTTCATGAAATTAAAAGTTATTGAATCTAAAACTGATCAAATGAAATATTCTTTTAAACAAAGCATAACTAACCTATTAAAGGTTTCAGAGTAACAGCCGTGTTAGTCTGTATTCGCAAAAAGAAAAGGAGTACTTGTGGCACCTTAGAGACTAACCAATTTATTTGAGCATGAGCTTTCGTGAGCTACAGCTAAAGTAATTTACAGGAGGTATCAGTAAGGCCAAGAGTTTAGTGTAGTATTCAAGACAGGATTAGACTTTATGGATAATGAGAAACTCCACAATTATATTAGATAGGGGAAAAAAAATTGTTAGAAGGGCTATAAGACCTCATGCTACAAGGGATCAGCCAGCCACTGACTGACTAGGATTAGGAAGAAACTTACCTCTAAGGTCAAGTTAGTCAGTATGTGTCCACTATGAAGATTTTGCACCTTCCTCTAAAGCATCTGGTAGTGGCCACTGACAGAGACCAAATACCTGGCTACATGGACCACTGACAACTAACCAGTTGATCAAGTCTTACAATTTCTGTGTTTTGTGGCAGTGTTGGAAGTAGAACCCAGGAGTCCAGACTCTCTGAAACCTGCCTTACCTAGTAGACCACACTGCGGATATACTGTAGGGAGGAGTTTTTCACTAGCCAGGGCAGACTGTGTTAACTAATCCAATAGTTTCTACGCTGATGCTGTGATAGATATGTACTGGCTGTGTGAGGATGTGCATCAAACTCCTCACTGGCTCCGCTTTCATCTCTCACTTGTCTCTAGAAAATGTACAAATGGATTGCCCCAAATTTTTTTAAATTGCAACTCCTAAACTGTTCTTCCTTGTTTGCAGGGAATGAGCATCCCTGCCCAACCTCATGCTTCCACCCGGGCTGGCTCTGAGAGGAGGTCAGAGCAACGCAGGCTTCTCTCATCCTTCACTGGTAGCTGTGACAGCGACCTACTCAAATTTAACCAACTCAAGGTAGGTCATGCAACCAGATTTTTATTCTGTGAATCGGAGAGCACAGGTCAGGTCCTGGTTAGGAATAAGCTACGGCAAGGCCAGCTAAAAGCCGCAGATCCATGACGAATCCTGTGAGTTATAAATCTCTCCATGATGCCTATATTTCCTTGTCACATTAAGCTGTGTATTACACTGTAGCAGTATGTCTGGGAGCAAGAGCTACTTAGTACAATATGTCCAGTAGTTTCAACTGCATGATCAAGGGGGTTGATAATGGGACAAAGAGACTCATCTGTAAATTGTGGGTTCCAATCTAGTTCAGGTTAGTAGTAACCAGAAGTAGTTTTACCATCTGATGGCTGTGTAGCCTGTGTGAAATTAGATGGCGATCTCGGTCCAGTTCCTAGTGGACACGTATTCGCATCACAAAAACCTCCACGTTTGGGCACCCTTGTTCGTCATCTCACTGAAGGTTTGAGTGGGGTTTCCAAACTGAACGGTCTTCTCACCCCTTCGTTGTACTGTCTCTTCAGAACAGCAGGTAGTTTGAGGTACTTTGGCCTGGGGTATTGACTTTCGGGAGAACTAAATACACATAAAATTCCAAACAGTACAAGTGCTAGATCTCTTTGATCTAATGTTCAAATACCTAAAGGGAATGGAAAGAAGCAAATCAGCGGGAAATCCATGGGGCAGAGGTCATCATAGATACCCTGTGGGGTTTAACACATGATAGGCAGTGACAATAAAACAGGAAGCAGACAATCAGTGAACAAATGGAGTTGAGCCCCAGACCAAAACTGTGCTTTAGACACTGGGCTGTATCTCCTTTGCCCTAAACGGGCCTGTTCTACCAACTTTCACAAAAACATGCAGCGAATCAGGGCAGGGCTGGGAGCAGACGACGTCTACTCAAGACGACGTCTTCCCTTCTTTAACCACTAGACTACACTCCCTTTCACAGCTAACGTGGAGGTAATTAATAGTCTGATTTAACAATAGAGTCAGGAGCCACATGCTGCAATGTCACACTTGTAGCATGGAACACACTGCACATGCTCTTTCTTGTGTGCTGTGTACTGTGCGGATTGCTGTTTCGTTTTTTGCTCATGATGGTTTGGGGTTGTTTTGTACACAGTTCCGGAAGAAAAAGCTAAAATTCTGCAAGAGTCACATTCATGACTGGGGCCTTTTTGCTATGGAGCCCATTGCAGCTGACGAGATGGTGATTGAATATGTGGGTCAGAACATCAGACAGGTAAGATGGATTTCCTCACAGGTGACCACAGGGCCTTTGCCATGATTCAGTCATGAAGTGTGGAAGGCCACATGTATCTGTCCTCCGTAGCATCGCTCTTCATACCTCCCTGGGTTTATTTATCTTCTCCATCCTGCTTGTGAATTCACAAACACTAAAGCTTCCTTGAAGCTTTCAATACTGCACGATTGCATACATCTTGAGTGTTTCTTCTGGGTTTTTTTGTGCATGGCTCAGTTCTCTTGCTCTGTTTCCTCCTGCCTGCCCCCTGCTCTCTGGAAACCCAGAGAGTAACATATGCAAGGCAAAGTCATTGTGCAGAATCCTATTGATGATGTTATGTCACATCTGTGTGGAAATGAGCATAAGATAAAAGACTCCAATTTATGATTTTTGACAAGACAAGTTTAAAATACTTCTGTTCACATGATGGACTGGCTGGTCCCTTTAATGCTGAGTGGTGAAGACTCGGCGTGCATTTAAAAAAAAACAAACAGTTGTTTAGAATCCCCGATCAATGTAGGCTGGAGCAGGATTTCTCGAAACAGGATTAAATCCAGGCATATTCTCAGAATTTGTCTTTTTTTTTTTTATAGAGTGCAATAAATTTACACAGCCCTTTAGCTACCCATTCACTGCTCTGGATGAACATACAATCTGTAAGGCAAACGAAACACAGACATGAAGAAGCTGTGCTATAGATAGGGTTGAGAGTCACCTACTTTTTGAAAGAAGATTATTGTAAGGGCTCTAAAATCCAAATTTGGGGTCTTTTGAGCAGTTGGGTTCCTGAGATACAACTCTCCCCACCCCATAAAACATCAGCTGTTTACAAAAAAATTACATGATTCTTCTAAAATTTTGTTGCCCACATCTGGGGCTCAAACTAATGCTCTGATCTTCCCCAAAATGATATGATCCCATGGGATTGATCTCAGCTTGTACACTGGGGAAGCAATACTGAATAAATTATTGAGGGTAAAGTTTGGAACTCCAGGTCAGCACAAGGTAACCTGATGTGTCTAAAACAGTTAAACTGCACGTGTAGCAAGACTAGGGCTCTGCTGAAGCCATAGAGCGTGCAGGCAGCTCAGGGTTACACACTGTACTCATTGAGCCTCAACTGCATCTATGCACTGTGAGTTCAAGTCCTACCCCTGGCAGATTTCAGAGATGGGTGTTGTTCACAGTAGCTGTTCTCTGCCTGTATCGTGCAGGGACTCTTTCTGGAAATTTTGCCCTGACCAAATTTCTGGTTTAAGAGCATAATTTTAAAGTTCTCTAAAATCCACATGCAGAGTCCGATTGTACTTTAGAAGTATTGTCAAGGGAGAAATTGAGTGGGATGTGATGAAAGGAATCCAAGTGACTAGGACATGGGTTCTTTATACACATTCCTCCTTACATGAGCTAGGCAGAGCATTTTCGGAGTCTTACAATCTTTTTCAGTGCAGAGCTAGGGGCTCTGCCAAGTGTTGTCCTCAGTGTAGGTTTCAGTGGTGTATGGATTTAAAACAGGGGTTCTCAAACTGGGGTTGAAACCCCTGAGGGTGTCACAAGATGATTACATGGGGGGTCATGAGCGGTCAGCCTTCACCACAAACCCCACTTTGCCTCCAGCATTTATAATGGTGTTAAATATATAAAAAGTGTTTTTAATTTATAAGGGGGGCCGTACTCAGAGGCTTGTGAAAGGGGTCACCAGTACAAAAGTTTGAGAATCACTGATTTAAACTGTAAAGCAGGCTTTTCTAAAGTCCAAGGGAATTAGGTGCTGAATCCCATTTGAAATTCAGTGCCTAATCTTTGAAAATCCCATCCTAAATGCTTGTCCTTTGAATTTTAAGTCTGTCTTCTCTTGAATAATTTGGGGGCGTGAATATCTTTTTAAATCCCGAATGGCAGTTTTGGTTTGTGCCTTTTAAATTAACTGCATGTAAATCCCATGTACTTTACTGCCCGTCTCTATGGCACACGTTGACTCGACAATTGGTTTGCCCGGTAGGTCATTGCAGACATGCGAGAGAAGCGATACGAGGATGAAGGCATTGGGAGCAGTTACATGTTCAGGGTCGACCATGACACCATCATTGATGCAACAAAATGTGGAAACTTTGCCAGGTTCATTAATCATAGCTGCAATGTAAGTATCGCTTCGCTTATGCTTTCGAGTTGGCCTTTACTTACAGATAAACCAGCCAGACACTCAGTTATACTCTGAGGTGGTGATGTTTAATAGGAACTGAAATCAACATATTGATAAGCTGATGTGGGTCAAGACTAGTATAAAGAACTGGTATGAGGGGACTGGAAGATCTAAGTTACAACAATTTAGAGTCCGCTCTGAATTTGGCCCTAGAAATCCGACTGTATCTAAAGATCCTGGAGAGACACTATTGTACGGTGTTTAGGGAAAGTGTATTTAAAACAAAACATACCCTAACACTGGTATGGGAACAGTCTCCAAATGGTGTTCATGTAGGACCAGGGTTGTCTGTCTCCTCCAGGTGGGGACTCTGCCTTCGCCTGTGTTCTGTACAGTACTGGGCAGACTGTGTGCACTCAATGAGTAGTAATAATTTGGGTGTCTGAGTCATTACCGCCTCCCACCTCCCATTACCAAAGCCTGTAGGTGCCGTTCATGCTGACTGAACAAACTGTCACGATCTGTACCTTAGAAAAAGGATATGAAGGCTGAACTTTGTTTTTTGTCTTAATTCCGCCAATAAATCTTCCCATTCCCATGAGGAATTGAGTATGGCAGGGAAAAAAAATGAAAGCCCCACACTCCAGCCTCAGGAAAAGGACCTGTGCCCCTCTGTAAAAATAATTGCAACATTTCAGCTGATTTAAATAACTGCTAAAGAAGCCAGCACATCTAAAACTTTCAGAAAATTAACCCCTTTCCCAATTTGTCACCCCTGCAGCCAAATTGTTACGCTAAAGTCGTCACCGTGGAGTCTCAGAAGAAGATTGTCATCTACTCGAAGCAGCACATCAGCGTGAATGAGGAAATTACCTATGACTACAAGTTTCCGATCGAGGATGTAAAGATCCCGTGTCTGTGCGGCTCTGAGAACTGCAGGGGGACCCTGAACTAATCCCGAGGCTTCTCGTCACACTTGCACCTTCGGCCATGTCAGAACTGCAGTAACCAGGTGTGGTTGCACTTTGCCAAAAAAAAAAAAAGAGAGAGAGAGAGAAGAAAACCAAGCAAGTTTCGCACTTCTGTCAGGATCACAAGTGAAAGCAAAAAGCGCACATGCATAACTAGGACTGTTCACGTTTCAGGTGCTCTTCCTCGTCAGATCCAACACACACAAAAGGTGATTACCACTTTGTGGCATAGTATATCCAAACACTAGCTTCTCTCTGTTCAGTCTCTATTTTATTGCTCATCGTACGATAATGGTACCTTTGTTGTTGTTGTTGTTTTTGTTGTAAACCTTTGTCTTTCTATAAATGCTGCTACCTTTTTTCTCATCAGTTTGTTGTTTGAAAAAGACATTCAACGTTTAAATGTGAAGCAGAGACTGAAAATGCCATAAAGGTTTGTTGGGAGCTTGATTGGCTGAAATTGCACAGACTTTTCAGAGTAAGCTGTAAATAAATGTATGGTTGATGTTACAGAGCAAGCCAGAGGCTTGGATGCAAGAGTGTGAGTGTGTATGTGTATGCTTGGGTGTGTCTCAAGTGAGACTATAAATGAACTGTCCTGCCTTTTCCTTAGAGATGGGCCTGATCAATTCCTCTGACCCAAACATCCTGGAATGCTGGGGAACATTCAGCTCTGTAATGGGCCTGAATGTAATGCCTTAGGCTCACCTCTAATTTTCACATGCCATGCTGGTATTTTGGGGGGATCAATAGCTCTGTTACCATACAGGAAAAATATTTAATACCACAATCTGTATAATAAGTTTAATCAGTTACTTAGTCCTTACTCGTGAAAGGTGGCTTGAGAAATGGCCTTTTCTGTATCTACATTTCTGGTGGATCTGTTCCTCTTTCATTCAAAATACTGAGGCTGAAATTAAATGATCAGTACAGTCATTGTTTATGCTGTAGAAATCTTACTGTCTTTTAAGCATACACTACCAGAACAATCCATGGAAGATGGCACTGAGATTTCTTTCCCTATAAGAAACCAACTGCTGGGTTTCTTTTGTTGTTTATTTCCAACTTTGCCTCTTGACACGCACCCTTTTTCCCCCCCATTCCACGACTTTTCATTCAGACTGTTTGCTCTGCACTTGTATGGGCGAGATTCTTGTTCTACTGCTAAAGGGCTATATTCTGCCACTCTCACTCACACTGAGCAGTACCTTAAATTAGTCCCATTCATTTCAATAGGACTAATTATGGAGTAAGGCACTGCTCTAAGTGCATGAGGGTATCAGAGTCTGTCCCAAACTGTACAGTATGAAAATTGGGTTTTAAAAAAGTTTAACTTCCAAATAAAAACATTTATTTTCCTTTTAGAAAATATTTGATCACTGTAAGTGTATGTTGTAATGAAATCCTCAGTTTTGTACTAGGGGTTCCATTTCAGATGAGCCAGAATCCCATGCAAGTATCTTTTGATCTGAAATATTGTTTGGCCACTTGAAGGTAAGCAGATCAGTCTTTCAAACCGTATTCTATTCCTCCTGCTTACAAGTGGAACTTAGTTGTATTAAGCCATTTAAAAAAAAAAAACACTTTGTAGAGGGAAAATCTTACTGTTATCACAGTAACTAAAAATCTTTTCCCTTTAGAGTAAATTGGACAACTGAGTTCCATACTCTCTTCTGTCTAGTGACGATTACTGCCTGATCATGCTTCAGTGATCAGAAGTTGGAATCTTAGAAATGAGTTTTTTAGAAGTTATTTATACTGCATATGTATTTGCCAGGACTGTATTACAGTATGTAGCATGTAATATGGGGTAGACTTCTATATTTCATTTCTGTTTCAAGCAAAAGGCCTAGAGGACCTGTACTGATACAAGCTGCCTTAATATTATTTGCATTTCTAGCTGAGGATAGTTACATTGTCCTCGAGATTGGACATGCAATAGTCTCTCCTTTTATTTATTTTGTTTTTGTTTTGTTGGTCCCCCGCACCCCAGTAAATGCTTTCTGAAAATCTCCTCAACAGTGGGTATTTGTGACCCAAAGACATACATTTATTAGAAGCACAAGTGGTTTCTGTCTTTGAGAGCTGGTTATAACTACAGCTGCATTGGGAGCGTTTTGAAATTAAGCCAACTGCTCCTTTATTTGTTTTAATATGATTCTTCCTTTCATACTGTCTCTCCAGTTGGCATGTCTAAGGCTTTGGGGACTGCACTAAAGCCTTGTGTTTCAGAACTAAAGTTCTAAACCATATTAATTTCTCTGCCTTCTTCCTTTCCATCCCTTCAAACTACTGTATCAACATTGGTTTCTTACAAATACATGGTCCAGTCTACATGTACAATATGTTTCCTACGACACTGATGACCCCAGTGGATTGTGAGGGATGATAGGGTGGCCACATGCAGTTGCCTTTGTCTTTATTATGGAGAAGCAGCCTATAGAGATTCTGGCCAAGATTAAAAAAATGAGACTACTATTAGTTTCCTAGGGTGAAATTTTCAGAAGTGCCGAAGTACCATTCGCTTCTAAGTCACTCTGGCACTTTTGGAAATGTTAACTACCCTGACTTTTCCAAAGTGTTCAGCAGCCAGCTGCTTCCATGGGAGCAGCTGAGTGCTCAGCACTTTTGAAAAAACAGGTTACATATTTCAGAGTCTAAATATGAGCTTAGAAGCCTGACTTCATGCTTCTTTGTGTGTGTGTGTGTGTGTTTGTTTCCCTTCAGAATCTGGGCTTGCAGGGCCCAGTATGCAGAGTTTCCATCTTGAATTGAGCAGCCTCTGAGTGGGCCAGGATGGAGTATTTGATGGTGGGACTTGTAGTCTCCAAAGGATGTCTCAGCTGACATTAAATGAGTGGCAGCAATGGCCTCCATTTTATGCATACTCGTTTTGGCCACCTCATTCCTGGCAAGTCACCCACGTGGTCTTGGTTGGGCAATGTCTGGGCACTCTGCAGATACAAATACGTATGTGGGCCGCTGTACCAGTTACACATTCATGACTATTCCTAGTTACGAAGGCTGGTACCCTACAAACCTGAGATTGATGAGCAAAATGGAGGGACCATAGCGTGTGATGTATAGACATCAGCCCAAGGCTGGCAGAGCCTTATGCTGTGCTAAATTGGGTGTTGCCATAGCCATTAAAAGCTGATTGTAATGTGGGAAGTTTTCAAGGGGGGGAGAACTACTAAAATCAAATCTTGCCAGGCATTCTTTTTTGGAGGGGTATTTACAGAAGTATTTTTCTTCATTGAAGACCATATCCTTAATTCTGCTTGGGCTTACATTAACAACAAACAAAGAGATTGAATGTGTTCACTGTTAAATTTTATCCCCTGAAACTGAATCACTTTAATGTGTCTGCTACGTGAAACAATCCCAGAAAATAACACAAAAGTTGTGGAAATGTAGTTGCAAGTTCTATTGTCCCCAAGCACGAATGAGCTGGCTTTAATTATGTTTGTAAATGCCTTAGAAATTGGCATACATAGTAAGTGCCCTCTCTGCTTGAAAAACCTGCATGTCCTGCCTGCCCTGTTCATTTATCTGTCAGTTTCACACCAATATTTTCCAATTCCAGAACTATGTTGGGTCCCATAAGTAATCTGTAACTATCAAGGGGTGGGAAGGGGCTCATCTTGCAGATATTTATATTGTACAGAACATCTTATTTCTACCAGAAAAACATTTTTAAACTCTGACAATGTAGACAGTAGATTCAGTTCTGGTTTTTGTGACCTTTTTCAGGGATCATTTCAGTGCATTTCTATATAAAATAAAAATTTAAGGAAAAAAGGATTTTGAAGTTTAAAAAAATGCATCTTCTGTACATAGGCAAACTTAAGAATCTTCTCTTCAGACACTGTTTCTTGTAGAAACATGTTGAATTTTTTTGCTGATTTC